>NC_143583.1:82145701-83519163 GCF_048544385.1 Mastigoproctus giganteus | reverse complement strand
CTTCTGCTGAACAGTTAGTGTTGACAACCTAACTCTAACTTAAGCCGTGATGACCTGGCAGTCAAATGCTCAATAGACAGATTAGATCCAGATGGCAGAGTGTCTGTTCTTGTTGCCAATCTGATGAACGAACCCCTCCACCTTCCCAAAGGGATGAATATTGCTAGTCTTGAGTGTGTTAGGGATAATACAGTTGTTTTTACAGGTGAGGAAGCTAATGAGAAAACTACAGCGCCTGTAACTTTGCAAGATTTTCAGTTAGATCACCTAACAGGCTGTCAAAAACAAAAGCTCTCAGACCTGTTGTATGAGTATAGAGATATCTTCGCTAAGTCACCAGCTCAGCTAGGAAATTCGAAGGTGTTAAAGCATAGGATTAGACTGACTGATAATATACCAGTGAAGCAGACAGCTTATAGAGTTCCATATTTGTTAAAAGACGAAGTTCGAAGGGCAGGTAAATGAACTATTGGAATCCAACATCATACAACCAAGCCATTCCCCATACGCAGCGGCAATAGTTCTAGTCAAAAAGCCCATTTCTAGTTATCAGATGTGTGTGGATTTTATTCTAAAATTCTTTCTGATAATTATTCTCTCCCTAATGTTAGTGAAGTACTTCAACATCTCGCACAAGCACGTTATTTTACTTTACTTGATTTGCAAAGTGGATTCCATCAAATTGAGTTGCACCCAGCTGATCGTCACAAAACTGCCTTCACTACTGGAGAATCCGTTTTTGAATTTTCTCGAATGCCACATGGATTAAAAAATGGATTTTCGTCATTCTTGAAAGCCTTATCATTAGTGCTTCATGGACTCGGGGAAGAATCGATTTTCGCTTACCTTAAAAATATAATTATTGCATCGCCCAACCTTGATTTACATCTCCTGAGGTTGCGAAAGGTTTTCCAGCGTCTGAGAGAATACAATCTAAAGCTAAAGCCTAAGAAATGTGAGTTCCTGAAAGAACAATTAAAATATCTTGGGCATTTAGTCAGTTCTGAAGGTATTTGCCCAGATCCAGAAAACGTGGCTGCCGTTCAAGAGGCTCAATAAGAGAATAGTTTCTAAGTATTTTTATTTTGGATGGGAATCTGGTTATTTTTCCATGCATGACATGTTTTGTTTTGCAAATAAATTGAGTGATTCATTTCTGAAATGGAATGTAAGGAAATTGAGAAAGTGACATTTGAGGTTGTGAGTAAGAACAGGAAGACTGAATGAAATGGGTAAATGAGAAGTGTAAGTGACCTACGATATCGCTCTCCTGTGATTTAAAATAATAGGAGAAGACGTAAATGAAACAAATCATTCGACTGAAAGGGAAGAGTGAGGAGAGAAAGAGTGAATAAATGGAATTATTCTCCTTGCTTGTGTTTTTTTTCTTTCCTCCCACCTGCAGTTACATCGTTATTTGTCAGGAATGTGTTAAATTTTGTGATCAAACTGAGAGCCTTCCTCCTCACACGGATGCTGTGGCTGTGGAGAGCTATGGCATACAAAGATGTGGGCCAAGATGTTGTCCATGCAGAAACTTTGAAGACCTTGGTGCTCAGTCAGCCCAAGAAACCCCTGCAGATCATTACCCATCCCCTTCAACAATAGGTTTGTTGTTATCCTGTTGTTTAGAGATGAAGAAGATGCGCCCTCAGCAGAGGAGATTGCCATAATTGGATGTGACAATCAGTATATGGTTTCAGTTCAAGAGCAAGGAGCTCTCACTTCTTGACCCTCTGGGTCATGGATCAACCTGATTGCTATGCCATGCTAGTCAATTCTCACCGAAGGGGTTGAAAAGGCACAATTCCTACAGGAGATCCTTCCATTTAGAACAGTAATAGACATAAGCGATTTCTCCTGCCCTGATAAGGAACTATTACCATTACCAAGAGACAACCCTTTCTTGTGTCTTTGGAAATGCTTGGCAGAGCACTGTGCAGCGCACTCAACCAACGCCGTCGTTCAGTAGCTTGAGTTTAAAGGACTCATATATATATATATATATATAATGAATAAGGCAAATAAATTAACAATTATTATAGCAAGATAAACCGTTATTATAGCAAATTATACAATAAAAAACTAAAAACTGAAAGGTGGAGAAGAACTGATTAATGCCATCAATGAATTCTAGATAGAACATTACATCAGTCTTATTATGTTTGAGCAGTTATTAAACGTGCAGTATATTTTAGGCAAGTATATATAAGCTGGTGGCAACTAAGCGCTATAATAGTTATAACTAGTCCATGGTTCTAGCTTGGTAGGGATACACATAAATAATGGAAATAACAAATATTGAAAGTACAAAATAATTAATAAAGCATAAAAGTAGAAAATAATAACTAGATACGTATGTAATGCCAATTATAGGAAGAAGGTGACACAATGAAAGAGACTTTATCAAGGGCTAACCCCTTCAATGTGTCCTCCTACAATTAGTGAGCTATCAGTTTCTGATTTAACCACCTCAAATTCATCTAACTACCACAAAATTCGTCTAATTTTAACTTAGTTACTACTATTAAAGCCTTCCTTCTTTTTGATATATTTTATTACCATTCGGCATGGATTAACAGGCAGATGATATCAGAAACTGATAGCTCGCTAATTGTAGGAGGACACATTGAAGGGATAAGCCCTTGATAAAGTCTCTTTCATTGTGTCACCTTCTTCCTATAATTGGCATGACATACGTGTCTAGTTATTATTTTCTACTTTTATGCTTTATTAATTATTTTGTACTTTCAATATTTGTTATTTCCATTATTTATGTGTATCCTTACCAAGCTAGAACCATGGACTAGTTATAACTATTATAGCGATTAGTTGCCACCAGCTTATATATATTTGCCTTATATACAAATTTGTATATATATAAATATATATATATTAGACATATATAACCATTGAATGTCAGACATTATTAATGTATAATTTCTGAACAGGTGCAGAAGTGACTGACAGAAGTGCAACATCTGTCAGAAGTATTTATGCACTGATTATAATACTGCATAAATAATTATATAATCTCATGGATAATTACTTATCAATTAATCTAATATGTTACTCTTTATTTCTTTTATATTTTTGTGGATGTAGCCATTGTAATTGTTTGTTCCTTAAGCATTTTTTTGTTGTACTAAACCCTGATTATCTATTGTTAAGGATGGCTAACCTACATTCAATTTAGCCTAAATATATAACTACACAAAGGTTGAAATAACATTATATATACAATGTACCGTCTTTGGTTGTTAATTGTCATAGATGTGAATTCTGTTTTGTGTTAGATATACATCATATTTTATAAACAATATTAGAAACAATGACAGATATTAATACTTTTGTATTTCTATTTGTTTCATGTCACGTTACTGCATCGAATGGCGATGGATGTCACACATCACCTACATCCTCCATGTTCCAGAAGAGATGAACTCTTACCGATTCTTTGAATAATGACAGACAGTTTCTTCAATACGACAGAACTTTGATGGTCCAGAATCAACGATAATGAACAAATAGAACATTCTACAGCACAATTAATAAACAGAAATGTGTAAAACCAAAAGAAACTGTCATAATACTCTAAGAACATTTACCACTTTTGAATGGGACAATACAACTTATAAACTGTGTTAATGTTTTTTTTCCTGCAAAGGTTGCTGTTGTTGTTGTTTCTCCAACCAGGTAAGGTTGTCGTGTGCAAAAGGGTAAAATGATGAATAGTAATTATCCTCAGACAACAATATTTATGTATTTTACACTATATGCAGAACACATTGTTGTATTTGACACTTTTTGTTTGATCTAGGTTAAGTTGATTATGTAAAAGGAGAGATGTCTGATTTTTTTTCTCCCCCCTAAAGACCCCCATGCTCAATCTTTGAGTTTATGTAATGCTTTAAATTTTTGGCACCTGAAATTTTCTTTTCACTTGCGCAAAATCTACTGGTGGCAGGGAGGGATGTTCAAAATACATTCATTTTTAACCGTATTAATACATCCTTAGAGAGCACAAGTGCCCCATATTTTTTTTTAACTGCGCTGTATCTGTCATACGATATTTACTTCACCGGAGAAGGCAGAATTACTTTTGTTTTCACATGGGAGCAGAGCCACACCCACGAAATTCCAAACCACCATCCGACCTGCCGTAGCAGCTGAATGTTATTTATTCGTTTGGAATGGACAAGCGTTGGAGCGTATTGTTGACAAAAACAGGGAAAATCGCGGCGCTAGTCATAAAAACAGGGGAGTTACATTTGGGAGAACACTACTAGTATTGTATTGGAATCAGGCATCAGCAGATTGTTTATTATTTCATAGATTCCTTGTATCGGAGTGGACGATTTTTATGTCCGTTTTGGCCTTTGTGCAGTTCAGAAAAAGCAACCTCATACAAACATGAAATTCTTTGAACTACCTTCATAAATCGGACTTTTGGTTGAGTCAGGACGCTGTAAAGCAACAGTTCCCCAGATGTTTTGCTGCTAGATGAAACTAACTAGAGGGGTGCAGTAGGGGAGGCAGTCGGTCAGCAGATAGGGTGTGGAAGGGTAGTTGACAGAGTCGGAGTCGAGACTTGGAGAAGGGGAGTTGGTTGGTGAACGAGGAGTGACTTGGAAGGGTAGTTGGCAGTGTGGGAGTTAGAATTTGAGTAAGTTAGAGAGCCGTCGCGAGGATAATCTTTTGTAGAATGTGAAGAAAATATTCTTAAGAAGAGAAAACTAAAAGTCGGGAGAAGAAGAAGGAGAAAACCCGTTAATCAGATATAGGAAGGAATCGAGATGAACTACTGTCCTGTAACTACAGTTCCAGAGGTGATGCTGAATTATTCGGGTAGGGTAGGTTAACCCTTGTTGTTTAATTACAAACGGTACTAAATTGCACTAAGTCGAACATACTTCTTCCTCCCCCTTTTTTATATTTTTATTTGCTTAAAGACATCTATCCTCACGGACACTCACACTTTGATGAGAGTTTTGTTATTATATTTAACATTTCATATTTAATAGATATTGTAACTTACCCCCATGAATGCCTGAATATTAATCATAACCTACAAACTTACTTGTTCCACAAATGTGGTGTAATATTCGTCAGCTACGCAATGTACGAACAATAGTTGGCTGTGCGAATATACATGAAGAACACCAACAATTTTGCAAACATATACCATTAATATATTAATCCGTTGGTTACCTAAATAGGTAACGGTATAAAGCTCAAGGTTATTTTACTAAAGATTTATACACTGTTTTGTCTAACTGTATTTGTAACAATTTAGTATGTTTAATAAACCATGTTATGTTTGTTAATTTTTGCCTACTGATTACTCTCTGATAACATGATTTCTTGAATGGATTACTGATAAAGACTATGTTAAGGCGGCACTTTTGGTTCCAATCAAATAGAAAGGAGCTAAAGGTGAAAATCGCAACGTGATCCTAGATGTTGCAGATTTGCTCAACGTCCATCTGAGTAAGTTTTCAGAACACAGGATTTGTCCTAATTACTGCTAGACAATCACATGAAAGCCAGGTTTCTCCAGAGGTAAATATTAGTGTAACTCTTGCAAAGAACATTTAATCCTTAACTGACGCATCACACCATAACTGAGGGGGTTTTGGAACACTAGCAAGCATATACTATAACGGAGAAAAAGCCTGCGCAACACTTCATTCAGTTTGGGTGATTCTAAAATTCGACTGCCATTTCTTGTCAACACGAAGGCGAATCGTACATAAGCGAATTCAGTTCGTGTTATATTCGACATCATTCCTCTATTTATAAATCATGTATGATCGAATTCGTGTAGTGTAAACACGTGTTACCCAAAAACTGGACTGGCCATACTATTTACTGTATTTTAATTTTTTTTCTCAGGGTAAGTATTTTTTGTGCTACCATGTGCCACTTATTTGTTAGCATAAGCTTATAGCTTCGATTCTTTATACTATTTCAATTTTTTAGCATTGCTTATAAATATCACTCAACTTACCTCCTAATCCATATGGTAAATTAAAATATAATGAAGAAATTAAAATGGGAAATTAAAAAATATAAAAATATATAAAAAAAAGTGCACTCTTTTCCGCTTGGATGGTCATACATAAAAATTAACGATTATGAAATTAAGAATGAGAAGAACAAAGAGTCTTAACGCTGGAGTTTCGCAGTTCCGTCAGCAGTTGGTTCATATAATCGGGAAAGAAATTTTGAGTATTATAAAAGTTCAACTCTAGCTCCCGTGGTGCATGGTTAGCACGCGTGCGCCCAAAATTTTACATGTTATCCTACGAGGTTCAGTGGGAAAATCATTCAATGGCTAAAGCACAGAATAGATCTTCTCTGTGGGCTAAAGCTTCTTGTATTAATAATAGTTTATAACTGTAATTCAGTTTTGCTAATATTATTGCACAATCTGTTTTAGTGTTGTTATTATGTGAATGCGAATGTTGACTGAGTTCTTGACTGAATAATTAGCATGAAAGCTGGTTTGGTGATATTAGCTCTGTTATTTGCAGTTTAGTGGATTCAGATTTGGCACTAATACTGCAATGTCATATGCATTAGGATACCTACAGACGCCCTGGCTTTCCTGCACAGGCCAAGTTTGTGCAGTCAAAACAGAGAGTGTGTGTGTGTATGTAGCGCAGGCCGCCTGAATGGCCGTCTGGCCCGGTCTGTGTAAATTTGGACAGACGACAGATATTGCCATGCACAGACCTGCAGGTCTGTGCATGTAGATGTGATTTTCCCAAATGTGGCACACACACAAAGAACCTTGTGAAGGTGCACTCAAAGCCATAAACAAATTCACTACTTGATAAAATTGTTCTATAATTATTAGCTTCACAAGTTTATTATTATTATTAAGTTTATTAATAAACTTAATAATAATAATAATAATAAACTTCACAAGTTATTATTATTATTATTATTATTATTATTATTGTTGCCCTTCTCTGTACACGCTCAACCAAATCTATATCCTTCCTAAAATGAGGCCTCCAGCCCTGTACGCAGTACTAAAGGCGTGGCCTGACCATTGCCTTATACAGAGGGACAATCACCTCCTTTTGCCTGCTAGCAAAATTCCTGTATATCTTTGACAAAACCCCATGGCCTGCCCTGGCAGCCTGTCTGCATTGCTCAGAAAACTTTATATCTGACTGCACAATTACTCCCAGGTCTTTTTCATTTTCTACCACCTTAAGTGTAGCACCACACAGGCGGTACGTTTCTCTGGGGTTATTTCTACCCATATGCAGTACTTTGCATTTGTCAATGTTAAACTTCAATTGCCACTTCTCAGCCCATCTGCCCAAATTATCTAGATCCTGTTGCAGTAGCACACTGCCATTACTGTCATCAACAACTCTGCCAACCTTTGTATCATCTGCAAATTTTGACACTAAGCCTGATATACCTTCATCAATATCATTAATAAATATACAAAACAACAGTGGACCCAATACTGAACCCTGTGGGACTCCACTAATAACATTAGTTCACGAAGAGCAACACCCTTTGATTACCACCCTCTGTCTTCTCCCACTCAACCATCCTTTTGTCCATTGTAGCAACTTACCCTTAATACCATTCTGCTCCAATTTGTGCAGTAGTTTTCCAAGTGCAACAGTGTCAAAAGCTTTCCTGAAATCCAAGCATATGATATCAAAATTATTTTTTGCATCCATTTCCTTTGTAACCACATCATAATACCCAATAAAATTTGTCAGAGAAGACTTTCCCTTAACAAACCCATGCTGTGTCTGAATTATTGCTGCAGTCTTGTCTAGATGATCCTGCAATGCATCTTTAACCAGTGACTCCATTATTTTACCCGGAACAGAAGTTAAACTAACTGGTCTCTAATTACTCGTGTCACTCTTCGAAACCCCCTTTGTGAATTGGGGATACATTTGCACATCTCCAGTTCGTGGGGACCTCCCCTGAATCCAAGGATGCTACCATAATTATGGCTAACGGTTTGTTTAGTTGCTTTGCCGCCTCCTTTAATATAACTGGATAGATCCCATCTACTCCAGGTGCCTTTCTTATGTTTAACTTCAACAATTCTCCACTTTGTTCTCGGTTATTACAAAATCATTATAATAGACATGTCATTATAAATTTTGTAACAAATGAAGTGAATATTATTCATGGATCATAATGCATGAGTTTCTACACGTTTTAGGTGGCAGCCCAAGGGGTTTGGAGAACGACACCTCCTGAAAACCTGCCCAGGAAACAAATTGCTCACAATTTTTTGAACTATATAGTGAGAATGTTGATTTTTGATTTTAATTTTTTTTTTTTTACAGAATTGTAACAATGAATGAATGCTCAGTATATCACTTTGACCAAGAAACAAAACAGATGAGCAAACAATGGAAACATTAATTTCCATTACCACCACCCAAAATAAATAAATAAAATATCTAAGGCTCAGTTGTTTGCCAATAGGGTCATGTAATCAACCTTCTGGGATTCTAAAGATATTATCTTTACAGATTACCTCCCAAAACAAAGAGAAAAGCATCACTTGGGAACACTGCAGAAACCTCCTGGAGAGTTAAGAGAAGCTATCAAGTTGAAGAAACGTGGAAATGTATCAAAAGGCGTCTAGCGGACCTTGCAATAGAAAGTGGCTTTGAAAATCTGCATCCCCCACCAGCATTGATTTCTCATCTTCACACGTCTTCCTCTTTCCTAAAATGAAGAGACCATTATGGGCCACGGATTTCAAGCTGATGAGGATATCATTAATGACGTTGAAGCCTGGTTTTCTGGTCAAATTGAGGAGGTCTAATCAAGATGAGGAAAATGTATAGCCCTAGAAGGCAGCTGCATAGAGAAGGATGAAATTGCCAGCCAACTTTTTCAAATTTCTAACTAAAATCTATCCAGGTGATGGTAAATTCTCATTTACTGCCCCGCGTATGTGTATGGTATCAATAAAATATCACTTTTGTTGACGTTTTTGCACCCTGCCTCGCTATTTACTAATTGAAAATGGTATGTATAGGAAATATGCCTCAGTGAGTTGGCACATCAATAGGGGTAAACCCTGTCCAAAATTTCTTGGTGCGCCATAGGATATGCACAAGAAGCTTTATTTGTTGAAGATTTTGTACATTATTCTATTTACTACTACACTACTCAATAAATGATGTAATTCGTGCAGCTTGCTATTAAGCAGGACAAAATTTGGTATGTTGATGTACCATAGAATAACAATAAAATGAGTTGACAGCAAGAAACTTCAGATAGGTATGAGACATTTATAAGGGTTGTATAAGAATTACTCAGTCCGGCATATTATCCCCTCCAATGGCTAAACAGGCCTAAGAACAGTGAACCATGCTAGATATAAGGGCATATATGAAAATCTGTAGCAAGAAATCCCATTCTTCCACCAGTGTAGACTTTAACTCACTAAGTGACCGAGGAGTTGGCTGTCGGCGTGCAATGCGACGCCCAAGGGCATCCCACAGATGTTCCATCCAATTTAAGCCTGTGGATCATGCTAACCACTATAGTCATTGGATATTTTTAGTTTCGAGATATTCCTCCACCACTTCAGCTTTATGTGCGGTGCCATTTTCATGCATGAAAAGAATATATAGGCCAACTATACCCTAAAAAGTGGCACATAGGGTTCGAGGATCTGTTCTTGGTACCTCTGACCAGTTACGACACCCCTATCAAAAATATGCTGCCGTTGATCATTATTCTGCCACACACGAAGACGCCGCCTCCACCGTAAGTGTCCCTTTCTCTGATGTTGGAGAGATTGTATGGCAATCTTCGTTATCTCCAGAAGAAATAACATTTAGAAGCTCTCTGTAGGCTAAAAAGGGTCTCATCAAAGAATAGAATTGTACTCCATTTGTCAGGGCTACAAGTACCATGTTCTTGGCACCAATTTCGACGAGTTCTGCGGTTGTTTCGGGGTCAATGGGATACAAATCACTAACTTTCTTGCGTAGAGTCCGCTTGAATTGAACTTCTTTAACACAGTCCTGTTGGAAACATTTTCTCCTGTGCAGCAACTCAAGAGACAGAACACCGTAGGGTTCCATCTTATTATTATTATTATTGCTCTTATATTATTTCTCCCTAATTGGGGGTTCCACCTCGTCACGGGGTATTGCTACCAAGTACCAGGTGGTTGTGGTTATGTCTGGTGTTACTGTTGGTCGAGGAACTCTCTGATTATCCTACAGGAGTTAAGGATTGCGACTTTCTGGAGTTCCTGGTAGGTGTTCTCTGGATGACCTATTGCTACTAGGCTGCTATGTAGGGTCTTTGGCATCATACCTGTGGTTGACACGATGATCGGAATGGCCGTTACTTGTTGCATATGCCACATCTCTTTGATCTCCTGTCTTAGGTTCGTGTACTTCCTGATTTTTTCCCCATGGGATTTCTGCAGGTTGCCAGTGTTGGGTACCGCTATATCAATCAGATAGGTAGCCTTTTCCTTCTTGTCCACAAGGATTATGCCCAGTCAGTTGTGCGGGATTTTCCTATCCGTTATTATGGCGCGGTCCCAATATAGCTTGTGGGTTGGGGTCTTTAGTATTGCCTGGAGTTACTTGTAATACGGTACACTTTCTTTGATCAACTGGTATTTCCTTGCTAGTTTCTGATGTATTATTCTGGCTACCTGGTCGTGTCTATGAGGGTACTCAGTCTGAATGATCACCTTGCATCCCGTGGTGATGTGGATCGTTTCTGAGGATCGTTTCTGAGGCCAGGTGACATCGTCGACATGTGTCATCGAACACTTCGGCTCCTTGGCGATGTATTTTCCAAAATTCCTGGTGTTGATTACCTAGTCTTGGATGGCGAGCATGAATCCTTCAGTCTCGGGGAAGAGGGTCCCGCTCGTAAGCCATGCACTGGAAGCAATTTTATCTGTGTGATCATTGTAGTGTCTTCTCTGCCCATCTTTCTAGCCTCGTTTGTGCCTCCTGGTTGGGGGCTGTTTGTGACTCCTTGCTTCGGTTGAGTGGGGTATACCGCTTGTCTATCTTCCTTATGGCCTGCTGGATTTCAGGTAAACTATTGCTGTCTTCTGTTGCTCAATGAGGTCTATCAGGCCTTTCCGGGCAATTGTCAGTCTCTCCACAGCAGATTTCGGGTGGTGTTGGCGATTCTTGGTCATCATTGTCCTTGTCTTTCTCATGATATCCTCTAACTCGGTGTTAGTCCAATCCATGACCCCGAAGGAGTATGTTAGAAATAGGACTGCATAGGTGTTTATGGCTTTAACTGTATTCGTTCCGTTCAGCTTTGTTTTCAACAGGCTTCTAAGTCTCTGATGGTATCTTTCGGTCAGGCAGGCCTTAATTTCCTTGTGCTGTAACTGATGAGCCTGCACCATCTTGAGTACTAGAGATGTCGCTGTCCCACTGAGCAAGCCAAAAAAACGGTAATGAAATGATGTGGTCGCAACCCGTGTTTTTACAGGCATGAATCATTTGTGCAATGTGTGGCTTTCTAAGGTGGCAGATCGATTTCTATTCGACATACGGAATTTGCATGCGAGGATCCCTATCATATCAAATATTTGTCTTCGGCGACGCTGTTTAACAACTACCTGTTTAACACAATCAAGTTACAAATAGTCTACAATCTACATCATTATACTGTATGTATGTTGTTCAACTAATGTTTTTTTTTTTTTTTTTTATCTTTTTCAGAACTATGTAAAAATTTACTTTGCAATCAACGAAAGCCGAAAACACAAAGGATAAACGCATTTATTATTATTATTATTAAAACTCGGGCTGATGTGGGTGGAATTACAGAAGCCTGCAAATCTTCAGTCATGTCGACTTCCATAAAACAACATACACTTAAAGAAGCTCATAAAGCTTGAATAGATGTTTCTGTTTTCCGAGATTAGTTTATATATTTTTATTTAATTAATCTTAATTATTTAATTTAATTGTAAGGTAAGATTAAATCAAGTTTAATAAACTGAATAATAATAATAATTATTATTATGTTTTTTTTTTTTTTTCATTTTGTCTTCTGCAGCGCTAGCAACCATGAAAGTTACTTGAATATGTTGTTAGTTTATGTTACTAAGTGCACCTTCTGTCATCCGAGGAGATTGCCGATCTGGTCTTGGATCTTGGCATTGATTTCCTTACCTTTTCATTCTCTTCTTATTTCGCCTTTCGACCTGGGGTTCTTTTTTGTGCTGGACGTAAGTATTAATTTCCGTCGTACCGATTAAAGTTAGATCGATATTTATAATTATATAATAATGATAATTATTCATTTCACTCACCGTATGCTATTTTGGAATGAGATTTAGGAGCTGATTTTTTTATTTTTTGTTGTTAACGAAATTTAAACATGGATTTTCATAGTGAACAGAAATACAGTTTAGAAGAACAGGGCCGCCTCGTGCAGGTGTTCAGGGTGTTCCCCGCACACGGGCTGCTCATCAAGGGGGCGGCATTTGGGTTCGATTAGTTGAATATTAAAATTTTCCCACATAAAAAAAAAAAAAAAACAATGAAAATACGCACGAAAAACGCTAATAGTGTGTGCTCCTACTGAATACTCGGATAATTATCCAAATAATCACGATACAATTATTGTAAGTTCTAAATTTTGTTATTCGTGCGGTGGCAGCGTAGGGAATCCCCGATTACATAGTTAGTAGACGGCATATATTTAGGTCTGTGTTTAGGTATAGCATGAGTGGGGAACTGAAGGAATCTCCGAATTATAAGATTACAAGTAAGTACTTAACGTATTTGAAACTCGAAATCGTGTAGTATAGTCTAAAGTGACCAGATTTTGACGTGAATACGTCTTTAAATTCGGTCTGGTATAGGGGGTCTCTACAACTCTAGCGACCAAAAAAATGGCAAGATTTGTCGCGCTTATATCTTGTAAACTATAAATGATAATCTAATGATTTAAATTTTGTTGGATAGAGGGTTTATGTCCATATCTAAAATTGTGGGTACTGGGGGTATGCAGCGGTGAGGGGTAGCGCTTGCGCGTGAACACTGAAAATGGCGACGCCGCGCGGGGTTTGCGCAGTGTAACTTTGGATTGCGAAGAGATCGTACGTTGAAATTGGTGTCGATTTGTAGAGAATAACAGCTACAATATTATTTAGCAATAATAACCGATAAAATAAAATTTGTGAAGTTATAAGCCGATAAGTGTGCTGAGTTGAAAAAAATTTTCATAATGTCGAAAAAATTGCAAAGGAAATATGAACAGAAATGTAAGAAACATATATCATTAGAAAGAAAAATTCAAAAGTTCAACGTGAATTCAACTTTCTAAGTACATTTCTACATCGCCCACGGCTCACATCTGGTGAGTATGGGCTTGGCACACCCAGGGTCCTGAGCTGGATATCATCATTCTTCTTTTTCTTGGTGATTCCCTTTTGACTCTCTCTCTCTCTCTCTCTTTTGGGGTAATTCGGTAATTTTTTTTTTTTTTTTTTGGCTGGTGCTGCATAAGCCTCAGGCTTCCTTGCACCATATAGCTAATAATAATAATAATAATAATAATAATAATAATAATAATAATAACACTTGTACAGCTTTAACCTTTGTAAGAAACATCGATGTAAATACTATGCCATATGTATCTTACTTCTCCCATTCGTGTGGCCTTTGATAAATTAAATTATACTTCACTTATAACCACCAAGACTTTATTCATTTACATCTTACCCTTCCTCTGATAACACAAAGACGAATTCACGCCTTAAACAATTGCGGTTGTGTCCCCGTACAATTTTTTTTTATATTGCAATGCGGGACATCGTGGGGGGAAGGGAATTTTACTATTTACATACAAAACATAAATTTAATACACATATTTCTTCGAACTAAGCATATAAAATATATATAGCCTATGCTCTAGGTGGTAGATGACTTTCATCAACCGGTGAAATACCACCACTTTGCTTATTGGAGGCTTGAAGTGGTGAAACCCATGTTTAGTCTCTAGAGCAAAGTTTCCAGCATCCCCCTCCCCCCCCCATACTTCTCCTTTAACCCATGCACGGTACTAAGTACTATAGGTTTTGATACCTTTCGTGTTTGGGGTTTTCATAAAAAAAAAAAAAAAAAAATATTATTTTTATTTTTTTCACAGAAAGGCACAAATTCTGTAACAGTACCCCTCGTGTTACGCTACGTGACGAACAAAAGGTGCGTGACGGACATGAACTGAGAAAAAAATTTGTAATTAGAAGTTAATAAAAAACAAAAAAAAAAAACTTATTACAGGGGTCATGTTTTTAATCAAATCGAATTTAATCAAATATATAGAATGAAATAATTCATATAATTTCCGAAGGTATAAAACAAAATACTATATAATATAAGATATTAGATTATATAGTATTATGGGTAAAGTATGGTGTAAATACACCATACTTTACCCATAAATTTAACTACATAAGTAGTGTAACGGCATCGTTTGATTATATCTCTTATTATTATTAGCCATGTGGTGCAAGGAAGCCTGAGGCTTATGCTGCACCAGGCAAAAAATTATGAATTACCATGAGAGAGAGAGAGAGAGAGAGAGAGAAGTAGAAGGGAATCACCAAGAAAGTGAAGAATGATGATATCCAAGCTCAGGACCCTGGGTGTGCCACGCCCATACTCGCCAGATGTGGCTATCTTCACAACGAGATACCAGGTATTGCACTACTTCGAATAGACAACGCTTCTCTAATAGAGGAGACCACTTGCTGTTATTTATTTTCAGTGGGCACCACCACCACCCAGATGTCACCGATTCGGAGCTTATTGGCTCACTCATCGGTGGGCGGGCAGACATCAAACGATGTCTGTACGTTACTTATGTAGTTAAACTTATGGGTAAACTATGGTGTATTTACACCAATATTATATAGTTAATTTCAACCAGTCTGCGCGAGTAGCACAGTGGTATCTTCACCGTCCTCCCCACACCGGGTAGAAAAGGCCCGGGTATCGAATCCCGTCGATGACGCGAGGAACTTTAATGGGATTTTTTCATTCCGTGACTGAGTAAGTCGGTCTCAGGCGTAGATAGCAAGATTTTTACCCCAGAAACTGGGGTTTTTCGTCCAGCAAAACAGCCAAATCGACCTAGAACACACGCAATTAACAGACCTAAGATACATAGCACGGCAGATAAATTTCATTATTCGTGTGGCCTAAAAATAATATACTGTATAGTTAATTTCAACCCATAACATATTATGCCTTGCGCATTTACTCTTCTAAAAAACAAAATATTGCATTTTAGAAATGGTTAAAAATGCAAAATATTATTCTTTAATTCTTAATAGGACTTCGGTTATAAGCCTAACAGAACAATCAACTCTTCTTATCAGGTTTATGTATCTTAATAAAAATAAAAACATTGCAGAAATTCAAGAACATTTTTTGGGATTTTGCTCTCTCGACGATACCACTGGCCAGGGATGATATACATTTATTTCAAATCATTTAAATTCATTAAATCTCTAATGCATTAAGGGCTTATGCCTCAAGCTGCGAAAGAGTATGTATATCTTAGTGCACTTGCATTATTGATACGCAGCCAATTATAGATTAGCAAATTTGCAATAGCGGCATCGTTTAAGTTACATTTAAGTTACATCTCATATTGTGAATACCTTCACGACGAGTTGCCACGCATTGCACTATTTCAAATAAGTAACGCTTGACCCGAAGGAGAAGACTGTTGTTACTTATTCTCAGTGGATACCACCACCCAGACGGCACCGTTTCAGGGCGATTTGGCCCTTCTTCCGTGGGTGGGTGGGTACCAAGTGATGTAACGATGACAAAACAGTCTTCTCCTTCAGGTGAAGCGTTACTTACTCGAAGTAGTGCAATGCATAGCAGTGAATACCTCGTCGTGAAGGTATTCACAATATGAGATGTAACTTAAACGATGCCGCTATTGCAAATTTGCTAATCTATAATTGGCTGTGTATCAATTATGCAAGTGCACTAAGATATACATAGTCTTAACCAGTGGGGGATTTAGCACTTGAGAGGCCCCAGGCGCAATTCAATTTTGAGGCCCTCCCCTCTAAATATTATCGGTACCACTACAGTGTGCATTCTACGCGCATGTTTTTACTATGCATGCGCTGTAGATTTGGTGTTGCGGTTTTAATCATTTTGGTTGCGCAATTCTTTCATACATATTTTAACTAATGTTTAAATGAAAAAAGAGGCACAACTAAGCATTAATGATAATATGTATTCTACTTCAGATTCACTTAGTTCGCATAGATATTTCAAATAATATGTAGGGATATTCGCATAAGAGTTTACTAACTCATATTAAATTATAGTTTTATTCAGTAACGGTAATAATGATGAGTATAAAAATTAAAAATGAAACAATTTTATTATTTTTTTTTGAGACCTGAGATTTGAGGCCCCCTCTGTTTAAGAGGCCTCAGGCGCGCGCCTCGTGCGCCTGTGCGGAAATCCGCCACTGGTCTTAACTCTTTCGCAGCTTGAGGAATAAACCTTTAGTGCAGTAGAGTCCTAACTTATATCATACACCATCAGGCATCTCTCATATTGTGGAGATATACTTCACAACTGTTTTGTCATCATTACATCACTCGGGTACCTACCCACACACCGAAGAAGGGCCAAATAGCCCTGAAACGACACCAGGGGGAGCCTGATGATGTCCGGAGTTTCTAAGAATAGGTAACAACAGCCTTCTCCACTGGGGAAGCGTTGCCTATTCGAGGAGTTTATGAGTGGTGTGAGTTGAAGGAGTTACTGTCCCCTTCATTCTTATACACCGTTTCTTTTCCTCTTCCACTCCTACTATTACTTTCCCTCTACCTTTTTGCTTTACTAAGTCTAATAGGGACAACTGGATAGTCGAGTTATTATCCCACACAAATATAAAATAGCCCTGAAACGGTGCCGTCTGGGGGACCTGATGGCCACTTAGTTTCCTCAAATAGGTAACAACAATCTTCTCTACTGGGGAAGCGTTGCCTATTCGAGGAATATATGAGCTTAGAGTATGAGTTGAAGGAGCTGAGTTTCCTCGAATAGGTAACAACAGTCTTCTCTACTGGGGAAGCATTGCCTATTCGAGGAATATATGAGCTTTGAGTGGAGTCGAAGGAGCAACTGTCCCTTTCTTCCTTTTATGGCATTTCCTTCCTCTACCTCTCCTACTATCACCTTCCTACATCTTTATCTCTTTTCTAAGTCTAATAGGGATAGTATGAGGATAACCGAGAACTTTATCCCATACCATATTTCAAAATGGCACCAGGAGGAGCCTGATGATGTCTGGAGTTTCCAAGAATAGGTAACAACAGCCTTCTCCACTGGGGAAGCGTTGCCTATTCGAGGAGTTTATGAGTTTTTGAGTGGTGTGAGTTGAAGGAGTTACTGTCCCTTTCATTCTTCTACATCCTTTCTTTTCCTCTTCCACTCCTACTATTACTTTCCCTTTGCTTTTCTAAGTCTAATAGGGACAAGTGGATAGTCGAGTTATTATCCCACACATATACAAAATAGCCCTGAAACGGCACCAGGGGGAGCCTGAAGATGTCAGGAGTTTCCAAGAGTAGGTAACAATAGCCTTCTCCACTGGGGAAGCGTTGTTGTATATTCGAGGAGTTTTTGAGTGGTGTGAGTTGAAAGAGTTACTGTCCCTTTCATTCTTCTACACCGTTTCTTTTCCTGTTCCACTCCTACTATTACTTTCCCTCTACCTTTTTGCTGTTTTAAGTCTAATAGGGCCAAGTGGATAGTCGAGTTATTATCCCACGCATATACAAAATAGCCCTGAAACGGTGCCCTCTGGGTGGTGGTATCCACTGAGAATAAGTAACAACAGTCTTCTCCTTCGGGTCAAGAGTTACTTATTCGAAATAGTGCAATGCATGCAACTCGTCTTGAAGGTATTCACAATATGAGATGTAACTTAAAATGATGCCGCTATTGCAAATTTGCTAATCTATAATTGGCTGTGTATCAATGATGTAAGTGCATTAAGATATACATATTCATTAAATCTTAACATTTCGGATTTATGCTGTCAAGGATACGATAACAGCGCAAATATGCGAGGTAGACATAACGAGCTCCAAAAAAAAAAAAAAAAAAAAATATTGAAGCAAATTCTAGAGCCTTTGAACACCAGTGTATATTAAAACATTGCAAAAGATTTGCACATGAAATGAAGTGACGAGAAAAATTCGAATGAAAATTTATTTACGACATAACTCTTCTTGAGGAAATCAAATCCTTACAGTGTTAAAAAAGAAAAGAAATGTCTCCTCAGGATTTATTAAATTTTATACACGAGAACAATTTACAGGATGCGTTTCCGAATATTTCAGTAGTCCTATGAATTTTTCTGACACTGCCAGTGTCAGTTGGTTCAGGGTAAAGAAGTTTCTGGAAGCTTAAAATTATAAAAAAATATTTACGATCAAATATGGCACAGGAACATTTAACAGATTTATCTATAATATCTATAGAAAATGATATTATGGATAGTTTGGACATTTGGTGCATTAATCAAGAATTTTGTAGCAGAGCAGCAAAAGCCCGAAGAGTACAAATTATGTAGTTATTTTAATTATGTGTGTGTGATTAAATTCCGTGATTATATAATATAAATTTACATACTACTAAATAGTGCAATATACTGTTATTTGATTATAGTTATTGCATATTATATAAGATTAGAATATTAGACTAATAGTTACTTATATATGTAATCTTTTTGTGCTGCCGAAAAATATTTTGTTACCTACTTATATACAGGGTTGTTAAAAATTAAAGTATCCCTATGAGGGCTCTGGAGCAAGTTCTAAGGCTCGTACTGAAGAGAAATTTGGACAAAAGGTACAATAAAGAATGCGCTCGCCATTTATTGGGGAAAAAAATTAGTTACAAAATTTGTCACTGTATGGCAGTAACTATCTTAGTTACGATTATGCAAATAACTTACGTTATTTGCATAATTAACGTAAGTTATTTAAGTTATTGCCACAGCAACAGGCTCGGTGCTTGACCAAATGCTTGTGTTCAGAGCTGCGTTAGAGACCATAATGCGAGATAACAGCAGCAGAATTTCCTCTGAAATAAGAGAAAAGATAGTCCTGCAGTGGACAAAGCTAGAAACTATTCTACTTCAAACTAATGTAGAACACCAAAAAGCAATCGCAGCACTACAAACATACAAGACTGATGGAGGTATACAAATGCTACAGCGCACCCCATCATACGCCGACGCTGCGCTGAGGAACACACTTCCTGAGGACAGAAACAAGACCAATGACCAAGCTCAGAAAAAAAAAAATATTGCTGCAGACCCCAAATCTAGTAATCCTGAGACCAACAGAAGAAGGGAAAAATACAAGCGACCAAATCATATAAAAGGTTAAACAAAATATGAAGAGTGACTTTGAAAACACAAGAATCAAGTCAATAAGGAAAACTAGAAACCCGGGAGTGGTGATAGAAACGGCAAGCAAAGAGAAAGCTGAGCAGATCTTGACAAATACCAAAATAACGACACTTGGATTAAAGGCGGAAATCCCGCGAAGAAAGGGCCCCTCAATAGTCGTGTTCGGTGTCGACTCTGACATAACACCAGAACAACTAGCCCAGAAAATCTTTAGAAAGAATCTCAAACAGGTCCTCCCACACAAGGAAGCAAAAAATATAGTTATGCCTAAATACAAAACAAAGGCAAGAAACGGAATAGATAGCAACTGGACGATAGAGTTAGCCCCGGTTGCTTGGAAAGTCATCAAGGATCAATCTCAAATCTATGTCGAGTGGAGTAGTCTGCGCTTCAGAGAGCATGTGGTGATACCAAAATGTTTTCGCCGCTGCAAGCATGGCCACACAACGCATACATGCACACAGAAGGAATCTACTTGTGGCCACTGCTCAGGAAAAGGGCACGAATTTAAAAACTGCCCGAATAAAGCTAGCGAACCAAACTGCGCCAACTGCAAAGGCTTAAAATTAGATCATGCACACTCAATGAGAGATCCAAACTGCCCTACATACATCCACACAAAGAGTTTATACCAGGCCAGGATCGATTATGGGGACACTCTCTAAACGATCATACAACACCGGGATCCTAAAGATACAGCAACTAAACGCGCAGCGAGCCCGAGCAGTGGTAGAGCAGATCAGAAAGAAAGCAGACGAGGAAAACACTGATATTGTAATAGTGCAGGAGCCATACACACATCAGAAGCAGGTGAGGGGATACCCTATATCGTACAAAATCGTGCACTGTACAGAAGATACGCCTTGGGCGGCAATTATAGTAAGGAATCCAGACATAACTGTCACTAAAATCCTAAAGCTCAACACACTCTGGGCAGCCTGTGCCCAGCTGATCACATCTGTTGGAACCATTTATATAATCGCTCTATATTGTAAACCCGCCGTAGAAATTGACTTTGCTACAGCATATCTAGAAAACGTCCAGTCAATCCTAGCTGGAAACAAGATAATTATAGGTGCGGACGTAAATTGCCGGTCCCCACAGTGGCATAGCTATACCCCTGATCAACGAGCAACAGCAAATGGACAGAAGTTAGAAGACTCTATCAAATTCCATCTTTACTGTTATGAATCAACCTCACTGCCTTCCCACATTCTCAAACACACCTTGGGAATCGACCATAGATGTTACCCTGGTGACAAGGAATATTGAAAATTACATCTTCAACTGACAGTGCAAAGTGATTGGACGACTTCAGACCACAGGACAATCACATACTCCATAAACAGAAGTTTGGAAAGGATCCCTATTATAAGGCAGATGCAGAACAGATTCAACATCCAGAAAGCTGACTGGGACAAATTCAAAAGGACACTAAGAAGCCAAGAACAGGCCTACATGGAAGCCCACAGAAATATATAATCGGAGATGGAAAACCCGGAAATCCTCCAAGGAGTCATGACCAAAATGATCACCACAGCGGCGGAAGCAAGCATGAAAAGGAGAACGCCGATCTCAAGGCCAATGCCTTGGTGGATCCCTGAGCTGCAAAGGCTAAGGAAACATATGGACATGTGTTTATGTAAGGGGCGGCTCCTAGAACGTCAGTTCAACTCCGTCTCGTATCTCTGTATGACGTCGATTTGTGTGTATTATGTTTATGTGTGTGTTCTGTTGTAATGGCCGACTGGGCTAGCCGGGTGGGTAAAGTGCTTGCCTGGCAACCCAAAGGTCGCGGGTTCGATTCCCGCCTCGGGCTTGGATCAAAGTACTGCAAAAAAACTTGGGAGGTGCATTATGGCCACAGAAGCCTATGCGCCAACGACTACCAAAAAAAAAAAAAAAAAAAAATCTGTTGTTATGTTCTGACCGCTTGGCTACCCAGAAGCATCAGTCACCTGGACAGATGATTCTGGGTACTCGTCCACACCACGGGAAGGTGGGCCAGTTCCAGTAGATGGGACACCTATGGTCTCAGAGTATGAGACAACAAATAAAAAAAAACCCCGAAAGGGAGAGAAAGAAAAGAATAAAAATAATTAACTAAGATAACAAAAAAATAATAATAAAAAAAAAGTAAATAAATAGAAAAAAATAAAAAATAAAAATAAATATATATACTAAGTATATACAAATATATTGGTTTTAGCATATATATACGCAAACATTACATATCAAAAAGTGAACGGGGGGGGGGGGGAGAGAGAGAGATCAAGAAAAGGGTAGATCCAGTTGTGCAACCAGTAAGAACGGCAGCATCAAAACATTTCGGTGCCTCCAGCCAGATGGATTTGATCAACCTCGTAACACTGGAATCATACTTTTTCTTAGTTCAAATACTTCTTTAGCAAATACCTGGAACATCTGAAGCTTACTACAGTCTCTTAAAAATATAGCTTCTGCTCCTGGAGCTATACTCTCAAGAATTTCACGTATCGCTGTCCTGGCATTGTCATATATTCGACAATCATATAGTATGTGCCGCCAGCCTTCCCTGGCCCCGCAAAAACAAACGTCCGTGTTACTTAGTCCTAATGCATATAATTTCTCATTCATTGACCTGTGCCCTGTTAACAAAAATGACGACTGTAAACTAGGTGTAAACCAATTGCAAACCTTTTTATCATTCAGAAAAGTCACGTTCGGGATAAACAAGTTGGTCACTCTTCTAGTAGTTATGGTATCCCATCTTGTCTGCCATAAATTGATTATTATTATTATTATTATTAATAGCCATATGGTGCAAGGAAGCCTGAGGCTTATGCTGCACCAGCCAAAAAAAATTCCCGAGTTACCCCGAGAGAGAGAGAGAGAGAGAGAGAGAGAGAGAAAGGAATCATCAAGAAAGAGAAGAATGATGATATCCAGCTCAGGACCCTGGGTGTGTCAAGCCCATACTCACCAGATGTGAGCCCTTGGAGAAAATTTCATTCATACATCTTTTCTTTTCGCCTCTGCAGCCAGAGCGAATATTTATCTCTATACCAAAAAGTTCTGTAGGGATTTCCCTCTTAATACGGTAGCAAAAACCACGATACAACAAATGTAGATCCAAGGGTAGCGCTCCGGCCAACACTTGCAGCGCGGCAGTGGACACCGTTCTGCACACTCTTAGATTACCAAGAAGCATGATGCGTTGTATGGAATTTAGTTTAGTCCGAAACGTAGCTATTTGAACTCTATGGAACCAGTCTCCTGCAGCGTACGTAGTTATAGGAAGGAATACTGCCTTGTAATACAGAAACAGTATTTTATGTGATAGGCCCCAGTCAGATTTTGAAATTCTAATGATACCACCAGAAAAATCCTGATTTTATTGCTTAAATATAATAAGTGCTGGTGAAATGATAACTTACTGTCCACAATAATTCCCAGGTATTTGGTATCGAGGACCATAGGTAACTGTACACCATTCAACTCAATCTGAGGAGGTCGATTTATATCTAAAGCTGTTTTAAATAACATCATTTTAGTTTTGTAAGGACTAATTGCAAGCTTAAAGCTTTGAGCTCAAGAACTTAAGTCTGTCAGCACACTACTAGCTCTTTGTTCTAAGAGTGAGCGAGATCGTCCTGCAATTATAATTGTCAGATCGTCTGCAAATGCCAGCACCTTACAATTAGGGAATGTGCGAACCAACCAATTCTGTAAAACTAGGTTCCAAATAAGGGGTCCCAAGACGGAGCCTTGAGGACATCCTCTCACAACCTATTTTCGTAGCTCAAAGTGCTTGGACTTCACTAGCACATATCTATTTGAAAAGTAACTCTTGAAAAGCATGTATAATTCCTTGGAACAATCAGCGTTTCTTAACTGAGCCATCGGTGCCTCCCACCAAACAGTATCAAATGCCCCTTCGAAATCTACGTACTTTGCTAATTCATATTTGGATGTAGAATTCTCAATATGCGTTCGAAATGCCACTAGACAATCTTCACAGGATTTCCCAGGAGTGAACCCATATTGCTGAGGCGATATCATATCCTACTGCACTAGCAGGTCGGTTACCCGTAATGCCATTAACCTTTCAAGGATTTTACCAAGGTTTGCCAAAAGAGCGATAGGCCGATATGATTTAGGTTCAGATAGTGGCTTCCCAGGTTTTCTAACTAACTTCAATAATGCAATCTTCCACTGCGTTGGAACCGCCCTTCTGTTAGACATTCGTTAAACATTAATAAAAGGATATTAGGTAACGACTTATAGAACCTCGTTATAAATATATTCTCGACTAAATCAATTCCAGGACATTTTGTGAGATTAAGCTTCTTTAAAACTCTTGTAAGTTCTTCCATCGTAAACTCCGCAGTATTTTCTCTAGCTACATAGAGCCGATTATCTCTACGTATGCCAGTTTGATACTCAGTATCTTCCTGAGGATCGTCAGAAAGGCTAAGGAAAATGGTACAGGGAAAACGAAGAGAATTTCAAAGGGCAAGAAGAATCTGGCCACAGGAAGAAGTCACGGAAATGAGAAACAGGTACTGCCAGCTTAGAAATCACTACACGGAGCAAATCAAAAAGAGCAAAAGAGAAAGCTGGCAGAGATTCGTCCAAACAACAGGAAACACCGATCCCTGGGGAGTGGTGTTTATAATCATAACTAACAAGCTCCCCAGAGGAGAAGTTATGGTGGCAACAAAAACGCCACAAGGCTCATTGACCACAACATGGAGAAACCCAGTTGCAAATATTCTTGCAGCAATATTCGTGGAACCGCCAACAGAACTGACACTGGAGCATATGCCACGCAAATGAAAGTTACATAAACACCCGCAAAGAACCGCCGTTTAATCTTGAGGAGCTCCAAGAAGTGTCGGGCAGAACAAAAAATAAAAATGCCCAGGTTTAGATCTAATTGAACCAGAGATGATTAAAAAGACTGCTGAATGCATCCCACAACTCTTACTACGACTGTACAATAGCTGCCTGGAGCAAGGTCTCTTTCCAACACAATGGAAAAAAGCCATCTTAAAATTGATACCGAAAAGCCCTACAAAACTGCCAGAGCTGCCTACTTCCTACAGACCAATTGCCTTGCTATCGACTGTGAGCAAAATCCTGGAAAGACTACTGCACAAGAGAATTGAACAGCACTATATGGAAGCAAACCTTAGCAACTCAAAACAATATGGGTTCAAATCTGGAACCTCTACTATTGATGCGATCCGAGATCTCCTTAACAGAGCTGCACAATGTACCAGCAAGTACTTCCTGGTGATCGCGGTGGACTTCGCTGGGGTGTTCAACACCCTTTGGTGGCCGAGCGTCCTGGCGAGGCTTCGTGCTGCAGCCCTTCCAAAAAATCTATTTGACTGTAAAGTCCTATCTCACTGACAGGGAAGTGCAGATCCTTGCGCCCTATTCCAGCCTATCGCGTGTAGTTTGCAGGGGCTGCCCCCAGGGTTCTGTTCTGGGGTCACTCCTGTGGAACTTTGTCCTCGATAACTTTCTCTGCAAGGACCTGGGGGAGGTTGAGGCATAGGCCTTTGCCGATGATTTACATTATCAAACGAGATAAAATACTTAGGAATTACCATTGACAGCAATCTCTCATTTAAACCGCACTTAAACTACCTCAGGAAGAAGATACGCATATACGCAGCACTTATAGCAAAAATCACAGCAGCTGATTCAAGAGCCAATCTTGAAAAACAAGCAAATGGAGCGCTGCAAATCCTACAGGATTGGGATAAACTAAATAATCTAAAACTAGCACCGGAAAAGACCAACTCGGTCCTCTTGAAAGGAAAACTAAACTTAAACAGGCCACCACATTACCCCGGGGGCTCACATCTTACCCCGGGGGCTCACATGTGGTGAGTATGGGCTTGGCACACCCAGGGTCCTGAGCTGGATATCATCATTCTTCTCTTTCTTGGTGATTCGCTTCTACTTCTCTCTCTCTCTCAGGGTAACTTGGGATTTTTTATTTTTTTTGGCTGGTGCAGCATAAGCCTCAGGCTTCCTTGTACCATATAGCTAATAATAATAATAATAATAATAATAAATCAAAGTAGAAGGAATAACAGTAAAATTATCAAACGAGATAAAATACTTAGGAATTACCATTGACAGCAATCTCTCATTTAAACCGCACTTAAAATACCTCAGGAAGAAGATACGCATATACGCAGCACTTATAGCAAAAATCACGCATAAGGACTGGGGGCTAAATAAAAAGATCCTCTCCCTATATTACAAAACCCTCTTCATCCCGGTAATTATGTACGGATCGCCAGTATGGATGACGAAAACCAGCACAGTAACAGGAAAATTCTTGAAATAATTCAGAGGAACATACTGCTTACAGTCACTAGAGTGAGTAGCACAGTTAGTACGGCGGCGCTCCAGGTCATTGCAGGTGCACTACCCCTTGACCTGGAAGTTTCTCGCACGGTACTAGTGTAGTGTATTATCACAAAAAAGCGATCCCAATTACAACCTGTGGCATAACCCTTGACGTGACTAGTGGCTGGAAGATGGAACAAAAAGGATAGATGAATTCCTAACAGAAACCTGGCAAAGAATTGAAAGTGTCTGCAATTCGGCCCAGACACGATAGGAGGGAGTATATGATGAGAGCCTTGTCGATCAATTCGGCCCTGGAAAGATTGTGCAAGGCTCAAGGGGTAGAATTTTTTTTCAGCCTGGACTATACTTGTTAACAGGAGAGACTGCTTCTACAGGGATGAGATACATTTAAATAGAAAGGGTGCAAGAATATTTGCTGATGTTATCGAGGCAGTGTTAGGTGGGTCGGAAAACTGCTAGTTTGGGGGGAGACAAAGACTAATAGATTAACAGTAGCCACTGGCAGAGGTGAAAGAGATTCTTGCACTGCTTCTATTGGAATGAACAGAAGCCTGAAAAACAAGATGCAGGATATTTCAGAGACTGCTGGGAGTCATTGGGGTACAAGTAAACACATCGGTTATGTTAGGATAGCTAAGAATAGAAACAGGTGCATGTATACTTGCGTGTACACCAATGCTAGGAGTTTAGTAAATAAATTTGATGGATTTGAGGTATTGCTCAAAACATCAAAGGCAGATATTATTGGGATATCAGAGACGTGGTGTCACACAGATATAAGGAATGCAGAACTGGAATTTGGGGAGTACAACGTCTACAGAAAGGATAGACAGGAGAGGAAGGGAGGAGGGGTTATGCTATTAGTTAAGAAACCCATAAAATCCTAGGAAGTGAAGCCAGTCGACATAGCTGGACAGTGCAGTGTCGAGTCAGTTTGGTGTGACATAAGCATTGGGAGATCAAAATTGAGAGTAGAAGTCTACTATAGACCTAATGACTCTGATTAGTATAATAAGAAAGTGTACAGGGAAATAGAGTGGGCCAGTAAATCAGAGGGTCTAATAATGGGGGATTTTTATTTCCCAGATATTGACTGGAATTTGGGGGCTGGTCACTCACACACTAGCAAGGCTTTTGTGGATTTATTGGATGATTGTTTTCAACACCAGCACGTTCAGGAGGCAACTAGAGGGAGTAATACTCTTGATTTGATTATAAGTAGTGATTCTTCATGCATTACGAATCTGCAGGTAAATGAACCACTGGGTGGCAGTGATTACAGTGTGCTGAAGTGGGATTTACTCAAAGAGGTAACTACCATTAGGGGTAAAGGGAAGGGTTATTGCTTTCGTAAAGGCGACTACGATGGACTGAGACAGTATTTAAATTCTATATAGTAGGACCAACTGATGATATTACCAACAGAAAATTCAAAATGGGAAGCATTCAAAGAACTTATCTTGGAAGCTACTAGGCTTTACATACCAACTAAGAAATATTGTTCAAGGTTTAGGCCTAAATGGATGTCAGATGAACTAATGAGACATATGGCAGAGAAGAAAAATGCATGGGATACATACAAATTAACACGTGACACAGAAGCCTATGATAGATACAAGTTGATCTGTAACCAAGTTACAAAGGAGGTTAGGCAGGCGAAGGCAAATTACGAGAAATCTTTGGCAAGGGATGCAAAGAAAAAGAGCAAAGAGTTCTTTATTTATGTAAACTCTAGAAAGAAGGGGATGAATCAAATTGGTCCACTTGATATCGATGGGTCAACTGTTGATGATCCTGCTCAGGTAGCGAACAAACTAGATGAATATTTTGCATCGACATTCACACATGAGGGGTTATTCAGCGAGGGGAATGCCAGAGGTGTATTCAACTCAGTTAGCTAGAGAATCTCGTAATAACTGAGAGTAAAGTGGAAGAGAAATTGTTGAAGATATACATAGGAAAGTCACCTGGGGTGGATGGAATCTATCCATTTATATTAAAGCAGTCAGCAAAGGAAGTAAGCAAACCCTTAGCCATAATTATGAGAGCTTCCCTGGACTCAGGGAAGGTACCCATGGACTGGAGATGTGCAAATGTGACCCCAATTCACAAAGGAGGATCAAAGGCTGACACAAGTAATTATAGACCTGTGAGTTTAACTTCTGTTCCAGGAAAATTAATGGAGGCACTGGTTAAAGAAGCACTGCAGGATCATCTAGACAAGACTTCAGTTATAGCTCGGACACAGCATGGTTTTGTTAAGGGGAAGTCTTGCTTGACCAATTTGATTGGATACTATGATGCAGTCACAAAAGAATTGGATGCAGGGAATAACTTTGGTATTATATACTTGGATCTTAGAAAGGCTTTTGATACTGTTGCACATGGAAGACTGCTGCACAAATTGGAGCAGTGTGGCATTGGAGGCAAATTGCTGCTATGGATAAAGGGGTGGTTGAGGGGGAGAAGACAGAGAGCGGTAATCAATGGACACTGCTCATCGTGGACTAATGTTATCAGTGGAGTCCCTCAGGGTTCAGTGTTGGGTCCATTATTGTTTTCTGTATTTATAAATGATATTGATGATGGTATATCAAGCTTAATGTCCAAGTTTGCAGATGATTCGAAGGTTGGCAGGGTTGTCAAGGACACTACTGACACTATGCTGCTGCAACAGGATCTGGAAAGGTTGAGCAGATGGGCTGAGAGGTGGCAAATGAAGTTTAACATTGACAAATGTAAAGTACTACATATGGGAAACAGCAACCCCAGAGCAATGTATCAACTCTGTGGTACTACACTGACAGTGGTAGAGAATGAAAGGGACCTGGGGGTGGTTGTGCAGGCAGATATGAAGTTCTCTGAGCAGTGCAGACGGGCTGCAAGAGTAGCTAGCTCATGGTGTATTGTCAATGATATATAGAAATTTTTCTAGCAGGGGTAAGGAGGTGATTATTCCCTTGTATAAGGCAATGGTCAGGCCACACCTAGACTGTATACAGGTCTGGAGGCCTCATTTTAAGGATGTAGAGCTGCTGGAAGAGTATAGAGAAGGGCAACAAGATTAGTGAATGGAACAAAGGGGTGCTCTTATAAAGAAAGGCTTAAGTTTTGCAAATTACAATGTCTGGAGACTAGGCACCAGCGAGGTGATCTGATAGAGGTGTATAAAGCCTTGAATGGTTTGAGCATGCTCAATGCTGATGGGATTCTTCCTCTTGCTCAGAAGAATCACCTGAGAGGGCATAAATTCAAATTGAGGAAAGACAGATGTAGGATAGACATGTGGAAATTTGCCTTTAGCCAGCGAGTGGTTGGTTGGTGGAACAGACTTCCATTCCTTGTCGTGGAAGTTGATAGCCTAAATAAGTTTAAGGCTCAGCTGGACAGGTATTTCGAACAAACAGAGGGGTGAAGTTTAAGTGGTTTTTTTTTTTTTTTTTTTTTTGGCTGATGCTGCATAAGCTTGCTTTCTTGCATCAAATCCCTTTACTAATGCTAATGCTAATGCTGAAAAGGTGGAATGAAACCATCAAAGGAGCAATAACCCATAAATTTCTTCCACTAGTGTCAAAAATGCACCCGAAAGCCCCACCGTGGTTTTTCCCGGACCTTAACACTACGTATCTACTAACGGGTCATGGTCCGTTTAAGGAAAAACTAAACATGCTAGGCATAACAGAAGATGGAAATTGTACTTGCGGAGAACCCGAATCATGTACTCATGTCATGCATGAATGGAAAATTATGACGACATAAGAGCGAGCCTCATTACAAACATCCAGTACAATCCTGACTCCTGAATGCACAAGAAGAGTTTGTAGCTTTTACCAACTTTGCAACTCAACTATTTACAAGAAGGAAAACAATTATTGCAATACAACTTGTCCAGTAGGAAGACAACAACACTCAATAGTAAAGCCTAAACTTAGAAGGAATGGATGAACCGGAACAACGGAGAAACTCAAACAAACCAGAATCAAAGAAGAAAATTCAACAATACAGATTAATGCACCATTAGTGCCTAAAAGACTAATCAAAGTTGCTCACAGGAAAAGGAGAAAACAACTATCTTGAGGAAAACTACCCTAGACAACACAAATTCTCGTCACACTGACAAAATTCCTGAAAGAGACCAACAATGAAGCATCCCAGAGCGCCATCTGGCTCTCAGATCCTGCACCTGCAGGAACCTCTTTAAACCCCATTTCCTCGGAAGGGGAGAACCCTCTTCTCCCCTTGCCACCCTTCTTTCCCTCTGGTGGGGCATGGGCATGCTCCACTGAGAAACGGGGGGCCATCTTCTCTATCAACCCCTTTGCTTCCTATTTACACCCCCAGTCTTCTGCCTCCCCACCCAAAACTGTCATCTTACATAGCGATCAGCCCAACATAAAAATTTAACACACACCAAAATTTATGCCTGACCTTTTAGGCCTTACAGACTTTCAGTGTAAACCCCAAACGATGTTTAAAAGAACTTTAACTAACTAAACTACGCTCGCGACTTCTCCAATGTATTTTATTTTATATATATATATACCATATTTCCCCATGTATAAGACGCACCTTAATTTTGGGGCCTGAAATTTGAAAAAAAATGTATTACATAAAGTTATTGAACTCAAGTTTTATTCATCATAAAATTCATACAACCCCTCATAACTTGAATTCAGCACTGTACGAAAATCTTTTCTGAGCCATTTCTGGGCAGAACATAGCAAAATGTAACCTAATATACTGGTAACAAGTGCAAAACAATAAGCGCAAAGACAACAAGCGCGAAAAAGCGGGAAATGCAAGTAAAAAAAATCTACAACCACTGTATAAGATGCACCCAGTTTTTTGACCCCAAATTTTTCGAAAAAAGGTGCGTCTTATACATGGGGAAATACGGTATATATTTTTTTTTAGGTCCTAGCCACTGAAATCTCAGGAAAGTAAGTGGCAGGACCCGCCAGAGTAAAATAGCCTCATTGGGTACACCCGGCCAGCCTCCCCGTGGCAGAGTGTGGAAACATCAGGCCCCACTAGGGGCCTGGCGGCTAATAGGCCGGATGAACAAAGGGCACAACATGCCACATAGCTCATGAACCATATATATTTTTTAAAAAAAAAATCTCAGGCTTGCCTGAAACATAGAAAATATGCAGAGATGGGGGAAACCCCAGGAGCCATTAGACCTCCAACACACCTTACTACTCAGCTCTACTGTACTGTATAAAAGCAAAGCTGTCTCATAAATCATACAATAGATGTTTGCCTGCAATACAGCAGCAATGCCAACAACGTTGCAGGAAAATGCACTATTAGTGAAGCTGTACTATCAGAACAGTAACAATGCAGCTGCGGCTATCAGAGAATTCCCGCGTCAGAAGGTGTGGACCTATGACTGTTTGTGCTGTCTGCAAAATGATTGCGAAATTTTAAGCGACAGGACATCTTGGTGTTCAACCAGGTAGAGGTCAAAAACGAGTGGACTCCTCTCGTGTTGAAGATGTGGCTATGGCTGTCGTGGATTCATCAAGTCAATCTTCATGTGGTAGTGCAAGTGTGCCAGCTGTTTCTCGTGAAGTGGACATGCCATATTCCACTGTAAGGCTAGTAATGCATCAGGTGTTGCAGTACTATCCTTACAAGGTGCACATGCTACAGCAGCTAAAGCATGGTGATGCAGATATTCGTTTCACATACACACTTCAGTTTCTGGTGTGAATGACAGTGGATATCACTTGGCCATGGAACATCCTTTGGAGTGATGAAGCCCACTTCTGCTTAAATGGACAAGTGAATATGCACAACTGTTTCATTTCGGCAACAGAAAACCCTCGAGTTATACAAGAGGTCCTGTTGCATTCTTCAAAAGTGACAGTGTGGTATGGCTTTACGGCCACATCCTTGATAGGGCTATATTTTTTTGAACAGGTAACGCCGACTGGACCCTGCACCTGTTCTGTCACTGGACAGCGATATTATGAAATGTTGGCAAATTTTGCAATACCAGAGCTGAAACAACGTGGGTGCTTTCAGGATACCATATTCATGCAAAATGGTACACCATCCCATCACTGGACCTCACCCCATGCGACTTCTGGTTGTGGGGTTTTTTGAAGAACCAGGTGTATTGGGAAGGATGTCAAACTCTGGCAGATCTGAAGGACAGCATTAGATGTCATGTGCTGGCTATTGCAGTTGACATGCTATGTTCTGCTATAGAAAATGCTGTTCTTCAAATGGAAACTGTTGTTGACCAAAATGGAGGACACATTGAACAATTGTAGTGCTGTTCAAGTGATTTGTATTGCCACAGTACCATATAGTGACACATTTTGTAACTAATTTTTTTTCCAATAAATGGCGAGCGCATTCTTTATTGTACCTGTTGTCCAAATTTCTCTTCAGTATGAGCCTTAGAACTCGCTGCAGAGTCCTCTACATAGGAATACTTTAATTTTAACAACCCTGTATGTGTATATATATATATATATATATATATATATATATATATATATATATATATATATACTGTATATATATTTTATTATTTTTTTTTTTTGTGCTATATTGAACAATAAGTTGAACTGAATGCACTTTGAATACTATAATAATATGTAGTTTTTGGTAACTTATATATATATATTTTTTTATTTTTTTATTTTTTTTAGTGATACTTATTATTAACAAGTTGAACTGATTATTATCATACTATGTAATCTTTTTTTATGCGAAAAATTTATTTTGTGACCTATTTATATTTTTTCTGTTATGATATGTTTAACAATACTTTGAACTGGTTGTACTGTGATTAGAATAACAGATATATAATAAAATTTTAAATTAATTTTGTAACCCCTTTCTAGTAGAGGGCAGTTTTTTGAAAGTTTGTGCACAGGCAGCTGACACCCACGGCGGTCCTGTAGAAGAATAACACAGTTAAGATATTTCGATTTGGGTGGGCAATTTTAAAACGAATTCTCAATAGAGTTCAGCCAATGTGAACACTTCAAACTGTTCACATTGGCGGCTGAACTCCAGTATAGGGTACACCGATGGAAGACAGCGGTGATTGACAGGTGAAGGCACCTCTCACTCAGTGCTGTGATCAGGGCTGGATTTAAACTTGTTGGAGCCCTTAGCTATAACATGTATGGGGCCCTTCTCTCTTATAGTTCACCTATGACAGTATTAATTTTTTTTTTTTTAAGATGGAGTGAGGCCCATTGTAATGTGCGTAAGTCAGTCCCATTGTAAAATTGTAAGTCAGTCAACATTGCTGGACAGTGCGACACTGCACTGTCCAGCAATGTTGACTGACTGCATGTCTTTAGATTTAATGTGTTTCTTAATAGCATAACCCCTCCTCCCTTCCTATCCTGTCTATCCTTTCTGTACACATTGTACTCTCCAGATTCCAGTTCTGCATTCCTTATATCTGTGTGACACCACATCTCTGATATCCCAACAATATTTGCCTTTGATGTTTTGACCAACACCTCAAATTCATCAAATTTATTTACCAAACTCCTAGCATTGGTGTATATGCAAGTATACATGCACCTGTTCCTATTCTTAGCTACCCTAACACATCCCATGTGTTTCCTTGTACCGCAATGACTCCCAGCAGTCTCTGAAATCCCCTGCATCTTGTTTTCCAGGCTGCTGCTCATTCCAATAGAAGCAGTGCAAGAATCACTTTCACCTCTGCCAGCGACAGAGGTGAAAGTGATTCTTGTATCTCCCCCAAGCTAGCAGTTTTCCGACCCACCTAACTCTGCCTCAATAGTATCAGCAAATATTCTTGCACCCTTTTTATTTAAGTGTATCCCATCCCTGTAGAAGCAGTCTCTTCTGTTAACAAGCACAGACCAGGCTTAGAAAAATTCTACCCCTTGAGCCTTGCACAATCTCTCCAGGGCCGAATTGATCGACAAAGCTCTCATTTAAGCCTCCATCTTATGGGTTGCCAACTGTTTTTTGAAATTGGGTATCCAGTTTTCTCTCTGACTGCTTACTGCACATGATGGTAGATGGCTTTCTGTCTTCTAACTTCTCTGTTGATGCTGCAGTTCCCCAAGGTTCAGTTCTTTCTCCCACTCTTTTCCTCTTGTTTATTAATGACCTTTTATTGACCAGAAATCCTATCCTTAGTTTTGCTGATGATAGTGCATTGAATTCCATCTTCCACTTTGAGAAACCTTGTCCTGCAGAAACAGTTTCACTTTCTAAATATGCATACCAATTCCTTAAATGCTGAACTGTAGTTAATTTTCCAGTGGGGCAAAGATTACTTAATTGATTTTAATCCTTCTAAAAGTCAGTTCTGTTTTTTTATCTCACAAACAGGATTCTTCTGCTCCTATGCTTATTTTCAATGATGGTCTGATTTCTAGGCAAGATCATATATCTCTATTGGGGATTACCCTGACTCTAATCTCTCATGGCATAAGCATATTACAAATATTGCTTCCTCTTCATCTAAAAAACTGGGTTTTCTCTTTCACTTTCAGTGCTACTTTTCTTTTAAATTGCTGTTCATACTGTACAAATTGCATATCCACACTACCATGGAATATTGTTCCCAAATCTCGGGCGGTGCCCCCAAAACCTCCCTCAGGCTTCTAGATTCCATTCAGAAGAGGACAGAGAGGCTAATTTATGACTCATATCTAACTAAATCTCTCCACTCTCTCTCATAGACATTCTGTTTCTGCTGCATGTGTTTTGTATAGACACTTTCGTGGGCTCTCTTTTTCTGAATTAGCTTCTATAATTGCTGCTCTCTTTGTTGTCCAAAGAAGTCCAAACATGTGCCACAACCAGTCAACATCCTTTTACTGTTCAACTTTAAACTTACAGAACCAATTTTTCGTCTTCCACATTTATTCATTCAACTTCTGTTTTCTGGAAAAATCTTCCTTCATACATATTTCCTGAAAATTGTAATCTGCAGAAGTTCAAGTCTGATGTCAACAAGTATCTTCTTTCATCTTCTCAGCTTTCAGCCTATGCATGGTACTAACTACTATAAGTTCTAATACCTCTCATGTTTGGGGTTTTCAAAAAAAAAAAAAATCTCTAAGTTAGAGCACCGTTTCCCAAACTGTGTTCCATGAGATGTGAACAAGTGTTCCACGAAAAATTGTAATTAATAATTTAAAAAAAATAAAATAAATTTTGCATATTTGCATACTGTCTGTTTTTATTATGCGCATATTAGTTTATTTTACACCAAATAAAATATACTGTATTTTTATTTTAACAAAACTGGAAATATAGTAACTTAGGGAAATAGGAGGCTGTGCTTACATTCATTTAGAAATATTGGGTGGCAAAACGGAACTGTAAAGTTGTTATTCACTTTTAACAGCAGTGACCTGTGTTTAGAATACTACACAGTAAGATTTCCCTTTAGTTCAATTCTGTTTTTGTTATGCTTTCTATAATGAGGTCTCGATATGCTGCAGTCTGTTATATATACTTGTAGCCATATGAACTGTGTTGTTGTTATCATAATTACAGGCCGCCATAGCCAAGTGGTCAGGCTCGTGGGTGCATAAGTACACGTGCCTCGAGTGACCAGTGTTCAAGCCCGTGACTGCTGAATACGGTGCTGTTTCTTGTATTCTCTCTACCTTGTGAACTCCTCTGTTAAGAACTGTATCAGGAACCAAAACAGGGACAATGGTCTTTAAGGATCAGTTTTCGAGTAGAAGACCCCCGGTTGTTAGAATGAATGGGTTGAGCATAAAATCGGCAAGGCAGTTAAAATATCTAGGCATTATGTTTGACGAATCTTTGACTTTCAACTCACATGTTACTTATCTATGAGAAAAGGTGAGGAAATTTATTGGGATGATTACTCGAATCACTAGAGTTGGCTGGGGAATAAAAGGTAAGGCACTGAACTTGCTATATGAATGTGTATTTATCCCCATGGTAACGTATGGTGCACCAATTTGGTTTGAACGTGTCAGTGGAAAAGTATTTACTAGAAAGCTCAGTTCCATTCAAAGAGTAATGCTCCTTAGGATGTGCATGGCATGCAGAACTGTGTCGACCCCAGCTTTGCAGATTGTGACTGGAAAATTGCCTATTGATCTGCATTTATTGTATTGTGCATTGGCTTACTTCATCTGCCATGGCATTCCCTGTTCTTTTCTGAATATACAGGTGGACATTTTGGCAGATCCCAGGAAGGAAAGGACAAGAATCTGGGATGCTTTGGTAAAAGTCTGGCAAGAGCGTTGGAGTGTTTCTGATAAAGGACAGATTACACAAAATTTTTTCCCAGATTTAAGAAATGCAGCCTTGATAAAATTCAAATGGTTTGCCCTAAACTTACAAGCTATGTTCTTATTAACTGGTCATGGTTCAATTAATGCAAAGTTGCATGATTTAGGAATTAATGAAAGATCTAGTTGCCATTGTGGCAAAAGAATGAAATTGGGAACATATTATGTACAACTGTGAGGAGTACTGCTATCTACAAATTGAATTAGTATCTCGGATTAGTAATCTCAATCTTATGGCAGAAGGCTGCGAGACAATTTTAGTTGATAAACAGGAGAACTTCTTGGCTTTCCAAGCCTTTGCAACTGCAATATTTCTTAGGCGGAAGACTCTTCTGCATCTGGAAGCCTTGGATTTGTAATGTGGTATGGCGTATGCCGAATTACTTAGAATTCTGTGAAATCATGGAGGCTTGAGTCTGCTATATTCACTGCAACTCCAGCTCCTTGTGCTCAATTACCTAAAGTTCTGTGAAATCGTGGAGGCTTGAGTCTACTATATCCACTGCAACTCCAGCTCCTTGTGCTGGCATTTCTGTTCTCGGCAGCTCCTTGTACTGGCATTTCTGTTCTGGGCAGCTCCTTGTGCTGGCATTTCTGCTCTCGGCAGCTCCTTGTGCTGGAATCTCTGCTCTCGGCAGCTCCTGGCACTAGTATTTCTCTTCTCGGCAGCTCCTAGCACTGCTGGCTTTCCAACAGACTGTGAACAGATGCAGATCTTTCCAAGGAAGTTTGGACTTTGTCTGAAATTTAATTATATGTATATTTTATTTTTTATGTAATCTGATTATTTTTCAATTTATTCATATCAATCTTTTTTGATCATGGCAGGTTTTTCCCTCCCTGTACTTAGGCAAACAGGAGAGGGAGTATATAAGAGTACTGCTAAATTATGTATAACTGACAGTGGGATTGCCAATGGTTGGCTGGGACCGCTTTATGTAATAAATATCAATCAATCTACTTTGTGAACTCCTCTGACCATGTGGTCGTCCTGGAGTATAAACAGAAAATTTATTTATTTATAATTATATGCAGCAGCTTAATAAATTTTTTACTTTTTTTTTTTTAACTGTGTAGACAGTGCAAGCAGTAATTTCTGAATAAGAATGTCCAAGCTTAAGCAACAGGAGCAAATTGATCTCCGCCGTGGCTATCCTAACCTATTAGGCAATCCCGATGATTTTAAAGGGCAGGTGTTAATTTCTACTGCCAAAGAATCTTATCAAACTCCTCCACCTAAAGAAAAAACACCCAGAGGTAATTATAATTTCTTAATTATTGTATAAAAAAAATTATTATGAATGTGATGTCAACATTATAGTTAATGGTTCTGTTTAAAAATTGATTATTGTCACAGTTTGTCTTTATCATTTAAAATTATTATTAATTCTTTTATATACGTGACTGTATCATTACAAGGATTCTTTTCAGTGTTGAAACTACTTTATTGACAGGTCCATCATTGCATTGGGGGGGGGGGCAGATGAATGCTTTGTTATTGTCATCAAAGAGTGTAGGCACCCTTTCATAGATCTCATGGGAGGGGTCCAGAATTTGTAGTTTTGCAACTGATTTTATTGCATTACATTTGGACTTGTTAATGTGATTAAAAGGAATGCAAATTAATATGATTAATCATATTTAATCTTTGTTTAATGCATGACCTTTGTCCCTTCTTCTTATGTCCTGCAATAACCTTTATACTTTCTTTGAATGTGATGATTACAATTATATTACAGCTCACAGAATTTAGTTTTTTGAAAAGGTTGCTAACTGCAGCCTTTTCAAAAACTAAATTCTCTGTGGCTGTTTTTTATTTAGGTGTGTTTTTTTAGAGTTATAGAAATTTTTTTCTTGAAACTTAATTGTTGAAAAGTATTGGGAGTTATAGTTGAGTAAATAGGTCTGAGTTTTCATAAATTCACTAAATTCACACTTTGTTTATCAGGGAATTAGTCAAGATTTTATTGGTTCAGTAGTTATGGGTAAGTAAAAACCAGACAAAATGGACTTCACAAAATAATCCAAAAATTTGAAGAAACACACAAGATCTTTGAATATAGTGCAGCTTGAAGTCAACGTTCATCTGTTACTGCTAGGATGGTATCATGCTGGCTTGATATCCCATGGCCAACTGTCCATAAAGTTCTTTGCCCATCATTCATTGGTATGTGTGCAAGATTCGTGTTTTTTTTTTTTTTTTTTTTTTTATGAAAACCCCAAACACGAAAGGTATCAAAACCTATAGTACTTAGTACCGTGCATGGGTTGAAGGAGAAGTATGGGGGGAGAGGGATGCCGGAAACTTTGCTCTAGGGACTAAACATGGGTTTCGCCACTTCAAGCCTCCAATAAGCAAAGTGGTGGTATTTCACCGGTTGATGAAAGTCATCTACCACCTCAAATGTGGTGCAACAGTTTACACAAACTAATCCATATCGATGTAATGACTTTGCTCTGTGGTTTCTGGCAGGGAGGTAGGTCAGTGGCATGAAGTAGCGCTGTGTTCCTATATTCCGCCAGTAAGCAAAATAAAATTTGCCACCCTAAATGTTCAATACTGATAAGCGTTAACCAATCAGAAAACAATATCAAAAAAAATTTAGCCGCCCTCTTGAACTGCCGCCCATAAGCAACGCTTACCTAGCCTACCTCCTTGCAGCAGCCCTGGTGGCATGAAATGTCTTGTGAACTGATGAGGCTCATTTCCAGTTAAGTGGCTGTGCGAATATCCATAATTGTCAATTGTGGGGATCATCGCCTCCAGGTGTTGCTAACCAAGTGCCTCTCCATCGTACACATGTTACTGTTTGATGTGGATTTACAGCAAATTTCGTAATTGTACCAGTTTTCTTCAAGAAGGTTTCTTCGAGCTCATGTTCCAGAGACCTGCCCTGACAGATGAGTATTACTGTGATCTTCTGTGCCATTGTGTAAAAACATCCATTTTTATGCAAGATAGGCTACTCTACACTAGGGATGCACTGATTAATCATTAGATAATCGGCCGTATCGGCTCTTTTGCCGATTAACCAGTTCTCATTAAATATAATTTTTACTTATATTTCTGCCATTTCATCTCCTCCAAGAGAATCATCAGTTAGTTTTGTCAATGGATTGGATTATAGCAATAGTTTTACTTTCTTCACTGTTACCTTCATTTTTAGTGACTGGCTGCTGATTTGACTATTTATTGATACAACAAGCACAAAAAATGAAATAGTAATCTTGATAAACACAGCTTCTTTAATACAAAAACACAAATTAAATAATTTTGATACACAAATGCCTAGCTTTTGAACTATTGTGCTACAATTAAGAAAAACATCTTGGAACATTTAAAAAAGTAAATAACTTAAAACAGTTTTAATGAATACTAGGGGGCTTCGCCCACTCCCATGTACGATTTTCTAGGTAAAACGTAGAGGTATAAGGAGTAAGTCAAATCTTTTCTATGTAAAAGACACACCTGTCGATATGCACTGATCGATTTCTAATCAGTGACCTATGTAATAATTTACCTATGCATTTGTAGTGCTCGGCATTGTCAAGGCCAAATAAATATCACTATTAATTATTTACCTGTGTTTACATATGTCACTTCGGAAAAGGCCTTTTGCTTCGGGTTCCATAATGCATGAGGAATATTGTTGCATCCCAAAGAGCAGGACTAAAATATTTAACTGAAATATTCACAAACTATACAGATATTTAAAGTATTTACAAAATACTAAACTGTTTACAAATACTGTATACAATATCCATTAATATAAAAAAAACGTTACAATGGAACATCAAATGTTTGACAGGGAAGCACGTGCACGAGATTGGTGAACGTTATGGAGGCAGTTGTTAGTAATTAATTGCATTATAGTGACGTAATTGCCTTGCCCTCTTCTCCCATTGACTCGAATAAATATCACTAGGAGGAAAACTTCTTTAATGTATAGAGAGATAATCAAATTCCATTACTCTTAAATTATAATGTAGGAACATAAGAGTTTCTCTATTTTCAGAGCATAACCTATTTCTTGCAGGCTCATATATATTTTCACCTGTACCGAATATTCTTTCACTTTCGATTGAAGAAGGTGGCGCACTTAAATATTTTAAAGCTAATTTACTCAAAAGTGGAAAGGTTTCTTGTAAATTTTTCCACAACAAGAAAGGGTCATCAGTTTTTGGTAGTAATGGTAAATTCAAATAATGATGCATTTCTCTTGAGCAAATACGATTAATGCTTGTTCTTTTCCTTTTAGATTCCTTTTCTTTTGATATTGCTGGTTCTTCTCCATCTTGGCAGAAGTAGCAGCTAATTCTTGAAACAATTTTGAAAAAGTCAGTGCATTGTCACCTGAGGATCCTTGATCTTCTCCAGAACTGGATGAACATGAAATATTTTCTTTAAATTCTGCTCCATTTTGCCCACAGCTTCTAATACCCATTCCTTTATTTTGGCTTTCATATCACTTTTCTGAAATCTCATCTTGAATTTAGGATCTATGAAAGAAGATAGACACAAAGATTTGTTTTCCAAATAAGTAGTAGTAGTAGTAGTAGCAGTGGCATGTGATGCAAGAAAGCATGTGTATGAGCTTATGCAGCATCAGCCAAAAAAAAAAAAAAAAAAATCACACCATTCCCTCCAAATGCCTGTCCAGATCCTCCTTAAATTTATTCAACCTATCAACTTCCACAACAGATGGAAGTTTGTTCCAGCAATTAACCACCTGCTGGCTAAAGGCAAATTTCCGCACATCTATTCTATATCTGTCTTTTCTTAATTTGAATTTATGCCCCCTTAGGTTCGTAATCTGAACAGGTGGAAGGAACCCATCAGAATTCAGCATGCCAACCCATTCAAGGCCTTATACATCTCAATCAGATCACCGTGCAGGTGCCTAGTCTCCAGCCACCGCAATTTGCAGAACTTAACCCTCTCTTGGTAAGAGGATCCCTTCATTCCCCTCACCAATCTTGTTGCCCTTCTCTGTACATGCCCAAGTAAATCTACATCCTTCCTAAAATGAGGCCTGCAGACCTGTATGCAGTACTCAAGGCGTGCAGACCTGTACGCAGTACTCAAGGCGTGGCCTGACCATTGCCTTATACAGAGGGATAATCACCTCCTTTTCCCTGCTAGCAAAATTCCTATATATCATTGACAAAAACCCATGACATGCCCTGGCAGCCTGTCTACGTTGCTCAGAAAACTTCATATCTGCCTGCACAATTACTCCCAGGTCCTTTTCATTTTCTACCACCTTAAGTGTAGTACCACACAGTTGGTATGTTTCTCTGGGGTTACTTCTACCTATATGAACTACTTTGCATTTGTCAAGGTTAAACTTCAGTTGCCACTTCTTAGCCCATCTGCCCAAATTATCTAGATCCTGTTGCAGTAGCACATTGCCATTACTGTCATTAACAACCCTGCCAACCTTTGTATCATCTGCAAACTTTGACATTAAGCCTGATATACCTTCATCAATATCATTGATAAATATATAAAACAACAGTGGACCCAACACCAAACCCTGTGGGACTCCACTAATAACATTAGTCCACGAAGAGCAGCACCCATTGATTACCACCCTCTGTCTTCTCCCACTTAACCATCCTTTTATCCATTTTAGCAACTTACCCTTAATACCATTCTGCTCCAATTTGTACAATAGTCTTCCATGCGCAACAGTGTCAAAAGCTTTCCTGAAATCCAAATATATGATATCAAAAATTATTTTTTGCATCCAGTTCCTTTGTAACCACATCATAATATCCTCTCAAATTTGTCAGACAAGACTTTCCCTTAACAAACCCATGCTGTGTCTGAATTATTTCTGCAGTCTTGTCTAGATGATCCTGCAATGCATCTTTAACCAGTGACTCCATTATTTTACCCGGAACAGAAGTTAAACTAACTGGTCTGTAATTACTCGTGTCACCCTTCGATCCCCCTTTGTGAATTGGGGATACATTTGCACATCTCCAGTCCGTAGGAACCTCCCCTGAGTCCAAGGATGCTCTCATAATTATGGCTAAGGGTTTGCTTAGTTGCTTTGTCGCCTCCTTTAATATAACTGGATAGATCCCATCCACCCCAGGTGCTTTTCTTATGTTTAACTTCAACAATTTCTCATCCACTTTTCTCTCAGTTATTACAAAATCATTAAGTATCCTGCTACAATTTGATAACCTTCTGCCATTTTCAAACCTTAATAATTCCTCATGTGTGAATGTAGGTGCAAAATACTCATTCAGTTTGTTTGCTATCTGAGCAGGATCATCAACAGTCGAACCATTGATGTCAAGTGGACCAATCAGATTCATCCCCTTCCTTTTAGAGTTTATATAAGTAAAGAAATCCTTGCTGTTTTTCTTAGCATCTTTTGCCAAGCATTTCTCGTAATCTGCCTTTGCCTGCCCAACCCCCTTTGTGACTTGATTACAGACTAGTTTATATCTGCCATAGGCTTCTGAGTCGCTTGATAATTTATATGCATCCCATGCATTTTTCTTCCCTGTTAAGAGTCTCATTAGTTCATTAGATAACCATTTAGGCCTAAATCTTGAACAATATTTCTTAATAGGTAAGAAACGTTTAGTAGCATCCACGATTAATTCTTTGAATACTTCCCACTTAGAATTTACTGTTGGTAACATCGTCAGTTGATCCCACTGTACAGAATTTAAAAACTTTCTGAGACTACTGTACTCACCTTTACGGAAGCAAAAACCCTTTCCTTTACGCCGATGGTAATTAAATCTTTAAATAAATCCCACATCAGTACACTGTGATCACTGCCACCTATTGGTTCCTTTATCTGCAAATTCTTAATACACGAATGATCACTGCTGATAACCAGATCAAAGTATTACTCTCTCTGGTTGCCTCTCGAACATGCTGCTGCAGAAAACAATCATCCAATAAATCCACAAAAGTCTGACAAGTGTGTGAGTGACCAACCCACAAGTTCCAGTCCATATCTGGGAAGTTAAAATCCCCCATTATAAGACATTCTGATTTACTGGACCATTCTATTTCTCTGTACAATTGTTCATTGTACTCATTCGAGTCATTAGGCCTATAACACACTCCTACTCTTATTTTTTCTTTCGCAGTGGTTATGTCACACCAAACTGACTCAACAGTGCACTGTTCATCTATATCAACTGGGTTCACTTCTTTTGATTTTATGTTTTTCTTAATTAACAGCATAACACCTCCTACCTTTCTATCCTGTCTATCCTTTCTGTACACATTTTACTCCACAAATTCCAGTTCTGCATTCCTTATATCTGTGTGGCTCCATGTCTCTGCTATCCCAACAATATCCGCCTTTGATGTCTTGACCAACACTTCAAATTCATCAAATTTATTTACTATACTTCTAGCATTGGTATACATGCAAGCATACATGCTCCTATTCCTATTCCTAGTTACCCTAACACATCCCATATACCCACCTATTTCAGGATGACTGCCATCCGTCCCTGAAACCCCCAACACCCCTCGCTCCAGGTCGCTACTTATTCTAATAGAAGTTGTGCAAGAATCACCTTCACCTCTGCCTATGGCTATTGTTAAACTATTAGTCCTTGTATCCCCCCAAGCTATCAGTTTTCTGACCCACCTAACACTGCCTCGATAGCATCAGCAAATATTCTTGCACCCTTTCTATTTAAGTGTATCCCATCCCTGTAGAAGCAGTCTCTTCTGTTAACAAGTACAGACCAGGCTGAAAAAAGTAGAAAAGGTAGAAGCTGAAGTAGAAAATCTTTTTGCCAATTGAAGATCTAAGTTCTTCAATTGTGGTGCAAATTCCACTGAAGTTATTACTTTGTATAGCCTTTGATAAAAAAAAAAATTAATAGTTTGAATTGTTGGGATGATCATTGAAATGGTACACTGGTGTGCAAAACTTAAGGACCAGTCAGGTTTTCACATGTAGCTTCTTATAGGAATGGCCTGGATATGGAAAAAGCATACCAGAGGAACCTCGTGAGGTACAATGATGAAGGAAACAACACTGACATGATGAAGACACAGAAATGATGAAGGAAACAACACCGACACAACAACGGAAACAAAATGGTACAGAGGGACTTTATTCAAAAATGGCAACATAGCTCTGGCTGCCATGATACAGATACATCACTGCCAAAGATGGAACAAAGGGAAGAGGTGGTCCCCAGTAGGAGATATGGCCACCCCTAATGTCAATGCAGGCTGTCCGTTTGCACCGCCTGTCCATACTTAGAACAATGTTGTTGATTAGTTCTTGCAGTAACATCGTCCATTCCTCTGTCAGTGCGCTCTTCAGCTGGTGAACATTTTCTGGTGGGTGTGGACAGGCCGCTAGGCGACTCCCCAGAGTGTCCCATATGTGTTTGATGGGATTAAGATCAGGGGAAACGGGCAGGCCAATCCATACGAACAATGTCCTCACTTTCCAAAAGCATAACAACAGCTGCAGTGTGATGGGGTGTGGCGTTATCATCCCTAAACACAAACTCGGGGCCGATGGCACCTTGGAACAGACGCACATGTGGAAGGATTGCACCGGTTACAGTACTGCCTTCCAGTATCTGGAGTTGTGTATGTTCATCCAAGATAACGCCTCTCCAGACGAGAACACCTCAACCGCCATATCAATCCCTTTCAGTGATGTTTGCTGGATGATACCGTGTACCAACCTCTCGCCAGATTAGCTGACATCTAGAATCGCCGCTGAGACTGAATCTAATCTCATCCGTAAGGAGTACCTTACCCCACTGCACTGCTGTCCAGTCCTTATGTTCAATGCACCACTGTAAACGGTGTCTCCGATGGGCAGATGTTAAAGGGACACAGCGTACTGGCCGTCAGGCAAACAGTCCACCTTTGTGGAGTCGCCTGGCCACAGTAAACTGCGATATCCTGCATCCTGTGCAGCTGGTTTGCAATGGATCCTGCTGTCTGGTATCGGTCCCTCTTGGCCTGTAGGAGTATATAGCTGCCATCATTGCGCGTTTATTTTTGTGGACAACCACCACTGGTCCTTTGAACAGCTGTACCTGTCGTTCTGAAGGCCGACCACGCACGTCAGATAATGCTCAGGGCGATACCGAACTCTGAAGCCACACTCCTCACACTTTGACCTTCCTCGAGCTTCCCAATTATTCGACCCTGGGTAAAGTCATCCAGATGTTATCTACTGGCCATTTTGTCTGTAGCACTGTATGAAACCAATCGAACATCTGTAACAATCGTGCTCACCATTCAGTAATTTGCATATAACTGCTGAACTGATGCTTTTATGTGCATGTTCATCAGCTTTCTACTGAACGGCCACAGTTATGTAAATTGCCACAGGCTGTTTTGTTTGATTTTGTGGTTGTAACCTTTAGAAATAGTGTTGGTTCTTAAGTTTTGCACACCAGTGTAGATTCTCTCTTACTTGATTCCTTGGTAATTTGTTGAAACGGCTTTAAAAGTTAAAACTGTTTTCTCAACAAGACTCCACTGGTATGAATTAATGTAGAGATGTTGTTATCCATAACATACGTCACAAGAGCTTTTCGTTGCTCTAGATTTCTTTCTAGCATGTTTGATTACTTTGAATTCCATTGCATAGACACATCTTGAATTAATGTGGTTTTCTAAATCTAGTTCTATAATTCTGTCAACTTATTAACTGCTGAAGCAGAATGGTTAAAGTGTTTTACAATATTTATGCTAGTTCTAACGATTACTTAACAAGTACAGGTCACTGTTGAAAAAAAGCCGTGAATTAGGGTTGAATTTGAAACTGTCTGCAATTCTGCCCAGACACGATAGGAGGGAGTATATGATGAGAGCCCTGTCGATCAATTCGGCCCTGGAAAGATTGTGCAAGGGCTAGAATTTTTTTCAGCCTGGTCTGTACTTGTTAACAGGAGAGACTGCTTCTACAGGGATGGGATACACTTAAATAGAAAGGGTGCAAGAATATTTGCTGATGCTATCGAGGCAGTGTTAGGTGGGTCGGAAAACTGATAGCTTGGGGGGATACAAGGACTAATAAATTAACAGTAGCCACTGGCAGAGGTGAAAGTGATTCTTGCACTGCTTCTATTGGAATGAGCCGCAGCTTGGAAAATAAGATACAGGATATTTCAGAGACTGCTGGGAATCATTGGGGTACAAGTAAACACATGGGTTGTGTTAGGGTAGCTAAGAAAAAGAACAGGTGCATGTATACTTGCATGTACACCAATGCTAGGAGTTTAGTAAATATATTTGATGAATTTGAGGTATTGCTCAAAACATCAAAGGCAGATATTGTGGGGATTTCAGAGACGTGGTGTCACACAGATATAAGGAATGCAGAACTGGAATTTGGGGAGTACAATGTTTACAGAAGGGATAGACAGGATAGGAAGGGAGGAGGGGTTATGCTATTAGTTAAGAAATACATAAAATCCAAGGAAGTGAAGCCAGTCCAGTCGACATTGCTGGACAGTGCAGTGTCGAGTCAGTTTGGTGTGACATAAGCATTGGAAGATCAAAATTGAGAGTAGGAGTGTGCTATAGGCCTAATGACTCTGATGAGTATAACAAGAAATTGTACAGGGAAATAGAGTGGGGCAGTAAATCAGAGAGTCTTATAATGGGGAATTTTAATTTCCCTGATATTGACTGGAATTTGGGGGCTGGTCACTCACACACTAGCAAGGCTTTTGTGGATTTATTGGATGATTGTTTTCTACATCAGCATGTTCGGGAGGCAACTAGAGAGAGTAATACTCTTGATTTGATTATCAGTAGTGATTCTTCATGCATTAAGAATCTGCAGGTAAATGAACCACTAGGTGGCAGTGATCACAGTGTGCTGAAGTGGAATTTACTCAAAGAGGTAACTACCATTAGGGGTAAAGGGAAGGGTTATTGCTTTCGTAAAGGCGACTACGATAGACTGAGACAGTATTTAAAATCTATACAGTGGGACCAACTGATGATGTTACCAACAGCAAATTCAAAATGGGAAGCATTCAAAGAACTTATCTTGTAAGCTGCTAGGCTTTACATACCAACTAAGAAATATTGTTCACGGTTTAGGCCTAAGTGGATGTCAGATGAACTAATAAGACATATGGCAGAGAAGAAAAATGCATGGGATACATACAGATTAACACGTGACATAGAAGCCTATGAAAGATACAAGTTGATCTGTAACCAAGTTACAAAGGAGGTTAGGCAGGCGAAGGCAGATTACGAGAAATCTTTGGCAAGGGATGTAAAGAAAAACAGCAAAGAGTTCTTTTTATGTAAACTCTAGAAAGAAGGGGATGAATCAGATTGGTCCACTTGATATCAATGGGTCAACTGTTGATGATCCTGCTCAGGTAGCTGACAAACTAAATGAATATTTTGCATCGACATTCACACATGAGGAGTTATTCAGCAAGGGGAATGCCAGAGGTGTATTCAACTCTGGCAGTAAGCTAGAGAATCTTGTAATAACTGAGAGTAAAGTGGAGGAGAAATTGTTGAAGATAAATACAAGAAAGGCACCTGGGGTGGATGGGATCTATCCAGTTATATTAAAGGAGGCAGCAAAGGAAGTAAGCAAACCCTTAGCCATAATTATGAGAGCTTCCTTGGACTCAGGGGAAGTACCCATGGACTGGAGATGTGCAAATGTGACCCCAATTCACAAAGGAGGATCAAAAGGCGACACAAGTAATTATAGACCTGTTAGTTTAACTTCTGTTCCCGGAAAATTAATGGAGGCACTGGTTAAAGAAGCACTGCAGGATCATCTAGACAAGACTTCAGTTATAGCTCAGACACAGCATGGTTTTGTTAAGGGGAAGTCTTGCTTGACCAATTTGATTGGATACTATAATGCAGTCGCAAAAGAACTGGATGCAGGGAATAACTTTGATATTATATATTTGGATCTTAGAAAGGCTTTTGATACTGTTGCACATGGAAGACTGCTACACAAATTGGAGCAGTGTGGCATTGGAGGCAAATTGCTGCTATGGATAAAGGGGTGGTTGAGGGGGAGAAGACAGAGAGTGGTAATCAATGGACACTGCTCATTGTGGACTAATGTTATTAGTGGAGTCCCTCAGGGTTCAATATTGGGTCCATTATTGTTTTCTGTATTTATAAATGATATTGATGATGGTATATCAAGCTTAATGTTCAAGTTTGCAGACGATACGAAGGTTGGCAGGGTTGTCAAGGACACTACTGACACTATGCTACTGCAACAGGATCTGGAAAGGTTGAGCAGATGGGCTGAGAGGTGGGAAATGAAGTTTAACATTGACAAATGTAAAGTACTACATATGGGAAACAGCAACCCCAGAGCAACGTATCAACTCTGTGGTACTACACTGACAGTGGTAGAGAATGAAAGGGACCTGGGGGTGGTTGTGCAGGCAGATATGTTTTCTGAGCAGTGCAGACGGTCTGCAAGAGTAGCTCATGGTGTATTGTCGATGATATATAGGAAGTTTTCTAGAAGGGATAAGGAGGTGATTATTCCCTTGTATAAGGCAATGGTCAGGCCACACCTAGAGTACTGTATACAGGTCTGGTGGCCTCATTTCAAGAAGGATGTAGGGATGCTGGAACGAGTACAGAGAAGGGCAACAAGATTGGTGAATGGAACAAAGGGGTGCTCTTACGAAGAAAGGCTTAAGTTTTGCAAATTACAGTGTCTGGAGACTAGGCACCAGCGAGGTGATCTGATTGAGGTGTATAACGCCTTGAATGGTTTGAGCATGCTCAATGCTGATGGGATTCTTCCTCTTGCTCAGAAAAATCACCTGAGAGGGCATAAATTCAAATTGAGGAAAAACAGATGTAGGATAGACGTGAGGAAATTTGCCTTTAGCCAGCGGGTGGTTGGTTGGTGGAACAGACTTCCATCCCTTGTCGTGGAAGTTGATAGCCTAAATAAGTCTAAGGCTCAGCTGGACAGGTATTTCGAACGACCAGAGGGGTGAAGTGGAAGTGGTTATTTTTTATTTATTTATTTTTATTTTATTTTATTTATTTTATTATTTTTTTTTGGCTGATGCTGCATAAGCTTGCTTTCTTGCATCAAATGCCTCTACTAATGCTAATGCTAATGCTCTTCCAACCAGTGTATGTTCAAAGTAAATATTTCCACATTGGCATGACATTAAGGAATTAAAAAAAAAAAAACATATAGGTATGTTTCAAGTCTTGCAGAAAGGCCTGGTTTTGAATTTCATCTTGACACGCTAAACTTTTATAAACTTTTTTCACAACATGGCTGAGTTAGTCAGTCTTGGATGAGAGTTGCATGAGTTTCTTAGCAGAAACTTGTTTTTTTGTTTTCGTTTATAAAACAGCAAACTGACCAAAGGATACACATTATTACAGACATACTATACTAATGCTTCATAGCCTTAATTGCCTTGCCACTTAATACATGCTACCATCTTCTGATTGTTACATTATTTTATCACATTTTTTTAAAGATGGCACTCATTCTTCTTGTCAGCAACATTAAGAAAATGAGCAAGAAACCAGTGGCACCTTGGTTTTCTGCATCACCTCTGCATCACTTTAATTCTTTGTTGGAATACTGTTTGATAAACAAAAATAATCTGTTAGTTTGAAGAATAGGAACAGCCATGTTGTTGTTGTTGTTAGATTTGTTGGTGCATCATCAACTTAGTGCTATAACGCACTAGAGCCATGTAACCACAGCCCATATTAACATGGAGGACACTGCATCCTGGTATCAACTGTCAAGGGCTGCAAAATGTTAGTTTTACCCATGCCTTTTTCATGTAATATGTAGCAGCATGCATTTGCTGATTGCATGCAAGCATTTCAATTGCTTGACATGGTCTTACCTGCACAAAAAGATGTGTAGTAAAATTTCTGTAAGTAAACTTAACCATCAGGTCTGTTACCACAGAGGCACCCAAAAATTCAGAGGCCTCAATAATTGATTTGGTATGGTTGTTAAAGAATATAGGGCAGGCATCATTTCAGCATCTGAGCATCTCATGGAAAGGAACCAAAATTTGTGATTTTCCCTCTGCAGTTTTGCTTGTTTTCTTTATTTTAAAAAAGCTTTTATATGGGCATGGCCACCATCTCTGTTACTTAAAAATGGCATACAAATTGTGCATTCGCCTTCGCCATCAAGTTGATCCCTTTTTTTTTTGTTAAATGACCATTTCTTTGAATATTGTTCTTTATAAACACATTTATGCATAGGCATTTTACTGAATGGAGAGAAAATAAAATATCTGGTGTTCTATTGTATTAATAATTATAACAGGCTTGTTTGCTTGATTGTTTATTTTAGGGTGTAAAAAGAGTACAATATGGTACATTTTAATGACGTTCTCACACTTTGACAATGTTAGATGTAAAATATATAAGCATATTATGATAATCATTTATTAAACTATTTAACTAACTATTTATTATGATAATATGAATTGCTATGCTAAATTAACAAAATTACATATTATCAATTTTAACAACATATATTTAGTCCAGAAAAATGGTTTTACATGAAAATTGGGTTGAATCAGCATCTCCCAACGTTTTTTTTGGGGGGGGGGGGATGCCAGGACATTATGCTCAAAATTGTGTTGTCTGGTCAATCATTAATAGTAGAAATATCACATCATCAATAGCAGAAATATCACAGAGGTAGAATGAGTTGTTGCAAGGTACTTATATTATTTCAACAGTTTATGTGAACAGTTTATGTGGCAGTGTATAACAGCCACATTTGAACTTCACAGAAATCACCTTTATCAGATTTAATCATAAAATAGGGACAATATTGGTGTGTAGAAACAGTTACATAGACAAAAAAAAAATGTGAATAGGAATTGCTGATCCGTGAAGAATGTGAACTAAGCAAGATATTCTTGGAAAATGTTGCATTGGATCTTGAGATGTTCATTGAAGTGTTCCTAAGTGCGTTTATGGTTTGTAGGGAGTTGTACGACACAGCATAGATTTTCATGGCAGAGCTGCTGCTCAAAGATCTGCATCACACTAATGAACACCAGATATCATTTGCAGTAGTGCCTAGCCCATTGTTTTTGGATGATGGGACAGTGAAATCAGATCCTACAGATTGGTGAATTACATTACATAGTTTTCAGATCAGATGGTGAAGTGTGGGTGTGGAGTATGCCTGGACAGTGTCATGTACTGCAATGTATTATGTCCACCAAGAAGCTCAGAGGAGTCATGGTGTGGGACAGCTTCTCATGGTTTGAATTCTGACTGTTGGTTGTAGTGATGAAAACCATCAATACTGAGTCACATAATGCTGAGATATTTGACAGTTTCATAGTGCACTGTGGTAATTCTGTGGAAAGGGTCCACCATGTTCCAGCATGATAATGCTCCATATAATACAGAAAGCAGCGTAAAAGCCTGCTCAGGAAAATGAAGTCTAATAACTCACCTTGTTGTTGTTATTATTATTATTATTATTATTATTATTATTATTATTATTATTATAATTATTAACTACAGGATGCAAGGAAGCTTGAAGCTTATGCTGCACCAGCCAAAAAAAAAAAATCCCGAGTTAACCTGAGAGAGAGAGTTGTTTTGTTTGTTTGTTATTTGGTTTTTAGGAGCATTAGCAACTAAGGCCATATTACTCCGGGGATATGCGGTGGTCATTCCCTAACCTTTCCACATCCTCCGTATTTGGTGGTCACGGACTCGAACCCTGGTCTAATCAAGAAGTGTGTGCTACACACTGCTGCTCCTGCTCACCTGGCTACGGAGGAGCCTGAGAGAGAGAGAAGTAGAAGGGAATCACCTAGAAAGAGAAGACTGATGATATCCAGCTCAGGACCTGGGCAGGATATCATCAGTCTTCTCTTTCTAGGTGATTCCCTTCTCTCTCTCTCTCTCTCTCTCTCTCTCTCTCTCAGGATAACTTGAGAATTTATTTTATTTTATTTTTTTTTGGCTGGTGCAGCATAAGCTTCAAGCTTCCTTGCATCCCGTAGCTAATAATAATAATAATAATAAAAGCAAGGTGAGCTATTAGACTTCATTTTCCTGAGCAGGCTTTTACACTGCTTGCTGTATTATATGGAGCATTATCATGCTGGAACATGGTGGACCCTTTCCACAGAATTACCACAGTGCACTATGAAACTGTCAAATATTTCAGCATTATGTGACTCAGTACTGATGTTTTTCATCACTACAACCAACAGTCAGAGTTCACACCATCCCAGCGCTCAGACCTGAATCCGATTAAACATCTTTATGAAGAACTGGAATGCTGGATTAGGGTATGGCCACCGTGATCTGCATCTACAGCAGAACTGGTTATTGCACTGAAGGAAGAATAGGTACAAATTTATTTTAGCTCTCTTCTAAAGGAACTGGTTTAATGTGTTGTACGATGGATTGTTTCTGTCACTGGGGCTAAAGTTCAGTTTACACTTTATTAATTTTTCATTAAAGTCATGCTTTTCCAAATGCATGAGTATACAGGGTGTCTCAAAAATACACGGCATAACTTCAGGAATGAGTTCCTCATATGTAGACAATAAAAATATTTTATATCAACATAGTTCCGGAAATGCTTGGTTCCCGAGTTATTAACCAGAATGTCTTATCTCCCGCAGGTGATTTTCTTCATCATAAGGTACTGACAGAATCTGATGGTTTCCCATTCCGACCATGTACTCAAATCAGGAGCAAGCGGATATGCACTTTATATACGGTTTGGCGGACAGCAATGCCATGGAGGCTTGTCGTTTGTACCACGAAAGGTTCCCAGAATGAAGATGTCCAGACAGGAAAACGTTTGAAGGTATCCATCGCTGCCTTTGTGAACATGGGACCTTTACACCTCGTGCTGCCGACAGAGGATGATCAAGATCTACGACTCCTGAAGTAGAGGAGGAGATTTTGGATGTTGTGCATGCTACTCCTGGAATCCGCACGCACAGAATAGAAATGCAACTGGCTGTTCAACGTTCGACTATTTGGAGAGTGTTGCAAGAACACCAACTGATGTGGAAACTCTATGCAATTGAATTGTGACAGGTTGTGAGACAATACGAAACATGCCAGGAATTTGGCATCATCTTCCCGAGTCCATGAGACGTCAATGTGAGGCCTGTATTCAGGCAGAAGGTGGACATTTTGAACAATTACTATAAGGTGATGTGAACAGTTAAGTGTCATAGACAGACCTTCAAAACTTGGAAACCAAGCATTTCCGGAACTATGTTGACATAAAATATTTTTATTGTCTGCATATGAGGAACTCATTCCTGAAGTTATGCTGTGTATTTTTGAGACACCCTGTATAATATGCATAATATTGTACTGTATATATATGTATGTTGTTTATTGTATGTATATGTATGTATATTGTATATATTGTATATATTGTTTTACAAAAAAGTCTTTGTTTTTAAAAACATTTTTGTATATTTTTTATATACTGTTATTTTTGTATGTCATATTCTTTACTTTTAACAGTTGCTAATATTAATACATGTATATATTATAATTACTCTAGGAAAGCGTGAAATGCTTATGCAGAAATTCCTTCAACAAGAACTGAGGTAAACAAATTTTTCTGTAATAAAATAAGCTTAGGTTAGGTAAAATATAGTCCTGTTAAAAAAATTTTATTCTTGCTTGTTTTCAGATATTTCATTTATAATTTTGCATGATTTTCTATTTAGTAATTATTTTATAAACTTTAACATATGTCTACTGAAAACTGCTCATCTCTGAGCAGTGCAGATAGTCTGCCAGGACAGCTCATGGGGTTTTGTCAGAGATCATTACCAGATGTCAACTGGGTAATGCACATCTTCTAATGTTTGGTTTTCAGTGGGATTCCTGACTCTGCTTGAATAGTGTAAGCTGCAACAGCCCAAAAAAGAAAGAAAAAACAAAGTGCACCTCAATAACTTTTTGCCTTTCCTGTAGTTTCCCTGTTAATAAGTTTATTCTGAATTCCCAACGTGCTAAACAGCACAGCCTCCATCAGTCTCAAAAAAAAAAAAATAACAATAATAAAATAAAATAAATAATAAATAAAAAATTGCAGCCTAATAACTTTTTTTTTTCTGTATTAGTCAATAAATTTCTTGCAACTTCCTTCACAAATCCATATTGCTAGAAATGAACCTATCTTCATTAACTTTCCTTTTCTGTGGTTTCTGTGTAAATGAGTTTCTTCTTGCTCTCAGCCCTCAACCATTCCATGTTACTAAAACATCCCAGATTTTATCACAGAAATTGAAAAAAGAAGATCTCCTATTTGGATATTGAGGTAACCCTCATATTTATTATTTTATTTTCACATTCAGCAAATTTTCTTGCACTGAACTGTCATACAACAAATTATCTTGCACCAAACTGCCATACAATGAATTATAGTGTCTTGCAACGAATTGATGGGGACCTATTTCTAATATGTTTTTAATTTGTATGATCTTTTTAATTTTATGATTTAATAAAGAAGCAGGTTATTTCATCACAGGTTATTGAAAAATTTAAATAGTTTTATAAAACAACACTACTCTGCATTATGTTTTATTGTGGACTATCTGGGGATGTTGTTATCCTTCCAGTGACAATGACAGCACTTGGACTGAGCTCTTTTTAGAAATGATTACATTGGATTATGTAGTTAACCCAAAGTAACCAGTATCATTTTTAACTGGATGGCATTACCCATTAGGCAAAAACTATTTTAGCTTTTTAATTTCATATTGCCATTATATGGCCTAACTGCCATATAATGGCTTTTTTTTTTTATCAGTCCTTTTATTAATCTTGATGATTAGCAGTTACTGTAAATGCTTGTTAAAAAGAATTAATTACAATTTATGTATAAAACTATTTATTAGTCTTGCTGTATTTGTTGTTATTTATTCCTCTGACTTTATTTTGCAAGAACATTAGGTAGAAATTGTGAGACTTTGTTCACTTGTCATAATGTTTTTGCAAATGTGTAAAGTGCCTATTGTCTTCACCATGTCTGTCTATGTGGAAAGTGGAAATGTCCACTGCATGTAAAAACTTGACTTCCAGGGGATGGATTGTCTTCAAATTTTGCATTTAGATTTGTTAGAAAGATTTGACGAGCTGTCTTAAATTTCATTAAAACCAACAGAAATTTTAATTTTTTATTATATAAAATTAATTTTTTTTTTTTAAAATACAGTGGGATCTCAATTATTTGAGGTGAATGGTACTGAGAAGACTGGCTTGGATAATAAAAATCTTGGACAATAGAAACCACACCTTCAGTTTGTAGGGGTTTCTGATTCCTTTATTATTGTACAGGAACTGAATTAAAAATATGCAAGTAATTTTAAAAAGGTTTTAGCATTAGCATTAGTAGAGGCATATGATGCAAGAAAGCAAGCTTATGCAGCATCAGCCAAAAAAAAAACACGCTCCCATTTCACCCCTCCATTCGTTCCAAGTACCTGTCCAGCTCAGCCTTAAATTTATTTAGGCAATCAACTTCAACAACAAAGGATGGAAGTCTGTTCCACCAACCAACCACCCACTGACTAAAGGCAAACTTCCACACATCTATCCTACATCTGTCTTTCCTGAATTTGAATTTATGCCCTCTCAAATGATTATTCTGAGCAAGAGGAAGAATTCCATCAGCATTGAGCATGCTCAAGCCTTTTATTAAACAACATACAGTACAGCAGTACCCATAAAATGTATAATGTATAGTAGGCATTAAATTAATAAAGTTGTAGTTGTACTCTTTTTTTTTTTTTTTTATAGCATTCCATAAAACTGTTTAAGAACATTATATATAAATGTGCTGGTTTTTTCCCCCATTTGTTAGGCACCTCAATAAAAGTTTCTTGTACTCTTGAGATAGTCATTCCATATTACAATTTTGAGCATGTGGGTAATTAATCATGGCACCAAATGTCAGGACCATCAACTGAGAACTGGCATATAATGTTTGCACACGTTGGATCAACTTTTGACACACACACACATATACATTTTTTTTTTTTTTTTTTGCAAAATACTAGTGTGCTTTTCTTAATATTTATCAATTTGAACTCTCATTCAGGGTGACATGACATGATTCATCAGCCCACATACTATTGATATTGACTGACACTTCTAACAGAGACCTTGGTTAATAGAACTTGGATAATCCAAGAACTTCTCTTTATATAAATAGAAGTATGCTTCAGATGTCTCTGCATTGATATTAATAGTGGTAAAGTGATGAAAGGAAGCAAACTTATACAGCATCAGCCATAAAAATAAAATTACCTGCTTCATCTGCCCACCCTTTCTAATAATTTGTTCAATCCTTGTTTGAATTTATTCAAACTTCCCACTTCCACAACACCAGAAGTTGGTAGTTTGTATATCCCTGGGATTGTTTTAGGATCAATTTTGCTTTGATAGTTCCCCCCCTCCCCGATATGTAAAAATGTATATGCAATTTTGGATACTCAGGCATTGCTCAAGAAGGAAAGCTGAATCAACACCAAATTTTAATTGGGGAAATTTAAATCAAATTCCATAATTCCCCGACCTCCTCTCTCTCTCTCTCCCTCATTTTACCTGAAATTTCCAGGAAGCAAGCAACTGTTATGAACAGTGCTAACTACTCTGTCATGAACTAGAGTATTATTATGTGAACACATGCTGCAGAATACAGGCATACCTTGCTTTAGAGCTCTTTGCTAATACAGCACTTTTCAATTATATTCATGTTTATTATTTTCAGCGCTTGCCTTGCTCTTAAGGGGGTTTTCGGCGGTGACGCGTGTATCAGCTGACTCCGAGCCGAATCGAACAAGTTGACTGGTGCCATTTTGTTACCCGTGTTCAGTCTGTTTACAGCATTTGTGCACTTCGTGTCTCAGTGTTGTATTCTGGAAATTTGCAAAAATTTTCAAAACTTTTTACTTGTGTTATTGTTATTATTGTAATTATTAATTAGAAGAGTCACAAGCATCGTACTTTAAATCAAAAGCTAGAAAAGATTAAGCTTAGTGAGAAAGGCATGTTGAACACTGAGATAGGTTTAGCACAGTAGTGAACTAGGTTAGCTAGGTTTAGCACAGTAGTGAACTCAAAGAAATTAAAAGTGCTACTCCAGTGAACATGAAAGTGATAAGAAATCCAGAAAGCCTTATTGCCGATATGGAGAAAGTTTTAGTGGTCTGGATAGAAGATCAAACCAACCACAAGTTCCTTTAAGCCAAGGCCTAATCCAGAGCAAGGCCCTAACTCTCTTCAATTCTCTAAAGGCTGAGAGAGGCGAGGCAGCTGCAGAAGAGAGGTGTGAAGGTAGAAGAGGTTGGTTCATGTGGTTTAAGGAAAGAAACCATCTCCACAACATAAAAGTGCAAGGTGAAGCAGCTGGTGCTGATGTGTAAGCTGCAGAAAGCTATCCAGATGAGCCAGCTAAGGTAATTGATGAGGGTGGCTACACTAAGCAGCAGATTTTCAACATTGACAAAATGGCCCTATATTGGAAGAAGATGCCATCTAGGACTTTCATAGCTAGAGAGGAAAAGTCAATGCCTGACTTCAAAGCTGCAAAGGATAGGCTGACTCTCTTGTTAGGGGCTAATTCAGCTGGTCACTGCAAGTTGAAGCCAGTGCTCATCTACCATTCCGAAAATCCTAGGGCCCTCAAGACTTATGCTAAAGCTAGCTTGCCTGTGTATTATAAATTGAATAACAAAGCCTGGATGACAGCAGATCTGTTTACTATGTGGTTTACTGAATATTTTAAGCCCATTGTTGAGACCTATTGCGTAGTAAAAAAAATTCCTTTCAAGGTATTACTGATTAGTGACAATGCACCTGGTCACCCAAGAGCTCTGATGAAGATATATGAGGAGATTAATATTGTTTTCCTGCCTGCTAACACAACATCTATTCTGCAGCCCATGGATCAAGGAGTAATTGTTGCTTTCAAGTCCTATTATTTTCTGAATATTTTAAGCCCACTTTGTCATTTGTTAAGGCTATAGCTGTCTTAGATAGTGATGCCTCCGATGAGCCTAGGCAAAATAAATTGAAAGCCTTCTGGAAAGGATTTACCATTCTAGATGCAATTAAGAAAATTTGTAATTCATGGGAAGAGGTCAAAATATCAACATTAAAAGGAGTTTGGAAGAAGTTGATTCCCACCCACATGGGTGACTTTGAAGAGTTCGAAACTTCAGTGGAGGAACTGACTGCAAAGGTTGGTGGAAATGGCAAGAGAACTGGAAGTGGAGCCTGAAGATGTGGCTGAATTGCTGGCATGTCATGATCAGCCCTTAACGGATGAGGACTTGCTTATGATAGATGAACAAAGAAGGTTACTTCTTGGGATGGAATCCACTCCTGACGAAGATCCAGTGAGCATTGCTGAAATGACAGTGAAGGATTTAGAACGCTATGTTGGCTTACTTGATACAGTAGTGGTAGGCTTTCAGAGGATTAACGCAAGTTTTGAAAGAAGTTCTACAGTGGGTAAAATACTACCAAACGGTATAGCATGCTACAGAGAAATCCTTCGCGAAAGGAAGCGTCAGTCAATGAGGCAAACTTATTTGTTGTCTTATTTTAAGAAAGTGCCACAGCCACCCCAACCTTCAACAGCAAGTAGCCCTACCATTCAACAACATCAAGGCAAGATTCGTTGAAGACTCAGATGATGAAGCTCACTATATCCTTCAGCCTTCCTTCCATAATTACTTCTAAAATGTTCATTTGTCAGTCACCATAAGCAAAGGACGAAAATATTTTAAGGTTAACAATACAGTACTGTAGCATTTTTTTAAATTTATTATTTTTACTTTTGCATTGTTTTTTTAGGCCTAGCGCTATTGTTCACTTAATAAATGATAGTGTAAATATGTTTTTAGGCTTTTATATGCATTGTGCATTGGAAAGTAAAAAAAGGCTGTGATTCACTTTATGGCAGTGGTCTGGAACCTAACTTGCTGTATTAACAAGGTATGCCTGTATATATATGGGTGTGTGTATGTATATATATATAAAAAGGAAGGAAGGAATGGTGGAAGCCAGCTGTTATATTTTATTGGCAAGTAGTGTTATTCTTTGGATATTATAAGAGTTCTCAACTCTTAATGCTTTACATTTTTATAGTGAAAAGGTTGCTGATCTAGTATTCCGTCCACCAACACCAACAAACTATGTTTCTATTAACAAAGAAGCCTATTCAGTGGAGGGTTTTGATGCACCAGACCCCGTGCCAAGACTTGTAAGATTTTAAATATATTTACTTTTGTTTAACAACAGTAATTTTTTTTACTACCAAATGAATACATATTTCATTTAATTGTTATTTTTAGTTATGATTGGTTTTTTATCATTTTCGTTTTCTTTTCTTGTATAAACACTTAAAAATGCCTAAATTGTAAGTTTGTATTATGAATCTTAAAATTACCGAACTGACCAGTTCCATGTTCACTTCTCTGATTTTTAACTGTTAGCAGGTGAGTAAGGTTGTTTCAAACTGGAGATTTTGATGCTCTTCAGCCATCTGGTCCCTGTTTATATTGAAAATAGGGAAAATCTATTATTTATCAAAAAATTAGGAAAAATGTAAGATAAAGTATGAAATTCCAGGAAGTGAAATTTCACTAAATCACTAAATCTAGTGATTTAGTGAATCTAATGATTTAATGATAAGATCACTAAATCTAATGATTAATAAGTTAGTCTTTTGTGTGTATCAGAAAAAATCTTTTGTAAGGCAGGTTCATATAACTTTTTATTGAAATAGTGAGACTTGTCCATAGTTTTTAACTGTTACAAATTGTTTTTATGATGCGAGAAAGAATGTTTCTTGTTTTTTTTTTTTTTTTATGTAAAACCCAAACACGAGAGGTATTAGAACCTATCGTATTTAGTACCGTGCTTGAGTTGAAGGTTCAGAAGACGTAAGAAGATATTTGTTGACATAGGACTTGAACTTCTGTAGACTGTAATTTTCAGGAAATACGTATGAAGGAAGGTTGTAGGTTGTTCCAGAAAACGGCAGTTGAATGAATAAACGAGGAAGATGAAAAGTTGGTTCTGTGAGTTTCAAGTTGGACAGTAAATGGATGTTGGCTGGTGGCTGCACTTGTTCGGACTGTTTTGAAAGAGAGAGTGGGAATTATAGAAGCCAATTCAGAAGAACAGTGCCCATTGAAGTATCTGTAAAAGAGGCATGCAGGAGAAACAGTACGTCTATGAGACAGCGAGTGGAGAGACTCTGTTAGAGATGGATCATTAATTAACCTAACTGCCCTCTTCTGAATGGAATCAAGAAGCCTGTGAGAGGTTTTGGGGCACCATCCCAGATGTAGGAACAATATTCCATGGTAGGGCAGATTTGTGATTTATACAGAGTGAGCAGTTGTTTGGAAGAAAAGTAACGCCGAGAGCGAAAGAGAAAACCAAGTTTTTTAGATGTAGAGGAAGCAATATTTGTAATGTGCTTCTGCCAAGAGAGATTAGAAATCAGGGTAATTCCCAAAAGAGATATATCATTTTGCCTAGAAATCGGAGTGTCACCAAAGATAAGCATAGGAGCAGAAGAATCCTTTTTTGCGAGATATAAGACAAGACTGAGTTTTAGAAGGGTTGAAATCAACTAAGTTGTCTTTGCCCCACTGGAGAATTACCTGAAGATTGGCATTTAAGGAATTGATAGCAGATTTTCAAGAAGTTGAAGCTGATTGAGCAGGGCAAGGTTCCTCAAAATAGAAAGTGGAATGCAATGTGCTATCATCGGCAAAACTGTGGATGGGATTTCCAGTCAATGGAATAAGGTTATTAATATACAAGAGGAAACGAGTGGGAGAAAGAACTGAACCTTGGGAGACACCGGCATTAGTGGAGAAGTTAGAAGACAGAGAGCCATCTACCATCACCCTCAGTGAGCGATCAGAGAGAAAATTGGATAACCAATTACAAAAAACAGTTGGCAAACTATAAGATGGAAGCTTGTTTAGAAGACCTTTATGCCAAACACAATCGAAAGCCTTTGAGATGTCAAGAGCAACTACTTGTGTTTCACCAAACCTTTCCATTGAATTAGTCCATAAATGAGTAACATAAGCTAGAATATCGCCAGTGGATCGACACTGACGGAATCCATACTGGCGATCATTGATCAGATGGAAGGTTTCTAGGTAGTTTAAGAGTTGGTGGTTAATTGATTTCTCCATTACTTTAGAAAGAGTAGAAGTAATTGCAATGGGACAATAATTGGATGGGAGAGATTTGTCACCCTTTTTAGGAACTGGCTGGATATGAGCAAATTTCCAACAGAAGGAAAAACACCTTTGGAATAAGAAAGTGAAAAAAGGCGTCAAAGAATAGGAATAAGTTCAGGAGCACAGGTTTTGAGAACAAGTGGAGAAATACCATTGGGACCTGGAGCTTTCTTAGCATCAAGATTCTTAGCGTCAAAATCCTTCTGACATCCATTTGACGGAAGACCACAGGAGGCATTGGGAATGGTGGGAGGTGTTTTATGTTTTACCAAGATTATTAATACATCAGTTGGAAAAAAAATGGGATGCCAGCAGTTCAGCTTTATCCTTCGCTGAAGTTACAACAGAACCATCTGGTTTGGACAGAGGTGGGAGCAGAGATGGTCAAAAGTTGCGGCCAATAGCTTTGGCAAGAGACCAGAATGCTCGGCTACCATTAGGGCAAGAAGCAAGTTTTCTACTCTTAGCCTGTTCAAACTCTAGTTTAGACTGATTAATAACTGCTTTACAATTGTTGCAAGCTTTGGTATAGGCAGAAAATGAAACTGAAGAATTAGAAACAAGCCAATTATGATATGCAATGTTCTTCTCTTGAACAGCCTTAGCACATTTATTGGAAAACCAAGGTTTAGATAAAGGACGAGATTTTAAAGTAGAGTGTGGGATAAAGGATTCCATTCCTGCAAGAATAATTTCACTGATACGATCTGAGCAAATGCTGACATCAGAAGTTTTGAAACAGTAATCCGACCAAGGAAAAGAAGAAAAGAAATCTCGCAGGTCATCCCATTTCGCATTCTTGTAATGCCAAACAACACGAGGTTGGGAATAGCCATGAGATAAAGGCTCCATTGGAGACGAGACAATCACCAAGTTGTGATCTGAAGTGCCTAAAGGACCTTCACTTCGATCGTGGACTTAGAATGGTTGTTTGTGAGAAAAAGATCAAATGTGTTGGCTATATGATTAGGATTGCCCGGTATTCTTGTAGGTAAACGAACAATCTGTGCAAGGTCATTAGTAATTGCAAAAGCCTCATCATCTCAACCAGCTTGGTCGGTGTGACTAGAAAACGGAAGCCAGCTGGAGTTGTGAGCATTAAAATCACCAAGTAAAATTACCTCACTGTTAGGAGAGTTGGACTGGATCAAGTCAAGTTGCAAAGAGAGGAAGTCAAAGAGCTCCAAGTGATTAGTGGAGTTGGGAGAACGGTAGAGACAACAGATGGATTTGACACAATGAGGTAGAGAGATTTTAAGCCAGAGAAGATCGAAGAGAGGAGATTCCAAATTGTGAAGTCTCTGACAGGGAATATCAGAACAGATATATGCACAAGTGCCACCTTTGAGGCAAAAGGAATCATACAGCAAATAATTTGGGCATCTGAGATGAGCAGTAGTTGAATCAACCGATAACTGAGATTCTGTCAGAAAAAGTACATGGTGTTTGGCAGACTGCAAGTGGAAATGGACATCGCTGAGATTAGAATTTAGACCACGTATATTTGTGAAATGAATTAGGAAATGTTTGGGAGGTTTAGATCTTTTCACAGATAAGCTTGCTCTATTAGTTTGACAATTCATGGTGTATTCAATAGTAAGAAAAAGTGCCCCCCGCATACACACTACTCGGACTCCCTCCAGTCACTATCTGGCAGAGTACAGGTAGCAAGATTATACACTAGCTGATCCGGAAGCCTCCTAGAGAGTTACCAATAGGTTCGGTCTGGTGTACTAACTAGCGGCCAGCCTGCAAACACCGTTTTAGAGCTGTACCCTCGAAATGTAAGGAATATTGGATCTCGCCACGATGTTCATCATAACTTCAAAAGTCATCAATCATACTGCATGATGGAAGAGATAGGGAAGGGTTGACCGGAACTTAGCTCTAGAGACTAAACATGGGTTCCACCACTTCAAGCCTCCAATATTCACACCAGTATTCTTCATGTACTGCACAAGCTAGTTAATTCTACTTGTGCATACATATTTCTCATTAGTTCTTAGATATCTCCTGTGAGAAAATTAGTAGCTGTCAGTCAGGCACAGGTTATGAATAGTAACAAATTATGTTCTGCACAAGTGAAAGAATTAACAAACATTGCTACTTTTTGGTTTGCCATGCAATGTGGAAAACCTTTTGGTTTTGAACTTCTTTCATATGTAAGAACTTATCATGCTTCAAATGTAGTAGACTTGCTGCTTCACTTGCTTTGCTTGGTATTTATCATAGTTACTAGCCTAAATGGTTGTCAGATGGACTAATGAGACATGTGGCAGAGAAGAAAAATGCATGGGATACATACAAATTAATGGGTGACATGGAAGCCTATGATAGATATAAGTTGGTCTGTAACCAAGTCACAAAGGAGATTAGGCAGGCAAAGGCAGACTACGAAAAATCCTTGGCAAAGGATGCAAAGAAAAACAGAAAGGAGTTCTTTACATACTTGAACTCGAGAAGGAAAGGGATGAATCAGATTGGTCCACTGGATATATTGATGGTTCAACAGTTGAGGATCCTGCTCAGGTGGCTAACAATCTAAACGAGTATTTTGCATCTACATTCACGCATGAGGAGTTATTCAGGAAGGAGAATGATGTAGGTAAAGTAAACATTGGCAGTGAGCTGGATGATTTTGTAATAACTGAGAGGAAAGTGGAGGAGAGATTGTTGAGGATAAACATAAAAAAGGCACCTGGGGTGGATGGGATCTATCCAGTTATATTAAAGGAGGCAGCAAAGGAAGTATGCAAACCCCTAGCCATAATTATGAGAGCTTCTTTGGACTCAGGGGAGGTACCCATAGACTGGAGATGTGCAAATGTAACCCCAATTCACAAAGGAGGATCAAAGGCTGACACAAGTAATTATAGACCTGTTAGTTTAACTTCTGTTCCAGGTAAATTAATGGAGGCACTGGTTAAAGAAGCACTGCAGCATCATCTAGACAAGAATTCAGTTATAGCTCAGACACAGCATGGTTTTGTTAAGGGCAGGTCTTGCCTGACCAATTTGATTGGATACTATGATGTAGTCACAAAAGAACTGGATGCAGGGAATAACTTTATTATATTATATATTTGGATCTTAGAAAGGCTTTTGATACTGTTGCACATGGAAGACTGCTGCACAAATTGGAGCAGTGTGGCATTGGAGGCAAATTGCTGCTATGGATAAGGGGATGGTTGAGTGGCAGAAGACAGAGAGTGGTAATCAATGGACACTGCTCAACGTGGACTAATGTTATTAGTGGAGTTCCTCAAGGTTCAGTGTTGGGTCCATTGTTGTTTTCGGTGTTTATGAATGATATTGATGATGGGAAATCAAGTTTAATGTCTAAGTTTGCAGATGATACAAAGGTTGGCAGGGTCGTTAAGGACACTACTGACGCTATGCTGCTGCAACAGGATCTGGAAAGGTTGAACAGATGGACTGAGAGGTGGCAAATGAAGTTTAACATTGACAAATGTAAAGTACTACATATGGGTAACAGTAACCCCAGAGCAATGTATCAACTCTGCGGTACTACACTGACAGTGGTGGAGAATGAAAAGGACCTGGGGGTAATTGTGCAGGCAGATATGAAGTTCTCTGAGCAGTGCAGACGAGCTGCAAGAGTAGCTCATGGTGTCTTGTCAATGATATACAGGAATTTTTCTAGCAGGGATAAGGAGGTGATTATTCCCTTGTATAAGGCAATGGTTAGGCCACATCTTGAGTACTGTATACAGGTCTAGAGGCCTCATTTCAAGAAGGATGTAGAGCTGCTGGAACGGGTACAGAGAAGGGCAACAAGATTAGTAAATGGAACAAAGGGTTGCTCTTACGAAGAAAGGCTTAAGTTTTGCAAATTACAGAGTCTGGAGACTAGGCACCGGCGAGGTGATCTGATAGAGGTGTATAAGGCTTTGAATGGTTTGAGCATGCTCAATGCCAATGGGATTCTTCATCTTTCTCAGAATAATCACCTCAGAGGGCATAAATTCAAATTGAGGAAGGACGGATGTCGGATAGATGTGCGGAAATTTGCCTTTGGCCAGCGGGTGGTTGGTTGGTGGAACCGACTTCCATCACTTGTTGTTGAAGTTGATAGCCTAAACAAATTTAAAGCTCAACTGGACAGGTATTTCGAACGAACGGAGGGGTGAAATGGGAGAGGGTTTTTTTTTTTTTTTTTTTGGCTGATGCTGAATAAGCTTGCTTTCTTGCATCATATGCCTCTACTAATGCTAATGCTACTTATTTTTAACAGCATGAAAAGACAGATTTTCATTTCTTTAGTAGAGAAGATGAAAAGAAAGAAATTGACTTATCTGAAGGTAATTTCTCCAAAGAGCTTGGCATCAAGTTGTCTAATAAATTTAAAGCATGCTCTTCTAAATTGTTAAGATGATAATATTACATAGACATTATAATACATAATTTATGGTTTGCATAAATAATAACTTTTCATAATAATATTCATAAAAAACACTACTTTTGCAACCACCTTTGTGTTTCATGCATGGGGATTCAAAAATGTGCATTACCCAAAGAATTGTATTTTTAAAATTATATTGGTAGAGCATTTTTGTTGGGCATGTATGTGAGCTGAGATCAAAATTTTAAGGAAAATTAACTGTTGACAGTAACATTATAAAATAATGAAAATCTATCAAATAGAAAACTTATCCTTCTTATGGTGCTCACAGTGAAAAAAAAGTGCATACCACTCATAATGGATAGTTTTTTGAGAAGTTTATCGTCATTGTATGTTTTTGGATGTGTGGTTGATTTGGTAAGAAAACTTCAAGAAAAATTCTGTTGACAGCTTCTGTTGATATAAACTTTCAAAGACATATTAAATTTAAAAAAATTAATAAAAAAATTAAAAAAAACTTGGTCTTCATTGGTCCATGAGCTAAGGTATCTTTAAAAGTCCAAAATGTTTCTCTTGAATATCAGTTCCATCAGCTTATATGGAGATGTATTCTCCCAGATGAGAAACAGCACGAGCAGTTGTTGAGGTGTGGCAGCAACATTTCACAGGGAATGACCAAACCTCTGGACAACAGAATAGCACTTCTTTCCTTAATGTTGATTTGAAGTGATAAAAACTGTTTGACCTCCAGAGCAAAGTTGTGTTCTCTCTTCGTCTCTTCTACCATGCAGTACGACAATGTTTTTTGAGGTTATGGCAGGCATCCTGCTACAACTCAACATTTGATTCCTTATATTTCAAGAATAACAGCTTTAAAGCAGTTCTTTCAAGTTGGCCACTAGATAGTCCACCAGAGAGAATATACTGGTGACACTAGTGTAGGAAGCCTTTTTGCTGCTAACCACGCCAACTGTCTAGATGGAGGGTGGAGCAAGAGCAGCAATGTGTGGACTTGCTCCAGCTGGACTTAACACACTATGGCCTTAGATGTCTCTATGCCATTAGCATCCAAACATCCATTCTGTTCCAGTTGTCTGTAGTTGTTTTGATGGTGCTACTCTTCTGGTACTGTTATTAGCTGTTGCTGCCTAAAAGAAAGCAGAGTAAACCATCATAACCCTGAGGGGTTACAATGGTTTTCTCTACTCTTTCTGGTATTAGAAATGCCATGACAGTTCCCTGATAATGGTGATATTCTGCTTCTAAAGAGATCTTATACTCTTTCTTGAAATAGGGTTATTCATGCTGGGTGGGGGAGTGGAAATTGTCACCCTTCTTGGCTTCTATTGGCTGTATTGCTACAGTTTTTTTGGTTGTGGATGTCTTTGCTGAAATATTTTTTTGTTGTTGGGTTAAACAGCTACAGAGCTCTGAAACACAGTGAATATATCTTTTTATTATTTATTAAATTTTTTTTTTTTTTTTGATTTGGTAGTTGTTGGCGCATCGGCTTCTGTGGCCATATTGCACCTCCCAAGGTTTTTGCAGTACTTTGATCCAAGCCCGAGGCGGGAATCGAACCCGCGACCTTTGGGTTGCCGGGCAGGTACTTTACCCACTCGGCTAGACCGGTCGGCTATTTATTAAATGTGCTAAATTATAATATTCTAATGCAATGCAGTGTTGTTATTTTCAAAATTGTCAATCCCTGCATCTTTCCATTTTAAATAACCAAGTAATTATCCAGGTTGTTAAAGATGATTACCTACCATGATATGGATATATCTGCCACTACCAAAACTGCCATTTTAGTTTGGAAGTTAGGCATCCTTGCACCATATGGCTAATAATAATAATAATAATTTGAATAAACAGTGCCTAATAAAGATTAACTGAAAAGCACACATTTTTAATAATGCTGGGCAGAACCATTCCAGAACTCTGTGTCCATATTAAACTGGCTACTAAAGTGAGAGTGAAGGAAAGGGAATTTATAAAATTGATGGAACTAAAAAAAAAAAAGTATACCAAAGAATAAAAAATGTTAACATTCTAACAAATATTCATCCTTTAACCCTAGATTATTATGCTTTGAAAAATTTGCAGTAATTCTTCACTATCCTTCACTTTAGAGTTGGAAATTCTGTGCACTGTTTGTGCATCAGTTTCAGTCTGTGACTGAACCTGTGATTGTTCCGGCTGATTTGCTGCTACAAAAACCTGTTATTCAGAGTTTTTTGCTGCTTACTCAGTTTTCTCATCTCTGTAAAGGCCATCATTATTAGTGTTATTCAGAAATAATTAAAAAATGGTTTTTTATACTGTAGTTAATGTTTACAGTCTTTAAATTTTAATTGCAAATTTTATGAGCCATAGTATTATAGGGTTAATAACCTGGATAGTTGCTTTGTTTCTTTTGGATATAAGTCTATTTCAAATATTAAGGCATTTGCTCAAGGTTATAGTCATGTGAAGTTTACCAAGATACGAACAAAGCTTTGGATAGTTTGTACTATACCCTTATTGAGATTATGAGATGTCTGCCTATAGGAGTTTTTATTCCTTAATAGGTATATTTTTTGGTCTTAGTGAGCTTTAGCCTACTTTGTTATAAATAAAAATCATTGAAATGAAAATACATTATATTGAATTTACAGTCAAGCAGAAAAATTTCTAGCTTTAATATTTGTTGGAAAATGCCTTTTTTTCAACAATTTTTTTTATATTAAAGTAGTTTAAAATATTTGTGAATTCATGTTTTCGTTTTGATGTATTTAAGTGAATTTGACTTTTCTAGTGTAAAAATTATTAAATCAAGATGCAGGTCCTATTAAGTGCATTGATCTCACGTGAAAGCACTTACCTTGATAAATAAAATAAAAAGTGCTGCACTGGGGAAATGACTTACCATTTTAATTGTTGTTTGTTATTTGGTTTTTAGGAGCATTAGCAACTAAGGCCATATTGCTCGGGGATATGCGGTGGTCATTCCCTGACCTTTCCATATCCTCCGTATTTGGTGGTGACCCATTTTAATTAAATGGCAATGTATTTCTCCACTGGAACCGTGTTTTTTTATTTAAAGTGCATAGTGCAATACTGAGGCAACTCATGGTGAAGTTCCTTCACAATATGAGATTGGTGTACTTAGGAGCAAACTTAGTTTGCTCGATACTGCATACAAATTGAGCCTATATCATTCATACCTGTACAATATTGATTTATAGCATGAGGCCTTGGCCCTAAACCTTAGGCATTGTGAAGCATATTATATAAAAATTCTTGCCGCAACTGATGGATCAAAAATGATCCTAAAATAAAATGAGTATTTAATAAATAAGAATGCAAAATTAAGGGGGCTTAAGGTATAGACATTAAATTAAAAATGACACAATTAGATGACAAAATTGGAACTGATAAAATAAATTCATTAAAAGTGAAAACAAGTAATGGAAGTAGTAGTTTTCAAGGTGAGGTACTCCTTTATTAACTAATCACTGAAATGAGTATGGCATCACATATGAGGTATTTGACCTATGACAGTCACTTAACTTATATACAGGATACTAATACTGTCACTTTGTAATACATTTTATCCCTATTTAGTAAAGACATCTCAAATTTTTAATAGGGAAACACTGACAAAAAATTACCTTGGTTCAAGCTACTCCAGCTTGAACAGAATGGTTTACAAATAAATAAAAAATGTGGGTATATAGATGATTAGTTTAACCTGTTGTTAACCTCGGTGGCCAGCAACAGGTTAAACTAGGAGTAAATCAACATGTGATAATGGTACAATAGCAATAAGTTGGGATAAACCATGTTCAGGGGAATAGGGAAGGGGGATGGAAAATAAAGTGAATCTCAGTCAGGGTCTGAGAGAGCACAAATAATATGCATGCATAGTTGTTTTGTATCCCCAGACCCTGATTGATTTTTGATCCCTTTCTCTCTTTTTTTCCCTTTCCTTTTTGAACATCATTGCTGTCATGTTACCAAATGACAATCTGCTTCTAGTTTCGGTACCTTTTATAATGCCATAATTATTTTGGTGTTGAGGATGATCACCTGTTTTGAAAGCTCTTCTATACTTGTTTTGCCACTTTTAATAAATTTATTTATTCATGTTAAAACAAGAACCTTTATATTTCAATCCAACCATTAAAAGCATGTTTCAAATTTCCCATTAGAAATTTTAAAATAAAATAGCTTTTTACAGTTTTGTAAGAATGCTTTTGTTTAGTTATACTCAAGTATGGCCTGCATTTTTAAAGGATCGGCATCTTTACATTTAAATAATTTTGAATTTTCTTAGTTTGGTAATTTTTTTCATGTATATTAGATTAGTAGTAAATATATTGTGATATTTTTCATTCACTTTTTATTTCTTTCATTTTATAATCTCTCTGTGAATAGCATCATCCATTGGATCGAGACCAAGCCATTACTTATTGGACAGATCACAAAGGAGTTGTCCACGTAAGTTTAAAAATAATTAAATATAAGTGGTAAACTTAACATATTAAGTAAGATAGAACAAAATAGATAACCAGTGTTGAGAATTACAGGTTATGGATTTAATAATGGAAACATTTGGGTACCAGAACTCTGTGGTATACTGTTTATGCAGAGCAGCAGGACACCACACATAAATGACCGACTTGTGCCACATGCAGATTGCTTTCAAACAGTTGTCTCATTATGGATATAAAGAAGGACCATGAGTCCAGTATTATGAGCAAGCATGACTTCATAAGTAGACCTCACTGATTTCATATGGGGTTTGATTGTTGAGCATAGCTGGCAAGAGCATGTGTGACAAAGGCAGTGGAACTTGCGAACCTGTCACAGAACTGTCTCAAAGGTAAAGTTGTTGTCAGCATGAGTGAAAGACAGGACGACATCATCATAAAAATGTTATAGTGGCTGACAATACACATTTTTCACCAGTGATGTCTGATTATTAGTAAAGATTGCAAAGTACAACAGATATGCAGTGGGGACCAAGTATGTGAAGAATTCAACTGGGCAGTGTTGTCATTCTAAAATTTTATATATCTATAGACTTAACCCCAGAAAAAGCTGTTGAAAATCTGATGATTGTTTATAAAACATATAGACAAAATTAAATATAAAACAAATAATATGAATCATGGTGTCTGACAGACCTCATTCCTCTTTTTAAATCTCTACACCAATGAAAATAATCTGAAAAGACATAAATCTGCAGAAACAGCAATAGTGGTTGTTGTCTCCATGAAAACAGTCAGAAGGGAGGACAGAAGAGAGAGAGAATGAAGCTGGATACCATGGCTAGGTTGCTATGCACAAACTACTCATGATATTTGCTAATGCCTATATGTGTGTACATTGGTGCCTGTGGGTATAAGCCATGGACTGCTGAGCAGTAGCAGAAAATGATTTGGTCTGACAAATTGTCCTTCATCCTTGTTGTGACAAAAAGTATGTGCACATGTAGCAACAGTTAAAAGAAATTCCAGTGTCTATATCCAACAGTGAAGAGTTCTGGCAGTTCCATAATGATGTGGTGCGTGTTTACCTGCGAGAGCCGGGGTCCCTTCATCCCAATATTAAGCCATCTTGCTATATGACAATTTTGAGTGATCACATGCACCACATGTTGCAGCATTTCTGTTTCACTGAGACAGACATCTTCCAGGATGAGAATGGAAGACATCATCCTAGATAACATGGGTCTTCACACGGCCCACATTTTCAAGCAGTGGGTTGAAGATTACAAGGATAAAGTTATATTCTCTGCTACTACCTTCCCGATCACCTGATATCAATCCCATAGAACAAATGTGGAAGTTTTAAGAGATGACAATGACAGAAGTATCCAACTAATGTTCTAATCATACTCTGCAACACAGATGTAGAGGTGTTATGATATTGGAAATCTGGCAGATTATACAGATCTATTTCCTGTTGTTAGGATCCATTAATCTTGTTATGATGTTCTTCTGATACCATCAGAACCATGGTGCCATATCCAAATATTTTCCTAAACTCATTATTGCCAACATCGTCCAACCATTTGGACATCATGATTCTCATCAACAGCGGCTTGGCATATTAACCATCCAGTTTCTCACAACCCAATTATTCAATCCTTTTCAAAGTCTATCAGCTGTGCATAATGTTGCCTTAGCATTAGCATTAGTTGAGGCACATGATGCAAGAAAACAAGCTTATGCAGCATCAGAAAAAAAAAAAATTTCCAGCTTAGCCTTAAATTTATTTAAGCTATCCACTTCCACAACAAGAGGTGGAAATCTGTTCCAGCAATCAACTGCCCGCTGGCTAAAGGAAAATTTCTGCACATTGATTCTACAACTGTCTTTCTTCAATTTGAATCTATGCTCCCTCAGGTTCTTAATCCGAGCAAGGGGAAGAATCCCATCATCATTGAGCTTGTTCAACCCATTCAAGTCCTTATACACCTCAATTAGATCACCTTCATGTGCCTAGTCTCCAGATGCTACAATTTGCAGACTTAATTCTTTCTTGGTAAGAGCACCCCCTTTGTTCCCCCTCACTAATTTTGTTGCCCTTCTTTTACTTGTTCTAGCAACTCTACTTCCTTCCTAAAATGAGGCCTCCAGACCTATACACAGTACTCAACGTGTGGCCTGACCATTGCCTTGTACAATGGGATAATCACCACCCTGTCCCTGCTAGCAAAATTCCTATATATCATGACTCCATGACCTGCTCTGGCAGCCTGTCTGCACTGCTCAGCAAACTTCATATCTGACTACACAATTACCACCAGGTCTTTTTCACTCTCCAACTTCCCTGATTGTAGTACCACAGAGTTGGTATGTTTCTCTTAGGTAACTGCTACCCATATGCAGTACTTTACATTTGTCAATATTAAACTTCATTTCCCACTTCTCAACCCATTTGCCCAACTTATCTAGATCCAGTTGCAGTAGCATACTGTCATTAACAATCCTGCCAACCTTTGTATCATCTGCAAACTTGGACATTAAGCCTGATATACCTTCATCAGTATCATTGATGAATACACAAAACAATAATGGGCCGAGCAGCGAACTCTGGGGAACTCCACTAAAAACATTAGTCCACAAAGAGCAGTGTCCATTGATTACCACTCTCTGTCATCTTCCACTCAACCATCCCTTTATCCATTGTAGCAACTTGCCCTTAATGCCATACTGCTCCAATTTGTATAGCAGTCATCCATGTGCAACAGTATCAAAATCTTTTCTGAAATCCAAGTATATAATATCAAAATAATTTTTTGCATCCAGTTCCTTTGTGACAACATCATAGTATCCAATCAAATTTGTCAGACAAGACCTCTCTTTAACAAACCCATGCTGTGTCTCAACTATTACTGCGGTCTTGTCTAGATGATCCTGCAATGTTTCTTTAACCAGTGATCCATTATTTTCCCTGGAACACGAGTTAAACTAACGGGTCTATAATTACTTGCAGGGGCGGGCAGGTGCATTATGGCCTTGCGCCTTAAAGCTGGGGCGGGCCGTCCTGAGAGTGCAAGAGGTGCATTGCATCCGGGCGCCAACGTTTACAGGGTGCCTGTAAACCTGAAGCTCACATACACATATGAAGAAAATTTTAAAGTGGGCTGCCAAATTGCAATTGTCATCCGGGCACCACATTCCCTAGGAACTCCCCTGGTTACTTGTGTCACATTTTGATCCCCCTTTGTGAATTGGGGATACATTTGCACACCTTAAATCCATGGGGACCTCCTCTGAGTCCAAGAAAGTTCAGTGTGTTTTGTGTTTTTATGAAACAAAATCGCCAGTTATAGTTACTGTAACTGGTGATTTTATTTCATGAAACCACAAAACACACTGAGCTTTCTCCTTCATCGACGCCATTTTGATACTGGCGATTGCAGCGATGTATCCATTGTAGTGATTGCAGCGCTACCTAGATCATCCACAGATTGTGCAACTGTACAGTGCAAAAAAATTCTAAGCAAAAACTCTTGACACAAGGTGCAAGTTTCTATTTATCATAGTTTTCAAGTTATAATTTTTTTTAAAGAGGGAAAGACTTTATGCACACCTTCAAATTCTTCTGACATCCTTTTGACAGAAGACCACAGGAGGCATTGAATAGAGTGTACTTGGAATGGTAGGAGGTAGTTTACCACGAGTGTCATATGTTAGAAGAAAAGTAGAATGCTAGAAAGTCGGCTTTATCTTTAGCTGAGATGGCAATAGAACCATCAGGTTTTGACAGAGGTGGGAGTAGAGATGGGCAAAAGCTGTAGTAGATAGCTTTGGCAAGAGACCAGAATGCTCAACTACCCTTTGGACAAGAAGCATGTTTTCTACTCTTAGTGTGTTCAAAATCTAGTTTGGACTGATTATTACATGCTTTATAATTGTTGCGAGTTGTGGTGTAGGCAGAAAATGAACCTGGAGATTCGGATGCAAGCCAGTTGCGATCTGCTACATTCTTATCTTGAACAGCCTTAGCCCAAATATTGGAAAACCAAGGTTTAAATAAAGGATGAGATGTTCGGGTGGAGTGTGGAATAAAAGATTTCACTGACGCAATAATTTTTTACACAATCTGAGCAAACATTGACATCAGAAGATTTAAAAAGTAATCCAACCAAGGAAAAGAAGTGCCATAGATCATCCCATTTTGCATTCTTATAATGCCAAACATGAGGTTGAGAATAGCCACAAGAGAAAGGTTTCATTGGAGAAGAGACCATTACCAAGTTGGGATCTGAGGCACGTAGAGGACCATTCTCCTTGACTGTTGTACTTGGAAGGGTTGTTTGTGAGAAATAGATAGTGTTGGCTGTGCAGTTAGGATTGTCTGGTATTCTGGTAAGTAAATGAATAGTCTGTTCAAAGTCATAAGAATTGCAATAGCCTCAGCATCTCAACCACACAGCTGGGTTTGTGTGACTAGAAAACTGAATCCAGTGGCAGTTGTAAATATTAAAATTAACCAAGGAAAATTATCTCATTATTAGGAAAGTTGGACTGGAGAAGTTTCAAAGAAAGAAAGTCAAAGAGTTCTAAGTGATTAGTGGAATTGCAACAGATGAATTTGACCAAATGGGGTAGAAGAGATTCCAGATTACTAAGTCTCTAACAGGGGAAATCATATCGGACATATGCACAACTACCACCTTTGAAGCAAACGAAATGAGGCTGGGCTGACTGATTGGATATGTATATCATTGAGATTGCAACTGATACCATCTATATTTGTGAAATGTACGAGGAAGTGTTTGGGAGGTTTAGATCTTTTTTGCAGATAAGTTTGTTCTATTAGCATTAGCATTAGTAGAGGCATACGATGCAAGAAAGCAAGCTTATGCAGCATCAGCCAAAAAAAAAAAAAAAACACGCTCCCATTTCACCCCTCCGTTCGTTCCAAATACCTGTCCAGCTGAGCCTTAAATTTATTTAGGCTATCAACTTCCACAACAAGGGATGGAAGTCTGTTCCACCAACCAACTACCCGTTGGCTAAAGGCAAATTTCTGCACATCTATCCTACATCTGTCTTTCCTCAATCTGAATTTATGCCCTCTCAGGTGATTATTCTGAACAAGAGGAAGAATCCCATCGGCATTGAGCATGCTCAAACCATTCAAAGCTTTATATACCTCTATCAGATCACCTCGCCGGTGCCTAGTCTCCAGACACTGTAATTTGCAAAACTTAAGCCTTTCTTTGTAAGAGCAACCCTTTGTTCCATTCACTAACCTTGTTGCCCTTCTCTGTACTCATTCCAGCAGCTCTACATCCTTCTTGAAATGAGGCCTCCAGACCTGTATACAGTACTCAAGGTGTGGCCTGACCATTGCCTTATACAAGGGAATAATCACCTCCTTATCCCTGCTAGAAAAATTCCTATATATCATTGACAAAACCCCATGACCTGTCCTGGAAGCTTCTCTGCATTGCTCAGAAAACTTCATATCTGACTGCACAATTACTCCCAGGTCTTTTTCATTTTCTACCACCCTAAGTGTAGTACCACACAGTTGGTACATTTCTCTGTGGTTACTTCTACCCATATGTAGTACTTTACATTTGTCAATTTTAAACTTCATTTGCCACCTCTCACCCCATCTGCTCAACCTTTCCAGATCCTGTTGCAGCAGCATAGCATCAGTAGTGTCCTTAACAACCCTGCCAACCTTTGTATCATCTGCAAACTTGGACATTAAGCTTGATATACCATCATCAATATCATTTATAAATACAGAAAACAATAATGGACCCAACACTGAACCCTGAGGGACTCCACTAATAACATTAGTCCACAATGAGCAATGTCCATTGATTACCACTCTCTGTCTTCTCCCCCTCAACCATCCCTTTATCCATGGCAGCAGTTTGCCTCCAATGCCACACTGCTCCAATTTGTGCATCAGTCTTCCATATGCAACAGTATCAAAAACCTTTCTAAGATCCAAATATATAATATCAAAGTTATTCCCTGCATCCAGTTCTTTTGCGACTGCATTATAGTATCCAATCAAATTGGTCAGGCAAGACTTTCCCTTAACAAAACCATGCTGTGTCCGAGCTATAACTGAAGTCTTGTCTAGATGATCCTGCAGTGCTTCTTTAACCAGTGCCTCCATTAATTTTCCTGGAACAGAAGTTAAACTCACAGGTCTATAATTACTTGTATCAGCCTTTGATCCTATTAGTTTGACTATTGATTATTTATTCAGCAGTAAAGGAAAGTTGCGGAGAGGGGACATGTATGAAGTAATGAAATTTCTGGATTTGTTTACACACAGCAAGAATGTACTCATCTCTTTGACATAACATGGCCTTGATAATGCTCTCTGCATACACACTACTTGGATTTCCTCCAGTCGTTATGCAGCAGATTAGAGGCAGCAAGATTATATGCTAGCTGATCCGGATGCCTGTAGAACGTTATCAATAGATTTGGTACAGTGGGCTATCTAGCACAGCCAGCCTGCAAACACAGTTTTAGAGCTGTACCCTTGAAATGCAAAGAGGATTGGCTCTCGCCAGGATCCTCATTCCATTTTGGTTCTCTTCCATTCTCTTCCATATTCTCAAAAGACATCCGTCATACTGCATGATGGAGAGATGGGAGGGTTCTGGAGACTAAACATGGTTTGACTACTTCAGTCCTCCAATATACCAAGAGTTACTAGCAGTCCCACAATTGTGAAGGTGCTAGCAGAGGATATGGTTATTGCAGAATGACTGGACTGTACTGAAATTTGGGACACTCAGCTCAAGTGTCACCTGAATATTAGTTCCATCAGCATTTTAGACTCCCAGATAGCATACCCTAGCTTGTTATACCTGAGAAAATGTCTGTGACAATCATCAAGTTCATTGGATCTAGTGAGAATATGTAACTTATCAATCATAAATTTTCATTTCCCAAAGCAGTGTGTTTGCTGATATCAGTCAATCATGTATAGGTTGGACTGCTTGTTCTTAATGAAATTCCTGATGTACATTGTGTTTCATTGGTTGTTTCTAATGATGATCAATGTGTACTGTCACTCAAACTGTACATTATGTACATGTTAAACTTCCCATTTATTTCAAATATTGTAGTCCATGCTTTGACAATGTTGTGTGCTAATTTCTGAATTTTGGGCTTCTTTTACCCAAATTTCCTTAACCAAATATGATATAATCAAAGTTTTAGATTGGGATAATTCATTAAAGTATTACACAGGGCTATTAGATAAGGTTACTATCTAACCTTATCTAATAAGGTTACTTGTGTCACCTTTTGATCCCCCTTTGTGAATTGGGGATACATTTGCACATCTTAAATCCATGGGAACCCTCTCTGAGTCCAAGAAAGCTCAGTGTGTTTTGTGTTTTCATGAAACAAAATCGCCAGTTACAGTTACAGTAACTGGTGATTTTATTTCAATTTGTCAGTTCAAAGAAGATAATGCTCTTGCTTGGTGTATGGGAAGAGAACCAAAATGGACTGTGGTCGACAGCATTTGACCTTGCTGTGATACATTATGTTTCCAAGCAAGCAATTTCTTCTTATAACTGCAAATTAGAAATAAAAATTTCATCTTATCCCCAAGCAATACTTTGTTGCAGCATTTAATAATTTTTTTTTAGTCACAGAACATTTATCTTACAATATATTCATGGAACACTTATATCCTTTTGTGGCTATTTGGTTTTGAAATAAGAAATACATAAATAAAAAAAAGCAGTGAGTTAGAGTTGAATTTGAAAGTGTCTGCAATTCTGCCCAGACACGATAGGAGGGAGTATATGATGAGAGCCTTGTCGATCAATTTGGCCCTGGAAAGATTGTGCAAGGCTCAAGGGGTAGAATTTTTCTCAGCCTGGTCTGTGCTTGTTAACAGGAGAGACTGCTTCTACAGGGATGGGATACACTTAAATAGAAAGGGTGCAAGAATATTTGCTGATGCTATCGAGGCAGAATTAGGTGAGTCAGAAAACTGCTAGCTTGGGGTGATACACGGACTAATAGATTAACAGTAGCCGCTGGCAGAGGTAAAAGTTATCCTTGCACTACATCTATTGAAATGCAATTGAACAGCAGCCTGGAAAGCAAGGCAATGGGGATTTCCAGGACTGCTGGGAGTCATAGTAGAACAAGTAAATACATGGGATGTGTTAGAGTAACTAAGAGTAGAAACAGGTGCATGTATACTTGCATGTACACCAATGCTAGGAGTATAGTTAATAAATTCGATGAGCTTGAAGTGCTAGTCAAGATATCAAAGGCAGATATTGTTGGGATGGGATATCAGAGACATGGTGTCACCAGACATAAGCAGTGCAGAACTGGAATTTGGGGAGTACAATTTGTACAGAAAGGATAGACAGGACAGAAAGAAAGGAGGGTTTATGCTGTTAGTTAAGAAACATAAAATCTAAGGAAGTGCATCCAATTGATGTTGGTGGACAATGCAATGTTGAGTCTGTTTGGTGTGACATAAGCACTGGGAAAGGAAAAATGAGAGTAGGTGTGTGTTGTACGCCAAATTAATCTGAAGAGTATAATGAGCAATTGTGCAGAGAAATAGAGTGGATCAGTAAATCAGAGTGTCTTATAATGGGGGATTTTAATTTCCCAGAGATTGACTGGAATTTGTGGGTTGGACACTCACACACTACCAAGGCTTTTGTGGATTTATTGGATGATTGTTTTCTACAGCACCATGTTCGGGAGGCAACTAGAGAGAGTAATACTCTTGTTCTGATTATCAGTAATGATTCTTCATGCATCAAGAATCTGCAGAGTAACTGAGAGTAAAGTGGAGGAGAAATTGTTGAAGATAAACATAAGAAAGGCACCTGGGGTGGTTGGGATCTATCCAGTTATATTAAAGGAGGCAGCAAAGGAAGTAAGCAAACCCTTAGCCATAATTATGAGAGCTTCCCTGGACTCAGGGAAGGTACCCATGAACTGGAGATGTGCAAATGTGACCTCAATCCACAAAGGAGGATCAAAGGGAGACACAGGTAATTACAGACCTGTTAGTTTAACTTCTGTTTCAGGGAAATTAATGGAGGCACCGGAGGCACAGGATCATCTAGACTCGACTTCAGTTATAACTCGGACACAGCATGGTTTTGTTAAGGGAAAGTCTTGCCTGACCAATTTGGTTGGATACTATAATGCAGTCACAAAAGAACTGGATGCAAAGAATAACTTTGATATCATATATTTGGATCTTAGAAAGGCCTTTGATACTGTTGCACGTGGAAGACTGCTGCTCAAATTGGAGCAGTGTGGCATTGGAGGCAAATTGCTGCTATGGATAAAGGGATGGTTGAGTGGGAGAAGGCAGAGAGTGGTAATCAATGGACACTGCTCTTCGTGGACTAATGTTATTAGTGGAGTGCCTCAGGTTTCAGTGTTGGGTCCATTGTTGTTTTCTGTATTTATAAATGATATTGATGATGGTATATTATGCTTAATGTCCAAGTTTGCAGACGATACGAATGTTGGCAGGGTTGTTAATGATACTAATGACAGTACACTGCTGCAACAGGATCTAGAGCCGACCGGGCTAGCCAGGTGGGTAAAGTGCCTGCCTGGCAACCCAAAGGTCGTGGGTTCGAATCCAGCCTTGGGCTTGGATTCAAAGGGAGGATCCGGCTTTGGGAGGTGCATTATGGCCACAAAAGCTGATGCGCCAACAACTAACAAAAAAAAAAATAGGATCTAGAAAAGTTGAGCAGATGGGCTGAGAGATGGCAAATGAAGTTTAACATTGACAAATGAAAAGTACTACATATAGGAAGCAGGAATCCCAGAGTAATGTATCAATTCTGTGGTACCATATTGACAGTGGTAGAGAATGAAAAGGACCTGGGGGTAATTGTGCAGGCCGATATGAAGTTTTCTGAGCAGTGTAGACAGCCTGTAAGAGTAGGTCATGGTATGTTGTCAATGATATGCATGAATTTTTCTAGCAGGGATAAGGATGTGATTATCCCCTTGTATAAGGCAATGGTCAGGCCACACCTTGAGTACTGTATACAGGTCTGGAGGCCCCAAAGAAGGATATAGAGCTGTTGGAACGAGTTCAGAGAAGGGCAACAAGATTAGTGAACAGAACAAAGGGTTGCTCTTACAAAGAAAGGCTTAAGTTTTGCAAATTACAGTGTCTGGAGAGTAGGCACCTGCGAGGTGATCTGATTGAGGTGTATAAAGCCTTGAACGGTTTGAGCATGTTCAATGCTGATGGGATTGTTCCTCTTGCTGGGAATAATTGCCTGAGAAGGCATAAATTGAAATTGAGGAAAGACGGTTGTAGGATAGATGTGTAGAAGTTTGACTTTAGCCAGTGGGTGGTTGATGGCTGGAACAAACTTCCATCTGTTGTTGTAGAAGTTGATAGCTTAAATAGATTCAAGGCAGAACTTGACAAACATTTGGAGTGAGGTTATGGATGAAATAAGGGTTTTTTTTTTTTTTTTTATGGCTGATGCTATATAAGCTTGCCATCTTGCATCATATGCCCTTGCTAATGCTAAATATACACTTGTGTTCGAACAAAGTTCATCATCGCTTAAAGTTGTTACTGTCGTCCGAATAATGTAGGTATATGGCAATATTTCTTACAGATTGCATAACATAAGATTGACATGTGTAGGTGATGACATAATATTGCATCACCTATTACTTTCAGCTATATAAGCATGCTCTGCAAGAGTTGCAGTCATTCCTTTCTTGTGTCAGGATGGCGAGTTATGTGCAGTTGATGCCACAAAGAAAGAGCGCTATTGTTGCTTTATGCAAGGAAGGATGTTCTTCCCATAATATTGCTTATAGAGTGTCTTGTAATCAGTCGACAGTGAGCAGATTTCTTTCCAAACTCAAAATACTGGTTCTGCTGATAGGAAAAAAGGAACCGGATGCAAACGAGCCTCTACACCAAAACAGGACCACGTTTTGAAGTGCTTATGCCTTAAAAACCGTAAAGCTTCTTCGTCTGGGCTAAAAAGAGAATGGGAAGAACATACAGGAGTGGTAGCAAGTGCTGTAACAGTAAGAAGACGCCTCTTCAAAAATGGACTTGTAGCCCATTGTCCTAAGAAGCAGCCCCTCCTCAATACAAAAAAAAAAAAAAAATGGAAAAAGGCCTGATTAATTTGGTGTAAGGAGCATGTCAAATGGACCCCCGAGCAGTGAAGTCAGTTATTTTCTGAGATGAGAAGAAATTCAACCTGCATGGCTCTGATGGGAAACAAACGATTCGCAGTAGATATGGTGAAGAATACAATCCAGACGGTACAGTGTCTACAGCAAAATTCCCTACCTGCCAAATGATATGGGGAGTAAGTCACCTGCAGTTTATAAAAGGTTCCGTAAATGCCAATGGATACCTGGCAATATTGGAAGGCAAATTGCTGCCAACCATTAGAGACCATTTCAACCTGCCAAGTAACTACATCTTTCAGGATGACTCTGCTCCTTGTCATCTGGCGAAAATTCCTGTATATCATTGACAAGACACCATGAGTTACTCTTGCAGACCGTCTGCACTGCTCAGAAAACTTCATATCTGCCTGCACAATTACCCATAGGTCCTTTTCATTCTCTACCACTGTCAGTGTGGTACCACAGAGTTGATATGTTACTCTAGGATTACTGCTTCCCATATGTAGTACTTTACATTTGTTAATGTTAAACTTCATTTGCCCTCTCTCAGACCATCTTCTCAACTTTTCTAGATCCTGTTGCAGCAGTGTACTGTCATTAGTGTCATTAACAACTCTGCCAACCATCGTATCGTCTGCAAACACCTGATATACCATCATCAATATCATTTATAAATACAGAAGACAACAATGGATCCAACACTGAACCCTGTGGGACTCCACTGATAACATTAGTCCATGAAGAGCAGTGACCATTGATTACCACTCTCTGTCTTCTCCCACTCAACCATCCCTTTATCCATAGCAGCAATTTGCCTCCAATGCCACACTGCTCCAATTTGTGCAGCAGTCTTCCATGTGCAACAGTATCAAAGGCTTTTCTAAGATCCAAATATATGATTTCAAAGTTATTTTTTGCATCCAGTTCCTTTGTGACTACATCATAGTATTCAATCAAATTAGTCAAACAAGACTTCCCCTTAAGAAACCCATACTGTGTCTGAGCTATAACTGAAGACTTGTCTAGATGATCCTGCAATGCTTCTTTAAACAGTGCCTCCATTAATTTCCCTGGAACAGAAGTTAAACTAACAGGTCTGTAATTACCTGTGTCTCCCTTTGATCCTCCTTTGTGAATGGGGTCACATTTTCACATCTCCAGTCCATGGGTACCTCCCCTGAGTCCAGGGAAGCTCTCATAATTATGGCTAAGGGTTTGCTTACTTCCTTTGCTGCCTCCTTTAATATAACTGGATAGATTCCATCCACCTCAGGTGCCTTTCTTGTGTTTATCTTCAACAGTTTCTCCTTCACTTTACTCTCAGTTATTACAAGATTATCTAGCTTACTGCCAGAGTTGAATACACCTCTGGCATTCCCCTCCCTGAATAACTCCTCATGTGTGAATGTCAATGCAAAATATTCATTTAGTTTGTTAGCCATCTGAGCAGGATCATCAAGAGTTGAACCATAAATATCCAGTGGACCAATCTGATTCATCCCTTTATTTCTAGTGTTTACATAGGTAAAGAACTCTTTGCTGTTTTACTTTGCATCCTTTGCCAAAAATTTCTCGTAATCTGCCTTCGCCTGCCGAACCTCCTTTAAAACTTGGTTACAGAGGTTACAGGCTACCAGCTTATATCTATCGTAGGCTTCTGTGTCACATGTTAATTTATATGTATCCCATGCATTTTTCTTCTCTGTCACATGTCTAATTAGTTCATCTAACATCCATTTAGGCCTAAATCTTGAGCAATATTTCTTTGTTGGCATGAAAAGCCTAGTAGCTTCCAAGATTAATTCTTTGAATGCTTCCCATTTTGAATCTACTGTTGGTAACATCATCAGGTGGTTCCACTGTATAGAATTTAAATACTGTATCAGACTCACCGTAGTCACTTTTACGAATGCAAAAACCCTTCCCTTTATCCTTGATGGTAGTTACCTCTTTGAGTAAATCCCACTTCAACCCACTGTGATCACTGCCACCTAGTTGGTTCCTTTATCTGCAGATTCTTGATGCATGAAGAATCATTTCTGATAATCAGATCAAGAGTATTACTCCCTCTAGTTGCCTCCCGAACATGGTGCTGTAGAAAACAATCATCCAATAAATCCACAAAAGCCTCGGTAGTGTGTGTGTCCAACCCACAAATTCCAGTCAATATCCGTGAAATTAAAATCTCCCATTATAAGACACTCTAATTTACTGGCCCACTCTATTTCTCTGCACAATTGCTCATTATACTCATCAGATTTGTTAGGCCTATAACACACACCTACTCTCATTTTTCCTTTCCCAGTGCTTATGTCACACCAAACAGACTCAACATTGCATTGTCCACCAACATCAACTGGATGCACTTCCTTAGATTTTATGTGCTTCTTAACTAACAGCATAACCCATCCTCCCTTCCTGTCCTGTCTATCCTTTCTGTACACGTTGTACTCCCCAAATTCCAATTCTGCACTGCTTATGTCTGTGTGACACCATGTCTCTGACATCCCAACAATATCTGCCTTTGATGTCTTGACTAGCACTTCAAGCTCATCGAATTTATTAACTATACTCCTAGCATTGGTGTACATGCAAGTATACATGCATCTGTTTCTACTCTTAGTTACCCTAACACAGCCCATGTATTTACTTTCTCTGCTATGACTCCCAGTAGTCCTGGATATTCCATTTCAATAGAGGTAGTGCACAAATCACTTTTACCTCTGCCAGCGACTACTTTTAATCTGTTAGTCTGTGTATCTCCCCCAAGCTAGCAGTTTTCCGACCCACCTAATTCTGTCTCTATAGCGTCAGCAAATATTCTTGCACCCTTTCTATTTAAGTGTCTCTCCTCCCTGTAGAAGCAGGCTAATGTTCACATCTCCAGCTGGTTTTCGTTTTCTACTCACACCGACCCTGCTGGTCGAGATGCTAAGGCTTTTGCAATTTCTAATGACCTTGCACAGATTTTTCATTTATCTACAAGAATACCAGACAATCCTAATCATACAGCCAACATGCTTGATCTTTTTCTCACAAACAACCCTTCTAAGTACACGGTCGAAGTGAGTGGTCCTTTAGGCACCTCATATCACAACTTGGTGATTGTCTCTTCTCGAATGGAGCATTTATCTCATGGCTATTCCCAATCTCGTATTGCTTGGCATTATAAAAATGCAAAATGGGATGACCTGCAAGATTTCTTTACTTTTTTTCCTTGGTCGGACTACTGTTTCAAAACTTCTAATGTCAACCTTTGCTCAGATCATGTCAATGAAATTATTCTTCTAGGAATGAAATCCTTTATTCCACACTCCACTTTAAATTCTTGTCCTTTATCTAAACCTTGGTTTTCCAATAAATGTGCTAAGACTGTTCAAGAGAAGAATGTTGCATATCGTAAATGTCTTATTTCCAATTCTTTAATTGGAATTCTTTTCAAGTCATTAATCAGTCCACACTAGATTGTGAACAGGCTAAGAGTAGAAAACTTGCTTCTTTCCCTAATGGTAGCTGAGCATTCTTGTCTCTTGCCAAAACTCTTGGCCGCAACTTTTGTCCATCTCTGCTCCCACCTCTGTAAAAACCAAATGATTCTGTTGATTATTCTTCAGCCAAGGATAAAGCTGACCTGCTATCATCCCATTTTTCTTCCAACTGATGTATTAATGATCTTGGTAAAACACCCAACACGCTCCATTCAGTGTCTCCTGTGGGCAGAAGTACGTCAGAAGGATTTTGATGAATCTTGATGCTAAGAAAGCTCCAGGTCCTGATTGTATTTCTCCACTTGTTCTCAAAACCTGTGCTCCTGAACCTATTCCTGTTCTTTGCTGCCATTTTTCACTTTCTTATTCCAAATGTGTTTTTCCTTCTGTATGGAAATTTGCTCATATACAGCCAGTTCCTAAAATGGGGAACAGTCCCTCCCATCCAATTATCATTCCATTACAATTACTCTTTCTAAAGTAATGGAGAAATCAATTAACCGCCAACTCTTAAACTACCTAGAAACCTTCTCTCTAATTGGTCGCTGAGGGTAATGGCTCTCTGTCTTCTAATTTCTCCACTAATGCTGGTGTCTCCCAAGGTTCAGTTCTATCAGTATATTAATGACCTTCTATTTACTGGAAATCCTATCCATAGTTTTGCAGATGATAGCACATTACTTTCCATTTTGAAAAACCTTCCCTGCTCAATCAACTTCAACTTCTTGAATATCCGCTACCAATTCCTTAAATGCCGATCTCCAGGTAATTCTCCAGTTGGGCAAAGACAACTTAGTTGATTTCAATCCTTCTAAAACTCAGTCTTGTCTTATATCTCGCAAAAAGGATCCTTCTGCTCCTATGCTGACCTTTGGTGACATTCCAATTTCTAGGCAAAATGATATATCTCTTTTGGGAATTACACTGACTTCTAAAATCTCTTGGCACAAGCACATTACAAATATTGCTTCCTCTGCATCTAAAAAACTTGGTTTTCTCTTTCGCTCTCAGCGTTACTTTTCTTCCAAACAGCTGTTCACTCTGGCAATCGCAAATCTGCCCTACAATGGAATATTGTTCCCACATCTGGGGCGGTGCCCCCAAAACCTCTCTCAGGCTTCTAGATTCCATTCAGAAGAGGGCAGTTAGGTTAATTAATGACTCCTCTCTAACAGAGTCTCTCCACTCTCTGTCTCATAGACGTACTGTTTCTGCTGCATGCCTTTTCTACAGATATTTCCATGGGCACTGTTCTTCTGAATTGGCTTCTATAATTCCCACTCTCTCTTTCAAAACAGTCCAAACAAGTGCCGCCACCAGCCAACATCCATTTACTGTCCAGCTTGAAACTCACAGAACCAACTTTTCATCTTCCTTGTTTATTCATTCAACTTCCGTTTTCTGGAACAACCTTCCTTCATACGTATTTCCTGAAAATTACAGTCTGCAGAAGTTCGAATCTAATGTCAACAAATATCTTCTTTCGTCTTCTCAACCTCCAACCCAAGCACAGTACTAAGTAATATAGGTTTTAATACCTCTCATGCTTGGGGTTTTCAAAAAAAAAAAAAAAAATCTCCTGAACATCTGAGATTTCTAAATTATTTTTATTAATGTAATTAATTAGCAATATCACCATATAGAGTTATTCATTTGTATGCCTTACTCATTTTGTGTTTTATTTAATTATAAATTTTCATGTTGTTCCCAATAATTCCTACCTTCTTTATTTTTTTCAATTAACCATGTCGCTAATTTAAAATGACCTTAGAAAACAAATAACCTCCTTCTTTACAGTTCTGAAGATTTTTATCTGAAAATTTCAATGAAAAGTAAGAGTTATTAAACTTGAACTGAAATAAAAAAAAAAAAGAAAAAGTACTTTTCTTACTGCAACCACAGTATTCATACTGTGGAATACCCAATATAATTCATTTGAATATTTACAGGTTATGCCCAGTGTACAGCCTTCCTTCTCTTTACCAAATTCCCAATTAAAACGAGAATCATATTCAGGATGAATTAAATATCTCTAAAAGGTAGTCATTCAAAATAACTGTTAAGAATTAGATCCAGTTTGTTTATTCTCAACTGCCATCAGCTTATCTTTTAATTACATATGTGTTACAATATAGCAGTAAATATTTTTTGAAACAATGTGTGATGTCAACTGAAATGACTAATACATTACATTGTAATTTCAGGGTGTATCTTCTAGAGTTAAATGTATCCCCACTTTTACAAAATTTTCAGCTTTTACAAAACCTCGAGATGAACATATGCAAGACTTCAGCTGCATGAATTTGTAGTACTTCAGTTTGATATAAAAATCTGTACATATTCAAAACTGTTTATAAATAATTAAGAAATAAAACTGCATAGAGTATAATATTTTCTCCATAGTGATTATTTTATATTTGTTCCTTCAATAATAACAATTTTGCTAATCATGTTGCCAAATGTAAATATTAAACTACTTACTAGTCTACCAGTAAGTAGTTTAGCTAGCTTGGTTGCTGGCAGGCTATGACCAAAGTATCCAGTGCATCAACAATCTCCAAATGACAATAACAACATAGTCCATGTAGAGAAATTTGCTACATTCTATAGTACATGAAGGTTGCTTGTCTTTTCTTGGTTTTTGATTGGCAACTATATGTAGTGTGGATTTTTTATTACTATTGAAATGGCTAAATGACAAGGAAGCAGGCTTTTTCTGCACCTGCCAAAAAATTTTCAATCATTCATAATTTTGGTTTCACTAAAAAAATTTTATCCAGTTCTGCTTTGAATTTTACCAAATTCTATTCCTCAGCCACTTGGCTGGTAATTTATTCCATTTATCTGCAACACAATGCTGAGAATAAACTTCATGAGATCCAGGCTTCTGTTATTCTCTAGCATTTTTATTTGTACCCTTGTTCTTGCCTCTCCTGTCAGTGAGAATATACCTCTTTTGGTCATGTTATTGATCTTCAGGGTCTTTTACACCTCAGTAAGACCCCCACTGAGTTGTGTAATTAACAAATTTTTCAATCAGCACCTTTTAAGCCATTCTTCATATAGGCGTTGATTAGTATTCTTTACCAATCTGGTCATTCTTATTTGAACCCTCTCAAGAAGCTCTGTCTTTTTTTTATGGGGCCTCTAGACCTGAATAGAATATTCCACCACTGTTTTATGCAGAAGGAATGATGACATTCTTTGTTTAATTAAAATATACATTTCACTGTGCTGAATTATCATAATTTAAATATTTAATTAATTAAGAAATTTACATTACAAAAAGTCCGTGGTTCCTTCATCTCTGCAGAATTAGGATAAAAATGCAACAATAAAATTACGTTTCAGAAAAAGTAATGCAGTCTTCCCATTATCATTTCACAGACATTGTCTGCAAAATTTTTGAATTGTGACTGTGTTTTGTAATATAAAGTAATATATCAACACAGTGGGGGTGTATATTTTTATTAAATTATTCAGTATATAACTATATTCTTCAAACATCTTGTTTTGAATGACATTCTTTCTCCCTACTTGCAAAGATCCTATAAATAATAGAGGACACAATGCATTTTCCAAGCCACCTTTTTTTTTTTTTTTTGTATTCACAGATGAGTAGAACCACTTTTTCTCATTCCTAGTTCTCTTTCCAAGCAGATTCTCATACACAGGTTCTACCTGTCATATCCTGCTAGTGGTTATATTTTATATATACAGTAAACCCCCGCTATTCGCGGGGGTTACGTTCCTGAGAAATGTCGCAAATACCGAAAACTGGAATACTGAGTTATGGCTCCCATAGTAATAAAGGGGTCCGTTCCAAAGTATGAAATATATAAGAAAAACTAGTCTAAAATTTTGTCTATGTATGTATTAGATGTACCTAGTGATATGCAGTACATAGTGATATGCAAGCATGTGGCATCGAAATGAAAATAAGAAACAATTTAATATTAAATGTAATATTTATTAGAAATTTCAAACCAGTGCCTTTGCTAGCAAAAAAAACTTATCCCGCCAGTGCTATCACCAGATTCGCTAAAGTGTTGATAAAGGAGTTTTGTCTTTTCACGAATGATGAGTGAACTTAACAGAATTTTATTTTGAGTTCGGTCTTCTATCCACAGATTTAGCATAAGTAGAGGCATTTCATGCAAGAAAGCAAGCTTATGCAGCATCAGCCAAAAAAAAAATAAATAAATAAATAATAAATAAATAATTAAAAAATAACCACTTCCACTTCACCCCTCTGTTCGTTCGAAATACTTGTCCAGCCGAGTCTTAAACTTATTTAGGCTATCAACTTCCACGACAAGGGATGGAAGTCTATTCCACCAACCAACCACCCGCTGGCTAAAGGCAAATTTCCTCATGTCTATCCTACATCTGTCTTTTCTCAGTTTGAATTTATGCCCTCTCAAGTGAGTATTCTGAGCAAAAGGAAGAATCCCATCAGCATGCTCAAACCATTCAAGGCTTTATACACCTCTATCACATCACCTCGCTGGTTGCCTAGTCCCCAGACACTATAATTTGCAAAACTTAAGCCTTTCTTCGTAAGAGCACCCCTTTGTTCCATTCACTAATCTTGTTGCCCTTCTCTGTACTCGTTCCAGCATCTCTATATCCTTCTTGAAATGAGGCCTCCAGACCTGTATACAGTACTCTAGGTGTGGCCTGACCATTGCCTTATACAAGGGAATAATCACCTCCTTATCCCTGCTACAAACATTCCTATATATCATCGACAATACACCATGAGCAACTCTTGCAGCCCGTCTGCACTGCTCAGAAAACTTCATATCTGCCTGCACAACGACCCCCAGGACTATTTCATTCTCTACCACTGTCAGTGTAGTACCACAGAGTTGATATGGTTGCTCTGGGGTTGCTGTTTCCCATATGTAGTACTTTACATTTGTCAATGTTAAACTTCATTTGCCACCTCTCAGCCCATCTGCTCAACCTTTCCAGATCCTGTTGCAGTAGAATAGTGTCAGTAGTGTCCTTGACAACCCTGCCAACCTTCGTATCGTCTGCAAACTTGGACATTAAGCTTGATATACCATCATCAATATCATTTATAAATACAGAAAACAATAATGGACCCAATACTGAACCCTGAGGGACTCCACTAATAACATTAGTCCACGATGAGCAGTGTCCATTGATTACCACTCTCTGTCTTCTCCCCCTCAACCACCCCTTTATCCATAGCAGCAATTTGCCTCCAATGCCACACTGCCTTTCTAAGATCCAAGTATATAATATCAAAGTTATTCCCTGCATCCAGTTCTTTTGTGACTGTATCATAGTATCCAATCAAATTGGTCAGGCAAGACTTCCTCTTAACAAAACCATGCTGTGTCTGAGCTATAACTGAAGTCTTGTCTACATGATCCTGCAGTGCTTCTTTAACCAGTGCCTCCATTAATTTTCCAGGAACAGAAGTTAAACTCACAGGTCTATAATTACTTGTGTCAGCCTTTAATCCTCCTTTGTGAATTGGGGTAACATTTGCACATCTCCAGTCCATGGGTACCTTCCCTGAGTCCAGGGAAGCTCTCATAATTATGGCTAAGGGTTTGCTTACTTCCTTTGCTGACTCCTTTAATATAAATGGATAGATTCCATCCACCCCAGGTGACTTTCCTATGTTTATCTTCAACAATTTCTCTTCCACTTTACTCTCAGTTATTACGAGATTCTCTAGCTAACTGAGTTGAATAAACCTCTGGCATTCCCCTCGCTGAATAACTCCTCATGTGTGAATGTCAGTGCAAAATATTCATTTAGTTTGTTCGCTACCTGAGCAGGATCATCAACAGTTGACCCATCGATATCAAGTGGACCAATCTGATTCATCCCCTTCCTTCTAGAGTTTACATAAGTAAAGAACTCTTTGCTGTTTTTCTTTGCATCCCTTGCCAAAGATTTCTCGTAATCTGCCTTCGCCTGCCTAACCTCCTTTGTAACTTGGTTACAGATCAACTTGTATCTATCATAGGCTTCTGTGTCACATGTTAATTTGTATATATCCCATGCATTTTTCTTCTCTGCCATATGTCTCATTAGTTCATCTGACATCCACTTAGGCCTAAACCTTGAACAATATTTCTTAGTTGGTATGTAAAGCCTAGTAGCTTCCAAGGTAAGTTCTTTGAATGCTTCCCATTTTGAATTTTCTGTTGGTAACATCATCAGTTGGTCCCACTGTATAGAATTTAAATACTGTCTCAGTCCATCATAGTCGCCTTTACGAAAGCAATAACCCTTCCCTTTACCCCTAATGGTAGTTACCTCTGAGTAAATCCCACTTCAGCACACTGTGATCACTGCCACCTAGTTGTTCATTTACCTGCAGATTCTTAATGCATGAAGAATCACTACTGATAATCAAATCAAGAGTATTACTCCCTCTAGTTGCCTCCCGAACATGCTGATGTAGAAAACAATCATCCAATAAATCCACAAAAGCCTTGCTAGTGTGTGAGTGACCAGCCCCCAAATTCCAGTCAATATCTGGGAAATTAAAATCCCCCATTATAAGACTCTCTGATTTACTGTCCCACTCTATTTCTCTGTACAGTTTCTTATTATACTCATCAGAGTCATTAGGCCTATAGCACACTCCTACTCTCAATTTTGATCTCCCAATGCTTATGTCACACCAAACTGACTCGACACTGCACTGTCCAGCAATGTCGACTGGCTTCACTTCCTTGGATTATATGTATTTCTTAACTAATAGCATAACCCTTCCTCCCTTCCTATCCTGTCTATCCTTTCTGTAGACATTGTACTCCCCAAATTCCAGTTCTGCATTCCTTATATCTGTGTGACACCATGTCTCTGAAATCCCCACAATATCTGTCTTTGATGTTTTGAGCAATACCTCAAATTCATCAAATTTATTTACTAAACTCCTAGCATTGGTGTACATGCAAGTATACATGCACCTGTTCTTTTTCTTAGCTACCCTAACACAACCCATGTGTTTACTTGAACCCCAATGATTCCCAGCAGTCTCTGAAATATCCTGCATCTTATTTTCCAGGCTGCGGCTCATTCTAAGAATCACTTTCACTTCTGCCAGTGGCTACTGTTAATCTATTAGTCCTTGTATCCCCCCAATCTAGCAGTTTTCCGACCCACCTAACACTGTCTCGATAGCATCAGCAAACATTCCTGCACCCTTTCTATTTAAGTGTATCCCATCCCTGTAGAAGCAGTCTCTCCTGTTAACAAGTACAGACCAGGCTGAAAAACATTTTACCCCTTGAGCCTTGCACAATCTTTCCAGGGCCGAATTGATCGACAGGGCTCTCATCATATACTCCCTCCTATTGTGTCTGGGCAGAATTGCAGACACTTTCAAATTCAACCCTAATTCACGGCTTTTTTTCAACAGTGACCTGTACTTGTTAAGTAATTCTGCCGGTCTCCTACTCTTAATATCATTAGTGCCAACGTGTACAACAATATCACCTTTTGTGCCCTTAAAAGATGATATCCGCTCTACAACATCATCAACCTTTGCCCCTGGCAGACATACCCTGGTCCTGTTCCACCTATCCTTTTTACAAAGCATGTTTCCCGTTTCCCTGACAGTAGAGTCACCAACAACTATTAGTTCCTTTGGGACCAGCACATTCTGCCTTGGGGGCTGCCGCTGTGTTGCGTGATGACCAAGTGCAAGCTCTGGCATTGGTGTGGGCAGCTGAGAGCTTGATGGGCCCCTCACTTTTAATCCTTCAAGGGCATCCATCCTATCCTTCAAGCTCTCATATAGGCCCATAACAATGCTGAGTTGTCGCCTGATTTCCTTACACTCCTTGCATCACGCGCACACAAAGTAATCCCCCATGGCAGTATCATGTCCCGTACCCAACTGCTCCACAAACATCAAGCAAGTAGTGCATTTTAATAGGCTGTGATTCAGAGGGCAACTGCCCTCCTCAGGGGAGAACTGAGGGGGGCAACTGCCCCCCTCAGTTCTCCCCTGAGCCACAGCACTCCCATTAGCTTGATCCTTTTGCTTTGCTGCTCTGGTCTGAGTCATGATTTCGATTTAATTTCAATAAAATTTCAATTTCAGTACAAAATTAAAACCCTAAACTTATATCCCAACACAGTTATAACGCTATATTTATGTTTCAGTATCGAGTGTTATCTACGAAATCCCTTTATATAACTTCCGTATCAAGTTAAGTATTAATTATTTATTTTTTACTAATTATTTATGTTACGTAACCCAAGTCGTTATATGTATAGTTAAAAGTACAATTTAATTGACAATGAAGTTCAACAAGATTAATTATCTGATTAATTGACAATATTATGTACTATACTATACTATATTAAGCTTATGCTATATATTTCGAGATATTTTGTATCGTGTAACAATGGCGGCTATTTACGAACGGTAAACACGTGGATTTGATACCCTTTCCAATACTAAGTAATACCTACAAAATCTCTATCTAAGTTACTTTAATCTAAGTATTGTAAATAGGGATATAAAGCTACTCTAGAAAATAAGTTAATATGCCAATTTAAGCTAATAAAACAGAAAATGAAAATGAAAATAAAACAGAAAATTTAAAGCTTTTTCCATTTTTTCTAATTTAACATCGCGAGTTACAGAGCAAAATTTTTAAGGAATTAGCGCGTTTTCACGGACACTACGGTGGATTTTTTCTTTCGATTTTTTGATTGATCGTACCGTTGACTCATTGATTTTATAATGTTTTGCCAGTGAGGAGACATTTTCACCATTAGAAATTTTATCTAATAACTCAATTTTATTCACTAATGTCATCACCTTCTTTGATCTTTTCACATTTCCCTTGTTATTCGTAGCCATATTTTTGTACGGGTTAGAAAGAACTTGTCCACAATAAAGTCACTTTCTTCTGTTAACACTCGAAAAAGTCTGTTTTACACTGCAATACGGTAGATTTATCACTTTTGTACGCATATCAATTTATAAATTTATTCAATTTATAAGCATATAAATTAAAAGCAAACGAAGAAACCTTCCATGACAAGCGCATAACACATACTGAACAAGGATTAGCGAGAAACATCCACGCTCGCGATTTTGTCACCCCTCTCCCCCACCCACTGAGCGCTGTTTTGACTGGGAAAGATAATTTTAGCCACGCCCATGTTTTTTTATGGCGGAAAATATTCACGGCGCTTTAAAATTCACATTTTTTTAGGTTTCATTTTATATTAAATCAGTGATCGCGAATATGCGAAACCGCGAATACAGATACCCCAAATAGCGGGGGTTTACTGTATTTATAATCATATAAATCAGAGTCTTTAAATAGTGTATTACTGCCCCATTATTATTATTATTCAAGAAATGATTCAAGAAAGCAAGTTTATACAGCATGAACCGAAAAGAAAAAAAAAATCCACTTCCCACATTGCATGCCAACTCTGACTTATCTAGTCGATCCTTAAATTTATTTAAACTGTTCACTTCGACAGGGCCAGCTAAAAGTCTGTTCCAACAATCAACTACCCACTGGCAGAAAGCAAATTTCAGTAACATTAGCATTAGTAGTGGCATATGATGCCTAAAACTAAACTTACACACCATCAGCTAAATAAAAAAAAAAACATTCCCATTTCACTCATCCATTTGCTCCAAACATTTCTCCAGTTCTTCTTGAATTTATTTCAGCTATCAACTTCCACAACAATAGATGGCAGTTTGTTCCAGAAATCAACCACCTGCTGGCTGATTGTTGAGGGCAAATTCTGTACATCTATTCTACAACTGTCTTTCCTCGATTTGAATTTATGCCCCCTCAGGTGCATAATCTGAGCAAGAGAAAAAATCTCATCAGCATTGAGCTTGCTCAAACCATTCAAGACTTTATACAACTCAATAAGATCACCTTGCAGATTCCTAGTCTCCAGATGCTACAATTTGCAGAACTTAAGCCTTTCTCAGTAAGAGCAACTCTTTGTTCCCTTCACCAATCTCATTTCTCTTCTCTGTACTCGTTACAGCAGCGTCTTCCTTCCTAAAATGAGGTTTCCAGACATTTATGCAGTATTCAAGGTGTGGCCTGACCATTGCCTTATATTAGGGGATAATCACCTCCTTATCGCTGCTAGCAAAATTCCTGTATATTATTGACAAGACCCCATGAGCTGCTCTTGCAGACTGTCTGCACTGATCAGAAAACATCATATCTGACTGCACAATTACCACCAGATCTTTTTCATTCTCCGCTACCCTGAGTGTAGTATCGCACAGTTGGTACATTACTCTGGGGTTACTGCTATCTATATGCAGTATTTTGCATTTATTGATGTTAAACTTTAGTTCCCACCTCTCAGCCCATCTGCTCAATTTTTCTATATCCTGTTGCAGTAGCTTACTATCATTAACAACCCTGCCAACCTTCCTATTGTCTGCAAACTTGGACATTAAGCCTGATATACCTTCATCAATATCAGTGATAAATATGCCAAAATAACAACGGGCTGAACACTGGATCCTGGGGGACTCCACTAGTAACATTAGTCCACGAAGAGCAGTGTCCATTAATTACCAATCTCTGTCTTCTCACACTCAACCATCCCTATTATCCATATTATCATAGCAACAACCATATTATCCATAGCAACAACTTGCCCTTAATGCCATACTGCTCCAATTTGTACAGCAGTCTTCCCTGTGCAACAGTATCAAAAGCTTTCCTGAAATCCAGTATATGATATCAAAGTTATTTTTTGCATCCAGTTCCTTTGTGACCACATGATAGTATTGACTCAAATTAGTCAGACAAGACTTCCCTTAACAAACCCATGCTGTGTCTTAACTATTACTGCAGACTTGTCTAGATGATCCTGCAGTGCTTCTTTAAGCAGTAACTCTTATTTTCCCCAGAACAGAAGTTAAACTAATAGGTCTGTAATTACCTATCACCCTTCGATCCGCCTTTGTGAATTGAGAATACATTTACACATCTCCAGTCCGTGGGGACCTCTCCTGAGTCCAGGGATGCTCTCATAATTATGGTTAAGGGTTTACTTACTTCCTTTGCTGCCTCCTTTAATATAACTATAGCAAGGCTCAAGGGGTAGAATTTTTTTCAGCCTGGACTGTACTTGTTAACAGGAGAGATTGCTTCTACAGGGATGGGATACACTTAAATAGAAAGGGTGCAAGAATTTTTGCTGATGCTGTCGAGGCAGTGTTAGGTGGGTCGGAAAACTGCTAGTTGGGGGGGATACAAGGACTAATAGATTAACAGTAGCCAGTGGCAGAGGTGGAAGTGATTCTTGTACTGCTTCTATTGAAATGAGCAGAAGTCTGAAAAACAAGATGCAGGATATTTCAGAGACTGCTGGTAGTCATTGTGGTACAAGTAAACACATGGGTTGTGTTAGAGTAGCTAAGAATAGAAACAGGTGCATGTATACCTGCGTGTACACTAATGCTAGGAGTTTGGTAAATAAATTTGATGAATTTGAGGTATTGCTCAAAACATCAAAGGCAGATATTGTTGGGATATCAGAGACGTGGTGTCACACAGATATAAGTAATGCGGAACTGGAATTTGGGGAATACAATGTGTATAGAAAGGATAGACAGGACAGGAGGGGAGGAGGGGTTATGCTATTAATTAAGAAACACATAAAGTCCAATGAAGTGAAGCCAGTCGACATCGATGGACAGGGCAGTGTCGAGTCAGTTTGGTGTGACATAAGCATAGGGAAATCAAAATTGAGAGTAGGAGTGTGCTATAGGCCTAATGACTCTGATGAGTATAATAAGATATTGTACAGGGAAATAGAGTGGGCCAGTAAATCAGAGAGTCTTATAATGGGGGACTTTAATTTCCCAGATATTGACTGGAATTTGTGGGTTGGTCACTCGCACACTAGCAAGGCTTTTGTGGATTTATTGGATGATTGTTTTCTACATCAGCATGTTCGTGAGGCAACAAGAGGGAGCAATTCTCTTGATCTGATTATCAGTAGTGATTCTTCATGCATTAAGAACCTGCAGATAAATGAACCACTAGGTGGCAGTGATCACAGTGTGTTGAAGTGGGATTTACTCAAGGAGGTAACTACCATCAGAGGTAAAGGGAAGGGTTTTTGTTTTCGTAAAGGCGACTATGATGGTCTGAGACAGTATTTAAATTCTATACAGTGGGACCAACTGATGATGTTACCAACAGCAAACTCAAAATGGGAAGCATTCAAGGAACTAATCTTGGAGGCTACCAGGCTTTACATACCAACTAAGAAATATTGTTCAAGGTTTAGGCCTAAATGGTTGTCAGATGAACTAATGAGACATGTGGCAGAGAATTAAAATGCATGGGATACATACAAATTAATGGGTGACATGGAAGCCTATGATAGATATAAGTTGGTCTGTAACCAAGTCACAAAGGAGATTAGGCAGGCAAAGGCAGACTATGAAAAATCCTTGGCAAAGGATGCAAAGAAAAACAGAAAAGAGTTCTTTACATACTTGAACTCGAAAAGGAAAGGGATGAATCAGATTGGTCCACTGGATATTGATGGTTCAACAGTTGAGGATCCTGCTCAGGTGGCTAACAATCTAAACGAGTATTTTGCATCTACATTCACGCATGAGGAGTTATTCAGGAAGGAGAATGATGTAGGTAAAGTAAACATTGGCAGTGAGCTGGATGATTTTGTAATAACTGAGAGGAAAGTGGAGGAGAGATTGTTGAGGATAAACATAAAAAAGGCACCTGGGGTGGATGGGATCTATCCAGTTATATTAAAGGAGGCAGCAAAGGAAGTATGCAAACCCCTAGCCATAATTATGAGAGCTTCTTTGGACTCAGGGGAGGTACCCATAGACTGGAGATGTGCAAATGTAACCCCAATTCACAAAGGAGGATCAAAGGCTGACACAAGTAATTATAGACCTGTTAGTTTAACTTCTGTTCCAGGTAAATTAATGGAGGCACTGGTTAAAGAAGCACTGCAGGATCATCTAGACAAGAATTCAGTTATAGCTCAGACGCAGCATGGTTTTGTTAAGGGCAGGTCTTGCCTGACCAATTTGATTGGATACTATGATGTAGTCACAAAAGAACTGGATGCAGGGAATAACTTTGATATTATATATTTGGATCTTAGAAAGGCTTTTGATACTGTTGCACATGGAAGACTGCTGCACAAATTGGAGCAGTGTGGCATTGGAGGCAAATTGCTGCTATGGATAAGGGGATGGTTGAGTGGCAGAAGACAGAGAGTGGTAATCAATGGACACTGCTCAACGTGGACTAATGTTATTAGTGGAGTTCCTCAAGGTTCAGTGTTGGGTCCGTTGTTGTTTTCGGTGTTTATGAATGATATTGATGATGGGATATCAAGTTTAATGTCCAGGTTTGCAGATGATACAAAGGTTGGCAGGGTCGTTAAGGACAATACTGACGCTATGCTGCTGCAACAGGATCTGGAAAGGTTGAACAGATGGGCTGAGAGGTGGCAAATGAGGTTTAACATCGACAAATGTAAAGTGCTGCATATGGGAAACAGTAACCCCAGAGCAACGTATCAACTCTGCGGTACTACACTGACAGTGGTGGAGAATGAAAAGGACCTGGGGGTAATTGTGCAGGCAGATATGAAGTTCTCTGAGCAGTGCAGACGAGCTGCAAGAGTAGCTCATGGTGTCTTGTCAATGATATACAGGAATTTTTCTAGCAGGGATAAGGAGGTGATTATTCCCTTGTATAAGGCAATGGTAAGGCCACATCTTGTGTACTGTATACAGGTCTGGAGGCCTCATTTCAAGAAGGATGTAGAGCTGCTGGAACGGGTACAGAGAAGGGCAACAAGATTAGTAAATGGAACAAAGGGTTGCTCTTACGAAGAAAGGCTTAAGTTTTGCAAATTACAGAGTTTGGAGACTAGGCACCGGCGAGGTGATCTGATAGAGGTGTATAAGGCTTTGAATGGTTTGAGCATGCTCAATGCCAATGGGATTCTTCATCTTTCTCAGAATAATCACCTCAGAGGGCATAAATTCAAATTGAGGAAGGACGGATGTCGGATAGATGTGCGGAAATTTGCCTTTGGCCAGCGAGCGGGTGGTTGGTTGGTGGAACCGACTTCCATCACTTGTTGTTGAAGTTGATAGCCTAAACAAATTTAAAGCTCAACTGGACAGGTATTTCGAACGAACGGAGGGGTGAAATGGGAGTGGGTTTTTTTTTTTTTTTTTTTTTTGGCTGATGCTGAATAAGCTTGCTTTCTTGCATCATATGCCTCTGCTAATGCTAATGCTAACTGGATAGATCCCATTAATCCCAGGTGCCTTCCTTACATTTAACTTCAACAATTTTTTCTCCACTTTGTTCTCAGTTATTACAAAAGCATTTATATCCCTGTTAGTTTGATAAGCTTCTAGCCTACACTTCCTTGAAGAATTCCTCATGTTTGAATGTAGATGCAAAATAGTCATTCAGTTTGTCATCGTGTGGACCAATCTGATTCATCCCCTTACTTCTAAAGTTTACATAAGCAAAGAAGTACATCCTTCCCTAATTTAAATTTATGTTCTTTGGTGTGTTGAGAAAAAAGAAGTAGCCATCAGCATTTAGTTTACTTAATCCACTCAAAGCCTTGAACCTAGTTGGTCTCCTTGCAGGTACCTAGTTTCCAGGCTCTGCAATTTGTAAAGCTGAAGTCTTTCTTAATAAGAATACTATTTTGTTCCTCCTCGTTAATCTTGTTCTGTTTCTCTGCACCTGTTCTAACAGAATGATATCCTTCCTAAAATGAGGCTTCTAGACCTGTATGCAGAACTCAAGATGTGAGCTAACTATTGCCTTATACAACGGGATAATCACCTCTTTATCCCTGCTGGGGCAAAATTGTATATCACTGACAAAACCCATGAACTATCTGGTAGCCTGGCTGCACTGCTCAAAGAGTGTCAGACATGAAGTTTGCTGAGAGAACTTCATGCTCCACTGCCTTCAGTGTTGTACCACAAAGTGGATAAATTGTTCTGGAACTACCCATACATAGTACCTTGTATTTATCAATCTTAAACTTCATTTACCACTTATTAGCACCTCTCCTCTCTAATATTTCTAGATCTTGTAGCACTAGCATACTCCGATTACTGTCATCATTAACCACCTACCAACCTTTGTATCATCTACAAATGTAGACATTAAGAGTATGCTTTCATCAATAATATCATTAATGAATATTGAAAACAACAATGGGCCTAGCACTGAACCCTGACGGAGGATGCCATTAATAACATTTGTTCAAGAGCACTGTCCATTGAATACCACGCTCTCTCTTCATCTGCTTCACCATCTCTTCCACCCTAGCAGGAATAACTCCTCCCTAATGCCATGCTGCTCCAACTTCTACAGCAGTCTTTTATGTGGAACACTATCAAAAGCTTTTCTGAAATCTAAGTGTATGATGTCAGGGTTATTTTTTGCATCTAGTTCCTTTGACTAATGACATTAGACATATAAAATCATTCCTTAACAAATCCATGCTGTGACTACTGTATAACTACATTCCTGTTTAGGTGATCCTGAATTACTTCTTTAACTAGTGACTCCATTATTTTTCCTGGAACAGAAGTCATACTTACAGGTCTGTAATTACTCTCTTTTCCTTTTGATCCTCCTTTGTGAATTGGGGATACATTTGCACATCTGCAGTCAATATGGACCTTCCCTTAATCCAAGGATGCTCTCATAATTATGGCTAAAAGTTTGCTGACCTCTTTTAATGCCTCTCTCTAATCAGATAGATCCTATCTGCCCCAGGTGCCTTGATTACTTTTAACTTCAGTAGTTTTCCTTCCACTTTCTTCTCAGTTATCACAAAATCATTTAGCTCCCTGTTAGATTTGATACACTTCTGAAAAATATTCCTCGAGTGTGAATGTAGATGCAAAATACTCATTCAGTCTGTCAGCAACCTGAGATGGATAATCAATAGTTACTCCATTAATTTCAAGTGGGCCAATGTGATTCATTCCTTTCTTTCTAATGTTTACATAAGTGAAAAAGTCTTTGCTGTATATATTATGAGAAGTCTTTACCAAAGACTTCTCGTCTTTGGTAAAGCATATGGGAAAGCATAAACTTAGCTGAGAAATTAGAATCTTATTTTTTGGATGCAGATCCTTTGACTGAAAGGAGCACAAAGTTCAAAAGGGAGCTTCAATAATGCTTAGCTCATTACCATGAAATTTACAAAGATTTATCAAGCAAAAGCAAACAAACCAGATTACTGATTTTTTAGAGAGAGCAGAAGATACACGAAATCTAGATGCTGCAGAACAAAGTTCAGAAGGTGAAGATATTCTGCTTCTGCAACAGAGAAAACATTCTCGTTTGGTTGTGCTTAGTAGCAATGAAGAGGAAGAAACATAAATGAATGTACATTATCTGACATACTGTACAGGTAGGTCCCATTTTACAATGGTCCATTTTACAGCTTTTCACATTAACGACTGTTTCAAATTATTACCTGAAAAAAATTGAAAATAACAAAAAAATCACAACTCAGTAACACATTGCAGCAACACCTGCAAGTCCACACACACTAGGCATTTCTTTTGTTTTTGTGGTGCATTGTGGGTGGAATGATAGCTACGCCAAGGGTTGTTTACATTCAACGTGCCATGTTTGTTTTGTTGTGAATTTTCCCTCAATTGTTAATGGGTTACACAGTGTTATTTCTCATTAATAATAATTTTTGTGTAACCATGAGCTCTAAGTGTAGGACAGTTTCTGTGTCGGTGGGGGCCAAAAAGAGTGTCAAACACTAACAATTAAGGAGAAAATGGATGTGATCGTCACATGGAGTCTGGTAAGTATCGGTCGGATGTGTGTAAGGCGTTGAGTTTAGCACCTTCTACTCTATCAACAATTATGAACAATGTTGATAAAATAAAGTGCACACACACAGGGATAACAAGTTTGTCATCCTCCAGAACAACTTATTCATGCAGTGAGACAATGGAAAAAAATGGAGAAATTGTTAGTGTTGTGGGTTGATGATATGAACCAAAATAACATTCCTGTTACACAGGTGGTAATTCTGGACAAGGCAAAGTCATTATTTGACGAAATATGTGAGGAGTCTGGTAGCACTGAAACATTTACGGTCAGCAAAGTGTTGTTTCATCAGTTTAAAAACTGTTGTAAAATTCACAATGTGAAAGTGTCTAGTGAGGTTGCTAGTGCTGACGTTGCAGTGGTGGAAGAGTATCCTTCCGAATTTAAACTCTTAATAGACGAAGGCATCTACCACCCTGATTTAGTTTTTAATGTAGACGAAACGGGTAGTGGAGTCATCACTTGAGTAAATACGTACTCAAGTGATGACTCCACAGGACCAAAGTAAAATTTTATTTTATATATAAGTATAAATAAAACATGCGCATTAAATGTTTAAAATATTTAATTATTTATAAAGATCAGAAATATTAGTGCATACTTGGAAAAATTTTGGGGATTTTGGAACCTATCTCATTCAATTACATTATAATTTGGTCTTGTTTTACAACTTTTCATTTTACTATCCTGTTTTGCTGGAACCTAACCATGTTGTAAAACAGGTCCTACTTGTATATGTATCACAGTTTGTAAGGTGTTTAGTTATTTCAGTTCAGTTATTACTATTTTTAATAAAAATTAAGTTTCGAATAGTTTTAAAAAAAATTGTGTATTTTTTATTAGCTTTTAGAATGTAACCCCCATTTTTTGTACTGGTTCTTAGTTCCATTTAACATGGTTTCTCACTACATGAGATTTTATAGGAGCCTAACTATGAGGATTACCTGTACAGACAAACTATACTAACAATATCCAGAACATCTGAAAATATAATTTCATTAATCAATGTTTTTAAGCTGATTATTATTTCACTACCAATTTATTTATTATTATTATTATTATTATATAATTATTATATAATAATAATAATAATTTGCTTAGGAATATAGTTGTAACTGGTGAACCTTACACAAACTTTATGGTGTAATGAGTTTATCTGTTATTATTCATTTGAGAAAATGTCATGGTCTGACTTTTGTTGCTAATGAGAGAACTTTTTCTGACCCCCCACTTTAAAGCGAAGCTGTTAACTGGTTTTATGCAAAGGTTGCGCTGTTTTTTAATATGAAAACTCATGCTTTTCCATCTTCTGACAGGCAAACCAAATATCAGTGTTACAGAAACTGTAAATATACAAAAATTATGTGCAGTGTATTTCACTTAATGTGCACCAGTTCTTAATTTTGATTATATGAGATTTTATACGTACCTTTGTTTCCTGTATTTTTTCAGTCCAAAGGATGTTGAAATAATATTCAATTTCACACCCAATCATCATCCAACCTTTGTGGTATCTCAGAAGCAACTGCATTATTGATATGTGCATGGAGTTCATTCACACTTAAGTACACTATATTGTTCCATTGTTCCTTAACATAACTTAGAAGAAAAAAATAAGAGGAATTGTATCTGGTAAGCAAAAGTACTGAAAATGAGCCCTCCTCATCTAATTCAGTGGCCTCATCTAATTAAATGTGTTTCCTAGGAATGTTTGTTACGTCTTAGCTCCAAATTGTGATGAAATATCTGCATTATCTGGATATGTTTCAGGAAACAACTAAAGCATATCCACATAGAAGCAAATAGATGATTATCCATTCCAGATGATTAACTTCTCTCATGATATCTGGATATGCTTCAGCAAACAGTTGAAGTATATCCAGGTATCATGAGAAAAGGAAGGGCTAATCATTTTGGGACAGGAAATTGCATGCCACACATTCACCTTGGGACTGTCTCTCTCAAACGTTTGAACAACATGTGGATTTTCAGTGTCCCAAATTCTTCAGTAGTGCCTATTTACTGTACTACATACATGAAAAGTTGACTTGTCACTAAAAATAACACCCCCCCCCCAAATATCTATTGTTTTCTAATCTATTAGAACATCTTCACAGCAAAAGCCTTTTGATGTGTTCATCATCTGATTTTGGTGCTTGCACAACCTGAATTTTATATGCATACAGTTTCAGAGCATGGAGAATTTTCCATATGGTTGATCAAGCCAAGTGAAATTCTCTGCTGGCACAGCAAGTTGATTTCCTCTAGTTGTGCCAAAAATCTTGGGCAGTGTTAAGTGGGTTGGAAAACTGCTAGCTGGGGAGAGGCTACAGAGAACAATAGATTAACAGGAACCACAAGCAGAGAAGAAAATAATTTGTGTGCTGCTTCTGTTGGGTGCGGGTGGGGTTGTTCCTAACTCTACAAATTGACGACCCAGCAAAATGTCAAACCCAATCTCAGGTAAGGTCTGTTAATACACCAGTAGTTAATCATATAACTCCCACCTCTAATAACGTGGATTCCCAAATATAGTTAATGTAAGCCCCAGATTCCTTTCCACCATAGAATACGAGACACTAAGTTTAGGCTTAAACTTTGTTCCGACAACCCCAACAAATTTCATACTTTGATTTTCTAGCACAACTTACAAAACATTAACGGCGCCTCCGTAGCCAGGTGGGAAGGAGCAGCAGTGCGTAGCACACGCTTCTTGATTAGACCGGGGTTCGAGCCCGTCACCACCAAATACGGAGGATGTGGAAAGGTCATTCAGGGAATGACCACCGCATATCCCGGAGCAATATGGCCTTAGTTGCTAATGCTCCTAAAAACCAAATAACAACAACAACAACAACAAAACATTAAAAATATAAATGCCAGGAGAATATAATCAAGTTAGAAGTCATAAATGCACTGCATAAAAATAAATATGAACAAACTTTCAAGAAATATAACAGCCTGTCATCCACCCACAGGAAAGTAATAAAGCAACTGAAGTTAGACAGCAACATAACATATAACCAATGCTGAAAATGGAAATGCAGTAGTAGTTATAAACACCAAAGATTATAAGAGTAAAATCTTATCCCTATTAGCAGACAAAAATTTCTGTGAAACCATCAGAGAGCCTACCAATTCCATAGTTAAAAAGATAAAAACCAAATTAAAACTCTTACTCACACAGAACAAAATTAATGATACTACTAAAAAAACTTCTACCATCAAAATTCTGAGCCCTCAATGTGCGGAAATATCAAAGCCACAAAACTAACTTTTGCATCAGACCCATAGTTAATGATAAAAACTTTCAGGGTGAAATGTAGCCCAATGGCTTGTAAAAACCAACACATCAGCCTTACCTACAAATCCTAAAATGATAAAAAAAAAAAAAAAACATCATTTACTCAGCCAGCTAGAAAACACTAATATCAATAATGAATACCTTAATCTCCTTTGACATTGATACCGTGTTCACTAATTTTCCATTAGAAGAGACTGAGACCATCTTCCACAAAATACTAGGCAACCAGATACACACCGCCTTTCCCCACCAGCCCTAGATATTTCAGATATTCTCGACAATGGATTTGTCCAGAGGAGAAGGTTACTTCAGCTTCAAAAATAGCCTATATAAAAAAAACAAGGTCTAAGCATGGGCAGTCCAATCCCTCCCCACCACTGGCAGAGATTTTTATGAATTCCTGTGAAAACAAGGCCATAAAAAAAAGCTACCTTTAAACCAAAAATATGGATTAGATATGTAGATGCCCTTACGATCTGGCCACACGACATTGAAGAAGTGAACAACTTTCATCTACATATCAATAGCATCATTCAAAATCGAATTAGGAGATTAAAAAGTTTCATTTCTTGACCTGCTATTAAGCAGGTCAAGAATTTTTCAATTGTGAACTATATCGGAATCATAGCTTTATTGCTCAAAGTAAAACCAACTGTCAGCATTAACTGAGTGTTGGAAAAATGTATGCCCAGAGTCAGTTTATTTAGGAAATATTGTCAAACTGGCAGCTGAATCAGTGAGATAGTACAACTTGCTAAGTGTAGGAGGGGAAGATTTTGATGATATGACTACTAAAGACATTCAATAACTATTGGTAGAAAAAGAGGCCGGCAAAGCAGATTTAGTAGAAATGGCATTGGAGGTAAACCAGAGAGGATAGCGCAGATGAAAATTCTGAAGTTCAAAATTTTACACTAAAAAGCATTGTATATACCCAGGTTGGGACCAAAGCACAGAAATGAACATGTAAAGACTGCCACTATGACGAGAACAGATCCCGCAAACAGTGATTGTAAAGATCTGACTCTTTTAATCCACAGCTGGGGCGTTGCCCAATCTATAAAGGCTAACGACCCAGCAGCTGTCGCGCTGCACAGACACCAAATGGACATGATTGGACCTTCAACCCTGATGAAAATTCTTCCCAACTGACACATGGACAGGACTCAGTTCCATGAGCGACTCTCACCAAAAGATGAAGAACCTGCACAGTCCTTGTAGGGACCTGACAAGAAAGCCTGAATGAATTCCATTAGCCCTGGATGGTAGGCCACTGATGATAGACGACCACATCGCAGCCACAAGCGTTCACGCCCTATTGGCGTTCTGGATCAGCTCCCTTGTCTGGCCCACTATTACTCCCCTTCCCCGGTGGGGGAGGGATACGGCTTGCTATCTCCTGCAACCCCCACCACCCTTCTTTCTGGTGGGGCATGGGCATGCTCCACTGCAAGCTGGAGCTACCTTCCCTATCGGCTCCTTTTTTTCTGACTATATCCCCCCCCAATCTTCAGTCTCTCTCCCCCCACTCTAACTATACGCAAGTGAAAGTCCCACACAATCCAAATTTAACCATCAAAATAAATTTCGCCCAAAACTCTCAGCTTCTCATTCTAGCACCTTCACCACGCGAACTAACCTATACCAATTGATGTGTATGTATATGTGCACTTTTTTTTTATAGGTCCTAGCCACTGAAATCTAAAGAAATTAGGTGGCAGGACCTGCCAGAGTAAATAATTATAATACTGGTGTACCTGGTCTGCCTCCACGAGGCGAAAGTGGGGCAACGTTGGGCCTCAGTAGGGGTCTAGCGGCTAAATGACCAGATGAAAAACGGTACACGACACTACACATGTACAATATCCATACACTTTTAAATCTCTGGCATTTCCAGCAAACTGGCACACCCATCACAATGTAAACAACATGGTGATGGGGGAAACCCCTGGTGCCGTATGACCCTAAATACACTTTACTAAAAAGCATACGGGAAGGCATAAACTTAGCCTAGAAATTACAATCTTATTTTTTGGCTGCAGATCCTTCAACTGAAAGGAGCATAAAGTTCAAAAGGGAGCATCAAAAATGCTTAGCTCAATACCATGAAATTTACAAAGATCTATCAAGCAAAATCAAAAATGATAACAAATTTATCAAAAACCTACAGACAGCAGATCTATCTTCCATTTCTCATCCAGTCATCCCATAAACACAAAAATAGTTGTCCTGAGGGCCTTCCGCCTCTGCAAGGGCCAAGCTCAAGGACAATCTTCCATATAAAATATCTTCAGGAACTGTTGTTATCTGCATAAACTCTTCGAAAACAATAAAAAAACTTTCCAACAATATTCCTGATGACATGGACTGAGGACCACAAACAGGCATTTTCCAAAATAGACTTTACAAAGAAGCCTTTTTAGTAAAAGCCACAGATAACATTAACTGCAATAAAGGAATTCAAATCGAAAACAGCCACATGCACATATTTAAGAATAGAGTTCTATTGAAAATTGAAAATAAGTTTAAACTTCTTAACGGACAAACCCTCCAAACAAACAACCCCCCCCCAACTAAGAAGTAGACTGCGACCTAGAACAATATTATTTAGATTATATAATTTGGTTTATTTATTCTGTTTAAATTTGTTTTATTCTATTCTATTTTAATTTAAACTATTTTTATTTCTATTTATTTAATTTTTATCAGATATATCCTTAAATATTTATCAACATCCCCCATTAAGCCAATAACTGCATGTTTAGTAAACCCTTGTGTGTGTATATATGTACACTGTGCTGCCACTTTATTAGGTCCCCCCCCCCTGCTGTGCATACAAATGGCTTGTCCCACAACTTTGCAAGTCACATGACCACAGTTGTGGATATAATTGCAGCAGAACAACCTTTTTAGTATCAGTTAAGCATGCAAACCGTAGCAAGAATGGGGAAAAGAAGTGATCTAACGGCTTCGAACGTGGCAAGATGTGCTGGACAAAGCATCTCTGAAACAGCAGTTCTCCTCAACTTTTCATGCACCACAGTTTCAAAGGTATATTGAGAATGGTGCAACAAACAGAAAACATACTCAACGGCACTCCTGTGGAATAAAATTGCTTGTTGATGAGAGAGGTCAGAGGAGGATGGCTGGAATTCTGCAAGCAAACAGAGGGGCCACAATGTCGTACATCACGTCAAAATACAACCTTGGTGCACAGAACAAAATATCGCAATGGACCACTAGTCGCACTTTGTCGCAAATGGGCTACAACAGCCGACGGCCATATTGCATACCTTTGTTATCAATGAAGAACAAGAGAGCATGCCTCCTGTGGGCACAGCAACACCAGCACTGGACTATTGAGGATTGCAAAACAGTTGCTTGGTCTGACGAGTCGAACTTCCTGGTGCATCATGTTGATGGAAGGCTCAGAATTTGGCAAAAACAACATGAATCCATGGACCCGTCATGTCTGACAACTACTGTGCAAAGTGGTGGGGGCAGTGTTATGGTGTGGGGAATGTTTTCTTGACACATGGGTCCATTGATACCCATAGATTCACGGCTGAATGCCACATCGTACCTAAACATCGTTGCTGACCAAGTGCATCCGTTCATGTTGACAGTTTATCCTCAGTCAGATGGTTACTTCTGACTGAGGATAAACTTTATCCTACTTCCAGCAGGATAATGCGCAAGTGCACAAAGCCCGAATCACTATGGAATGGTTCCAGGAACATGACAATGACCTTTCTTTGCTGCAGTGACCTGCTCAGTCTGCGGATCTGAATAGTAATAGTAATCGCGGCATGTGATGCAAGAAAGCAAGCATGAGCTTATGTAGCATCCAAAAAAAAAATTCACACAACCATTCCCTCTAAATGTTTGTCCAGTTCCTCCTTAAATTTATTTAACATATCAACTTCCACGACAGATGGAAGTTTGTTCCAGCAATTAACCACCCGCTGGCTAAAAGCAAATTTCCCCACATCTATTCTACAGCTGTCTTTCCTCAATTTGAATTTATGCCCCCTTAGGTTTGTAATCTGAACAAGTGGAAGAATCCCATCAGAATTCAGCGTGCTCAACCCATTCAAGGCTTATACACTTCAATCAGATCACCTCACAGGGCCTAGTCTCCAGCTGCTGCAATTTGCAGAACTTAAGCCTCCCTTAGTAAGAGGATCCCTTCATTCTCCTCACCAATCTTGTTGCTCTTCTCTGTACATGCTGAAGCAAATCGACATCCTTCCTAAAATGAGGCCTCCAGATCTGTATGCAGTACTCAAGGCGTGCCTGACCATTGCCTTATACAGAGGGACAATCACCTCATTTTCCCTGCTAGCAAAATTCCTGTATATCATTGACAAAACCCCCTGACCTGCCTGGCAGCGTGTCTGCATTTCTCAGAAAACTTCACATCTGACTGCACAATTACTCCCAGTTCTTTTTCATTTTCTACCACCCTAAGTTTAGTACCACACAGTTGGTACGTTCCTCTGGGATTACTTCTGCCCATATGCAGTACTTTGCATTTGTCAAGGTTAAACTTTAGTTGCCACTTCTCAGCCCATCTTTCCAAATTTTCTAGATCCTGTTGCAGTAGCACACTGCCATTACTGTCATTAACAACCCTGCCAACATTTGTATCACCTGCAAACTTCGATATTAAGCCTGATATACCTTCATCAATATTGATAAATATATAAAACAACAGTGAACCCAACACTGTTAGGTTCACTGTTGGAGAGAGCGCTGACTCTCTTTAAAAATTACAGCTGTGAGTTACAGGCTCCGAAAAAGCGATAAGTGTTTGCCTTTTTATTTACATAATTGTTATTTTATATTGTACTTAATACGTAGTCTTATAGTTACGCTGGTTATTTTAATTTTAATTTAGATAAAGAGTTTTTGTAGATTACTACTTAATTTACATAAAACCGTTATGTCGTTCGAATCTTGCAGCCATTGTTTTTGTATATAGTGGTAGGGAATTCAAATTTTTAATTGAGGTAGCTAGGTAGCTCTAACGCATAATTATATAGAGTAATACGCTTTACTGTTTCTATTAGTTAGCGTAGTATTGACATATATCAATAAATAAATTTAATTTATTGATCTTATTAATTTAAAATAGCATGCCCCAAACTAGAGCAGCAAAGCAACGGGCCAAAGTGGCAGGAGTGCTGTGACTCGGGGGAGAACTGAGGGGGGCGATTCTCCAACGCACCACAGCCTAAAAAAATGTGCAGCTTGTGAAATGTTTGCCGAACTCTCTGGAACGGAACACGATATTGCCATGGGAGATGTGTGCGATGTTAGGAGTGTAAGGAAATCAGGCGACAACTCAACGTTGTTTTGGGCCTATATGAGAGTTTGAAGGACAGGGTGGATGCCCTCGAAAGATCTAAATTGAGGGGCCTATCAAGCCCTGGACATTAGCCCTGATATACCTTCATCAATATCATTGAAAAATATACAAAACAACAATACAGCTGCCTTTTATATGCAGCAGTATCAAAAGCTTTTCTGAAATCCGAGTTTACGATAGCAAAATTATTGTTATTTTTGATACGAAAGCATATTTTGTGGCACCTACTAAATTTTTCATACTGAAGCAAAACCGATAGGTGACGGAAATGCGAGACAAATGATGCTAGCGGGTCACATCTTGTATGGGCTTGGCACACCCAGGGGCCTCAGCTGGATTTCATCATTCTTCTCTTGCTTGGTGATTCCCTTCTACTTTGGACACTCTCCCTCTTAGAGTAACTCGGGAATTTTTTTTTTTTTTTTTTTTTTTTTGGCTGGTGCAGCATAAGCCTCAGGCTTCCTTACACTATACAGCTAATAATAATAATAATAATAATTATTATTATTATTATTTATTTTTATTATTAATTAATAATAATAAACCTAAGCAGAGGCCAAATAAAATCCTGTGGAGAGTAACTGACCACCTCAATCGGCAAATAATGCCACAATACCTTGACAACAATGGTGCAACGCTGTTGGCTATCCACAAAGCCGTATACTGTGCTGCCAAAATAGCTACTAAGATTAATGGAAAATGCACGAGAGACCAGCAGCAGAAGAACCGAAAACAGAAGGAACCACCAGCTTGGGAAAGAAGACTTCAGCAGAAGATAGAAGAATTAAGAGTCCAGATAGGTCAGTTGACTCAGTACCAACAGGGTAATAGAAGTAAGAAATTGATTGGAAAGGTGAAGAGCATCCTTAAGAGAGACAGCGTCCACAGCAAACATGAGACCAGAAATCAGAGAATAGGAGAATACTTGGACACACTGAAGCAGAACCTCCTCGCACTCAGCAAGAGATTACGCAGATACAAAGAGCTCCCGGAGGAAAATAAACAACCGAATCTTCGACGAGGACCAAAGAGCCTTCTACAGGAAACTGGGTGAAGATGAGAAAGCAGGAAATGGACCACCTGGGAAGAAGACGATCGAGGAGTTCTGGGGAAATATCTGGAGCAGTGAAGTAAGACATAACAGCAGAGCACCCTGGATAGAAGTAGAACGGAAGAAAACCAAGGACATACAAGAGATGACAGAGTGGGAGATTCGAGAAGAAGAAGTAAAACAGTCAATCAGGAACACCCACAACTGGCGAATCCCAGGAATTGGCAACATCCACAACTACTCGTAGAAGGAGCTCACTTGCACACACAAGGCACCGGAGACAATTCCGAAGTTTCTCACCGAAGGAGTCACATATCTGAAACCTAAAGACGAAGATACAAGAAATCCGGCGAAATACAGGCCAATCGCCTGCCTCCCAACGATGTACAAGATCCTGACCAGCTGCATAACCAAGAAAATATATTAGACCACTTAGATAGTCAGAACATAATGGCCGAAAAGCAGAAAGGATGCAAGCGGAGGAGCAAAGGGTGGAAGGAGCAATTAACCATAGATACCGCAGTTAAGAAGCAAGCCTACAAGAAGCACCGCAACCTATACACGGCCTACGTCGATTACCGCAAGGCCTTCGACTCCGTACCTCATAGCTGGCTAATAGAGACCCTGAGGATCTACAGGGTCAATCCGATAGTGACAAACTTCCTAGGCGCAACAATGGTGAAATGGAGTACCACCGTTAAGATCGAGAACATCACAACCAGGCCAATTCCCATTAGAACAGGAATCTTTCAGGGAGATGCTCTGAGCCTGCTGTGGTTCTGTCTAGCACTTAACCCCTTGTCCACCATGCTTAACGGCAGCAAGTATGGATATAACCTCAAAGAAGGAAAAAAGAACCTGTACATGCTCATCCACCTGATGTATAGTAGTAGTAGAAGTAGTAGTAGTAGTAGTAGTGGCACGTGATGCAAGAAAGCAAGTGTAGGAGCTTATGCAGCATCAGCCAAAAAAAAAAAAAAAAAAATCACACCATTCCCTCCAAATGCCTGTCCAGTTCCTCCTTAAATTTATTTAACCTATCAACTTCCACAACGACAGATGGAAGTTTGTTCCAGCAATTAACCACCCGCTGGCTAAAGGCAAATTTCCGCACATCTATTCTGCATCTGTCCTTTCTTAATTTGAACTTATTTGAACCCCGTAGGTTCGTAATCTGAACAAGTGGAAGGATCCCATCAGAATTCAGCGTGCTCAACCCATTCAAGGCCTTATAGACCTCAATCAGATCACCGCGCAGGTGCCTAGTCTCCAGCCACTGCAATTTGCAGAACTTAAGCCTCTCTTGGTAAGAGGATCCCTTCATTCACCTCACCAATCGTGTTGCTCTTCTCTGTACACGCTCAAGCAAATCTACATCCTTCCTAAAATGAGGCCTCCAGACCTGTACACAGTACTCAAGGCGTGGCCTGACCATTGCCTTATACAGAGGGACAATCACCTCCTTTTTCCTTCTAGCAAAATTCCTATATATCATTGACAAAACGCCATGACCTGCCCTAGCAGCCTGTCTGCATTGCTCAGAAAACTTCATATCTGACTGCACAATTACTCCCAGGTCTTTTTCATTTTCTACCACCTTAAGTGTAGTACCACACAGTTGGTACGTTTCTCTGGGGTTACTTCTACCCATATGCAGTACTTTGCATTTGTCAAGGTTAGACTTCAGTTGCCACTTCTTAGCCCATCTGCCCAAATTATATAGATCCTGTTGCAGTAGCACACTGCCATGACTGTCATTAACAACCCTGCCAACCTTTGTGTCATCTGCAAACTTCGACATTAAGCCTGATATACCTTCATCAATATCATTGATAAATACACAAAACAACAGTGGACCCAACACCGAACCCTGTGGGACTCCACTAATAACATTAGTCCACGAAGAGCAGCACCCATTGATTACCACCCTCTGTCTTCTCCCACTTAACCATCCTTTTATCCATTGTAGCAACTTACCCTTAATACCATTCTGCTCCAATTTGTACAGTAGTCTTCCATGCGCAACAGTGTCAAAAGCTTTCCTGAAATCCAAGTATATGATATCAAAATTATTTTTTGCATCCAGTTCCTTTGTGACCACATCATAATAACCAATCAAATTTGTCAGACAAGACTTTCCCTTAACAAACCCATGCTGTGTCTGAATTATTGCTGCAGTCTTGTCTAGATGATTCTGCAATGCATCTTTAACCAGTGACTCCATTATTTTACCCGGAACAGAAGTTAAACTAACTGGTCTGTAATTACTCGTGTCACCCTTCGATCCACCTTTGTGAATTGGGGATACATTTGCACATCTCCAGTCCGTGGGAACCTCCCCAGAGTCCAATGCTCTATGCGGCAACCGAGAAGCAACTACTCCGGATCACCAAAGAATTCAGCAAGGACATCAGAATGGAATTTGGTCTAGACAAATGCAAGACCCACACACTGCACCAGGGAAAATTAGTTGGCCGAAACTGCTAGCTGCTGACTGGTAAAGAGATGAAAGCTATGACAGAAGGAGAGACCTACAAATACCTAGGAATGATGCAGGCTCAGCAGTTAGAGCACAAGGAAATCAAGAAGTACCTGACCGAAACATATCATCAGAGACTCAGAAGCCTGCTGAGAGCAAAATTGAACGGAGGGAACACAGTTAAAGCCATAAACGCCTATGCAGCTCCAGTACTAACACACACCTTCAGGGTCATAGATTGGACTAAGACCGAGCTAGAAGATATCATGCGAAAGACAAGGACAATGATGACCAAGAGCCGCCAACACCACCCGAAGTCAGCAGTGGAGAGACTAACAATAGCTCGGAAAGAGGGAGGAAGGGGCCGATAGAGTAACAGAAAACAGCGAAAGTTAACCTGGATGGAGAACAACACAGCACCACTCCACCAGGCCATAAGGAAGATAGATAAGTGGTATACCCTACTCAACCTAAGCAAGGAACCCCCACCCAGACGGCACAAGAAACGAAGTTGGAAAGATGGGCAAAGAAGACACTCCATGGCAGACACTACAATGACCTCCATCAAGATCATATCGATAACATTGCTTCCAATGCATGGCTCACAAGCGGGACGCTCTTCCCCGAGACTGAAGGATTCATGCTGTCCATCCAAGAGCAGGTAATCAACACCAGAAACTAGAGAAGATACATCGCAAAGGAGCCCGGAACGTCAGATGACACATGTCGACGATGCCACCTGGCCTCAGAAACGATCCAACTCATCACCGCGGGTTGCAAGGTGATCACCCAGACTGAGTACACTCATAGACACGACCAGGTAGCCAGGATAATACATCGGAAGCTAGCGAGAAAATACCAGTTGACCAAAGAAAGTGTACCATACTACAAGTACGAACTCCAGGCAGTACTAGAGACCTGAACCCACAAATTGTACTGGGACCGCGCCATAATAACGGAGAAGATCATCCCGCACAACAGACCGGACATAACCCTTGTGGACAAAATGGAAGAGGCTACCTACCTGATTGACATAGCGGTGCCCAACAATAGCAATGTCCAGAAAACCCATGAGGAAAAAATTAGGAAGTACACGAACCTGAGACGTGAGGTCAAGGAGATGTGGCATATTCAAGAAGAAGAATCGACCATCCTGATCATCATGTCAACTACCGGTATGGTGCCAAAGACTCTACATAGCAGCCTAGCAGCAATAGGTCTCCCAGAGAACACCTACAAGGAACTCCAGAAAGTCGCAATCCTGAACACCTGTAGGACAGTCAGAGATTTCCTCGACCAACAATAACACCAGACATTACACCCACCCTGTATACTCGGTAGCAGTACCTGTCACGGAGTGGAATTCCCCAATCAGGGAGAAATAATATAAGAACAACAACAATAATAATAATAATAATAACAATAACAATAATAATAATAATATCACATCCTAAATGACGCTTACTCAGTCACTAAAGTTGATTCGATAGACTATGTAGTAGGCGTGAGCATAAAACGTTTCATCGTTCATACTAAATATTTTGGGCTGAAGTAAAACCGATCAGTGATGCAAATGACATTATGTCGTTTGTGTAATTAGCATCATTTAGATTCTTGGTCACATTGGAATTGCTGCAAAGGAGCGTTCCGGCCTAACTGCCAAAACTGCTACAGATCCTGTAGATCAATCGTTCAGTACAATGGGCTCAGACTACAAGTTAATTATAAAGAAGCAATGTCTTAAACAATGGGAACCCATCTGGCAAAGTGAAGTCGAAAACAAGTTACTCCGTTTAAAGAAAGAACTCAAATCGTGGAAATTGAGTATATGCGAGAACATACATGAAGTTTTGCTTGCGAGACTACAGTTAGGGGACACCCCTCACATATCTTTATTTGTTAATGGGTACTGATCCACTACAGTGCCCAAACTGCAACACTCAACTTATTGTCCTTCATGTACTCATTGATTACCCAGTATGCAATAGTGAACGATAAACTGCGTTTGACTCAATTTCCACGAAGAGCACCCCTCTCAATATTGTTCACCTCCTAACAGATACTCCAGCCACATGTGGTCAAAATTTTTACTTTCCTGAAACTGAAAAACTCTACAACACAATCTAAACTTGTCACATTCATACAGATAAAACATTGTATTTATACCATAGATGCATGATGACCTTGCTGCCCTTGCACCGCTAAGCCCGTAAACAAACATGATCTTCAAACAATATCAGCAGATCCATTTTATACATTTTATACTCATTCCACACTTTTACCCTACCATTGGTACGAAATGTATAAATTGAAAGTCGTCAGGCTGCATGATCTTTTTACACTGTTGTACTGCATGATCAACCTTGGCTTTGCGGCAGTGTTCCAGTCAAATCTTTCAATTTTTTACAAAAATAGGTGGCGTTTGTATAGACAACTAACAAATCCCACATTCTTCAACTCTCGCTGTAAAAGTTATTATTATTATTAGCTATATGGTGCAAGGAAGCCCGAGGCTTAGGCTGCACCAGCTAAAAAAAAAAAAAAAATCCCGAGTTACACTGAGAGAGAATCAAAAGTAGAAGGGAATTACCAAGAAAGAGAAGAACGATGATACCCAGCTCAGGACCCTGGGTGTGCCAAGCCCATACTCACCAGATGTGAGCCCCTGGGTCTGTTGGAAGTGAATCTTTCTTTGCCTAAACTGAACTTTTCAGTCATTTGCTACACACACACACACACACACACACACACACACACACGCACGCACGCACGCACGCACGCACGCATTGAACCTTCTATTTTGAGGCACAACGCTTTAAATTCTTGTGGCCTTGTTCTTGGAGTACTGGCTTTCTTCCTCTTAAAACTTCATTCAACTTTTGTCTTCCACGCACTGTTTACTTTTGAAAAATGATTGCTTTCAACACACAGTGATTTCTTTTGTTTTTTTTCAATTGTGGATCCTGCTAAACGTTTTTCAACAATAACATCTTTCTAAAGTCGGAAAGGTGTAAAACTGTCTTCATTTTTACTTTTCATTTGCCTTTGAGGGCTGTCACTGCAGCAAGTCACCCTATACTTTTGCCACTGCTATACTTGTAGAGTGATATTCACTTCGTGTAGAAGGCCTCTTTTTTGCGTACTCTCGGTGACGCCACGCTAGGGAAAACAGCCGTTGGAACACTATGCCATCTTTATGAGTCCGGATGATTCACAGCGAGAGATCGTTACTCGATCGGATCGGACGAACATCGTGGAGGTGTGTTTATAAAACGGTGAGAAAGTATATGATTTTAGTCGGAGAAAAGAGAGTAATGTCAATTAAGGAACATATTTTAGTGGGAAATCTGAACCTGATAACTACGGGGTGATTGTTGTCTGGAAATTCCTTGTGTAGGAACGAACCGGCTTTAGATCTAATGGCTACCGCTGGACAGCCTGAAAATGCCACCCCATGCAGATGTGAAATTCCTCTTTCCCCTCATAAATTCCATCTTTTACTGTGTCAGGTCTCTGAAATAACAGTCCCTGAGATTTTCTTTTTCCCACAAAATTAGCCTTTTGACTAATAGAAACATTGGAAACCCAAAAAGGGAGACATACATATATGCAGACGGGAGACAAAGAAGGGGGAAGAAGAGCGCGGAAGCGGAGAGACAGGACGGACACTACAAGAAGAAATCTAGAAAGAGAGACCAAGGGACGAAGAGAGCCGAACCCTGAGTAAGCTTTTCTTTTCTTGAAGCTGTCTCAACATAAAAGTGATCTTGAGAGTCTTGTGCCGCTGGCTCCTGTCTTTAAACATCAAGCCCCGAACATACCAAAGCTTATTCTGGTAAGTTTCATCCTGTGTTTGGAACACGATAGCTAACAGAATGAAAGTGTCGAGCGTTATGACCTAACTCCTTATTTACTAGAGTCCATTGACAAACAACCCTCCTCCTAGGAACACACTATGGTAGCATCTATTATACCACACTTAGAAATTAGAGTTTAAGGTTAACAAGATCCATTTGTATTAATGGAATACCATCAGTTATGATTGTTAAATCTACATGGCACCCTTACACTTGTATCCAGGTACTCGAACAGCGAGACGATTGTTGGCTCCATTGAGTACGAGCAGCAGTACCAATTAAAGATTACATGAAGAACGCAGACAAGTTTGTACATATGCATTAGTATCCTATTAATCTATTGTTTATCCATCAATACGAGGTAAAGAGTTTTCATTTAACTATACGAAAGATGCAATAATTTGATTCTTATATTTATCTGTATGTTATAATTAATAAACCTTGTTTTGTTTAATCTTCCTTGCCTCTAGCCATTCTCTTGCTACATGTTATCCTCAGCACGAGTTTTATATTAAAAGAACCATATTATGTGGCATTTTGAGGTCTAACTAATAGAAATATTTCAGAATGAATAAACACAATGCCGATTTTGATGTTGCGAGTCTATTCTCCACAATTCAGAATAGATCTTGGGAACACGAGATTTTTGTCCTAAAATATAAACCACTAGCCGATCATGTAATACACAGGCGTTTCCTGGAACCCCAATACCTGAATGAATTTGCCCGGAAAACCTTATTGTACACATGGAATGTTGAATAATAGTACGAGTTGATTGCCTTATTCTCCATTTTAATGATGTTAAGCAAGAAACTGCGAAAGGAAACGCTATGGAACAAAGATCAGCTGCCTTCCACATGACCAGATCGACTAAGAAACCCGAAAAAAAGCATACAGTATTTATCTGATACCGAGAAACTTTTCGTCATACTGTGTGTTTAATTATCTCTTGACGGCAGTTGCAAAAGGTTTCTAATCTTTTAGTCAGTGAGTGTATATACTACCTCCAAAACAGTATGCAGACACAGGTTAGTTTTACCTTGACGTTGCTGACATTCAATTTAATATCGTTTCGCGTCCCTTTTGGACGCTACGAGGCACTCCGTCTTCTTAGGCAGAAATTTTCTCCGCTCTTCAACGAACAATCACCACAGCGGGAATAGACCTCCATTCCTCCTTCAGCGCAGTGACCAGGTGAGCTAGCAATGTGGACGTGTTGGTTTGGCGTTTTCCTGACATTCTAGTTTATCCTATAGGTTTTGTGTTTCATTCTTAAACAGCTCTGGCCGTATGGCATGGGCAATTATCCTATTTAGGGAGGGACTAGCCTAAGAGGTGGAGTAGTGATCGTCGCCGGAAGAACAGAAAATCCGGATCATCGGCTATAATTATGACATGATAAGTGATTCAAATATGGCCAAAATTGTTGGTGGAGTAGTGATCGTCGCCGGAAGAACAGAAAATCCGGATCATCGGCTATAATTATGACATGATAAGTGATTCAAATATGGCCAAAATTGTTGGTGGAGTAGTGATCGTCGCCGGAAGAACAGAAAATCCGGATCATCGGCTATAATTATGACATGATAAGTGATTCAAATATGGCCAAAATTGTTGGTAGCCGCAAAGCACGAAACTTACCAGTTGGGTGCTGGTCCTGTTGAAACAAAAGTAGGCTGTACCATATAACTGCCACATCGCAGGGAGAATAGAATTCTTCAAAATATTAGCATTAGCATTAGTAGAGGCATATGATGCAAGAAAGCAAGCTTATGCAGCATCAGCCAAAAAAAAAAAAAAAAAAACCACTCCCATTTCACCACGCCGTTCGTTTGAAATACCTGTACAGCTGAGCCTTAATTTTATTTAGGCTATCAATTTCCACAACAAGGGATGGAAGTCTGTTCCACCAACCAACTACCCGCTGGCTAAAGGCAAATTTACGCATATCTGTCCTACATCTGTCTTTCCTCAATTTGAATTTATGCCCTCTCAGGTTTTATTCTGAGCAAGAGGAAGAATCCCATTGGCATTGAGCATGCTCAAACCATTCAAGACTTTATACACCTCAATCAGATCACCTCGCAGGTGCCTAGTCTTCAGACACTGTAATTTGCAAAACTTAAGCCTTTCTTCGTAAGAGCAACCCTTTGTTCCATTCACTAATCTTGTTGCCTTTCTCTGTACTCGTTCCAGCAGCTCTACATCCTTCTTGAAATGAGGCCTCCAGACCTGTATACAGTGCTCAAGGTGTGCCGTGACCATTGCCTTATACAAGGGAATAATCACCTCCTTATCCCTGCTAGAAAAATTCCTGTATATCATTGACAAGACACCATGAGCTACTCTTGGAGCCCATCTGCACTGCTCAGAGAACTTCATATCTGCCTGCACAATTACCCCATGGTCCTTTTCATTCTCTTCCACTGTCAGTGTAATACCACAGAGTTGATACGTTGCTGTGGTAGTTGTTCGTTGATACGTTGCTCTAGTCGACAACTGCCTTAATATCTGGTAGATATTAAGGTAGTTGTCGGCGTTAAGGGTTCTTTCCCAACTACCAAATGTCATGGGAACTACGAGAAGCAGCACCTCACCATAACCATGCCTTCTCCGAACTTCACTGTTAGCAAAATGCACGTTGGTAGCAAACGCTATCCAAACCGCAGCTACATATCTCAATATGGTGTTGAACGATTTGTCCCTACATAGACCTGGTTTCACTTTTGTGTGAACTAGGGTTCGTTGCACAATGCAAGGCGAGAATATTGATTACTTTAGATGATGCTTAGTTTATGCTCCGCCGCTCTGCCATTTTAAACGAGGCAAAAAAGCTCAGTGCTTATTGTGTTCATACAGCGTCTGCGCGGCTAGCACAGTGGTATCGTCACCATCCTCCCCACACCGGGTGGAAAAGGCCGGGTGATTCGAATCCCGTCGATGATTCGAGGAACTTTAATGGGCTTTTTTCACTCCGTGGCTGAGTTAGTCGGTCTCAGGCGTAGATAGCAAGGTTTTTCGTCCAGCAAACAGACAAATCGACCATAGAACACACGCAATTAACGGATATAAGACACAGCCCGGTAGATGAATTTAATTATTCGGGTAGCCTAAATATAATAGGTTTTTTTTTTTTTTTTTTTTTTTGTGTTCATACAGCTCGAATCCCGTCGATGACGGGAGGAACTTTAATGGTTTTTTTTTTACTCCGTGGCTGAGTTAGTCGGTCTGAGACGTAGATAGCAAGTCCCCCCCCCCGCCAACTCGGGTTTTTCGTCCAGCAAAACAGGCAAATCGACCATAGGACACACGCAATTGATGTACATAATACACAATGCACGGCAGATTAATTTAATTATTCGGGCGGCCTGAAAATGATAGTTTGGATTTTGGTGTTTTCATACAGCACTAAGAAGGGTAGACAAGTAATTTTTTTGAACATTACTAATGATATTGTGAGTGATCGGAAGATATCTGATAAGAATGCAATGGTTAAATTAATTAGTATGTGGTAAGGTAGGTGGAATATTAGTGAGACAGTAGTTGTGACTAGGATGTTCATCCCTAATGTGATCTTTAATGTTGACCATAAGAAAAATAAGTGGTTTGACATGAATATGGAAACTTCTTTTTTAATAACTGGTCATGAGTCTCTGAGGAGTAAATTATATGAGTTAGGATTAGAGTCTAATCCACATTGTGTTTGTCAAGCGTAGAGCTTTGGGATCATGTGCTGTTCAATTGTCCGACTTATGAGCAGCTAAGAATAGCTTTCAGTACCCATGTGTCTGATCTACATAAAGGGAATGAACAGATGCTGTTATCTAATCCTGAGTATTTTCAAGTTATTACGACTGCAAAAAGTTTTTCGCGAAAGGAGCCAATTGGCTATTTTGCTGATGTGGGATTATGCACTGGGGTTAGTGGGGATTAAAGATTGGTTTTTGTGTGTGTTCCTGCCCTCCTCGCGTGAGGTTTTTTTTTTTTTTTGCTGGCATCAGAGAATTATATTTTATTTATTTATTATTTTTAATTAATTTTTTTTCTTTCCTTCCTGGTGTGGGAAGCCAGTGGGGGGTGATGGCTCTCAATGGCATTGCACTTCATTCATTGGGAGCGGAGTTAGTGCTTGATGCACAGTAAAGTATACCCAGCTCCGGCTTTAAGAGCCTAGGGATGTGGAACCAGATGGCAAACACCCCCTTGTGGGTGTTTCCACCCTGGTGGCAGAGTGGCCTGTTTTTTTTTTTTTTTTAAACACATTATTTAATACTCACGCAAACACATACATTATGGGAAGCAGTAATCCCAGAGTAACGTATTAACTCTGTGGTACTACACTGACAGTGGTAGAGAATGAAAAGGACCTGGCGGTAATTGTTCAGGCAGATATGAAGTTTTCTGAGCAGTGCAGACGGTCTGCATGAGTAGCTCATGGTGTCTTGTCAATGATATACAGGAATTTTTCTGGCAGGGATAAGAAAGTGATTATCCTCTTGTAAAAGGCAATGGTGCAGCCACACCTCGAGTGCTGTATACAGGTCTGGAGGCCTCATTTTAAGAAGGATATAGAGCTGTTGGAACGAGTTCAGAGAAGGGCAACAAGATTAGTGAACGGAACAAAGGGTTGCTGTTACGAAGAAAGGCTTAAGTTTTGCAAATTACAATGTGTGGAGACTAGGCACCTGCGAGGTGATCTGATTGAGGTGTATAAAGCCTTGAATGGTTTGAGCATGCTCAATGCGGATGGGATTCTTCCTCTTACTCAGAATAATCGCCTGAGAGGGCATAAATTAAAATTGAGGAAAGACGGTTGTAGGATAGATCTGCGGATGTTTGCTGTTAGCCAGCGGGTGGTTGATTGGTGGAACAAACTTCCATCTGTCGTTATAGAAGTTGGTAGCTTAAATAGATTCAAGGCAGAACTTGACAAACAGTTGGAGCGAGTGGATGGGTGAAATAAGGTTTTTTTTTTTTTTTTTTTTTTGATGATGCTATATAGGCTTGTTTTCTTACATCATGTGCCTTTTCTAATGGTAATTACATTACAGGCCCATTTTGTAGATGTTACATTTCATACAGAATATATGATGGAGATGGACACTAGTCCAGGTACCACCATAGATAATTATATACAATGACAATGTGCTCATAGAGCTGTTCGGTAGCACAGTGGTATCGTCACCATCCTCCTGCACCTGGTGGAAAAGGCCTGGGTTCGAATCCCGTCGATGACGCGAGGAATTTTAAAGGGCTTTTTTTTCACTCCGTGATTGAGTTAGTCGGTCCCTGGCATAGATAGCAGGGTTCTCTCCCAGAAACTGGGGCTTTTTTTCGTCCAGCAAAACAGGCAAATCGACCAGAGAACACATGCAATTTATAGACACAAATACGGGTTTAGGTAATGAATTACGGGTGATCCTAATATAATAATTTGAATTTTGTGTTCATACAGATCTCATCCCTGCTGATGCCTTAAGCCCCTGATGGATGTTTTACAGGAACGTCTCATAGAGATTGTCATATTGTTCTCAGAGGGGAGTGAGGCCAATATTGCTGGATAACGATGGTGCTATCATTTCATGATAACGGTTTGTCTGAACAAAAATTGTTACCACAAGATTTGAAAAAACGCATAAAATTTTGTCACTCGTTTATTTTGCAAACCGCACAATTTCTTAGCGTTGTTCTGGTCATACGTAAATCAAATTTCGCAAGACATGATTGGTCTGTGACTACCGATATGTTCGAGAACAGTGGGACATGCCAATGACACCAGCAAAAAAAAAAAGCAACAAAATGAAAAATCTCGTGTTAGCAGGCAGACTGTTTATATTAGGATTACCAGAGAACAATCACCTCCACTTGCGCATTTATGTCTATAAATTGTCTGTGTTCTCTGGCCGTTTCCTGTGTTGTTTGACAAAAAACCGGAGTTTCCGGGAGAAAGAAACTTTGCTCCTCGCATGAGACCAACTAACCTAGCCACGGAGTGAAAATATCCCATAAAAGTACCACCCGTCATTGATGGGATTCTCTTCTGAGTCTCTGCCACCCGGTGGGGGAGGGGACAGCGATTATAACCACTGTTGTACCGGCGAGGACACCAACGTGATTGGTAGACTAACCTATCAAAATGTTTTTCTATACGTTTGATAATCACCGTTTGATTACAAGCTCCAGGTATATTCGTAATTAATAGTAGCGGCCAACCGAATTCATCAGTGTGCAGTGTTCACAATGGACTGATGCACACCGGAACGCTGTTTCGTTAGATGGACATATGGGTTATCTTATTCTTCTGTAAAGTAAGATAGTTGTTTGGCAAGCGTTCCGTTTCGTAAAATTTTTAATTTCACCTCCTGCCACTGTTGAACGTCATTTATTTTATCCAACAGTTGTGAATTTTTGAATTTTTATTATTTATATTTATTAAAAATTTTTTCTAATCCCTATGAGTGTCGCATAGCATACACGTGGTTCAACACGTTAACGAAACTATAGTAACTGTAGTGGGAATTGTTTTTCTTCGTGTAGTACGTTTAAATTATGGAAATTTTCGCATATTTTTTTATCTTCTTGTTTTATGTTTTCTCTATAATTCCTAGTGGATGCAATGACATAATACACCACTTTAAGAGTGTTTTGGACGCTGAGAAATATGTTGCAGCTTTATTCAGTAAGAACTGTATATTTATTTTTGATGCATTTACTGTTTTGGAGTGTCATGTATAAGTCATGTCGCGGACGACGGTGTAATTTTAACCCCAGGGGCTCACATCTGGTGAGTATGGGCTAGGTGTGCCAAGCCCATACTCACCACATGTCCTGAGCTGGATATCATCATCATTCTTCTCTTTCTTAGTGATTCCCTTCTACTTCTGACTCTTCCCTCCCCCGGGTAAAAAAAAAAAATATATTTTTTTTTGGCTGGTGCAGCAAAAGCCTCAGACTTCCTTGCACCATATGGTTCAACAGTAACAATAATAATATCAGTGCTCATCAATTCTATAGAATAATTTTCAGTAGAAATGATAGTACAGATGGTATGATCTGGAAAATCACTGGATACTTCCTGAATAACCCCAGGGACTCACATCTGGTGAGTATGGGCTTGGCACACCCAGGGTCCTGAGCTTTATATCATCATTCTTCTCTTTCTTGGTGATTCCCTTCTACTTTTGACACTCTCTCTCTCTCTCTCACAGGGTAACTCGGGGAATTTTTTTTTTTTTTTTTTTCTGGCGGGTGCAGCATAAGCCTCAGGCTTCCTTGCACCATATAGATGATAATAATAATCAGAACTGGTGGAGACTTTTCTGCATAGTAGCACTCAGCGGTGATAGGGATCATCGAGATAAATATCCCAAGAACCAGTGGTGTATCCAGGTATCATCGGAAGGGGGGCATAGCAACCAGGTCCAGATAACATCGTAAGGGAGGGGGCATGGCAATCAGGCTTTTGAGTTTTTTTTTATTTTTATTTTTTGAGAATGCCTTCTGCGTTCTGGTTCTTTAATTTCAAATTTTTGGTTAAGGGAGGCATATTCCCCTTCTGCCCAACCCTGAATATACTCATGCCAAGAATGTTTTATGTTACAGATGATACGAACGTTTTGCACTTTTCTTCTCTGCCACGTGTCTCTTGAGACAGAGTTCATCTGACATCCATTTAAGTCTAAGCTTTGAATAGTATTTCTATGTTAACATGAAAAGTCTAGTAACTTCTATGATTACTGCCCTGAATGCTTCTCATTTAGAATTTGCTGTTGGTAATATTGTCAGTTGGTCTAATTGCATAGACTTTAAAAACCGTCTGAGACCACTGTAGTCACCCTTATAAAAAAAAAAAAAAAAAAAAAAACTTTCCCTTTACCATTGACTTTAATTAACTTCTTTGATTAAATGTCTTTAATTAAATTCCACATTAATACACTGTGATTGCTGCCACCCAATGGGTCTTTTACCTGTAGATTCTTAATGCATGAAGAATCACTGCTGATAACCAGATCAAGACTATTGCTTCCTCTTGTTACCTTTCTAACATGCTGCTGTAATAGTATTTGCCATATGGTGTAAGAAATCCACAGGCTTTTGCTGCACTGGCAAAAAAAAAAAAAAACCAAAAAAAAAAAAAACCCAAGTAGATAAGAAAATACAAATTATATGCTTCCTTCCTGATTTAGGTAACTATCCAGTTGACCTTTGAATTTAATCAAATTGTCAGCCTCAACTACATGCGAGGGCAACTTGTTCCAGCAATCAACAACTTGCTGGCTAAAATAAAACTTCCTACAATCTAATTTAAACCTCAACCTGTGCATTAGCATTAGTTGAGGCATACGATGCAAGAAAGCAAGCTTATACAACATCAGCCGAAAAAAAAAACCCCTTCCTATTTCATCCAGCCATTCACTCCAAAAGGGGTGTAATTTGAATTTATGGCCCCTAGTTCTGGAATTCTTTATAACAGTGAAAATTCCACCTTCATTCATTTTACTAATATCTCTCAGAGCCTTATAAACCTCATTGAGGTCACCTCTCTGAGGTGCCTGGTTGCCAGGCTCTGTAGCCCACATAATTGGAGTCTTTCCTCCTACTGTTGTCCTTTTGCCGATCTCGCCATTCGGGTTGCCCATCTTTCAACTCTTTCAAGTAGCTCAATGTCTTTTTTCAAATGAGGTCTCCATACTTGAACAAAGTATTCCAAATGTGGTCTTATAATTGTCTTATACAGTGGGATTATGACCTCCCATCTCTATATGATAATGTTTGTTAAATCATGTGTAAACACTATGGGCTTTCCTGGCTGTCTGTTTACACTGCTCAGAAAACTACATATCTGCCTGTAATATAACTCCCAGATCCCTTTCTTCCTCTACTGTTTTTCATTCAACCCTGCCAAGTGTATAATTTATTTGGGGGTTGCTACTTCCCAAGTGTAAGATCTTAGCATTAGTTGAGGCATATGATGCAAGATAGCAAGCTTATACAGCATCGGTCAAAAAAAAAAACCTTCCCATTTCACCCATCTGTTCACTCCAAATGTTTGTCTTGTTCAGCCTTAAATTTATTTAAGCTATAAACTTCCACAACAACAGATGGAAGTCTGTTCCAGCAATTAACTACCCTCTGGCTAAAGGCAAACTTCCGCACATCTATTCTACAACTGTCTTTCCTCAATTTGAATCTATGCCCCCTCAGGTTCTTAATCTGAGCAAGCAGAAGTATCCCGTCAGCATTGAGCCTGCTTAAATTAGCATTAGCATTAGCATTAGTAGAGGCATATGATGCAAGAAAGCAAGCTTATTCAGCGTCAGCCAAAAAAAAAAAAAAAAAAAAAAAAACAACCACTACTCCCATTTCACCCCTCCGTTTGTTCGAAATACCTGTCCAGCTGAGCCTTAAATTTGTTTAGGCTATCAACTTCAACAACAAGCGATGGGAGTCTATTCCACAAACCAACTGCCCGCTGGCTAAAGGCAAATTTCCGCACATCTATCCGACATCCGTCCTTCCTCAATTTGAATTTATGCCCTCTCAGGTGATTATTCTGAGCAAGAGGAAGAATCCCATCGGCATTGAGCATGCTCAAGCCATTCAAAGCCTTATACACCTCTATCAGATCACCTCGCCGATGCCTAGTCTCCAGGCTCTGTAATTTGCAAAACTTAAGCCTTTCTTTGTAAGAGCAACCCTTTGTTCCATTCACTAATCTTGTTGCCCTTCTCTGTACTCGTTCCAGCAGCTCTACATCCTTCTTGAAATGAGGCCTTCAGACCTGTATACAGTACTCAAGGTGTGGCCTGACCAATGCCTTATACAAGGGAATAATCACATCCCTGTCCCTGCTAGAAAAATTCCTGTATATCATTGACAAGACACCATGAGCTACTCTTGCAGCTCGTCTGCACTGCTCAGAGAACTTCATATCTGCCTGCACAATTACCCCCAGGTCCTTTTCATTCTCTACCACTGTCAGCGTAGTATCATTCAAGTCCTTATACACCTCAGTCAGATCACCTCGCAGGTACCTAGTTTCCAGCCGCTGCAATTTGCAGAACTTAAGCCTCCCTTAGTAAGAAGATCCCTTCATTCTCCTCACCAATCTTGTTGCCCTTCTCTGTACATGCTCAAGCAAATCTACATCCTTCCTAAAATGAGGCCTCCAGACCTGTATGCAGTACTAAAGGTGTGGCCTGACCATTGCGTTATACAAGAGGATAATCACCTCCTTGTCTCTGCTAACAAAATTCCTATATATCATTGACAAAACTCCATGACTTGCTCTGGCAGCCCGTGTGCACTGCTCAGAGAACTTCATATCTGACTGCACAATTACCCCCAGGTCTTTTTCATTCTCCACCTCCCTGAGTGTAGTACCACACAGTTGGTACATTTCTCTTGGGTTACTGCTATCCATATGCAGTACTTTGCATTTGTCAATGTTAAACTTTAGTTTAACATTGACATTTTGCATTTTGCTGCATTAAAACATATCTGCCACTTTTCTGACCATTTTTGAAGTCTGTTCAATTAATCTTGAAGGACCGCTGCTTGGCACTGATCATTAACAACTCTCCCAATCTTTATGTTGTCTGCAAATTTTGATATCATATCCTTTATCTTTTCATCAATGTCATTTATGAAAATGAGAGACAACTGTGGTGCAAGAGCCGATCCTTGGGGTATGCCACTTCTAATGTTAAATCAATCTGAAGAATATCCATTTATCACAACCATTAGTCTTCTACCCTGCAGCCACTGAAAGATTCAAAGATGGTGCAGTCCATCTTTGAATCTTTCCAGTAATCTCCATATGTTCCAGCTTATACCGTAACCTCTTTTGAGGGACTGAGTTATATGCCTTGCTAAAATCCAAATAAACTATGTTGAAATTGTTCACTACATCCAGCTCATGAGTAAATGTGTTAAACAGTTTACCAGTTAATGAAACATGATTTTCCCATAACAAACCATGGTTAGTCTGTACAATCTGGTATCCCTTCTGATTGATTGTTACAAGTAGCAGTGATTGACATGCCTAGGGTGTTTATCACCTCCTTGTTACTGTTTTAAAATCGGGAACTTATTTTCTGATTTTAAAACAGCGCGGCGGGATAAACACCCTAGCAAGACTAGGCATGTCAATTACTGCTACTCGCAGTGAAGGGGTACTAGATTGTAAAGACTAACCTAAACCATGTTGTGTGTCCTTCAGAGTGCCATTTCTAGCAAAATGTTCCTAGATTGCACTCTTGATCATTGCCTCTAAGATTTTCCCTAGCACTGAAGTCAGACTAACCAGTCTGTAGTTACTGACTTCACTCTTAGAACTGCTTTTAGGTTTTGGTGATTTGTTGGCACTTCTCCAATCCAAAGGAATCTCTTCCGAGTTCAATGATGCCCTCACAATTAATTTAAATGACCCAATACCCCCACTTGCTGCCTCCCTCCTTCAAAATTACTGGGTAGGTATATGACATCAATTCCAGGAGCCTTATTTGCCCTTAGACTTAGAAGTATTTTTAATAAACAGGCAGCTGTAATTTCAAAATCACTAATTTCATATGGCTCAGTCTCACTCACACAACCTATCCTCAAATAAACAGTCTTTTGTCAGTAAAGACTGATGCGAAGTATCTATTCAGTTCATCAGCTGGGTTATCTAAGTTTTCTTCTTCATGTGCACATACATGAAAAATTCCTTGTCCTCATTCTTTGCTCTCTCAACTAGTGCTTTCTGATACTCAATCTTGTCCTTCCTAACCTTATGGGATACTATTACAGATGAACGTGCAGCTGTTTGTAGGCTTCGGTACTTTTCATCACTCTGTAATTTTCCCAATCTGTCTTTTTCTGCTCTTTTAGTATAGCCAGCTCTGTATTCACCTATCTTGGCATCCTCCTCTTGCTATATTTTCTTCATGGAATATATCAGGGGTGGCCAGCTAGATGACTTTTAGGAGCCGCAATAGTGGAAGGCATATTGGAAAGAGCTATATAATAAAACAAGTACATATGTCTCCATGTGAGCCTATGGTTCCATCTGTCATGTGTAACGCTTTAGAGTGGTTCAGTCAGTTTTTTTAGTGCACGAGTTAATTTGTGTGAACATTATTAATTCACACAGCATAATAACTTTTAAAGTTATTATGCTATCTGGAAAAATGTAAATATGAAGATGAGAATAGTGAATTTAAGGCAGAGTGGGAAGAGGAGTTTGATTTTGTGGAGAAGAACGGTAAACCAATGTGTCTTTTGTGCCACGTAACATTGTTACAGTTCAAGGCCAGTAATCTTAAGCACTATTATGAAACGAATCAATTCTTTCACCCAACAACTTCCTGCTGTTTCCGTGTTAAGGCAAACCAAAATATTGTCTTTAAAAAAAAATTTAATAGTCAAACTAAGGTTGTCAATATTTATTAAAAAGGCAGATGTTAGAACAGAGGCTGGATTTATTTTGGCCTTCAATATCACTCAGGCAAAGTGCCCCCACATGGAAGGAGAGTTCATTAAGAAAAATATCAAGCTCTCAGCTGCCCACACCAATGCCAGAGCTTGCACTTGGTCATCGCGGAACACAGCGGCAACCCCCAAGGCAGAATGCGCTGGTCCCAAAGGAACTAGTAGTTGTTGGTGACTCTATTGTCAGGGAAACGGGAAACATGCTTTGTAAAAAGGATAGGTGGAATAGGACCAGGGTATGTCTGCCAGGGGCAAAAGTTGATGACGTTGTAGAGCGGATATCATCTTTTAAGGGCACAAAAGGTGATATAGTTGTACACGTTGGCACTAATGACATTAAGAGTAGGAGACCGGCGGAATTACTTGACAAGTACAGGTCACTGATGAAAAAAAGCCGTGAATTAGGGTTGAAATTGAAAGTGTCTGCAATTCTGCCCAGACACGATAGGAGGGAGTATATGATGAGAGCCCTGTCAATCAATTCGGCCCTGGAAAGATTGTGCAGGGCTCAAGGGGTAGAATTTTTTTCAGCCTGGTCTGTACTTGTTAACAGGAGAGACTGCTTCTACAGGGATGGGATACACTTAAATAGAAAGGGTGCAAGAATGTTTGCTGATGCTATCGAGGCAATGTTAGGTGGGTCGGAAAACTGCTAGATTGGGGGGATACAAGGACTAATAGATTAACAGTAGCCACTGGCAGAGGTGAAAGTGATTCTTGCACTGCTTCTATTGGAATGAGCCGCAGCCTGGAAAATAAGACGCAGGATATTTCAGAGACTGCTGGGAATCATTGGGGTACAAGTAAACACATGGGTTGTGTTAGGGTAGCTAAGAAAAAGAACAGGTGCATGTATACTTGTGTGTACACCAATGCTAGGAGTTTAGTAAATAAATTTGATGAATTTGAGGTATTGCTCAAAACATCAAAGGCAGATATTGTGGGGATTTCAGAGACGTGGTGTCACACAGATATAAGAAATGCAGAACTGGAATTTGGGGAGTACAATGTCTACAGAAAGGATAGACAGGATAGGAAGGGAGGAGGGGTTATGCTATTAGTTAAAAAACACATAAAATCCAAGGAAGTGAAGCCAGTCGACATCGCTGGACAGTGCAGTGTCGAGTCAGTTTGGTGTGACATAAGCATTGGGAGATCAAAATTGAGAGTAGGAGTGTGCTATAGGCCTAATGACTCTGATGAGTATAATAAGAAACTGTTCGGAGAAATAGAGTGGGCCAGTAAATCAGAGAGTCTTATAATGGGGGATTTTAATTTCCCAGATATTGACTGGAATTTGGGGGCTGGTCACTCACACAGTAGCAAGGCTTTTGTGGATTTATTGGATGATTGTTTTCTACATCAGCATGTTCGGGAGGCAACTAGAGGGAGTAATACTCTTGATTTGATTATCAGTAGTGATTCTTCATGCATTAAGAATCTGCAGATAAATGAACCACTTGGTGGCAGTGATCACAGTGTGCTGAAGTGGGAGTTACTCAAAGAGGTAACTACCATTAGGGGTAAAGGGAAGGGGTATTGCTTTCGTAAAGGCGACTACAATGGACTGAGACAGTATTTAAATTCTATACAGTGGGATCAACTGATGATATTGCCAACAGCAAATTCAAAATGGGAAGCATTCAAAGAACTTATCGTGGAAGCTACTAGGCTTTACATACCAACTAAGAAATATTGTTCAAGGTTTAGGCCTAAATGGTTGACAGATGAACTAATGAGGCATATGGCAGAGAAGAAAAATGCATGGGATACATACAAATTAACACGTGACACGGACGCCTATGATAGATACAAGTTGATCTGTAACCAAGTTACAAAGGAGGTTAGGCAGGCGAAGGCAGATTACGAGAGATCCTTGGCAAGGGATGCGAAGAAAAACAGCAAAGAGTTCTTTACTTATGTAAACTCTAGAAGGAAGGGGATGAATCAGATTGGTCCACTTGAGATCGATGGGTCAACTGTTGATGACCCTGCTCGGGTAGCTAACAAACTAAATGAATATTTTGCATCGACATTCACACATGAGGAGTTATTCAGCGAGGGGAATGCCAGAGGTGTATTCAACTCTAGCAGTAAGCTAGAGAATCTTGTAATAACTGAGAGCAAAGTGGAGGAGAAATTGTTGAAGATAAACACAAGAAAGGCACCTGGGGTGGATGGGATCTATCCAGTTATATTAAAGGAGGCAGCAAAGGAGGTAAGCAAACCCTTAGCCATAATTATGAGAGCTTCCTTGGACTCAGGGGAGGTACCCATTGACTGGAGATGTGCAAATGTGACCCCAATTCACAAAGGGGGATCAAAGGCTGACACAAGTAATTATAGACCTGTGAGTTTAACTTCTGTTCCCGGAAAATTAATGGAGGCACTGGTGAAAGAAGCACTGCAGGATCATCTAGACAAGACTTCAGTTATAGCTAGGACACAGCATGGTTTTGTTAAGGGGAAGTCTTGCCTGACCAATTTGATTGGATACTATGATGCAGTCACAAAAGAACTGGATGCAGGGAATAACTTTGATATTATATACTTGGATCTTAGAAAGGCTTTTGATACTGTTGCACATGGAAGACTGCTGCACAAATTGGAGCAGTGTGGCATTGGAGGCAAGTTGCTGCTATGGATAAAGGGGTGGTTGAGGGGGAGAAGACAGAGAGTGGTAATCAATGGACACTGCTCATCGTGGACTAATGTTATTAGTGGAGTCCCTCAGGGTTCAGTATTGGGGCCTTTATTGTTTTCTGTATTTATAAATGATATTGATGATGGTATATCAGGCTTAATGTCCAAGTTTGCAGACGATACGAAGGTTGGCAGGGTTGTCAAGGACACTACTGACACTATGCTGCTGCAACAGGATTTGGAAAGGTTGAGCAGATGGGCTTCGAGGTGGCAAATGAAGTTTAACATTGACAAATGTAAAGTACTACATATGGGAAACAGCAACCCCAGAGCAACGTATCAACTCTGTGGTACTACACTGACAGTGGTAGAGAATGAAAGGGACCTGGGGGTGGTGGTGCAGGCAGATATGAAGTTCTCTGAGCAGTGCAGACGAGCTGCAAGAGTAGCTCATGGTGTATTGTCAATGATATATAGGAATTTTTCTAGCAGGGATAAGGAGGTGATTATTCCCTTGTATAAGGCAATGGTCAGGCCACACCTAGAGTACTGTATACAGGCCTGGAGGCCTCATTTCAGGAAGGATGTAGAGCTGCTGGAACGAGTACAGAGAAGGGCAACTAGATTGGTGAATGGGACAAAGGGGTTCTCTTACGAAGAAAGGCTTAAGTTTTGCAAATTACAGTGTCTGGAAACTAGGCACCAGCGGGGTGATCTGATAGAGGTGTACAAAGCCTTGAATGGTTTGAGCATGCTCAATGCTGATGGGATTCTTCCTCTAGCTCAGAAAAATCACCTGAGAGGGCATAAATTCAAATTGAGGAAAGACAGATGTAGGATAGATGTGCGGAAATTTGCCTTTAGCCAGCGGGTGGTTGGTGGGTGGAACAGACTTCCATCCCTTGTCGTGGAAGTTGATAGCCTAAATAAGTTTAAGGCTCAGCTGGACAGGTATTTCGAACGAACAGAGGGGTGAAGTGGAAGTGGTTATTTTTATTTATTTATGTTACTTTTTTTTTTTTTTTTTTTTTGGCTGATGCTGCATAAGCTTGCTTTCTTGCATCAAATGCCTCTACTAATGCTAATGCTAATGCTAATGCTAATATTGCTTAAGTAATTTCAGTTTTAGAAAGTAGAAAGAAAACAGAAAACTGCACAAACGATTGAACAAATCCCTTGCATCCAGACATGCAGTGGAAAGATGAATTTCTGTAATCAGTGCTGACATCATAAATAACTTGCAACATGATTTAAAGAATTGCTCAGCACTGAGTCTGGCCATGGACAAATCTACAGACATTGAAGATAAACCACAACTAGCCATATTTGTTCATTTTTGTAACAAATAATCTAGATATGAAAGAAGAGCTATTAGATCTGATTGCTTTGAAGGATATGACGATGCTTTGAAGGACACTACTCTAGCTTCAAACATAAAAGGAGCTCTTGATCTCTCTCTCGCTTGGCAAAGCTTCTGTACTGATTAAGAAGATAGTCATTGTTGCAACTGATGGCACCCTGGCAATGACAGGTGTCAATAAAGGAAATGCTGATGCATTTTTTCTTGATTTTATCCCTGTCCATTGCATTATTTATAGGGAACATCTAGCAGCTGAATATTTTAAATATGAACATGTTATGTAGGTAGTTCTGAAAATTGTTACTACATATGCTCAAGCACCAAAATACATTGACAGTTCAAAGCCTTCATGGAAGAAATAGACAACGATCAGCTTCCATATGAAGTATGTAAGGTGTTCTGTTTAGTAAGGTGGCTCTCATAACAAAGTTCTTTACACTTGATGGAGTCTAACAAAGTTCTTTCACTTGATGGAGCCAATCAAACGATTTGTCAAAGAAAAAGGGAAATCTTTCCTTCAACTTGAGGATGCCCAGTGGTTAATAGATATGGCATTTTTCACAGTTGTTGTTCAGCATTTACAGTCATTAAATGTATCTCTGCAAGGACAGGAAAACTTATTTCTTATCTAACACAGAGTGTGTTCAGCTTCCACAACAAACTGAAACTCTTCAAGAAGGACCTGGTTTCTAAAACCTTCACTCATTTCACATGTTTGAGTAAAACTTAGCAAACTCTAGCCGGATTTGAAATAATAACTAGAGATTATGCATGCAAGTTACATGGACTGGCAGAAGAAATTAATAATAGATTTTGTGATTTAAGAGCACTTAAACCATTATTTGCATTTTTGGAAAATCCTTTTCTTGTTGACATTATGAAGAATGGCTGTCCTATCCCACCGCCAATTGCTGGGGATACAGCAGCTGTAGAGTTGGAGCTACTGGAGCTCCAAGAGGATGAAGGATTGCAACAACTAAAAGGAAGTGGTGCCGCTCGACTGTTGAGTTTTGGAAGCAGGTTACGGAACAAACATATCCTAAAACAAAAGTTTGCGAGCGGAGATTAACCTATATTTTTCGTACGACATATTCTTGTGAGTCTTTGTATTCAACACTTAAATTTAATAAAAATAAGTACCGATCTGTTTTGACTGATGAGCATTTAAATGAGCTTGTATGTACTACCCTAACAAGTCATCAAACAAACTTTCAGCAGCTAACTGCTAAGATGGACAACACTCCTGCAATCTGCCCAATTAGAATATCTTCTGTGAGGTATTATCAGAATTAATATTTTGAGAAATTTGTGCATCTTTTTTGTTTTTGAAAAAAAACTTTGTAACAAGAAATATGCTTACTTTAAAAATAATGTTACTCTCTTTAAACTTTAATCAGTGTTATATATAGAATTTTGTTATAAATAAAAATTAAATATATCTGCATGAGAGCTACATCACAAGCCTGCATGAGCCACGCTATGGCCACCCCTGGTATATATGCATTCATCCCTTGTGTGATTATTGATTTAAAGGGCTTCCATGATTCTAATGTCCTCCTGCAATCTGCCCAATTAATAGATTCCATATACCCTCCTGCAATCTGCCCAATTAATAGATTCCATGACTTGGCAGATTGTACATGGAAATAGCATTGGGGCTGAGACCTTGTATATTTGTGAAATGTATAGGAAGTTTTGGGGAAGTTTAGATCTTTTGGGAGGTTTAGATATTGAAATTTGAGATTGTTTGTGATGCATTCTGTATATAAAGTAATAGTAGAGAGGGAGAGACATGCATGAATTAATGAAACTTTTGGACATGGTGAACACACACACAGCAAGGTTATACCCATTTCCTTGGCAGTGCTTCCCACATACATACCACTTGGTCTTTTTCAAGTCACTAGCTGGCTGGTAGATTAGACACTAACTTAGTGTATAATCTGCGCCGACTTCTCAAGAGTCACCAGTAGATTTGGTCCAGTGGACTAGTTAGTGGCTGGCCTGTGAAAACCATTTAGGGCTGTACCCTTGAAAGTAAGGAATATTGCATCTTACTATGATGTCCATCATATCAAAAGACATCCCCCAAATTGTATGATAAAAGAGATGGGTATTGTTGGAGCTTTGCACTAGAGACTCAACAAGATTTTTACCATTTTAAGCCTTTGAGAAGCAGAGTGGTGTTATTGCACCAGTTAATGAGAGTCATCCTCCAAGTATTGCCTGGTGAGGTGCAGAAGGTGTGACATTGTGGATGCCACATCATCTTCTGTGTGATGTGGACACAACACCTCATCTCCTGCTTATGTTGGTTCATACCTGGGTGCTTACTTCCTGTATATTAGGTGCAGTATTTCAATATTTTCAACTGGAAGAATACTCAGGGTTTCTAACAATCCCTCCAACATGAAGGTACAAGCAGACCATTTGGTTGTCACAGATCGATGATATTTCACTTGAATTAGCATTAGCAGATGAGGGCTGATGACCCTCCTATGTGTGAGTCCTGTGGCACAATTTTAACCTTTAGACATATTTTTATAGATTGTCCAGATTTTAGCAATATCCGTTTTACCGCTTTTAATCATCTGACTGAGCCGTATACACTCAGTCAGATTTTATCTGACAATGACCATGTGTCTGCTGTTTTTACCTTTTTAAAGTCAATAAACATTTTTAATCTTATATAAAATTTACAATTTTCTTTTATACATATGTTATACATCTTGACATAGTGACCTAACTATGTAGGTCACTGAAAGTTTAAAAATTTTTTTTTATATACTACCTGGTCTTGGCGCATTATAGCCTCCGTAGCTAATGCACCAATAAAAAACAAAACAAACAGCATTAGCAGAGGCATATGATACAAGAAAGCAAGCTTATAGAGCATCAGCCAAAAAAAAGAAAAAAAAAAAAACCCCTTCCCATTTGACCCATCCAGTCGCTTCAGATGTTTGTCTAGTTCAGCCTTAAATTTATTTAAGCTGTCAACTTCCACAACAACAGATGGAAATCTGTTCCAGAAATCAACTACCTGCTGGCTAAATTTGGTCCATTTGACTCACAAGTGGGATCTGAATATCACTTCATCAATATTTTAGGCTCTCAAGTAGCATTCCCTATCCTGTCATTCCTGTAAGAATATGCGTTGGCTAGAGAGACCCAGGCCCAAGGGATCCATTCACGTTGATGAATCATTGGGTTCTGATGATGGCAGTGCCGATAAACAGATTCTGACAGAAGAAGAGAGATGAGAATGAGAACATGTTACTCAAGTTTCTTTGGAGGAAGTAGAATGATGTGGAAGATGTCTCAGATAAACCTGAACTGTGATTGCTAACAGTTCCTAGATACTGCGATTAATTCATTGATGCAACTAATTGTGATATGAACAATTGATTATGACCACTTGAGAACTCTGAGGGTGACTGTCATATGACAAATTCATTAAAATTCTTTCAGCATTAAAAGCACCATAACTATCACAGCAAATACTTTTCTGATTGTATGCCAGGTAAGTGTAGTCCATCGTCTCCCATCTTTTATTTTCCTGGACCTGAGCAGTAGGAGGAGTTGCATGTGATCTGGGACCATTATAGTTTCCGAAATGTGATGCTCTTTAAAAAAGGTAATTATTGCAGGGTAACAGTGGATTAAATCGTAGTTATCTCTTAAAGCTGAATTTAGGAAAATCGATTTGGTGACTTCAGTAATTGAAATTTATTGTATGTTTGTATCATTTAAAAAAAATTAACTCTGAAGGTGCTTTTAATTTTAGCTAAGGAGTGTTGTGCATGTACAGAATGTGTGGAAGCTGAAGAAGTATTAAATGCTTTGCGTCCAGAATTAGAAGATAATCTTAATATTCGGATAGCAAGACTGGCTGAGCAGAAAACATTACAGAAAACCTATGGTGTTACTACTCTTCCTGGACTGGTATTTTTTCGTGAAAAATTGCCAGTACTGTATTATGGTTAGTATTCTAAGTAAATTAAATGATTAATTAGATAAGTACCCAAACTAAATTTTGAAATTCCTTTTTTTTTTTTTTTTTTTTTTTTTGTTAATCTGACAACTCATTTTATAGGTACAAAGTGTATCAAAAGTGTTGTTATCCCTGTTACAATGTTAATTTATTCTGTTCTGTTTTGAGTTTAGTTTCTTTTTTGTTTTTAAGTTATTTTGGATTTAAATAACATTTAAACAGTTCCAGACCAAAGTGCAGCATTGAAGAACAAATAGTAACAGTACATATAGCCATGAAAAAGTAAACATTGGTGAGACAAAATAACTCAGAGATGATTTTCAGCCAAGGTTCCACAAATAATGCCCCCTTTCAAAATGATAACTTTAATGTGACCTTAAAATGTGGAGCTTATTTTTAGCAAAACTTGCCATATTTCCATTGAGAAGTTGCTTTTGGTGTGTATTGCTAAAGATAAGCAAAGGTCTGGACAGCCATTCACATATGCAAAACAATGTGTAGAAATTGTAATACATCCTTTTAGTATTATTACCATAAAAATCCAAATATTTCTATGTCACATTTGGCACTGTGCTAATTGCAAAAATAGGAACTGGCCTGTTATAGCATAAATGTGAGATGACATTGTATGTAATGTTCAAAGCGTGCTTTGTGGTATGTGAAGTACCTGCTTATGTCATACAGCTTTAGTCAATACATTGGTTTCAGTATATATTTTATTGAGATTATAATGCAGTACTTTTTTATAATTATTTCAAAAGTTTAGAGAAAATATGCAGGTATATTAGCAGTTTGACTGTTCATATTCAAGCACTTTTTGGCACATTTCTAGTTTTTTTACGAATTATTTTAACTTTTAACAATATAATTTATTTCAAAGCATAAGTTGAGATATGGATTATTTAATGTGCTGGTCAAGACATCAAAGGTCATGCAAATTCATCATGATATGCAATTTGAAGAGTTCTCATGTGCAGCTCTAATTGATTGCAGTGGCTTCAGTATAAAATAAACTGATTTTATTGTGAATGTAGTATGAACAGTAGTTTTTTTTTATAATTATTTTAAAGCAATATCATCTGTATGTGTTAGTGTTGACTGTACATATTCAGACCTTCTTCATATTTTTCAGGTTTGTTTAACTGTTTTTTATCTTTTCAGTACAATTTCATATCATAATGTAATTTAGGAGCATTAGCAACTAAGGCCATATTGCTCCGGGATATGCGGTGGTCATTCCCTGACCTTTCCGCATCTTCCATATTTAGTGGTGACGGGCTCGAACCCTGGGCTAATCAAGAAGCGTGTGCTATGCACTGCTACTCCTTCCCACCTGGTTACGGAGGCGCCGAATTTAAAGCGTAAATTGGGATATAAGTTATTTGGAAAGTTTATTGTATAAAACAAGAAGTACAACAACTGTTCTAAGCAAGATGCTTGTGGCTTATAAGGTGAATGGTATTTTAAAATATTGAAGATGGAAGAAGGTGACCAACCCCATCAGACAACAACGAAGGCATTGTTTTGTGTTTGTTGCAGCATTAAAGTCTGGAAACAGATAACATGAGTAGCTTATAATGTCAGGGATAGAAATTTTAAAGAACACATTAGAACTTATGGTGGTACTGTATCATATAGTAAATTTATTTAATAAATAAATTTGATGAATTTGAAGTGCTGGTCAAGGCAGATATTGTTGGTATATCAGAGACATGGTGGTTCACACAGATATAAGCAGTGCAGAATTGGAATTTGGGGAGTACAATGTGTACAGAAAGTATAGACAGGGTAGGAAGGGAGGAGGGGTTATGCTGTTAGTAAAGAAACATAATTTAAGGAAGTGCATCCAGTAGACATGGGTGGACAGCGCAGCGTTGAGTCAGTTTGGTGTGACATAAACACTGGGAAATGAGAGTAGGAATGCATTATAGGCCTAATGACTCTGATGAGTACAACATACAGTTGTGCAGAGAAATAGAGCAGGCCAGTAAATCAGAATGTCTTGTAATGGGGGATTTTTAACTCTCCAGATATTGACTGAAACTTGTGAGTTGGTCATTTGCACGCTAGCAAGACTTTTGTGGATTTATTGGAGAATTATTTTCTACAGCAACATGTTCGAGAGGCAACCAGAGGGACTAATACTCGTTTATTATTATTAGACTTATGGTGCAAGGAAGTCTGAGGCTTATGCTGCACTAGGCAAAAAAAAAAAAAAAAAAAAATTCTGAATTACCCTTAGAGATAGAGAGAGAGAGAGAGAGAGAGACAGACAGAGACAGAAGTAGAAGGGAATCACCAAGAAAGAGAAGAATGATGATATCCAGCTCAGGACCCTGGGTATGCCAAGCCCATACTCACCAGATGTGAGTATGGGCTTGCACACCCAGGGTCCTGAGCTGGATATCATTTCGATCTGATTATCAGCAGTGATTATTCATGCATTAAGAATTTGCAGATAAAGGAACCACTAGGTGACTTCTGATTTCACTCAAGTTTGTCGAAACATTTCTATTTGGAACATTTCAACTTAGAACGGAAAAGAGCAATGTGTTTGTGGCATTAAATGTTTAACTATGAATTATTTTCAAAGAATAATTAATCTTCTGATTTTCAAGTGTATATTTAATACACTTGAAAATCAGATGATTAACTATCACAGTGTACTGATGTGGGTTTTACTTAAAGATATAACTACTGTCAAGGGTAAAAGGAAGAGTTTTTGCTTTTGGAAAGGCGACTACAGTGGTCTCAGACAGTTTTTAAATTCTATACAGTGGGATCAACTGATGTTAAAAACAGTGAATTCTAAATGGGAAGCCTTCAAGGAAATAATCTTGGAAGCTACTAGGCTTTTCATACCAACTAAGAAATACTATTCAAGATTTAATCTAAATTGATGTCTGATGAACTAATGAGGCTCATGGCAGAGAAGAAAAATGCATGGAATGCATATAAATTATCAGGTGACACAGAAGCCTATGGCAGATATTAACTACTCTGTAATCAAATCACAAAGGAGGTTAGGCAAGCAAAGGCTGATTATGAGAAATCTTGGCAAAGGATACAAAGAAAAACAACAAAGACTTCTTTGCTTACATAAAGAAGGAAAAGGATGAATCAGATTTGTCCACTTGCTCAGATAGCTGACAAACTGAATGAGTATTTTTGCATCTACATTCACACATGACGAATTCTATAAGTAAGAGGAGGACCAAAGTTTACTAAACTCTAACAGGGGAGCTAAATGATTTTGTAATCATGGAGAGCAAAGTGGAGGAGAAATTGAAGTTAAACATAAAAAAGGCACCTGGGGTGGATGGAATCTATCCAGTTATATTGAAGGAGGCCGCAAGGGAAGTATGCAAACCCTTAGCCATAATTATAAGAGCATCCTTAGATTCAGGGGAGGTCCCCATGGACTGGAGGTGTGCAAATGTATTCCCAATTCAGAAAGGGGGTTCAAAGGGTGACATATAATTATAGACCTGTTAGTTTGACTACTGTTCTGCGGAAAATAATGGAGTCACTGCTTAAAGAAGTGTTGCAGGATCACCTAGACAAGACTGCAGTAATAGTTCAGACACAGCATGGGTTTGTTAAGGGGAAGTCTTGTCTGACCAATTTGATTGGATATTATGATGTGGTCACAAAGGAACTGGATACAAAAAATAATTTTGATATCATATATTTGGATTTCAGGAAAGCTTTTGATACTGTTTCACATAGAAGAGTGCTGCACAGATTGGAGTGGTATGGCATCAAGGGCAAGTTGCTATAATGGATAAAAGGATGGTTAAGTGGGAGACTGCAGAGAGTGGTAATAAATGGACACTGCTCTGCATGGACTAATGTTATTAATGGAGTCCCCCAGGGTTCAGTGCTGGTCCCATTGTTGTTTTGCATGTTTATCAGTGATATCGATGAAGGTATATCAGGCTTAATGTCCAAGTTTGCAGATGATAGAAAGGTTAGCAAGGTTGTTAATGACTGTAAAGACAGTATGCTACTGCAACAGGTTCTAGAAAAGTTAGGCAGATGGGCTGAGAAGTGGCAACTGAAGTTTAACATTAACAAATGCAAAGTACTGTATATGGGTAGCAGTAACCGAAGAGAAATGTACCAACTGTGTGGTACTACACTCAGGGAAGTGGAGAATGAAAAAGACATGGGGGTAATTGTGCAGCCAGATGTGAAGTTCTCTGAGCAGTTCAGACTGGATGCCAGAGCAAGTCATGGAGTCTTGTCAATGATATGTAAGAATTTTGTTAGCAGAGACAAGGAGGTGATTATCCCTTTGTATAAGGCAGTGCTCAGACCACACCTTGAGTACTGCGTACAGGTCTGGATGCCTCATTTTAGGATGGTTGTAGAGTTGCTAGAATGAGTACAGAGAAGGGCAACAAGATTGGTGAGAGGAACAAAGGGATGCTCTTACCATGAGAGGCTTAAATTCTGCAAGTTGCAGCATCTGGAAACTAGGCACCTGTGGGGTTGTTGTTGTTTTAGGATTTTATGGCACATTAGCATCTAAGGCTATAATGTGAGCACCTGTGGGGTGATCTGATTGAAGTGTTTAAGGCCTTGAATGGTTTGAGTACACTCAGTGCTGATGAGATTCTTCCACTTTCTCAGAGTAAGAACCTGAGGGTTCATAGATTCAAATTGAGGAAAGACAGTTGTAGGATAGATGTGCGGCGGAAGTTATACTACTCACTTACTACTCACATTGTGACGAACTTTTTGAGGGTATGAACATCAAAAAGTTGAACTGTCCAGCCCCGAGTCCTGACCCCAGTCCTGTAGAGACCCTTTGGGATGAATTGAATTGGATTCTGAGGTGCTTGTGAAGAGAGCGGCTGCCCAAAAAAACAGAACTGAACTGGTCACTGCTTTGAAGGCTGAACAGTGGAGAGTGTTCCACAGAGACTAGAGGCTTTCATAAGGGCTAAAAGTTTCAGAATGTTATTAGTTTTCCTGTAAATAAAGATTATTTGTAGATATACATACAAATGTCCAGATATTAATTGTAGGGTAGTGTATTATAGAAGTTACCAAGTAAAAATATAATTATTGATTATAATTTTTGTTTATTTTATTAAATAGAAATTTCATTTTTTATTATTATTTTAGAAGAATAAATCGAAATACGATATTCACCGAAGTTTTAGATCACTCTGTTTGAAACATTAATAACACTAGCCAACACAATTTTTATCTCCAAGAACTTAAATGCTATTTTTAACAAATTTTTATGCGTAGATTTAAAAAATCACCATGATAGTTTCACATCACGTCACAGTTATTAAATATAGAGGGAGTTACGTTTTACCAATATATGCCATTTTTGAATAATCTAGCCAGTAATGTATGACATAATGATGTATTTTAACAAATAGAAGTTAATTCTCTTAATTTTAACAATCAAGCCAGTATCGATTGTTAAAATTAAGGTTTTGTGATAAACATAATCAAACTTCTACCTATGGTTCTTAGGTTCAAATTCTGATGCAACAATTTACAATTTGAAGAGTGCACAATTAGCATTTTTGGTGAGGATTTTTGTAGGCTGTGCCAAGGTTTTCCAAGTATTAACAGGTCGTGACATGTTCTCAGGGTTGTAAATCTATCCTCCAAACAGTAGTGGGAAAGATAATAGTGGTGAAGTTCAGAATTCCCCGGAAGCCTCCACTTCCTGTCTGATAGTCGACATCACAAGATGTCGAATATCAGCCAGTAAGTTCAGGTAGTGAGGTACATTTAATCAAACAAGATGAGTTGAATGATTTGGTTCGAGACTTAAATTTGCCGAAAGAACAAGCTGAACTGTTAGGTTACAGCAGTGGAATATACTGCAGCAGGAACAAAGTTTTCGAAATATTTTGCTACGGGACTATGTGTTTTTGCAAAGACATTATTCGACTTCTGAAAGAACTAGGTGTCATGCATAAGTCAGACGAATGACATTTATTCATGGATGCCTCAAAATTAAGTTTAAAAACAGTATTGCTTCATTATGGCAATGATTTTCCATCAGTTCCTGCGTAATTTTTTCATTCAGTTGGACTTAAAGAAACTCATAAAAGCATATCGGAGGTTCTGCATGCTATAAAATACCAGGATTATAGTTGGAATATATGCAGTGATCTTAATGTTATTGGTTTGCAGGAGATTTCACAAAATATTGTTGTTTTTTGTTTGTCGGACAGCCGTGCAACAGAAGAACATTATGTTGCGCAACATTGGGACAAGTTCAGGACAACATAATGTAAAATATATTTCTTTAGTGCAATCAAACAAGGTTCTTCTTCCACGCCTGCACGTCAAACTTGGATTGATGAAAAATTTTGTGGAATCGATAAAGAAGGTAATGGATTTGCATACTTGAGAAGTGTGTTTCCTAATTTAACACATGCCAAACATTTTCGTAGGATTCCAAATTAGGACACTCCTGAGAGATGATGTGTTTGAAAACCAGTTAAAGGAGGTTGAATTGGCAGTTTTGCGATCATTTAAGGCAGTAATGTATGGTTTTTTTGGGTAATAGGAAAGAAGAAAACTATGAAATGTTGGTGTCTAATTTACTCGAGTGCTACAAAAACATGGGCTGTTGAATGTCGTTGAAAATTCATTTTCTTCATTCCCATCTTGAATTTTCCCCCAAAAATATTAAATTAATACACCAACCATTTAATTGAACATAGTTTAATATTTACAAAAATAATGGATATTATAAAATAATCTATTTACAATGACTGACTTACTATACATTATAATAAAATAAAATACAATAAAATAAAATAAAAGTAAAAAGTTAAAATACAATAAAATATAAATACTTAAAAGCGTTAAAACTGCGCAATTGTAGCTTTCGGGGGGTGCCTGCCTCCTTTCTCAACAACCTAAATTAAGTCTTCAAAAAGGCCTCTAAGGTTGGGATAGTTCATGTTCACAATATTAAATTAATGTTGAGAAAACTTGTTGAGAAAGGAGGCAGGTGCCCCTGAAAGCTACAATTGCACAGTTTTAACGCTTTTAAGTATTTATATTTTATTGTATTTTATTTTATTATAATGTATAGTAAGTCAGTCATTGTAAATAGATTTTTTTATAATATCCATTATTTTTGTAAATATTAAACTATGTTAATTTAAACGGTTGGTGTATTAATTTAATATTGTGAACATGAACTTTCCCAACCTTAGAGGCCTTTTTGAAGATTTCCCCAAAAATCTGGGAGATGTGAGGGATGAACAAGGGGAGCAGTTTCATCAAGATATATCCATGATAGAAAAGCGGTACCAAGGTCGCTGGGATCCTGTAATGATGGGGATTACTGCTGGTTCCTTGGAGGGAGAGTAAGCAGGAAAGAATAGAAGAGAAAATTCCTTAGTGCAAACATTTTTAAGGACATTTACAGGTATGCTGATTATATATTATTGAAATATAACTATTTTGTTTTGCTATGATTTATGATAATTTTTCCAAAGTTAAATGAGTTATAAAGAACGTATGATTTTTTTTTACACTTGTATTACAAACTTGAATTATACATATATATCCCTTTATTTTAACATTAAATATTGGTACATCTTTTGATGTAGATGTGATAGAGACTTTTTATGGTGATTTTCAGAATAACCGTGCTTATTTCCTCCAGAATAACATAACATATTTTCATTGTGCAGGTATGACAAAAAATATTTTTTGTTGGCTAGTGTTATAGGTGATTTATATCTGCATGAGTTGGTCTTAATAATTGGCAGTCGTGTACCGGCATTACTACACAGTTTTTAAGACCACCCTAAGTAGGAACAAATCAACTACATTCAATTTATTATTTTTATTTATTTATTAATAATTATCAATATATGAATATATTAATTTCATTAGTTATATTCAGTTTAATTCAATCAAATATATTAATCAATTTTAAGATATATCATCAAGGATAATGTGGAAATTACAGAGGAATTTCATTCTTTATTGTGCTTTTATTTTAAGATAGACCATTCATGACAGAATGTGTCATAGCTTTGGTCATATTTAAAACAGCTTTTTGATGAGGGTTTCAAAACCATCTTAAGTCCAATGCCTGAAGATAATCACATTTGAGAAGGATAATTCTAAAACTGATACAACAATCATTTAGTGAATCACTATCATATTACTTATTATCCTTAATTCATATTACAACATATTACAGTGGGGGAAAAAAAAAAGTGAAGAATAATTATAAGAAAACAATTGAACTGTCATTTTCCAATATTATCCTTCCATTTTTGCCACTGATGAGGAAGACAAATTAACAACTTGCCAGCAAGTTGTTAATTACTGGAATAATTTGTCTGTATGAGTGGTTGAGGCTGACAGCTTGGGGAAATTTAAAGGTCAGTTGGGCCGATACCTATGTGAGGAGGGAATCAAATAGGTATTTTATTTTATTATTTATTTATTATTATTTTCAATTAATTAATTATTATGATTTTTTTTTGACTGGTGTGCAGCAAAAGCCTAGGGTTCGCTTGCAACATATGGCTAATACTAAGTAGCAGTTTTTTGAACCAACACTGTCTTGATAACATCAGACAATCTGTTCAAAGATGGATTCATTGACAAAGTTCATATTTTGAACTCTCTCTCTCTTGTTATACTTGGTCAAAATTCCAGACATGTTCACATTGAGCCCTAACTCTGAATTTTCTCACCGTCACCTCAAAACCTCAGATTGTGCTTGGTAGCATTAGTATACTTATAACAGTATTGCTATAGTTTTCTTTGAGGGCAGCAATTGTTTTCTTCAAGTACTCAGTTTTTGCTCATCTGAATTGACACAATTTTTCTCTCTTTCTCCTCCCCCCACCTTCCTTCCTCCCCATATCTAACGTACACATAGGCCAATCTCCTGTGGCACTGTTATGTCCTGCTACAAAATTCAAATTATTTCAGTGACATTGCAGCTTGTCACTCACATCCAGATATATGTGTTTTTTTTGTCTGTAGAAGTATTAACATAATAGGAAACATATCAGGCTTAATGGCTAAGTTTACAGATGATACAAAGGTTGGCAGGGTGGTTAATGATAGTAATGAAGGTATGCTGCTGCAACAAGACCTAGAAAAATTAGGCAGATGGGTTGAGAAATGGCAATTGAAGTTTAATATTGACAAATGTAGGTTACTGCATATGGGTAGCAGTAACTTCAGTTATGCATGGTACTACATTCAGGGTAGTGGAAAATGAAAAGGACCTGGGAGTAATTGTACAGTGTGATGTGAAGTTCTCCAAACAGTGCACAGAGGTTGCCAGGACAGCTCATGGGATTTTGTCAATGATATACAGCAATTTTGCAGCCCAGAGTGCCAAGCGATAGTGTCCAAGTGATTTTTCCCAAATGATATATAGAGTGATTTCACAGTGATTTTGTTCTGTTTAATTTCTAGTGCCTTTATTATTATCAGTTCACTGTAAGTAGTTCTGTACTTAACAGATTTTGAGTGAGAACACAGAAAGGAAAACCACCTTTCTTTTCTTTGTATATTTATTAGCTTTCTCACTAACCAACTAACTTCTAGCTGCTTGGTCACTAGGTGGCACCACTCCTGCCTCCACGTGGTGGGCCGGTAAAGTTGGGGAAAAGTTATCCTCCAGGGCAAAAAAGGAGCAACCATAGAGTATCCACCTCTAGAGGCTTTAAACTCAAAGCCAGACAAATCAACCAATAATGACTTGAACCAACCGAAAAGACTTCGGAGGGAAGAATAGTACCATGGCTTGGCACTGGTCATGGTAATACACTCCCTATCCACCCAACCTGTAGGCAAGTTATCACCATTTCTAATTGAAAGATATTTTGAATCCATGTTTGGGATTACCAAAAATGGTGAAACGACTGCAATCGGGAGACCTCCTGATCGAAACAGCTTCCTCTGAACATTCTGAATGGCTGCTAAAAACAAAGACGTTTGGTGGGCTGCCAGTATCTGTCACTCCTCACAACATTTGAAATTCATCTAAAGGTGTTATCACAGAGTGGGACCTACTTACAGTCTCTGTGGAAGAATTAGTTCAAGAACTTAGCAGTCAAAAAGTGACCAGTGCCAAACGAATAATGACAAAAAAAGATGGAAATCTTATTTCGACTAGATCCATCATCTTAACATTTAGCACTCCAGAATTGCCATCCACAGTAAAAGCTGGCTATTTAAATTGCCGAATTTGCCTTTACATCCCAAACCCAAATCGGGTTTGGGATGTAAATGTCACTTTAAATGTCAGAAATATGGGCACTCTCAGCAGGCATGCAGAGGGGATGCCATCTCACCAATTCGTGGATCAAAAGACCATACACGAACAGATTGTTCAGCCTCAACTCCCATTTGCCTCAAATGCAAAGGAAGCCACCCTGCTTTTTCCAAATCGTGTGAAATGTGGAAAACTGAAAATTGAAAAAAAAAAATCCAAAAATACAAAATTGAACATAAAGTCACATATCCTGAGGCACACAGACAGATTATGTTGACCATGTAGTCAATCATATGTGTCTCACACCTGGAGTTATTTGTCAACTGCAGTTCAAACAGATGTGTCAGTTCTGCCCAGCACTTCTCTTGCTAACTGGCTTAAAGCAACCCTATCAACAGGATGCGGAAAGGTCAGGGAATGACCACCATATAACCCCGGAGCAATATGGCCTTAGTTGCTAATGCTCCTAAAAACCAAATAACAATTCCCTATCAACATCTGTAAAAGACACTCCTAAAATTAAAACCACTGAAGCCACTAACACTCCAATCAGTATTCCAACTGATACTCCAATGGCCTCGAGTGACATAGAAAAATTGAAAACTGCTAAAGACTCTAAGAAAACCAAAGCAATCACTAACAGTATGGAAGTGGATGAACACTAAGGTAACCCGTTGTGGAACTTCATGCCAATGACACAATGGATACCGAACACTCCATGTTCCCAAAAAAAGACCGGAAGAAATTCTCCATACAAAAAAATAGTCAGATGAATCTTCCTCAACTAAACTGAAATAATGCAAAACATCATACAACGGAACTGCAGAGGACTAAGAAGCCATTCAACTGACTTGAAGGATTTACTCACCCAATTTAATCACATAGGCATATGCCTACAGGAAACATTCCTGTAATCATATTTTATATATTTTATATTTTTGTATTTTATTGTAAATTAAATCACATCAGTTTTAGACTACTATATATTTTATTTCATTTCATTTCATTCACTTGTATTTTATTTTATTGTAAATAAAGTGTTTTAGTTGCAGGATTGGAATTTGTTTATTTGAATACCGGCTGGTGTCAAGTCTAATCGTTCAATATGAATTGTCCCAGCCTTGTAGGCCTATTTAGAGATATTCCTGTCACCACAGATCTCGCCAAAATTTTCCAGTTGTGTCATGTACAGATGAAATAAAAGATCAGAATCTCCTGCACGTGGAAGAGTGGCTATTCTTATTAATTCAAATATTCCTTTGAGGCTCATCCAGTTATGAACCTCCCTAGAAGCTGTGGCTGCTTGTATTGAAGTTGGTAATTCAGTTACCCTTGTTTCTATTAACATTCCATCGTCTCTGCCGTTTCCTCATTCAGAATTGGACAATCTCCTTACACAACTCCCAACACCAATTTGCCTTTTCGGTGATTTTAATGGTTGCCGCCATTCATTGTGGGGATCCACTACAATGGATGCAAGAGGCAAATTGATTGAAGAGTTTTTGAATAACAATGATCTAAATTTACTAAACTCTGGATCTCCCACATACATCCACCTACCTACCTACCTACAGGATCCACTTCTGTAATTAACTTGTCAGTTTGCTCACCAGCCATTTTTCCAATCATGACATGGTCGGTGTTAACCTATTCCTTTAATAGCGATCATTTTCCGATTATTTGCACATTACAAACAGGGGTAACTGTAAATCCCGACCAGTGATCCACTTGGAAGTTTAGAAAGGCGAACTGGGATGGCTATTCTGCCCAAATATATCTAGACAGACTTTATGTTCAAAAACAACCTGTTAATGATGTGACTACATACATAACCAATCAGATTCTGACAGCATCTATAGATCTATTCTGAAATCCAAGGCATATCGCATTCATTGGAATTACTGGTGGAATACAGACTGTCTTCATGCCAAACAGGAGGAAAACGTGCGTGGAATAATTTCCGAAAGTATCCTATCACAACTAACTTAATCACTTATAAGAGACTTAAAGCTAAAGCAAGGAAAATTAGATTGAAAGTGAAACGTGATTTGTGGATTGCCTTTGCCTCAATCATCACCAAAGACACCGACACCCGGCTCATCCGGAGAAAGATATAGGCCCTAAATGGCAAACTTGCTTGGCTGCCCCTCCAATACTTCATCGGAAAGGGAAAGGTGTCTACTCCTGAAGTTGCTAATGTACTAGCAGAATCGTTTGCCACAATCTCTGCCTCTGCTTCCTATGCACCCACCTTCCAAAACATTAAAGCAGCTGCAGAACAGCATAAAATAAACTTCTTCACATGCCGCGCTTTCCTGTACAACCAACCTTTTACATTAACAGAACTCAAAGAATCATTAGATAGATCATCCAATAGTGCCGCAGACCCAGATGGTATTCATTACATTATGCTGAAGCATTTACCTGAAAAGGATTTGCTTACTTTGTTGGTCTTCTACAATTGAATTTTCTATGAAAATGCCTATCCTTCTTCCTGGCACCATTCTTTTATTATTGCCATACCAAAACCAGGAAAAGATCCTACCCTGGTTCAAAATTATAGGTCCATATCTCTCACGAGCTGCTTGGGTAAAATTTTCAAAAGGATGGTTCATGATAGGCTCACTTACATCCTGGAGTCACAGAATCTCCTGCCAGATCATCAGTATGGCTTTCAAAAAAGAGATCAACCCTAGATGTGGTCATAAAAAGCGAATCTCATATCCACAATGCTTTTGTCAGGAAACAACATCTAGTCATGGTCAACTTAGATCTTGAAAAGACATTTGACACTACCTGGCATCATGGTATCCTTATGGATCTTTACCATCTGGGATTTATGGGCCATTTGCCTGAAATAATTAAAAATTTCCTGCAATTGTGCACTTTTCAGGTCCGGTATAAAAGCATACTCTCTGCTTCTCACATTCAGGAAGGAGTCCCGCAGGGATCGATACTTAGTTCAACACTTTTTGCAGTTAGAGTTAGCAGCATGACACATGATATCCCAAAAACTGTTGAAACTTATATGTATGCAGATAATCTTACTATTTCCTGTCAGTCTCAAAGTATCAATACCATTGAATGCCAACTCCAACTTGCCATAACCAAAATAGAATCCTGGACTCTAAGGAATGGTTATCGACTATCAGAAAAGAAATGCACTGCCACCTGTTTTTGTAAGCGTCAGGCTCTCCATCCTGATCCTGAATTACAAATCAACAATACTCCAATCCCACTTGCTACTAATGTCAGATTTCTTGGTCTGATATTAGACAGCAAGCTTAATTTCCAAGCTTACATCACTCAATTAAGAAATGTTTGTCTAAAGCATATGAACATACTTTGATCAGTCCCATCCAGGTCTTGGGGAGCGGATCGATATACTTTACTTCACCTTTACAGAACTTTAATCCATTTACACTTAGATTATGGTTGTCTAGTATATGACTGCCAGAAGCACTACTTTACAACGTCTAAATATCAACCAGCACAGTGTTCTGAGGACTGTGTTAGGTGCTTTCAGGACTTCTCCAATCCAGAGTCTATATCAAAGCGCATGATCCTCCACTACATCTTCATAGGAAAACATTACTGCTCCAATACACTGCTAAAATCCAGAGTCTTCCATCACACCCCAGTTGGGAGTATCTTTATAATACTTGGTGGGATTTTTTCTGAGAACAAACCAAATCAAAATAGACCTGCTTTTTTCAGGATTAAAGAGATTGTTTAGAATTGGAATATTGATTTAAGTGATATTTTTCAGGATACAACTGCTCCTGTTCCACCTTGGACGTACGTTTCTGCCTGTTACGATGTACATGTTCTTCAGCAGGGGAAAAATGTCATACTCTCCTTGCAATATCAGGCAGTTGCACTCAGCTCATGCTACTCTGAACTCCCGTGCCTATAAAATCTATATTGATGGATCGAAAACTGCCAGTACAGTAGGTGCTGCTGCAGTTTTTCCTTCATTTACTGCTACAGCCTCATTACCATTAGCCTGCAGCTTTTTCACTGCTGAATTATATGCTATCAAGTTAGCACTTAGTAAAATTATTGAGCTATTCATCTCACCTGCCATAATTTACACAGACTCCCTCAGTGCTGTGTCTGCCATAAGGAAGAATTTCTCATCTTTCTTATCTTGAAATGCATTCATTCCCAGCTAATCTCCTGCAGCGTGTCCAATCAAATCAATCAGTGTTTGCTGGAACCCTGGTCATTTTGGCATTCCAGGAAATGAATGTGCTGAAATTGCCACTAAACATCCTCACCCTGCTCTCTCACAACATCCTCAGGTTCCTTACAGCGACCATAAGCCTATCATTCGCAAAGCATGCTATGACAACTGGTCACAGATCTGGAAAGTAACACCAACAATAAACTTTACTAGATAAAGCAAGAATTAAAGCTGTGGCTATCTGGCTTCCAATGAAACAGACGAGAGGAAGCGGTATTGGCAGGACTTAGAATTGGACACACTCATCATACACATCTCTTCTTACTATTGGGAGAAAACCCACCTCGGTGTTCATCCTGTCTGACGCAACTTACGGCCCGTCATTTTCTGGTTGATTGTCCCTTACATTCAACTCTCTGCTCTAACACTTTTCAATTTCTCTCCACATTGAACATCTCTCATGATTTATCTCCCTTCAAAGGAAATGAAGCAAACATAGAACTTTTGATGTACCTAAAATATATTGACCTGTACAGGAGCATATAATTTAACATCTATAGCTATATGTTGCCTGTATATAAACAATGAACAGACACAACTTGGCCTCAGTAGCCATTGTATCGTTAAGACCAATACCAACAACAACAATAGGAATTTTTCTAGCAGGGAAAAGGAAGTGAAGGATGTAGAGCCGCTGGGACAAGTACAGAGTAGGACAACGAGATTGGTGAGGGGAACAAAGGGGTGACCTTACCAAGAAAGACTTCGGTCCTGCAAATTGTAGCTTCTGAAGACTAGAAACCTGTGAGATGATCTGATTGAGGGCTTTAAGGCTTTGAATGGCTTGAGCAAACTCAGTGTTAATAGGATTCTTCCTCTTGCGCAGACTATGCACATGAGGGATCATAAATTCAAATTGAGGAAGGAAGGTTGCAGAATAGATGTGCAGAAATTTGCCTTCAGCCAATGGGTGGTTGAATGCTAGACCAGGCTTCCATCTGTTGTTGTGTACTTGGATAGTTTGAATAAATTCAAGGAAGAACTAGATAGACTATTGGAAGGGATGGATAGGTGAGGTGTGATTTCTCTTTTTTTTTTAGCTGATGCTGTATAAGCTTGCTTCCTTGCATTATTTGCCACTATTAATTCTAATATTAATATGTGTATCATGGGCTGATTTGCATATGGTGTGTACTGAAAAACCTGAAGTATATCACAGGGGAAACCCCATTCCTTCCACCTGAGATAGGCTAACTACAGCCCTGATTGAAGAGGACTGTAGAAATTCCTCCAATTTTCCAATCATCAAAGTCAACCCTTCATACATGCATACATGGTACAAGCAATAAGGCCTTGGTTCATAGGCAATTCAGTAGTCTTCAGTAATTCCCTCCTGAGCCAAGGCAAGGCCTTAAATATCTTACTCCATATCCAGTGACTATGTGCTCTGCTGCCTTAGTTGTGTCAGTGCACCACTAATTAATGGATTGGATGATAACTGCTGTAGCCCAAGCCATAATTTCTGTTGGAAATTAAATTAATACTACAGAAATAGACTAAAACATTTTAGGGGCGTAAGCCTCAGACTGTGAGAGAATTTGACAACATACAAGTTTGTGCAAAGGCAGCATATTAGTATGCAGCAAACCTCAAAAAAACAGTTAGAAACGGCACTGAAACCTACCCACCTAAGAAGAGCCAAATAGCCCTGAAACAGTGCCATCTGGGTGGTGGTATCCTCAGAGAATAAGCTAACAATAGTCTTCTCCATTGGTGAAGCATTACTTATTCAAAGTAGTGCAATAGCATGGCATCTCATTGTGAAGGTATTCCCAATATGAGATACAATTAAAATGATGCCATTTCTAACTATTTTTAGTTTTTAGAGGTTTGCTACATGCTAATATGTTGCCTTTGCACAAACTTGTACGTACTACAGAAATATAATTTATATATCTTTAAATTATTATTTTTTATTCAAATTCTTTATGTTTATTTTAATTATTAGGAACATTTGAACCAGAAAGCCTTCTTGAATGGTTTGTTCAAAATAAGGAATCCTCAGTAAAAGAGTTGGATGATAGCAGCTTTGAACATTTGACTCAAGCAGCAACAGGAGCTACCACTGGGGATTGGCTGGTATTTTTGTAAGTTAAAAAAAAATGCATAATGTTGTTTCACAGATTACACTTAGTATAAGATTTTTTTCACATTATATTTTGTTTAAAATTTATTAAATACAATTTTGGTTTTTTTTTTTCAAAGATAATAAAGCAACCTATGTTGGTTTAATTATGTTTTGGAAATATGTACATAATGGAGTCAAATGTTTCATGGTATTTTGAAATGTTTCATGGTAATAATGGTTGCTTTATTACCATGAAATGTTTCATGGTAATAAAGCAACCTATGTTGGTTTAATTATGTTTTGGAAATATGTACATAATGGAATCAAATGTTTCATGGTATTTTCTCTCCACTTTTTTAGTGACAGCTGTCTTTGCAATATTGCTGTCATAAAAGGTCACAAGAACTTATTCAGACACTTTAATTTAACATTTAACTTTAATTGAACATTTTTAATTTAACTAGGAATAAGTTCTTACTCAGACACTTTAATACTTAAATAAGAATTTATTTAACTCTGTTTTATACAGTTTAACTACCATAATCAAGGATTAAAGACTAACTTACTGTAATGCAATTTACAAAAGTACTGTATTTTGGAATTATATTTATAGGTTTGGTTAATAACAACTTCATATGCCCTGTATTAAACAAGATTATCCAGTCAGAATGCAATCTATTTTGCAATATAACAAAATTTTATTTAAAACATACAGAAACATACATCTTGCTTGTGTTTGATGCAACTCTATGTAGAATATGTTCATTTTTAGCATGATTGCATTCCTAAATGTTTTACATTAGTTTTGTATTTGGTACAGGCCTCTTTGGTTATATATTACTTATATTACTGAATGTTTCTTGGCACTACAAAAGTAATTGAGGTGCAAGATAATATACCAAAATAAGCACACATTCTTCTCAGAAAAATCCCTGTTAATGTACTGCACTAATAAATGTTGTACTGGGCCTCAACTACCACTGCTGTCACAGAAAACTGCCATCTTCAATGTGTCTAAAATTATCTAACTACAGATGCACTATAATTATTGAAATTATATGGAGTTATATAATCTATGTCACATTTGTAGTCTATGGAAAAGACATGCTTTCATAACAACATTGCTCCCTCTCCTTTGTGGAGCTATTGCATGAGCCAGCTTGGTTTGTTATTACATAAACAGCATGTCTCATATGAAAAAGAAAGGATACTATTTATTTTCATGTAATGCCACTGATGAATTGCATGGTTTCTTACCAAACTGGTGTGGTGTCACTCTCTTAGATGGCTCTCTGAGAAAGGTGAGGCACTGCATTTCAAATAAATATCATTGTTGTTTATTGGAATTTAAATGCTTATGCAACTCATTGTGATCCAAAACATTGGCTTTTACAAAACTTTGTGTTTAAAAATTGGATACAGATTCTTTACATAATGAATTTTATATGTAATGATCCACCTTCATGCATTAGACTTCTAATAATTTATCTTTTATGCTAAATTATGTGAACTACTCCTGGTAGAATTTTTTTAAATTAAAAATGACATTGAATAATTTACATTTGCTTTCAGAGTCCTGTTTTATTACAAAGTATATTGCAATATTTTATATCTTTTATTTTTAGTTATGATTCTTCTTGTAAAATCGAAGCTTTGCGGGCAACTATAGAAGGCATTGCTGCAAGGTATGCTTTTACTTTAATTTTTGTTATAAATCAGAATTAGGGGAAAACACTATACTGCATTTGTAAAACTGAAGAAATTTAATCAAAATGGGCATTCATATTGATAGCATGCCATTGCTATACCAGGGTGGGGACTAGTGGAGCGCCGACCGGGCTAGCTGGGTGGGTAAAGTGCCTGCCTGGCAACCCAAAGGTCGTGGGTTTGAATCCTGCCTCGGGCTTGGATCAGAGTAGAAAATACAAAAACTTTGGGAGGTGCATTATGGCCACAAAAGCCGATGCGCCAACAACTAACAAAAAAAAAAAAAAAAAACTAGTGGAGCAGCACATACCAAGCATTCCACACTGTTGTAAGTGGAGTGCAACAGCCAACAACATTGGCAATGAGCTGTCATGACATCCACCTTCGGATACTGAGTTTAAAGGAAGCTCAGAATGTATAGCCTTTTAATTATGTTTATTTTAAAAATTTAAACTTCTTAAAATTCTACTAAGTTATACCTTATCAAATTTCATAATTTTCCATTTACTGTACATCACTCTAAACTTCTTGGACCAGTTCTCTCCTGTTAACTTTTGTTCAGTTTTTCAAATGCAGTGTAGTATTTAGTTTCTTCTCTTCAATACCTATATTGGAAATAAATCAGTATGCTTTTGTATCTTTAATTTTCATCAGCTAGTATATGTTATTAAGTTTAAATTGGGTAAAACTAAGTGAAATTACCTTACCGTACTATGTATCTTTAGAACCATGGAGGGTAAAAACTTTGGCTTGTCTGAGAAAAGAACACTGTCTGGTTGATTGCCTTACCAGCTGACATTCAACCAATTTCAAACAACTTTTCAACTTTTTACATCAGATGAACCTTTTTTTGAAAGGTGATTGAAAAAACTTCCTTTTATTCTCTTCCACAAAAGTGAGGCTTTATTTCTGTAAATAAAAAATTCCATGAGAGGGCACTGTAAAACATACTAATTAAGTGTAATAGCCAAATCAATGTGTTTGCACAAATTTACCAACTCCATAAAACTCCCAAAAAATACTAAGCAGAGTCACAGGTCTAGTAGTGGTTCCAGGAGGCAAATCTTTACCAGTCAAATTACTGTAGAAGAATTAAGCATGCATGCTCAGTCCTTCTAGAACTGTTTACTGATGTGAAATTGCAGGAAGTATTGCAGGTGGGCTGAGGAGAAAATACTCCAAAACTGAAAAGAATAGTGCAGGTACAGGAGGCTGCTGAACTACCAGTAGAAAATTATCACTGAACTTTTACAGTGTCCTGCCATTCATGTATAAGAATGTACTGGCTTTCTTTCATTGCTACCCTTTAGAAGATTCAACAGCTGCAAGCATTATCACTACCAGACATCTAAAATGTTACCATTATGCAAATTGGATGCTTGCTCAATTTGTAGATGAGGATCACTGGCTGTTCAATGTGTTCTGGTCATACAAGATTCCCATCCCTCCAAGCTCTGTAGTGCTGTGAATACCTAAAAATTGTCATATCTGGGAATCAGAAAACTTGCACACCTTTGTCCAGATCACACTGCACAGTCTGAAGATGATTGCCTGGTGCAGATTCACTGCTTTGCTTATTATAGGCCAGTATTTTTTTTAGTTGATGCTGCAGAGAATATAAAAATGAAGCATAACTGCTGCATAGTATCTGCACCTCTGCATACTATCACATGCATTAACATTTTATAACTCTATCTACACCTAGGAAGATGTTTCTTTTTTCAGAATCAGATGACACAGTTCAACAAGCATTTTTTATCAGAAAAAATATATGGACTGGATAGATCTTTGGATGCTGATTCCAGATGTTTTCAGTTTCATCTAGCATGTCTGATTATATCACTGACATAGCCATTCATTCAACCTTACATGAATATAATTAATATTTATTATTATTGTTTATACATTCATATTTATGTAATTATATGAATATATCTATATCCTTGTTATTTCATAATTTTATCATTTAATTTTAAATTGTTTAAGGTGAGATCCAGTGAATTACTGAAACACATTCATTGTTGTACCTTCAAAGTGTAAAAAATCACCCCAGTAGAGAGAGAGAGAGTGAGTGAGAGTGTGTGTGTGTGTACAATTCTTGCCAAAGTAATTCACAACAGTGTACAATCATGACAGATATTTTAAAAATTTATCAGTTGTACTTTGGCCATTATCTAGCTCAGCCTTTCCCAAACTGTGTTCCGTAAGATGTGAACAAGTATTCTGCAAAAAATCGTAATTAAAAAAATAAAATTAATTAATTTTGCATATTTGTAGTGTACACCACTTTTGTATCATTATAATTTTTAACATTTTTTTTTGGTTATTAATATACTGGCATAGACTAATAATCAAATAGACTGTGGAACACTTTATTTTGGCAGGCTTTCCGTAGAAAAGTATGCATAGAGGTAAAAAGTAGCAATGTAGTGGTCCCAGGGACTCACATCTGGTGAGTATGGACTTGGCACACCCAGGGAAAACTTGAGCTGGATATCATCATTCTTAATGATTCCCTTCAACTTCTGACTCTCTCTCTCTTTCCCCCCTCTCCCAGGTAACTCAGAATTTTATTTTGGCTGATGCAGCATAAGCCTCAGGCTTCCTTGCACCAGTATGGCTAATAATAATAATATGCCATGTACTCCATGCGATTTAGCCTGGAGTACATGGGTTAAAGGAGAGGGGGAAGCGAACTGATATCATAACTAAACTCACTTCCTTGTATAAATTTTTTTTGATAATTATCAGTATTTCGAAATTATTATTAAAATAAATGGCCATGGATTTGTGGATGAAAAAAAGGAACTTTAAAATGAGAAGCAAGTACTTCTAGTATTGCAACTGTGGTTGATGAAAAGGAAAATTTTATTATCGCACTTCACAGTGAGGATGAACAATCGCAGCCTTTTTTCCCCAAAAATCCAAAGTGAAAAAACAGGAAACAACTAATAAAAGACCAAAATGAAAGTACGATGACAGTTATCTGAATTTTGGCTTTACATGTGTTGGAAAAAGATGCTCCTGATGTATACTGCGTCGTATGTAATAAAATATTAGCAAACACTTCTTTGGCTTCTGCTAAACTTGTGTTTCTTAAGTGTTACGTAAATATATTGTGAGATGAAAAGTGTTCTGTAAATATATTGTGAGACAAAAAGTGTTCCATGACTAAAAAAGTTTGGGAACCGCTGATCTAGGAGACCAGAATAAGACATGGACACCATGTGTTATTTGTAGTAGTAGTAGTAGTAGTAGGGGCATGTGATGCAAGAAAGCAAGTGTATGAGCTTATGCAGCATTAGTCAAAAAAAAAAAAAAAAAAAAATCACACCATTCCCTCCAAATGCCTGTCCAGTTCCTCCTTAAATTTATTTAACCTATCGACTTCCACAACGACAGATGAAAGTTTGTTCCAGCAATTAACCACCCGCTGGCTAAAGGCAAATTTCCGCACATCTATTCTACATCTGTCTTTCCTTAATTTGAATTTATGTCCCCATAGGTTCGTAATCTGAACAAGTGGAAGAATCCCTTCAGAATTCAGCGTGCTCAACCCATTCAAGGACTTATATACCTCAATCAGATCACCGCGCAGGTGCCTAGTCTCCAGCCACTGCAATTTGCAGAACTTCCTCTCTTGGTAAGAGGATCCCTTCATTCCCCACCAATCTTGTTGCCCTTCTCTGTACACGCTCAAGCAAATCTACATCCTTCCTAAAATGAGGCCTCCAGACCTGTATGCAGTACTCAAGGTGTGGCCTGACCATTGCCTTATACAGAGGGACAATCACCTCCTTTTCCTTGCTAGCAAAATTCCTATATATCATTGACAAAACCCCATGACCTGCCATGGCAGCCTGTCTGCATTGCTCAGAAAACTTCATATCTAACTGCACAATTACTCCCAGGTCTTTTTCATTTTGTACCACCTTAAGTGTAGTACCACACAATTGGTACATTTCTCTGGGGTTACTTCTACCCATATGCAGTACTTTGCATTTGTCAGGGTTAAACTTCAGTTGCCACTTCTCAGCCCATCTGCCCAAATTTTCTAGATCCTGTTGCAGTAGCACACTGCCATCAACTGTCATCAACAACACTGCCAATCTTTGTATCATCTGCAAACTTCGACGGCACCTCCGTAGCCAGGTGGGAAGGAGCAGCAGTGCGTAGCATACACTTCTTGATTAGACTGGGGTTCGAGCCCGTCACCACCAAATACAGAGGATGCGGAAAGGTCAGGGAATGACCACCGCATATCCCAGAGCAATATGGCCTTACAAAGTCTTTGTAAAAAACAAACAAACAAAAAAAGCAAACTTCGACACTAAGCCTGATATACCTTCATCAATATCCTTGATAAATATACAAAACAGTGGATCCAACACCGAACCCTGTGGGACTCGACGTAGCCGAGTGGTCAAGAGCACGAGTGCAGTAGCACACATTTTTTGAGTGGACCGGGGTTCAAGCCCATGACTACTAAATACGATTAACAATTTGTATTGATTGATTGATTTATTGTAAACTCCACTGACCTGGTGGTCGTGCTGGAGTATAAACAAGAACATTACTCCACAAAGAGCAGCACCCATTGATTACCACCCTCTGTCTCCAACTATCCTTTTATCCATTGTAGCAACTTACCCTTAATACCATTCCGCTCCAATTTGTACAGTAGTCTTCCATCTGCAACAGTGTCAAAAGCTTTCCTGAAATCCAAGTATATGATATCAAAATTATTTTTTGCATCCAGTTCCTTTGTAACCACATCATAATATCCTATCAAATTTGTCAGACAAGACTTTCCCTTAACAAACCCATGCTGTGTCTGAATTATTGCTGCAGTCTTGTCTAGATGATCCTGCAATGCATCTTTAATCAGTGACTTCATTATTTTACCCGGAACAGAAGTTAAACTAACTGGTCTGTAATTATTCGTGTCACCCTTCGATCCCCCTTTGTGAATGGGGATACATTTGCACATCTCCAGTCCACGGGGACCTCCCCTGAGTCTAAGGATGCTTGCATAATTGTGGCTAAGGGTTTGCTTACTTCCTTTTCCGCTTCCTTTAATATAACTGGATAGATCTCATCCACCCCAGGTGCCTTTCTTATGTTTAACTTCAACAATTTCTCCTCCACTTTGCTCTCAGTTATTACAATATCATTAAGCACCCTGCTCAATTTGATAACCTTCTGGCATTTTCAAACCTTAATAACTCTTCATGTGTGAATGTAGATGCAAAATACTCATTCAGTTTGTTTGCTATCTGAGCAGGAGCATCAACAGTCGAACTATCGATATCAAGTGGACCAATCAGATTCATCCCCTTCCTTTTAGAGTTTATATAAGTAAAGAAATCCTTGCTGTTTTTCTTAGCATCCTTTGCCAAAGATTTCTTGTAATCTGCCTTCGCCTGCCTCCTTTGTGATTTAATTACAGACTAGCTTATATCTGCCATAGGCTTCTGTGTTGCCTGATAATTTATATGCAGCCCATGCATTTTTCTTCTCTGTCACGAGTCTCATTAGTTCATTTGATAACTATTTAGGCCTAAACAATATTTCTTAATAGGTGTGAAACTTTTAGTAGCTTCCACGATTAATTCCTTGAATGCTTCCCAGTTAGAATTTGCTGTTGGTAACATCATCAGTCAAACAAGCAGCACACTTGTGCTGCTTGTTTGAATGGATTATATGATTGGTTGAACAAAAGAAAAAGTTGATGCTATGTGCAATCACCACGATATAGAGGAAGCCAAAAGAGAACAATGGTGATTGTTACTTTTGTAACAGTTACCATAATGTGAATGTAACTGGATTCTCAGAAAATAATAAGCACAAGATTGTTTATCCAATCATGTATTCAGCAATCAGATTAATCTTCATGATGACAGTATGCCAATTCTGGTACCTCCACAGCTTCTAGGTTCTTTAGAAGATTGGCACACTATGACCACAGATGCCAATGCGCCAAATAAATCCCCAAACAAACAAACTTTAGAAGATGAAATCAAATGTGATGGTGTGATCGATGGACACCTCAAAAGTTCAGCTGATCCTGAGTGTAAACCCAATGTAGAGACATCAGACTAAGTTTACCCAAGATTAGTTGACCTTGTTGGAGATTCATCCCTCTCCAAAGATAAAACCAAACTTTTATGTGTAAAGACACTTTGTTAAGAAGAACATTACAGTGTCTCACTGTTGAAAAAGAAACCAAGTTTGGGCAACATTCTTTACAGTAAACAGTCTGCTCTGCTACTGTCATGATATCAATGGATTTTTTGGGGAATTGTCACAAATACACATTACATCTGAATGGCACTTCTTCAACAGCTCTCCAACAGCAAAATTTGAAAAAAGACACTATAACATGAAGATGCTACTTGTAGCAAGCCAATACAGCACTTATCATTGGAATATCTGTGGTGACCTCAAAGCTATTGCTATGTTAATGGGCATTTGAGGAGGGTTCACAAGGTATTGTTGTTTTCTATGCCTATGGAATAGCCATTCTACTGTAGACCTTAGACATGACTGGTCTCAAAGAAGCACATATAGCCAGGGATAGATGCCTCCGTAGCCAGGTGGGAAGGAGCAGCAGTGTGTAGCACACGCTTCTTGATTAGACCGGGGTTCGAGCCCGTCACCACCAAAGACGGAGGATGCGGAAAGGTCAGAGAATGACCACTGCATATCCCCGAGCAATATGGCTTTAGTTGCTAATGCTCCTAAAAACCAAATAACAAAAAAATAACAAATAGCCAGGGATGAGTAGTGTGCAGTATATTCCATTAGTGGACCCACTAAAGATTTTACTTACACCTCTCCACATTAAACTTGCCCTAATGAACAGTCTTGTGAAAGTGACCGGTGAGATGAACTTGAGACGACTTCTCCACTTAAGTGAGAAGTTTCCATTGATCTGTACCATGAAAGTGAAAGGGGGAAATTTTTGAGGGTACTCAAATCAGAGAGCTTCTGTAGGATGCATGTTTTGAAAAATGCTTCAGTGTATTAGAACTAAAAGTATGGCAGGCTTTCAAATAGCTTTGTGGAAACGTTTTGTGTGACCACAGGTCTCCCACATACAGAGGCGTAGTTCAGAAACTGCTTGAATTATATGCAGAAATGTGATGTTGTATGTCATTGAAACTATCAAGACATTAATTCAGTGGTTTTCAACCTTTTTTTAATAACAGCAGCCCTAAGTAATTTATTTTATTTTGCGGCACCCCTACTCAATTTTCTGCCTGTTAGATCCGATTCTCTCTCTGTATATATCCGTGTATATATATATAATATTAAAAATATATATGTTATATGATATTATTACAATAATATAATTATAAAAATTACATTTCATAATACAAATTATATATATACAGTATATAATTTTATTCTTTATATAGAAGTACTAAGTAAATGTCAATTATAGATCACCACAAAATTAAAAAGATACTGTACACCATTTTATAAAGAAATAAACATATAAATTAAAAAATAATAAGTTTAAGTAACTTAAGCCCAATTACATGGCGCCCCTGGAATGTTGTTGCGGCACCCCGGTTGAAAACCACTGCATTAACTCATTGGAAAATCACTACCAAGGTTTCTGGAGTGAATGTATGTTGGCAGACTACTTCTGGATGTTGTACTGGACAAAGTGTACCAAAGGAAATCATCAGCATAACCTTTTTTAAATTGTACATATCTTTTACAGTAGTGTATATTATAAAGTGTGTTGAATTTAAACTGTAAAAGTTATGAAAATGTAATTGTAACCAGTCTTATGTGTTTTGTGATGAAAAAATTATCTTAATTATCTTAATTAATTTGCATTGATATTATCAGCATCTTTTACAAAAACTACTTGTGCTTAAAAAAACAAGAACATATTTGAAATCAGTCTGCAAAACTGGTTCAGAAAAGTGTTTATATTTTTGATTAAAAAAAAAACCAATTTCATTTTGTTGACTAGTGTTATCAGCTGTGATTATGAATCTTTTTGACATGTCAATTGCATTACCCCATTCCATGTGATTTTTATCTTTGAGGATATCTGAAAGAAAGGTTGTACCAAGACAGTCTGGGAATCTGAAATGGCTACATGTCAGGGGGGTCATATCAATTCCAGCAGAGATGTTACACTGCACAGTGTGCCATAGTGTTTCTTCTGCACACTGTATAGGAACAGCAAGAATAACACATTAAATAACACATAGGTTCCAGGCACCAAAAACTTTACCTGACATGGCATCTCTTTATTCTATTAAATTAAAAACTTTATAACATGATTGGAAAAAACTGCACACAGCTATCACTATTATTAATTATTATTTAATTTATTAATAGCACAATTAATAAAAAATCTTAGCGTAATAAATTTCCAACACGTCTAAATGGCATAAACAACAACCAACTGAATGCTTCACCGCATGGACCTTTACCACCTGCATCCATGAGTTGTTACTTTGAGGGCAGGAAGCTTTCTTGTTTCTGATACAGACGTGCTAAACAGTGATTGGCTCAGATTGTCCTTGATCATGTGAACAGCGCATGATACATAGTACAGTATGACACCAATAAATTTTGTCCAAAGATTTTAAACTTTAAATTTATAAAAAAAATTGCAAAAAAAAAAAAAAATGCAAAAATAAATGAATAAATAAATAAAAATAAAAATCGCCTTGTGGTTAGTGACCGGTGCTGGTGCAAATCGGACTAGCGCAAAATGAATGCTATTACATGACCAATAGTTGCACCTTCTGGCATATTTTTCCTTTTTGCTAGTAAAACCTTGTTTGTGGAAATTGTCTAGTATATATCTTTTAAAAGTCATTCTGTCCTCTCTATCCCACTGTTTAAATCAACTGAATATTTTCAGTGGATGAACCTTGCATTCTAATAACTTTTGAGCCGGCCAGAAATTTCAAATATCAGCCACACTCACCATTAAGTATTTTTTCAATCAAACTTGCTGAGTATAACAATTTCAATTTCAGTTTGATACAAATGAAATTGAAATGTCTTTCTGTAACATTTTGCACCAAGGTTTAATGGAGACATGAAATGAGACAAACTGGAACTCGAATGTAACATATTTATTATTATTAACAGCACTAAAACAGGCAAATTAATAAAATTCAGTTATAGAAATTAAATTCAGTTACTGTTATTCAGTTAAATTCAGGTCTGAAGCCTATCCTGCCAGGAGGAAACCCTCACATCTTCTAAGATACATATGTGGGGCCCTGTACCTGATGTATACTCCTCACCTTTTCACTTTGTAACCTGTTAGCAAAAGCCAACTTTATGGCTAGCGAACAAACAAGGATGGGCTGTCACTATGGGACTAAGGTGATCAAATTGGATAAATTACAGGTTAAAAGTTTATAACTAAAGTAGGACAAAGCAATTGAGATGCATACCACCAGACATTGCTCCTAGTCAACAAAGCCCCTTTCTCTGTTTGTTGGCAAATGATGATGCACAGCACTAAATATTACTTGAACAATCCTCACAACTTCAGAAGCTTAAATGGCAAAAATTGGAATTATTAAAAAAACTAAGCAATATGATATCAGAATAACAAATTACAGAAACCAAGAGGATGAATGCAGGTGAGCTGCAGCTAAATAAATTATAAATTAATTTATTCAAGAATTAAGAAGTGCAAGGAAGTTGTAGCTTTTAGAATTAGTTTGAAAGAAAGTTTAATTGGCTTGGAAGCATTATCCATTAGAGTTATGGGTAGTTATTTAAGGTACTTGAAATTTTTCTGTGCATATAGACCAGTTAACAACTCAAAAAAGAGATAAAATAGAGGAGTTCTTTAATGTCTTACAAATAACAATAGAAGTTAATGATTAATTGCTTGACTGAAGCCTACATTTACAAGTAATATAAACCAGTCCTTTAAAAAAAAAAAAAACATCTTTAGAGGGAAAACAGCTTATCTGCAACTATTAAACAATCATTTTCAATATCTAACAAAAGCACAACAGATTCTGAAATGAGGCAATATGAGAGGAACACTAATTTTTGGAAAAAAAAAAGAAAAAGCATTCACTGTATATTTTTAAACTTGAATAGGTTACAAATGTCTAGTAGATCCTACATTACTGTTGGAAGGCCATTAAATTATCACGAGCAGATACAAAACTGGTGATACTTTAAAGGCTTTCCACCAATAATATAAGCTTGGCAAATAGAAAACTTCACTTCTCTTGCAGCCATTCACCCAATAACTCCAGTTGTTCTCTTAGATCAACTGATAAGCAAGTTGTACCTGATGATTTTGACCCAACCAGTGAGCCTGGCTGGATGACTGCTGGACTAAGATCACAGTGGTTGAATAACAAGTGAGCCAGATAACTACTAACATTCTAGTGGTAAATTAAGCTCATGTTCATTGACTATGAAATGAAAGAGTGAAGCCCTTTTATTTTGGATCTGTGATGTGATATATGAATGATATTGAATCTGGTATGGTGCTGGTGCATGATTTCATGCACTAGAACCAAACCATATTCAGTATGCTAGCTGAACAAAATGAAACAAAATATTAATGCAGACACCAAATCATGAATTAACTCATATGACACTTAATTTTTTTTTTATTTTTAATTATGTTGGTTTTTTTTGTTTTTTTTGTAGTACAGTGTGGAAATTATTTCTCATCCTAACAGATGATGTAGCTTTTACATAATCTGAAAAAAAAAGACATTTAAAAAAATTTTTTTTTTTTGCTTTTGCACCAATTGGTAAAAAATGAATTCTTCACTGAATTATCAGTTTATTTTTCAGAATGCGGAACAGGTTAAATGTTGCAATAGTTGCAAAGGAAACATCACCAGAATTGTATACAAGGTTCATCATTAAAAAGTGTCCCACAATAATATTGTAAGTATATTCAAACTTAAATTTTCTTTGTTTATTAAATATTAAAATAAAAAGACTTAAGAAGCATGAAGCATGAAGTTTAGCATTAGTAGAGGCATTTGATGCAAGAAAGCAAGTTATGCAGCATCAGCCAAAAAAAAAAAAAAAAAACCCACTTCCACTTCACCCCTCTGTTCGTTCAAAATACCTGTCCAGCTGAGCCTTAAACTTATTTAGGCTATCAACCTCCACCACAAGGGATGGAAGTCTGTTCCACCAACCAACCACCCGCTGGCTAAAGGCAAATTTCCGCACGTCTATCCTACATCTGTCTTTCCTCAATTTGAATTTATGCCCTCTCAGGTGATTTTTCTGAGCTAGAGGAAGAATCCCATCAGCATTGAGCATGCTTAAACCATTCAAGGCTTTATACACCTCTATCAGATCACCTCGCTGGTGCCTAGTCTCCAGACACTGTAATTTGCAAAACTTAAGCCTTTCTTCGTAAGAGCACCCCTTTGTTCCATTCACTAATCTTGTTGCCCTTCTCTGTACTCGTTCCAGCAGCTCTACATCCTTCTTGAAATGAGGCCTCCAGACCTGTATACAGTACTCTAGGTGTGGCCTGACCAATGCTTATACAATGGAATAATCACCTCCTTATCCCTGCTGGAAAAATTCCTGTATATCATTGACAATACTCCATGAGCTACTCTTGCAGCCCGTCTGCACTGCTCAGAGAACTTCATATCTGCCTGCACAACCACCCCCAAGTCCCTTTCATTCTCTACCACTGTCAGTGTAGTACCACAGAGTTGATACGTTGCTCTGGGGTTGCTGTTTCCCATGTGTAGTACTTTACATTTGTCAATGTTAAACTTCATTTGCCACCTCTCAGCCCATCTGCTCAACCTTTCCAGATCCTGTTGCAGCAGCATAGTGTCAGTAGTGTCCTTGACAACCCTGCCAACCTTTGTATCGTCTGCAAACTTGGACATTAAGCCCGATATACCATCATCAATATCATTTATAAATACAGAAAACAATAATGGACCCAACACTGAGCCCTGAGGGACTCCACTAATAACATCAGTCCACGATGAGCAGTGTCCATTGATTACCACTCTCTGTCTTCTCCCCCTCAACCACCCCTTTATCCATAGCAGCAATTTGCCTCCAATGTCACACTGCTACAATTTGTGTAGCAGTCTTCCATGTGCAACAGTATCAAAAGCCTTTCTAAGATCCAAGTATATAATATCAAAGTTATTCCCTGCATCCAGTTCTTTTGTGACTGCATCATAGTATCCAATCAAGTTGGTCAGGCAAGACTTCCCCTTAACAAAACCATGCTGTGTCTGAGCTATAACTGAAGTCTTGTCTAAATGATCCTGCAGTGCTTCTTTAACCAGTGCCTCCATTAATTTTCCTGGAACAGAAGTTAAGCTCACAGGTCTATAATTACTTGTGTCAGCCTTTGATCCTCCTTTGTGAATTGGGGTCACATTTGCACATTTCCAGTCTATGGGTACCTCCCCTGAGTCCAAGGAAGCTCTCATAATTATGGCTAAGGGTTTGCTTACTTCCTTTGCTGCCTCCTTTAATATAACTGGATAGATCCCATCCACCCCGGGTGCCTTTCTTGTGTTTATCTTCAACAGTTTCTCCTCCACTTTACTCCCAGTTATTTCAAGATTCTGTAGCTTACTGCTAGAGTTGAATACACCTCTGGCATTCCCCTCGCTGAATAACTCCTCATGTGTGAATGTCGATGCAAAATATTCATTTAGTTTGTTAGCTACCTGAGAAGGATCATCAACAGTTGACCCATCAATATCAAGTGGACCAATCTGATTCATCCCCTTCCTTCTAGAGGTTACATAAGTAAAGAACTCTTTGCTGTTTTTCTTTGCATCCCTTGCCAAGGATTTCTCGTAATCTGCCTTCGCCTGCCTAACCTCCTTTGTAACTTGGTTGCATATCAACTTGTATCTATCATAGGCTTCTGTGTCATGTGTTAATTTGTAAGTATCCCATGCATTTTTCTTCTCTGCCATATGCCTCATTAGTTCATCTGACATCCATTTTGGCCTAAACCTTGAACAATATTTCTTAGATATGTAAAGCCTAGTAGCTTCCAAGATAAGTTCTTTGAATGCTTCCCATTTTGAATTTGCTGTTGGTAACATCATCAGTTGGTCCCACTGTATAGAATTTAAATACTGTCTCAGTCCATCGTAGTCGCCTTTACGGAAGCAATAACCCTTCCCTTTACCCCTAATGGTAGTTACCTCTTTGAGTAAATCCCACTTCAGCACACTGTGATCACTGCCGCCTAGTGGTTCATTTATCTGCAGATTCTTAATGCATGAAGAATCACTGCTGATAATCAAATCAAGAGTATTACTCCCTCTAGTTGCCTCCCGAACATGCTGATGTAGAAAACAATCATCCAATAAATCCACAAAAGCCCTGCTAGTGTGTGAGTAACCAGCCCCCAAATTCCAGTCAATATCTGGGAAATTAAAATCTCCCATTATAAGACACTCTGATTTACTGGCCCACTCTATTTCCCTGTACAGTTTCTTATTATACTCATCAGAGTCATTAGGCTTATAGCACACTCCGACTCTCAATTTTGATCTCCCAATGTTTATGTCACACCAAACTGACTCCACACTGCACTGTCCAGCGATGTCGACTGGCTTCACTTCCTTGGTTTTTATGTGTTTCTTAACTAATAGCATAACCCCTCCCCCCTTCCTATCCTGTCTATCCTTTCTGTAGACGTTGTACTCTCCAAATTGCAGTTCTGCATCCCTTATATCTGTGTGACACCACGTCTCTGATATCCCAACAATATCTGCCTTTGATGTTTTGAGCAATACCTCAAATTCATCAAATTTATTTACTAAACTCCTAGCATTGGTGTACACGCAAGTATACCTGCACCTGTTTCTATTCTTAGCTACCCTAACACAACCCATGTGTTTACTTGTTCCGCAATGGCTCCCAGCAGTCTCTGAAATACCATGCAACTTGTTTTTCAGGCTTCTGCTCATTCTAATAGAAGCAGTGCAAGAATCTCTTTCACCTCTGCCAGTGGCTACTGTCAATCTATTGGTCTTTGTCTCCCCCCAAGCTAGCAGTTTTCCGACCCACCTAACACTGCCTCGATAGCATCAGCAAATATTCTTGCACCCTTTCTATTTAAGTGTATCCCATCCCTGTAGAAGCAATCTCTCCTGTTAACAAGTACAGTCCAGGCTGAAAAAAATTCTACCCTTTGAGCCTTGCACAATCTTTCCAGGGCCGAGTGTTTAAGAACATTAATATTAGTAGGATTTACATCTTTTGCTCGATTGGACTAAAAGTAAACTGAAGTGTAAATGCATAAAAATTTTTATACAGAAATAACTGTATTTGTAAAATAATACGAGAAGTTTACCTCAATATAGTACGCTAATTAAAACGAAAAAATCTAAAATCTTACATTAGAGTAACAAATAATTAAAAGTCAATTTAACACAACTAAAAAACTATATAATGCAAATAAAAATAAGAAAAATAAGAATAGGAAGGAAAATTGTTTTGCAATTTTTTCTTTAAATTCTTTTAATTAATTTTCTTATTTTTAATTGCGTTAAATTGTTTTTTTAAATTAATGCAATTAAAATTGTTTTTTAGTTGTGTTAAATTGATTTTTAATTATTTGTTACTGTAATGTAAGATGTTTGAATTTTTTGTTTTAATTTCTGCAGAGTATCATACGGAAGTGTTCTATTTACTATATTGAGGTAAACTTCTCTTATTATTTTACAAATATTGATATCAACATAGAATGCATTGAGCATTACAGCTCTGGTTCATACTATTTAATACAGAAATAACATACATAATAATAAAATTTTATCATTCTCCACCTGCATTTAAATGGGAAAATATATATATAAAAAAAAAAAAAAAAGATATGAAGCGATGTGTGTGTGTGTGTGTACAGAAAACCATTATAATTCTATACACGATGGTTATAAAGTCCTTTTCCATTCTTAGAAATTAATAAAACTCATAAAAAATATAGGTTGTATTGGAAAATGTGTTTTTTTTTTTTATTGTAATAAGAATATGTGGGATTCTTTAAAGCAATAAAAATCAGTTTGAAATTTGCCCACCTGTGGGATATGCAGTGATTAATTTAGAAAAATACATAAGGGTGTGTTTTGTGCCAATCTTTATTGATGATGAGATCTCTGTGTCCATCATTATGTTCTAATAAGCACCCAAGACAGTGCACTTGTTCTCCACAGCAGCTTGCAAAATTTCCAAAGGAATGTTTGCTACCTCCCAACAGATTGTGTCCCTCAAATCTGAAAGAGTTGAGGAGAAATCTGTAAACATGGCATTTCAGATATTCCTACAATATTTTACATCCCTGGCCTGAAAGATGCAGGCCAGGGATGTGAAAAATGTATACTGACAATTTGCTTTTCTGGGAAGATTTCTTGTAGGAGTTGCTGGGCATTATTGTCAGTGTGGGGTGCAGCACCATCCGGCGTAAAAATTGTACTTCCATGTAAACCACATTCATTAATGAATGTGGGATAATTTTGGCATGCAATATTGTGTGCCATTTAATTTAAATTTAATGAATTTGAAAATAATAATTTCACATGATCTTAGCCCTTGATTGTTAATGGTTTCAAATAAAAAGGGACTAATAACGATGCATGTCATAAATCCATATTAATCCATACTGTAACATTTAATGGGTGGAGTGGTTCCTCGACTTACATGAGGGTTTTCTGTACCCTAAATTTGACAATTTGTGCCTATCACATATCCATAGGTGAAAGTAAAGTTAATTCATCTGCAGGTTGGATAAAGTATTATTTAACATCCATTTATAGGATGTTAAATAGCCATTCTGAATCCTGTACAACCTTGTCAGTTATCATCTGGGTGAAATCATGATGGTTTTAATAGTCGGATAGCTCCAATTGATGCATATATGGATTTTATAGGAAATATGTGGAGGCCTACCTTTAAGGCTCTACTTACTAAGCTCCAGGGAATGCCAGTTGTGAGATGTATGGTGAGCACCAGATAATCTCGGTGAATTTGATTGGGCTTACTGTTATTACATTTCATTAATTTTTTGAATCATTTCTTGTGATGCTGAGAGACAACCACTTATAGGCCTTATAGTTAGGTAGCCTTGTTTAAAATGTCTTAAGTGTTTAATATTCAAGGAATATGCATTTAGTCAAAGCTTAATAAAGAGACGGCACTCACCTCAATAATCCGTTGTGGTTTTATGAATCATGAAACAGTAGTGTGAGAAATCATTGGTTAAACTAAAAATGGAGTTTAAAGATTTAATAAGGAAAGTGTAATTTAAAAAGAGTAATTGAAAAACTTAGCCTAGAGGAGGAGGGGGGTGCACCATATCGTCCTCTAGTTGTTGAATTACAAAGCTGTATAAATAAAATAATATTATCTAAAATTAAAAATTAAGAATTAAAATTAAAAAAGGAATAAGGCCAATAGTTGAGAACGATGGACTTTCAATAGATTCATCTTTAGTTGGCAATAAAAAGAAGAGCAAAAGGGTTGCTGTAGATCTTAAGTACCTGAAATGTTTTGCTGAACATATGGTAATTTAATTCGCGTGAGATTCCAAATGGTAGACAAGGTAACTGGAAGTTTTGTGTTTAAGACGTCAAGATCGGTGTTGATATGATACCATTCTATTACGAGGGTTTTGTATAGGAGGAGTTTATAATTTGAATTTAATTTGATGATGGTTGTTGCGGCATCAACTGAGGGGTTGTGGTTATGAGTGTGTACATGCTGAGACAGTTCATTATTTCCTTGCTGTGTCCAAAAACTATGGATGTGGTAGTAGGCACGTATGTTTGCAATTGTGGATGATCCAAATTTATTAGTAGTGCTCCCAATGTAGCATGTGTTAGAGTTGGATTGATATTTGATTAAATAAACTGTTATTTATGTCTTTAGTGTCATAAATGTAGGTTTCTTTATATTTGTTAAAAGGGGCTCCTAATTTATTATAGGTAGAAAATATTATAGAGACATCAGTTTTAGTGAAGATATGACGTAATCGTCCAGCGATTTGGCAGTGGTAAGGGGGAACAACACAATGTTGGATTTTTTATAACTGGGTTTAGAAACACTCAAACAGTTAATCTTATTTTTAACAGTTGAAATAATTTGTTGGATTAGTTTGATGGGTGTAAATTTTTCAGTGAAATATTTTAGCTCGAAAGATAGATCATCCTGTGATTGGCAGTATTTGAAGGCATTAAAAACTTGGTTGTAAAGAACTGATTTCTTTACGCTAAGGGGGTGGTGTGAGAGAAAATGTAGATATTGGCCTGCATTGGTTTTTTCCCTGTAGATTTTTGTTTTTAGCCTGTTATTTTATTTATATATGGTTAAATTAAGAAAATTGATTGCGTTTCCAGTTCTAAAGTGTATTTTAATCTTGTGTGTACTAAATTAAAACTGGTAAAAAGGTTGTTGACGGTGTTTTGGTCTCCGATTATTAGAACATCGTCTGCATACTGGATGTAAAGTTTAATATGCCGGAAAAAGTTGAAGGGTTTGATGTTCGACTGTGGCAAGGTATATTTCAGATAAGGGCGCTGAGAAACCTAGGCCCATAGGGAGTCCGAAAATCTGTTCATACACCTGGTCTTTAAAATAGAAGTGTCTAGCTTTAATTAATACAGTAATGAGCTCCAGAATGCTGTCAATGTTGAGAGAAGTCCAATTCACTAAGGTATTGTCCAAAGTTAAAAGGTTGCGTAGGGCCAAACATTTGCAAAAAACTTTTTCAGTACAGTCTATAATATTTGAGTTAGTAATTTTTAAAAGTGGGAGAGGAGTTTGTAAGCACCCTGTATATATGTGCATGAAATGAAATTGAAATATATAAATTAAGAATATGTTAGCAGAATGTCCAAGCTAAGTAAAAAGCAAATGCAAAGAAATCAGTACATCACTATAACAATGAGAGAGAGAAAGAGAGGCACAGAGAAACTAATGTAAGGATAAGGATGTTGTAGAAGGAATACAAACATAAAATAATTTGTAAGTTAAATGCATACTGATGCTTGTCTTACTGTGTTTTTTATTTTTCTTCCTTTATTCTTTTCTTTAATATAATATTTTCTAAAGGCGCACTATAGCCCCAGCAGCTTATGCGCCATTAAACCTCCATAACACACACACACACACACACACACACACACACACACACACACACACACACACACACACACACACACACACACACACACACACACACACAATATTTTCTAAAGAGTGTGTGCATGTGCGGTACGTGTGCATATATGTATATATGTAATCATAAAAAATTGTATTTTAACTGAAGGCAAGGAACAAGAATAATATTAATAGAGACAAAATGAAAATGGAACAGTAAACTGTGAAACATAAAAATTTTACAAAAGATATATATACAGTCGAACTTCCCTATAACGAATTCGATAAATCCAGCGAAAAAATTCGTTATAGAGAAATTTCGTTATACAGAGAATATCTTTTTTATTAGAAATTGTTATCTAATTAGAAAACAAAAACGAATCTACATTTATTTTTAATATATTTTATTTCAAAAACATACTTATTTAAATTACGTTTACACAATTTTCGCCAGTAAGTATCACAAATTTAAAAAAAAATCTGTAATTTTCGTTTGCACAGTACAATTAAAAAATGTCTGATTCTCAAAGAAAACCTCACATTTGTTCAGAGCATTAAAAACATTATCAGGAACATTTTCACAAAGCTGTAGACTCATACGAACCATTTTAAAAGCGTTAATCATTTCTTCGCGAGTTGGCTTTTCTACGGGTTGTTCTGATGTGTCTTCAGCGTCATCGTTAATTTCTTCGTGATCATGGTCGCGTCTAACACTGTTCAGCAGTATTTCATCTTCATTTGGATGTTCTGCTGTAGTCAGATCTTGATCTACATAAACATAACTATCCAGTGTTATTTAATTTTCAATGTTTCCGGCCGATTCTAATAATGTCCAAAAGTTTTTCATTTGTGAAAGGGGCAGTTCATCTTGTTCATCCAGTTGTTGTTTGACTTCTGTATTCAATACAAATCCCGCTTTCGAAAAACAATTTTGAATAGTGTATTCGGTGACATCATCTGTCCAAACTTTTGCCAGTTCAGAGATGCAATCGCTAAGGTTAATTGTAACCTCCAAGTTTCTATTTTCTGATAATGCATTGACAATCTTCATTATTATTCTCTTTCGATAATGAAATTTAAAATTTTTAATAATGCCTTGGTCCATTGGCTGGAGTTTTGATGTTACGTTTGGTGGTAAAAACAACAACTTCGCACTTTTAAGTTTGGCAGAAATACTGGCAGAATGTGCCAGACAGTTGTCAGTTACCAACATAATTTTCCTTTTGTTATACGCTTGTCTAGTTTTAAAATCCATTCTTCAAAAATATCACTTGTCAGCCATGCTTTTTTATTAAAGGTGTAGTCAACTTCCAAAGATTTTGTGCCTCTAAAACATCTTGGGTTTTTTGATATTCTGATGACTAAAAGTCTTAATTTTTCACTTCCTGTCATATTTGCTCCAACTAGCACAGTGATTCTTTGCTTTCCGCCAAAACATTTATCATCCTTAAAAGCAAGTGTTTTCTGTTCGGTAAACATTTAAAGAATAAACCCATTTCGTCAGCATTAAACACATCCTTACGCTCATATTCTTCCAAAATCTTCTTTAAGATATTGTCCCTCCAACTGTTGCAATCTTCTTCGCTTACATTAACACTTTCTCCACAAATAACCTTTTCCACAATTCTGTGGCACTTCTTAAATTTATCTAGCCACTCAGTGCTTGCATTAAATTCTGTATGTCCAAGGGACTGTGCAAATTTCAGAGCTTGTTGCTTAATTATTAGGCCCGATATTGGGATATTCTTTTCACGTATCATTTGCACCCATTTTAGAACAGCTTTATCAACATCTTCGTATTACACAACTTAATTCGCTTCTTGTCTGCTCCTCCTTTAATTGCATTTAAAATTGATTCTCGATTTTTTAAAATCGTAGATAAACTGCTTGCATGTATGCCATATTTCTCCGCAACATCTTTTTTCTTAAAACCCTGGTCAATATTACAATCTTTGCTTTATCATTAATATTTTAAACACTTTCTCTTCGACATTGTTTCTGCAATTGTAAAAATTACTCTACTGCAGCTCTTGCTGATACACACACTGCAAATTTCGCTGCGCTGGCCATATATTGAATTGTTAGTACCGCCTACTCAGTGACGTTTGCCTGCCAATTCAACAGTATCACGTGACCTTTCCTATCAATCACTTTGAAGAAATATACGAGTTTGTGAATTTCTTTTATTCTGCTTTCATTCATATATACATGAAAGAAAATTTATGATTAATGTATGCTGTATGTTACTTTTTAGAAACAAAAAATACAAGAGCATATAGCCCATGTGATTGATGACGAACAAAATTAAAAAAAAAATTCATGAAACCCATCTACTGGGAGTCCAGTTAGATGAGAACGGACATATCACATAATGATTGACAGGAAGGTCATGTGGTACAGTTGAGGTGAGAAGCGAATGTCACTCAGTAGGCGTTACTAAAAACCAACTATGGTAGCATTCTATGTATTGCCGCTGCAGCATGCTAAAGGTTTACTGCAGCGAATTTCGTTTTCTCCTGAGCCAACATCAATTTACAAATCTACCCTATTTATTGTAAAGTTTATGACCACTTTTAAGAAAACCCATTTGGTTTAATAACTGTAACAAAAATGAAACAAAGACACCCTCCTATGGGTGTCAATGGCCACATGTGTTCACTAAAAGGATGACTATTTAATTCCAGATGCTAATGCGCAATTTTGGAAGGAAGGAGGCAGTATATTTGAGCGACTGTTTAGCAGTAAATGCTTGAAAATCTTCAAAAATGCTTTTACTAATTTTTTTAAAAATTCTTTATAGAGACACTAACACTTCACTATATGGGGTTAATTTTACATGTAATTTCGTTTCAAGGTGCAATGTTTTGCAAAAAAATTCGTAATATAGAGAAATTCGTTAAACAGAAGTTCGTAATAGGGAAATTCCACTGTATATAGCAGCCTGGAAAGCAAGGCAATGGGGATTTCCAGGACTGCTGGGAATCATAGTGGAACAAGATAATACATGGGCTGTGTTAGGGTAACTAAGAGTAGAATCAGGTGCATGTATACTTGCATGTACAAAGGGTACTAGGAAAGTTTTGCAATATGACGCAACAATGAATCACAGGAAGCTGCTTGTTGCTGCATGTTGAGACATGTTCATACATGCATAGTAACCGCCGCGCCAAGTCGATGGGCTCAGTTATTCATTAGTAGTGAGAGTGTAAAGTGCTTGCGATGGCATCGTGGTCACGAAATGAGATAAGGACAGTTTTGCGGTATAATTTCGTGCGTGGTTTAACCATAGACCAGTGCTTAGAAGAAATGACTCTTGCACTAGATGATGATTGTCCACATCGTACAACGATATTCAGGTGGTATAGAGAATTCCAAAGGGGAAATTTCACTCTGGGGGATTCTGAGAGGCCGGGAAGGCCACGAACGTCAGTTACGGAGGAAAACGTTACTGCTGTGAGGAAAATGCTTGACGAAAACAGGCGAGTGACCTACCAACAGATAGAGGATACTTTGGGCCTAAATGCACCAGCAATTCGTTCGATTCTGCAAGATCATTTGCACGTGAAGAAACTTTGTTCTCTCTGGGTGCCGCATCAACTGACTGAAGAGCAGATGACACGACGTGTGACTTGGTGCCGGGAGATGTTAAAAAAGTTTGATAAGGGACAATCTCGGTATGTGAACAACATCGTGACAGGTGACGAGACTTGGCTGTACTATTACGATCTGCCGACCAAGGCTCAAAACAAAGTTTGGGTCTTTGATGATGACGACACACCCGTAATTGTCAGAAAATCCCGATCTGTAAAGAAGAAAATGATAGCTGTATTTTTCAAATCGAGTGGAATTGTGGAACGTGTCGTTTTGGACACGCAGAAGACAGTCACAGCTAAGTGGTATACTGAACAATGCCTGCCTAAAGCCATTGGATCTATAAAGAACCTGCGGCCAAAGTCAAGAATGGACACCTGGTACCTCCATCACAATAATGCTGCAGCTGACCGCGCCAAAGCCTGCACCGAATATTTGACCTCGACAGGACTGAAATTTCTCGAGCACCCTCCCTACAGTCCAGACCTTGCTCCTGGCGACTTTGCACTGTTCCCGCATGTGAAAATGAAGCTAAAAGGGAGGCAGTTTTCCAGTGATGAGGACCTTCTACGGGCTTGGGACAACGAGTGTGCTTTACTCCCTAGTGAAACTTGGCAGAACTGGTTTAAAGATTGGTTTCGGAGGATGGAGAGGTGTATTGAATGTAGAGGAAATTACTTTGAAAAAATTAAATAAACAAAGCTGTATTGCAAAACTTTCCTAGTACCCTTTGTACACCAATGCTAGGAGTATAGTTAATAAATTTGATGAGCTTGAAGTGCTAATCAAGACGTCAAAGGCAGATATTGTTGGGATATCAGACGTGGTGTCACACAGACATAAGCGGTGCAGAATTGGAATTTGGAGAGTACAATATGCACAGAAAGGATAGACAGGACAGGAAGGGAAGAGGGGTTATGCTCTAAGTTAAGAAACACATGAAATCTAAGGAAGTGCATCCAATTGATGCTGGTGGACAATGCAATGTTGAGTCTGTTTGGTGTGACATAAGCACTGGGAAAGGGAAAATTAGAGTAGGTGTGTGTTATAGCCTAATGAACCTTATGAGTTTAATGAGCAATTGTGGAGAGAAATAGAGGGCCAGTAAATTAGAGTATAATATAATGAGGGATTTTAATTTCCCAAAGATTGATTGGAATTTGTGGTTTGGCCACTCACACACTAGCAACGCTTTTGTGGATTTATTGGATGATTGTTTTCTACAGCATGTTCGGGAGGCAACTAGAGAAAGATACTCTTGATCTGATTATCAGTAGTGATTCTTCATGCATTAATAATCTGCAGATAAAGGAACCACTAGGTGGCAGTCATCACACTGTGCTGAAGTGGGATTTTCTCAAAGAGGTAACTACCATCAGGGGGAAAGGGAAGGGTTTTTGTTTTCGTAAAGGTGACTACGGTGGTCTGAGACAGTATTAAAATTCTATATGGTGGGACCGACTGCTGATGTTACGAACAGCAAATTCAAAATGGGAAGCATTCAAAGAATTAATCTTGGAAGCTACTAGGCTTTTCATACCAACTCAGAAATATTGTTCAAGATTTAGGCCTAACTGGATGTCAGATGAACTAATTAGACATATGGAAGAGAAAAAAAATGCATTGGACACATAAATTAACAGGTGATACAGAAGCCTATGATAGATATAAGCTGGTCTGTAACCAAGTCACAAAGGAGGTTAGGCAGGCAAAGGCAGATTATGAGAAATCTTTGGCAAAGGATGCAAAGAAAAACAGAAAAGAGTTCTTTACTTATGTAAACTCTAGAAGAAAGGGGATGAATCAGATTGGTCCACTTGATATTGATCGTTCAACTGTTGATGATCCTGCTCAGGTAGCTAACAAACTGAATGAATATTTTGCATCTACATTCACATATGAGGAGTTATTCAGGGAGGGAAATGCCATAGGTGTATTAAACTCTGGAAGTAAGCTAGATAATCTTGTAATAACTGAGAGTAAAGTGAAGGAGAAATTGTTGAAGATAAACATAAGAAAGGCACCTGGGGTGGATGGAATCTATCCAGTTATATTAAAGGAGGCAGCAAAGGAAGTAAGCAAACTCTTAGCCATAATTATGAGAGCTTCCTTGGACTCAGGGGAGGTACCATGGACTGGAGATGTGCAAATGTGACCCCAATCCACAAAGGAGGATCAAAGGGAGACAGGTAATTACAGACCTGTTAGTTTAACTTCTGTTCCAGGAAAATTAATAGAGGCACCGGTTAAAGAAGCATTGCAGGATTATCTAAACAAGACGTCAGTTGTAGCTCGGACACAGCATGGGTTTGTTAAGGGGAAGTCTTATCTGACCAATTTGATTGGATGCTATGATGTCGTCACAAAGTAACTGGATGCAAAGAATAATTTTGATATCATATATTTGGATCTTAGAAAGGCTTTTTGATACTGTTGCACATGGAAGACTGCTGCACAAATTGGAGCAGTGTGACATTGGAGGCAAATTCGGCTATTGTTAAAGGGATGGTTGAGTGGGAGAAGAAATTGTGGTAATCAATGGACATTGCTCTTCATGGACTAATGTTATTAGTGGAATCCCGCAGTATTCAGTGTTGGATCCATTGTTGGTTTCTGTATTCATCAGTGATAATGATGATGGTATATCAGGCTTAATGTTCAAGTTTGCAGACAATACAAAGGTTGGTAGGGGTGTTAATGACACTAATGACAGTAAGCTGCTGCAATAGGATATAGAAAAGTTGAGCAGATGGGCTGAGAGGTGGCAACTGAAGTTTAATATTGACAAATGTAAAGTACTGCATATGGGAAGCAGTAACCCCTGAGTAACGTATCAACTGTGTGGTACTACACTGACAAGGTAAGGTATGTTCGTGTCAGACGGCACCTGGGATTTCTCCCATCTCCGCATGTGTTTCGCTGTATCGAGGACAGTACACTGTCAAGCCAGAGACTTGAAAGTGTGTGGGTCGTGTCTGTGCAGTGTGATATGTTGTGCCCATTGTTTATCTGGCTTATTGGCCCCAGGCCCCTAGTGGGGCCCGACGTTGCCCATACCCTGCCCCGTGGAGGCTAGCCGGGTGTATCCAGTATCACAACAATTTGCTCTGGCAGGTCCTGCCACCTAGTTTCCTGGGATTTCAGTGGCTAGGGCCTATTAAAAAAAAAAAAAAAAAAGTTTATGCATTTGACATTAATACTTAATGGGATTGCTGTTAGGAAATCGCTGGTTAGGGTTGAACACTAAAGAGATGTGTTAAAGGCCAAATAGGTCAGGCAAAATTTTGATGTTATTAAATTTAGACATGTAACGCTAGATAAAAGCTGATAGTGTTAGATATCTTAGAGATTTGCACAAAACCGGTAGAATTTAGACGTTGGTTATAATTTGGCGGCATTGTTAAGGGGTGTACTCGGTCAATTTAGTGAGAGAGAGGGGGGGGAGATTGAATACTGGGATGGAAACAGATAGAAGAATAGGGACGGATAGAGTAGGCATCCCCAAAGAGGTCAGTGGAGACGAGCCCCACCAGGCGAAATATGGGGGGTAGGCAGGGAGGAGAGGAGACAGAGATCCGTCTCCTCCATTCCCTGCCTGGGGATGGGGTTTTAAAGGGAACCAGGTTAGAGTACCCAGTTCGGATCGCCAATGGCGTGTTGGCAGCAAAGCCGCAGAATGTCTTCGTCGGTGTCATGTCCAAGTTTATGCATTTGACATTAATACTTAATCCGGTATGAAGGTCCAGCTGCCCATCCCGCTCTGGGGCTGGGATATGTTAGCTGGCAGTGTTAGCTGGGAACCTACCAGGTGGGGGGGGGGAGACACACATTTACTTCATTCGTAATGTGCATTCTCACTCTACTTGCATTCTTTTTTTTTTTATTTATTTATTTATTTTTTTTTTTATACTTTTTTCTTATTTTATAATTTTTATATATATATATATATATATTTTTTTTTTTATTTATTTATTTATTATTATTTTTTTTTTTTTTTTTTTTTATTTCACTCAACTCATTCATCTTTTTCTCACACACCAGGAGGGGATGCAATGATGGGTAGCGTAAATTTAAATACTAATTAAAACCAGGGTTAGTGTGTACTTAACTTAGCATTTGTGGTTTGTGTTCTTTTCTCTCACGCTTACACTTTTATTCATTCTTCTAGCTCTCATCTCATTTATTCGACTCTTTCTTTCTGCACTGCACTGCACTCTCTGGGCACCGCAACTTACTGTTATTCTTCAGTTGTGGTGCAGGCTTAGCTGCAAGGTTTTTTTTTTTTTTTTTTGCAGGCCAGGGGAGAATGCAGTGATAGTGTTTATGTGGTTTGTAAATGTTTGTTGGTACAGTATATATAAAGTAATGTAAGTTATTTTTAACTTTGTATTCTTTCGGCCAATTACATTTGCTCTTCTGCTCATTCCCATTCACTTTCTCTGCATGCATTCCCATCCCCCTCCCCTACATTGGTTTGGGGCCCCAGGTTCCTACACATGGCATGGTAGTCATGGGGAGTTTTGTTATGTCAGGTTTCTGTCAGGGTGCAGAATACTGCTATCCTAACAGTTTTTAAGTCATCATCTGGGCGTGGTGGGAAACGTGGGCAATTTTACTATTGATTATTGTTTAATTGCTGGGGGGCTGAATTGCCATTCTTTGCATTGCTCTGTGCATTTCGAAAACTTTCTGTGTGAAAGATGTAAAAGCTTTATAATTTTGCTCTTCTATGATGAAGAGATGTTCTTCTCCCCTGGGAAGGGGACCAATCTGTGCTATTAGCTCTGTTCTGGGGATGTCATATATTATACATTCATAGAGAATGTGTGCCCAGTCTTCACTTTCGCCACAGGTGCAGTTTGGGTCATCGGTCAGGCCTAAGGAGGTTAGTTTCGCCTTTAGGGAGCCGTGCCCTGTCAATATAAATGTTGTAAAAAGTCCAGGAGCATACCACTTAGGTGGCTTTGGGCTAACCATTGACACCAGTGGCAGAAACCGTTTGGTGACCAAACCTCTGGTTTCCTGCTCCCACTTTGTTTGCCATAGCTCGTAGAGCTTTGTGGCTATTCTTTTTCTTTCATCATTGAAGGTATTGGTTGTATCAAGGGCTATCCCCAGAAATTCTGTGGGTATGCCCTTTTTAAATCTATAATATAAGCCTCTTTTGGCTACTTCCAGGTAAAGTGGGAGAGTTCCGGCCAGCAACTGTAGTGCAGGTGTGCTTACTGTGCGACATGCTCTGGTAATAGTGAGTAGTATTGTCCTTTGTATCGATTCTAATTTATTCCTATTTCTTACTATGGCCGAGCGTATGAACCACGCACCGGCTCCATAGGTGATAACAGGTAGGAACATTGCACGGTATATGATTGCCAAGGTCTTTCTTTTGAGTCCCCAGTCAGCTCGACTGATCCTGGCAATCATACCTGCATAATTTCGCACTTTCTTCGCCAAGTAGATCAAATGGGGGTAAAAAGTTAATTTTGAATCAAAGACCACTCCAAGATATTTTAGTTCTGTTACCATTTTTATAATGATTGTGTTAATTTTGATTTGTGGACGTCTTCTTATGTCCAAATTACCTTTTAGAAGTATTTGTTTGGTTTTTTCAGGCGATATTTTGAGCATGTGCATTTGTGCCCACTCCTGCAGCTGCAAGAGAGCGGCGTTTGATCTTTGCTCTACAACCACTCTTGAGTTGCCTTTTACAAGGAAAACAAGGTACTACACTGACAGTGGTAGAGAGTGAAAAGGACCTGGGGGTAATTGTGCAGGCAGATATGAAGTTTTCTGAGCAGTGCAGATGGTCTGCAAGAGCAGCTCATGGTGTCTTGTCAATGATATACAGGAATTTTTCTAGTAGGGATGAGTAGGTGATTATCCCCTTGTATAAGGCAATGGTGCAGCCACACCTTGAGTACTGTATACAGGTCTGGAGGCCTTATTTTAAGAAAGATGTAGAGCTCTTGGAACGAGTACAGAGAAAGGCAACAAGATTAGTGAATGGAACAAAGGGTTGCTCTTACGAAGAAAGGCTTAAGATTTGCAAATTTGTACAGTGTCTGGAGACTAGGCACCTGTGAGGTGATTTGATTGAGGTTTATAAATTCTTGAATGGTTTGAGCATGCTCAATGCTGATGGGATTCTTCCTCTTGCTCAGAATAATCACCTGAGAGGTCATAAATTCAAATTGAGGAAATACAGTTGTAGGATAGACGTGCAGAAGTTTGCCTTTAGCCAGTGGGTGGTTGATTGCTTGAACAAACTTCCATCTGTCGTAGAAGTTGATAGCTTAAACAGATTCAAGGCAGAACTAGACAAACATTTGGAGCAAGTGGATGGGTGAAATGAGAAGGGTCTGTGTTTTTTTTTTTTTTTTTTTTTTTGGCTGATGCTGTATAAACTTGCTTTCTTGCATCATGTGCCCTGCTAATGCTAAAAAATATATAATATAAAGTGTACAGAAATCTGCTTTACAAAACTTAAACATATTTATAGGGTACATGATACAAACCAAAAACCATGCCCAGGTGATAGAGGATATCTTCAAATTTAATTAGAGGTGTTTAACGTGGGCAACTTTAGTTACTCTGCATTTGTTTCACCTATAGTTCAATTCCTTTTATATTCGAATCAGTAGATCTCTGTTAATGTGGCTTGTTTATTCACAAATGCATTGTTTAAGTTCCATAACAGTTCCTGGCATAGTTGGAACTTACACATAGTCTTTTCTGAATCCCTGTAGAGTAAAATTTAAAGGAGTCAGATTAGGGGCTTGTGAAGCCACAAAATTGATCTTCCTATTCCAATCCACGTTCCAGGAAACACTTGGTTCAGGTATGCATAAACTTCTTTGTAGTAATGTGGTATAGCCTTGCCTTGTTGAAAAGTCAAGTTGCTATTATTGTCATTCTGCAGTTGGAGTGGCGCCTCCTTAACCAGGTGGGCAGTGCGTAGCACACGCTTCTTGATTAGACCGCGGTTCGAGCCCGTGACCCCCAAATACGGAGGATGCGGAAAGGTCAGGGAATGACCACCGCATATACCCAGAGCAATATGGCCTTAGTTGCTAATGCTCCTAAAAACCAAATAACAAACAAGCAGTTGGAGCGTAAGGAAATTCTCTAACATGTCCAATTACACAATGCCTGTGATGGTAGCTTTTTCAAAGAAGAAAGCTGTGCACACTTTGGAACAACTCATAACATACTAAAGGCAGTTTATGATTACATTCTGTTGTGATTATGGTTTTGCAATTATGCTACCATCCGCTGCAGTGTGCACATTTTCCATTTGGTGGTAAAAAACCTTAAAGATATCCTCTATCACCTGTTAGCAGTTTCAGGTTTGTATCATATACAGCCTAAATTACAGCAATGGCCGAAATGATTTAATTTTGTTGTCCAAAAAAAAGAGACTGGTCTAAAGAGGCTGGCTTTTAGACCAGTCTCTTTTTCTGGTATTAGAAATGTGAACGTTGTATTAGAAATTCCTATTACTGCCATTGAAATTTATCAAAAAAATTAACATTATTCGCAGTAGAATTTTCTTTCCTCCTACTGTTTTATTTTTTAAAAAGGAATGTTAAAGTTATTTATTTTTTTTATTTTATTTTAGATTTCGTCTAGGTAAAATGTACCATTATAGTCTATCTGATATTAGTGTAGTTAATCTAAAACAATTTGTAGAAGGTTGGTATAGGAACTCCAAGTCTGTTAAGGTGCCAGTACCTTTATCCCCATTGTAAGTATATAGAATTTTAGCCTAATTAAAATTTTGTAATATTTGTATATTTTACACTTTTGAATAATAATGCTTCTCTTCATATAAATTAATATGTGGCAGATCCTGCAACTTATCATGTATTATGTCCTACGTGACAATAGCAGTTCCATCACTCACTCATTTGTTTGGGGAGGAATACTTAAAGGCCTTTTCAATTGGAGCTGCAGTTAGCTTATCTCAGGAGGAGGGAGGGAGTAGAGTTCCCCCTAGTTAGTTGCTCTGGGTATTTTAGCCCACTTAACATACAGATTGGCTTGCGAATATAATACTCTAGACCAGCATTTCCCAAACTTTTTTAGTAATGGAACACCTTTCATCTCACAATATATTTACTGAACACTTTTCATCTAGCAATATATTTACGGAACGCTTTTCATCTCACAACATATTTACGGAACACTTACGAAACACAAGTTTAGCAGGAGCCAAAGAACTGTTTGCTAATGTTTCATTACATATGAGGCACTGTGCATCAGCAGCATCTTTTATTTCCAACACATGTAAAGCCAAAATTCGAATAACTGTCATCATACTTTCATTTTGGTCTTTTATTAGTTGGTTCCTGTTTTTTCACTTTGGATTTTTGGGGAACAAAGGCTGCGATTGTTCATCCTCACTTTGAAGTGCGATAATATTGTGTTCGTTTTCATCGACCACAGTTGCAATACTAGAAGTACTTTTGCTTCTCGTTTTAAAGTTCCCTTTTTCAACCACAAATTTTTTTTATTTTAATTTATTTATTTTAATAATAATATTTCAAAATATAATTATCAAAAAAATTTATACAAGGAAGTGAGTTTAGTTATGATATTGGTTCGCTTCCCCCTTTCCTTCAACTCATGTACTCCAGGATAAATTGCATAGGAATGGCATATTAGACCATTACTTGCTACTTTTTCAGATGTCATTATCCCTACGCATACTTTTCTATGCAAATCCTGCCAAAATAAAGTGTTCCGCGGTCTGTTTGATTATTAGTCTATGCCAGTATCATTAATAGCATAAATCATTAATAACCGAAAAAAAATAATGTTAAAAATTATAATGATACAAAAGTGGTGTACGCTACAAATTGCAAAATTATTTATTTTATTTTTTTAATTATTAATTACGATTTTTTGTGGAACACTAGTGTTCTGCAGAGCACGGTTTGGTAAATGCTGCTGTGGACATAATACAGTGCATCTCTGAAAATTAATAAGATAAAAATCCTAAAAAAAAAAAAAAAATGTTCAACAAAGAATTTGTTATAGAAATCATTAAGTAGAGTCCCATGAGGACTATTCTAAATGATTTTCATAATAAATTCTTTTTTGAACATATATTTTTTTAAAGATTTTTATCTCATTACTTCTCAGAGATGCACTGTGCAGTATATATAAGAGTATGTTCACAAGCCAATCTGATGTTGAGTGGACCGAAAAACCCAGAGCAACTCACTGGGAGGGGACCCTACTCCCTCCTCCCGAGATCAGCTAACTACAGCATCAACAGAAGAGGCCTTCAAGTATTCCTTCCATTTCTGACAGGATTTCAACCCAGACCTTCCCAAACAAATGAGCAAGCGGTGAAACTGCTATTGTCATGTAGGACATAATATATGATACTTTGCAGCATCTGCCACATATTAATTTTATGTTACGCATTTTTTTTTTTATCATTTGAAATCATTCTTAAAACTGTTCTGAAGTTATCTCCTTGAGATAAATTTGGAGGAATTTCGCATTGGTCACATTCTTTTGGATGGTACAAAGTAGTTTTCTTTTCATCATTTTTAACTTCAGAGAGAGAAGGAAGTCAGCCACAGCCAAATATGGTGAATGGAAGTAACTGTGGTTGATTCCAGTAACTCCATTTTTCAAAAAAAAAAAAAAAAAAATGGTTCTTGTTTTCATGAAAGTCTGGTTTGCCCTTTTAAATTCTTTTTAACAATCATCAGATGAGATTTTCATGAAAAATGAAATTGTATTAATTTCCTGGGAGAAAGATTGTATTAAGTTTACTTAATAAATTTTTTGAAGTAAATTTTATTTTTAAAAAATTTTAGTCCTGAATTCTTTGGCATCAATATTAATCACCATTTTGTTCATCTCTCAAGAGTTTGTAAGTACAGTCAAACTTCCAAAATCCAGCAACTTTGGGACATGATCTTTGCAAGCCCTTGGAATTCTCTGGATTTCAGGTGTTCATATTATAGTTTAAAAAAAAAAAAACATGAAAAATACGCATTTCTATAGTGAAACTTATTGTACATAATTACTGTGCAATTGTAATCTCTTTTTTCAAGAGAAAGGCAAGGTACAGTACATGGAAAAGTACAATAAATATTGCCCACTAGAATAAAATAAAATTATTTCCTCCTCCAAAATATACCTTACTGTATATTCCAAACAAAAAGTAAAACATCCATATACTATATATTTTGTTTTTTTCTTTCAAAATGTGCCATACACAGTATGATATATTTTGAATGAAAAAAATTAAAATTGTGCACAATCACTTTATTGAAGACCAAGGGTTGAGCATTTTTAACAATACAACCTTTTTCACAATATACAATGACTTTTGTATTCATTTTGATGCCTAGAGGTTACAATCCTCTGAACTGTTTATTTTCTTGTACATAGCACTTGGGTAAATATAGGGTGGCCACTGAAAGACTGAAGGGTTTGAAAAAGTCATAATTTGTTCATTTTTAATCTTTTTTATTTTCTTTTTTTACAGGTTATAGAGCATCCCTTGGAGATTAAAATGTGGCCACTGAAAGACTGATCACCCTTTCAGAATCTTCTGAAGCAATGTTCTGGCGATGAATAGTTGAGTAGAGCGACGACGGGTAGAGGCAGATGGATCCTCAAGGACACTCTGCCGTACAGCTTCCACCGCTGCGTCAGTGCACACAGTGCACTTAGGACCTCTTCCCGGAAGATCGCCGACTGATCCAGTTCTTTCAAACCGGGTGATTAGGTTCCGAATCATGTTATCACTAGGAGGACTTTAAAATGTTGCCGGTATTTTTTCTGAGTTTCAATAATTGATCTTTCACTGGAATAGAAAACTCAACGAGTTTTACTCGTTGCTGGACATCATATATAGCCATTTTAATCTTCAAGGGATGCTCTATAACCTGTAAAAAAAGAAAAGAAAAAAGATTAAAAATGAACAAGTTATGACTTTTTCAAACCTTCAGTCTTTCAGTGGCCACCCTGTACAAACGAGTGAAAGTTTCTTTGTCAATATTGTTTACAAACAACAATCTAAAGGTTCTGAAAGCATCCACTAAACAATAATACTGTTTAGTGAATTGTTCCCTCAGTTTGTTGGTACAAAACATGCAACTTAGAAACTGAGTAATCTGTTACTTTTTACCAATGAGTTGCCATGTTCACAAATAGCAGTTAGACAATTCCATGACCTAACAAATTTTTTGACAGCCATTAGAATGTGGTAAAAAAAATTATTGGTTCTGAAATCTCCACAGTCAGTCCTAACATGCTTCTTTGGTAAATAGCCAATTTGAAAACTGCATTTCCCAGTTCTAGAGAGGTTTGCTGGATTCACTTATTTTCCAAAACATATCCCGAAAATGGATTGTGCCAGATAATGGATTGCTGGAAAGAGTTTGAAAGAAGATTTTGCAAACTGATCATTAATTTAAAAGGAGTTCTGTCAATGATGAAACACACAAGCTAGATGTTTAGATATATTCAAGGAAAATGTTGAATTGATATATTGAACTATACCAAAATAACTACAAAGTTATTTTGCAAGTTTACCTAAACAGGTTGCTTGTACAGATTTACCTGCACTCTATTAGGAGACATACACTAAAGAATAAGTTCCTTAACTAACCTTGTGAGCATATGAGAAAAACTAGCAGGCTGCCCACTGTTAAAACTGTGAAGACCACACACCATGAGTTTACTCAGATGACAAGTATGGCTGAGGACAAAATTAACCTTTGGCAGATTTTTTACCCCACAGGTGAAGTCTCAGACTTCTGCCACACATACACATTTTATCTGTACAGACTTGCATATTCAAGTAAGCAAATTTTATTTGAAATGTATGTACCTGAAAAAAAAAAAACTTTATTTAAAATTTATTTATCTCCTTATGTATCCTCTTAGTGTATAGCTAGCTTGGTGTCTAGTGTATAGACAGGATATTAGAGCTGGAAAAGGAATTAGAAAATGTGAATTGGAATATTATCGGTTTGGCTGAAACAAGAACAAGAAATGAATCACTTATAAGTTTATCAAGTGGAAATCTGCTGTACACCAATGGAAACAGTGAAAGGAGCGAAGGTGGAGTTGGCTTTCTGATCCATAAATATATAAAAAACAACATTTTGGAATTCAAAAGTACATCACCAAGGGTGTCAAGACTACTACTCAGGAATTCTAAGAGGTACAACCTAAAGGTTATAATGATTTATGCACCAACATCGAGCCATGATGATGAATAGGTTGAAGACTTGTACACCGAAATTGAGAGTCTTCTAGATGAGCAGAAAACCCACTACACTATTATTATGGGAGACTTCAATGCTAAGGTTGGAAAGAGACAAAACAGTGCAGAAAGGGGAACTATAGGAAATTTTGGAATTAATGAAAGAGGTGAAAGACTGGTGGAATTTGCAGAATCTCAAGGATTGTCAGTAATGAACACTTTTTTCAAGAAAAGGAAGTGATCACAGAATGGTAAGATGCACACTTGATATAGATGTAAGAAAAAAAAGGAAAAAACTGACTCGAGTATATAATATGAAGGTCTTTGAGATAACAGAAGAGGAGAAAAGCAGTATGTACTGGAACTTAAGAACAAGTTCGAGCTTCTGCAGAAGGCTCAGAACCAAGATATCGATGATGAATATTACAACTTTCTGAAAGTGATAAAGCCCAAGAAACCTATAGGTAAAAAGAAATCCAAAGGAGAAAAAATTAGTCAAGAAACACTTGTCATGATGAACCAAAGACAACAAATGAAGAGCAAGATAAACACTGACAAGGAGAAAATTGAGCATACTGTTATGGAAAGCCATTAGAAAGAGACTGAGAGAGGACATAAGAAGATTTAACACAAGAAAAGTAGAACAAGCATTAAGGGAAAACAAAGAACTTAAATCAGCAGCCATGAGCAGTAATACAGAAAAACAAATGATACAGAAACTGAAGAATAGCAATAGTGTACTTATAAATAGCAGCAGACTACTATAGAAAATTATACAAAGAGCGAAGGAATGATGCCAGCAGAGGGGGAAGATCGATCGCAAATTAGTAACACATACGACATACCCGATATCCTTCCTAATGAGGTAGAACATGCGTTGAAGAAAATGAAGAATCAGAAAGCCCCGAGGGAAGATGAAGTTACTGTAGAGTTGTTAAAATTGGGAGGAAGAGACATGGCACAAAAACTGGCAAGACTCTTCACAAAATGCATTAGTAAAGGCGTGGCCTAAGGAGTGGAATAATGCAATCATAGTTTTGCTGCATAAGAAAGGAGATTAATCAGAAATTGGAAATTATAGACCAATTAGCTTGTTATCCCACATCTACAAGTTGTTCACAAGGGTCATTACTAACAGATTAGAAAGAATACTTGAAGGGAATCAACCGAAAGAGCAAGCTGGCTTTAGGACAGGATTCTCAACTATGGATCACCTTCACGTAATGTCACAACTAATGGAGAAAGCAAATGAATATAAAACACCATTATGCCTGGCATTTGTGAATTATGAAAAGACATTTGACTCCATACAGCATAAGGCAATGTTTCGGGCACTAAAATACAAGGCATAGATACCCCATATATTATGATTTTGAAGAAAATATATGAGAATGCTACCTCCTTTATTAGACTAAACAAAGACAGTAGCAAATTTAAAATTGCGAAAGGAGTTTGACAAGGAGACAATATCTCCGAAGCTGTTTGCTGCTGCCCTTGAGGAAGCTTTCAGAAGATTAGACTGGTCGCAGAAAGGAGTCAATGTGAATGGAGAGTACCTAAACCATTTATGATTTGCAGATGACATTGTAGTCATAAGCCACGATCCCAAAGAATTAGAGGAAAATCTTAATCAGTTATGCAGAGTTAGTAAGGATTTTGGACTAAAGACAAATATGGCTAAAACAAAAGTAATGACGAACAAGTATTCCATAGAAAGGGATATAATGATTAAAGGAGCAGTAATTGAAAAGGTGGTGTCATATACTTATCTAGGACAAGTCATCAGCTGTAATAATGATGCGCCTCCATAGCCAGGTGGGCAGGAGCAGCAGTGCGTAGCACATGCTTCTTGATTAGACCGGGGTTCGAGCCCATGATCACCAAATACGGAGGATGCAGAAAGGTCAGGGAATGACCACCGCATATCCCCAGAGCAATCTGGCCTTAGTTGCTAATGCTCCTAAAAAAAACCCAAATAATAATAATAATAATAAGTAATAATGATAAATGGCTGGAATTCAAGAGAAGAATAAATTTTGGATGGATAGCATTCAGGAAATATAGTCACATACTGAGGAGCAATATTCCAATTTGTCTGAAACATAAAATAATGAACCAATGTATACTACCCACCATGACTTATGGAAGCAAAACTTGAGCACTCACCAAAAGAATGGAAGGGAAGCTGAGAACGACACAGCGAAGAATGGAACGAATTATATTGGGAATCAGACCGTTAGATAAGAAAAGAAACACATGAATTAGGCAGCCAACTCAAGTAAAAGACATTCTTATCAAAACTAAAGAACTAAAATGGTCTTGGGCAGGACACATAGCTCGAAGACATGATGACAGATGGCCTAAGAGAATAACAGAATAGTACCCAAGAAGAAAACTAGAAGAAAACCTGGAAGACAAACTGAATGAGTATTTTGCATCTACATTCACACATGAGGAATTATTAAGGTTTGAAAATGGCAGAAGGTTATCAAATTGTAGCAGGATACTTAATGATTTTGTAATAACTGAGAGCAAAGTGGAGGAGAAATTTTTGAAGTTAAACATAAGAAAAGCACCTGGGGTGGATGGGATCTATCCAGTTATATTAAAGGAGGCGGGAAAGCAACTAAGCAAACCCTTAGCCATAATTATGAGAGCATCCTTGGACTCAAGGGAGGTTCCCACGGACTGGAGATGTGCAAATGTATCCTCAATTCACAAAGGGGGATCGAAGGGTGACACGAGTAATTACAGACCAGTTAGTTTAACTTCTGTTCCAGGTAAAATAATGGAGTCACTGGTTAAAGATGCATTGCAGAATCATCTAGACAAGACTGCAGCAATAATTCTTTTTTTTTTTTTTTTTTATGAGAACCCCAAACACGAGAGGTATTATAACCTATAGTACTTAGTACCGTGCTTGGGTTGGAGGTTGAGAAGACGAAAGAAGATATTTGTTGATATTGGACTTGAACTTCTGTAGATTGTAATTTTCAGGAAATACGTATGAAGGAAGGTTGTTCCAGAAAACGGCAGTTGAATGAATAAATGAGGAAGATGAAAAGTTGGTTCTGTGGGTTTGAAGTTGGACAGTAAATGGATGTTGGCTGGTGGCGGCACGTGTTCGGACTGTTTTGAAAGAGAGAGCGGGAATTATAGAAGCCAATTCAGAAGAACAGTGCCCATGGAAGTATCTGTAGAAGAGGCATGCAGCAGAAACAGTGCGTCTATGAGAAAGCGAGTGGAGAGACTCTGTTAGAGATGAATCATTAATTAACCTAACTGCCCGCTTCTGAATGGAATCAAGAAGCCTGAGAGAGGTTTTGGGGGCACCACCCCAGATGTGGGAACAATATTCCATGGCAGGGCGGATTTGCGATTTATACAGAGTGAGCAGCTGTTTGGGAGAAAAGTAACGCCGAGAGCGAAAGAGAAAACCAAGTTTTTTATATGCAGAGGAAGCAATATTTGTAATGTGCTTGTGCCAAGAGAGATTAGAAGTCAGGGTAATCCCCAAAAGAGATATATCATTTTGCCTAGAAATCGGAGTGTCACTAAAGATAAGCATAGGAGCAGAAGAATCCTTTTTGCGAGATATAAGACAAGATTGAGTTTTAGAAGGGTTGAAATCAACTAAGTTGTCTTTGCCCCACTGGAGAATTACCTGAAGATCGGCATTTAAGGAATTGGCAGCAGATTTTCGAGAACTTGAAGCTGATTGAGCTGGACAAGGTTTCTCAAAATGGAAAGTTGAATGCAATGTGCTATCATCGGCAAAACTATGGATAGGATTTCCAGTCAATGGAAGAAGGTCATTGATATACAAGAGGAAAAGAGTGGGGGAAAGAACTGAACCTTGGGGGACACCGGCATTAGTGGAGAAGTTAGAAGACAGAGAGCCATCTACCATCACCCTCAGTGAGCGATCAGAGAGAAAACTGGATAACCAATTACTAAAAACAGTTGGCAAACCATAAGATGGAAGCTTGTTTAGAAGACCTTTATGCCAAACACGATCAAAAGCCTTTGAGATGTCAAGAGCAACTACTTGTGTTTCACCGAACCTTTCCATTGAATTAGTCCATAAATGGGTAACATAAGCCAGAATATCACCAGTGCATCGACACTGACGGAATCCATACTGGCGATCGTTGATCAGACGGAAGGTTTCTAGGTAGTTTAAGAGTGGGCGGTTAATTGATTTCTCCATTACTTTAGAAAGAGTAGAAGTAATTGCAATGGGACGATAATTGGATGGGAGGGATTTGTCACCCTTTTTAGGAACTGGCTGGATATGAGCAAATTTCCAAGCAGAAGGAAAAACACCTTTGGAATAAGAAAGTGAAAAAAGGCGGCAAAGAATAGGAGTAAGTTCAGGAGCACAGGTTTTGAGAACAAGTGGAGAAATACCATCAGGACCTGGAGCTTTCTTAGCATCAAGATTCATCAAAATCCTTCTGATATCCTTTTGACGGAAGACCACAGGAGGCATTGAATGGAGCGTGTTGGGAATAGTGGGAGGTGTGTTACCAAGATTATTAATACCTGAATTGGAAGAAAAATGGGATGCTAGCAGGTCAGCTTTATCCTTGGCTGAAGTGACAACAGAACCATCTGGTTTGGACAGAGGTGGGAGCAGAGATGGGCAAAAGTTGCGGCCAATAGCTTTGGCAAGAGACCAGAATGCTCGGCTACCATTAGGGCAAGAAGCAAGTTTTTTACTCTTAGCCTGTTCAAACTCTAGTTTGGACTGATTAATAACTGCTTTACAATTGTTGCGAGCTTTGGTGTAGGCAGAAAATGAAACTGAAGAATTAGAAACAAGCCAATTACGATATGCAACGTTCTTCTCTTGGACAGCCTTAGCACATTTATTGGAAAACCAAGGTTTAGATAAAGGACGAGATTTTAAAGTGGAGTGTGGGATAAAGGATTCCATTCCTGCAAGAATAATTTCACTGACACGATCTGAGCAAACGTTGACATCAGAAGTTTTGAAACAGTAATCAGACCAAGGAAAAGAAGAAAAGAAGTCTCGCAGGTCATCCCATTTTGCATTCTTGTAATGCCAAACAATACGAGGTTGGGAATAGCCATGAGATAAAGGTTCCATTGGAGAAGAGACAATCACCAAGTTGTGATCTGAAGTGCCTAAAGGACCTCTCACTTCAACCTTGTACTTAGAAGGGTTGTTTGTGAGAAAAAGATCAAGCGTATTGGCTGTATGATTAGGATTGTCCGGTATTCTTGTAGGTAAATGAACAATCTGTGCTAGGTCATTAGTAATTGCAAAAGCCTCAGCATCTCGACCTGCTGGGTCGGTGTGACTAGAAAACGGAAGCCAGCTGGAGTTGTGAACGTTAAAATCACCAAGGAAAATTACCTCACTGTTAGGAAAGTTGGACTGGAGAAAGTTAAGTTGCAAAGAGAGGAAGTCAAAGAGCTCCAAGTGATTAGTGGAGTTGGGAGAACGGTAGAGACAACAGATGAATTTTACACAATGGGGTAGAGAGATTTTAAGCCAGAGAAGATCAAAGAGAGGAGATTCCAAATTGCCTAGTCTCTGACAGGGAATATCAGAACGGACATATGCACAAGTACCACCTTTGAGGCGAAAGGAATCATACAGCAAATAATTTGGATATCTGAGATGAGCAGTAGTTGAATCAACTGATAACTGGGATTCAGTCAGAAAAAGTACATGGGGTTTGGAAGACTGCAAGTGGAAATGGACATCGTTGAGATTAGAATTGAGACCACGTATATTTGTGAAATGAATTAGGAAGTCCTTGGGAGGTTTAGATCTTTTCGCAGATAAGCTTGCTCTATTATTTTGACAATTCATGGTGTATTCAATAGTAAGAAAAAGTGGGTGGGACATGCTGTATGAAGTAATGAAATTTTTGGATATGGCGTACATGTGGTAAGAATATACCCAGATCCTTGACATAACGTGGCCTCGACAATGCTCCCCGCATACACACTACTCGGACTCCCTCCAGTCACTATCTGGCAGAGTAGAGGTAGCAATATTATACACTAGCTGATCCGGAAGCTTCCTAGAGAGTTATCAATAGGTTCAGTCCGGTGTACTAACTAGCGGCCGGCCTGCGAACACCGTTTTAGAGCTGTACCCTCGAAATGTAAGGAATATTGGATCTCGCCACGACATTCATCATAACCTCAAAAATCATCAATCATACTGCATGACGGAAGAGATAGGGAAGGGTTGGCCGGAACTTAGCTCTGGAGACTAAACATGGGTTCCACCACTTCAAGCCTCCAATAAGCAAAGTGGTGGTATTTCACCGGTTGATGAGAGTCATCTACCACCTAGTACTGTCTGGTAACATAGAGGGGCGGCGTTCCTCCATGTGGTGTGGGCGCCACACCTCGACCCCTGCTTACGTTGGTTCACACCTGGGTGGTCACCCACCATGTACTTGTGCATGAAGGTTATACCCAGGATTACTAACAGTCCCACCATCGTGAAGGTGCAAGCAGAGGATTTGGCTGTCATAGACCGTCCGGACTTCGCCGAAATTGGGTCCACTTTGACTTGAGTGTCACCCGAATATCAGTTCCATCAGCGTTTTAGACTCCCAGGTAGCAAGAACAGCTTGTCTGGCATATCTGAGAGAATGTCTGTGACAACCTCAAGGACCATAAAGGCACCAGCAAGGCTTTATAAATTCAGACACAGCATGGGTTTTTTAAGGGAAAGTCTTGTCTGACAAATTTGATAGGATATTATGATGTGGTTACAAATCAACTGGATGCAAAAAATAATTTTGATATCATATATTTGGATTTCAGGAAAGCCTTTGACACTGTTGCGTATGGAAGACTATTGTACAAATTGGAGCAGAATGGTATTAAGGGTAAGTTGCTACAATGGATAAAAGGATGGTTAAGTGGGAGGAGACAGAGGGTGGTAATCAATGGGTGCTGCTCTTTGTGGACTAATGTTATTAGTGGAGTCCCACAGGGTTCGGTGTTGGGTCCACTGCTGTTTTGTATATTTATCAATGATATTGATGAAGGTATATCAGGCTTAATGTCGAAGTTTGCAGATGATACAAAGGTTGGCAGGGTTGTTAATGACAGTAATGGCAGTGTGCTACTGCAACAGGATCAAGATAATTTGGGCAGATGGGCTAAGAAGTGGCAACTGAAGTTTAACCTTGACAAATGCAAAGTACTGCACATGGGTAGAAGTAACCCCAGAGAAACTTACCAACTGTGTGGAACTACACTTGAGGTGGTACAAAATGAAAAGGACCTGGGAGTAATTGTGCAGGCAGATATGAAGTTTTCTGAGCAGTGTAGACAGGCTGCAAGGGCAGGTCATGGGGTTTTGTCAATGATATATAGGAATTTTGCTAGCAGGGAAAAGGAGGTGATTGTCCCTCTGTATAAGGCAATGGTCAGGCCACGCCTTGAGTACTGCGTACAGGTCTGGAGGCCTCATTTTAGGAAGGATGTAGATTTACTTGAGCGTGTACAGAGAAGGGCAACAAGATTGGTGAGGGGAATGAAGGGATCCTCTTACCAAGAGAGACTTAAGTTCTGCAAATTGCAGTGGCTGGAGACTAGGCACCTGCGCGGTGATCTGATTGAGGTGTATAAGGCCTTGAATGGTTTGAGCACGCTGAATTCTGATGGGATCCTTCCACTTGTTCAGATTACGAACCTAAGGGGGCATAAATTCAAATTAAGAAAGGACAGATGTAGAATAGATGCGCAGAAATTTGCCTTTAGCCAGCGGGTGGTTAATTGCTGGAACAAACTTCCATCTGTCGTGGAAGTTGATAGGTTGAATAAATTTAAAGAGGAACTGGACAGGCATTTGGAGGGAATGGTGTGTTTTTTTTTTTTTTTTTGGCTGATGCTGCATAAGCTCATACACTTGCTTTCTTGCATCACATGCCACTACTACTACTACTACAATGACGGAGATGGACAGATGAAATTCATGAGTTTGTGGGTAGTAAATGGATGGCCATTGCACAAAACAGAAGGAACTGGAAAGTTGCTGGAGAGACCGTCATCCTTTAGTGGATTGATAATGGCTAATTATGAACTCAGTATCAACTCGTATAGCATCTCATAAATGGAATGTGCCTGGAGCAACTGTTCACATGTGAAACTTGTAAACAGTTTCTCTTCTTGTGAACAACTGATCACTTTTAAAACTTATTTCTTTCTTCTGACATCTAACTCCAATAAAACACACACAACAAATGTGTGCTAATAATGTTATGCTCTGCATATGCATCATTGCATGATAGTGTCAGCATAAGATAGTGAGCATTTTATAAATCAGCTTATAACAGCTGGGAAAAGAAAATGAAAACAGAGAGTATGGGATTATGTTTGATGTGCAAAATAATCAATCGAGTCTACTGAGCTTATGGATTTTAACAAGATGAAGAAAAGTTTCTGAAATAGAGAGACAGCTTTACACTTAATAAAATATAGCACATTTTGCTACAACACATGATGTCCATTTAAAAAAATAAAGCACATATTAGAAATGCATGCTATAGCATGAACCTTTTCATATAATAGTCAGGAATAAGTTCCGTAAAAGCTATAAATTGTCTATACTCACCTCATTTTCATCTGTTTTTATCAATACATATTATACTATGATTGGTAAATAATATTAAAACTCAACAGTTATTAAATAAAAATTTATTGAAATAAAACATACATATGTAATATTGTTATGTTTTAGATGGCTATTTTTTCAATCAGAGGAAAAGTGGGTGAGAGGAATCTTTTTGTATTGGCCTGGTTTCTTTATAGATTGAATGAATGTGAAGTCAGGTGCTTTTATTCCTTTCTTTTCTCCCTCTTAAATTATTCTAAAATAAATCTATAACCACTCATCATATAATCCAGTTTTCTTTTAAATGTGTTGCTTCTTTCGATGTCTGGATCCATGTTGAAAACCATTTTAACCAAACTTTAAAATTTTTCGTTGTTATTTCAATATTTAATGCTTTCTGTGCCCAAGTGTTATAGTGGCACACTATCACGTTCTCCTCCACTTATTGTGTAGAGTAAGGGTAGTAATATGTACATATAAAAACTGTATATAAATTTGTATGCACTAAACATATAACAAATCAAAATATGCAACATATACTAACAGACATCCATAAATCGAAATGGCACTAGTGAGAAAGAGCATAACATGCTGGCAAATGGATTTTTGTGTGCTCAAAGTCAAATTTTCGTTTGACTTTGAGCACACAAACATGAAACTTGTGTGCTCAAAGTGTACATCTAACATGAAACTTGCACTGTAAAATGACACCTTGTAACAGGATGACCTGTAATGGCTTTCACAAAACCATTACACACTTTTTTTTTATTCTGCAGAAGGCATTTGAAATCCTCCCATGCTAGGATGTGGGTGGGTTTTTTAATATTTGTAATTGTATGAATGAAGAGAATAAAAGGTCAACAAAAATGAAGATCAAATCCTATAAAACATCATTTGCAAAATTTTTATAAACAACAGTAAGAGGACTACAGGAAAGTAAGACATTTTTGTTATTTTGTTGTCTTTCTGACTTTCTGACTAAGTGAAAGTGTAATTGAAATCACACTGATTGGAAATAGTAGTCTAACACTTGTATTCTTGTGGAAATAATAACTGTAATATTAATAAAATGAATATTAAAGAGTTACAATATTGAATACAATTAATTATTTTTATAGCTGGAGATTTGTGTTGTTTTCCAATATTATTCAACACAAATAGTGATAACTTTGACAGTCTCGTGATGGTGATTTTCAGGAACAGCAATTTTAAAACTGTGATAACTTTTGGTTACATGTTCTGTAACCAGCGTGTAACCAAAAGAAGGAATTTAGTTTGTTAGGTTCCGATAATAAAATGTATGTAACACATGTAGGAAAGAAAGCTGTACCATTACGAGTCCCTTTTTATTAACCTTCAGCTTGGGGAAACAAGTAAAAGTCACTAGGGGCAATATCTGAAGAATAGGGTGGGTGCTGAAATCCTTGCAGTCATTGCAGTCTGGGAGGTGTGACTGGGTGCATTGTCATGAAGGAGCAAGACACCTTTTCACAGTTTACCATGCTGCTTTTCCTTGATGGCATCACAAAATTTCTGTAGTATGCACCAGTGACAGTGGTGCCCTTTTCCACTTTCTGGGTCAAAGTGGTGAGCCCATGTTTCATCCATAGTAACAATCTGGGACCATAAATTTTGTGGATCCTCACAAAGCATGTTTGAGTTGGTGATGCATATTTGTTGTGGCATGTGTTTTGCTCATCTGTCAAAATTCATGGGACTCATCAAATACTGACCTTTTTCATCTTCAAAGATTTTGTCAGGATTGAATCAATACTGTCATTTGAAATGCCTACTGACTCAGCTATACATCTAATAGTCTTTCATCCATCTTGCATCACTAGGTCATGCACACGATTGATGTTTTCCTCAGTGATGGATGTGTGGAGGGTCATCCAGAATGATCTGCACCATTGCATGATTCCCTGCCACAACAAAATTCTTGCCACTTCACAACTGTGGAATATACAGGAGCCTTATCTCCCAGTGTCTGCATCATATCAGCATGAACTTCCTGTGGGGACATTCCTTTTAAAGACAGGTATTTTATCATTGCCTGAAGTTCTTTTTTCTCCATTTCGAAAATTTTCTACTCCTTAGTTCACAAAATCACCTGCAAAAAAGGACTGGATCTATTAAACTGAGATATGGTATAGTGATGTACAAGCAGATGTACTACCTGCTAAAAAAATACTGCATAATCATATTCAACAGACAGGTTAGAATACAAACTTTTTTTTAATGTCTTCATGGAAATATAATTGCAAATATCAAGTAACATTAACATTGTATGATTTTTTAATTCAAAACTTTTAGACATTGGATCTACATTGTGTGCAGTATTAGTGTAATGCTGATCAACAAAAATAACAGTGAGTTTAACAAATTGCTAATGAATATGTATGAGGAATGATAAAGTCTTTAACAGAAAACATTTTCAAAGCAATGTTAAAAAAAAGAAAAGTTACCACATTCAAGTCCTCTATGATTTGCATTAAGGAGACTATTCTATGAAAGCTACTGTATAGGATGACCCTCTTTGGAAATTGATACTAAAAATTTCACGAGGAAACTTTCCACACATGAAGAAAGATTCCAACATAATTGTCATATTTGAAGCAGTGAAAAGCTGAATAAGTTTTATGATTATAAAAGTGATTCACCAAGGTTAATGCCCGTATTGTATGAAAAGGATCAAAAATTTATGGCCCCCTTCATTTGTAAAGAAGTTACAGTGAGAGGACCTGCTAAAAATCACAAGTGAAAGATCAAGCAAAGAGGAGAATCTCATGAGCTAGAATTTTTGTAAAGGTATTTGGAAATTATTATTGTATGATTGAGTAGGAGCATTGTCATGGAGCTTTTAAATATTTTATTTCCCACAGATAGTCTCTTTTTACTGATTGCATTTCTCAAGTGTTTAATGATTTCTAATTATGCAGTCTTATTAATAGTATTATCTTTTGGTATAAATTTCTAACGAGATTTGTATTTATAGTCAAAAATAGGTCTAGCATAACTTTACCTTTAGAGCTGTCGATCCAAATTTTTTTCTTCCTGAGAAACACGAAAGACTTCCATTCAGAGGATTATTGTTTGGTTTTGCAAGTTGTAAAGATGATACCATATTTCATTTCTTGTAATTATTTTTAGAAATCCCATATCACAATCACAAATTTCAGCCGGTTCCTTTGAAAGTTGAACTCTTGTTTCCATCTGGTTTTCTGTTAAAAACTTGAGAACAAAAACTCCCAATCTTATCTTTTCATATTTAAAATAGTAGATATGATGGCTTGGCAGTTGCCATATGATGTTCCAACTTGAGAGGTTATGTATTTAATTCTTATTTTATGATTGGCCCAAATAAGTCTTATAATGTGGGAGACAAGTTTATTTGTTGAAATACAGGTCTCTCATACCTTGCATCATTCACAATGGTATCATGCCCTTCTTTGAAGTGCTTATACCATTCAGATATTCTGCCTTTTGATAAAGCTTTTCCACTGTGTGTTTCAACAATAATTTCTATGGCCTCTGAGGCTGATTTCTTCAATAGTAAAGCAAAATTTTATATAAGATTTTTGTTCAAAAAGTAACATTTTAAAAAATGACTATAAAATTACTGTCAACAACAGATAAAAATAAACCTTTGTTGTGTATTTGTATCCAAATCACATAGCTACTAACACTGGATTTTTGACAGAGAATCTTTTTTACTTCATTTGACTTGTTTCCATCCCACTGTTGTTATATAGTTGATAACAACAAAGAGTTTCTCTGTTTTTTTTTGCAAAAATGTTTTCTCTATCTTTTTTCACAAAAAAATAATAAACTTGTTAAAATTTGAATTAAAAAAAAAAAATTCTTTTTCCAAATTTCTACTTATTTTCATAAAAAAATTGGCTGTCAGGTGTACTGTGGTAGTCTACATTTCAAAATAGAAATGCAGGATAATGGCATTATTTTCTGTAATATGCAGTCATTTTGTAGTACATCTGTGGTGTGAAGATAATTAATAATGTCTTTCAGTAAGAGTTCAGTAAAATTTCCAAAGACATATATGCAAGATTTTCCAGTATTTTGAAATCAGAGGAAGGTGATGCATTTGCCTTGCGCTGTATGTTAGTTATCATTTTTCAGTTTTGAGCTGTCGTAGCCGAGTGGTCAGAGCAAGAGTGCAGTAGCATGCACTCTTTGAGTGGACCAGGGTTTAAGCTAAATACAATATATATAAATATGATATATGATTAAATGTTTGTAAATACGATTAATGTTTGTATTGATAATCTATTGACTCCTTCTGACCTGGTGGTTGTGCTGGAGTATAAACAAGAACAATGTAATCAGACATTTTCAAAAAAAATAAGCATAACAAGAGCATGCAGTGCATAGAAAGAAATAAAGAAATGTAAAAATAGATGATGCATATTATGGTGATGATGATATTATACATGCTGAATATTTATTTACATCTTTTGTCATAGAACATAATCTTCCTCTGAGTTGTTCTGATCATGCAGACATGTTGTTCAGAAATATTTTTCCCAGTAGAGAAATAGCAAAAAAAATATTGTTGTGGAAGGTCAAAAACAACTGGCATTGTTAGTTAAATTTCACAAATAGGGTAAGAAGAGGTAATGATGGCTCTGAAAAATGGGCCATTTTTGATTTCTGTAGATGGCAGTAATCAAAGTGATTCCAGGCTCTGTCTCATTGTGGTGACCTCGTGTAATAAAAAAAAAGCACAAAATTGAAAGCAATTTGCTCTTGGTGCCAGCATTGGAAGATAACTGTACAGGGTACAACATTGGACACTGTCTGAACAATTTAAAGGCATGTGGGATTCCTTCAAAAAACTGTCTGCACTTAGTGCATAGTTTGATAATGTGCTTATTATGATAGGCCTAAAAACTGGAGTCGCAAGGATATGTATTAAAATATGAGATTGAGAACTTAGTGGTAGTAGGCTGTCTTTGTTATCTAATTAATTTGCATGCTGTAATGGGAGCTGTATATCTTTCTGTGAAAGTGGATGAATACTTGGCAGAAATTTGCTACTATTTAAAAAGAAATACTGCCAGATTTAAACTGATGCATGCCAATGAAGAAAAAAAAAATTGAAGCACGGGTGTACACATTGGTTGTTTTTGGTTAAATGTGTAACTATTGGTATAACTGTGGCAACCTTTGACAAGTCTGTTTAAAGAAGAGGTTATAAGTGGTGAGAAAAGCAGTATGGACACTTTAGAGAATTACCAAATTGAAAAGTATAACAAGTGATCACTAGTGAGTGGCACTGACTCATGTTCAAATCTAGTTCATGATCCAAAAGTTTTGAAATTTGATATACTTAAGAAAAAGAACTGATATGCAAATTTCTGGTAAAAGAAGCCCTAAACATGCTAAGCAAACTGATAATTCTAGGTATGCTACCCTTGCTCACACATAAAAGAAAGTCTGGTCATGTTCTTTTCTTCTGGCTTGAATAAAGAAATTTGCTGCAATTTGTTTATTTCTTTTAAAATGTTATTCCAATGTTTGAAAATCAGAACATAGCTCTTCAATCCAGCTTAACTCATATCCGCGAGGTAATTACTCCTAGATATGTTGAAGAATGTTATATATAAATTCATTTTACTAACAGTTTTCAAATCTTCCACTTCCATTTTGTAAATTATCATAAAAGACTAAACCATAAGGATGATTGATTTCGTCATAGACATTTCTCTACTGCCAAGGTTGTGAAGAGTCTGTAATACAAGAAGATTCTGTTCCTTTTCTCAGTGAAGAAGTACTTTATGGTTCCATGTGATTACTTGGTGCACAAGTTCCCATTGAAAAAGTATATTCTTCTGAACGCTGAGGTAGAAAAAATTTCAACAGTTGGGAGCATTGAAAAAGTATATTCTTCTGAACGCTGAGGTAGAAAAAATTTCAACAGTTGGGAGTGCATTTTCAAATCTGAATTTTTTTGTGGACAAGTTATCACTACTTGGTGTCATTGAATGCAAAGAAATAAATTAAGTTATCAATGTTTTGTAGCATCATGTTTGTCAGTTTGAGTGTGAGACCATACAAGACTATTATGAAAGAAGAAAGAATTGATATACAGTTGTCCTTGGTCAAGGACCACTGTACATCAATTTGTTCTTCTAATAGATGCACAAGAAAGCTTGAAATGTAACAAGTTATCCTAAGTCATGGTTGGCATTTTAACAGTTCTTCATAGCAGTGCTGAATGTATCTTTCCTGAAGCAATCAAAATAGTTGATGCTTAATATAATATCCAAACAGAAAAATATTGGGTAAACTAATATGTATTTTTAAAAGTATACTTGATAAATAATCATATGGCTGTATTTTTACAGGTGAAATTTAATTTCTGATGCAGTGGAGTTTAAAAACACTTCCTGCTGCTTTTTCTGAAAAATCTCCAATTTTCTCTTGTTTTTTGGGAAATATTGCCTTTTGCAAAAACCTCCTGTTTTCCTCCTGCTTACAAATTTCTGATTCCAGCTTTTACCATTGCCTACTATAAAAAAATCTAGTCTTTCTAGGTTATAAAATAAAATTAATTTTTTCTCATTTGATGTTTGGATATTTTTAAAAAATTTAGTCATCCAGGAACTTTTTTATTTTACTATGTATACACATGGTATTGCATGATATAATATGGTTAAAAAATGGAATTGGTTTGGTATGAAAAGCCGTTTTCAAATTATATAAGAATATATTTATTTTTTTTATTCCAGTGATAAGTTAACAGATGCAGCTGCTGATCTGATAAAGGTAAATTCCATAATTTATTTAGTACAATTATATATCTTTAATTGAAATCCATTTCCAAAGATTTCAATGGAATGCACACTCAATTGGAACATAGTTTTATGTATACTTTCCAGCCTTACAGAAGGTTAAGATTAATTAGAGCTTCCTACTAAGATGAATGTAATGTTAATTAAGTAGGACAAAAAGTCCTTATGTCACAAGGCTGCTCAACAGAGTAGCAATAAGGAAATGAAGAGAGAGTGATAGCTCCAAAAAATGGGTCATCTTTGATTGCTACAAGTGGCAGTAATCAAAGTGATTCCAAGCTATATTTCTTATTCTTATATTTCAGCTATATTTGTCAAATTGAAAGCAGCTTGCTACCAGTGCTAGCATTGATTCTGAAGGGTACAACATTTGATATCTTCTGAACAACCTGAAAACATGTGAGATTCCTTCAAAAAACTGTTTGGCACTTAGTGTTGATATTGTGCCTGTTATGGTATGCCTGAAAACTGTAGTAGTAAGCATATTAAAAAGAGGAGATTGAACATGTGGTATTAATAGGCTGTCCATGCTGTTATTAATTTGTGTGCCGAAAAGAAAGCTGCATGCCTTCCAGTGAAAGTAGATGAACTTTGTAGTGATTTAGTACTATGTAGAGAGAAGTTGTAAAAGGAAAAATAGATTTAAACAAATTTTGGTTGACGTATGATACTGAAGTGAAAAAGATTTTGAAGTCTGTGTGTACACATTGGCTGCCTTTTGGTTAAATGTATAAATAGACTGGTAAAACAGTGTCAACGTTTGAATAGTCAAATTAAAGAAGAGATTAGAAGTGGTAAGAAAGCCACATGAACACTTAAGAGTTATCATATTGAAAAGTACAACAAGCAATCGCTAGTAGTGGCACTGACTCATCCAAATCAGTTCATGATTCAAAAGAAGTTTTGAAAGAAGACAAACTATTGGATTCCCCAAGAAAAAGAACTGAATTGCAAACCTTCTGGTGGAAGCAATCCTAAACATACTGAGAAAGCTTATAATTCTAGGCACGTTTTCTACATTCATGCAGAAAGTCTGTTCACATTCTTCTCTTCTGGAATGAATAGAGCAGTTTCCTTGTTTCTTTTAAATGTTATGCCAATTTTTTAAAATCTGAATATAGCTCTTCAATCCAGCTTAACTCACATCCATATGCTGAGATCATTAGACATGTTGAATGATGTTATGTTCTGAGACATGTTGAAGAATATTATGTGTTAATTCATTTTACGAGCAGTTTTCAAATCTTCCACTTCCATTTTGAAAATTGATTATCATAAAAGACTAAAAATTGATTATCATAAAGCATTTCTGCACTGCCAAGGTCGTGGAGAGTGTGTAATATAAGGAGATTCTGTTCTTTTTCTCAGTTAAGAAGTACTTTATGGTTGCATGTAATTACTTGGTGCACAAGTTCCCATTGAAGAACAATGTTCTTATAAATGTTGAGGTAGTAGAAATTTCATCAATAGCAGTGCATCATATTCAAATTTTTTATGGAGTAGACAGGTTTAAACTATTTCTTGGTGTTCTTAAAGACAAAGAAATAATCAAAGCAATAGATGGTTTACAGAATCAGTTCTGCAAATTTTAGTGTGTAAACCTACCAGAGAGAGTTATGAAAGAAGGAAAAACCAAGGTACAGTTGTCCTTGGTTGGGAAACTGACAAGTGCATAAGGAAGCATGGCATATAACAAATTATCCTAAGACATGCTTGGCAGCATTTTAACAATTCCTCATAGCAATGTTGACTGTCGGAGAATAGTATTCAGCCAGATTAAATAAAATAAAAACTGATTTCAGATCTTCTCTTTCTGGTGAAGCATTTTGAAATGCTCTGAAACAGCCTAGTCTAGACATTAGGATCATTTTTAATAAAAAATCTTCAACTTGATACTTCTGAAAAGTGCAAAGTCTGCAAAAGTGTCTTTTTTGAAGCAGTCAAAATCAGTAGAAAAACTAAACAGAAAAATCCTAGGTAAGCTAATAAAGCATAATATACTGTAAAACAATCCTATGTCTGTATTTTTATATAAAATGTGTATATTGTATATGATATTTAATTTCTAGTGCAGTGTGAACTTTAAAAAAAAACCTGTTTTTTTTTTTGAAAAATTCCTTATCTTCTGGAAAACACTCCTGCCTTTTTGTAAAAAAAAAAAAATCCTGTATTTTGCATGTTTTGACCTAAAATTCTGTTTTTCTCCTTATAATTGCCTGACCTTCAGCATCAATCCATTCCCTCCAATAGTTTATCTGGTTCTTTCTTGAATTTATTCAAGTTATCCACTTCGAAAACAACAAATGGAAGTTTGATCCAGCAATCAACCATCTACTGGCTTAAGGCAAACCTCCTCACATCTATTCTGCAGTCATTCTCAATTTGAATTTTTGCCCCCTCGTGTGTAGTCTGAGAAAGAGGAAGAATCCCATCAGCATTAAGCTTGATCAACCTATACAAAGCCTTAAACACTTCAGTCAGATCACCTCACAGGTGCCTATCTCAGTACGAGCATCCTTTTGTTCCCCTCATTAATCTTGTTACCCTTCTCTGCACCTGTTCCAGATTTACATCCATCCTAAAATGAGGCCTCCAGACATTGTATGCAGTACTCGAGATGTAGCTGACCATTGCCTTATAAAATAGGTAATCACCTCTTTATTCCTACTGTAAAACTTCCTGTATACCATTGACAGGCGCCTCCGTAGCCAGATGGGAAGGAGCAGCAGTGCATAGCACACGCTTCTTGATTAGACCGGCGTTTGAGCCCGTCACCACCAAATACGGAGGATGCGGAAAGGTCAGGGAATGACTACCGCATATCCCCGGAGCAATATGGCCTTAGTTGCTAATGCTCCTAAAAACCAAATAACAACGATACCGGCCGACTGGGCTAGCCGGGTGGGTAAAGTGCCTGCCTGGCAACCCAAAGGTCGCGGGTTCGGATCCCGCGTCGGGCTTGGATCACAGTACTGCAAAAACTTTGGGAGGTGCATTATGGCCACAGAAGCCGATGCGCCAACAACTAACTAAAAAAAAAAAAAAAAACAACGATACCATTGACAAAACCCCATGAGCTGTCCTGGCTGCATGTCTGCCCTGCTCAGAGAACTTCATAAATGATTACACAATTACCCCCAGGTATTTTTCATTTTCCACTACCCTGACTGTACTACCACATAGTTGGTACATTAATCTGGGATTACTGATACCCATATACAGTATACCTTGCATTTGTGGAAGGTATCTTTGTGAACCCCAGGGGCTCACATCTGGTGAGTATGGGCTTGCCACACCCAGGGTCCTGAGCTGGATATCATCATTCTTCTTTTTCTTGGTGATTCCCTTCTCTCTCTCTCTCTCAGGGTAATTCAGAAAATTTTTTTTTGGCTGGTGCAGTATAAGCCTCAAGCTTCCTTGCATCATATGACTAATAATAATAAAATAATTGGGAATACATTCGTACATCTCAGGCCACGGGGACTTCCCCTGAATCAAAGGATGCTCTTAGAACCCATATCCATAAGGATATGGGTTATAAAATATATGGGTTTGCTTACTTCCCTTGCTGCCTCCCTTAATATATTTGGATAGATCCCATCCACCCTAGGTGCCTTTGTTATGTGTATTCATGCCATTCTGCTTGATGACCTTAGAATATGTGTGAGTAGGTCAATTAAATGACATGGATGAGCAAGTGGAACATGACATGGATAAGATGTAGTACAACTTTCACAATCAACAATTGAAAGGTCAGCCCAAATATTAGAAATCTCCATTTCCACAAAGATTGGTAGAGTGATTATAGGACAAGGTGCTGTCCAAAGTCATTATATCACTGTCATTTAAATGGTGAATTTTGAAAACTGACTCCATTTTATATCTTATTATTACAAACAGGCCTCATCATTTAATTTATATTAAAACTTGAATGTCTTATTATTTCTCTTAATAATGTGGTTAAATGCTTTTCTTTTCTTTTTTTTCCAGGAGCATAAAGTCGCATTCTTCACAGGTGTCAGTATTGTAGTATTTTTAACAGTAATTGTACTTTTAAAAAGTATGAAAAAGAAAAATGTAAAAACGGATTAAAATATTCAACCTTTCTTAATGATGTAATATTTGCTGTTTTTCCTGATAACACTTTGCACAGCACATTACAGATAATTTTAGATCACTGTATTCAAATACAATCGAACTCATTTATATCAAGTATGGTTATAACAACAGTTCAGCTATTGCAAGCAAACAGAAAGCGTTGACTGGAAATGATGTGTTTTATGAGAAACATTTCATGGTTAAAGTAATCACCATAGTTAAAAGTTTCACGGATATAATGAGAATCTTTAAGCCATTACAATGAGCAGTGGCTGACCTGCTGTACAAGAGACTGAAATCTATTATTGCTTTATCTGTTTATGACATTTCCCCTTATTGCTTTCCACATCTCTGCCGATAGCAATATATGTAAAACCCTTTTCATGATTCTCAGAATCTTTTTAGTGAAGTACGCTACCACAAAGAGAATGGTCCTCGTTCCAGTGGTATAGCGGAAATCCCTGAACACCCGTAACGGGAGGACAGGATAATTCCACCACACACTACCTCATTTGAATAGAGCATGTCCCACGCTGTCGGTGCACGTTTGCAATTAGCCTTTTTCTTTCCCCAATCTCTTAATCCTTTTTTGTACCATATCTCTTTCCTATTATTATGGATTTCCAGAAGACCTAGGGAGAAAAAATCATCCAGCAATTAACCAATTAAATTTTTCTGTATTGGTATGAAACATTCAGCTTTCGGAATCAGATGAAATGAAGAATTTAGTGTGCAATTTCAAATCTTTGTGTGAATTTGCCTTTTTAAAACTTGGGAGAAACACTTGGAATTTTTAAAAACAATTTTGCTTCTGTAGTTTAGGTTTTGTTGGGTTGGGTTAAATTTAGTTTTTTTTTCCACCTTGAAATGGCAGGAAAGAAAATAAAAATTTTGACAATCAACAAGAAAGTGAAAATTATTCGTGACTTAGAGAATGGAACAAGCGACACGTCTATTTGCAAAAGATTTTTTAAGACTGAACATCAACTGCATCAACCATTTGGAAAAATTGGGGAAGAATTACTAGTGCTTTCAAAAAAACATTGTTGCGAAAAAAGATGATAAAAGATTTCCGAATAAGGCTTGTTTAAGTTCGTTTACATTGAAAAGAAATGGTATTCCTATTAGTGGCCCTCTACTGAAACTACAGACTGAAAAATTGGCCCATCAACTTGGATATGCAGATGTTTGCAATAACAGGTGGCTTGACAGACTCAAAAAAAAAAAAAGAAATATTGTTTATGGTAAGATAAGTGGCAAATCTGGTGGTGTGAACAAAGAAGTGAGTAATGACTGGATTGAAAATGTATGGTCAGATATAAGAAAAGGTTTCTGTGAAAGCGACATTTTTAATGCTGATTAAGCCTGTGTTTTATAGATTCCCCCCCCCCCCCCCAACACCACATGACAACTGTTCTGATTTCTTCAAATATGAGTAGAACTGAAAAAAGAAAACTCTTAGTAATAGGCAAATCCAATCTTTTAAAAACATTAGAAATCTTTCAGTAATATACTGGTCTAACAAAAATGCCTGGATGACATCATCCATTTTTGAAGTATAATTGGAACAAAGAGCTTAGGAAAAAAGATAGGAAAATTTTACTGAATTTAGACAATTGCCCATTACATCCATTCTTCTCAATATAACCAAACTTGTATTTTTACCACTGAAGTGCACTTCTGTTCTCCAATCTATGGATCAAGGTGTTATTAGAAGCTTTAAATGCCATTTTAGAAAACTTTTAACATTGGAAACTATAGAATCCATTGAAAGAAAAGAGAAATTTCAGTTCTTGATGCCATTCGATTCATGAGCGAGGCATGAGATAAGGTCACATCACAGACCATCAAGAACTGTTTTAATAAGGCAGGATTGAACCTCGTGGAAGTCAGTGAAGACACTGAAGAAAATGATGACAATATTCCATTAACAATGTGGTTGAAGAAACATAATGTGGATTCTGGATAGGTATGTTTGGACAATTACAAGACATTGGACAACAGTGGTGAGTATCCAGTTAATGTAGTGTTGAGCACAGAGTCACAAACTGTTTTAAAAACTCTTTCTCTGTTTTATGAAACCAGTGACATCATTCCCAAATTTTGATTATAGCTCAATAAAATGAGACATTGCTCATAAATTTTGCCTTAAAAGAAATTTGAAACAAATGATATTGGAAAACTTTTAAAAATAAAAATGTGTTATACAAGGCTTTTTAAGAATGAAATTTTGTGACTTATTTACATAGTGTATAAATATATCAAATGAATTGTTGATCATGTAATCATGAGCTATGGTTATTTATTTTTATACCTTTTTCATTCCATGTTTTCACTAGTTTCCCTCAAAAGGATATTATGTCCAATTGGTATGGATGGATAAATATTTACATTATGCAACAGTAAAGCATTTAAACTGCATTCTGATTCTATAGAAATTCTCTAATCTTTAGGGTTTTGCTTATAACCTAGAGCAGTGGTTTCCCAAACTTGGATCAGCGGACCCCTGAGGGTTTGTGAAATGGTGATTGACCATATATATATAGTGTTCTTACTGAAGACTATAAAAATGATATTTGGTAAAGTTTACCGTAATAGGTACCTGTCAGGTGTGCAATGTTAATGCTATTGCACATATGGCAATTAGGCATTATATGTGCATGAAATTATATTAGTTAATTTTATTTAATGGTATCTATCTGTAGGGAATTAGGTGTATAAGGACCAAACTAACAAGTTAGTAAAAGTAAACTAGCTTTATACTGGAAGGCCTATATAAAATTATATTAATGAAAAATGGAAATAAAAAATGATGATGAACAATGAAAATAACAATAAAAAATGATAATAAACAGTGAAAATAAAAATGTAAATAACATTCTTCCACTTGGTCATCGGTCTGCTACTTCTTCTGGGGCTTTGAGCAGACTGATAGCCAGACTAAAAGAATCTCTCATACCTACCTGTTTCTGTTGTCCCCATTCCAGTTTTGCCTGATTTTAATTTTTAGGTGATTGTATAGAAATTAATAGAAATTAAATGGGAAGTGCTTTGCTGATTCTGACACTATTTTTACAAAATTAAAATTTTGTAAAAATAGTGTCAGAATCAGCAAACCGGGATTGGCGACACAAAGCCCAACGGGTATGTATCCGATTAAATGAGAATGGGTTCTTACTTCCTTCTTGTACTGTGGTGGTCAGACTGAAAAGGGATCAATTCCTGCCTTCTGGTTGTTTTATGTGTGCTGATTAAATGATACTGTGCAGCTGTACTTTTCATTGACTATGGCATGATGTTGAAATTGCTGTAGGCAATATGCCCTATGTCAATGCAAATGTTCTGATAGCCTTAAGAGGGTTCTTATTTGAATTAGTGGGGGGGGGGCATTTGCCTCTGATGGTGGAAGGAACCTATATAAATGAAATGATGTGTTTATACAAGTACAAGAAGTGTTAGTATGATTAAATACAAGAAGTATGTTAATGAAAAAGTGTTAATGTAAATATATAGGAAATGTTATCCCCTGGACAAGGGCTGGTATAGCTTTTTTAAGGCATAACGACCCATGTATGTCCGAGGGGATGACTATATACATATTTACAGCCTCCTTCAATGTGAATTTTCACCGTGTCTCTAGGTTTTATACAGTGTTTGTAATTAAATGAAGGGATGTGGACGTTATTCTGTTGTTGGGAGTTTGATGCAAGTTGATAAATTACCAATTATTAGATTGTCTGGTTTTTTTGGGGGGGGGGATTTTTGGTCAGCCGGGTTACAGTGCGGTCAGACGATGAGCCTCTTCTGAGTGCAATAAACCCGGGAATCAAAATTGGGAAGTCATTTCTCTGGGCAATAATCTTTATCTTAGTTTGATGAAGGACACTGGTTTTTAGACAACCAGGCAAAGATGGTCTACGGGTCATTTATTGGTGTTATAGTTCTAAACTGGTTCGGTGTATTTTCAATAAGTGTATTGGGATTGCCATTGGGGTGGTGTAGGTTGAGGTTTGCAAGTATGGCCACTTTAATATGATGTCTGCTGTAATTGGCAGGTATATTATTCTTGATGAGAATATCTATCAGTTTTTTAATTGCTTCCGTCATGTTACCTAGATTATTGCAGATGTGTTAACCTGTTTGTCTGATTTCTAATAGTGTTGCCATGGATATGTGTAGCCAAATTGCTCTCCCAGTTGGTAAGCTTTATAGCTGGGAAGATACTTTTTATTTTTATTTCCATTTTTCATTAATATAATTTTATATAGCCCTTCCAGGCTAAAGCTAGTTTACTTTTACTAACTTGTTAGTTTGGTCCTTATACACCTAATTCCTTACAGATAGATACCATTAAATAAAATTGACTAATATATATATATACAAAGGGTACTAGGAAAGTTTTGCAATACAGCTTTGTTTATTTAATTTTTTCAAAGTAATTTCCTCTACATTCAATACACCTCTCCATCCTCCGAAACCAATCTTTAAACCAGTTCTGCCAAGTTTCACTAGGGAGTAAAGCACACTCGTTGTCCCAAGCCCGTAGAAGGTCCTCATCACTGGAAAACCGCCTCCCTTTTAGCTTCATTTTCACATGTGGGAACAGTGCAAAGTCGCCAGGAGCAAGGTCTGGACTGTAGGAAGGGTGCTCGAGAAGTTTCAGTCTCAACATGCAGCAACAAGCAGCTTCCTGTGATTCATTGTTGCGTCATATTGCAAAACTTTCCTAGTACCCTTTGTATATATGCATATAGGCATCCATTAAGCCATCAGTATGATTGTGGAAAGTGAGATCTGTCATAGAGGAAAAACCGTTTTAAATCCTTTTGGTAGATGTGATATTCAGATATGGTTGTGTTCGGTACGTAAGTTCCAGTTTCATTTTACATTCAACCATTGAAGTTTGTGCCCAATAAATTCCATAACAGTTTATATTACAGGAGCCCAGTATAATTTCAAATGCTTTGTTTTTCAAACAAACAGTACAAGTCTGAAGCCTCTTAGATCTCTTACTGAGTAACTATGATGGTTCAGTTCACTCTGTTAAATGTTATTCTCACTGCACATTGTACTTACATCGGAAAACTTTAGAAATGGAATTTGTCTTTTTCTATTAGTGAAGCAGAACAATATTTGATAGTAAAAGGGTGGGAAGAAGGTAGACAGAAAGAGCTGCAGTTAAAGCCACGTATGAGATGAAAATCATTACCCACACATTTCACCATACTCTTATAATGAAGTTTTTCATTATAAGAGTATGGTGGCCTTGAAGACAGAATACAACTACGGCAGGGTTAAATTCTTAAAGCATTGTGTGCCCAACGTGTTCTAATGCCTCCATCTTGTTTTTAACATCTGGAAAAAAAAAAGAAAAAAAAAAGTGCTAACTTGTTAAAACCTTCAAGTAGTTTGGTGGCACTAACACTTAGAGTTGTCATCTCTCCGGGTTTGACCCAGCCACATTTGAATCCCAGGTTTTTTGTTGTAGTCTCTCCAGGTCATAGACTGGTAGAGGAAAAGTAGTTTCCATTCCATTTTGAGATAAATGTGATATTGCATGTTATAAGCTTTTTAAGAATATATACAGGTGTGGCAATAAAGTTCCCAGACTGGTGCTGTTGCAGTCATGTTTGACGAGTTTGAAAATAAACAGATGTGGTATATTGTAGTTCAAACTTCCTCCAACAGATGGTGGTACAGAGATTGTCCAGTAGGATGACAGGTTTCAAATAACAACCAGTTTTGTTAGTAGTGTTAACATTCTGTGTCACAATTTTGCAATGGAATAACAAACGAATATAAAATTTTGATTTAAATTTGGAAAATGTGCGACAGAAACGTATGAAAGGTTAAAAACTGTTTATGGTGATGAAACGTTAAGTTGTACTAGTGTGTTTGAATTGTATAAGTTGTTCAGAGAAGCATGTGAGGATGTTCACGATGACCCAAGGAGTGGGCATCTGTCACCTCTTGAAATGAGGACAAAATTGCAAAATTTTGGGCAATTGTGGTAAGAGATCATCATTGGACCCTTAGAGTGAGGGTTGGTGAGTTGCATTTGAATAAGGTCAACAAATTCTGCATGAAGATTTAGAGAAAAGGAAGGTCTGTGCAAAATTTATGCTGCACAGCCTCAGCAATGAAAACCTCATCCAGACTTGTCAAGACAATCCCAATTTTCTTGACTATGCCATTGGAGATGAGTGTTGGGTACAACCCAGAGACAAAGAATCAGAGCATGCAGTGGACTTCAAATTCATCACCATTAAACAGAGTTGGTAGTTATTTTGGTAGTTAATGATTGCAGAGATAGCTTCAAATCCACCTGACTGACTTGTGCCAGTGCTGTGACAAATAGTTGGATACCATGACCTCTCTTATTGACCCTTGGATTCCCCATACTCTTGTAGGAAGTAGTTTGTTTGTAATAGTAGATCAAGTTACATCCTCCTTCAGCCAGGTCTCAGTGAGACAAATAAGTTTGAAGAAACAGTCTGGAGATATTATACAGTGGCAGACAAAAAAAACTGCATCACTTGTGAATTTTGCAAATAATTGTTTTGCGCTGCATTGTGGGTTGCAGAAATGTTCGAAATATATTTGTTAGATGGGATATATATCTCTGTGAATGAAATCCAATAAAAACACTCCACCTGTTATACCTAATTGCCAAAAAATATCTTTACAAAGGGTAAAATGCATAATTAATGGAAATATGAGAAATCATGCAAATGGCAATCATGACAACCATACATTTTATTACATTTACATGTACAAACTGAAATGAGAAGTTAACGTAATAGTATTATGTACTGTAAATCAGCAAAATAAGTGGTGAATATTTTGTTGTTCCTCCTCAAGCTGCAATTACAGCCTTGCAACAATTTGGCATAGAGTTAATCAACTTCTGGATATACGATTGCCCAATTTCGTGGTACCACACCCTTACAATGCTCTCCTGTAGCCGAATCTTACTTGGCCTCTGAGCAATTTTAGACGACATTATATATACCAGCAATTTTCAATAGGGTTCAAATCTAAACTGTTGCTAGGCCAGTCCAACACTGTAATGCCAGCATTTCTGAGGTATGACTGCACCTTAAGGGAGAAAAACGAGGGAAAACACTGGTGTAAGTATGTTTGTCTTGTTGTCTCACAAGGAATGTGAGACAAGACAAACCTCATAATTAAATCTAAATAGCATAAAACTTACCAATTTTGCTGTGTGGCAAGGTGCTCAGTCCGGTTGAAAAATGCAGTTTTGGAAGTCTGTGTGGTGATTCCTAATAACGGGTTTCAGGCACTCCTCCAAGATAGCAGTATAGGTTTCTGCATTCACTGTTCTGTTAATAAAATTAATTAGTTGCACCCCTTTGCTTGTTATGCATCTCCAGACTGTCTGACTGGCAGCGAACTTTACAGTCAGTGTTATGCAGTCAGGATAGTATGTCTCTGATTTTTGTCTTCTAACATATCGCTTTCCATCCGAGCCATGCAGGTTGAATTTCGATTTGTCAGAAAAGGTGATGGTGTCACATTGCTCTTTTGTCCATGAAACGTGTTTTAGCCCAAGCATGTTGCTTCTTTCTCATTTTTTGGGTCAACAAAGGCTTCTTCTTGGGCCGATAGGCATGCAGACCACATTCTGAAAGCCGTCTTTGGATAGTTTGTGCACTTGTTTCAACACCAGAAGCCATATCAAAGTCCAGTTTTAGATCAGGAGCAGTAACGTGGCGATTACAAAGGCATAGCCATTTCAAATATCAGTCTTGGGAAGGCGTAGTCAGTGTCTTACAGCCTGATCCAGGTCTTCTCTTCACATCACCGGTTTCACGCTTTAATTTCAGCACCCAGGATACTATTGACAACCTATTTTATCAGCGATAGCATGCGCAGAAAGCCCTTCCTGGGATAGAGCTACAGCTACACTTTTTTTCTGGTGTCAGCTGAACATATGTAGCCATGCTTACATCTCTGCAAAACAGGATACTAATGAGAGTGTATACCCTTCAAATGCCATATTTATAGAAATGGCTGATGCAGTACCTTGCAGTTACTGTCTGATGCAATATCTTTGCTTTGCAACAAACAAAATGACTGTAATCAAACAATATCTTATCTGTTTCACTACAAATGTTAACTTTTTTTTAAGGCGATGCAGTTTTTTTTGTCTGCCACCATATATTCTACAGCCAAGTTTATGGATGTTTGTTGGACTTGCTTTTCTTCCACTATTGCTAGCTGCTTATATATATCCCGTTCTGTTTGGCAGTTTGATTAGAAAAGTGGGGAATGCTTGTATCATTGTGGCATATCACTGGGTAATGGTCACTAACCAGAACCAGCAGCTTACTATGAATAGTCCATTCAAATAGAGGATATATGGTTGCTGAGCTTAGACATCAATAGCTGAAATACATCCTGTAGGTAGATGCATATAAGTATGCATGGCATTATTGAGAATTATTAGATTGTGCTGGGCAGGTAATTTTTCAATAATTTGTCCACGTGTCAAGGTTTTTATTTCCTCACAGGGAATGGTGACTGTTGAGGTTCCCTAGCATGAAGTATGGCTGAAAAGTTGTATCAGTAATTCTAGGTCAGTGTAGCTTATATTTTGATTGGGGGTGGGGGGGGTATAGTGAGGTGATAGTTAAGTCAAAGTTAATGTTGACTCGTGCTGCAATTGCTTCAAGGTTTGTTTTTAGTGGGATTGGTTTTGAGGATATCTGAGAATTGATTATCAACCATTTGCCAAATTGGGTTTGTGCAACATGATCTTGCCAATGAATTATGTAGTTCCAGAGGAAAACATATGAGGGGCTAGATTGGTTTCCTGTAAGCAGAAAGTTACAGGGTCATATTATGAGAGGTCTTGGATGCCATTTAAATTACTATGATATCCTCTACACTTCCACTGCAAAAAGATAAGCATTATTTGAGTTTAGTAGACCCCTTGATTTGTGTTAGAGGGGCTGAAGGTTTGTTTCACTCAAATTTATCTTTCCCCTTCTTTGGAAAGTATGGTTTTCCTGTGTCAGCGAATAGTTCTAGTACCTGCTCATATTGATGTGGGCTATCTTCTAAGTCCATGCAATCTGTTTGGTTTGCATCTTGAGTAGTATTTTGCTGTGGGGTGGCATCTGGTTGTACAGTAATTGGCATATTTATAGCTTTACTTTGTGTTTCATTTGGTTTACTGGTACAGTGGCCAATATTGACCTTCGCCACTCAGATAGCAATTTTCTTGGTGGTATGGTTAGCTCTATTTGGGTTGCAATTGATATATGTCCTTTGGTTACTTGAGCATAGGTTGGTTTATTAGTATTCGGGGCTGGTAAGGAATTTTTGGCCTCTTGGTTACATTGTGTTCAATTTTGTACTTTTCCAAAAGGGACACTCCTTGGGAAAATGCCAGATGTGCTTCTCTGCAGTTAGGAAAACTGGGTGTTGTGGCTGTGCAATCAATATTAATGTGTGCAGTGGATCCACATGTGACACAGGCAGCTGCTCTTGTGCACTGTCTGTGAGTGCCCAAACTTCTGGCACTTACAGCAGCATAAGGGGTTTGGAATGTAGGCTTTAACATGACAGTAAAGATAACCTGCTTTGATCATTGTTAGTGGTTTGGAGTTGTCAAAAGTGAGTATTATGTGGTGAGTGGGAACTACACTGCTTGACAAAATTAACAGAACAAAATGTTTTTGATGAATATTTTATTGTGAAGTGTTGCTGAAGACAAATACAGGTAAACCTTGATATATGCGGTTAATTCATGCAACGAGTGTACCGTATATCTTGAAACCGCATATATCGAAATTAAAAACCAGTGGGAAAAATTCTAATTGATCCATGATGTTTTGGAACATTTGTCAGAAGACTTAATTCAGGTCTTTAAAATATGTTTTAACTGTGTACATAGAAATATAAAGAATAATGAAAAGTAAGTAAGCTAAAAAACGTTTATTAAAAGAAATGAGCGAAAAATGGATATGCTACTTTCTATAAAAATATTTTTCAAGCATCGTTTGAATAGTTGTAGCCTTCTTTTTCTCTTCATAAAATTTACGATAGCAGCTAATTCCATTTTCCAGGGTTTGGTGAACTAGCATGCTTCTTTCCACATTCAGATACAAATCCACAATTTGTTGTTTAACAGTTTCCAAATTTCGAAACATCTGCTTGAGTTCCTTTAATGAAATTTCCTTAGGCACACTCTCTTCTTGTTGTAGGCACACTGTTTCTCCAATTCTATAAGATCTGTGCCAGTGAGTCCAGGCATTCTCTGACACAGAGGAATCAACATCAAAGCCAATCCTTTCCAATGACGCTGATTTCTCCAATAACAGCGTCAACTCGATTTTCAAAGCCACAAGTCATTTGCTTGTAAGGCAGATTACTTCCATACAGCCCTCATTGTACCAGCCATAACTTCTTGCCATGACTCAGCTTTCCAAATGCTAAAATTCTTCCAAAATTCCGTCAAATGAAATTGCACTTACCCATTGTAGCTTGCAAAAAAGTTCTTAGATAATAGGGCTTGAAAGTTGAAATTATGCCCTGGTCCATTGGCTGTAGCAAAGAAGTAGTGTTTGGAGGTAAAAATTCTACTTTTACATTTTCCCTCAGGTCATTCAGTGCAGTAGTATGGCCAGGGGCATTGTCAAGAACTAAGAGGGCTTTTAACGTAAGATTATTTTGCCTGCAATAGTTTTCGACTGCTGGACAAAAATAACTCAAACCAGTCTTCAAACAAAGCTTGCGTGACCCATGACTTTATTTGCCTGCCAAATTACAGGAAATGATGCTTTGTTGCAATCTCTTAAAGCCCTTGGATTTAGCAAATGATAAATAAGCATAGGCTTCAATTTGAAATCGCCTTCAGCGTTTCCTCCCAACAGAAGAGGTAAGCGGTCCTTGGAGACTGTAACCAGGTTGCGATTGTTCTTTTTTAGCTAAGAAAGTTCTAGACGGCATTTTCTGCCAATGAAGGCCAGTTTCCTTAACGTTAAAAATTTGGTGGTCATTGTAATTATTTTTTTAAAACATGCAGGAAATTTGGCGGCTGCATCTTTATTGGCACTCACTACTTCCCCTGTTAACTTGATATTATACATTCCAGTTTGATCTTTAAACTTTTCAAACCATCATCTGCTGGCAGAAAATATTGTATCCCCTTTGAATTTGTTTTCTTTTGAGCGATGAAAACAGGCTGTGCTTTTACCATTGTTGTTAGTACCAATTGGAATCCGTTTTTGATTGCAATCTTCCAGCCAAGTTATTAAAAGATTCTCCATTTCTACCAAAATAGATTTTTCTGTTCCTAGTGCACTGCATGCTACAAGATGTCGATGCAACTTTATGTTGTTCTGTGTATTAGATTTGGACAGAATTAGTTGTACCAGATTCGTTGAGGCCTAGTGCCATGCTTGTCTTGCTTTGACCATTATCAAACCATTTAATGGTTTGATAATGGTCGAAACTTGATAATGTCAAGTTTCGTATGCAAAAAAAGACACCCAAAAACTTTGTTTCTTCTTATCCAATTCCACCGATATATCACTTTTCCTTTTGGACATGGTGAACTTTTACAAAATATTAATCATTACTTAGTGTGAAATACAGTAATGGGACGAGACTGCTTTGACATGTCTGCCTTGGATGGTTGCCTAAACGAAACTGAGCTTATGGTAGGATAATGGGGTGGCAGAAGCACAATCTGGCAACACTGTTTACAGACTAGTTTTCGGGCGTCTTTTTTTGCGTTGTTAAAAATTTTTTGTTTCGTAATTGGCCACACTATTCGAAATTTTAGGGGGCATATATAGAGGAATGGTATAAATGTTTGTAACCATATTAACTGAAACTCGCATTGACTGAAAATGCATATATATCGAGGTTTACCTGTATTTGATATAGGCATCCTGGCATGCAAATTCTGAGTATCCAATATAAATTGATCTACTACCTTACAGAGATGCACATTATGCAAATTACTCATGCCTATAAAAATGGGTTGCAACCACATCACTTCATTCCTGTGTTTTGGCTTGCTCAGTGAGATAGCCACATCTCCAGTACTCAGGATGGCAAGTCATCATTGTTTAGATGACTCTTTGAGATGGCGGGCTGTTGGATGACTTCGAAGCCAGTTTTATCAGGCAGATGTAGCACACTGGCTTAATGTGTCACACTGTTGTCTCAGCACTATGTAAGCAGTTTTAGGAGACAGGAACCATTAAAAGAGCTGGCCAAGGGCTATGTCAACTAGAAACATCTGCCATCTAGCTCTAATAGCAAGACAGAACCATACGATGTCCTGTTATAGTCTCTTGGGGTTGCTGTAGCCATAGGTGTAAACATTTCCAACTGGACTGTGTTAATGAGGCTCAATTCAAGTGGACTCTGCACAAGGAAGCATGGTTTTATCCCATTAATCCCATGGCACCTCCGTAGCCAGGAGCAGCAGTGCGTAGCACATGCTTCTTGATTAGACCGGGGTTCGAGCTCGTGACCACCGAATATGGAAAGGTCAGGGAATGACCACCGAATACGGAGGATGTGGAAAGGTCAGGGAATGACCACTGCATATCCCGGAACAATATGGCCTTAATTGCTAATGCTGCTAAAAACCAAATAAAAAGCAACAACATTAATCCCAAACCACTGCAGAGCTTCTCGAAACAGGTGCCACGAACGTGAATGCAACTTGGAGCCCCGACAAATGGGGTACAGTTTTGTTCGCTGATGAGTCTCGCTTTAGCTTACAGATTCTAGACATTCCATCTGGAGACAAGGAATGTGGTATCATCCCTCCAACATCAGAGAAAGAGGCACAGTGGAGGCCATGTTGTGTAGAGCTGAATAATGATCAACGGCCACACTCTTCCATGTTTTTAGGGGTACATTTGGTCCAGATTTTCTTTTCATGCACAACAATGCCACTGCACATAGAGCTCAAGTGGTGGAGGAATATCGAATATCTTGAAACTGAAGACATCCAGCGACTGCCGTGGCCAGCACAATCGGCAGACTTAAATCCGATTGAACATATGCGGGACACCTTTGGGCACTGCATTGCACTCAGACAACCAACTCCTCGGTCATTTGATGAGCTAAGGTCTGTGCTGGTGGAAGAATGGGATTTGATGCCACAGAATCTTATAGACACCCTTGTATTGAACATGGTTCACTGCTGTTTAACTGTTGGAGGGGATCATATGCCATACTGATGTCATGACTATATTTTTGAGCATCTTGTATCAACTTCTGTAATGTGACTTTTTTGGAAATTCTGATACAACCCAAATAAATGTCCCTTATATCTGTCCAAAGTTTCTCACTATCTCCTAATTTCATGGTTATTCTACTGTACACCACCATACCAAATTCAGTCTCACTTCGTTGCAAGCTGCACGAGTTATGCCACATTTTCTGTGTGTTCGGTTGAGCAGTGGAGGAGTACAGGCACTGTTACGAAAAAATGTAATCATTATAGCTAATGTAAAAAGCAAACCCTTAACATACACTTTTGATCCTAGGGCTTCTGCATTTGACAATGTTGCAATAATTTACCTGCTTGCCTACTCTACTAAAATCTTATTGAGTAATTTTAAAAGTTATAGGAATTTTTTGCATGTTACATATTTTGTAAAATATGTTAGTAGATGAAGCAGACTAGTTTCATGTTTATAATGTTATTGTTTTTCTTCCCCGTGCACAATTAATGCAAGTTTCGTTTTGTTGAAATAACAAGCAAATGACAATATTTCCTTTAAAAAATGTAAAAATCACAGGAAGTACATTTCATAATAATTACCTTGTAATATGTAACTCACTGTTCTGCCTTTTTTTACTGCATTTCACTGTAATGAAATTTCATTATAATGAATATATTTTGTTCACTCACATAAATTCCTTTCACTGTATATATACATATGTATACTGCGGTGCCTGTAAATAGTCTAGGATGCTAAATATAATTTTTTTCACAGATCTGATCAATAACTAGCACTAAGCCTATAGCCACACACATTTGTATGAATAAAAAGTTGAACTGCTTTTTTTTGAATGCTTGGTATTGTCTGAAAAAAGTTCATGCAAACCATTAACCTTCTATCAACTCACTATTAAAAAGATACTTATGTGGCATCTCTGAGACACCCCTTTTTATTTTAATTATAAAAAAAACTTATTTTGCTTTTTTACCAAATTGAAAACAGTAACCTATTAATTATGATTTGCAAAAATCAAATGAAAATAAATGAGATAAATCAAAAGTAAAGTTCTTGCCCTATTTTTTTAAGGTCACTCATTCTCCCAGATTGAAAAAAACAGTGTGAATGTCAATTTTTGTTAGCTGTTTGTGTTTAGCTTACAAAACCAAATCTCTAAAGCAAAATCAGACACGTTGCTGGCATCTCATATGCCATGTGGGAATTGCATAGAAGAAAGATGTGCTTGCTTGCCTGGCACCTGCTTCATGCCACAAGAAAAACTGTCTCATAATTCATAGCATATCAAAATGAAAATACCATATAACAGAATAATATTGGTGGTCAAAGGTACATAGGAGGATTTAACCTCACAAATTAAGGGAAAAAAGAAAAAAAAAAAGTGGTGTCTATCAGACACCATACTGGCAGCAGAAGATTAATAAAAAAAAACCTGGATGCCCTACCATTCTAATATTTTTGTTAGAACAACAAAGGCAGCATTGAACAGAACATGTTTGCTAGGGTAGGAAGCAATTTACCAGAATTCAGTGCAGATTAGAGAAGTTACATATAATAAGTCAGTGTTATCTTTAGTTGAGGATGCAGATCGTCCCATTTTTCATTGTTTAATTTGACAAAAAGTTAGGAATGGCTGTTTCTTCTCAGAAGCCCATGGCTCTTGGAAAAGAAACTGCCAAGTTGTGATCTGCAGTACCTGGGGACTACTAACATTAATTGTAATTTGAAGGGATGTTGGTTGAGAAAAGATCAAGCATGTCTGGTGTGAGTGTGGTTGGAATTGTCTGCTGTTCTAATAGGGAAGTAAACAAGTTGCGTGAGGGGCATTAGTAATTGCTTCAGTAACTTATCAGCTGGGTCTATGCAACTATCAAATTGAACACAGCCAGAGTGGTGAACATTAAAACCACCAAGGAACAGTACTTCACAGTTTAGAAAGTTAGATTTGAGAAAGCAGTTTAAAAGAAAGATAAAAAAATTCTAAGTGATCAGTAGAATTGAGAGAATGTTCAAGACAAATGAATTTCAGAGTAAAAAGTTACTACAGGAATACCTTGCATAGCACGGGTTTCACTCTAGCACGGTTTACAAATTGAAAAAAAAAAAAAAAATTAACTGCGTACGCACCAATACATTTGATATGTATATATTATAATGCCAGCACATAGGCCAATGCGTTATGGATTCAAGGCCATTCTGACTGTTGTCGAAATTCCCATTACATATACGGCCTCTGCTTTGATAGATTAGTACACTCTAGATTCCAAGCAGTGACGTCCTCGATTGTGTGTAAGCTGTACAAATATTTTTCGCTGTGTATTTATATTAAAGATTATTTTTTAAAAACATTACAGTCACACCTTTATATGCAAATATGAGTAGAAAGAAGAAATGTAATGGCGCTGATTGTTCTTCTAGATCCAAACATCGAACAAGGTATGAAAGTAAGGCAGGCATTGCAAAATGACATTCGATGTTATAAAGAGATGTATGCAGATAAAAAGAAGAAAAAAACTGTGCAAACTAAGCTGATCATTTATTTTTCAAAACAAAAATACAGTACATACTGCAATAAAAATCATTTGTACTGTATTTACTAGTATTTTTCTTTTTTATCATTTTAGTTTCTTTTTTTTTGCAAGAATTTCGTGTGCATCAATTTATAGTAAACAAACACCTACATATTTTTGCAACTAGACCCATATAATCAAATTGTCGGAACGCATTACATTAAAATACATATTAATAATACCTCGATCAGCACGGTATTTTTTTGGCATGAATTAACTGCACTATGCAAGGTATTCCTGTATTTATATTAAGTAGCGAAAGGGTTGGTTGATTTAGAGATTTCTTAGGTGCATCGGCAACTATGGCCATAGTGCACCAGATCAAAAGGGAACACCTTAGTTTCAGATTACTGTACACTCTTGAAATAAAGCTTAGAAACAATTATAAATCCTGTTATTGTCTCCTTGTAATGGTTTTTATTATTGTAAGATGAAACATTTAGTATATTCCATCAAAGCTTCATATGTTAGATGTCATATGCTATAGCAGTAAAGACAAACCTCTGCATACCAGAAATATAATTAGTTGAAGGGAAGAAGAAAGAAAAAAAAATTGCATACCATGGAATGGGGGGGGGAACCAGACTAAAAAAGTGCTACTTGCAGCTGTTTACAAGTTGGAATGAAATAAAGCAGTGTACAGTAGCAAACTGTATTGAAAAGCTGTTAGTATTAATAGTGGCTAAAAAATGCAAGAAAGCAAGCTTATACAGCATCAGCAAAAAAAAAAAAACCTTCCCATTTCATCTGTCCATTCCCTCCAAGTTTGTCTAGTCCTTCCTTAAATTTATTTAAGCTGTTCACTTGTACAGTAACAGATGAAAGTTTGTTTCAACACTCAACCATCTCCTGCCTAAAGACACACTTCCGCACATCTATTCTGCAACTATCCTTCCTCAATTTGAATTTATGTCCCTTCATAACAGGAAGAAGCCAATCAACACAGCTTGCTCAAGCCATTCAAAGCCATAAATATCTCAATTGGATCACCTTGCAGGTGCCTAGTCTCCAGGTGTTGCAGTCTGCAGGACTGAAGTCTTTCTCAGTAAGAGCATCCTTTTGTTCCCCTTCTCTGTACCTATTTCAGCAGCTTTACAACCTTCTTAAAATGGGGCTGCCAGACTTGTATGCAGTACTCAAGATGTGGCCTGATCATTTTGTTATACAATGGAATAATCACCTTATTGCTGCTAGCAAAATTCCTGTATATCATTGACAAAAACCCCATGATCTGTCCTGGCAGCATGTCTGCAATGCTCAGAGAACTTCATCTGACTGCACAATTACCCTCAGGTCTTTTCCATTTTCCACTCCCTGGGTGTAGTACCACAGTTGGTATGTTACTCTGGGGTTACTGCTACCTATGTGCAGTACTTTGCATTTGTCAATGATAAACATCAACTGCCATTTCTCAGTCCATCTGCTTAATTTTACTAGATCCTGTTGCAGTAGCATACTGTCATTAAAGCTAACCTTTGTGTCATCTGCAAACTTGGATATATCAGCATTAAGCCTGATATGTCTTCAATATCATTAGTAAATACAGAAAACAAGCCCAGCACTGAGCTCGGGGGGGACGACTCCACTAATAACTTTAGTCCGTGAAGAGCAGCGTACATTGATAACCACTGAATCATCCCTTTATCCATAGCAATAACTTGCCCTTAATGCCACATTGCTCCAATTTGTACAGCAGTCTTATGTACAACAGTACCAAAGGCTTTCCTGTTAAATGATATCTGTTCATGTAGAGAATCAGAATTTGTTGCATAACAAGTGCCCTTACTTCCATATGCTGCTTGGCTGTTCACTTGGACAAAATATAATACAGGAATCCCTGTCAACTTGGAGAATAATACATTCCTGAAAAACACTGACTAAGGTAATGTAGAAAATAGGGAAAAACAATTATGCCAATAAAATGTATGAAAAAAAAAAAAAAAAAAACCCAGTAAATACAATGTTACATAACTCGATCCTTTTTTTTTTGCACTAAGTATTTTTAGTTTTGCATGTTCCTTTAATCTGTTCAGTGATATTAAAAAAAAATCATGTTATACTAACCAACTTTTTTGTTCTGCACTAACAGGAAATAAAATGTAATTTTATTAATTTCAAAAAAGTGATTTGGCCTTTATGAGCCTTAATTTTACTAATATGGATGCCATTGGGGGTAGCACAGTTCAGTTGCTCCATCCTCTCAACACCAAATGGAAAAAGACCTGGGTTTGAATTGCAACAATGATGCAAGGAATTTATGGGTCTTTTTCACAATGTGATTGAGTTAATCACTCTCAGGCAAGGGTAGCATAGTTTTTCTTCTGGAAATGTAGGGTTTTTTTGTCTAACAAAAGAATATTTGCCACAGAACAATCAATTTACCAAAGTTGCTGATGTGCCTAAACCCTACAAAAACCAAACTAATATGGACCACAAAGAAAATTAACTGGTTACCTTATTAGTACCCCACACTATGTACCATTTATGATACCGATGCACTCATCAGTGTTTCACTGAGGGGGCAAAATGTTAACAAATCCCCTCCTTATACCATATAGCATAGCAATGAATAAGACAGGTGGCCATGCATTGCATTTTCTTCCATAGCATTAGTACAGGATGGGGAGCCAATTGAGTGACTTGAGCTGCTTGTTGTTTCTCTCCCTGCTACACACCTCTGCTCCCCAGTGGGAGTGTGTGCCCATATCAGCAGTTTTTTTTTTTTTTTTTTTGATAGTTGTTGGCACATCGGCTTCTGTGGCCATATTGCACCTCCCAAGGTTTTTAGAGTACTTTGATCCAAGCCCGAGGCGGGAATCGAACCCGCGACCTTTGGGTTGCCGGGCAGGTACTTTACCCACTCGGCTAGCCCGGTCGGCCATATCAGCAGTGCTGTAGGACAGTTTTACATTATTTCACTATATTCCAGACAAGGTGAAGATATAAATCCAACTATTCAATAAATCCTACAAATAGTCACAAACTTGTTACCTACTGCAAATATCATAGTGTGTGCTGATGTCAACTGCCAGTCAGCCTTATGGCACAGCCGTACGGAAGACAGAGCAGGCACACACAACGGCCAGATACTTTCAGACTATATAGCCACCTCACCCCTTCAAGTGCTAAACCAACCAAATAACATCCCAACTTTTAGCAGTACCATGTGGGAGAGTGACATTGATGTTACTCTTGCCACCAATTCAATAGCTTATAAAATCAGACTGGTGTGCCCAGCCAGCCTGGACCACATCAGATCACAGAGCCATTTCCTTCAAACTAAACAGGCAATTACAAACAACCCAACACTCCCTGTTGGATATCAAAAGGCATAACCTTAAAAAGGCAAACTGGCAGATTTTTGCAGAACATACAGCAGCTGAGCTGCAAAAACAGGAAAATGAGTGGTCTAGATCAGGCAACTGTAGCCCAGACGAGCAAACACTAACTACGACAAACATTTTAACAAAAACAGCAACCCTGTCTATCCCACGAAAAAAACCGAGGAAGCAGACAGTTCTCTGGTGGTACCCCGAACTGACTATACTCAGAAGTAGGGTACACCAGGCGAGGAGACATTTTCAAAGAACCAGAACATTTTGGCCACAAAATGAGGTGGATGCACTGAGAGATTCTTACAGAACTCTCAGGAATCAGTATACAGCCCTCACAAGAGACAAGAAAAAGGAATGCTGGAGGCACTTGGTGGGAACTACTGGAAACAATAACCCTTTTTGGGAGTTGTCTGCAGAATAGTGACCAACAAGCTGCCAAGAGGAGATGAGATGTCTTAGAAACTGTCAAACCAGATGGAACCCCAACCCTGTGTTGGATGGATTCTGTAAATAACATCCTAGACAGTATCATTCAGACTGAAACTAGGAATCATTCCCCCACCCAGCTAGACATTATGAAAGAAAACACTGAATATGACAATGCCAATACTGAACCTCTGTTCACTATGAAATTGCACCATCTAAAACCAAAAACAATAAATGCCCAGGTTTTTTTGATAATCCCAACCTCAGAGGTTGAGATTATCACAAAATTAGCAGAAATAGCACCAGATAAATTAATAGCACTGTATAATAACTGTATGACAGAAGGGATATTCCCAAAAATATGGAAACAAGCTGTGTTAAAATTAATTCTCAAAAACTCCCTACTGATCCAAAATCAAATCATATAGACCAATCGCCCTACTCCCTGTACTAGGGAAAATATACGAAAGACTGTAATATACAGCAGATTAGCTCAATATTACACAGAAGCAGGTTTGCATTCCAACAATCAGTACGGTTTTAAGCAGGGCAATTCTACAGAGGATGCCATACACCACCTACTGACAACAGTTAAAAACACAGAGGAGAAATATATGCTGGCAATCTCCATTGACTTTGCTGGGGCATTTGACTCACTCAGTGGCCTAGTGTCCTTAGGAGACTTCGCCAGGCAAATGCCCCACAAAACCTCTATAAGGCAATAAACAGCTACCTTACAAACAGAAGTGTCTCAGTACACACAAGGTTCCAGGAATTGACACGCCCTGTGAATAAAGGCTGCCTGCAGGATTCAATCCTTAGCCCTTTCTTTTGGAACATTGTTCTGGACCCCGTGGAAAGCCTGGCCTTTGCAGATGACATGATTTTCCTTGTAAAAGATAACTCACGAGTGGTTGTAGAGCAAAGATCAAATGCCGCCCTCTTGCAGCTGCAGGAGTGGGCACAAATGCACATGCTCAAAATATCGCCTAAAAAAACCAAACAAATACTTCTAAAAGGCAATTTGGACATAAGATGTCCACAAATCAAAATTAACACAAACACTATAAAAATGGTAACAGAACTAAAATATCTTGGAGTGGTCTTTGATTCAAAATTAACTTTTTACCCCCATTTGATCTACTTGGCAAAGAAAGTGAGAAATTATGCAGGTATGATTGCCAGGATCAGTCGAGCAGACTGGGGACTCAAAAGAAAGACCCTGGCAATCATATACCGTGCAATGTTCCTACCTGTTATCACCTATGGAGCCGGTGCGTGGTTCATCTGCTCAACCATAGTAAGAAATAGGAATAAATTAGAATCGATACAAAGGACAATACTACTCACTATTACCAGAGCATGTCGCACAGTAAGCACACCTGCACTACAGTTGCTGGCCGGAACTATCCCACTTTACCTGGAAGTAGCAAAAGAGGCTTATATTATAGATTTAAAAAGGGCATACCCACAGAATTTCTGGGGATAGCCCTTGATGCAACCAACACCTTCAATGATGAAAGAAAAAGAATAGCCACAAAGTTCCATGAGCTATGGCAAAGTGGGAGCAGGAAACCAGAGGTCTGGTTACCAAACAGTTTCTGCCATAGGTGTCAATGGTTAACCCAAAGCCATGTAAGTGGTATGCCCCTGGACTTTTTACATTTATATTGACAGGTCACGGCTCCCTAAAGGCAAAACTAACCTCCTCAGGCCTGACCAATGACCCAAACTGCACCTGTGGCAAAAGTGAAGACTGGGCACACATTCTATATGAATGTATAATATATGACATCCCCAGAACAGAGCTAATAGCACAGATTGGTCCCCTTCCCAGGGGAGAAGAACATCTGTTCATCATAGAAGAGCAAAACCAACCTTATAATTATAAAGCTTTTACATCTTTCACACAGAAAGTATTCGAAATGCGCAGAGCAATCCCAAGAATGGCAATTCAGCCCCCCAAGCGATTAATCAATAGTAAAATTGCCCAAGTTTCCCACCACACCCAGACGATGACTTAAAAACTGTTAGGATAGCAGTATTCTGCACCCTGACATAACAAAAGCCCCCAGGACTACCCTGCCATGTGTAGGAATCTGGGGCCCCACACCAAATAAGTAACCATGTAGGGGAGGGAGATGTACAGGCAGCCAGGGAAGCAGATTATCTGAAAAATATCAGTAAGCTAGTAGCAAGGGAATGCAATGTAGAATAAAAGAAGAATGAATGAATGAAAATTGAAAGATAGAATAAAGAGGCTGGGCACTGAGTGAACTAGGAATTATGGTAAAAGGGAATAAATGGCAGTTTTGGTGAAAGAAAGAGTGACCTGCATAAGGGAAAGAGAGAGTGAATGGGAATGAGTGGAAGAGCAATGTAATTGGCTGAAAGAATACAAAGTTAAAAATAACTTGCATTACTTTATATATACTGTTTTATATAAAGTTTTACATTACTTTATATATATTATTTACATTTACTAACCACATAAACACTATCACTGCATTCTACCCTGGCCTTCAAAAAAAAAAAAAACTTGCAGCTAGGCCTGCACCACAATTGAAGAATAACAGTAAGTTGAGGTGCCCTGAGTGCAGTGCAGAAAGTAAGAGTCGAATAAATGAGATGAGAGCTAGAAGAATGAATAAAAGTGTAAGCATGTGAGAAAAAACACAAACCATAAATGCTACAGTTAAGTACACACTAACCCTAGTTTTAATTAGTATTTAAATTTACACTACACATCATTACATCTCCTCCTGGTGTGTGAGAAAAAGACGAGTTGAGTGAAAAAAAAATATATAAAAAACTTGAAAAAAAAAAAAAGATACAAGTAGAGTGAGAATGCAGATTATGATTGAAATAAATGTCTCTTCCCCACCCTCTTGCCTGTTGGGTTCCCTACTGCCAGCTAACATATCCCACCTCCGGAGCAGGATGGGCAGCTTGACCTTCATACCGGATTCAACACTGCTTGGACATGACACCGACAAAGACATTCTGCGGCTTTGCTACGAACAACGCCATTGGCGATCTGAACTGGGTACTCTAACCTGGTTCCCTTTAAAACCCCATCCCCAGGCAGGGGAGGGAGACTGATCTCTGTCTCCTCTCCACTGACCTCTTTGGGGATGCCTACTCTATCGTCCCTATTCTTCTGTTTTCCCCCCAGTCTCCCCCCTCTCTCACTAAATCGACAGAGTACACCCTTAACAATGCCACCAAATTCTAATCGACATCTAAATTCTACCGGCTTTGGGTAAATCTCTAAGACAAGTAACACTATTAGCTTTTATCTAGCGTATAGCCTCATGTCTAAATTTAATAACATCAAAAATTTGCCCAACCAATTAGGCCTTTTAACATCTCTTTAGCGTTCAACCCCAACCACCGATTTCCTAACAGCACTCCCATTAAGCATTAATGTCAAACGCATAAATTTTTTTTTTTTTTTTTTTTACACAAATCCCAGGAAACTAGGTGGCAGGACCTGCCAGAGCAATTTGTTTGTCCGGCTTATTGGCCGCCAGGCCAATAAGCCGGACAAACAATGGGCACAACATATCACACTGCACAGACACGGCCCACACAATTTCAAGTCTCTGGCTTGACAAGTGTACTGTCCTCGATACAGTGAAACACACGCGGAGATGGGAGAAATCCCAGGTACCATCTGACATGAACATACCTTATACACAGCAGGGCACTATGGTTGCAAAAGAATCCCCAAGGAATCTCAGACCAATGCAATTACTGTTGGTCCAAAGCTCCCATGGTCTGATTTTTAGGGCTTCTAAAGATTTGTGCACTAGGATTTTCCAAACCCTCAGCACAATCTAGCCAAATCTATCAGAATCTGGCACAATGGTTATAATCACCATCCTACCACACCAAGTTAAAGCTTGAATTTGAATGCCATTAATGTAAAAAATTTTCAGACTTTTTTTCATAGGAATGATTGTTCTTGTGTAAGGAAAATGGGAAAACCAGGAATGCATAACATCATTAACATTCCGTTATGACTGTACAAGTCAAAAAGCCATGGATTGTAAAATTTTAATAAACCAATATCTAAAATAACCAATCATGGAAATCTGCTGTTGGGGAAGGATTCCTGTATTTTTGGTAAACGTTGATAGGATAGTACGTGTTTAAAAACAGCTGCCCGGTTTCAGATTTTTAAATGTATAGCAGATTCATCTATTCGGGTGATGCTGTATAATTCAGAAAGGTGTGGCAACTTAGAATTATGGATAAGAGTAGAGTATTTGTCTCTAAGTTGAATATAAAACCCAAACCTTAGGGCCATAGTACTTGGCACCCAACTCTTCAGTGATATCAGTCTCTCCATAATTGAAATCAAATGCATATAATATGTATGACCTCTGAAAGAAATTGAAGTATACAAAAACCAGAAGGTGCCTCCATATTTTAAGTTTTCTAATTCTGATAAGGAATTAGGAAAAAAATAATTTTACTCCGTAAGAGAGTAAAAGAATAATGTTATGAAATGACAATACAACAGGACTTCAACCAGAAAATCTTATTCTTCAAAATAGCAAATAAAACTGGGGAGAGATCCTCTGTGCATGATTCAACTTATAGTTAATTAAAATTTAAGAAATTTTATTTGCATAGAAGCCCACTCTGGGTAGCCTCACTTGACAGACTTGAAAGGATAGTACAACAATCTCATATCCCTGAAACACATCAAGTGGGGATGTCTATATAAACACTATACATAGAGCTCTACTGCCTTGGTTTTTATTGAAAATCGGCAATGTGCATAGGTCAATTAACTGCAATGGGCAATCTTCAAAATATTTGTCTTAGTTCATAAAAATAGGCAAATTTATTCACAATCCAAGATCCACATGAAAAAAATTGTATGTACATTTCAAATCAGGAATTGTTGCACTATCCTTTCAAGTCTTTCTGTTGACGTCACCCAGAGTGGGCCTCTGCAGTCTTCCTGGATGGTAGTGTATTTTTTTTTTTTTTTTTTTTTTTTGTAGTTGTTGGCGCATCGGCTTCTGTGGCCGCACCTCCCAAGGTTTTTTTGCAGTACTTTGATCCAAGCCCACGACCTTTGGGTTGCCAGGGGTAGTGTACTGTTATGCTTCTTTTTCATGGTAACATCACTAGACATTGTATGTGGTAAGCTATTACCACAAATTGACATACCAGCATTGTGGTATCTGCACATGTGCCTAGTTTGAGTCTTGTTTATCCAGGATAGTGAAATGTACTATAAAAACAGGGGACCATCTTCCCAGGTGAACCTATAACATATTTGGTGTAAATGTCATAAAGGAAGTGTTTCAAGTTAACTAAATTTTGAACTTAGTAATTAAGGTGAAACAAAAAACTTGCTCATTGTTATTGCAATGCTAATCATTTTGTTTTAAGTTCTGTTGACAATCCCTTTAAGGTTACTGACATACAGCAGATTTAGGCTGTAATAAACTAATGAAATAAAATACCAAATTATATCATATATTGGGAAATTACAATATCAAATTAAGCATATCCCTAGATAAATTATGCTAATTATTCTACTTGTCAGTAGCCTCATTTCTTTTCAGATTTTTTATTTAACCTTTATGAAATAGATCCCATTAAAAAAAAATAAAGGTGGAATTTAAGGTGTATAGTAATTATATAAGAAATAGAACATAGGAGTAGTTTAAACTTTATTGTTTTGTACAAGAGAAATATACATACTGTGCACAGTTACCACCCACTGAAATATAGACCAGATGAAAATGGTCTATTAGCAAAGCAGATGAATGCAAGACTGCAAAACTTTCAAGATGCAGTACTTACGTTGACTTTCATAAATACTTTAACTGATCACTACATGTGCACAGGATAATGAAGTTGAGAAGCATATGGAAATGCTCTGCCTGCTTAACTAGTCTTGCATTCTCTTAGCTTAACTTATAAGTGGTACACAGCAATTTAAAACTTAGAGGTACTCGAGCACCCATACTTTTCAGGTTGATACTTCTGCTTCAAGTTTTAGTCCATTTATAACAGGTGAATTAAACATTAATTACTGGAACATAATGCAAAAGTACCAACAAAATTAAAAGCATCATGCAATAGCATAAAAATTTCTTTGATTTGCAAGAAACCTTTTATAGCTCTATATTAACATGAAATTTAAGAATAGGAGTATTTAAATTTTTCCCTTCTATAATAACACTGTCAGTAAATAAGATTTCTTTAATGATGTCAGAGAAAGAGAAAACCTTAGACTCTTGGTTATGAGCTAAGAGGACTTTAAGAGATTCAGAAATCTAACTATGTCCTTGCCATACACATTTGACATTTGCAAGGCAAAAATAAAGCAGCAGTAGTAGTAGCAGCATTAATTGGATTTTTTTGTCCCTCCCAGAATAACTATATCTATTCTGCTTGGGGAGTTATTTATTGGGGGTAGGGAAAAAAAATTTTTTTTTTTTTTTTTTCCTTCTCTTCAGTTTCTGCAGGACAAGTTACTTTCCTTTGTAATGTTCAAATGATCAGGCAATATCTGCTGAAGGAACTGGACAGGTGGACAGCCTTCAAAGATACAAACAATTTTCATCCTCTGGTCTTCATATAATAACTTCTGCCTTCATATAAGTAATTAGAATGAGAAAGCACACAAACTAAACTTAGTACACAATATGCATCTTCAAACATACACAACTGCAACAAGGTTCTTCAAGCTTCTCACTAGTACACTTAGGTACTGAATATACTGAGAAGTATTCATTTTACACAACAGAAACCGTTTCAATAATTTAAAATATTTCCAACTCTAAATTTTACATTGTGGCAAAATATGCATTTTAAAAGAAAAATCAAGGCAAAATTGTTATAATTTAATAGCCTATAAAATCAATTCTGGAAAGTCCTACATTTAGCATAAAGTTTAAGGCCATAATGATTTTTTTTTTCTTCATTCAAACATTTACAAGTTACATAGTAATAATACAACTTTATTCTAATCATTCGTCTGCACTAGATACAAAACAGTATCTCAAAACACCCAATTAACACTTCTCAATTAAGCTTTAGTTCTATGCTAGAGAACAGCAGAGAATTTAAGCTAAAAGCCCACAGTGCAGAGTAGATTTCACTAATATCTAACATGGCATACAATGTATAAACAGTCTCTTGTGAACAACCTATTGCTTTTACACATTTTAGCATTAACTTCTGGAGGTTGTTCAACAGCAAAAAATCTTTGATGCAATCACTTAAGAACACTTCACAATTTGAAACACTTCAATTCTGACACTAGAACTCCACTACTGAACTCAGACCTGTACATGTAAAATTTTTAGGTAAAATTTTCAGGTTAGAAAATAGTTTGAGAAACTTTTCTTCCTACATTACTTCTGTCAATGTACTGTGCATAGGTATTTGTTTACAAGCTGCTGAAGGGGAAAAAAAGTACTATGTTAGAAAAAGTGTTCATTTATTTTGGTTAACTAAATGAAGACAAGTCACATTCAATGGCTGACTATCTGCAACATACAGAACAGAAAAAATTCTATACTTATATCTTAAAATACAGTTCTTAGGTCTCCTTCATCTGGATGAATTTGAACACTAATAAAGGTATCAGAAATTAAAAACACTCCCCCTTCCCCTAGAACATATTTGTTTCATATCTTCTGAATCTTTTCCCCAACAACTAGAGGATTATTTTTCCTAATCTCTTGGGCACCCAGTTCCTTATAATCAAATGTGCAGTTATGCTCATTGGAATATCTGTGCAAACTGCAAAATAATCCCCCACAGCGACAAGGGAATCCTATTAAAACACAAAAAGAGAATAATTGCCATTAATTTAACTTCAAACAGCTGTGCTGCCTTAACTATTTCAATATTTATTTTATTATTTCTAAAAAGTATGGTTGATTTAAATTCAGTCCAAAACTTTAGTGCATATTACTAAAAAAAATGCTAGTCATAGGGACAAATGAAATATAAAATTTAATTTATGTTATTACAATTTAACTCCCATACATTATGTTCTTATCTGAACAGCAAAAGATAACAAACACACACACACACACACACACACACACACACACACACACACACACACACACACACACACACACACACCCACCAAGGAATTGTTTAATTATCAGAACTGATATTCTGAATAGAAGAGAGCTTTGACAATACTAATCTGCTTACATATAACAATATCCCTATTCACCAAACAGATGGAATAAACCTGATTGTTGCTTCACTTTTTTGGGTTTACTGTGTGCCTTATACAACCAAGACTCCAGAAATGAAACTTAAAATCAACTTTACTTAACTAAATTGAAGTTAATGGTGTTAGGAAATACTGGAATAGGCAACAGCAACTGCCAGAATTCACTACATCACATTAATTTTTATTTGTGAATTAAGTTAGTAGTTAGTAGCTGGGTTTATTAGGGAAGCTAGGAATTCATGATTTTTAAAGCTATATCCATAACACTTAGTATTTAATCTTTTGCTGGCTAACACTTGTTTGGTGGATGATACAGTGTTACCTCAAAAAAATTTGGGAATTCATCATCCTTTTGGCACAACGCAACGAATCCGTTAAGATGCCGTGTTATTGCTTTAGCTCCAGCTGTTATTGATATGAGCTTAAACAGTGGTAATTAATTATTTCAATAAAAGTTTTGAATGCGTTAAATATATCAAGACCTAGTTCTTTCTTTTAATGAAACCATACCCAGCAGTTCTTCTCTAGACGCATAATCATCAAAAACAGCAATTGAGCTGTATCACTGACATCTGTAGCCATCCAGTTGTAAAGAAAAGGACACACAATTATCAATAGGAGTATGCAATTGTTCGCTCACATTTTTACTCATTTTTTTTCAATGGGTCGCATCACAGTATTTCAAGATAATTGCAGATCTTGAAGAGCACTTTTAAATTTCATTTTTGTTCTTAAAATAATCAAAAAGAGAATCTGTTATTTCTAAATAATGAGTCTTTGATGAATTGACCATCAGAAAATGGTTTGCATTTTTTTCCAAGAAGATGACTCACTTTAAATGATACTACAGTTACTGCTTTAGATTGTAAATTAGGTGTCATGAAGAATTTTGTTGCGCAAATAATCTGGATTTAAATTCTAATTTTATTTTTTCTAAAGGTCACTATTCGGCAAAAATCTGATTGGTATTTACCATTGAGTGCGTTAAAGTGCCTTTCTAAATTTCCCTTTTTTTGGGTATAGTCACGGAAGCATTGCAAATCAAATAACATTTTTCATTTATTATTACAAAATGTATTCTACTTCCCACTCTTGATGAAAATGATAAGTTTTACTCTTTTTCGTTGTATTTGTTTTAAATCAAAGAGTATTAAATTAACATAAAGTACTGCCCAGTTATTAATATTAAGTAAGCTAAATAAGAATCTGACACATACGCATGCTCTCAACAACATATCTGAGTCAATTTTCACTAGACAAGAGTAGTCATGTGGTTCAATGGATTTTAATAAGCATATGCAGTGGGGCACATAATAATAACAACAACATTTAGATTTTGACTAATCTATTTATTATTATTACTATTTAGCCATATGGTGCAACAGATCTTTTTATATATATTTTTTTAAAATTCGTCGTGATCGACAAAAATTAAAACCGTGATTGACTTGTTGGCCACCCCTGGACTAGGCAAAGACAGTAGCAAATTTAAAATTGATTTTGACAAGGAGACAATATCTCCAAAGTTGTTTACTGCTGCCCTTGAGGAAGCTTTCAGAAGATTAGACTGGTCACAGAAAGGAGTCAATGTGAATGGAGAGTACCTAAATTCTCCATGGATGGGTCATAGCATATGATGCAAAGAGGCATCTAATGACATGTCATTTGCACTGTGTGATGGAATTCAAACTACACAAAATTCTGTACTTTATAGAATATACATTTTTGCGGTACTTTCAATGTAACCTTTCTGCTGCATACTGTAAGTTAGCACAATGTTTTGGGTTGAAATGGAACAGATCCAAGATTTCCATATGTGTATCTAGAAGATTTTAAATATTAACAGTTTAAAGACTAAGGATTTATAGATGTACTTAAAAATGATAAAATATATTTTTAACCCAGCATATGGCTAGGTATTGAAGTTGCACTACAGGAGACAAATTTCAACCTTAAGTTTTGAGATGAGATAAAAAGTATTTAACATTTTGAATTGTGCTTATACTAATGCTTGATCTTTCATCAACAAATCGAAATATTTATTATTTGTAATTTTTTAATAATAATAATTCAACTTTTTAAAATACTGTTTTTTGGCCAGTAGAAATACTTGTTAGTTTTAATGAAATAAAGTTTATTAATAAACTAAAATAATTTACCTCTATTCTTTTCAAAGTTCATGTGACATATGGCTACACATGTGCAGTTTTTCCTGTAGACCTGGACTGCCATAGTCCAGATCTGCAGGATAAAAATCACTAATAAAACTACTATAAAAAAATAATAAATTTGATTTTCAGTGTTCTTACTGACAACTGTTTTTAAAACTGAGTTTAAAAATCGTGGTTCAGATCTGCAGGGGGAACCATTCATGTGTGGCTACCTATTTACTGCATTAGAAAATTAGATATTTGTATAATAATAATAATAAAAAACAAAAAGATCCTTTTTAATGTAAAAATTCAAACATAAAACAAATTTGTAACTCAGCATTGTGACAAAAGAACATGTTCCACTACCATTGAACTACATATGCAGCAAGCCACAATGGGGGTAACAAAGGGTTTAGCAGTCTCACAGGAGATCAGTTTATACAAAGTGAAAAATAATATAAATTAGTCCCAACTGCAGCAAATACAAGACTAAATACACTAATAGGAAGGTACACAAAATAACTACTAATACCCAACTAACGAGTTGCCAACAAATATTTCCCAGCTGGTCCTGTGAGGAGATAGGATGCCACTTCTGGGTTAACAAAAATTGCTAACTTTAAGAATGTTTCATAACAGCACGTGTGTACGCGCACATATGCACTTTCCCCTCCCAACCCCTGCTTACCAGTTAATCCAACCTTTTTTCGGCACATGTTGCATCTATTTTTCTTTTTCTTATCCTTCTGTTGTGGATCATCATCTTGACTGGCTAAATCTGATCCCATACTGTCATTTGAACATGGTGCACTGGTATCAGCTTCTGAACTATCTTGGCTAGTAGTGCTCTAAAGAATATAAAATGAAAATTAGATACAAAGCATGCCAAATGCTCACTATTTTGTGCAGTGTTGTTTGCCTTTAGGCAAACAGCACTACACCAAGCAGTGAGAGTTACAACATTTCCCTCTATCTTAATATAAAACTGAGCTGTTTAATCCCAAAAAGGTTTTTGTTTATCTTTGCTTAGGATGAGGTGAATTCACAAAATCATTGAAATTATTTATAATTAGTGTTGCTGCTTAATTTTTTTAAAAGCTCCTCTAGAACAGTGGTTCCCAAACACTGGAAAGTGACAGTTTAATCCAGTATTTACCCAGGAAACTGCACAAGCAGGACCGTACTATCTGTTGTTGTTCCTATGTAGATGGTAGATGTTATTTTACTATCTATTTCGGCTATACTGCATGTGTGTAAACGTACTATCACTTGAATGATTTTTTTTTTTTTTTTTTTTTTTTCAATCTTTGAATACATTATAGAGCATAAATTTAATTCATACCTGCTATTTTACATAAGGTATGGATAACTTGTTAAAGAAATCTTAAGAAAATTCTCTCAAGATGACACTGCTTTACTAGAGAGTTCTGCAAATGAAATTAATATAAATCCAAGCAAAAATGAGAAAAATGTTCTTCTACAGTGAATGAATTATTTAGAATATGTTATTAGTAATGTGATTCTTGTACTGCTACTACTGGAACATGCAGCAGCCTGGAAAGCAAGGTATTGGGGATTTCAAGGCTTGTTTGGGTCCTCATGGAATAAAAAACATGGATTCGATTAAGGTTACTAAGGGTAAAAAATAGGTTCATGTATACTTCTGTGTACACTACTGCTAGGAGCATAATAAATAAATTTGACAAATTCTCTAAATACTTGTCAAGTCATGAAATGTAGACATTGTGAAGATATGGGAATCAACAGAAAGGAAAAACAAGACAAGGATGGAGAGGAATTATGCTCTTAATGAAGATGAGAGTAAGTGTGCTCTATACATAATAACTGTCATGAGTATGACTAAACTCTACAGATATATGGAATGCTCCAGTAAATGTCTTATAATGGGGAACTAACTTTCCAGATTGGAACTTGTGGATTGGTTACTTACACACCAGTAAGATGTCTGTAGATTTACCAGATGACTGTTTTCTACTCCAGCCTGTTAGAGAGGCAATGAGATCAAGAACAAGCTGGTGTAGACAATACTCTTAATCTGATATTATTGGCAATGATCTTCATGCATTGAGAATCTGCAAATAAAAGAATCACTATGTGGTAGTGATCAGAGCATATTGATGTGGGATTAACCTAAAGATGTGAACTACTGTCCAGAGCAGAGGGAAGGGCTATTCCTTTCATAAAGGTGACTACAGTGATCTCACAGTTTTAAGTTCTATGGAGTGGGACCAACTGAAGGTACCAAAAGTAAATTCCAAATGGGAAACATTCATGGAAGTAACTAAAAACAAACAGGCTTTTTCTTCCAAACAAGAGTGCTCAAGGCTTAGACCTAAATATATGTCAAATTAACTGTTAGACTCATGTGGCAGAGAAGAAAAATGGTTTCAGGGAAGTCTATAGTAGATATAAATTAGTTTGCAATCAAGTCACAGAGGATGTTAGAAAAGCTAAGACAGATTACAAGATTCTTTGGAAGAGAATGAAAAAAAAAAAAAAAAAAAAAAACTTTACTAATGTAAACACTAGAATGATGGGGATGGATCACATTTTCCCTCTAAATATGAATGGTTCAACTGATGATGATTCTGCTCAGTTTTTTTGCTGACAAACTGAATATATATTCTGCACCTACATTCACACAAGGAATTTTTTTTAGGGATAGGAATGTCAGAAGTGTATCAACTTCTAAGACTAAGAGGGAGCCAAACAATTGTGATAACTGAGAGGAAACTAGAAGAGAAATTGTTGAAGCTAAACATAAAAAAAGCAACTGTGGTAGACAAGATCTGTCCAATTATATTAAAAGAGGCAGCAAAAGAGGTAAGCAAACCTTTAGCTATAAATATGAAAGCATCCTTGGATTCATGGGAGACCCCTATGGACTGGAAATATGTGAATGTATCCCCAATTCAGCAAAGGATGATGTGAATAATTACAGATCTGTTGTAGGAAAAATAATGGAATCACTAGTTAAAGAAGTAATGCAGGACCATCTAGACAGGAGTACAGTTATATTGCAGTCAGATCATGAATTTGTTAAGGGGCAATTTTGTCTGATGAATCTGATTGGATACTATGACACAGTAAAACAAAGGAAATGGATGCAAAAATTTGACATCCTATACAGTTCAGGAACCCTTTTGATACAGCTGCACATAAAACACTACTATACATATTGGAGCAGTGCAGTATTAAAGGAAAGTTACTGCCATGGATAAAGGGATGGTTGAGTGGGAGAAGATTCCAATATCAATGGACACTGCTGTTCTTGGACTAATGTGTAGTTCTCCATTGTTCCAGTGCTGGTCCATTGTTGTTTTCTATATTTATTAATGATACTGATGAAGGCACATCAGTATCATTAATCGAGCCCAAGATTGGCTAACGACAGTAATCAGAGTAAACTACTGCAACAAGATTTGGAAAAATTAAGCATTACAGATGAGCTGAGAAGTGGCAAATCAACTTTAACATTGAGAAATGCAAGGTACTGCATATAGATTGGAGTAATTCCAGACCCAGTGTATCCAAAAATGAAACACTTGGAAAGAATGAAAGAGATCTGGGACTAATTGTGCTGCATATCAAATGAAGTTTTCTGAGCAAGTGCAGAGAGACTCCCAGGGCCACTCATGTTTTGTTAATGATATACAGGAATTTTTCCAGAGATAATGAGGTGATTATTCCATTGTATAAGGCAATAATGATTAGCTGCATCTTGAGTATGGCGTACAGGTCAGGACGCGTCATTTTAGGAAGGATGTGGATCTGTTGTAATGGGTGCGGAGAAGAGCAATAAGATTAGTGATGGGAACAAAAGGGTGTTCTTACCAGGAAAGGCTTTACTTCTGCAAATTGCAGCATCTGGAGACTAAGCACTTGTGAGATCTGACTGTGGTATTAAGGGGACAAATTTAAAATGGAGGATTGTTGCAGGATAGATGTGCAAGAAAACTTGTTCAAACTTAACAAGTTTGAGCTTCTGCAGACTGCTCAGGACCAAGATATCGACGAGGAATATCACAACTTTCTGAAAGTGAAGCCCAAGAAACCTATAGGTAAAAAGAAATCCAAAGAAGAAAAAAAATCAGTCAAGAAACACTTGTCATGATGAACCAAAGACGACAAATGAAGAGCAAGAAAAACACTGACAGGGAGAAAATTGAGCAAACTAAGTTATGCAAAGCCATTAGAAAGAGACTGAGAGGACATAAGAAAAGTTAACACAAGAAAAGTAGAACAAGCATTATGGGAGAAACAAAGTATTTAAATCAGAGCCATGAGGAGTAATACAGAAAGACAAATGATACTGAAAAATAGTGATGGTGTACTTATGAATAACAGAGAAGGCATAATTCAAATAGCAGAAAACTACTATAAAGAGTTATACAAGGAGCGAGGGAATGATGCCAGCAGTTCCCCACTGATTGCAAGATGGACCACAAATTAGTAACACATACAACATACCTAATATCCTTTATGATGAGGTAGAACATGCATTGAAGAAAATGAAGAATCAGAAAGCCCCGGGGGAAGATGAAGTTACTGTAGATTTGTTAAAATTGGGAGGAAGGATGACGAAAAACTGGCAAGAATCTTCACAAAATGCATTAGATGCCTAAGGAGTGGAATAATGCAATCATAGTTTTGCTGCATAAGAAAGGAGATAAATCAGAAATTGAAATTATAGACCAATTAGCTTGTTATCCCACATCTACAAGTTGTTCACAAGGATCATTACTAACAGATTAGAAAGAATACTTGATGAGAATCAACTGAAAGAGCAAGCTGGCTTTCTGACAGGATTCTCAATCATGGATCACCTTCACATAATGTCACAGCTAATGGAGAAAGCAAATGAATATAAAACACCATTATGCCTGGCATTTGTGGGTTATGAAAAGGCATTTGACTCCATACAGCATAAGGCAATGTTTCGGGCACTGGAAAGACAAGGCATAGATACCCCATATATTATGATTTTGAAGAAAATTTATGAGAATGCTACCTCCTTTACTAGACAGAGATAGTAGTAAATTTAAAATTGAGAAAGGAGTTCGACAAGGAGACACTATCTCCAAAGTTCTTTACTGCTGCCCTTGAGGAAGCTTTCAGAAGATTAGACTGGTCGCAGAAAGGAGTCAATGTGAATGGAGAGTACCTAAACCATTTACAGATGGCATTGTGGTCATAAGCCACGATCCCAAAGAATTAGAGTTAATCCTTAATCAGTTATGCAGAGTTAGTAAGGATTTTGGACTAAAGATGAATATGGCTAAAACAAAAGTAATGGAGAACAAGTATACCACAGAAAGGGATAATGATTGAAGAAGTAATTGAAAAGGTGGAGTCATACTTATCTGGGACAAGTCAGCTGTAATAATGATAAGTGGATGGAAGTCAAGAGAAGAATAAATTTTGGATGGATAGCATTTAGGAAATAGTCACATACTTAGGAGCTATATCTCAATTTGTGTGAAACGTAAAATACAACAGTGGAGATGGGCAGATGAAATTCATGAGTTTGTGGGTAATAAATGGATGGCCACTGCACAAAACAGAAGGAACTGGAAAGCCTTCATCCTGCAGTGGATTGAAAATGGCTGATGATGATATGTGCAAGTTGCAGCCAACAGGTTGTTTGATAAATTCAAGGAAGAACTGGACAAACTATCAGAACTGCAATTTTTTTTTTTTTTGCTATAAAATTGAGGAAGGATTTATATCACATTGATATAAGTAACTGCTCTTAATTAATCATGTTTGTGATTTGAACATGAAACGAAAGGAAAAAACCTGTTTTGCAAGTTTGTCTTGATCAAAATGTGCAATGACTGGAAATATGATGGACTGGCAGCTAAGGTATAAGAAATGTCTCTGAATAGAAGATTTTTGGTTGATTAAGAAGAACCAAATATCCTTACGTGCCACTTTTTTCAACTATGTTGTTACATTGAGGTTTGAAAATGTAAGAAAATAAGAATCATTTTCATTGCTACCTGTTTTGTCTACCTACTATTTTGTTTTAATTCTGAAAATTCCTTTATCTTACCAAAGCAATATTTTACAGCTTTTATAGTACTGAGTGGTAGAAAAATTGTGTGTTTGGTAGTACATTAAAAAATGCTTGGGAACCTCTCTTCTAGAATAATGTACTCTTAAGAAATACATACTTCTTTATCTGCTTCTTGGCTAGTTGAGGGCACAGCAGCAGGAACTGTTGGGGATGCAGTAGTTAGCGCATCATTTGCTGGGGTTACCTGTGATGTACTTTCTGTACCATTTCCACATGCTGAATAGACAAATGGATAAGAAAATTATGCCACACATCGTAGTTATTCCTTCTACAATCTAAATTAATGCAAAACTAAAGTAAAACTCATTTAGAAATATTTTTTCATGTTTCAGTAAACTAATTACACTGTGAATAGCTTTTAAGTCAGATCTAGGGCATTTCCTTTGAAGAGCCCAATCCATCTAACCACAAGAAATGCCAAAAAACCATGTTCCAACCTCTGTTTTCACCACTTTGATAATAATTTCATGCATGGCCAGAAAAAGTAAATTGTATACACTCTTCACTTGAGCAAGCTGTTAATACTACAATATAGTAAAATGTTGCAAAGAAAAAAAGTTGTATACAACTGGGAAAGTCAAATTTACAATAATTGCAAACAGATTAATCCTCCAATGGGTACAACCACTCCATCATAGTAAAAAGGTGCTTTCCATCTTCTACCAAAATGAAGTTAAAAAAAAAAAAAAAAATTTATAACCTTTTATTGATAATAAAACTCAATTGTTCACCTAACTACATTTTCAATCTATTATGAATAGATTGAAACCCATAAAATAAAACCCATATGACATGCACATTTTTTCATATTTGAACTCTCCTTTTTGGGCATGACAATTAGCATACATAAGGCGCACACTGCTAAGAATAGCAGATTGCAGCAATTCAAAGCCTTAAAAACCTCAATCAGATCACTTCACAGGTGCCTAGACTTCAGATGCTGCAATTTGCAGAAGTGAAGCCTTTCTTGGCAAGAGCATCCTTTTGTTCCCTCACCAATTTCTTTGTCTTTTTCTGCACCTGTTCCAGCAAATCTATATTCTTCCTAAAGTAAGGCCTCCAGACCTGTATGCAGTACCCAAGGTGTGGCATAAACCAGTCTTGTACAATGGGGCAATCACTTCCTTACCCCTGCTAGCAAAATTCCTGTATATCATTTGACAAAACCACATGAACTGTCCTGGCAGTCTGTCTGCACTTCTCAGAGAACTTGATACATGACTGCACAAGTACCCCCCAAGTCTTTTTCATTTTCCACTACTCTGAGTGTGGTATCACCCAACTGATCCATTATGGAATTACTGCTACCATATGCAGTACATTGCACTTGCACTTCAATTGCCATTTCTCAGTCCAACTTCCTAATTTTTTCTAGATTTTGTTGCAGCAGCATGCCTTCATTACTGTTATTAACCACCCTGCCAACCTTTGTATCATATGCAAACTTGGGCATTAAGCCTGATATATCCTCACCAATATCATTAACAAATACACCAGTGACTCCATTATTTTACCTGGAACAGAAGTTAAGCCAACAGATCTGTAATTACCACGTCACCCTTTGATCCCACCTTGTGAATTGGGGATACATTCTCATCTCCACTCCACAGGATACTCCACTGAATCCAAAAGATGCTTTAATATTTATGGTTAAGGGGTTTGTTTACCTCCTTCACTGCCATCCTTAATACGAGGGGTATTCAAAAAATAAATTACACCTGCCATCATCTCTTGGTATATTACTCAACAAATGTAGTGCCTGCGCAGAATGGAGTTCATATCGTGCATCCACTGGTAGGTGAAGTTTCGTTGACGTAATGGTAACAGTTCTGTAGGAGCAAGCATTCATAATGGCACATCAGCTAGAATGTTACTCCAAGTTCGAGGTACAGGGAACAGTACGATTTTTATAAGTGAAATGTGAATGTATGGGGAAAAGGCAATGTCACGTCAAGCCATAGTGAAGTGGTACCAGCAGTTTGAAAGTGGTCGCACAGAACTGACGGATGCTGATCGAAAAGGAAGGCCATCAACGTTGACCACTGCAGACGACGTGATGCAGGCTGATGAAATGATTCGCAATAACTGATGATTGACAATCGCAGAAATGGCAACGGAGTTGGATATTTCGATAGTTAGTGTTCATTCCATTGTCCGTGAACATCTTGATCATCGTAAATTGTGTGCGCACAATGGGTTCCTCATTCACTGACAGACTAACACAAAGGTTAACCAACGTTTTGTCTTCTCTAGCCTCCCTTCAACGCTATTCTGTGGAAGGCCATGACTTCTTACGCTGTATCATCACTGGCGATGAAACGTGGGTGCACCATTTCACCCTAGAAACGAAGAGAGGGTCAATGGAATGGAGACAACATCAGCTGTGCAGAAGAAATTCAAAGTTGCACCATCAGCAGGAAAGATCATGGAAACTGAAGTTGTTTACACGGAATTTATGACAAAAGACAACAATTAATGATGCCTCATACTACCAAACATTATGGTCTTTGCAAACAGCCATAAAAAACAAGAGGCCTGGAAATTTAAGCAAAGGTGTTTTCATTCAGGACAACACCACACAACATGGTATGGGAGGTATGGCAACATCCACCGTACAGTCTCGATCTTTTGCCTTTACTATCACATATTCGGCAAGCTGAAAGAAGATCTAGGGGGATAACGATTTGCAAATGATGAGCAGGTGCAAACAGCAGTTCGACAGTGGCTGAATGACCAAGGAGTGGATTTCTATCATCAGGGAATTGAACATTTAGTCGCAAGTTCCGAGAAGTGTTTACACCAACTCTGTGATTATGTGGAAAAGTAGTGCAAGGTATGTGGCTTTCTATTGCATAATGTTACATACCTCAATAAATGTCTCTTGGGCTACAATGGCCAAGTAACTTATTTTTTGAATTACCCTCTTATAACTAAATAGATTCTATCTGCCTCACCTCAGATCCTTTTTCTTTTATGTTTAACTTAGATTTCTCTTCCACTTTCCTCTCAGGTATCAAAATCATTTCACTTCCTGTTAGTTTTATGAACTTCTGGCATCCCCCTCACTAAAGAATTCATCATATGTGAATGCAGATGCAAAATACTCATTCAGTCTGTCAGCATCTTGAGCAGGATCATCAATAGTTAAACCATCAACATCAAGTAGACAAATTTGATTTAACCCTTTCCTCTACTGTTAATATAAATTTGACCTGCACAAGCAGCTTCAGCTCAAACATCCAAAACCAATTCCTTATATAATGATCTAAAGATAATTCTCCAATGGGGCAAAGATTACTTAGTTACTTATCATTATAAAAAAAACTCAGTTTTGTCTTATATCTAACAAAAAGGAGTCTGTTGCTTCTATACTTATCTTCGATGACACTAAGATCACATCTCTATAAGGGGGTTACCCTGACTTCTAATCTCTCTCTCAGCACATTATGAACACTGCTTCCTCTGCATATAAAAAATGGGTTTCTCTTTTGCTCTTGGCATTACTTTTTTCTAAAAAAAAGTCTCACTTTTTACAAATCTCAAATCCATCCTACCATGGAATATTGCTCCCACATCTGGCATGGTGCACCCAAACCTCTCTCAGGCTTTGACTATTCAAAAGAAGGCGGTCATGTTAATTAATTACAAAGATCCACTATCTCATAGAGATAGTTTCTGCTGCATGTTTTTCTATAGATACTTCACAGGCATTGCTCTTCTGAATTGGCTTCCATAATTTCCACTCTTCCAAACCAGTCTGAATACACACTGCAACCAGTCAGAATCCTTTTACTAACAAAAACTTCAAACTAGCAGAACCAATTTCTTCCCCATTTTCCCCTTTAACTTCTGCTTTCTGAAACAAACACCTTTATCATATGCATTTTCTGAAAATTACAATCCATAGAAATTCAAGTGTCAAGAATTATCTTCTTGCTGTTGTTGTTTTGATTTTTAGGAGCATTAGCAACTAAGGCCATATTGCTCCGGGATATGCAGTGGTCATTCCCTGACCTTTCCGCATCCTCCATATTTGGTGGTGACAGGCTCGAACCCCGGTCTAATCAAGAAGCGTGTGCTACGCACTGCTGCTCCTTCCCACCTGGCTACGGAGGCGCCCTACCTTCTTGCCTTCTCAAACTTCAACCTATGCATGGTACTAGGTGCTAATACTTTTCATGTTTGGGATTTTCATTAAAAAAAAAAAAATGTTATTTGGGATTTGTACAGAATACCCATTTAGAAAGAAAAAAAAAAAATTTTCTTAGAGCACAGGAAGCATTTGTGTGCTTATGTCAAGATTAGAATTCTGGGTGATCCCACAGATCATACAATCTTATCTAGAAATCTGAATGTATTTGAAGTTCAGTGCAGTGTTATTCCTTACAAAAATATTTGTAAGAAATAACAGGACGTAGTTTTGGGATTGAATTTAACCAAATTTTCTTTACTGCACCAGAGAATTACCTGGAAATCAGCATTTAAGGAGTTGGTGGTGGATATTTGAGAAGCTGCAGTTGTTTTTGCAGGGCAAGGTTTCTCAAACTGAAAAGTCTAATGTAGTGTACTATCATCAGTAAAACTGAATAAGATTTCCATTCAGTGGAAGAATTGAATTTTGAGGGGACCAGGGGATTAGCTGAGAAATTACAAGGTAGTCATCTACCATTACTTGCAGCAATTGGTCAGGGTGAAAGCTAGTTAGTTACCCATTTGTGATAAACAAATTGCAATCCATACGATTGGAGCTTGTTTAAAAGACCTTTATGTCAAACAAATCAAAAGCCTTTGGAAATATCAAGAGCAACTGCTTGAATTTCAAACCTATCCTTTAAGTTTGTCCAAAGATGAGTAATACAAGCCAATATACCTCCACTGGGCTGACACTGGATAAATCCATACTGGCAATCACTGATCAGATGGAAGTTTAAGATACTGGAATAGTTGGTGGTTGAGAGATTTCTCCATTAATTTGTAAAGACTAGAAGTAATTACAATTGAACAATAATTAGAAGAAACAGGATTTTTTTTTCTCCCTTTAATTATCCTTTAGGAACTGGCAGGATGTGTGCAAATTACCATGCAATAGGAACAAGTTAGTAATGCAGTGTGTTACATTTCAGGCACATCAGATTTTTACTTCTGAAGTAAAGTGTATTTTTTCTTTTTACAAATTAGTTATTAATTGTCAAATAACATGAGTTGTTTTACTTACCACATATACCTCCCAACATAATATTCACTACAGATTTTGTACACTGAGTAAATATTATGGTGGGATAATGTTTGCTGGTGATTATACAGTATAATTAACAGCACATGAAATCTAACATGTACTTCAGGTTCTGTGACTTAATAAATTAAACAATCATAGTATACTATCAATGTATTCATAATGCACTTATTTCTTCCTGGTTTTAGTAACAATTGAAATATATAACGAAGTTACTGCTGTGATTAATATAATAAGCAAATATACTAATAATTCTTGCTTTAGTAAACTGATAACCAAAAACATGAGCAAAAAGTAATGGTTATGTGTGTATCAAGAAACAGTTTCTGCACATGGCAACAAATATAAATCCAGTTTTCAGATTGTCTGATATGTATAGAAAAAAAATAATAATAATAAATAAATAAAAATAATGATAATAAATAAATAAAAATAATAATAATTCCCAGATTTCTATTTTGATTTTAATGAAAATTGGATGGCTTGATATTTCTAAAGGAGCTAAATATAAATTTTCATGAAATCCATTAACTGCAATATACAACTGGGAATAGTTATTACATGTGGATGGACAGACATAATATAGTGAAGACAGACACTTCATGCATATCAAAAACATCAGTGGAATAAAAAAAAAAAATATAGACAGAACTAAAGAGGTGCAAGCTCAGGAACACAGGCTATGAAAAGAAATTAAGTAATACTATTAAGTCCTGGAGCTTTCTTGGTATCAATGCTTTTCTGAATTTATACAAGTGTGATAATTAGGGCTCTACCCGAGAGTCTAAAATGTTGATGGCATTAATATCATCCCACTTCTATATCAATCAAGTGGAGTGAATTTTGGCAAGTCCAGCATTGTGATAACCAAATCCTCTGCTTGCATCTTCATGATAGTGGGACTGTTAGTAGCCCTAGTTTACCCTCATGAAATGTCAGAAACACCACCTGATATACTGTAGGTGACTACCCAGTGCAGTATCACCACTTTGCTTATTGGAGGCCAGTGGTGAAATCTGTTTAGTCTCCAGAGAACTAAAGCAACTCCCCCCTGGTTATAATGGGGAATGGCAATATCCAACTCTTTTCCATTGAGAGTATAGCTTTTAAACTGTTTTTACAGGCTACAAGCTAGAAAGTCTACAGGACTGAACTCTGCCCAGCAAGAATGTCACTGTTCCTGCCTAGGCTATCCACAGTACTCTAAGGAAGAAAGCAACTTGTCCAGTTTTGCCCTGTATTTAATTGATTTATTATAAACAGAATAAGTGAAAACTTATTTATAATGAAATACAAGTAATAAAAAAATCCAAGCAATTCTACTGATTTAATTATTATAATACCTTTCAGATCTGCAGACAGATTGTATTTGATAGTAATATCACAAATGATAATGAGTATTCCTGGCTGAACACCAGTGAGTAAACAGAAATTACAGCAGTGCATATACAGGATGCACTGTTAAGGGCCAAGTCAAGCTGTGTATATCCTTGCTATGTGTATGCCATATTAATTTTCTTTTATTCATCTTCTACTTTACTGAATGCATCACAAATAGTCAAATAGAAATAACTTATCTCAAAAAGATCTAAACCTCCCAAAATTCCCTCATTCATATCACAAATATACATGGTTTCAGTTCCAATCTTAATGAGGTCTTTTTCCATTTACAGTCTGCTGTGCTATACTTACTTTTTTTCTAGGAATTTTAATTATCAGTTACTTCAGCAACCACTCGATCTCAGTTGTCCTAATTATTTGCCCCAATTCAAAAATAGGAGATTCCACATTAGGATTTTTTGCTTAAAATCTCTTTACCTTATTCTGTCAAATCCATCTGTTGCCTTTACTGTTCTCCCAACTCTTCAAATCTCTCTGAACTTTTGACTTTTTTTTTTTTGAAACTTTCTCCAATGTAATTTTTCTAACAGTGAGGCAATTTTCTTAGTGACTTATTTTAGTTAGTTGTCAGAAATACTGAGGCTTCACAACTCAGTAATCCACTCTCTCAGCCTTCTATTTGGCATTACAAGAATGTAAAATGATCTGCATGATTTCTGTTCCTCTTTTTGCTGTATTTAACAAAACTGATAATGCTTAAATCAATTTACTAAAGCTTAGGCCCCAGGCACAAAGTGTTTTGTGACTGAATGATTTCTGCAAGCTTTCCAAAAGCAAACTGTAGTTTTTTTATGTTCCTCTCCTTAAGAAATCTTTTTATTTAATAGCAACTCTTATTCCAAAGGTTGAGAGCAAGAAAGGAAAGTCATCTTTCTTCATTTTATAACTCCTGCTAATCTTTGCTTGGTCACTCCATGAACTACTCCTGCCTCCCCATGGCAGGGTCCGTAACCTTGGCAGAAAAGTTCATCTGAAAAGGGCTAAAAGGAAATAACACAGATCATGAAGGAAGTTATCCATTGCTTGAGCCTTGAGGTTCATCTTCAAGGATAAACAAAACTGAATTTGACTGATCCCATCCCAAGAGACAAAGAAAGGATCCAAAAAGGAACCAACCACTGTTTCTAATAATATATTCCTAAATAAGTCAACCAATAGGTATACTTTCTCCATTTCTTATTCAGAAATTTCTTTAAAATGCTGCTGGATACCTAAAATGGTGAAAAGACTCCGCTCTAGAGATTTACTCGTAGACACCATGAACTATAGACATGGAGGCCCTACTTAGAATACCAAACTTTGCAGGTATTTCAGCCACAGTTCTCCACATGCCACCCTAAATACCTCTAAAGGAGTCCTGTCTGAATAGGACAATGTTTCTGAAGAGGAATTAGTCCAAGAGCTACAAGAACAGAAAGTTGTACAGGCAAAGAGAATTAAAATCAAGAAAGACTGTGATCTTGTACCTACACAGTGTTATACTGACCTCTACACCAACTCTCCCAACTACAGTTAAAGCTGGATAAGTCAAGTGCCAAAAATTTGGCCATTCTCAATAGTGTGCAGAGGTGACTCAGTGTGCCCCAAATGTGGATCCAAGGAACACACACCGACAGACTGCACAGCTGAAACACTTGTATGTCCAAACTGTAACGGTAACCATCCAGCTTACTCGAAAGTCTGTGAAACCTGGAAAACAGGAAAGAAAATACAAAAGTATAAAATAGAACACAAAGTGATTTACCAAGAAGCAAGGAAACAGGTTTTACTCATTGTACCCAAATACACAGCTAATATGCAAATATGCAGCTGAAACACAAAAATATATACTGGAAGGAATTCAAACTGAAGTATCCATACCAACAGCCACATCCATTTCCAACTGGGCTTGGGCTGTTCTGGCAAGTCAGCAGCAGTCACTTAAAGAACATGTCAGACCAAGCAAATAATACCCCAGTCACAGTACCACCAAATACTACTCCATCTCATTCGGATACTGAGAATCTGAAAAACCCTAACCCATAAGACTAACTGCAAAGGAAATCGATGACACCAAGAGCAATGATGAAAGCATACTAGAAATACATGCTGAGGAAGATATAGATATTGCAAGACCCACATTTCCGAGAAAAGAGAAACTAAAATTGGAATGCTATATAAACAGATTAAGCCCTAAAAACAGAAACATTTTCTACTTCTAAAGCTAAATAATGGATCAGTTGATTCAATGGAACCGTGGAGGTTTACGTAGAAATATTGATAATATTCATAATTTGATAAAACAGCACCATCCAGTAGGCATGTATCTACAAGAAACAATTTCTCTCCACAAGTGACACTTTCAATTAGAAACTATACAGGCATGACAGGATCACTACCCATAGTTCACATGGTGGCATAGCTATATTGGTTGCCAATAAAATCCCTTCCAGACATATTCCACTACAAACTCCTTTTAGAAGTAGTTGCAGTATACCTTGCCCTTGGAATAACGCTAACTCGTGGTCAATATATATTTCACCAAATCAGACATGCTCACCAAATGAACAAAATGATCTTATCCTACACTCTTCATCTCCTTTCCATGCAATGGGAGATTTTAATGTGCACCTCTTACAGGGATCGTTAAAGAGATAGACAACGATGGATGCATAACAGAGTAGTTTCTTGTAAAGCATAATCTCACACTGCTTAACATAGGCTCAACCTTGGCCATAGACCAGTTTATATGGTAACCCACAATTATTTCCAGACTTCAAATGGATAGCTTCAGACAACCCATTAAATAGTGACCATTTTCCTATAATGTGTAAGCTCTGAGAAATGGAGAAATTTACCAGTTAGTGGCAGAGTTAAATGGAAATTCTCTAAAGCTGGAATGAATATGCATCCAGCATCAATCCATGTATGTTGTCATTAAACACATTACAGATGTCAGAAGCTGCACTACTACCATACCACAAACTTCTAACAAAATTTGCAAACACATTAATTGCTGGCGTAATTCCACATGTAATGCTACTAAGAGAAAAAAAAAGAACAAGGCATGGAACCAGTTTCAAAAGAAACCAACCACTGCCAATCTCAAAAGCTACAAAAAACTTTAAAGCTCATGCCCACTGTCCTTGCAAGGACATGCATTGGGTATACCCATCTAACTCACCTTCACTTGTTGACAAGTGAGGATTCACCTCACTATCCTCATTGACATGGGTTTTGAATAAGATTTTTCTTAATATTAAACTGTCTTTCAAAACAAATTTATATCAAATCTTATAGTGCATGATTAAAATTTATATTAAACCTTAAACAAGCACATAGGTACGCATGTTTTTTTTTAAGGCCATATAAAATAGTGCCCGTGAGAGCACCAATATAGTTTTTAAAACCTGAAGAGGAGATTTTGCCTGTAGACCTGGAGCTATAAGATTGACTTAAAGCCCCAAAGAAGGTTTTCTGGAATTCAGATCCAGAAGTTAATGAAATTGAATCAGCAATATAAATAGAAGTTATTGAAACAAAAAAAAAAGTTATTTTTGGATTTTCAGTTTAATTTTTAATATAATTTTCTATATTAAAATTTTACCCCATAAGGTAATCAAGTCAGAATAAGAAAAATTAATATTTAAAGCATTTATGAAGTATAGTTTGGTATAACCAGCAGCAGACATACTTAAAATGTTTTAAATATTTATACTTAAATAAAAAGTTATTTTTCAAAATTCCATAAAGAAACTCACTTCACAAAGCCTACACACTAGTGCATGCAAGTATTGTTTCATGTGCATTAACATGAAAGTTTGGTATAGACACACACAGTCCCCGACTTATGTAATTTTTTTTCACTTTGTTTTCTTAGGATTGTAAAATTTAAAATAGTAAAAAAAAAAAAGCAATCAATAATGATGAACATTTAATGCACAATTGCACAAGTGAGATACGGAGTAACAAGTTTATGAAGCTTAAAAAAATAGGAATGAAGAAAAGATTCTGAAAAATTTTTTTATGACTGAAGATTTCAGTTAAGGGGACACACATTTCACCTAATAATGTAAAAACCTACACAGAATTCCAGCTATCGGTATTAACATTACCATAGGCATACGATGCAAGAAAGCAAGCTTATGAAGATTTAGGAAAATTTGCACATCTATTCTACAACTATCTTTTCTCAATTTGAAACTGTGCCCCCTCAGGTTCTTTGAGCAAGAGGAAGAATCCCATCAGCATTCAGCTTGCTCAATCCATTCAAGGCCTTATACACCTCAATCAGATCACCTCGCAGGTGCCTACTATACATGTGCTGCAATTTGCAGAACTTACGCCTTTCTTGGTAAGAGCATCCCTTTGTTCCCCTCACCAATCTTGTTGCCCTTCTTTGTACTCTTTCTAGCGACTCTACATCCTTCCTAAAATGAGACCTCCAGATCTGTACACAGTTCTCTAGGTGTGGCCTGACCATTGCCTTGTATAATGGGATAATCACCTCTCTGTCCCTGCTAGCAAAATTCCTATATATCATTGCCAAGACTCCATGACCTGCCCTGTTCAGCAAACTTCATATTTGACTGCATAATTACCCCCAGGTCTTTTTCACTTTCCACTTCCCCAAGTGTAGTACCACACAGTTGGTACGTTTCTCTTCAGTTATTGCTACCCATATGCAGTACTTTGCATCTGTCAATGTTAAACTTCAGTTGCCACTTCTCAGCCCATTTTCCCAACTTCTAGATCCAGTTGGAGTAGCATACTGTCTTTAACAACCCTGCCAACTTTTGTATCATCTGCAAACTTGGACATTAAACCTGATATGCCTTCATCAATATCATTAATAAATATACAAAACAATGTGCCCAACGCCAAACCCTGGGAAATTCCACTAATAAACATTTGTCCACGAAGAGCAGTGTCCACTGATTACCACTCTGTCATCTCCAACTAAAACATCCCTTTATCCATTGTAGAAACTTACCCTTAATGCCATACCTCTCCAATTTGTACAGCAGCCTTCCATGTGCAACAGTATCAAAAGCTTTCCTGAAATCCAAGTATATGATATCAAAATTATTTTTGGCATTCAGTTCCTTTGTGACCACATCATAGTATCCAATCAAATTGGTTAGACAAGACCTTTAACAAACCCATGCTGTGTCTTAATATTACTGCAGTCTTTGTCTAGATGATCCTACAATGCTTTAACCAGTGATTCTATTATTTTCCCCAGAACACAAGTTAAACTAACAGGTCTGTAGTTAGTTGTCACCTTTTGAACCCCCTTTGTGAATTGGCAATACATTTGCACACTTCCAGTCCATTGGGACCTCCTGAGTCCAGGGAAGCTCTCATAATTATGGCTAAAGGTTTACTTACTTCCTTTGCTGCCTCCTTTAATATAACTGGATAGATCCCATCCACCTCAGGTGCCTTCCCTATGTTTAACTTCAACAATTTCTCCTCCGCTTTGCTCTCAGTTATTACAAAAACACTTACTCCCTGTTAGCATTTGATAAACTTCTGGCACTCCCCTCACTGAATAACTCCTCATGTGTGAATGTAGATGCAAAATACGCATTCAGTTTATCAGCTACCTGAGCATGATCATCAATAGTCAATCCATCTATGTTAAGTGGTCCAATCTGATTCATCCCTTTCCTTCCCTTCTAGAGTTTACATAAGTAAAGAACTCTTTGCTGTTTTTCTTTTACATTCTTTGCCAAATATTTCTTGTAATCTGCCTTCGCCTGCCTAACCTCCTTTGTGACTTGAGTACAGACTAGTTTATACTGCCATAGGCTTCTGTGTCACTTGATATTTTATATGCACCCCATACATTCTTCTTCTCTGCCACGAGCCTTATTAATTCATCTGACATCCATTTAGGCCTAAACCTTGAACAGTATTTTTCAGTTGGAATGAAAAACCTAGTAGCCTCCAAATTTAAGTCCCTGAAGGCTTCCCATTTAGAATTCAATGATGGTAACATCATCAGTTGATTCCACTGTACAGAATTTAACTGTCTGAGACCTCTGTAGTCACCTTTACGAAAGCAAAAGCCCTTCCCTTTAGCCTTAATGGTAGTTACATCTTTAAGTAATTCCCACATGAGTACATTGTGATCACTGTCACCCAGTGGTTCCTTTATCTGCAAATTCTTAATGCATGAATATTATTGCAAATGCAATAAAATAAAGCTTACTATCTGTTTATAATAGATTGCACTAACAGAAAAGCCCAAAAAACCAGAAATTGCGAATTGTTTTATGGTAGTGAACTCCAGAAATGTGCCTCAGTAAAATGTGAGGTGATAGTGTGTTTCTGCCTTTACCCTGTGAAGTTTTTTTTACAGAAAATTTCATTTTGCCCATTATCATAGTGCCGACTAAGAGAATAAGTGACAGCAGTAGTAGTAAATCTACCAAGAAAAGGAAAGTGATCGATTTGGATCAGAAAATTAAAATAATAAGGATGTATGAAAATGGTCAAACATTAAGTATCGCTGATCAATCTAAATTGATCAGGATCAACAGTGAACACAGTAATGAAGGACAAAGACAAAATACGAGAAGTGGTGAAGGGATCGGCACCAATGAAGTTAACCATAATAAAAAAACATCAGTTTTTACAGTAGAACAACACGAGTTTTGCTTCATTTTCCTATGTGTCACTCCGGCTACTTCACTGCTGTCCCCAGATAAAGTTTTTATATATATATATATATATATAAAAAAATAATTGAAAATTATATAAAACTTTTTCTTCATACTTCTGAGGATATTATGCAATTTTTGTAATTTTGGCATATCAGGGATATAGTAGCAATATTTTATTAGTCATTCCCGAGTTACATAAAACTGGACTTACATAAGAAGTCCTGGTACATATCTGTTACATATGTCGGGGACTTACTGTTTTTATATTAGACAGCGATATATTAGAATAAATAAAATAATTGGCAAATTCTATTGGCTCAATTTTAATGAAATTTGGAATGGTTCTACATCTTTTAAAGTGTCCAAATATAAAATTTCATGGCAATCCATCCACTAGGAGTCAAGCTGTTACACAGAGAGAGGGAAGGACAGACAAAGATAAATAAAGCACATTATACATATATCCTAACATGCCTAAAAACTCACTGTCAAAATGGTTAAGTGGGAAGGTTATCAAGTTGAAATATTCATGGACTGCATCAATGGCTCTCAGGGCATTCATGAAGGATTATATGATTTAGGAATTTTATATTAATATACTTTAAGTATCACCAGTTACTATTATTTTTATATAGGTTTAACAGTGTTAACTTGTGAATACTGCACAAATGCAAGGGCTTCATGCAGGCCATAACCAACATTTCTTATATTACATCTTAATTTTGCAATTAGATTAGGAATTAAATACATTTACATTTCTGTTTGAAAGGTGCAACCCTTGCCACACATTTCGGCATGCAATGTGGGCTCAATTGTACAAAATGACTGGGGACCACTGTGTTAAATAATGAAAGTTATGACAGCGATACAATAATTGACTCTATATTAATAGAAAATTATGTAAAAAACAAGAAACCCCAGTAAAAGAACTTTAATTTAAAAAAAAAAAAAAAAAATATCTTACTTGAGAATAAATACTCACGGGTGGGAGACGTAGATAGTGGTACTTCGAGAACTAAAAAAAAAAAACACCATTGACACAGGCTGATTAACTGCACACAGTATAGTAGCATCTATCATAGTACATGCATTAAAGAGTAAGAAAATTAAAGCCTAAGAAACAATAACCATTAAGGTACTAAAACGACAGTGTTATGTAAGCTACTTACAATTACTCTAATTATGCCATTACTTAATGTTTGAATAATATTTAGTTCCAATTATTTTGGAGAGTTCAGTAATGTTGAATACAACTGCCCATCTTTTATCAAAGAGATTTAAGAAATTAAAAATATACTAGATCTGATTTAATGATATTCTGCAGATGCAATCTACACTTGTGAAAAGGACCACCAAAACTACCACTCTGTGGCTTCAACTCTCAGAATTCAGGAACTAATACAGTATACAGATTTGCATGTGGCTAAACCTCTTCATGTCATATACAGTAAACCTCCATATATACTGAATTGGGTGGAGATATATTAAACGAATTGATCTGGGGTCTGCAAAGACTTGCTACTCACTTTAAAACTGATGATCTGCCAATTGCTACATGAAAACAATGTTTTGTTGCTCTGCAAAATTAGTCTATACATTTGACTAACAATTCATTTTATCATTCACCTGATTCACAAACTCAATCTGGTATTAAAGGTAACAGAATTCATTATACATCAACAAACAACTGAAGAACTAAGCTAGCAACTTACTCCATAATATCCATCATGAATTTCATATTGGAAATCATAAGGAATTTGAAATTAATTCTTATGCTTTTCTACTTTTAGTTTTAATAATTAATAAAAGAAAAGGAAATAGACAACTAATGCATTTCCCTCCTCACATAGGTAACTATTCAGCTGATCTTTGAATTTCCTCAAACTGTCAGCCCCAACCACCCACGGTAGGTAACTTATTCCAGTAATTTATAACTCTGGCAAAAATAAAGCTTCCCACAATCCAGTCTAAACTCCCCCACTTTAGTTGAACTCAGTATTCCAAATGTGATCTAAAAATAGCCTTATATAATAAAATTACGATGTCCTTATCTTTATTAGAAAATGTTCTATAAATCATCAATAGGACAGACAACTTCATGTCTGACTGCATTGTAACTCTTTTTCTTCCACTATTGACTTTAGTTCAACTCCATTAAGTGTATAAGTTGTTTTGGGGTTACCATTCCTCAGGTGTAAGACCTTGCATTCTGCTGAATTAAAGTATAGCTGCCACTTTTCTGACAATTCCTGAAGTCTAGGTCACTCTGCACAAGCTCTGCTTGGTGGTGATCATCAACTACTCTACCGATCTTTACATCATCTGCAAATTTAGACACCATTCCCTCTATCTCTTCATCGAAGTCATTTAAGACAATCAAAACTAACGGTGGTCCCAATACTGATTCTTGGGGAACTCCACTTCTTACACGAATCCAATCTGAGGAATAACCATTTATCACAACTCTCTGCCTCCTCAACTGAAGTCATCCTACTATCCATCTTAGGGTTTCCCCCCTGTGATTCCAACCTGCCCCAGCTTATAAAGTAAGCACTCATGAGGGACCGAGTCAAATGCTTTGCTGAAATCTAAATAAAATAGGTAACCAAATTTGTTAAACATGATTTTCCCTACAACTGAAGTTAGACTAATTGGTCGGTAATTTTCCACTACACTCTTAGAGCCGTCATATATTGGCGAAACATCAGCCCTTTTCCAATCCAACGGAATCTCTCTGGAGTCCGATGATGCTGGATTCATAATTAGCTTTAATGGTTCAATGCATTCACTTGCTACCTCCCTTAAAATTACAAGGTATATGCCATCAACCCCAGGAGCCTTACTCATCTGTAGGGCTTGAAAGTTTTTTCATTAAATAATCATGTGAAATTTCAGGATCATTAATTACATAATTCCATCTGTCGTAGAAGTTGATAGCTTAAACAGATTTAAGGCAGAACTAGACAAACATTTGGAGCGAGTGGATGGCTGAAATCAGAAGAGTTTTTTGGCTGATGCTATATAAGCTTGCTTCCTTGCATCATGTGCTTTTGCTAATGCTAATATTTTTTTTTTAACTTCGCGTCCATAATTTCTCATTGACACAAAGGGTTTTCCTTCTGTAAATATCGATGCAAAAACTGTTGAGTTCATCTGCAACTTCACAGCTGGGGTATCTAATACTATCCCATGCCAATTACATAAGGGTCCAATCTAATTTGTCCTCCTCTGCATTTATATATGTGAAGAATTCCTTATCCTTACTCAATTTCTCAATAATTTCTCATAATCTGCCTTTGCCAGCCTAACCTTTTCTGTGGCATTATTATAGACCAATTTGTAGCTGTTAGAGGCTTCGGTACTTTTTATTGCTCTAACTTTTCCACACCATCTTTTTCTTCTCAGGTAATATGGCAACTTCCTTATCCAACTTGGTTTGTTATTTGGTTTTTAGGAGCATTAGCAACTAAGGCCATATTGCTCCGGGATATGCGGTGGTCATTCCTTGACCTTTCCGCATCCTCCGTATTTGGTGGTGACGGGCTCGAACCCCGGTCTAATCAAGAAGTGTGTGTGCTACGCACTGCTGCTCTTTCCCACCTGGCTACGGAGGCACCATCCAACTTGAAATCTTCCTCGTAGAGAATTTTTTTTTAATGGTATATATGCATTCACGGCTTCTCTGATTAATGTTTTAAAGGTATATTATCATAACTGTATTCACTCTGTGCGATATCTACCCATTTAATAGAGGCTATGTTGCACCTTAAGGCATTGTAATTTCCTTTTCTGAAATTATAAACCATTCCCTTGCCTTTAATTACTGCTACCTCGCTTCTCATCATCCAATGTAGAACTCTGATCACTTCCTGCTATTGGTTCCTGTATTTTCGGCCTTATTATGTCATCTGGTTCATGGGTAATGATCAGGGCTAGAATATTCTTTTCCCTAGTACTTTCTCGACATGTTGATTCAAATAACAATCATCTAGTTGATTTAAAAATTGTCCCCCCCATGTAGAGTTTCCTTCCCATTTGCTCCAATGAATTAGAGGCAAATTAAAATCACCCATAAGACATTCACACTTACTTGCCCATTCCATTCACAAGTAAGGAATCTCATAAATTTTCATAAACACCTGGCCTGTAGATTACTCCTACCATAGATTCTACACTAGCACGCGAAACGTCTGAATCAGGGAAAGCTTTACTCATGCTCAGACTGTTTTGATAAGAAGCATGTCCCCATCACTCCTATCTGCCCCATCCTTTCTAAATACATTGTACATACTGCACCGAACCTCATCATCCCCTATTTCCGGGTGGCACCACGTTTCCGTAAGCACTATTATGTCAGCATCACTCATTTTATTGAAGACATTTCTGACATTATTGTATAAATAATTAAACTTGGTGTCCTTGTATAGTTAACTATCCAGACATACCCCTTGAAGTTACTTAAGCTTGATTCCCTGGCATTAGCTACCAGCTCATTTGAAACACTTCTGCCCTCAGAACATCTCGCTAATATGATTTGTTGCAGTAACAAACAAGAACTCTAGATATATGCAAGCGTAACTGTGACCAAGATAAACGTGCATCTATATTACCCTTGTCCCCTTAAACTAGCAGTTCCCCTGAACTTTTAAGGTATCCTTAATGATAATGGCAATAACCCTTGCACCACCTTTGTTTAAATGTATCCCGTTTACTAGTCTCAAGTCCTTGACAAGCTCCCAGTTGTATTATTCATGAGGGCAAGCACCCATTTTTTCAGCGACTCAAATTCTTCCAGCAATGCACCAAATTTTAACTTTAGATTGGTACATGCCATACAACGGTGACAAAGAAAAGAAGAATCACAGGTGAGCTATGATTATCCACTAGGTTCGACTTTAGAATAAATGCCACAGGTTCGGCAAATGATGAAATCATGATATCCTCTGACGAAGCGTTCAGGTGGATCTTGTGTCACAACCATTGTTAAATTTACTTAATATCACAAAAAGTAACTTTCAAAAAATTATATTTATATTATAAAAATTAAATTTACAAACTATTACACAAAAAAAGAAAGAACAAAATATATAAAAAACTTGACAATATATTAAAGAAATTAATTAAAAGCAATTATCTAACCTCTCTAAATACTATGGTCTCCCTGTACTTTAGCCTTAGGGACACTATGAAAACATGTCTGCTCACTACGAATGCCAACAGTATAATGTTGCATTGTAATACTTGAAAGTTATCACCTATATTTTGAGACATTCCTCACCATAACACTAAGCATCAGGTAGTTTTTTTTTTTTAATGCAATCCTATATGCTTTCAGGCTGTTGAGATAAATGTCCAATGTTGCACCCTGTAGTCATCTTTCATTGCTGGCACTGACTGAAAGCAAGCTGGCTTTGATTTCATGATTTGGAAAACCAACTGGAATCACTGACTATCACCTGCAGCAGTCAAAAGTTGTCAATTTTTGAGAGTTATAAACTGTCTTTTTCACTATCCCTGTAATTTCAGTAATAATGCCTGTTGTGTTTGTTCTTCCACACCAATCCCTCCCCCATTTTGTAATTGGGAAACAATTTTGAAAAACACCAGGAATGATCAGCACAAGTCACAGGAAGATTATACATTATAACAAAAGATACAACTAAACATAAGCAGACAGGACATCACCACCATGAAATGCAACATGTAATTTTGCATTTTTTTCTATTAAGCTTAATTGTGCCTAATGTATTTCCAGCTGCCCGAAAGTGAAATACATCTACATGAGTAAACTAGTTACCCCTTTCAGATTTTACAATATGTGGAAAATATTGTGTATATCTTCACATTTATATTTTATGGAGCACACCTGATGGGCAGTTTGTTAAAATAAATAGAAATTTGCAAAATTGAAAAGAAAAAAAAACCAACTATACAACTGTACCACGATGGTGAGACAGATCAAGAGAGGACTGATTAAAAGACAGATTTTCTGTCGTAAATCCAGAGTTCAGGTATGTTATAGCACAGCTCTAAACTTGTCTTGCAAAAGCTGGTTTGGTTTTTTTTTTTTTTTTAGGAGCATTAGCAACTAAGACCATATTGCTCCAGGATATGCGGTGGTCATTCCCTGACCTTTCCGCATCCTCCGTATTTGGTGGTGACTGGCTCGAACCCCGGTCTAATCAAGAAGCGTGTGCTACGCACTGCTGCTCCTTCCCACCTAGCTACGGAGGCGGCATGCAAAAGCTGGAAATCAGCAACTGTCAGCAGAAGGAAATTTTTTTTTTTTTGCCAAAACAGCTTTGTTTTTGTTAAAAATGCTTCACAAATAAGTAAAAAACCAAATTTTGCTGACAACACACTATTGCAGACAGTTTTCTTCAGAAATGTTTGGCAAAAGTTTATAACAATAGCACTGCTTAGATTTGGCCGTCAAGAGCACAAAGATTTTAACTGAGAATAATTTATATTTCAAGCTTCTTTGTGCACCTGTCAGTTTCCCGATCAAGATCCACAGTACATAAATTCTCTTTTCTTTCATTATTATAAAAGAAATGATACCATAAAATCTTTAGTACCAGATTTTTTTTTTTTTTTTTTTTTTTTAAATAACTCATTTCAATCTGTTTCAAAAAACAGCACCATTAGATGGCAATTTGCTACCTATGAATTCTGTTTGGAGCCAACAGGCTTTTGAATGACATAAGGAAATATACTTTGGTCTTAAGCATTCATGATAATTTGGTGGGTAGCTAACAAAGTCCACAACTTATCAAATTTATTCAGCTTTACAGCTTTCCTATCAGTGTATTCAATATTTGAAGCTATAAAATTTTACTGGATTGTATCAGCACACAAATCACCTCAATTGCAGAACACTGGTAGAACTGATATTTTTTTTATTAGCATGTATACAATGAGTAATCAGTGAATTATGATCACCTGTCATAATTCATGATGTCTGAAGATGTCCATAGGAATCTGCAGCTATGCTGCCGGCAAGGCTTTCCACAGTGTTGGAATAGATGACAGTTGCACATCCACACACCTCACTTCCTGTCCCAAAACATCCCACAGGTGTTCAATTGGCTTGAAGTTAGAAGAATTTGGAGGCCAATCACGATGGGTGATATTCACAATGTTCCTCAAACCCATGCACAGTGTAGGTCCAATGTCACGGCGCATTGTCTTGCAACACAAGTTCATGGACCCATGCAAGATGGGTCCATGAACTTGTGTTGCTTGCTCCACACACGAAGGCACCAGACAGCATTGCTTCAGTTATCTGGACTCATCTGATCAGCAAATTTGTTTCCAGTCCCCCAGCACATTGTTGACACCACAACAATCACTGTCAACAATGATAATCAGCAGTGAGGAGAGGTGTCTCTTGGGTTGTCTGTTGTGGAGCCCCATACGTCTGTATGTGCTATGCATCATCATTTGGGACATTGATTGTGCATTCCCCATACTGTACTGTGATGTCAACTGTCACACAGTGACCTGCCATCGAGTCCATACAGCATGCTGCACCCTCCACTCACCACAAACATCCACTTAGCATAATCCTTTACAATCCTGTCAGCCAGAGGTGATTTGATCCATTCAATACCATTCTTTGTACATCTTAACCACAGTGGGCCCTCAGCAATCAACAAGATGTGCCGTTTCCAATGTTGAAGCACTTTATGCATGAACTCCCACATTCATGCAGTTTTGAAACTCTGATATCCTTACTACTATCTCACCTTCACTTGCATGACCAGATGCAAGTTACCACTATTCTAGCATATGAGGCTGTTTGACTTTTTATACTATGAACTATGTGGTGTAATCCTTTATGGATTGGTCACCATTATATTCACAGCAACTTTACTGTAAGTGTTTTTATGTATATATGTACTACTGGTAAGTTAGTCATCTATCAGACTGTTCTGATGTACATGATACTATACTAGCTCTGTACTCTATTCTCTTTGGTCTTCTATAATTGTGATTGATAAAGGGAGGAAAATACCTTACTAATTTACTGATAGGGAGGGCAGTGTTTTGGCTCATATCTAGACTACCAGAAATGTGGCTAAAGGAGTTGCCAACCTGTTCACTTATTTTCTTTTATTGACCTACTACTTTCTAAATTGAGTGGGTATCATTCCCAAGATGTATTGCATGATTGTAAATGAAAACCTGCCTAACAATTTGCATTTTTTATGACTAACTGAACTACTATGGGAAACTATTCTCAGTTGTTTATTAAGGCTGCATATATAAGCAAAACTAAGTTACAAATAATTTTATGACAGTGAGACAGAAGAGTCGAACAGAATTAAAAAAAAAAAAAAAAACTGATTCACTATCATAAACCTAGAAAGTTAGCAGATTTTACAGTTTAACTATTAGTTTTCAGAATGATTAAATAATCTGTCCTAAAGCAACATTTTGTTTGCTACAGTTCAACAGTTAAAGATATGTTGCTTCCCAATCTTTGGATCATCAAACTGAAAAGACTATACATTAATTTTATTAACAAATGTCAAAAACAGTAAGGGAATCCCAGAGGGACTACTACATGTCCAGTCCACTCAGAGTAATAGGCATTTATACCCTTTGTCACCTACCATTTAAACAATCTTTTATTCGCTGTATCACCACCCACCTCCTCCTATTGGCACTTTGTACCAGATCACACAAAAGACAACCGTGTCTTTTGTATAATTTTGAGTTACTCTTGTGAGGTGCAACTCAAAATTAAGCCTGCATTAATTATTAGCTAAAAACAATTTAATTTTCTGTACAGACAACATTTTTACTTGGCATGGCTTTGGAATTTCTTTTCCTTGTGTTAACTGTGATTGCACCCAACAGGCACAGTCCTCACTACATGTGTTCTCCATTTAACTCTTAATTTAACATTAGTATGGAAAACTGACAGTTAATGATGCTACAAAGCTTAAACTTCCTTTGTTTGTTTCTAGTTAAAGGTAATTTATAAAACTGTCCCAAGCAATCTAATGATTAATGGTGTCTAATGGTTGCAAACTCTTTAAAAGATTCATTTGAAATAATCATTATTTTGAATAAATAATGAGAACAAAAACACTGGTTGGCACCAATTTCCTCCCCAAAATAATTGACAGATTCTCATTAGAAAATGAGTTCAAAAACTGAGATGCTTAAAGTTCTAATCACCCTCAGTTTTAAAATATTGTAGATTAATGACCAAAAACCAAAACATGTAATTAGTTTAATCATCTTTTCATCTATTTTTTTTTCTAGAGCATTCAGGAGCTTTCTACAACATTGAAGAATGTTCTACAACTTTTGACGGAGTTTTCAAGAAACATTGCAAGCCTTCTAGAAACTTTTCTACCAGTATATATATATATATATATATATATATATATATATATATATATATATATGGGGGGGGGGTCCACACCAAGCAAGAATTTCAAGAAGTGTATGTGTTCAGAGAGTGGGTGGTGGACAAAGTAAATGAGTGTTTTAGCGAATCAATGTTTGTAAACAAGTGTTGTGTACGTAAAATTGTAAATCGCAAGCTGTGTTCACACATAAATGACTTACTTTTGCATGACTAATATTTCTTGTTTTTCTGGGAAATACAAGCATAAAGTAGAGCAGCATTTCCCAAACTTTTTTTAGTCATGGAACACTTTTCATCCCACAGGAAGGAAAAAGTTTAGTGGAAGCCAAAGAACTGTTTGTTAATATTTTATTACATACGACACTGTGCACCAAAAGCATCTTTATTTCCAACACACGTAAAGCCAAAATTCAAATAACTCATCATACAAATTTTATGTCATCATACATAAAATTTATACAAGGAAAATTCTGTTCGCTTCCCCCTCTCCTTCAACCCACGTACTCCAAGATAAATGCATACGAATGGCATAAGTACATTGTTGCTACTCTTTTCAAAGATGTCATTACCTCTACACATTAGCAAAGGCATATGATGCAAGAAAGCAAGTTTATACAGCATCAGCCAAAAACAACCCCTCTCATTTCACCCATCCACTCACTCCAAATGTTTGTCTAGTTCTGCCTTGAATCTATTTAAGCTATCAACTTCTACAACAGATGGAAGTTTGTTCCAGCACTCAACCACCCACTGGCTAAAGGCAAACTTCCACACATCTATCCTACAACTGTCTTTCCTCAATTTGAATTTATGCCCTCTCAGGTGCTTAGTCTCCAGACACTGTAATTTGCAAAACTTAAGCCTTTCTTCGTAAGAGCAACCCTTTGTTCCATTCACTAATCTTGTTGTCCTTCTCTGTACTCGTTCCAGCAGCTCTACATCCTTTTTAAAACGAGGCCTCCAGACCTATATACATACTTCTCTATGCAAAAGCCCGCCAAAATAGTGTTCCACAGTCTGTTTGATTATTAGTCCATGCCTGTATATTAATAACAAAAAGATTATGATACAAAAGTGGTGTACACTACAAATATGCAAAATTTATTTTATTAATTAAAATTTTTCACATCTGATGAAACACTAGTGTTCTGCAGAATACAGTTTGGGGAATGCTGAAGTAGAGTATCCCAACATACCTGTGCTCTTAAGGCTGGTTCCTCACGATGATACAATGCCAGTGCCAAAGCCACCAGAAACCTACGGACTTGACTGATTGAGAATCAGAAAAGGAGTCTCCTAAGATGCCGAACCCAGAAAGAATACAGCTCCAGACTTTAAATCTTGATACTGCAAAGCTGCATATAATCACTCAGTTAGAATTGAATGATTTGGTCAGAGATTGGACCTCTCCAAAACCAAGACTCAATTACTAAGGTCACAGCTTCAGCAGTGGAATCTTCTTGAAAAGGGTGTCAAGATGTCTTTTTACAGGAAGAGGCAATCTACCATAAAGATCTTTCATGGATGGTGCTTTGATTTATTGTAACAATATCCAGGAATTAATGAAAGAGATATCTGGAGCACGTCCCCAAGAAGTGGGGGCTTTTCATTGATTCGTCCAAGGTCAGTTTGAAAGCAGTTTTACTCCATAATGGAAATAAGTATCCACTATACCATCGGCATATGCAGTTCACATGAAGGAAAGGTATGGGAACCTATAGGTACTTTTGCAAAAAAATATCTATTGAGAATACAAACAAAATATCTGTGGATACACTAAACACTACTTTTTATGTGAGTAGGACCACCAAGTGAAGGATTGCCACTACATAGGGAAAAAAAAAAAAAAAAAAAAAAAGGAAGGGGGGGGGGGGCAACCTTTTCAGAAACTATAACAGGTCAGAAAAATGTAGCATATCCTCTTTTGGTGGATAAGTTAAAAAATCCATTTACCAAAAAGGATTTACCTGAGTAAGGCAAAAGTTTCTTGAATCAGTGCAGCCAAGATAAAAGGGAATTTGTGGGTTGTCAAATCAAGTTGCTATTACAAGATGAGGACTTTATTAAAAATTAAATGCTACAGAAATAAGAGCCTGGAAGGCATTCGTAAACACCAGCCAGAACTTTTTGGCAACGAGAAATCACAACAATTACAGTGAAATTGTGGATTAGCTAATTATGCATACAGAAAGTTGGGATGCAACAGGTCATTAGAGTTCATTTCCTACATTCCCATTTAGACTTTTTTTTTTTTTTTTAGAACTTGGGAGCATCTCCAATTAACACAGTGAAAGGTTTCACCATGATATTTTTCAAATGGAAAAAAGATACAGGGTAAATGGGAGTCCAAATATGTTGGCAGACTGTGTTGGAATCTCATAACGACACTAAAACAATTATAAAAGGTAAAAAACAACAAAATAAGTGCTCTTTGAGTGGACCGGGGTTCAAGCCTGTGACTACTAAATACAATTAATGTTTGTAATGATGATTTATTGTATTGTAAACTCCACTGACCTGGTGGTCATGCCAGAGTATAAACAAGAACATTTAGTACTGTATATAACTTTTCTTAATATATGAAATCTTTTTTTACAAGAAATTAGTTTTTGACTTTAATCCCTTCTTCCTTAAATTTGGTGGGCATTTCAGCAATATAGTTGCCATATTTGAATTCAGCAACATCAAATTTATAAGCGGGAAAAAACAAAAGGGTTTTTTGCCGACCAGTGTAATTGCTGGGATATATAGATTTAATGATGTGTAATATTCAAATTTTGCACGCTTCATGTGTGCCAAAGTTGAAAATGAAATGAATGGCATCTTACACACACACACACACACTAGATGTTTTAATAGTTTTATTTTTAACTGGAAAATGAAAAGGCTAATTTCTTTATATTTTATGACTATAACAGTTTTTACTTTAGAACTTGTTTTTTTGAAAATAAAAAGGTATAAAAAAAAGCATTTTTAAAATATTTTTTAATTAAAAACTTAATACATACAGTAATACTATAGTCCATTAAAAAAAGATAAACATTGGCATACTCCAAGCAGTATTCAAAAAACCACAAACATTTTCCAGAAATTAAAAAAAAAAAAAAAAAAATTTTACACCTGTCAGGTGCTACACCACCATGTTTGTAATAATTATGGGTGCAATGGCTGCACAGATAATTATGAACATCTAGAAAGTTCAAATACCATATTATGAGACATTCTGATTTGCTAGCCCACCATTTCTTTGTACAGCTGTTTGATATACTCATCAGCTATTAGACATAACAATCCTACTCAGTTTTGTTTTCTATCACTTCTAAAAGGCTCACATGCAAATAATGATGCAAAAGATCTAGTTTAATGCCCATCTTTTAGGGTAGTATTGCTATCAGCCTTCTTTGTCAAAGCACTTCCATAGTCTGCTTCAGCACACTAGGTGAATTTCATTGCAGATTAATTTATACACAAAGTTCCATAATTTACATTCATCCCATGAAACTTAATTATCTGCTACTGAATACATCAGTTTAGTGGTCATTCATTTGTCTATTCCCAAAACAACAATTCATTATAACTGTATAATGAAGAGTTGCTTTAAAATTACAGCTTTGAAGATTTTACATTTGGAATTCGTACTTATTACAGTTAGCAGCTGTTCCTATTGACCAGAATTCAAATAGTGCTCTATTAATTTCCCTTGCAAAATCTAAAACCCTTCCCTTTACATTCTGCATCAAATCTAGTCAGATATGTCCTACTACAACACATTACTGCTACCACACCAATAAAAATAATCAGGGGATCCCTGCAATCTATTAGATTGGTGTTCATTAAATCCACAGTATAGCATGCATTTGCAGATTAATGTACAGATGTAAGTTACCAAGTTCAACAAATACAGTCCACGAACATCAGGAATGGCCAATTCAGCAGAAGTGGATTGCTGGTATGAACACAGGGATAGCACTATTCCCTGTTGTTGTACAGACTTGTACATCATTAGGAATGGGGCCCATATTGTACACAAGTGGAAAGACAAGGTCCTGCAACCAATAATCCTTCCCTATGCTGGTGCTATATGCAGAATTCATTCTTATGGATGACGACACTCAATCCTATAGGGCACAGTTGGTCAATAATATATGCTGGAAGATAAGGGTCTCATCCACATGGACTGACTTCCCTGCTTCCAACCCAATACCACCAAGCATGCTTGGAACACCATAGCAGGATGCACTGCAGCTCATCCAGAATGTCCAGTGACAATCAGCTGGAAACAGCACTGAAATGAGTAACAACAATTCCACAATAACATACTGATACCTTGATTTTATTGATGCATAGCAAGTGAAAAATATGTCTGGCAGTTGCTAAAGTCATTGCCTGTATGACAATGACTTTAGCACCATGATGAAAACTAAAGAAATAAAAGAGATTAAAACCATTCATAAATCTGATACTTCAGGGTGAGCAACTACAATAAGATCTAGAAAAATTGGGTTGACAGTCTGAGAAATTGCAGTTGAAGTTTAACATTGACAAATGCAAGTTGCTGCACATGGGTAGCAGTAACCCCAGAGTAACTTATCAACTGTGTGGTACTATACCCAGGGTCGTAAAGAATGAAAAAGATCTGGGGATAACTGTGCATTCAGACATGAAATTTTCTGAATGGTGCAGAGATGCTGCCAGGACAGCCGATGGGGTTTTGTCAATGATATACAGAAACTTTGCTAACAGGGGTAAGGAGATGATTACCCCTTTGTATAACGCCATGATTAGGCTGCATCTGAGTACTGTATACAGATCCAGAGGCCCACTTTAGGAAGGATGTAGATCTGCTGGAACAGGTGCAGAGAAGGGCAACTAGATTGGTGAAGGGAAAAGGGTGCTCTTACCTAGAAAGAGCTTCAATTCTGCAAACTGCAATGTCTCGAGACTAGGCACCTGTGGAGAGACCTGACTGAGGTGTTTAAAGCTTGAATGGATTACATAAACAATGTAAATAGTATTCATCCACTTGCTGAGACTACATGTGAGGAGGCATAAATTCAAGTTGAGGAAGGATGGTTGCAGGATAGATGTGTGAAAGTTTGCCTTCAACCAGCAGGTGGTTGATTGTTGGAACAGGCTTCCATCTGTTGTGGAAGCGGATATGTTGAATAATTTCAAGGGAGAACTAGACAAATTCTTGGAAGGTACAATGGGCAAAGTGTTTTTTTTTTTTTTTTTTGGCTGATGCTATACAAGCTTGCATCATTTGCCTACTACTACTACTCTTTTGCTTGCTTTGGAACTGCTTTGATTATTTTTGACATATGTTAATCAGAACAGTTAACTATGCATGAGGTACATATGTCGTATTTACACAGGTTTTTATTTACTGTGATTCCCATAATTGTTTTGATCAAGTGTAACTGCTAACAGTTCCTGAACACAATTTCCTCAATTTCAGTTGAGTTGTTAGCAAAATGAGGTGAAAAATGTTCACACGTGGCATATCTAACAAACTGATATTAGATGTATGCATTAGTTGATCCATAAATAAATTGGTTATTATGCAAACAGCCCATTCAGTCCAGTCCATCTCTGAACTACTAAAATCTTCTATGATAATAGATTCATGCATGCTCTCTTACTCTGTCTGCAAAAAGTTATCATATTCATTTGATATGTAGTGTGCATTCAATCCGGCCTCCGTAGCAGAGTGGGCAGGAGTGGGAGTGCAGTAGCACACTCTTTGAGTAGACCGGGGTTCAAGCCCCTGACTGCTGAATACGGTCGATCTGCCAACCCACACTGGACCAGCGTGGCAGATTATGGTCCATTTCCCTCAGCATGAATTGTTGAGGAGGATTCCATCCTGCAGTGGGTTGATAATGGCTGCACTTTACTATACATTCAATCACATTTTTGCTTTTCAATTACTTATGTCACAGACTGGTTCAACATCTTGACAGATACTACTGGACAAGCTCTTCTTGAGTCTGTTTTTCAATTAAAAGCATAACTCCTGCTTCCCTTCTGTCTTTTCTGTAGATATACTTAGCATATTTTGCATCTACTATATCACATTTGTTGGTTTAACCAGAACTTCAAATTCAAAGTTTATTAACTACAGGGTGTCTGAAAAGTCTAGAACCATAGGAAGTTTGTTAAAATTAAAAACATTGAGGATGGATTGGTAGGAAGGAACTGGTAAAAAGAGTTCACAATCCACCAGATCTTACCTTTTGGGGTTATGTAAAATTAGAAATTTTTACCTTGTAAACTGCTATTCAATCATCTCCAACAATGAATTGTAGAGTTCATAACTATTTGAAGTTTTGACTGCAAACATGTTTTGAGATGGAGGAAGTTATGCAAATTATTCTGTAAATATTTTCCTTATGATTCCAGACTTTTAAGGCATCCTGTATACTCTTAGTATGTCATCCTTTTATGTATTTTTTGGCCAAATTATATTGTGTCACCTTTATCTTTTCTGAGAACCAAATACTACAATAACTATTGTAGATAAATATTACCTAGTTTGGCTATTTTAAATGCCATGTGAAAAGACAAATTAACAAAGCCATTAATCACTCTTGTTTCTTAGAAACAAAGTTCTCCCATGTTTCTGGATGTCCAGTCGCTTAAATGAATTATGCAACTTACCAAAATGATTTTGGCAAATTTTTAATTTTTTTTAATCATGTTGATTTTTTAATCACAGAATTTAATCAATTAAATTCAGTGACTTGAAGAGGATTAACCCTTTCCCCATTCAAAACAGACTAAAAGGAAGAAGCAGTTGAATATATTCAAAGAATTGCAAAAAGGTTTCAAACTGTTGTTAAAGAGGTACACATACCCCTTTAATGACAGAAGACGACTGTACTTAAATGCGATTATTTATATAAAAATTAAAAAAAAAAAAAAAAAGATACCTGTTGAACTAGTTCCTGTAACAGATGAAGGTGGAGTTGATTGTTTCCTCTTCAAAGCATCTTTGTAGCATTTGGAACAGAGTCCATCAGTGGCTGGACTACCATAAAAACCACAACCCGACCTACACAAAGCTGAACTCTGAGACATCTGATTTGTATCTCGCTCCATTTATATGCCAGCTATATAATACAGCTGCAGATGCTGACAGAAGGGGGGGCCTGTGTATTTTGGAGGAAAACAGAAAAAATTATGGAGTTTTCTTCAAATCTTAGAAAAATGAAATTCCTCTATTTAAAAAAATATCTAATCTGAATCAGAACTGAAGATATTCTTTTGTCCATAAAGTAAAAAACCTGCATTGGAATATACAGTCTAAGAGGTACACAAAAAGATTATCTTGCAGATGTACTTTAAGTGTAATATGCAACTAAGTAATTTTATGCACATTTTGAGATAAGTTTGAATACTGCTGTTGGTATATTACTAGGGGTAAATAATGATTAATGAATATAAAGACTCACTTAAAAAAAAAATGGCATGCTGAATCAAAAGAACAGAACTGTATATAACATGGATGTAACTGACAATTTCTATATTAACTATTCTTACAAGAGAAGGGCACAGTTGATGATTGGACCAAGCTTTTATGATCAAGTAGTCTGGAAACACTATTTTCCAAGATTATGTGCCAACATGCTTTCATCCATGAGATAATACAGTTTGTATTTTACAATGTACCTTAAAAAGTTTAAGCACAAGACATCACATAAGGTTGTCACAATGGAAGAGTAGGTACAGCACCACCTGTTCAGATTTGTACAGCAAAAGATCAAATTACTATGTTAAATGTCTCCCCCTTTTGTGTTTGCCAATTGAGATTCAAAATAAAAATAGGGTTGGACAGTTATTTTTTAAAAGGTTTATTCAGATTTTTTTATTCCTTTGTAAACAATTGATATGCTAAGTTCCATTATTATACAATAATACTCATCAACTGAATGTGATTCTATATTTGTATACCAAAATTTTACTATCTACACTCTTTATGCATATGTAGTTTGGTATATTCTCTTTAAACAAGAGACACAATAAAAATATTACTCCTGCTGTTCTATCCTCTTAATGATGTTCATCAGTGTCGCACATAATTATCTGGTATAGATTATTTACGTAATCTGGGGATTAACAAGAGTTTAAGGCCCAAGAAAATATGGCTGTCAGTGTGTTGAATAAAGGAAATTTGTTAAACTTGTTTAAAAATTTTGTAATGTTCCTGTTTGTTTGTTGTTTAGGAGCATTAGCAACTAAGGCCATATTGCTCTGGGATATGCGGTGGTCATTCCCTGACCTTTCCGCATCCTCAGTATTTGGTGGTGACGGGCTCGAACCCCGGTCTAATCAAGAATCGTGTGCCATGCACTGCTGCTCCTTCCCACCTGGCTACGGAGGAGCCTAATGTTTCTGTAGACAAGACCCTGGAATCCTTGGAAACTACATCTCTGCTCTCTGACGACTAGCTCACTAGTCATATTTCAGTGATAGTTCATTTTACTGCTGTTCCATTCACTTTTTTTTTTTAATTTTTTATTATTATTTGCATCTGTGCAGCATCCGTGTTAAAACAGAAACTTCGTTCTTTCTACTGAAGAAAAACTTCATCAGGTAATCAAACTTGAAAAAAAGGTACTAAAGCATCAACTTCAATGAATCCCTATTCAACTATATGGAACAACAAGGAGACCATTGTCACTGATAAGATATTTGGAATTTACATAAATACATTATTTGTGAAAAAAAATTTAAAGATGTGTATTATTAACTTATGATTACAATTCAAAATAACAGGATGATGCTGGCAAAGGCGCTACAACAAGGTGACAAATAGCTGTTAGATTGCATGCACTGTAGCCCCTCACAAGAAACATCCTGTTGCAGTTGCACTTTGTCATGAGCTTTCCTTTCTTCAGGCTGTTCAATTACAACAATGCTAAAAGGTGCAGTTGCACCACTTTGTGCAACTCTTTGCAGATTTGCTTTCTGTCATGAGCTTTAATTCTTCAGGTTGTTCAATTACAGTATGCTAAGAGAACCTCACAAGCAGCATCCTGTTCACGTATACATACTGAATTGGCTCTGCATTATCAACACCTACTTAATGCCTTGTGGGGGTACCTCCATGTGCTATATACGTCCAATAATGCCTCCACACTGTCAGGTGGTTGGTCATAGCATTGTGTCTTTTTCCAGTAGGTCCCAAACAGTCAAACTGGGTTGAGGTCAGTGGAGTGATAGGAGAATGAAGAATTCATCATGTTCCTGAAACCAGTTAGCAATCTGCTGGGCCTTGTGGAATGGAACACTGTCTTGTTGATAGACAGTTGTCTGGATACGTTACCATAATGAAGTGGCACACGTAGTTGGCAACAACAGAAAGATAGGCATTCACATCAAAGTCACCGATTAACAGTGATCAGAGGACCAAGGCATGCAAAAAAAAAAAAAATCCCCTAACTATAATACCACTGCCTCTAGTCTGCTAAATACCAACAGTGCCATGGCCTCATGTTGCTTTCTCAGCATTGGTGCTGATGTGCCCATGCAAGACACATCAGAACCAACCTCCTTACAGCCTCTTGTGTCCTATACAAAATAATGTCCTTTGGACAGTCCATTTAGATAATTACCCTCGCCCTCTTTCTCTCCACCCTCCCCCATACATTGTACTGGGTGGCTAGCAGGACCACTGTGCAACAATGCTGCTGTGGTACAAGACACTACAGTCACCACAGGTGTTGAACACACATGTGACCTTTGGTTGGTTGTTCAACCACTGTAAAATCAATCATGATAGACTCATGACACCACAGAATGGGAGCACAACCATTTTGGCTGCTCTTGTGATACTAGCAACTGCATGTCTTGTCCCCACAACCATTACATGTTCAAAGTCTGAACAATTTCTATGCCGACCCATTCTTCCTCATAGACAAAAAAACTGATGATTGCCATGTGCACATGCACACACTACGATCCTATATCAGTCATTTCCAATTATGAGCCTTTACTGGCACCACAGACTAGTCCATTTCCACACAAAGGGGTGCTGTGAATGCAAGGCCAACTGTGATATATATGAAAAAACCTAAAAATATTTATGACAATCAGGATATGCACATTCACCTGAGTTTTTGTATCTGTGATATTTTATTTTATTTATTTTTTGTTAGTTGTTGGAGCATCGGCTTCTGTGGTCATAATACGCCTCCCAAAGTTTTTGCATTTACTCTGATTCAAGCCCGAGGCAGGATTCTAACCCGCGACATTCGGGTTGCCAGATAGGCACTTTACCCATCCGGCTGGTTCTGTGGTGTTACGGAGAACCCATGTTTGGTCTCCCCTCCCTCCGAGTATTGCACCTCCTTACTTATCAGTCCTGCTCTTGATTTTCCCTTCTTACGGGTGTTTTTTTTCTCCATACTTTCAGGTGACATGCACAACTTCCCTTTTCTGTCATGCATCCCTGAGAACTCCCTTGTATACATAACTCTACCTGAACTAATCAATTTTTGATTATAGAGTACAGCCAATACTCAAAGGCATCCATGGCTGGTTTCTCTATCAGCAAAATAAACAATGGTATAAAAATATGAGCAGAAATATTATATCTACCTTTGCACATTTCAAGTATAGCTGAACACCAATAATTAATCTTAGCATCCCCACCGAAGGTTTATATATACTCGTGGGTCAGTGAAAGGTTCTCTTTAGGATTAGCCTTTAGCATATGGTACAAGGAAGCCTGAGACTATTTCTTGGCTGCACCAACAAAAAAATAAAATAAAATAAACTACCTATGAGATCCTCTCCTTAAATGGAGATCTATCGAGCTTACTTCTGAATTTTTCAAGCTGTCAGCCTCAACCACCCATGGATCAACTTATTGCAGTAATTAAAAACTTCCTACAAGCCAGTTTAAACTTCTTTCCCCTGAAATTTGAATTAATGGCTCCAAGTTCGGGAATCATCCACAACAGCAAAAAATTTTACTCATTCATTTTACTTTCTCCCTCAAAGTCTTATATAGCTCAATTAGGTCACACCCTAATTAGGTGCTTAGTTGCCAAGCTCAGTAGTCTACATATCAAAGTCTTTCTCCATATGGATGTCCATTTGCCAATCTCACCGGGTGCATTGCCTGTCTTTTTATAGATGTAGTCTTACTACTTTGGGGTTGCTATTTTCCCAGGTGTAAAAACTTTCATTCGACTGCATTAAAACAGCTGCCACTTCCCTAGCCATCCCTGAAGAAATGCTGTTTGGCAAGTATCTACTGTACTGATTTTGACTTCAAGATCAGTAGAGTAGATAGTGGTCATCACACCTTGCATTTTTGTTGATATCATTTAAGAAAATGAAATACAAAAGTGGTTTCAATGCCAATCTTTGAGGAACCCCACTTCTTATGTTAGCCCAATCCATTGTCCCAGTGATTTTCCCTATCAATGAAATCAGGCTGACTAGTTTGGTAATCCACTTCACTCGTAGAAATGCCTTTCATATACTGGCAATACATCAGCATTGAATTCAGTAAGAGTTATCTTCATAATTAACCTTAATGGTTCAATGTATTCTCTTGCTAGTCTCCCTCACAATTATTGGGTATATGTCATTAAGTCCAGGAGCTTTATAATTGCCTTTAGGAACAAAAGTTCATGCCATCTTTTTCTGCTCTAAACTGGCTAGCTTGTTATTCATGCATCTTGGAATCATTCTCATGCTATACATGCATTCACACTATGTACCATCTCACCAGTTGACCAGAGGCAACCTAGCAGTTTAAGCTGCCATAGTCCCCTTATCTGAAATTTAAAACCAATTCCTTTGCCTTTAACAACTGCTATCTCTTCTCATTATTCAACTTAGAACTTTGTGATCTATTACTGCCAATGGTTTCTGTGCTGTCAAGCCCTTAAGATGTCTGTTTGTGGGCAACAGAAAGGCCTAGAATATTCTTGTCCCTGGTTGGTTCTTTCTGTGACAAGCTGATACAAATAATAAGTCATCTAGTTGATTAAAAAATTGATTCCCCACAGTGGGTTTCACTCCCACTTGCTCTAATCAGTTAGGGGCAAACTGAAATTACCCACAAGACATTTACGTTTGTTCAACCATTCCATTTGTATCGTCAGTCTACTGGCCTGTAGATTACTCCCACTATATGTTTACTTCTAATTCACTGCATAGATTCTATATAAGCATGCATAACTTCTGAATCTGTGAAAGTTTTCATTACACTCAAGCTACTTTTGATAAGCATGATGCCACCAACCAACTCTTATCTTCCCTGTCCTTCAATGTACATACCATAATGAAAACTTATCATTCCGCAATTCTGGGGCAACACCATTTCCATTAGTCCTATTATGTCAGCATTACTTTTCCTAACCGGTAGTTTGAATTCACCCATTTTAATGATAACATTCCTGATATCACTGTATTCACAATTAGGACTAAGCATTCTTGTATAATTTACTTCCCTTCATTTAAGCCTATTTCCCTTACATTTGATTCCAGTTCATTTAAAAATGTCAGTACCTTCAGAATACTTTGCCAATATCAGCTCTTGCAGCAATAAACAAGGACTCTAAATAAACTAAACAAGGATTTGTACGTGTTACTTTGACACACATCATCAGATAAACATCTATATTACTTCTGTCCTCCGTGACCAGCAGTTTCCTGAACCCTTAAGATATCCTGAATATCAGCAAAAACCCTTGCACCATCTTTATTCAAATGTATCCCACCTTTACAAAACAGATGATTCCTTCTGCCTACAAGTGCAGTCCACACGAGAGAAAGAGAGAGACCAAAGTTTTGTGGAGTCTCCTAAGTCTCGAGTTAAACCGTGAGGCTTTCAGCATACAGCCCCAACCATTGCGAATGGGCAAAATTGCAGAGACACATTCCAACCTAACTCTAGACATTTTTTCAGCATAGTTCTGTTCATCCAACAAAAACTTTTGCTATTTATTTATTTTATTTACATAGTCATGGTTTGTAGCAATTACTGTGATTCTGATTCGTAGGTACTGCTTGCTTAGACAAGCAAACTGAGGTATTAGGGTAGAAACCTTGCAGATTGCAAACATCCAGTGCTGGAAAAATTTTTTATTGTATGACCTTGATTATGTCATTAATATTAATCAAACAAGGAGAGTATCAGAAAAACCAAAAATGGGCTATCTCTCACAGATCAAAAATTAACAATCAAATTAATAAAATCACTCACTTATTAACTAGAAGAATTAATCAATGACAATTTTAAAATATTTGTGATTTGTACAAATTCGGTAAACTTGCCTCCAATAAAAGGAACCATTTCATTAAAATGTAATAAAACCACATGCCAAGCCAAATAAACCCAGAAAGTGTAAGATGAAAGAATGAATAACAAACATAACCACCTGAACAGTATATTAAATGTTCTACAGTACTACCAAATGCTATGTTTATTTCTACCAGCATGTAGACAGCTTTGAAGCTAGAATACAAAAATGTCCTCATTACAAGATAATCATGAAATATCAGGTAGATGGAATGCTATGAAAATAGTTGTTAATACAACAATTTTCAGTACAGATTTATAATAATAAGGTGGAACATGGCTGGTTTGCATTGATTAATAAATATATTGAAATACACTTTAAATGTAAAACAGGATTTCATTTTCAGAAGAAATCTGAAATATAATATGCAACTATGGAATTACATTATTTTCTCTAGAGTTCTGGTGTTTTGTGTTTTCATTGTTTTTTTTTTTTTTTTTTTGCTATACATAAAAGTTATGCAAGTGTTTGTTTACCTTTCAAAGAATCTACTTGAAAATATGGGAATGAATAATTGTTAACAAATAAGTTTTGGTGTTGATTATATTTGCTGCTATTTTTATAATATGAAATTATAATATTAGAAATCTATTGGAATCTAGGATTTCTATAAAAGTTTTTTGGTGATAAGCCATTATAGATATTCACATGTATACAATTGATATTGGCTTTAGTGCAATATCAATCATGACTCAGGAATAAAAATACAGAAGAAACAAACAAGGAAGGGAAATCAAAGGTTTTAAACAGATTCAATACCTCCATGTACAGATCCAAATGGCACATCACAAAACACAAACTGCATTAACTTATAAATGGAAGCATGCTGGCATCCAATTCCAAGAACATATTTCGTTGACCCTATTTGACTGCAAAAAATTTGGCTCAACCTGCAACTCACTGACCCAATAATCAAGAGCTTGCATGAAACTTTGATTTAAAAGTACAGTGCTATGCGAAAACTGAGGCCGAACAATTTCATAATATCCTATTTGTCTGCTTAAGTTAATAATAAAACTTTACTTTTTTTTTAAAATCTTAAACTAACAAGGGACCCATCAACCTGGGCCCATTTATGAACTTATACCTTCTTATAGTTAATGACTTGTGAGTAAATTGAAGATTATATCCTCTATGTAGAGGATGGATGATATTTATTGTATTTGGGGGCTGCTCTGCTATGGTGTACATTGCAATTGCAATGAGAGCAGCATTGAGAACTGATCCTTGGGGTATTCCTTCTTGTAGGAGCACTTCAAAAAAGGAGGCTTAACGTCAGTTGACTTAATGAACTCTGACCTGAGATCTAATGTTGATCTTGGCAGTTATTCTCAAAACCACAGTTTTTGTTTGATAATTTTTTTCCAAAATTTTGCAGAGCTAGTGCAATAGGATGGCAATGGGCAGGTTGACAAGATCTTCATCTGCTTTTGGGAAAACAAGTGTAATATGCATCGTGCCCAACTACATGGTACTACTGGTCTGGAAAAACATTTATGAAAATTCTATTGTACAGCAAGAGTAATGTAGTCAAGGTGGTTCCTGGAGCTGCTTTATCACATGGATGTCTGTGACAACTGTGTCCTGTCCAAAAAGGAATGGTGCTTTATGAAGTTAATGTATTGTGAAAGGGTAAATATTTTGATGGCTGCCTTTTGAGGAGAAATTGTTTGTGCTTCTCTGTTTGTTCTTAGTATTTTTCAAAATACCTGGCAAGCAGGAAGCATTACCGGATACTTTGGAAAAGGTTTCTCCTAGTAAGTTAACTGTTTCTAGAGGATCTGCTGTCTTTTACTTCCCAACATAACATTGGGAGCAGTGATATGGCAACATTTAATGTACATTTTTAATTAATCTTATTCCAGGCAACTTTTTTGCTTGTATTCTGGCTGATATGAAACATATCCAGGATGCTTTTTATACCTTTGTGTCTTAAGAATCTTATTCTGCCCAAGCTTGTTTGTACTGGATGAGATTACTCATAGTAGGATTTTTATGGAAAACATTCCAGGCTTTGTTTTGATCTTTCTTTGCTTCTGTGCAGTTCCTATTACACTATGGCTGGAGACAGCAGAATATATGTGCACTGGTCTTTAAGACTGAATGTTTTGCTATATGGCATAGTTGTCCCATAATATATAATACTGCTCCTTTCACAGCTTTTTTGAAGAATCTGCAAATCTAACACAGCAAAATGTTTTGTATGTTCCCCAGTTCCCTTTGCTTTTTTTAATTTCCATGGTAAGTAAGGTGTTTTCTTTATCAGACTGATAACGATGAGATAATAGTCACTGTTTAAAAAGTGATCAATGAGTATCCTCCAGATAAAACTTAGAATTAATGCTGGTGAACAAATGAGCAGATCCATTTCCATACTTGTGTTTATTGGAAAGTGGATATAGGTACAAGATCCATCATCGGGCAAAGGCAGACTGTTCTGGTCCAGCAGTTTTTCTGAGATTTCCTTGTCTGTTTTTTGTCTATATTATCCTAAAGGGAATATAATGTCCACTCATATCCCATAATATGCAGAAGGAAGTTAAGTATGTAATGAGATTGTCTAAATCTTCATATTTTACTTCTTGGTTTGGTGGTATATGGATAGAAACAGACATGAATATCAAAAAATACTTGAATAGCAATTGCCTCTGGAAAAGGCATTTAAGTGGATTTCCTTAGATGGGATATATGGGCTGATTACTATTGCAACACCACCACCCATAAAGGGGATTTTATTTTTTTGGTTGGTGCAGCCAAGAAATAAAGTCTCAGGATTTCTTGTACCATATGCTAAAGGCTAATGCTAAAGAGAACCTTTCACTAACCCATGATTATATATAGACCTTTGGTGGGGATGCTAAGATTAATTACTGGTGGTCAGCTATACTTGAAATGTGCAAAGGAAGACATATTTCTGCTCATATTTCTTAGAGGTAGAGTTATGTATACAAGGGAGTTGTCTCAGGGACGCATGACAGAAAGGGGAAGTTGTGCATGTCACCTGATCCTCGTCTTGATCTTTCTGGAAGATTGTGTAATTGACCATTAGGGAGTATCTGTGGTTTGGTGTACATCCCCCAAAGAAAAGACAAATTGGAGCCTATGTGGTTAGAAAATCTTGGTGGTCTTCTCTGCAGTAGCCTTAACAATTCCACTGGATGATGGTACTTATTGTTTGTTATTGATTAAGCATTCTGTTTGCTTCCATAGAGTAGAGTTCTTGTTTGTCTGCCTTGAATCTTTTCTGAGAAAGGCAGGCTTTTCAGCATTAATTTCTGCAAACATCTTCATCCAAAACTAAGTTTGAATGATCCATTCTTTTTGATAATGTTCACTTCATCTTCTTCAATATTGGTGGTGGTGGTGGGAATCTGTCTGATGGGATAAGAGTCATATTTCACTGCTTCACAAAAAAAAAGATTCGATTTTGGAAGGCCTGAAACTGATCATCAGTTCCATCATCTTAGAAGGGGATGCAAAGTGTGTGTGCTTGGTAAGAGAAAATATTCACTTGGAAGTGATGTGTAAGAGTGATGCTTGTTTGTCATTTGTGCTTACGAAAGACTGCTTGTACTGAATGGAAAGATTTTTTGTGTATAGATAGGTAGAATTTTTTTTCCTCCCTTTGTATTTTTGTATAGTTTTTCCTCTTCTCCATACTTTATGATCAGGTGTATGCATGGTGATCTTTGCAGGTTGTACATCCAGGTTTCAATGCTATACAGTCTTCTGTGGTATGATCTTTGGAGTTAAATTTAGCATAGGCTACTATTCCCTTTGTACTGTCAGGGAATGTCCACATTTTTGATATTGAAGCAGCATTGTGGATCTGGTATATGAATTGAGATGTGGATACTGTATATCCTGCTTTAATCATTGTTGAAGGCTTTTTACTGAATGCCAGAATAAGGTTCCTAGTTGACATGCTTCATCTAATGGATATTCTTTTCAATCTTATTACTCCTTGTTCTTTATTTCAAGTATTTCTTTAGTGATATTTAGAAAATGCTACTAAGATATCAACCCCTCTCAACACTTTAGGTGTTCATGTGAAGGGTCACTGCAATGAAGATCTCCAAATCCAGACAAAAAGTAGTTTTTCAGTGTTCCGAGTTAGTTTCTTTGATTTTTCTGGATCATTTCAGAAAATCCAGTCTGGCAACTGGATCTAAGGATCCACAAATTAAGTTTGTCAGGTCCCTGTTTGTTCCTTTTGGCCCTGCTTCTGGCCCCATCATACAGGGCGTAAGAGCAATTTATTTTTATTTTATGAAACCCCAAACAAGAAAGGTATAAGAACCTATATTTTCTGAGAGTTTACTTATTTTGCAAAGCCCTGTTTTAAATTAAAACAAATAGGAGAAAGTTTGTAATCAAAAACTATGATCAGTTTGTGAAAGAAGGAAACTGAATCACCCTGGAAAAGATTGCCTATCACTAAATTGCTCAGCACACTGGACCTATCTGTGGGAAATACAGGTTATTACTGTTAAAGCCATATGCTTTATGTTTAGGACAATTTTCCTGATGTGGAATGATAATCCAACATACATTCTGTACCGCATGTAGGGGGGAGGGGTTAAAAAACCTAATGTCATTAATACAAAATTAGTTACATATTCTTGATGTGGAATATTTTAAACAATGTCTGTCTAGAGACATCTTATCTTCCGAAATTTAAAGCTGCAGACTACTAGTCATGTCTTAGTATCCAACTACTGCAACATTATATTGCAGGTCACTGTACTATTGGAACATTGTCGTGTCCCAAATAATAACACAACATGCAGTGGCACCCTATGTTATATTAATTTATATAATACCCTAGGCGGGTGGGGGTCACCAGTGTGTAGCTCACAAGGTATATGTGGCTCATAGAACTAAACTGAGTTAGTTGCAGTGCCATCCAGCAATTGACTGCTTAGGGTTTATCTAAGGGTATTAACTTCCTTCTATAATGCAAGAGGAAAAATAACCTGGTACAGCTTTGAACAGAAAAGAAAGGAGATCTAAGTTTAGGAACCCATGCAACTTCATCTAATACAATAGGTGCCACTGGGTAAAAAATTTTGAAAGATAAAATATTGAAAATTCATGTACTAATCAAAGATTTTTATGTTTAAGCACTCCTCACAATAAATACCAATATCTAAGTATGCATCTGTGAAGAAGTTTTTAGGGATAGGAATGCCATTAAGTGCACCAAGTTATAAATGGCAGCTAAATGATTATTATAACTGAGAAGAAAGTAGAAGAGAAATTGAAGCTAAGTAAATAAATCACCTGGGGCTGGGGTTCTAACCAGTTATATCAAAATAAGCAGCAAATGAGGGGTAAGCAAACCCTTGGCCATAATTATGAGAGCATGCTTGAATTCAGAGAAGGTTCCTATATCTTTTGTGAGAATGCAAATCTGTTCAAAGGGCAACACAAACAATTTTATAGTTACAAGCTCAACTTCTGTTTCAGGAAAAATAATGGAGCCAGTGGTTAAAGAAGTACTGCACGATCACCTCAACAGGAATGAAATTATATAGAAATCATGGCATGTTACAAACAGGGACAATGTGACATTAGGGGCAAGTTACTGCTATGGATAAATAGAAGTAGTGGAAGACAGTGGGTGGTTATAAATGAGTATTGCTCTTCTTGGATTATGTTATTAGTGGAGCCCTTTGGGGTTCAGTGATGGTCACCTTACTGCCCATAACATTTATTAATGATACTGACAAAAGTATATCAAGCTTACTGTGTCAAAATTTGCAGATTACACAAGGTTAGTTAATGACACGAATGAAGATATATTACCGCAAAGAGCTAGTAATATATATATATATATATATATATATATATATATATATATATATATAAGGAAAGTTAGGCAGATGGGCTGAGAAGTTGCGATTGAAGTTTAATATTTTTAAATGCAAGGTACAGAAGACAGCAGTAATACCAGAATAATATACCAAGGTGAAGAATTTAACCAAGAAATTAAATTCTCTACCACTGATGACACTTTAGAAATGCTCTTGATTAAGAGCATTTCCAAAGCAACAGCAGAAAAAGATCTAAACTCAGTTTTTGTTTTAACCTAGTTAAATATTCTTTCATACTTATGCAATGCTATTAGGAATTGTGAAAATGCCAATACCTTAGAATAATTTGTTATATATAGAATTCAAGCTTCCTTGTTAGTTCCTCAACTAAGGACACTGTATATAAATTTTCAATCTTCTTTCATAGATAAGATTTAATAAGTTCTTACAGTAAAAACTGACAGGATTGATGCTGCACAATCTCTACAGCTTCATCTATTCTTTTATCTTTAAAAATAAAGAATTATTTTTATCTTTAACAAAGAATTATTTCAAATTTGAAAACCTCTAGATCATTTTCTGTATCCTGAAAATGTACTGCCAATTGATGAAACTGGTATTCCACATAGTCACATGCAACGAAAGTATTTCATCATTGAATGAAGAACAGAATCTTCTCTTGTTAGGCACATTAGCATATATGCTTAAGGTTCCCACTGTCTTCACCATGCCCATCTGCTTGCACACAAACAACTACTAGTGGATGGATTTTCATAATTTTATATTTTGCTCTTCCAGAAGGTTTTTTGAGCCATCCCAAATTTCATTAAAATTGGGCAAATAGAAATCTGGTAATTATTTCTTTGCCCATCCATCCGCATGTAATAACTTCATGAAATTTTATAACTTTTTTAGAACAATTTATCAAACTCCTTCAAAATTTCATAAAAAAAATCAAATCAACAGAACTCCAGCAGCCATTATTACCCCTCCCACATATCACACAGGTTATCCATTAATCATATACAGTAACTGAAGTATTGGATATTATGTTTGTTTGTTGCCATGCACTGACTGAAGGAATGAATAGATAATATAGGTGGATGCACAGAAATAAAAATGCACCTGATTCATGCATAAAAGCAGTTGCTTTTTGCTATTTTTTTTTTTAAATGCATAATAATTTATAAAATAAAATGTAATGCACTACACTAACTTGTTTTAGACCCTCCATGACAATGGCAGTAGGAAAAAACCTATGACTAAGTCAGAATAATCCTTCCAGTTTAGTCTCTTATGGTAAACTTCCAAGATGGAAGTGGAACATTTAAAAATTGTTGGTACAAGAAATTTGCAGACCAACATATCTAGCTGTAGCAATTTCAGTACATAGAAGTGAAGTACATGGGATTGAAGAGTTACATCCAGATTCTCAAATTTTTGATGGCCTCAGTAGCCGAGTGGTCAGGAGCGGGAGTGCAGTAGCACACGCTCCTTGAGTAGACTGGGTTTCAAGCCCCTGACTGCTGAATACGGTCGATCTGCCAACCCGCACTGGACCAGCGTGGCAGATTAAGGTCCATTTCCCTCAGCATGAATTGTTGAGGAGGCTTCCATCCTGCAGTGGGTTGGTAATGGCTGCACTTTACCTTTTTTTTTTTCTCAAATTTTGAATGCCATTTGAAAGAAACAAGTGAAATGCTTTACTCAAGCTATAAGAGAGGAACATGGACTCACTTCCTGTATGAGTGAAGATAACATGCTTACAGTTATCAGCTTGTTTGGGCTGTTTAAGATTGTTTCCACCAGAAGTTTGAGATTCAGAAGTTCCTTTCTTGAGAAATACAATTTTTCTTCTTCAAAGACTTCCTCTGAATCATGTACTGGATTTGGACATCAGCCAGCATCACTCACTTGCAATTGCTTGTAATTCAATTTGGAAACAGTGCTCATATGGTTTTTCTCACCACTTCTAATCTCAACTTTAAATAGGCTTGTCAGGTACCATTGTTTTACAGTATAAATACATTTATACCAAAGACATCCAATCTGATTGGCTGTCACCATGTAGTAACAAAGAAAGTGGATGCAAGGAATAACTGACATCAAAAATTTGGATTTTAGTAAAGCTTTTGACACTATTTTACATGAAAGACTGCTGAACAAATTGAAGAGTATAGCATTAGGGGCAAGTTATTGCTATGCGTAAAGGGTTGTTTTAGTAGCAGAAGATTTAGTAGTAGAAGTTTTAGTAGTAGAATGTGGTTATAAATGGGCACTGATCTTGAAATAAATGTTATTTGTGGAGTCCCTCAGGGTTCAGAGTGCTGGGCCCCTTACTGTTTACAGTATGGCATCCAGCATTATCTACAGATAGTGATGAAGACAACTTATTTTGTCTAAGACTTCAGATGACAAAGGTTGGCATGGTGGTTAATGACAGGAATCAAGACTTACTGCTGCAGCAAGATCTAGAAAAATTAGGCAGGTGAGCTGAGAAGTGTCAAATGAGGCTTAACACTGGTAAATACAAGATACTGAAGGCAGTAGTAAGTAATCCAAGAATAACATACCAATTAGGGGCACCACACTCAAGGTGGTGGAGAACAAGAGAGACCTAGGGATAATTGTAAAGTCTGACGAAATTCTCTGAGCAGTGCAGACATTCTATTAGAACAGCTCACAAGGTTCATTGTTGTTATTTGTTTTTAGGAGCATTAGCAACTAAGGCCATATTGCTCCGGGGATATGCGGTGGTCATTCCCTGACCTTTCCGCATCCTCCGTATTTGGTGGGCACGGGCTCGAACCCCGGTCTTATCAAGAAGCGTGTGTTACGCCCTGGTGCTCCTGCCCACCTGGCTACGGAGGCGCCTCACAAGGTTCAGTCAATAATATACAAAAAAACTTTGCTGGCAGGAAAACAGAAGCAATTATCCCTTTATATAAGGCCATGGTTAGGCAGCATCTTGAGTACAGCATACAAGTGTGGAAGTCATTTTAAGAAATGATGTGGGTCACTTAGAACAGTTGCAGAGAAGGGCAACCAGATTTGTCAAGGACACAAAGGGGTACTGTTACCATAGAAGACTTCAGTTCTTCAAATTGCAACACTTAGGAATTAGAAATTTGCAGAAACAGCTGATTATGTTTAAGGCATTGAGTAAACTTGATGGTATTCTTATTCTCTCAGGCGACACACATAAGGGGACAAACTTAAAAAGGATGGCTGCAGGATTTGATTGTAGGACCAAATTACCATTGTTGGGGAAGTGGATAGTCTGTGAATAAACTAAATAATTAGAGATGGGTAGTTTTTTTTTTTTTTTTGCTGGCTGATGTAAAAGCTTGTTTCCTTGCATTGTTTACCACTATTATACTACTAATAGTAATTATCCTAATGTCAGATTTACTGAAAGTAGTAGATTACATGATTTTGTTAAAGCAACTCAGGGTGAAAGCATGTGAACACCTTGCGAGCTGATCTTATGAATGTACTGCTTACATGCCCTCTACCCACTTTGGATTGGATTAAGATTACAGTACAGGGGTGGCAAACCTTTTAAAGGGGGTGTGCCAAAATTGGCTCAATCCATTAAAAAAAAAACTACCCTATCCTTGTGTGTCCTTCTGAAGGCAATATTCAAGACATTTAATTACACAATTTTGTCACAATTTCACTAGTATGTCTCACCAATCCAATTTTAAATCACTGCATGAATATAGCTATTTACTGAATGATGTGATGTCACTACATGCCTCGCAGGGAATGGGCGTGTGCAGGTCAAAACTTAAGGTGGATTTCTGGAGTGATGTTGTTTCGAAGTTTGAAAATTTTTTTTTTGAGATGCTTTGAATTCCACGTATCCAAAAAATTTGTGCGCGCCACTTTGGGTACGCGTGCCATAGGTTTGCCACCCCTGACCTAGTATTTGTAGTGGCAAAAATGATGGAAGCAAGCTTCTACATCATCAATAGCACACACACACACAAAAAAAAAAAAAAAAAAAACTCTTACATCACCTGTCCACACCCTCTAATTACTTACTGCCTCTTAATCATTACCTTGTGGTCAGAAAACCAACAAAATAGAACAGAGGTTCTATTCCATTATCCCATGCACCATTATTCAAACTATCCACTTCTGCAACACCAGGTGGAAGTTTGTTCCAACAATCAACTACTCACTTGCTTAAAGCAAATTTCTGCATATCTATCCTGCAACCCTCCTTCCTCAATTTAAACTGATGTACCCTTATTGCTTGTTGTCTGAGCAAAACTAAGGATATCAAGAATACTTAACTTACTCAACCCATTTAAAGCCTCAAACACCCCAATCATATCTCAGAACTAGTCTTTCATGGTTGAGTACTTCAAGTATTGTTGCTGTTCTCTATACTCATTTCAACAACTCATTTTTAAAATAATAATTCAGACAACACACAGACAAGGGCACACCCTTGTCTTATACAACAGAATTACCTTCTTAACCCTGCTAGCAACCTGTACATCACTAACAAAACTCACTCCATGAGCTGTCCTAGCAGCCCATCTGCACCACTAAAAGCCCTTCAATATCTGGCTGAACAATTAAGACCAGGCTTTTTCCCATTCTCTACTACCTTTGAATTGTTACCACACGTTGGTATATTACTCATAGATTACTATTACCTATATACCATACCATGCATATGTCAATGTTAAACTTCAATTGTCACTTCTCATCCAATCTGCCTAAACATTAAGCCCGGTATGCTTTCATCATTAATAAATAATGAAAATAATGGACCAACACTGAACCATGGGGCACTCCACTAATAACAAGTCTGTCTTCTCACACTCAACCATCCCTTTATCATAGTAATTTGCCCCTAATGACATAATGCTCAATGTGTACAGTATTCATGCAGAACTGTATCAAAATCTTTTCTGGTATTAAAGTAGGGTATATGAAGCCAAAATTAATTATGCATCCAGTTCCTTTGTTACTGTATTATAGTATCCAATCAAACTGGTCAAAGTCACTCCTTAACAAATCTATGCCATGACTGCCATATAACTGCATTCTTGTATATACAGTCCAGCTTTACTTCTTTAATCGGTGATATAATCACTGGAACAGAAGTGTACAGAGCTATAATTACTCACTTCACACTTCGATCCTCCTTTGTAAAGTAGGGGGGAAGGGCAATCTGTAAAATTTCCCAGTACACTCCATTCAATGTCTCCTGTGTTCTTCTGTCAAAAAGGTTTTTGAACAATATTGATACTAGAAAGCTCCAAGTCCTGATGGTATTTCTCCACTTGTTCTCAAAAGTTGTGCTCCTGAAATTACTCCTGTCTTGTGTCGCTTTTTTCACTTTATGAAATAAGAGAATGAAAAACGCATTTTGCTTTTCTGCTTGGAAATTTGCTAATATCCAGACAGTTCCTAAAAAGAGTGACAAATTCCTCCCATCCAATGATCTCCCCATTTCACTTACTCTTTCTAAATTGATGGAGACATCAACTGACCACTAACTCTTAAACCAAAAACCTGTCTGAGACATCATGTATCCACCCAAAAGAGGATAGTTAAGTTAATTAATGACTCATCTCTAACAGTCTCTTCACACTTGTCTCACAGACATTGTTTCTGTTGCAATGCCTCTTCTATAGATACTTCCACGAGCACTGTTCTTCTACAATTCTCTCACAGACATTGTTTCTGTTGCATGCCTCTTCTATAGATACTTCCACGAGCACTGTTCTTCTACAATTCTCTCACAGACATTCTGTTTCTGTTGCATGCCTCTTCTATAGATACTTCCACGAGCACTGTTCTTCTACAATTCTCACCTTCGACCCATGCAAAGTCTCTTCACGCTTGTCTCACAGACATTCTGTTTCTGTTGCATGCCTCTTCTATAGATACTTCCACGAGCACTGTTCTTCTACAATTCTCTCACAGACATTCTGTTTCTGTTGCATGCCTCTTCTATAGATACTTCCACGAGCACTGTTCTTCTACAATTCTCTCACAGACATTGTTTCTGTTGCATGCCTCTTCTATAGATACTTCCACGAGCACTGTTCTTCTACAATTCTCTCACAGACATTGTTTCTGTTGCATGCCTCTTCTATAGATACTTCCACGAGCACTGTTCTTCTACAATTCTCTCACCCCCCCGGTCCGGATATGTGCCACAACCAGTCAATATCCTCTTACTGCAAAACTTCAAACTCGCAGAACCAAAATTTTTATTCTTCCTCATTCATTCAACTTTTGCTTTCTAGAACACACCCTTCACACATATTTCCTGAAAACTGCAATCTGCAGAAATTAAAGTCTAATATCAACAAAAGTATCTTCTTTCATCTTCTCAACCTTCGACCCATGCATGGTACAAAGCACTGTAGGTTTTAATACCTCTCACTTGGGGTGCTCGTGAGAGTGGGGGAAAAAAAAAAAAAAAAAAAAAACAACCCTAAAAGTGATTTTGTAACAATTGAGAAGAAAGTGGAAGAAAAATTGTAGTTAAACAAAAGAAAGACACCTGGGCTGGATGGGATCTATTCAATTATATTAAAGGAGGCAAACAAACCCTTAGCCATAATTATGAGAGCATTCATGGAAAGTCCCCATGGACTAGAGACAATTCACAAAGGAAGATGTGGCACCTCCATAGCCAGGTGGGTAGGAGCAGCAGTGCGTAGCACACGCTTCTTGATTAGCCCTGGGTTCGAGCCCGTGACCACCAAAATATGGAGGATGCAGGAAGGTCAGGGAATGACCACCGCATATCCCCGGAGCAATATAGCCTTAGTTGCTAATGCTCCTAAAAAAAACCAAAATAACAAAGGAAGATCAAGGTGTGCCAGGAGTAATTACAGACCTATTAGCTCAATTTTTGATCCAGGGAAAATAATGGAATAACTGATTAAAGAAGTAATGCAAGATCAGCTAGACAGGAGTGCAGTTATACTTCATTCAAAGCATGAGTTTAAGGGAAAAAAAAAAAAAATCTTGTCTAACCAATCATTGGATTCTATGATGCAATCAGTCCAAACTAGAGTTTGAACAGGCTAAGAGTAGAAAACCTGCTTCTTGCCCTAATGGTAGCCGAGCATTCTGGTCTCTTGCCAAAGCTATTATATTGGCCGCAACTTTTGCCCATCTCTGCTCCCACCTCTGTCCAAACCAGATGGTTCTGTTGTCACTTCAGCCAAGGATAAAGCTGACCTGCTAGCATCCCATTTTTCTTCCAGCTCATGTATTAATGATCTTGGTAAAACACCTCCCACCATTCCTAACACGCTCCATTCAATGCGTTCTGTGGTTTTCCATCAAAAGGATATCAGAAGGATTTTGATGAATCTTGATGCTAAGAAAGCTCCAGGTCCTGATGGTATTTCTCCACTTGTTCTCAAAACCTGTGCCCCTAAACTTACTCCTATTCTTTGCCGCCTTTTTTCACTTTCTTATTCCAAAGGTGTTTTTCCTTCTGCTTGGAAATTTGCTCATATCCAGCCAGTTCCTAAAAAGGGTGACAAATCCCTCCCATCCAATTATCGTCCCATTGCAATTACTTTTATACTCTTTCTGAAGTAATGGAGAAATCAATTAACCGCCAACTCTTAAACTACCTAGAAACCTTCCGTCTGATCAACAATCGCCAGTATGGATTCCGTCAGTGTCAATCCACTGGTGATATTCTGGCTTATGTTACCCATTTATGGACTAATTCAATGGAAAGGTTCGGTGAAACACATGTAGTTGCTCTTGACATCTCAAAGGCTTTTGATCGTGTTTGGCATAAAGGTCTTCTAAACAAGCTTACATCTTATGGTTTGCCAACTGTTTTTAGTAATTGGTTATCCAGTTTTCTCTCTGATCGCTCACTGAGGGTGATGGCTCTCTGTCTTCTAACTTCTCCACTAATGCCGGTGTCCCCCAAGGTTCAGTTCTTTCCCCCACTCTTTTCCTCTTGTATATCAATGACCTTCCATTGACTGGAAATCCTATCCATAGTTTTGCCGATGATAGCACATTGCATTCAACTTTCCATTTTGAGAAACCTTGTCCTGCTCAATCAGCTTCAAGTTCTCGAAAATCTGCTGCCAATTCCTTAAATGCCGATCTTCAGGTAATTCTCCAGTGGGGCAAAGACAACTTAGTTGATTTCAACCCTTCTAAAACTCAGTCTTGTCTTATATCTCGCAAAAAGGATTCTTCTGCTCCTATGCTTATCTTTAGTGACACTCCGATTTCTAGGCAAAATGATATATCTCTTTTGGGGATTATCCTGACTTCTAATCTCTCTTGGCACAAGCACATTACAAATATTGCTTCCTCTGCATCTAAAAAACTTGGTTTTCTCTTTCGCTCTCGGCGTTACTTTTCTTCCAAACAGCTGCTCACTCTGTATAAATCGCAAATCCGCCCTGCCATGGAATATTGTTCCCACATCTGGGGTGGTGCCCCCGAAACCTCTCTCAGGCTTCTTGATTCCATTCAGAAGAGGGCAGTTAGGTTAATTAATGATTCATCTCTAACAGAGTCTCTCCACTCGCTTTCTCATAGACGTACTGTTTCTGCTGCATGCCTCTTCTACAGATACTTCCATGGGCACTGTTCTTCTGAATTGGCTTCTATGATTCCCGCTCTCTCTTTCAAAACAGTCCGAACACGTGCCGCCACCAGCCAACATCCATTTACTGTCCAGCTTCAAACCCACAGAACCAACTTTATCTTCCTCATTTATTCATTCAACTGCCGTTTTCTGGAACAACCTTCCTTCATACGTATTTCCTGAAAATTACAATCTACAGAAGTTCAAGTCCAATGTCAACAAATATCTTCTTTCATCTTTTCAACCTCCAACCCAAGCACGGTACTAAGTACTATAGGTTCCAATACCTCTCGTGTTTGGGGTTCTCATAAAAAAAAAAAAAAAAAACCAAAAAGGAATTGGATGCAGAAAAAAAAAAAAAAAAAAAAAAAAATTTGCACCTAGTTCCTTTGTGAATGCATCAAAAAATAATCTGATATTATACTTGGAATTCAGGGAAGTTTTTGATACTGTTGCACATAAGAGGCTGCTGTATAAACAGGCATTCTGGCATTAATGATATGTTAATGCTATGAATAAAGAGATGGTTGAATGGGAGAAGACAGCATGGTTATCAATGGACACTGCTCTTCATGGTAGAGCACGCAAGGTTCGGTGCTGGGTCCATTGTTGTTTTCTATATTTGTTAGTGATATTGCCAAAGGCATCGGGCTTAATGACAGTGAGCTGAGAAATGGCAATTGAAGTTTAACATTGCATTTGTCAAAGTACTGCATATGGGTAGCAGTAATCCCAATGTAAAGTACCAACTCTTTGGTACTTTACATTGGGTAGTGGAAAAGGAAAGGAAAAGGAGGTAATCGTGCAGTCAAATATGAAGTTCTGAGCAGTACAGACATCTCATGGAGTTTTGTAAATAATATACAGGAGTTTTGTTAGCAGGGACATGGAAGGCAATGGTCAGACCACATCTTGAGTACTGCATACAGGTGTGGAGGGATCATTTTAGGAAGGATGTACAGCTGCTGGAATGGGTAGAGAAGGGAATGAGATTGGTTAGCAGAACAAAGGGGTGCTTTAACTGAGAAAGCTTCGAATTTGCAAAAGCAGTGTCCAGAGACCAGTCACCTGCAAGGTGATCCGACTGTGCTGTTTAAGGCTTTGAATGAATTAAGCAAGCTCAATTCTGATGGGATTCTACCTCAGACCACATGAGGGATCATAAATTCAAACTGATGGATAGTTGCAGAACAGATATTTTGAAACTTCCATTCGTTGTGAAAGTGGATAGCTTGAATAAATTCAAGGAAGAACTAGACAACTTGGAGGAGATGGATAGATGAAAATGGAATTTTTTTTTTTTGGCAGATGCTGTATAAACTTGTTTTCTTTGCAACATTTGCCACTCCTAATAAATGTGTTTTATGGATCTAAATTATCACAAACTGAGTATTAGAGTACTGCGGTAAATGCAATCTGAATTAACAAGAACTTTAAAAAGAATTATTCCTGAGAAGGTTAATATTATTAGAGATAAGAGATTTGATTTAGTAACATTAAGATTTAGTGAGTCTACAGCATTGCCAATAAAAAAAAATAATAATAAATAAATATAAAAATAAATAAATAAATACCTTATTTGCACTTATGCTTTCAGAAGTATATCAGTGAAGTTCCTGCTTCCGCTCACCCTGTTATTCACCATACGAGAACCAAAACAGTTTCACTGGAACATCTTTTATGGTGGGGAAGATGCTATAATAAATTCACCTTCCTCAGACCCCTGAAAAAACAAGGTTCCACTTATTATATGGAATTATAATATGAAGTAGAAATTTCCCCAGTGAATAAGCCCAGAGTACTTATTTATTATTTTGTTTATTTCATACTTTACAAAGATGACAATGAACAATCCACGGAGTCAAGCATTTTTCCAGACATAAAAGATACTGCAAAACCCATTACTCTCCAAGTGCCATTGCGTTAGTAACAGCACCATTAAGGAGATGTAAAATGTTTGATGGCCTGATAATTACTCATTTTTACTAACATAAGATGTAGGTAACACCAAAACAAACCAAATATTTTCCACCAGTCCCTCACAGACCCCATGAAATTAACCATAGTTTGGCAGCAGTAATTCTTATAAGAAGAAACCTTGCTTTTTCTTTAATGCAGTGGCCTACCATGTTATGTAGCTTATAGATGTCACCCAATTATAAGTGCCAATCCAAAATGATGCAAAGAAATCTGCTTTCTGCACCCTGCTAACACAGGTAAAAGGTAATGTCATATATTGAGTTCCAACTTGCATATAACTAATTCTGTTACAAGTCATTTTCATGTTTCCTGTCTATAAATAATGTTTATGATGTATTAATTTCTTCAAGATTCACTGGCAATAATGAAAGAAACAAAAAAAAAAAAAAAAACCCCCATTTGTTTAGCCCAACAAAAGTATGAAAACCAGGTTATTACTAAGTTATTCCAAAAATCCCTATTTAGTCGCATAAGCCAGGGGTCGGAAACCTTTTGAGTGAAGAGCCATTTTTGATCTTATTAAAAAAAAGAATCAGAAAAGCCACACCTCAGCTGAAGTTGGGGGAGGTTTAAGAAATGGAATAGAGTGGAAAGGTGTTTTATTAAAAAAATATTAATACTGAAAAAACGTAACAAAGATCCAATTAGGTATGAATTAATGACTTATTGCTGAACATCTTGAGCAAGTCTCTCAACATCAGGTGGGTATGCCATAATTTATATCTTTAAACACACAGAGAGACTTGCATTGTTCAGATGGTTTCTTGATTTATTTTTAATATAGTTCCATGTTCGAAAATATTTTCTTACAGAAATACATCGAACCAAAAACTGAGAAGTCCAAACGCATATGTTTTCAAATTTATACACGTGTCTGGTAAGCTACTCCACACGTTGAACACAATTTGGTCTTGCTTTATCAACTCTTCTATCACCGTCCATTTGCGTAGAATTGCAAGGGCAGCCTCTCCTTGCAATTTTCTCCTTTTGCCTCTCCAAATCCTCAATTTCAGTTTTACGGCATTTTAATTTTAGTCTTGCACTCCACACGTCCTTGATTTTTAAGTCTTCTAACTCCATTTAAAATTGTGCTTCATCAATTTCAGGGAATAGAGAAAAATTTAACTGAGAAGTAGTTACTTCCAAGAGGTTGAATTAAAAATGATAATGTCACATTTTCCTTCCTAAAATCCTCAAATCTATGGCTAAATTCGGTATGCATTTTGAAAAATTGTTTGTTGAAAAAATGGCAAATTAGTAGGATTATTTTTAGGTACCTCCTTGATATATTTTTTTTAACATTGGAAAAGTAATAATTTGCCATGTCCCATGTCTCCTTCGAAAACACAATGTGTTCAAACGAAAGCACTTAGAACACAAATGAAGTCACATCTGCCATAAAATAGAATTTTTGTAACCAATCAGTGCCTTCTAGCTCTTCAGCATTCGGATCATAGTCTTAAAAATAATTTCCCTTCATCAAGACAAGCAGCAAATCGCATCAACACTGCATCTCTAGAAAGCCATCTAATGCTGTTATGCATAAGAACATTGGTATATTGACAATTGACTTCATCAAGAAGTTCACAGAAATGGTCTTGCCATTATTTTATTGACTATCTTTGTGACCAAAGCCACCACTGCTGTTATCTCTTTTGGAAACATTTGCAAGAAAAGTGTCTCTTGATGAATTATACAATGAATGTTTTTTTCTAAATAAATTAATGAAACTTGTTTTCACCTCTCATGCTCAGAGCTCCATCATTCACAATACAAATTATTTTGTTCATATTAGTTCCCTTATTTTTGAAGCATTCAGTTTCTACATCCTCTCCATGCATTTGTCCTGTAAGTGTCAGAAAAATCAAGCAATTCTTCTTGGGGGTCCTTGAGAATTTATATATTAACAAAAGAGGACAACTTGCATGATATCACCATCACATGATTCACCACAGACTACAGAAAATCCTGATGCTGACTGGTTACATCTCCACTGTCTGTAAACTATTTCCCCTGTGTTACAATTTCACATGCAACTATAAAACTAGCAGCATTTGTATTGCTTGATGATTTAATCCACTTTGACAATGAATTTTTTTTGTTAAAAAATCTGCTGCAACTCATTTACAGTCTTTTTTTAATTGTCTGAAAGTTTTTCGCTACAAATTAAACACAATGGAAGACCTGTAGAATATGCCACAAATGCATACAACTCAGTCCATTGCTTTTTAAATTACCAGTTTTCTTGCTCAATCGTTCTCTTTTGAGTTCACATTTTTAAAAATTATAGCAATTTTAATGTCATCTTAGTTCACTTGTTTAATAATACCACGTCACTGATTTAAAAAGCCAAGTGATTTATAATATGAATTCACGTACATACCAATATTATTTTCTTCCTGTTTTATACTTTGCAGTATGTGTGCTCTGCTCAAGATGCACAGGCAAGCTAAACTGAGAAGTATTTGTGGCTTGCACTAAAACTAATGCTATATTCACTTCGCCACCCACTGTGTTTGTACATGTGGGCTAAAATTAAAGAGCCACAGGTTGCCAACCCCTGGCATAAGCTGTTAAAGGGGGGGGAATATATATATATATATATATATATATATATATATATATATATATATATATATATATAAAAACACCTTTGTGGTGGCTATATGACAGCATATTTGAATTGTTATGGAGACCATAAAACCAGACAACAAGATCCTATGTAAATGCAGATAATGTAAGAAGGTTTATACACCTCTTGACAGATTAAAGGGATATAAACAAAATAGAGTATTCATATATGAACAAGAATTTAACACAGCCAGTTCATACAAATAGAACTGGTGGTAAGAAAGTTTAATCTTGATAAAGTTCTGCCCAACTTAAGCAATTGCAATAGGTAACACTAATGTTCGAATCACGTAGGTTGGCATTTGTTGGATAATTTTGTTATATATTATAATTAACTTGTAACCTTCAAGCATAACGGTATAGTCTAATACATATAATGCAAACTTGGTAGCATAGTATTACTGCTCAATTGGAGTGGGATTATTGCATTTAATTTTTCACGAAAAACTGCAGTTATTATTTGTGATTCTCTGATTATGTTGGTGAATTAGGAAATTCAAGAAAGTAAGCTTGTTTTGTATCAGAAAAAAAAAAAAAATTCCTGATTTACCCTGAGAGAGAGAGAGAAGTAGAAAGGAATCGCCAAGAAAGAGAAGAATGATGATATCCAGGGCCCAGTATCAGGACCCTGGGTTTCCCAAGCCCATACTGACCAGATGGGAGCCCCTGGGGTTATTTTGCCCAGTTCTTCCTTGAATTTATTTAAACTATCAACTTCGACAATAACAGATGGAAGTTTATTTCAGCAAATCAACCACTTGCTGGATAATGGCAAATTTCTGTACATATATTCTGCAACAGACTTTCCTCAATTTGAATTTGAGCCACCACTAGTGTGTAAACTGAAGGGAAGAATCCTACCAGCACTGAGTTTGTTCATTTAAAGCCTTAAAAAAAATTCAATCAGATCATCTTGCAGGTAGGTGCCTGGACTCCAGACATTGCAATTTGCAAATCTGAATCCGTTCTCAGTTAAAGAACCCCTTTAGGCACCTCCGTAGCCAGGTGGGCAGGAGCAGCAGTGCGTAGCACATGCTTCTTGATTAGACCGGGGTTCGAGCCCGTGGCTACCAAATACGGAGGATGCGGAAAGGTCAGGGAATGACCACCGCATATCCCCGGAGCAATATGGCCTTAGTTGCTAATGCTCCTAAAAACCAAAACAACAAACAACTCCTTTAGTTCCCTTGCCAATCTGTACCCATTCCAGCATCTCTACATCCTTCCCAAAATGAGGCTTCATATCTGACTGCACAATTATCCCCAGATCTTTTTCATTCTCCAATACCCTGGATGTAGTAACACACAGTTGGTATGTTACTCTAGGATAACTAATACCCATATGCAGTACTCTACATATGTGAATGTTAAAACTTCCACTGCATAGCCCACATGCCTAACTTTTCTAGATACTGTTACAGTATTATACTGTCTTAACAACCCTGCCCACAACTGTATCATCTGCAAACTTGGACATTAAACAAAAATCCTGGGGGACTGCACTAACAACATTAGTCCACAAACAGAGTGGAAATCCATTGATTACCACAGTCTTCATCAAATTTGCTTACTATAGTATTAGCATTGGTGTATATGAAAGTATACATGCACCTGTTTTTACTCTTAGTTACCCTAAACACAGCACATGTATTTACTTGTTCCACGATGACTCCCAGTAGTCGCTGAAATCTCTGGCACCTTGCTTTCCAGACTGCTACTCGTTCCAATAGCAGCAGTGCAAGAATTACTTTCACTGCTGCCTGCAGCTATTGTTAATCTATTAGTCTGTGTATCATCCCAGTAATTTGTTATTTAATCGTTTATAATTGCTTAAGGAACCACATTCAATTTCTGTTGCCATTTTCCTGTTATCAATGAGAACATTCAAATTTTGATCACATATATTACTGCATTAGGTATATTTGTTTAGTGTAGTATTTTTTAATTATACTGAATTTGAATGGAAATCATGCCTCAGACCACAGCAGCAAAGCAAAGGGCTTAAACTAGTGGGAGTGTTATGGCTCTAGATAGAAAGAATTAAGGGGTCAGTTGTCCGTCAAATCACAGCCTCATGAAATGCATGGCTTGTTTGATGTTTGCAGGAAAGGGACACGATATTGCCAAGGGGATGTCAAGGGTGCGCAATGTAAGGAGTGAGGATATTAGGCACGAACTCAGCAATGTTATGGGCCTTTGCGAGAGCATGAAGTACAGGGTGGATGCTCTCAAAGGATTTAAATTGGAGTGACCCCATCAAGCTCTCAGCTGCCCACATCAGCCAAAACTTGTACTTTATCATCAGGTAGCATAGCAGCAACCCCCAAGGCAGAATGCATTGATCCCACAGGAGCTAGTTGTTGGTGACTCTTGTTAGAGAAACTGGAAATATATTGTCCAAAAAGGATAGGTGAAATAGGATCAGAGTATGTCTGCCAGAGACAAGTCACTTTTTTGCAAGGTCTGTACTGGTTAATAGTAAAGACCAATTCTACATGGATGAGATATACTTAAATAGAGAGTGTTGCAAGAATATTTGCTGATGCTATTGAGGCAGTGTTAGGTGGGTTAGACAACTGCTAGCTTGGGGATATACACAAACTAATTGAATAGCAATAGCTGCAGGCAGAGGTGAAAGTGATTCTTGCACTGCTTCTATTGGAATGAGCAGCAGCCTTGAAAGCAAGGTGCTGGGGATTTCAAGGACTTCTGGGAGTATTCATGAAAGAAGTAAATACATGGGATATATTAGGGTAAGTAATAATAAGTATGTGTTCTTACATGTACAGCAATGTTTGGAGCATAGTAAATAAATTTGATGAATTTGAAGAGCTGATCAAGACATGAAATGCAGACATTGTTGGGACATCTGAGAAGTGGTATTATTCAGATATAAGGGATGCACAATTTGAATATGGGGAGTACAACATATAGAGAAAAGACAGAATGGAGGGGGAGGGGTTGTGCTCTTAGTCAAGAAGCACAAAATCTAAGGCAGTGCATCCAGTTGACACTAATGGCCAGTGCAATGTTGAGTCACTATGGTGACATAAGCAATGGGAAATCTAAAATGAGTGTGCTACAGGCTTAATGACTAATGAGAACAATGAAAAAAAACTGTTCAGAGAAATACAGTGGGCAAGTAAATCAATGTCTTATAATGGGGAATTTTAACTTTACGGATATTGACTGGAACTTGTGGGTAGGTCACTCACAGACTAGCAAGACTTCTGTGGATTTATTGGATAACTTTTCTACAGTATCATATTGGAGAGGCAACCATTAGGAGAAATACTCTTGATCTGATTATCAGCAGTGATTATTCATGCATTAAGAATTTGCAGATAAAAGAACCACTAGGTGAAAGTAATCAGCATATTGAGTTGGGATTTACTTAAAGATGCAAGTACCATCAAGGGGAATGGGAGGAGATTCTCTCATAATGGTGACGACAGTGGTATCAAACAGTTTTTAAATTCTATACAGTAGGACCAACTGATGACGTTACCATCAGCAAATCCTAAATGGGAAGCATTCAAGAAATTAATCATAGAAGCTACTAGGCTTTCCATACCAACTAAGAAATACTCCACAAGGTACAGAGCCTAAATTGATGTCAGACTGAACTGATCAGAATCATGGCAGAGAAAAATGCATGGGATGCATATAAATTAAAAGTCAGCACAGAAGCCTATGGCAAATATCAAGTCACAAAGGAGCTGGGGCTTAAAAAGGCAGTTTATGAGAAATCTTTGGCAAAGGATACAAAGAAAAACAGCAGACTTCTTTACCTATGCAAACACTAGAAGGAATGGAATGAATCAAATTGGTCCACTTGATATCAATGGTTCAACTGGTGATGATCCTGCTCAGGTTGCACACAAACAATGAGAATTTGCATCTATGTTCACACATGACAAATTAATTAGGAAACAGGATGCCATAGGTTTATTAAATTCTAACAGAGCTAAATGATTTTATAATAACTGAGGAAAGTGGAACAGAAACTGAAGTTAAACATAAGAAAGGCACCTTGGGCAGATGGGATTTATCCAGTTATATTAAGTGAGGCAGCAAATTGAAGTAAGCAAACTGTTAGCCATAATTATAGGAACATCTTTGAAGTCAGGGAAGGTTGCATGAACATCCCCAATTCAAAAGGAATCAAAGGATGACGAGTAATTACAGACCTGTCAGTTTAACTCCGGTTCTAGGGAAAATAATGGAGTCACGGATAAAAGTAGTAATGCAGGGTCGTGTAGACAAGATGGCAATTATACTTGACACCGCACGGGTTTGTTAAGGGGATATCTTGTACAGGCAAGCCCCGTGTAACACAGTACTTCAACACGGTTTTGCTCTAACATGATTGATAAATTAGGGCAATCCTTGCACAACACTGTACTTATAACATGGTTAGAGAATTTCGGCAAACCTCGCATAGCAGGGTATTTTTGAGCTTTTGTGTGGGGGAACACCCTGCTATTACTATATGTTGAATGTAATTTTTCAACATTTCCACCCTTTTTGAATCCTCGCTATTGAAATGAATGTCACTAGTTAAAAAAAAAAAAAAAACCCTGTATTTTATAAGTCCAATTATTACTATTTGTTAATGCATCCAAAATGTAAACCCAATATATACATTAACTTGTTAAATGATCACCTTTATATCAGCAGCAAACTTATAAACATTAAACTTGGAAAAACCAACATTTAACATTTAATATTAAGCAGCAATGGGTACCCAACACAAACTTCTGCAGTACCCCACTCATCACAATCATCCATGAAGGGCACTCTCCTACCACAATCTTTATCCATAATAGTAATTTGTGTCTAATGCCACACTGCTCCAATTTATACAAGTATATTTTATCCAGTTCCTTTGTACATGATCAAATCAATGCTGTGATTGGTTCTGCTCATATCAAGGTAACCTTGTGGTCCTACATTACTTCTTTAAATGCTGATTCCATAATTTCCCCAAAACAGAGAGAAAAAAAAAACTTGCAGGTCTAGAGATACCTATTCCAAAATTTGAAATACCTTTATGTATAGGAGATATTTAATCTCTAATATCTATCTCTAATTAGTACAAACTCCTGAATCGAAGAATGCTCTGACCAAAGGTTTAACTATTTCTTTCAATATAACTGGATAGACAGCATCTGTCCCTGTGCTTTGTTTTTTTTTTTTCCTCTCATTTTAGCTGCAGCTCCCTCCCAACTTTCTTTCTGTAGACTTCTAACCCCATCTATAAAAACTTGCTGTGTGAACAGAGATGCAAAATATTAATTCAGTTTATCAGCAATTTGTAGAGGATCATCAACAGCTATACCACCCACATCCACTGGAACAATGTACAGTAAACCCTCGCTATTCGCAGAGGTTACGTTCCTGAGAAATGCCGCGAATACCGAAAACGTGAATACTGAGTTATGTCTCCCATAGTAATAAAGGGGTTCCATTCCAAAGTATGAAATATATAAGAAAAACTAGTCTAAAATTTTGTCTATGTATGTATTATTTATTTGGTTTTTAGGAGCATTAGCAACTAAAGCCATATTGCTCGGGGGATATGCAGTGGTCATTCCCTGACCTTTCTGCATCCTCCGTATTTGGTGATCACGGGCTCGAACCCCAGTCTAATCAAGAAGCGTGTGCTACGCACTGCTGCTCCTGCCCACCTGGCTATGGAGGCGCTGTATGTATTATATGTACCTTCATAATATGACTATGTGCATAGACAGTACATAGCGAAATGCAAGCATAAGGCATCGAAATGAAAATAAGAAACAATTTAATATTAAATGTAATATTTATTAGAAATTTCAAACAAATCTTTCAACAAAGCGCCTTTGCTATAGCTAAAAAAAAAAAAAAAAAAAAAAAAAAAAAACACTTTCCCACCGGTGCTATCACCAGTTTCGCTAAAGTGTTGATAAAGGTGCTTTGCCTTTTCGCAAATGAGTGAACTTAAGGGAATTTTAATTTGAGTTCGGTCCACAGATTTAAAGCTTTTTCCATTTTTTCTAATTTAACATCATGAGTTAGAGCAAATTCTTGAAGCAATTGGCATGTTTTCACGGACACTACGGCAGATTTTTCTTACGATTTCTTGATTGATCGTACCGTTGACTTATTGATTTTATAATGTTTTTCCACTGACGAGACACTTTCACCATTAGAAATTGTCTAATAACTGAATTTTACTCGCTAATGTCATCACCTTCTTTGATCTTTTCACAATTCCCTTGTTATTCGTAGCCATATTTTTGTAGGGGGTTAGAAAAGAATTTGTCCACAATAAAGTCACTTTCTACCGTTAATACACTCGAAAAAGACTGTTTACACTAACACTGCAAAACGGTAGATTTTTCACTTTTGTAAGCATATCAATTTATAAATTTATTCAATTTATAAGCATATAAATTAAAAGCAAACGACGAAACCTTCCATGACAAGCATATAACATATACTGAAAACAAGGATTAGCGAGAAACATCCACGCTCGCGATTTTGTCACCCCTTTCCCCCCACCCACTGACCGCTGTTTTAACCGGGAAAGATGATTTTAGCCACGCCCATGTTTTTTTTTATGGTGGAAAAATGTTCATGGCGATTTAAAATTCACATTTTTTTAGGTTTCATTTTATATTAAATCAGTGACCACGAATAGCGGGGGTTTACTTAATTCAATCCTTTCCTTCAATGCTAACATACACAAAGAATCCCTTACTAATACTCTTACTATTCTTAGCCAAAGACTTCTCAATTTGTCCTCTGAGTAACTTGATTACCAATTAGTTTATACTTACTGTATGACTATCTGCTGACAATTCAGTATTAACAATTAAAGATGCAAACAAGCAGACATATACAGCATCAAAAAAAAAAAAAAAAAAAAACTATTCCACACATCACCCTCCCATCCAATTATCGTCCCATTGCAATTACTTCTACTCTTTCTAAAGTAATGGAGAAATAAATTAACTGCCAACTCTTAAACTACCTAGAAACCTTCTGCCTGATCAACAATTGCCAGTATGGATTCCGTCAGTGTCGATCCACTGGTGATATTCTGGCTTATGTTACCCATTTATGGACTAATTCAATGGAAAGGTTTGGTGAAACACAAGTAGTTGCTCTTTACATCTCAAAGGCTTTCGATCGTATTTGGCATAAAGGTCTTCTAAACAAGCTTCCATTTTATGGTTTGCCAACTGTTTTTAGTAATTGGTTATCCAATTTTCTCTCTGATCGCTCACTGAGGGTGATGATAGATGGCTCTCTGTCTTCTAACTTCTCCACTAATGCCGGTGTCCCCCAAGGTTCAGTTCTTTCCCCCACTCTTTTCCTCTTGTATTTTAATGACCTTCTTCCATTGAAGAAGGTCATTAAAATAGCACATTGCATTCCACTTTCCATTTTGAGAAACCTTGTCCTGCTCAATCAGCTTCAACTTCTCGAAAATCTGCTACCAATTCCTTAAATGCCGATCTTCAGGTAATTCTCCAGTGGGGCAAAGACAACTTAGTTGATTTCAACCCTTCTAAAACTCAGTCTTGCCTTATATCTCACAAAAAGGATTCTTCTGCTCCTATGCTTATCTTTAGTGACACTCCGATTTCTAGGCAAAACGATATATCTCTTTTGAGGATTACCCTGACTTCTCTCTTGGCACAAGCACATTATAAATATTGCTTCCTCTGCATTTAAAAAACTTGGTTTTCTCTTTCGCTCTCAGCGTTACTTTTCTTCCAAACAGCTGCTCACTCTGTATAAATCGCAAATCCGCCCTGCCATGGAATATTGTTCCCACATCTGGTGTGGTGCCCACAAAACCTCTCAGGTTTCTTGATTCCATTCAAAAGAGGGCAGTTAGGTTAATTAATGATTCATCTCTAACAAAGTCTCTCCACTCACTGTCTCATAGACGTACTGTTTCTGTTGCATGCCTCTTCTACAGATACTTCCATGAGCCGTACTGTTTCTGTTGCATGCCTCTTCTACAGATACTTCCATGAGCACTGTTCTTCTGAATTGGCTTCTTTAATTCCCGCTCTCTCTTTCAAAACAGTCCGAACACATGCCGCCACCAGCCGACATCCATTTACTGTCCAACTTCAAACTCACAGAACCAACTTTTCATCTTCCTCATTTATTCATTCAACTGCCGTTTTCTGGAACAACCTTCCTTCATACGTATTTCCTGAAAATTATAGTCTACAGAAGTTCAAGTCCAATGTCAACAAATATCTTCTTTCATCTTCTCAACCTCCAACCCAAGCACAGTACTATAGGTTCTAATACCTCTCGTGTTTGGGGTTTACATAAAAAAAATAAATAAATTTATTAACTGCTTTAAAATGTTATTCATTCCCACTTATTTTTGAAATATTGGATTACAGTATTTTTCATTGTTGAAAAGGTCATTTTTCTTTATAACAAATTTCTGTTTAATGAGTTTTTTCAAATGAATTATCAATTTGAACTGTGCCAATTATATGCTTGGCACAGTTAAAAAAAAAAAAAAAAAAAAACCAGAGTTACCTCAAAATATGATTAAATCAACAGTTCTTATTTTAGAGATTGCAGTGAATTATGTCCCAAAAAACAAAAATGTGGTTCTAATGAGTATTTTACATCACGATAAAGAAATTAATAATGCAGACTAGAAGATACCAAAAATGATTTTGAATTTACTATGCTACTAAAGGAACTGTTGACACACTTGATCAACTTGTGAACACCTACACCTGTAAATGAAAACAAATTAAGCCCAATTTGGTTTTTTAATAACATGACTGATGTCTCTGCCTGCAATGCATTTGTTTTACTGACATCAATAGACCTGAAATGGAATAAAACCAAACTAACAAGGCAGATAATTTTGGAGGAATTAGGAAAATTCTTTATCACTCCCTGACGAGGCTACTAGAGACGGTCGTGTTCCAAGCCGCTAAGTGGATTTTTCTTATTTATTGATTTGACATTATTGTTTTTCTAAAACTTTTGATTTAAATTTAGTAGTATAACATTATTTTGTGATTTTCTGATTAACTTGGTGTAATTATTCTTTACTCGGCCTTGTAATTGCATAAAAGTATCGGTAAAGGTTTCAACTCCGGTACCGTTCGTAATTTTCCCGCCATTGTGATACGATAGTTGTATGCCGTACTAGATAGCGTTAGTTGAACTTCGTTAGGAGTTAAATTGTACGTTTAAATAAATACATATAACGACTTAGATTACAAACGTAATATAATTAATTATATTTAACATAATTAATAACATAACTAATAAATTAATAGAATCATGACTCAGACCAGAGCAGCAAAGCAAAAGGCTCAAGCTAATGGAAGCGCTGTGGCTCAGAGCAGAACTGAGGGGGGCAGTTGTCCTCTGACTCACAGCCTTATAAAATGCACTGTTTGCTTGATGTTTGCAGAGCAATCGGGTACGGGACATGATACTGCCAAGGGGGATGTCTTTGTGTGTGTGCGATGCAAGGAGTGTATCGATATCAGGCAACAACTCTGCGTTCTTGTGGGCCTATATGAGAGCTTGAAGGACAGGGTGGATGCCCTCGAAGAAACTAAATTGAGGGCCCATCAAGCTCTCAGCTGCCCACATCAACGCCAGAGCTTGCACTTGGGCATCGCGTGACACAGAGACAACCCCCAAGGCAGAATGCGCTGGTCCCGAAGGAACTAGTAGTTGTTGGTGACTATTGTCAGGGAAACGGGGAACATGCTTTGTAAAAAAGATAGGTGGAACAGGACCAGGGTATGTCTGCCAGGGGCAAAGGTTGATGACGTTGGTATGTCTGCCAGGGGCAAAGGTTGATGACGTTGTAGAGCGAATATCATCTTTTAAGGGCACAAAAGGTGATATAGTTGTACACGTTGGCACTAATAATATTAAGAGTAGGAGACCGGCAGAATTACTTAACAAGTACAGGTCACTGTTGAACAAAAGCCGAGAATTAGGGTTGAATTTGAAAGTGTCTGCAATTCTGCCCAGACACGATAGGAGGGAGTATATGATGAGAGCCTTGTCGATCAATTCAGCCCTGGAAAGATTGTGCAAGGCTCAAGGGGTAGAATTTTTTTCAGCCTGGACTGTACTTGTTAACAGGAGAGATTGCTTCTACAGGGATGGGATACACTTATATAGAAAGGGTGCAAAAATATTTGCTGATGCTATCGAGGCAGTGTTAGGTGGGTCAGAAAACTGCTAGCTTGGGGGGAGACAAAGACCAATAGATTGACAGTAGCCACTGGCAGAGGTGAAAGAGATTCTTGCACTGCTTCTATTAGAATGAGCAGAAGCCTGAAAAACAAGATGCATGGTATTTCAGAGACTGCTGGGAGCCATTGCAGTACAAGTAAACACATGGGTTGTGTTAGGGTAGCTAAGAATAGAAACAGGTGCAGGTATACTTGCGTGTACACCAATGCTAGGAGTTTAGTAAATAAATTTGATGAATTTGAGGTATTGCTCAAAACATCAAAGGCAGATATTGTTGGGATATCAGAGATGTGGTGTCACACAGATATAAGGGATGCAGAAATGCAATTTGGGGAGTACAACGTCTACAGAAAGGATAGAAAGGGGGGAGGGGTTATGCTATTAGTTAAGAAACACATAAAAACCAAGGAAGTGAAGCCAGTCGACATCGCTGGACAGTGCAGTGTTGAGTCAGTTTGGTGTGACATAAGCATTGGGAGATCAAAATTGAGAGTAGGAGTGTGCTATAGGCCTAATGACTCTGATGAGTATAATAAAGAACTGTACAGGGAAATAGAGTGGGCCAGTAAATCAGAGAGTCTTATAATGGGAGATTTTAATTTCCCAGATATTGACTGGAATTTGGGGGCTGGTTACTCACACACTAGCAGGGCTTTTGTGGATTTATTGGATGATTGTTTTCTACATCAGCATGTTCGGGAGGCAACTAGAGGGAGTAATACTCTTGATTTGATTATCAGCAGTGATTCTCCATGCATTAAGAATCTGCAGATAAATGAACCACTAGGTGGCAGTGATCACAGTGTGCTGAAGTGGGATTTAGTGAAAGAGGTAACTACCATTAGGGGTAAAGGGAAGGGTTATTGCTTCCGTAAAGGCGACTACGATGGACTGAGACAGTATTTAAATTCTATACAGTGGGACCAACTGATGATGTTACCAACAGCAAATTCAAAATGGGAAGCATTCAAAGAACTTATCTTGGAAGCTACTAGGCTTTACATACCAACTAAGAAATATTGTTCAAGGTTTAGGCCAAAATGGATGTCAGATGAACTAATGAGGCATATGGCAGAGAAGAAAAATGCATGGGATACTTACAAATTAACACACGACACAGAAGCCTATGATAGATACAAGTTGATATGCAACCAAGTTACAAAGGAGGTTAGGCAGGCGAAGGCAGATTACGAGAAATCCTTGGCAAGGGATGCAAAGAAAAACAGCAAAGAGTTCTTTACTTATGTAAACTCTAGAAGGAAGGGGATGAATCAGATTGGTCCACTTGATATTGATGGGTCAACTGTTGATGATCCTGCTCAGGTAGCTAACAAACTAAATGAATATTTTGCATCGACATTCACACATGAGGAGTTATTCAGCAAGGGGAATGCCAGAGGTGTATTCAACTCTAGCAGTAATCTACAGAATCTTGAAATAACTGGGAGTAAAGTGGAGGAGAAACTGTTGAAGATAAACACAAGAAAGGCACCCGGGGTGGATGGGATCTATCCAGTTATATTAAAGGAGGCAGCAAAGGAAGTAAGCAAACCCTTAGCCATAATTATGAGAGCTTCCTTGGACTCAGGGGAGGTACCCATAGACTGGAAATGTGCAAATGTGACCCCAATTCACAAAGGAGGATCAAAGGCTGACACAAGTAATTATAGACCTGTGAGCTTAACTTCTGTTCCAGGAAAATTAATGGAGGCACTGGTTAAAGAAGCACTGCAGGATCATTTAGACAAGACTTCAGTTATAGCTCAGACACAGCATGGTTTTGTTAAGGGGAAGTCTTGCCTGACCAACTTGATTGGATACTATGATGCAGTCACAAAAGAACTGGATGCAGGGAATAACTTTGATATTATATACTTGGATCTTAGAAAGGCTTTTGATACTGTTGCACATGGAAGACTGCTACACAAATTGGAGCAGTGTGACATTGGAGGCAAATTGCTGCTATGGATAAAGGGGTGGTTGAGGGGGAGAAGACAGAGAGTGGTAATCAATGGACACTGCTCATCGTGGACTAATGTTATTAGTGGAGTCCCTCAGGGCTCGGTGTTGGGTCCATTATTGTTTTCTGTATTTATAAATGATATTGATGATGGTATATCAAGCTTAATGTCCAAGTTTGCAGATGATACAAAGGTTGGCAGGGTTGTCAAGGACACTACTGACACTATGCTGCTGCAACAGGATCTGGAAAGGTTGAGCAGATGGGCTGAGAGGTGGCAAATGAAGTTTAACATTACATTTGTCAAAGTACTACACATGGGAAAAAGCAACCCCAGAGCAACGTATCAACTCTGTGGTACTACACTGACAGTGGTAGAGAATGAAAGGGACTTGGGAGTGATTGTGCAGGCAGATATGAAGTTCTCTGAGCAGTGCAGACGGGCTGCAAGAGTAGCTCATGGAGTATTGTCAATGATATACAGGAATTTTTCCAGCAGGGATAAGGAGGTGATTATTCCATTGTATAAGGCAATGGTCAGGCCACACCTAGAGTACTGTATACAGGTCTGGAGGCCTCATTTCAAGAAGGATGTACAGCTGCTGGAACGAGTACAGAGAAGGGCAACAAGATTAGTGAATGGAACAAAGGGGTGCTCTTACGAAGAAAGGCTTAAGTTTTGCAAATTACAGTGTCTGGAGACTAGGCACCAGCGAGGTGATCTGATAGAGGTGTATAAAGCCTTGAATGGTTTAAGCATGCTCAATGCTGATGGGATTCTTCCTCTAGCTCAGAAAAATCACCTGAGAGGGTATAAATTCAAATTGAGGAAAGACAGATGTAGGATAGACGTGCGGAAATTTGCCTTTAGCCAGTGGGTGGTTGGTTGGTGGAACAGACTGCCATCCCTTGTGGTGGAGGTTGATAGCCTAAATAAGTTTAAGGCTCAGCTGGACAGGTAGTTTGAACGAACAGAGGGGTGAAGTGGAAGTGGGTTTTTTTTTTTTTTGGCTGATGCTGCATAAGCTTGCTTTCTTGCATCAAATGCCTCTACTAATGCTAATATTCCTTCTCAATAGCATAAACCAAGAATGGAAGAATCATCTAGAAATGAGACAAAGCAGCCAAGCATCAGTATCCTCTACGTCCATTAACTAGTGGTATAAAATGTGCACATTGTAAATTCTGTCCTAAAAATGATAGTAAAACAAACATGTGTTGTAAATGTAATAATGCACATTTGTAAGTCACATGTACTTTACTACTACCCTAACTGCAAAACAGAATAAAAGAAATTTTACTTTATGGTATTATGAATACAGGCAACTCTTGGTTTACAAACATTCGATTTATGAATATTCGTTATAATGAATGTCACAATTCATTTAAAATTTCTCCAATAGATACAGTTCCTTATAAAACGAAATGTCAAACGGTGAACATAACTAAGATTTAAATAAATCTTTTAAAAAATGTATTTATTACAATAATTATCAGAAAATTATTATATGATAATTATACTGAACTTTTCTTGGTTAATAAAACTAATCTAGCCAGTAAAAAAAAAAAAAAAAAACACTGCTGGTTTACATGCCACACCGCATAGAATGTTTTCTCGTGGGAAAATTATATTATAATATAATAGGATCATTATTTCCTTTGCCTAGGTTATCTTAGATGGTCAACCATTGGTTCACTTAGGGTCTGGAAAAGGGAAGCTTCCCCATCCCCATTTTGAGGAATTAACCAATGAAATAATTGAAATAGAGATATCTAAATTTTGAAGTAACAAAAGAACCTGATATTTCACAGCCTCCCAGAACATTTACAAGGCAGAAATGGCTGCAGCTTTTAATTCAATTTCTGAGGGGTTGGCAATCTTTAAAGACAACAATGCAAATATGGAAAGAATTACAAAAGTGAAGAGGCATTTGATTGTCTAGCATACTACAGTGAGATTTTTGAAAAAAAACAAAAAAAAACAAAAAAAAACTGTGCAATCTTCTATAAAAACATTTTAAAAAAAAATGGAAAATCAGCTGTTTGTTCATTATCAGATGTCCTCCAATCTACCTCATCTGCACCTAGTGTAGAAAATATCGAACTCTGATGAAGATATTGACGAGTAAAATTTGAATACATATGTACAGTACATATTAAATTAGTACTCATTTTCCTTAATTCTATTTTGTAACTGTTTTTAATTGAAATTAAAAAGTATGATAACTTGTTTCTTTATTCTTTCCTTATTTCATTTTATGTATACAATAAACCATAATGCATACATAGGTTATAATAAAATTTACTGTACAGACCATTCAATGTTTAGCACATGGTTTTAATGCTTTAAAATGTCTGATAATGTATACGATATGTATCGTAAGAGCTCAGGAATGCAAGATACACATAACGAACAACATTTTGGAATGGAACTCTTTCGTAAACCAAGAGTTGCCTGTGTTTTATACAGAAATGATTTTTTTAACTTTCAATTTATATTTAAGTAATTTATTTTTGTTAAAGTGAAAATAAACGTATAAAATCCCTCCCAAAACTGTAGTTATAAAACATACCAAGTCATATTGACTAATGTTACATGCATATAAAGTGCACAGAACAGCGGAGTTAAACACGTCCGATCACCTTGAATATGCCTATTTTGCAGATGCTGCAATTTACAGAATGGAATTCTTTCTTGGTAGAAGTACCCCTTTGGACTCCTCACCAATTTTTTTGCTCTTCCCTACACCTATTCCAACAGATCCACTTCCTTCAAAAATGAGGATTCCAAACTTGTGTGCAGTATTCAAGGTATAGCCTAAACAAACCACTGCCTTATGCAACAGTATAACCACCAGCTTACCACTGCTGTCAAAATTCCTGTATATCATTCACAAAACCCCATGAGCTGCCCTAGCAGCCTGTCTTCACTGCTCAGACAACATCCGACTACACAATTACCCCAGGTCTTGTTTTTATTCTCCACTGACCTAAATACACTTATTACAGAACTGGTATATTACTCTCCGATTACTGCTACTCATATGCAGTACCTTGCATTTGTCAAATGTGAAACATCAACTGCCACTTCTCAGCCCATCTGCCTAGTGTTTCTAGATCTTTCATTGGAGTACATCAATTACTGTCATTAATGACCCTGCATACCAACTTTTGTATCTGCAAACTTGGACATTATGCCCGATATTCCTTCACTGATAAATATTGAAAACACTGGACCCAACACTGAAACCTGGAGGACTACCCTAATAACATTAGTACAAGAGCAGCAGTGCCCACTGATAACTACTGTCTTCTCACACTCAACCACCCCTTATCCACAGCAGTAACTTGCCCCTAATGCCCCAATTTGTACAAGTGTGGATTATGTGGAACAGTATCAAAAGCTTTTCTGAAATTTAAGTGAAAGGTGTTAAAATTATTTTTTGGATCAACCTTCTTTGTTACTATATCATAGTATCCAAAATTGGTGGTGAATTTGTTACAGGAAAGATCGCCCTTCAACAAATTCACACTGTGCTGCTGTATAACTTTATTCCTGTTTAGATGGTCCTGCATTACTTCTTTAACCAGCAATTCCATTATTTTCCTGGGAACAGAAGTCAAGTTTACAATTACTCATATCAAGAAGTGTGTAGCTGAATGGTCTGGAGTGGGAGTGCAAGGGGTTCAAGCCTCTGACTGCTAAAAACGGTCGATCTGCCAACTTGCACTGGACCAGCATGGCAGATTATGGTCCATTTCTCTCAACAAGAATTGTTGAGGTTTCCATTCTGCAGTGGATTGATAATGGCTACTGCTTACCATACGATGTCACTCTTTGATCCTCTTTTGCACTTGCACATAACCAGTCCATAGAACTTCCCCTGAATCCAGTGTAATTACAGCTAAAGTTTATTCACCTCTTAATTTAATTGGACACACACACTCTTGGGTATCTTATTTATGTTTAGCTTCAATTTCTCTTCCACTTTCCTCTCAGTTATCACAAATTCATTCAGTTCCCTGTAATTTGATATACTTACAGCATCCATCCATCCATCCATCCATACAAAAAAAAAAAAAATCATCACATTCAAACACAAATGCAAAAATATATTCGGTTTGTCAGCAACCTAAGTTGAATAATCATCAACAATAGTAATACCATTCCTATCTAGCAGACCAATGCAATTCAATTCATCCCTTTCCTTCTAGCATTTACTTAAGCTAGTTTTTGCTATTTTTCTTTTCAGACTTGCCAATCAATTTGGCCATGGAGAGACAAGCTTTTAAAGGGATACACTTAAATAGAAGAGGTGCAAGAATATTTGCTGATGCTACTGAGGCAATGTTAGGTGGGATTGAAAACTAATAACTTGGGGTGGGGAATACAGACTAATCCCTACATCTGCAGGCAGAGGTGAAACTTATTCTTGCACCTCTTCTACTGGAATGTGCAGCAGCCTGGTAAGAATGTTGGGGATTGCAAGGCCTGTTGGTGGCATGGAACAAACACATAGGGGCTGCGTTAGGACAACTAAGAGTAAAAACAGCTGCATGTATATTAATGTTAGGATGACAAATACATTTGTAGTGGTTAAGTCATGGAATACAGGCATTGTATGGATATTGGAGACACTGTTATACCCAGACATAAGTGATTCACAAGACAGGAGGGATTTTCTCTTAGTTAAAAATCAATCTAAGGAAGTACATACAATTGATGTGGCTGGCCAGTGTAACAAATTTGTGACACTGTGGTTAAAAAACGAGTAGGAGTGTGTTATATGTCTAATGACTGATGAATATAACGAACTATGCTAAATACAGTCAATCTGCCAACTTTCACTGGACCAGTGTGGCAGATTACGGTCCATTTCCATCAACATGAATCGCTGAAGAGGCTTCCATCCTGCATTGGGTTCATAATGGCTGCAGTTTATCTTTATTCAGACAAAGTGGCTCAATAATAAATCAGAATGTCTTATAATGTGGATTTTAACTTTCATGATATTGACTGGATCTAGGTTGGTCACAGAGTAGCAGGGCTTTGGTAGATTTATTGGATGACTGTTTCCTACATCAGTATGTTTCAGAGGCAATGAAAAAATCAATCCTCTCAATCTGATTACCAGCAGCAGCAGCTTTTCAAGCATTAAGAATCTGTAGATAAAAGAACTATGTGGCAGTGACCACAGTGTACTGATGTGGGAATTACTAAGGTAAAGGGAAATGCTTTTGCTTTCATAAAAGGAGACAATGGTCAGACAGTTTTTAAAATTTTATACAGTGGGATTAATTGATGTTATGGACAACAAATTAAAAATGGGAGGCATTCAGGGAAGTAACAAGTGATTAATCTTTTATACCAAATAAAAAATACCATTCCAGACTTAAACTGGTGGTGAATTCATCTGACATCCATTTAGGAAACCTAAAAAGGATGTCTGATGAACTAATGATATTCATGGTAGAGAACGAAAATTCATGGTATGCATATAAATTATCAGGTGGTATAGAAGCTTGTGGTAGTTATAAACTAATCTCCAATCAAGTCACAAAGGAAGTTAGGCCAGCTAAGGCAGATTATGAGAAGCCTTCAGCAACAAAAAACTGCAAAGACCTCTTTCTTTATGTAAAGACTAGAAGGAACGGGATGAATCACACTAGCCCACTTGATATCAACGGTGGACCTGCTGGTAATCCTACTCAAGTTTCTGAGCAAACAGAATAAGAATTTTGCACCTACAGTCACACGTGAAGAATTCTTTAGGGAAGGGAATGCCAGAAGTTTATCAAATTCTAACAGGAAGCTAATTCTTTTTTGTGATAACAGAAAAAAGGAGGAAAACAAGTTGTTGAAGCTAAACAAGGGCAGCTGGGATGGATAGGATCTATCCAATTATATTAAGGAAGCTAGTAAAATAATAAGAGTTTACCTCAATATAGTGCGTAGAACACTTCCGTATGATACCCTCCAGAAATTAAAACAGAAAAAACGAAAAACCCGACAACTTACCGGTACATTAGAGTAAAAAATAAATAATTAAAATGTCGTGATCACGACATACGGTCGAAAAGCGTTGTCAGCTTCAGGAAGGAAAATCATTTTGAATATTTTCGTTAGATTCTTTTAATTGCGTTAATTTGATTTTTAATTGTTTTAAATTGATTATTTTTACTCTAATGTACCGGTAAGTTGTCGATTTTTTCGTTTTTTTTTTTTTTTTTCCCCGTTTTAATTTCTGGAGGGTATCATACGGAAGTGTTTTACGCACTATATTGAGGTAAGCTCCACTTATTATTTTACTAATATTATTATCAACGTAGAACATATTGAGTAGTGCAGCTCTGATTCATACTATCTAATTAAGGAAGCTAGCAAAAGCAGGCAAGCAAACCCTTGGCTATAATTATGAGGACACATTTGGATTCAGGGACAGTCAACCCTTTATCCCCCTTTGTGAATTGGAGATACATCTGTACATTTTCCAGTCCCTGTGGAGACGTGTAAACATCCCCAATTTTCAAAGGGGGACCAAAGGTTGACATGAGTAATTACAGACCTCTTACAGGGAAAATAATGGAGTCACTGGTAAAGAAAGTAATGTAGGACAATGTAGACAGGAATACAATTATATTGCAGTCACAACATGTGACTCAAGACTATATCATGTCGGATCAATTTTGATTGGATATTATGATGCAGTAACCATGGAAACAGATACAAAAAATATATATATAATAACAATTCTGATATGTACTGATTTCAAAAAAAAAAAAAAAAAGTTTCTAATACCATTGTACATAAGACTGCTGTACAAATTGGAAAAGTGACATTAAGGACAGGTTACTTCTTTGATAAAGGAATGGTGAGTGGTAAAAGCCACAGTGGTTATCAATGGACACTGCTCTTTCTGGAATATTATTAATTGTCTCCCAGGGTTCACTGCTAGGCCTATTATAGTTTTATATTTTTATTAATGATACCTGGTATATCATTGTGCCAGAAATTTATCAAACTAACAGGGAGCTAAGTGATTTTGCAAAAATTGAGAGCAAAGTGGAGGAGAAATTGAAGTTAAACATAAAAAAGGCACCTGGGATGGAGGGGATCTATTAAAGTTATATTAAAGGAGGCAGCAAAGGAAGTAAGCAAACCCTTAGCCATAATTATGAGAGCTTTCTTGGACTCAGGGGAGATCCCCATGGACTAGAGGTGTGCATATGTATCACCAATTCACAAATGTAGTTCAAAAAGTGACACAGGTAACTATAGACATGTTAGTTTAACTTGTGTTCCTAGGAAAAATAATGGAATCACTAGTTAAAGAAGCATTGCAGGAGCATCTAGACAAGACTGCAGCAATAGTTAAGACAGATAAGAAAACTTCATATCTGCCTGAACAATTACCCCCAGGTCCTCTTCGTTCTCTACTACTGTCACTGTAGTAACCACAGAGTTGATACGTCACTCTGGGGTTACTGTTTCCCATCAGCCATTTGTCAATTTTAAACTTCATTTGCCACCTCTCAGCCCACCTGCTCAACTTTTCTAGTTCCTGTTGCAGCAGTGTACTGTCATTAGCGTCCTTAACAATCCTGCCAACCTTCGTATCATATGCAAACTTGGACATTAAGCTTGATATACCATTAATATCATTTATAAATACAGAAAACAACAATAGACCCAATGCTGAACCCCGAGGAACTCCACTAATAACATTAGTCCATGATGAGCAGTGTCCATTGATTACCACTGTCTTCTCCCACTCAGCCATCCCTTTATCCATAGCAGCAATTTGCCTCCAATGCCACACTGCTCCAATTTGTTCAGCAGTCTTGCATGTGCAACAGTATCAAAAGCCTTTCCAAGATACAAATATATGATATCAAAGTTATTCCCTGCATCCAGTTCCTTTGTGACCACATCATAGTATCCAATCAAATTGGACTGGCAAGACTTAACAAAACAATGCTGTGTCCGAGCTATAACTGAAGTCTTGTCTAGATTATCCTACAGTGCTTCCATTAATTTTCCAGGAACTGAAGTTAAACTAACAGGGTCCATAACTACTTGTGTCACCCATTGATCCTACTTTGTGAATTGGGGTCAAATTTGCACATCTCCAGTCCATGGGTACCTCCACTGAGACCAAAACTCTCATAATTATGGCTAAGGGTTTGCTTACTTCCTTTGTCACCTCCTTTAATATAACTAGATAGATCCCATCCACCCCGGGTGCCTTTATGTTTATCTTTAATTTCTCCTCCACTTTCCTCTCAGTTATTACAAAATTATCTAGCTCACTGCCAGAGTTTAACTCACCTCTGGCATTCCCCTCCCTGAATAAATCCTCATGGGTGAATGTAGATGCAAAATACTCAGTTTGTTAGCCACCTGAGCAGGATCATCAACAGTTGAACCATCAATATATCTAGTGGACCAATCTGATTCATCTCTTTCCTTCTAGAATTTACATAGGTAAAGAACTGTTTTTCTTTGCATCCTTTGCCAAGGATTTCTCATAATCTGCCTTTGCCTGCCTAATCTCCTTTGTGACAGACCAGCTTATATCTATAATAAGCTTCCATGTCACTCATTAATTTATATGTATCGCATGCATTTTTCTTCTCTGCCATACGTTTCATTAGTTCACCTGACATTCATTTAGGCCTAAGCCTTGAACAATATTTCTTAATTGGTATGTAAAGCCTAGTAGCTTTCAAGATTAATTGTTGGAATGCTTCCCATTTTGAATTTGCTGTTGGTAACATCATCAGTTGGTCCCACCGTATAGAATTTAAATGCTGCCTCAGACCACCGTAGTTACTTTTACGAAAGCAAAAACCCTTCCCTTTACCCTTGATGGTAGTTACCAATGAGTAAATCCCACTTCAGCACACTGTGATCACTGCCACCTAGTGGTTCCTTTATCTGCAAATTCTTAATGCATGAAGAACCACTACTGATAATCAGATCAAGAGTATTACTCCCTCTAGTTGCCTCCTGAACATGCTGATGTAGAAAACAATCATCCAATAAATCCACAAAAGCCTTGCTAGTGTGCCAGTGACCAACCCACAAATTCCAGTCAATATCTGGGAAATTAAAACCCTCCATTATAAGACTGATTTACTGGCTCACTATTTCCCTGTACTGTTTCTTATTACACTCAGAGTCATTATGCCAAAAAAAAAAAAAAAAACTCCTACTCTCAATTTTGATCTCCCAATGCTTATGTCACACCAAACTGACTCGACACTGCACTGTCCAGCGATGTCGACTGGCTTCACTTCCTTGGATTTTATGTATTTCTTAACTAATAGCATAACCCCTCCTCCATTCCTATCCACATTGCACTCATCAAATTCCAGTTCTGCATTCCTTATATCTATGTGACACCACATCTGATATCCCAATAATATTTACCTTTAATGTTTTGAGCAATACCTCAAATTCATTTACCAAATAATCACCTCGTCTCTGCTAGCAAATTTCCTATATATCATTGACAAAACTCCATGACCTGCTTTGGCATCCCATCTGCTCTGAGAACTTCACATCTGACTGCACAATTACCCCTAGGTCTTTCACTCTCCACCTCCCTGAGTGTAGTACCATATAGTTGGTACATTTCTCTTGAATTACTGCTACCCATATGCAGTACTTTGCATTTGTCAATGTTAAACTTCAGTTGCCACTTCTCAGCCCATCTGCCGAACTTTTCTAGATCCTGTTGCAGTAACATACTGCAATTAACAACCCTGCCATCCTTTGTATCATCTGCAAACTTGAACATTAAGCCTGATATACTTTCATCAATATCATTGATAAATACACAAAACAACAATGAGCCCAGCACCAAACTGTGGGTACATGATTAATAACATTAGTCCACGCAGAGCAGTCCATTTATTACTACTCTCTGCCGTCTCCCACTCAGCCATCCCTTTATTCATTGCAGCAAGTTTCCCTTAATGCCATACCACTCCAATTTGTATAGCAGTCTTCCATGTGCAACAGTATCAAAAGCTTTCTGAAATCCAAATATATGATATCAATTTTTTTTCCCATCCAGTTCCTTTGTGACCACATCATAATATCCAATCAAGTTGGTCAGACAAGACTTCCCCTTATCAAACCCATGCTGTGTACGAAATATTACCAGTCTTGTCTAGGTGATCTTGCATCAATTCTTTAACCAGTGACTATTATTTTCCCCAGAACAGAAGTTAAACTAACAGGTCTATAATTATTTGGGTCACCCTTTGAACCCCCTTTGTGAATTGGGGATACATTTGCACATCTCCAGTCTATGGGGACCTCCCTGAATCTAAGGATGCTTTCAAAATTATGGCTAAAGGTTTGCTTACTTCCGTTGCTGCCTCCAATATAACTGGAGAGATTCCATCTCCCCAAATATACCTTTATGTTTAATTTCTGATCCATTTTACTCTCCGTTATTACAAAACTATTTAGCTCTTTGTTAGAGTTTAGTAAACTTCTATTCTCCCCTTCCTTACAGAATTCCTCATGTGTGAATGTAGATACAAAATACTCATTCAATTTGTTAGCTATTTGACCAGGATCATCAACAGTCAAACCACCAACATCAATGGACCAATCTGATTCACCCCCTTCCTTCTAGAGTTTACATAAGTAAAGAAGTCTGTTTTTCTTTGTGTCCTCTGCCAAGTATTTCTCATAATCAGCACTTGCCTAACCTCCTTTGTGACTTGATTACAGACTAGCTTATATCTGCCATAGGTTTCTGTGTCACCTGCTAATTTATATGCATCCCACGCATTTTTCTTCTCTGCCTCGAGCCTCAGTTCTTCTGACATCCATTTAGGCCTAAAACTTGAATAGTATTTCTTGGTATGAAAAGCCTAGTAGCTTCCAAGATTAATTCCCTGAATGCCTCCCATTTATAATTCACTGTTTTTAACCATCATCAGTTAATCCCACTGTATAGAATTCAAAAACTGTCTGAGACCACTGTAGTCACCTTCACAAAAACCCTTCCCTTTACTCTTGATGGTAGTTACATCTTTAACTAAATCCCACGTCAGTAGACTGATCACTGTCATCTAGTGGTTCCTTGATCTGCAAATTCTGCCTTTGCCTTCCTAACCTCTTTTGTGATTTGATTACAGACCATGTTATATCTACCACAGGCTTTAGTCATCTGTCAATTTATATATATCCCATGCATTTGTCTTCTCTGCCATATCTCATTAGTTTATCTCACATCCATTTAGGTCTAAACCTTAAACAATATTTCTTAGTTGGTATAAAAGCCTAGTAGCATTCTAGATTAATTCTTTGAATGCTTCCCATTCAGAATTTGCTGTTGGTAAAATCATCAGTTGGTCCCACAGTATAGAATTCAAGAACTGTCTCAGACCACTGTAGGTACCTTTACGAAAGCAAAAACCCTTCCCTTTACCCCTGATTGTGGTTAAATTGTAGTTACCTCTTAGTAAATCCCACATCAGCACACTGATCACTGTCTCCTAGGAGTTCCTTTACCTGTAGATTCTTAATACATGAAGAATCACTACTGATAATCAGATCAAGATTATTACTCCTAGTTGCCTCTCGAACATGCTGCTGTAGAAGACAATCATCCAATAAATCCACAAAAGCCTTGGTAGTGTGCAAGTGACCAACCCACAAGTTGCAGTCAATATCTGGGTAATTAAAATTCTCCATTATAAGACAATAATTTACTGGCCCACTATTTCTCTGTGCAGTTGTTAATTATACTCAGAGTAATTAGGCCTATAACACACACCTACCCTCAATTTTGCTTTCACACCAAAGTGACTCTGCACTGTGCACCCATGTCAACTGGCTGCACTTTCTTAAGTTTTGCATTTCTTAAATCATAGCATAACCTGTCCTCCCTTCCTATCCTGTGTCCTTTCTGTACAGTGTACCCCCCAAATTCCAATTCTGCATTCTTTATATCTGTGTGACACCATGTCTCTGATATCCCAACAATATCTGCCTCTGATGTCTTGAAAAACACTTCAAATTCATTTACTGAACTCCTAGCATTGATGCACACACACAAAATTATACATGCACCTGTTCTTATTCTTAGCTACCGTAACACAGCCCATGTATTTACTTGGGCGAAGGTGAAGGTGATTCTTGCAACTTCTATTAGAATAAGTAGCGACCTGGAGCGAGGGGTTCTGGGGGTTTCAGGGACTGATGGCAGTCACCGTGAAACAGGTGGGTATATGGGATGTGTTAGGGTAACTAATGATAAGGATAGGTACATGTATACTTGCATGTATACCAATGCTAGAAGTATAGTAAATAAATTTGATGAATTTGAAGTGTTGGTCAAGACATCAAAGGCAGATATTGTTGGGATAGCAGAGACGTGGTGTCACACAGATATAAGGAATGCAGAACTGGAATTTGGGGAGTACAATGTGTACAGAAAGTATAGGAAGGGAGGTGTTATGCTGTTAATTAAGAAAAACAAAATCAAAAGAAGTGCATCCAGTTGATATAGATGAACAGTGCACTGTTGAGTCAGTTTGGTGTGAAATAAGCACTGTGAAAGCAAAAATAAGAGTATAGTTTTATAGACCTAATGACACGAATGAGTACAATGAACAATTGTACAGAGAAATAGAGTGGGCTAGTAAATCAGAATGTCGTATAATGGGGGATTTTAACTTCCCAGATATTGACTGGAACTTGTGGGTTGGTCACTCACACACTAGTAAGACTTGTGGATTTACTGGATGATTGTTTTCTGCAGTTAAAGAGGCAACCAGAGAGAGGGTAATACTCTTGATCTGGTTATCAGCAGTGATCATTCGTGTATTAAGAATTTGCAGATAAAGGAACCATTAGGTGGCAGTGATCACAGTGTACTGATGTGGGATTTACTTAAAGATATAATTACCATCAGCGGTAAAGGAAAGGGTTTTTGCTTCCGTCAAGGTGAGTACAGTGGTCTCAGACAGTTTTTAAATTCTGTACAGTGGGATCAACTGAGGATGTTACCAACAGTAAATTCTAAGTGGGAAACATTCAAGGAATTAATCGTGAATGCTATTAAAAGTTTCATACCTATTAAGAAATATTGTTCAAGGTTTAGGCCTAAATGGTTATCAAATGAACTAATGAGACTCGTGACAGAGAAGAAAAAGGCATGGGATGTATAAAAATTATCAAGCGACTCAGAAGCCTATGGCAGATATAAGCTAGTCTGTAATCAGGTCATAAAGGAGGTTAGGCAGGCAAAGGCAGATTACGAGAAACCTTTGGCAAAAGATGCAAGAAAAACAGCAAGGATTTCTTTACTTATATAAACTCTAAAAGGAAGGGGATGAATCTCACTGGTCCACTTGATATCGATGGTTCCACTGTTGATCCTGCTCAGAGCAAACAAACTGAATGAGTATTTTGCATCTACATTCACACGAGTTATTAAGGTTTGAAAATGGCAGAAGGTTATCAAATTGTAGCAGGGTGATTAATGATTTTGTAATAACTGAGAGCAAAGTGGAGGAGAAATTGAAGTTAAACATAAGAAAGGCACCTGGGGTGGATGGGATCTATCCAGTTATATTAAAGGAGGCGGCAAAACAACTAAGCAAACCCTTAGCCATAATTATGAGAGCATCCTTGGACTCGGGGGAGGTCCCCATGGACTGGAGATGTGCAAATGTATCCCCAATTCAAAGAGGGATCGAAGGGTGACACGAATAATTACAGACCAGTTAGTTTAACTTCTGTTCCGGGTAAAATAATGGAGTCACTGGTTAAAGATGCATTGCAGGATCATCAAGACAAGACTGCAGCAATAATTAAGACACAGCATGGGTTTAAGGGAAAGTCTTGTCTGACAAATCTGATTGGTTATTATGATGTGGTTACAAAGGAACTGGATACAAAAAAATAATTTTGATATCATATATTTGGATTTCAGGAAAGCTTTTGACACTGTTGCGCATGGAAGACAATTGTACAAACTGGAGCAGAATGGCATTAAGGGTAAGTTGCTACAATGGATAAAAGGATGCTTGAGTGGGAGAAGACAGTGGTAATTAATGGGTGCTGCCCTTCGTGGACTAATGTTATTAGTGGAGTCCCACAGGGTTCAGTGTTGGGTACTCTGTTGTTTTGTATATTTATCAATAATATTGATGAAGGTATATCAGGCTTAGTGTTGAAGTTTGCAGATGATACAAAGGTTGGCAGGGTTGTTAATGACAGTAATCGCAGTGTGCTACTGAAACAGGATCTAGATAATTTGGGCAGATGGGCTAAGAAGTGGCAACTGAGGTTTAACCTTGACGAATGGGTAGAAGTAACCCCAGAGAAATGTACAAACTATGCGGTACTACACCTAAGGTGGTAGAAAACGAAAAAGACCTGGGAGTAATTGTGCAGTCAGATATGAAGTTTTCTGAGCAATGCAGACAGGCTGCCAGAGCAGGTTATGCGGTTTTTGTCAATGATATATAGGAATTTTGCTAGCAGGGAAAAGGAGGTGATTGTCCCTCTGTATAAGGCAATGGTCAGGCCACGCCTTGAGTACAGGTCTGGAGGCCTCATTTTAGGAAGGATGTAGATTTGCTTGAGCATGTACAGAGAAGGGCAACAAGATTTGTGAGGGGAATGAAGGGATCCTCTTACCAACAGAGGCTTAAGTTCTGCAAATTGCAGTGGCTGGAGACTAGGCACCTGCATGGTGATCTGATTGAGTTGTATAAGGCCTTGAATGGGTTGAACACACCGAATTCTGATGGGATCCTTCCACTTGTTCAGATTATGAACCTAAGGGGGCATATATTGAAATTAAGAAAAGACAGATGTAGAATAGATGTGCGGAAATTTGCTTTTAGCCAGCGGGTGGTTAATAGCTGGAACAAACTTCCATTTGTAGTTGTGGACGTTGATAGGTTAAACAAATTTAAGGAGGAACTGGACAGGCATTTGGAGGGAATGGTGTGATTTTTTTTTGGCTGATGCGGCATAAGCTCATTCACTTGTTTTCTTGCATCACATGGCACTACTACTTGTTCCGCAATGACTCCCTGCAGTCACTGAAATCCCCTGCACCTTGTTTTCCAGCTGCTGCTCATTCCAATAGAAGCAGTGCAAGAATCACTTTCACCTCTACCAGCAGCTACTGTTAATCTATTAGTCCATTTGCACAGTAAAGTTCTGAGCAGAGTAGATATAGGCTGCCAAGACAGCTCGTTTGTTATTTGGTTTTTAGGAGCATTAGCAACTAAGGCCATATTGCTCCGGGGATATGCGGTGGTCATTCCCTGACCTTTCGCATCCTCCATATTCGGTGATCACGGGCTTAAACCCGGTCTAATCAAGAAGCATGTGCTACACACTGCTGCTCCTGCCCACGGAGGCGCCGACAGCTCGTGGGATTCAGTCCATGATATATAGGAATTTTGACAGAAGGGACAAGGTGATTAAAACACTGTGTAGGTAATGCTTAGGCTACATCTTTGGTACAGCACAGAGGTCTAAAAGACCCATTTTAAGGAGGCAAGTCTGTTGGAACAAGTGCAGAGAAGAGCAACAAGATTAATCAAGGACACAAAAGTGTAATCTTACCATAAGAATTTTATTCTGCAAATTGCAGTTCCTGAAAACTAAGCACCTGTGAGACCTGATTGAAGCTTTTAAGGTTTTAAATGAATTGAGTCAACCAAATGCTGATGGCAGGCATCCTCTTTCTTGGACAACAGACATAATAGGATAAATTTAAATAAGTATGATTGTAAAATGAGTTTGAAAATTTGTATATAGCAAGAGAGGGATTGATCGTTGGAACAAACTTCCATCTGGCATTGTGGAAGTGGATAGATCAAATCAATTCAAGTAAGAATTAACCAAATTATTAAAGGGGATGGAAAGATGTGGTGGGGTAGACTTTTTTTTTTTTTTTGACTGATTCCTTACATCATTTGCCATTATTAATACTAACACGTAAAACGAAACTAATTTCTGTGTTTGTAAGTTTTGATGCAGAGTAACAAGCAGCTGCATAAAACAAACAAGATATTATTATATTTGTGATAGCTTTGTTGTTAAAGAGAAGATGAGGAAACATGGGAACTTCTTAAAGGCATCCATACATTTTTCCACACTTATGTTGAACAGCTGAATTAAGAGTCAAGGAAAGAAAATATCTGCTTTTGAAAAAAGCCTGTTCCCATCCTCCAATAGGTTCTGAACCTGCTGACTTTTGAACTGTCAAGCTGTCCACAGATGCAACTCAGTCCAATAATTAATTTGCTGCAACCCAGTGTAACTCTTCTCCCTCCCTCAGTTTGAATTTATGTTCTTCACTGATTCTAATATTGTTTAGGAAAATGAAAATTTTTTTTTTTTACTATTTCCTCTTAGATAATTATAAACCACAATCAGATCTACTCTAAGACATCTAGTTAGCACTCTTAATCTGTGTGTGTGTGTGTGTGTGTGTGTGTGTGTGTGTGTGTGTGTGTGTGTGTGTGTGTGTGTGTGTGTGTGTGTGTGTGTTATATTTATATCTGGTGCCCACCTTTTGTAGTGTAATTACAGCCTCTCCATCTTTACTACCACTTCAAATAAAAAAAAAAAAAAACCGATAAGTTATCATAAGCCCAGTTAGGCACTTGCCTTACCTATAATTTCCAAACTAATACCTTTTTCCACTGTTTTTAATTCAGCACCTCCAAGATGTGCAATATATTTGTGGGTTGTTATTGTCCAAGTATCAACTCTTGCATTTTACAGCATTAAAACATAGCTACCACTTAACTGACCATCCCTGAAGTCTATACAGGCTGTCCTGATGGAGTATCACCTGGTAGTGAGCCTTAACCACTCTCCTGACTTTCATGCCTTCCAAACTTCAACACCACACCATGTAATATATATTTTTACCAATATAACTTAATAATATCAGAAATAAGAGTAATCCCAATACAGTTTTCCCAGGAACCCTCACTTTCTGCTTCTACCATGGTATCTGAGAAACTCCACTTAAAAAAAAAAAAAAACCCAATTTGGAAACAAAAACCATATCCTCCAATTACCTTTGCCCACACAAGTTCTTTAGAGAATATTTGTGGGCAAAGGTAATTGAAGGATTTGATTTGACACTGCACAAACTACTAGCTTGAGGAAGCTCAGTTTCAACATTACTTATTACGTTTGGACCTAACTACTTAACGGAACTGTCAGGTATTTCTTTTGGCCTAAGGGACCATGAAAAAATTACTGAGACACTAAGGGTGCTGTGAACTGAGAAAGTTTGGGAACCTCTGCTCTAAAGGAATATACAGTATTTTCATTTCAATATACTATGAATTGATAGCAGCATGTTCAAGAGGCAACCAGAGAGAGGGGCGCCTCCGTAGCCAGGTGGAAAGGAGCAGCACTGCATAGCACACGCTTCTTGATTAGACCAGGGTTCCAGCCCGTCACCACCAAATACGGAGGATGCGGAAAGGTCAGGGAATGACCACTGCATATCCCGGAGCAATATGGCCTTAGTTGCTAATGCTCCTAAAAACCAAATAACAAACAAACAACAAGCAACCAGAGGGAATAATACCCTTGATCTGATTATCAACAGTGATTATTCATGCATTAAGAATATGCAGATAAAGGAACCACTGGATGACAGTGATCACAATGAACTGATATGGGAATTACTTAAAGATGTAACTACCATCAAGGGAAGAGCTTTAGCTTTTGTAAAGGTGACTACAGGGGTCTCAGATAGTATTTAACTTCTGTACAGTGGGATCAACTGATGATGTTACCAATGTTGAATTCTAAATGGGAATCCTTCAGGGACTTAATCTTGGAGGCTACTAGGCTTTTCAATCCAACTAAGAAATACTGTTTAAGGTTCAGATCTAAATGGATGTCAGATGAATTAATGAGGCTCATGGCAGAGAATAAAAATGTATGGGATGAATATAAATTATCAGGTGACACAGAAGTCTAGGGCAGATATAAGCTTATCTGTAATCAAGTCACAAAGGAGGTTAGGCAGGTGAAGGCAGATTACAAGAAATCCATGGCAAAGAATGTAAAGAAAAACAGCAAAGAGTTCTTTACTTATGTAAACTCTAGAAGGAAAGGGATGAATCAGATTGGACCACTTAACATAGATGGGTTGACTATTGATGATCATGCTCAGGTAGCTGATTAAACTGAATGAGTATTTTGCATCTACATGCATGCAAGTTATTCAATGAGGGGAATGCCAGACGTTTATCAAACTAACAGGGAGCTAAGTGATTTTGTAATAATTGAGAGTAAAGTGGAGGAGAAATTGCCAAAGTTAAACATAAAGATACCTGGGGTGGATGGGATCTATCCAGTTATATTAAAAGAGGCGGCAAGGGAAGTAAGCAAACCCTTAGCCATAATTATGAGAGCTTTGTTGGATTCAGGGGAAGTCCCCATGGACTGGAGGTGTGCAAATGTATCACCAATTCCCCAAGGAGGTTCAAAAGGTGACAAGTAACTATAGACCTGTTAGTTTAATTTGTGTTCCAGGGAAAATAATGGAGTCATTGGTTAAAGAAGCATTTCAGGATCATCTAAACAAGACTGCAGTAATAGTTAACACACAGCATGGGTTTAAGGGAAAGTCTTATCTAACAAATTTGATTGGATACTATGAAGTGGTCACAAAGGACCTGGATGCCAAAAATAATTTTGATATCATGTACTTGGATTTTGGGAGAGCTTTTGATACTGATGCACATGGAAGACTGTTGTACAAATTGAAGAGGTATGGCATTAAGGGTAAGTTGCTACAATGGATAAAGAGATGGTTCAGTGCGAGACAACAAAGAGTGGTAATAAATGGACACTGCTCTTTGTGGACGAATGTTATTAGTGGAGTTCCAAGGTTTGGTGCTGGTCCCATTGTTATTTAGTGTATTCATCAATGATATTGATGAAGGTATACAAGGCTTAATATCCAAGCTTGCAGATGATACCAAGGTTGGGAGGGTTGTTAACAACAGTATGCTGCTCCAATTGGATCTAGATAAATTAGGCAAATGGGCTGAGAAGTGGCAACTGAAGTTTAACATTGACAAATGCAAAGTATTGCATATGGGTAGCAATAACTGAAGAGTAACGTACCGTGTGGTACTACACTCGGGGAAGTGGAAAAGACCTGGGGGTAATTGTGCAGTCAAATATGAAGTTTGCTGAGGAGTGAAGACAGGCTGCCAGGGCAGGTCATGGAGTCTTGTCAATGATATAAGGAATTTTGCTAGCAGGGACAGGGAGGTGATTATCCCATTATACAAGGAAATGGTCAGGCCACACCTATAGTACTGTGTACAGGTCTGGAGGCTTCATTTTAGGAAGGATGTAGAGTTGCTAGAACAAGTACAAAGAAGGGCAACAAGATTAGTGAGGGGAACAAAGGGGGTGCTCTTACCAAGAAAGGCTTAAGTTCTGCAAATTGCAGAGCATGGAGAGTAGGCACCTGCAAGGTGATCTGATTGAAGGTGTATAAGGCCTTGAATGGGCTGAGCAAGCTGAATGCTGATGGGATTCCTCTTGCTCTGATTAAGAACCTGATGGGTTATAGACTCAAATTCAGGAAAGACAGTTGTAGAATAGATGTGCAGAATTTTGCATTTAGCCAGCAGGTGGTTGATTGGTGGAACATCTTGTTGTGGAAGTTGAAAGCCTAAATAAATTTAAGGCTGAGCTGGAGAGGCATTTGGAACAAATGGAGGGGTGAAATGGGAGGTTTTTTTTTTTTTTTTGGCTGATGCTGCATACGCTTGTTTTCTTGCATCGTATGCCTCTACTAATGCTAACTAATGAATTACAAGTAATAATTTTTTTTTTTTTTTTTTGTTTGGTGTTGAAAAGATGCCAGGCAAGAAAATGCAGCTATCTTTCTTATAGGCAACTCCTATTCCCAAGTGGTATAAGTGCAACACCAGCAAGAGTTGTCAAATCTTGCCACATAGATCTTTGGTTTTGTCAGCTAAATGTAAAACTGACAAAAATGCTGCTGTTCACGTTGCATCTGCAGATGCCATGAAGCACCAGAGTTTCAAATTTTATGAATGAGTGTCATTGAAAATTATAGAAAATACAGAAAAATAAACAAGAGAATCCAATAATTACTGCTTTTTCTCTATTTTTTTTTTGTTTGATATATTCTGTAGCTGAGTTTAGCATATCATAATTGATAGAACATTTTAATTTCAGCAAAAAAAAAAAAAAAAGCCAATTTGTTTTATTAAAAAAATAAATGGTGTTTCACAAATGCCACATACGCAGATTTGTTCTTTTTAGAGATTACATGTAATGGAAATAGTGACCATTAATTACAATCTTATTTCTTGTCACATAACCCATCCTGTAATCCATCTAAAAATCTCTCCTGAGATCCCAATATGTTCCAGCTAGTAACAATCTGTCATGTTAACATTTTTTTTTTGCCAATATTCAAATAAACAATGGCAAGTCAGTTAAACAAGACTCTTTAAACAGTATCACGTTTCCTCAATACCATTTATCTAGACGAATCTTGTATTATATTAACACTTGCACAATTTTCATTACCATTTGAAGGTAGACTGACAATGCTGTAGCTATCCACTTAACCACCTTGATGAATTAGTGGCACATTAGCATTTTTCTCTAATCCAAGAGTCCAATGAAGCTTTCATATTAGTAGGGAATACATCATACACCCTACTAGTGTGATTCAAGCCCTCCCTCAGAATAACTGCATGCACACACACACACACCAGCTATCCCAATAGATGTCTTGGACTCAAATTTTTTTGCTAGTTAACAATCATACGCAATTTTCACATTGCTGATTTCAAATGCTTACATTCATTAATATAGTATCTGTTCAGGAAAAACCTGCACCTGACCTGTAAAATTACTTTAGATACAAGTGAAAGAAAAGTTTTTCGATGCATGGAAAGCAATATTTGCGATGTGCTTAAGCACAAGATAGTTACAAGTCAAGGTAATCCCCGATACAGATGTGATATGCCTAGAAATCCGAGTGTCATCAAAGATAAGCATAGGAGCAATAGAATATTTTGTGAGATATAAGACAGGACTGAAATCAACTAAACTATCTTTGCCCAACTGGAGATCAGCATTTTTTTAAGGAATTGGTAGTGGATATTTGAGAAGTTGAAGCTGTTTGTGCAGGGCATGTTTTCTCAAACTGGAAGGTGAAATGCAATGTGCTCTTATTAGCCAAACTATGGATAGGATTTCTGTTCAATGTAAGAAGGTCATTAATGTACAAGAGGAAAACAGTGGGAGAAAGAACTGAACCTTGGGAATACCAGCATTAGTGGAGAAGTTAGAAGACAGACATTTACCATCACCCGCAGAAAACAGTCAGAGAGAAAATCTGATACCAATTACAATAAACAATTAGCAAACTATAAGATGGAAGCTTATTTAGATCTTTATGCTAAACACGATCAAAAGCTTTTGAACTGTCAAGAGCAACTGCTTGAGCTTCACTAGTTTTCCACTGAATTTGTTCATAGATGGATAATGTAAGTCAGAATATCACCAGGGGATCGACACTGGTGGAATCAATGCTGGCGATTGTTGATCAGATGGAAAGTTTCTAAATAGTTTAAGAGTTAGCTACTGGGTGTCATATTTCAGGACTTGAACATGGGGGGCTATACCAGGGTTACTAACAGTCTACTAACCTTAGAAACAGTACAGTTACTAACCTCAGAAAGAATAAAGATGCCAACAGCATTTATTTTACTTTGCCCCTTTAAAGTCTTGTTCACTATTTTGTGGCACAGAGTGGAATGGCAAGTAAAATAAAATGATGGGTTGTAGTTAAAGTTGGTTTAATGCTAAATACATACAATAAACAGAATGTGTAAATACATACCAGTAATACAAAAGGCTTTCGGGCTTTATGCAGCCCTTCATCAGTTAACCATTGGACTGAAAGTTTCAGGAACATAGAACTTAAGAGTGCGATGGCAGTCATGCACAGTGAACTACGTAATGCAAAAACTAATCGTTGGAAGTCAAAACCCGTGGTTGTTACACGTATGGGAAAGCTGCCAATGTTTGGCAAAATAGTGAATATAGAAATGAATCCAGAGCGCATAGACCTTTTTACTTAAGTTTAGTTCATTTAGGTCAACACACAAATGCCTAGTGTCCAGAGACTGCAAATTACAGAACCCCAGTTTTTCTTGGTAAGAATATCCTTTTGTTCTCAACTAAAATATTTTTGCTCATCTCTTCATCCTAAAGGATCAGTCCTTAAAGGGTTACCAAACTTGTATACAGTATTCCAGATGTGGCCTAACCATCACTGTATATGATGGTACAATTACCTCTTCATCCTTTTATATCACAGAGCCACATGAGCATGTCAGAGTGTAGTCAAACTGGAAGAATGAAAGAGACCTAATTACCCTTAGGCCTCTTTCATTCTGTACCATTTGAAAATGTGGTACAACTTAAGTGGTGTGTTATTGTGAGATTATTGCTACTCAAATGCACTACTTTGCATTTATCACTGTTTAAACTGCAAAACTTTTTTGCTAGAAAAGAAATGCTAACAGGGTGCACATGGTATAAAATCATTTAAAATCTGGGTGAGAGAAATAAAATTAGTTTTTACAATCCACTCAAGTAGGGAATGAAACTATACTCTAAATATTTTCAGTTAAGAAAAATATGTACACAGTTCAGCAATTGGAAAACGACACTGATGCTGGAAAAAAAATAATGATCCCATGTACGAGTAAATATCATAAATGTGGGGGCTATTGACATTAAGCATACATGATCTGAAGATTTGTTAGACAAATATAGGACCATGCTGAAGAAATGCCATGAGTTAGTCACAATGCGTATGTATCTGCAATTTTGCCCAGGCACGATAGAAGGGATTACATGCTGAAAGCCTTGTGGATTAACTCAAGACTTGAAGGACTAAGGCTTTTGGGGGGAAATTTCTATCAGCTTGACCCACACTTATAATAGAAGGAATCTGTTTTGTAGAGACCAGATACATTTAAACAAAGGTGGCGCAAGAGTTTTTTTGCCAGTAGTATTGAGGCTACCTTAAAGGTTCAGGGAAACTGCTAGTTTGGAGGGGGGGGGCAAGAGTAATATAGATATGTGTTTATCTGATAATACTGGTCAAAATAATGCTTGCATATACCTCAAGAGTTCTTGTTTGTTACCATAACAGAACATATTAGCAAAATGTTCTCAGAGCAGTAATGTTTCAAATGAGCGGGTATCTAATGCCAGGGAAGCAAGCTTATATAACTTTAAGGGGGTGTGTCAAGGTAGTTAACTATACAAGAACACCAAGTCTTAATTGTTTATACAGTAATGTCAGAAGCATTGTTAATAAAATGAGTGAATTCGAACTGCTGGTTAGGACAAGTAACACTGACATAATAGGGCTTACGGAAACCTGGTGCCACCAGGAGATAGGGGATGATGAGTTTCAGTACAATATGTATAATGTATTTAGGAAGGATAGGGAAGATAGAAGGGGTGGTGGGGTCATGCTTCTTATCAAAAGCAGCCTGAGTGCGACCAAAGCTTTCCCAGATTCAGATGTTTCGCATGCTGGTATAGAATCTGTATTGTGTGAGATAGTTGGAAGCAAAGGTATAATGAGAGTGGGGGTAATCTACAGGCCAGGTGATTGTGAAGATTATGATGAGTCTGTACATCTTGTCACCCCAACAATCAAATTCAGGAAGTTGGGTTTGCTTTGCAGTTGCTGCAGTGTTCAACATCTGTTAATGAATATGGAACAAACTGTGCACGGACCTCTGTTTTCTTCAAATCTTGGTTTATTTTTTGTCAAATGGTTTCCTTATTAATGCAAAGATCTTGTGAAATCATTGCACATGATTACCTGCACCTCTTCCATCCTAACCGGTTTTGCACGACCCACATGTTCAGTCTTCCAGCGATTCTTCTCCACAGGGATGTTTATGCCACTCGAACACAAGTGTACGAGACAATTCTCTCCATACACTTACTTCATCATTTTAAATGATTCCATGGTACTCTTGTCCAGTCAAACAAACTTGACATCTGATTGTTCCATTGTCCCTCCACAACAGACAGATGTGCAGTTCAGCTGAGTGTTTTGAAATGGTGGCAGTTTCTGCTAACTGTGACTGCAGTGTTCTGAATAGCAAATCTCCAACTTGCAGAAGATGTGAAAATTTTAGACGTATCGTAACATACTATAAAACAGGGGTGGCCAACAAGTCTATCGCGGTTTTAATTTCAGTCGATCACGACAAATTTAAAATACGTATAAAAAAGATTCCCAGGTATCAGGCTTCTTTGCACCATATGGCTAATAATAATAAATAGATTAGTCAAAATCTGAATATTATTATTATGCACCCAACTGCATATGCTTATTATTAAAATCCATTGAATCACGCAACTACTCTTGTCGGTGCGTAGCCGCTAGCTAGGCTTGTCTAGTGAAAATGCACTTTAAGGAGAACAGTGTGTCGAATTCTTATTTAGCTTACTTCATATTAATAACTGAACAGTCTTATACGTTCAAAGAGTAAAACCTATCATTTTCATCAAGAGTGGGAACTAGAATACTTTTTGTAATGATAAAAGAAAATGTTGTTTTGTTTGCAATGCTTCCGTGGCTATACCCAAAAAAGGAAATTTAGAAAGGCACTTCACCACACGCCATCGTAAATACCAAATCAGATTTTCCACCTAATGGCGATCTTAGAAAAAATAAATTAAAAGAACTTAAATCCAGATTATTGGCGCAACAAAATTTCTTCATGACACCTAATTTACAACCTAAAGCAGTAACTGTAGCATCATTTAAAGTGAGTCATCTTCTTGCAAAAAAATGCAAACCATTTTCTGATGGTCAATTCATCAGATGCATTTTTTAGGAATAACAGATTTTTTCGAAAACGTTAAGAACAAAAATGAAATCAAGTGCTCTTCAAGGTCTGCAATTATCTCGAAATAGTGTGATGCGACGCATCGAAAAAATGAGTAAAAGTGTGAGTGAACAATTGCGTGCTCATATTGCTAATTGTGTGTCCTTTTTTCTTTATAAGTGGATGAATCTACAGACTCAGGTGACACAGCTCAATTGCTCATTTTTATTTGTATGTTTTTCGATGATTCTGCCCTAGAGAACTGCTGGATATGGTTTCATTAAAAGAATGAGCTACGGGTCTTGATATATTTAACGTATTCAAATATTTTATTGAAAAAAATTAAATTACCACAAGCTCATATCAATAACAGATGGAGCTAAAGCAATGACAGGGCATCTTAATGGATTCATCGCATTGTGCCAAAAGGATGATGAAGTCCCAGATTTAAGTTACTACTGTATCATCCATTAACAAGTGTTAGCCAGCAAAAGATTAAATACTAAAAGTATTATGGACATAGCTTCAAAATTGTGAATTCCATCAGAGGACAATTTCTTCAACTCTACGAAAATGTACCAGATCTGATATTACACACAGATGTGGCGTGCCGATGTGACGTGGCTGAGTCGGAGTAAGTCTCTCCAGAGATTTTGAAATTTGCTGAATGAAATTAAAAAAAAAAAAAAAAAAAAAAAAAATTTGTGATCAAACTTTTTTGGGGAGATGATTATAAGCAGCTACAAGATACGGAGTGGTTGTATGATCTGGCTTTTTTGGCAGATTTTACCAGTAAATTAAATTATCTGAATTTGGAATTACAAGGGAAAAATAGAAATATGGGCGACATGATTAGTAGTATTTCTGCATATAAATTTTTGGCAATGGATCTCAAAGAAAAAAAAAATAATAAATAAATAAATAAAAAAAAAAAAACCGATCATTTGCAAAAATATCCTGTTTTTCAATTTAATAGTGAGAAATGTTTCTGAAATTTAAGGCTGTGGATGAGTTTGAAACCAGATTCAGTGATTTTAAAACAGTTGAAAACATTGTTCATTATATTTCTTATCAATTTAATGTCGACTTAGATACAAAACATTGCAGAAAAAAAAAAAAAAAGGCTGAGATTTTTCACATGGAGAAAATATTACTTGAAAATTAAATTATTACATTGCAAAACTATATCTTCCTAAAAGCCAGATCACCAGAAAGACTTTTGGAAATGTTTGCCGAGAAAAGTGCCCAAATGTAAAAAAATTCAGTGAACTTTTAAAATTCCTGTTTTGGTTCCACATATCTATGTGAATCTGCCTTTTTGTATTTGAAACAAAAAAAAAAAAAAAAAAACAACACACACACACACACACACACACACTCTGTGCCCTTACGGACTTTGCATACAAAAGATTCTTTAAGGTTGGCCTTATCAGAGTATTCCCCGATTTTGAAAGCTTGGCAGATGACATGAAGACAAAACTTCACATAAATTAAAAATACGTATGAATTTAAAATAAGAATTCTGAATTGTATTTAATTTAAAAATTGATAAACATTTTTCAATGTGTTGATTAACTTTAACCAGGTTGCAATGAAATTCTTGGGATGGTAGATCGCAGCACATTTTGAAGAAAAAAAGTAGATCGTATCACAAATTAAGTTGTCCACCTCTGCTATAAAAGATAGGCAAAGATATGCAATACCGCATTTAAAAATCCTGAAAGCTAAAACTGTCACTGAGCAGCATTCCTCATAAGAAAGACCCACAGTTTATGCCATTTGCTTTAGAAGCAACAATTGGTTTTAAACACTGAACTATTTGCAAGGTTTCCTTAAAATATGATTCGAATCATTTAAATGTTTAAAAAAAAAAAAAAAAAAAAAAACCATATTTGACATGTAAAATCCCTTAATGTACAAAGTGAATTAATTTCAACTCTTATACTTGCTTAACACTAAAATTCACATATCAATATTCACACAGGAGTGTGAGTGAGGGCTTCAGTGCCCTTAGGTATGCAAATTTACCACTACAATTTTTAAATAAATAAACAAAAATGTGTTCAGCAAGTTTTCCTTTAATTTATTAAAAACTTTAAATATAATAGGGGCAAATATAATTTTTCCTCAATATTAGTTTTTAGGAAGGTGGACCCTTCAAAAGACCTTTTTAGAGACCAATTTGTGACAAATAGATTCTAAATAAAATGAACATATTCAAACCCACCATTTTTTTTTTTATCAATGTTAACAATTGGAAATTAGAAGGAAATCCTTACAGATTTCCTTCTAAATCTGTAGTATAACTACAAATTTTTTTCAAAAATAACTACTTTTGTTTTCCTGCAGAGATTTTGATTCCCTTTAAGCTCTTGCATAAATACCTATATCATCCAAACTTATATAAAACGTTCAGCCTAACTAATGCAAGACTAAAGGGGGGGGGGGGGGGGAAGAACATTTAGTTAGACTAAGTTTTCTTGTGGAAATGTAATTTTTTGCAAAATTTATATTCTTAAAAATATTATTTAACAAATAGTCTCACTTCATGTTCATAAGAGTGAAAAGAAGTGTGGACAAATTCTAATAATAATCTACACTAGGGGGCTTTGCCCCCTGCTCTCTTCTTTTGATAAAATAAGACTCACAGAAGCTTTTGACTGTGTGCGTCTCTTCCTCAGCTATGAACACGTCACGTTACTATATCTATATAATATCGGTGTAGATACACCATAGACAACTCTTAAAGAAAAACTACGATCTTAGTATGAAAGCATAGTTTCATCTGTATCTCACTGTGCTCATCCTTCATGAGTTACCACGTATTGCACTACCTTGAATAAGTAACGCTTCACTAATAGAGAAGACTATTGTCACTTATTCTCGGTGGGCACGACCACCACCACCAGACAGCACGTTTCAAAGCTAGTTGGCTTTTGATCGGTGGGTGCCTTTCACACTACGACTGTGGTTTTTCTTTAAGAGTTGTCTATATCGGTGTAGATAAACCTATCCACACCAATATTATATAGATATAAAATCTTAGAAACTCCTTAAAAAAAAAAAATGTTATGCTTTGTTGCATTTAGTTTATTTAAATAAATACATTACATATGGAAATCAAGAATGGTACCATGGTCATGTTAGATAAACAGTGTGTGACCACGCTTAAACAGAAGTTTGTTTTACCACAGTAAAACAAGCTTGTGTTATGTATTTTTTACGTATTTTCACGTAACCCACATCTCCTTTCTCCCATTGGCTGAATAAATATCATTAGGAGGAAAATTATTTTAATGTATAGAAAGATAAGCTAGTACTTTAATTACATAGCCTTGCATTGAACAGCATACATTTGTCTTATTAAAAAAGATTCCGGTGTCTCAATAAATCATGATTACAGACTCAGTTTTCTCTATTTTTTTTTTTTTTTTAATCCACTACCTTAGTTTTGTAATACTGTTTTTTCATTGGGATTATTTATCTTTTCTAAAGAAGCCAAAACATTGGTTCAGCTTTCCAATAAAGCACCTCATATCTCAATTCATGTTGACCCCCCTCATGCAAGAAAGTTGTTTCATTAATTTACATTTTCCACTTAAGTGCTCTTTCAAATAATTCCAATGACTTGTCCATACAGTGATAAAAAGTTGTAGATATTCACTACCAATAAAAATAAATACACTAATTCTGATGACAATTTCCAACAAAATTCAAAAAATTATCAATGCAAGGAATGAATTTCGCTGAAGAATAATTTCGTTAATGCCTTTAGTCCTTTATAAACATCAAACGTGGGTGTGGACAGATTTGCTCCACAACAGACAATATTATCATCATGCTTTTCTGGAAAACTAAATCGTTTGCCATCTCCTCGCATTGTGACCAAAATTACTGATAAAAGTTAAAGCATTCTGTTGGCCCATTTTCATAATAACTAATAATCAAATGATTACTTGATACATTAGGAGTTAAATACAACACTGACCAAACGACACTTTCATGATTTTAATTCACAAAGAATTTGCTTAAACTGCTGATCCACCCAATTTGATAAATTCATTGTAAACTGATGGCACGTACGGAGTTCTTTCCTACTTGGGTTGCCACATTGTGTGTTCTTTCAAAAGATCATATACTGCCATCATTTCCAAACTTGTTATTTACATTATTCAAAGAATTAATTTTTTCTATTTTCCCCCTTATTAGTAATTTTTTTAATGTACATCCTGTTTCACTCTGTTTACACCAGAGGAAAAGCCTACATTAACAGTTTACACTTTTTTTAATATATATATTTAATACTCAGACAAAAAAAAAAAAAAAAAAAAAATTCAAATGCTATTAATGGCATTTAACATTAAACTTGCATCTATACATTTTTATGAAAGAAACTGCAAAAGAAACACCCCCTCCCCTGCCACACACACACCGTATTTATCTTATATATGCCTGTATGTAAAAGTGAGGTCACACCTGCAATCTATATATCACTCCTTTTGACAAGGAGAGAAAAGTTTTTTTTTTTTTTTAAAGACAAGTTCATCAAAATCACACCTGGAAAGTCTCTCAGAAATAAATGTTGGAAACTATCAAAGATGGTCATGCAAAATATGTATTATTAAACTTTCTAGATTTTGTTGATAATAAAATTAACAAAAAAAGGCAGGTATATCTAGTTTTTTTTTTAAACTATTGATCAATTTTAAACATTTTTGGCAAAAAAAAAAACACTATGGACTGATAACACTATGAATGGGAACAAGGCATTTAATACATTATGCCACTTGTACCTTTCTCAGTGGTGTCAACTTAAGATTATCATGGTGTTGAAGCCTTGTCACAAGATATTGCTTTCATGTGTGAAAAACTATGATATACATACAACTAGTGGTGCTGCAGTAGAAGAGAAAACAGAGAGAGAATCAAAACCAATGAAAAACTTCATGCTTTGTTATATTGAAAATTTCACAGTAACATATATAAACGATGAAAGTAGCATAAGAAAGAGTTCAAAAGTTCCTGTAAATAACTTTCCACAGTAGTACTTTCATCCAATGCTGCCTTCTTCCATACAGTCCCTCAATATAACTTTTCCATTACTTTAGCATTTTTTGACCTTCCTAAAAAAAAAAATTTGAGTCATTCCACATTTGTGCCAATTTCTTTCATAATTAATACATTCCTGGATATTTTTTCTCAATCACAAAACCATGAAGCAAAATGTGATGTCACCAAACAAAAATGCAATACTTATTTCAGAGGGTTTTTTAAGTTACCATTTAAAACTAGTAAAAACATTTTTCTATAACTGGCTGTACTTTATTTACCAAACAGTCAGTTTTCATTTGAATTAAATCCATGTTTAGTAATAGCATTTTCCTTTATTACAGATTTTATGGAATCTTGATTATTCAAATTGATTTGTTCAACTATTTTTTTTAAAATTTTGTATCCATTTTTGTATTCTTGATCATTACTAAAAATCAAGTAACTGGTTGATAATAGTTCAAGTATCAAATGTCATCATTTTCTGATTGATAAAGTACATGATGGATGATACATATAATCATTATGTCATTTTCATCCTTTGTATATACCAAGCTTTTTTTAAGCTATTTACTTGAAGTTTCAAAAGACTTATTACTATTTTTTATGCACTTTTTTGTTGTACCTAGTACATGTATGAATCACTAAAATTTTCTATTAGTTGAAATTGTAAGATGGATGAATCTCCTTAGAAAGAAATTTATTATTAATAGGAGTGAATTGACTTGCATATTAATTTTTGTCACATATGTAATCACCAAAACCAATATTCATTTTGATTTATGATTAGTTATTGATATAACTGTACTGTCTTTACTAATCATCTATAATTTAAAAATGAGATTGTGTTTTACAAATTCACAAGAGAAAGTTGTTGCTACATTTTATGTGCAGAGGTGTCAGGCCACATTGTGCTGTTATATATTATGTACAAATTGAAGCAGTATGGCATTAAGGGCAAATTGTCATGGATAAAGGATGATTGAGTGGGAGAAGAGAGGGTGGTAATAAGTGGACACTGTGCTTTGTTTCGTGGACTAATATTATTAGTGGATTCTCCCAGGGTTCAGTATTGGGTCCATTGTTGTTTTCAGTATTTATTAATGATATTGATGAAGGTAAATCAGGCTAAATGTCCAAGTTTGCAGACGATATGAAGGTTGGCAGGGTTGTTGATGACAGTACGCTACTGCAAAAGGATCTAGAAAAATTGAGCAGATGGGCTGAGAGGCGGCAACAGAGGTTTAACTTTGTAATGTACTCATACGGATAACTCTATATGAGTACATTACAAAGTAACTCCAGAGTAACATATCAACTGTGTAGACAGTCTGCAAGAGTAGCTTGTGGTGTCTTGTCAATGATATACAGGAATTTTTCTAGCAGAAATAAGGAGGTGATTATCCCATTGTATAAGGAAACGGTAAGGCCACACACTGAATGTATATACAGTGTCTGGAGGCATTTTAGGAAGGATGTAGAGCTGCTGGAATGAGTACAGAGAACTGCAATGAGATTGGTGAACGGAAGAATTGCTCTTACGAAGAAAGGCTTAGTTTTCCAGTGTCTGGAGACTAGATACCCGCAAGGTGATCTGATTGAGGTGTACAAGGCCTTGAATGGTTTGAGAAAACTCAATGCTGATGGGATTCTTCCTCTTGCCCAGATTAAGCACCTGAGGGGACAAATTCAAATTGAGGAAAGACAGTGGTAGAATACATTGTGCAGAAATTTGCCTTTAGCCAGCGAGTGGTTGAAACTTCCATCTGTTTTTGTAGAGGTTGACAGCCGAAATAAATTCAAGGCAGAACTAGACAAACATTTGGAGCAAATGAATGGGTGAAATGGGAAGGTTTTTTTTTTTTTTTTAGCTGATGCATAAGCTTGCTTTCTTGCATCATATGTCTCTACTAATGCTGATGTCTGTATAAGCCTATGTTCAGTGCTGCAGCCAGGTTAGGGACAGCAGGTAATGTAGTCCCTGATGCCAAAATCTGGTATTGTGGCACTTTAGCATTAGGCAATTGGTGCTTTTTTTTTTTTTTGTGAATGTACCTGCTGACAAAAAATCTTGGCTATGCTACTGGCTGATTTGCATGTCAAGAAGAGAAAGATATCACTTAATATGCGCAACAATCATTCCTAAACAAATTAAGTCAATATTCTGGTACTGCTCTGCATTCTGCCACTAGACATGTGCCTTTCTGAAAGGTGCCACTGCATTCACATTAAGGAAAAACCATGCACAATTGTTAAAATTTAGTTTATTGCAGGACTAATCTATTAATATAATACACTATCGATGTATAACATTCAATTTGACTCTAGCTGCATATTTGTATTCTCATGTCATTATTCATTTGAATATCAGAGCTTTGGAGCTATAAAACACTAAAAACATTCACAGAATCATCACATGGATTTTGCACTTTGAATGCAGCTACAGTTACATATGAAAACACATTTGAGAGCATTTCTGAAAACAAATTTGCAGTCTCAAATCAAGACTGCCAACTTTGTGACAAATTTTTGGGCAGAGAGGGAGGAAAAAGTGACATTCTGTGAAAGGGGTGCATGTTACCCATAAATTATAGGAACTTGTCTCCAGTGGACTAAATAAAACTAAGACAATATCTTACTCCATGCAGTTTCAAATATTTGCATTTCAAAAATTACTAATGCATTTCACAAAAATTTTTTTTTTTTTTTTTTGTCTTTGTTAAAACAAGACTTGAAAAATATAACATCAGGTTTCTAGATGCATTTACTGCAGGAATATCTGATTTTGGGCTTGCTGAAATGCTAAGTCATTAAATTATCAGTTAACTACAGTAGTCTTATTGAGAAGGGAATGTGACAAAACTGCTAACTACCAGATGCTGGCAGCTAGTATACAAAAATGGGAAGTTTGTGAATGTTTTATGTCCCACAAAATTTTAAAAGTGGCACAACTTAACCAAAATGCCACTTATAATGCATAACATCAGTGCTCTTGCCGAGGCTATCCCAGTTTGTAAGGAAGAAAGCAATTTGTCCAATGCCCCCCCCCCCCCATATTCAGCTAGGTTTACTGAAAATAGCAACTATGATGAAATGCAAGTAATCAAAAAAAAAAAAAAAAAACCAAACCTCCAAGCAATTCTAATGGTTTGGAATCATATACTCTCCATATCTGCAGCTGTGTGGACTACTTACTTAATAGTAATCTCAAAGTAATTATTCCTGGCTGAACACCACAGGTATTTTATTATTTATTAAATAATTTTTTTAAGTCCAAATCATGAATTTTGCTCTTTTTTGTTATTACCTTACTGATAGTGTTTCCCAAAAGTCATGATGATACCGCCGAGGACTACCAATTAATTTCGCCCCCTCCCTCCCTCTTGCAAGAGAAGATGAAATTCTACCTCAAATTCTTATGCAAGATCAAATAGAAGTTAAATTTGTTATTCTCGTGTTCATGATTCATAACCGATGTAATTAAACAAGTTTAAGGATATCATTTATAAACAATAACTTTTCACGAATTGTTTTATTTATATATATATATATATTACGCAAACAAAAAAAAAAAAAAAATAATACACCCTTTTCGTACCAATGCTTCTCACGTGAGGATTTAAAAAAAAAAAAAAAAAAAAAAGAAAAGAAAAAAAAAACAACCTGAAAATGTAAACTGAAAAACCAAAATGCTATAAGCGTTTGTTTTAGGCCTCTACAAAAGGTGACGTCGATCTTGGTTTAAACAAGGTATGCTCCAATAGCTACAATTAAAACTGCTTCTAAATTAAAATTATTAATCTAACAAACAATACCATGTTATTCAGAATTGGATAAAATTTATTTATATCCACAAGTGATTACGCGTCACTTAAAGTTTATCGTAATAATTATTTAATGAAAGAATACCTTACTTAAACAAGAGTAGACACAGCTGTAGGTTGAAGGAAGCCCAACATGGCGACCACAACTTCTATTTCGAATTCAAATTGCCTTATTCCACGAGTTTCAAATTGTATTCTATGTCTCGGAACACTAAATGGAATATGTACCAAAGATCCGAACCAAGCAAATACACACATATAATATACTAACCGTTTGGCCTACGACGTGACCTCCTTGAAAGTATAAAAGCTAACTTCGTTCCTTAATCCACAGTACACCAGCTTATGGACTGACTTTAAGCTTTAGTCAGTCAGGATCACATGACAAAGACGAGAATTATGATTGGTTGGAGCCTATGGCATTGAGGCGACGTGTCTATGACCTTCCTTTGAGAAATTATTTGCATATAAGTGACATCGTCAGACAAGTCAACTTATAAAATGGAACTGTTTTGTAAGCAAGCGAGTTGGTTTTCATAAACTATGTTATCATACAAACTGAAAACAGCCTATTGTTACATTCAGACCTCACACTTACGAGAACTAAAATCTACTCTCGATCAAACACGCAGCGTGAGCCAGTATTGCCAACACCACCGCAGTGAGTAGCTGAGAATTTGCGACATTCATGCTAAAAGAAATACGTATCCATTTTTCGAAAAAATAAATAAATAAGTACAGTAGAATCAAATAGTTCGGGTTGAACAAGCCGAGATCGCCCCAAACTATCGAAGAGCTGCCTATACGGATTACATACTCTAAAAATATAATAAAATAAAAGACAATTTACGATGTGTAAGATTTTGTTCATAATAGTATGTTGTATAAACTACTTCAATTATAAAAAATATATATATATCTAATTTCATCCTAAAAATTTACGATTCTTTGTTCTTGAAAGAGCGATTGCTTCTTTGTTGCAAAATCATGCGATCTTTTCATAATCAGATTACCAGTTGGTATTGCTTCTTCCTACTGTTCTATATAGCGTTTTGCTATTTCAGTGGTACCTAGTTCTTCAGTATGAAGTACCCTGTCTTCGTTGATGTAACCTTACTCACTGTCTGCTTCATTTTTTTCCCGCTGTGGAACTGTATATGAATTCCATCTGATCACCTTGATCAAACTAGCGAGGAAGCAATAAATTCTTCCGCCAGATTGTCTAATTGTCCCCATTTCATCTTTAACAACCATACGAAATCAGAACATCAGACCTCTTGTAGTTGTCGTTGGGTTTTAGGAGCCACAGCAACTAAAGCCATATTGTTTCGCGTATACTATCTGTAAATTGCGTGTGTTCTTAGGTCGATTTTCTGTTTGCTGGAAAGAAAACCGAGTTTCCGGGATGAAAAGCCATTCTACTCTCGCCTGAGTCCAAATAACTCAGCCAAGTTGTGAAAAAGGCCCATAACAATTCCTCACGTCATCGACGGAACTCGATCTCAAGCTTTTTCCACCAGGTGTGGGAAGGACGGTGATCTACTAACTGTGCTACCCACGACGGGGGCCACCACCTCTGTGGCCAATCGGATGATATGGCAGTTTCGCTACTGGGTCAATCCATTCTCTTAAGGCATACTCATCCGAATATTCGCTTTCTGTTTGATCAGGATGATCATGTTCTCCCACTCATTGTCTTCAACCATCTTGTCCTCGACTTCAGAGTTCACCAGCAGCTTTCTCCATGAATTTACTACAGTTTCAGATAATATTTGGGACCATGACTCGGCTATTCAATATAGAACAGCATTTACATTAATTTTATTCAAGTAGCCAACGATACTGTCTTCATTCACTGTACCTTCAAATCGCAATTACAAAAGCATTCATCTATATTTTACTTTTAAACACTCCAAAACACCCTATTCTATCGGTTGTATCAAATTGGTGATGTTAGATTGAAAAAAATAGCACGAATACCATCTTCATTTAATTAAATCGCCTTCATTTGGATGGAAAGGTTCATTGTCTAGTACCAACAGACCCTTAAAAGGAAGATTTCTCTCTCTTTTAAAAATTTCTCTGCTTTTGAAACGAATTATTCAAAGTGTTTGAACAACCCATGGTCGATCTAGAGCTTTCCTTGGATTTATGTAATACTAATTGAGGCTTTGAATGGATTGAGCAAGCTCAATGCTGATAAGATTCTTCCTCTTGGTCAGGCCACACACATGAGGGGGCACAAAATCAAATTGAAAGGCATCAAAGAAATGCGATTTTTGGCAACGTGTGTAGCTGATTTGCAAATGCATACAAGATGCAAGTTTTGATACTGGAAAACGTTACAGCAAGCAAGTTGTCACTTGTTTTTTTTTTTTTTTTTGTAACATGGAGCTGCTGTTTTTTGGCAAGATACTACTAGAGTTTTAGATGGAATCATTTATAGTTTAATCCAGTCTCATCACAATTGTACAGTTGTTCAGTTGTAAGATTCTCATTTTCTATTAGGTTTACTAATGTATTTTGGAACGTTTTTCGGCTGGTTCTATATCGGTTTGAAGGTTTCTTCTTAAAAATTCTGAGACTATATCGCTAAAACCTACTTTAGCGGTATAGTCGCTATTATCATCTTAATGTTGTTTTTGTAAATTACATGCTTTTTCTTGGAAATTTATCGGGGTTCCTTTCCATCTGTACTGGGGAAACATTGACAAATGAGGTGTTTAAAGCTTTGAATTGGTTGACGCTTTGAATGAGATTGAGGTCTATAAGGCTTTGAATGGACTGAGCAAGCTCAATGCTGATGAGATTCTTCTTCTTCGTCAGGCCACACATATGAGGGGGCACAAAATCAAATTGAGGATGGACGTTTGCAGAATAGATGAGCGAAAGTTTGCCTTTAGCCAGCAGGTCGTTGATTGCTGGAACAAACTTCTATCTGTTGTTGTGGAAGTTGATAGTTTAAATAAATTGAAAGCAGAACTGGAAAAAATTTTGGAGCAAGTGGGAAGGTTTTTTATTGTTGATACTGCATAAGCTTGCTTTCTTACATCATACACCTCTACTAATGCTAATGCTAATATGGGTAACAGTACTCCCACATTAATGTACCAACTGGTGATATCACACTCAGGGTAATGGGGAATGAAAAAGACATGTAGATAATTGCGAAGTCAGACATGAAGTTTTCTAAGCAGTGCAGATAAGCCAACAGGAGAGCTCATGGGTTTTGTCAGTGACATACTGGAATTTTGCTACCAGCGATAAGGAGCGATTGTCCCGTTGTATAAGGCAATGGACTGGCCACATCTTGAGTTTTGCATAAAAGTCTTGAAGCCGCATTTTAGGAAGAATGTGGATCTGATGGAAAGGGTGCAGAGAAGAGCAAGGAGACAACTGAGGGGAACAAAACAGTATTCTTTCCAGGAAAGGCATGTGTCTAGAGACCAGGCACCTGTAAGGAGATCTGATTGAGGTGCTCAAGGATTTGACTGGACTGGGTAAGCTCAATGTTGATGGAATCCTTCCTCCTGCTCAGATTACTATACACATTGGAAAGGGACAAATATTAATTGAAGAAGGATGATTGCAGGATAGACATATGGAAAATTTCCTTCAGCCAGTGGGTTGTTAATTGTTGGAACCAACTTTCATCTAGTGTTGTAGAGGTGGGTAGTTTGCCCTAGACAAACTATTACAGCAGATGTTGACGGATGAAACGGGAAGTTTTGTTTTGTTTTTTTGCTGATACTGTATAATCTTATTACTTATATCACTTTGCACTACTAATACTAGATCAAAATGAACGAAGTTTCACCAGTTTTTTCTTATTTAGCTTTTTCCATAGTATTTCTGTGAAACCGAGGCATCTACAGAACATATTTCCGAGCGCTATCTTTCCATTTGTTCTGTGTCGACGTCAACAGTTACTTTCCCTTGCACCCAATTCTGATGTCAACTTTTTTATGGTTTCTTTCTTCTGTAAACTCTTAAAGCTTCATGCTTGACTTCCATGTAAACATATGCCCTCGTCAGCAGCACAGTTAGTATAATCAACAACTCCTCCATGCACCCGGTGGAAGTGAGCTAAGTTCGAATCTTGTCAATGACGCGAGGGTCATTTATAGTTCTTTTTCAGTAGGTTCCTGTATTAGTAGGTCTCAGACGAGGGTATCATGGTTTTTCTCCCGGGAAAACGGGTTTTTCTTCCAGCAAAGCGTTCCGATCACGAAACACGCTTTGCTGGAAGAAAACCATTAAATTGCGAATTTACATATTATATACTATATCATATAATATGGCCTAAGTTTAAAAAATTTATCCGCGCTGTTTGTCCCGGTTAGGGATCAGCGACCTGGATGGAACTCTTATCGTTCCTCCATATTAATATGCCCAGCCGACTGGCCAGGCCTGATGCTCTTGGTTTTATTTTGGTGTTTCCTTCACGGCGCCTCCGTAGGCAGGAGCAGCAGTGCGTAGCACACGCTTCTTGATTAGATCGGAGTTCGAGTCCGTGACCACCAAATATGGTGGATGCGGAACGGTCAGGGAATGACCACCGCATATCCCCGCAGCAATATGGCCTTAGTTGCTAATGCTCCTAAAAACCAAATAACAAACAAGCAAAAGTTTCCTTCACTCAACGTCAATGTAAACGTTTATCGTGTTTAGTAGTCATAGACTTGAACCCCAGGCCACTCAAAGAGCGCATGCCACTCACTGCACTCTAGCTCCTGACCACTGCGCTATGCTGTAGCCTATAATATGGCCTACGTTTATGATGTGCCTAAAGACCAACAACAACAATGGATACATATTTTCGCTTGCGTTTATTACCCATTGTATGTCGTGTTACAAAACATAAAAAGTTATCAGCCAAACGCCTCCCAAGTGTAATTTATACTGTATGTATAATGTCTGTAAATTGCATGTGTTCTCTGGTCGATTTGCCTGTATTTTATACGGAAAAAACCCTCGGTTTTTGTGTGGGGGGGAACCTTGCTATCCACGGCTGAGCACGACTATCTCAGCCACGAAGTGAAAAAAGCCCATTAAAGTTTTTCGCGTCATCGACGGGATTTGAACCGGGGCCTTTCTACCCGGTGCGGGGACGACGGTGATGATACCACTCTGCCACTGCGCAGAAAAATCAAAAGGCAATTACGTCTTCAATCATAAAGTGCATGGTTGCTCTTTCAACGTACAAATTTGTGAGAACTCGTAGGTAGCACAGTTGGTAGGATCGCTGTCATTCACACACCACCTGGAAAAGACCTGAGTTCTAGTCCCGTCGATGATGCGAGGAATTTATGGGCCCATTTTCACAACATGACTAAATAGTTCTTCTCAGGCGATGGTAGCGTGGTTTTCAGAAGAATAAGAACTCTTTATTGTATGCAGAAGGCACATTGCTGTACACAACACCCTTCACGGCTACAAGAGAGGGATTTACATAAAAGGAATAATACAATATAATAAAAGAAAAAGAAAAACAGCATCATGACTAAAGAAGTGTTTGAACACTGGAGTGATAGATCCATAGCAGTGATGGACAAGTCCTCAGGAACAGGTTCTAATGTCCTGTGGCGTAGCCCTGAGAAGGAAGTCGATGGAGTACGTTCTGCCTATATTTCTTATTTACTACGATTTGTAATGGTCGCCGTCCAAGGAGTGTATATACTACTGCATTTGCACGGGTAAGAACGATCGGATAACTTTAATTGGTTTGGAGTCGCCTGAAGGATTGGATTGGCCCTAAGGCTTGGGATCGGGATCATTCATCCGCAATTTGCTCAGAAATTTGGTTCGGAAATAAAGCCAACCATCACGGGTTTATCGTCCAGCAAGCAGAAATTCGATCCCAGAACACATGCAATTTACAGAAATTATACACAAAGCAATATAGCCTTAGTTTCTGATGCTCCTAAAACCCCAATACTACTATTACTGCTACTGCTACTACTACTTTCAACTTACAGATTTTTGGGTCAAACTTTAACCCTTTTAAATCTACAATAATCATTTATTCACTCAAACAGAGACCAACAGTAATTTGATCTACAACTTGTGGAATTCCTGTTTCAATGGTTACCAGCCATAAGGACATTGATGTTTATTTTGATTCGAAGCTTAGATTCGATATGTACAGAATTCATCCTAAAGCGATTTATCGCCTTATTTCATTCCAGGGATGCCACAACCATACTAGATATCTACAAACCACTGTTTGTAGATATCTAGTATGTTTTTCAGGTCATTTTATGCACTGCAGAAATTTTGGTATATGCTTTGCCCTCACTTCAAAAAATTGGCATTCGCATGGGAATGCTGGACCCTGAAATGGGCCACTAATAATCATCGTCCGCCCCCTCAATTGAGAACCACTGACCTGGCTGAGCAGCTAAATGTACATAGGCTCCCAAAATAAATTGACATAAAAAAATAAGAAAAAAGAAACTATTATATTAGGCCATCCTAATATTTCAATTCATATGCCGTGCTGTGTATCTTATGTCTGTTAATTGCATGTGTTCTATGGTCGATTTGTCTGTTTTGCTGAACGAAAAACTCCAGTATCTAGGGAAAAAAACCTTGTTATCTACGGCAGAGACCGACTAACTCAGCCACGGAGTGAAAAAAGCCCACTCCAGCTCCTCGCATCATCGACGGGACTTGAACCCGGGCCTTTTACGGGCACAAAAGGTGATATAGTTGTAAACGTTGGGATTAAAGATATTAAGAGTAGGAGACCGGCTGAATTACTTAACAAGTACAGGTCACTGTTGAAAAAAAGTCTTGAATTAGGGTTGAATTTGAAAGTGTCTGCAATTCTGCGCATACACCATAGGAACACGATCTCTGGCTTTGACAAGGTACTGTCACCGATACATAGAACATTCACGGAGATGGGAGAAATCCCAGGAGCCGCTAGACCCTCAATATACCTCATACACGATAGGAAGAAGTATATGATGAGAGCCTTGTCGATCAATTCGGCCCTGGAAAGATTGTGCAAGGCTCAAGGGGTAGAATTGTTTTCAGCCTGGTCTGTACTTGTTAACAGGAGAGACTGCTTCTACAGGGATGGGATACACTTAAATAGAAAGGGTGCAAGAATATTTGCTGATGCTATCGGGGCAGTGTTAGGTGGGTCGGAAAACTGCTAGCTTGAGGGGAAACAAGGACTAATAGATTAACAGTAGCCACTGGCAGAAGTGAAATTGATTCTTGCATTGCTTCTATTGGAATGAACAGCAGCCTGGAAAATAAGATGCAGGATATTCCAGAGACTACTGGGAGTCATTGCGGGACAAGAAAACACATGGGTTGTATTAGGGTAGCTAAGAATAGGAACAGGTGCAAGTATACTTCCGTGTACACCAATGCTAGGAGTTTGGAAAATAAATTTGATGAATTTGAGGCATTACTCAAAACATCAAAGGCAGATATTGTTCGGATATCAGAGACGTGGTGTCACACAGATATAAGGAATGCAGAACTGGAATTTGCGGAGTACAATGTGTACAGAAAGTATAGACAGAATAGGAAGGGAGGAGGGGTTGTGCTATTAGTTAAGAAACACATAAAATTCAAGGAAGTGAAGCTAGTCGACATCGATGGACAGTGCAGTGCCGAGTCAGTTTGGTGTGACACAAGCTTTGGGAGATCAAAATTGAGAGTAGGAGTGTGCTATAGGCCTAATGACTCTGATGAGTATAATAAGAAACTGTACAGGGAAATAGAGTGGGCCAGAAAATCAGAGAGTCTTATAATGGGGGATTTTAATTTCCCAGATATTGACTGGAATTTGTGGGATGGTCACTCACACACTAGCAAGGCTTTTGTGGATTTATTGGATGATTGTTTTCTACAGCAGCATGTTCGGTAGGCAACTAGAGGGAGTAATACTCTTGATCTGATTATCAGTAGTGATTCTTCATGCATTAAGAATCTGCAGATAACCTTTGTGACTTGGTTACAACTACTAGGTGGCAGTGATCACAGTGTACTGAAGTGGGATTTACTCAAAGAGGTAACTACCAACAGGGGTAAAGGGAAGGGTTTTTGCTTTCGTAAAGGCGACTACACCTTTACGAAAGCAAAAATGGTTTGAGACAGTATTTAAATTCTATACAGTGGGACCAACTGATGATGTTACCAACAGCAAATTCAAAATGGGAAGCATTCAAAGAACTTATCTTGGAAAGCTACTAGGCTTTACATACCAACTAAAAAATATTGTTCAAGGTTTAGGCCTAAATGGATGTCAGATGAACTAATGAGACATATGGCAGACAAGAAAAATGCATGGGATACATGTAAATTAATGGGTAAAATGGAATCATATGATAGATATAAGCTAGTCTGTAACCAAGTCACAAAGGAAATTAGGCAGGCAAAGGCAGATTATGAGAAATCCTTGGCAAATAATGCAAAGAAAAACAGAAAAGAGTTCTTTACTTATGTAAACTCTAGAAGGAAATGGGTGAACCAGATTGGTCCACTGGATATTGATGGTTCAACAGTTGAGGATCCTTCTCAGGTGGCTAACAAACTGAATGAGTATTTTGCATCTACATTCATACATGAGGAGTTATTCAGCGAGGGGAATGCCAGCGGTGAAGTAAACTCTGGCAGTGAGTTAGATAATTTTGTAATAACTAAGAGGAAAGTGGAGGAGAAATTGTTGAGGATAAACATAAAAAAGGCATCTGAGAGGGTGGAGGGGATCTATACAGTTATATTAAAGGAGGCAGCAAAGGAAGTAAGCTAACCCTTAGCCATAATTATGAGAGCTTCTTTGGACTCATGGGAGGTACCCATAGACTGGAGTTGTGCAAATGTGACCCCAATTCACAAAGGAGGATCAAAGGCTGACACAAGTAATTATAGACCTGTGAGTTTAACTTCTGTTACAGGAAAATTAATGGAGACACTGGTTAAAGAAGCACTGCAGGATCATCTAGACAAGACTTCAGTTATAGCTCGGACACAGCATGGTTTTGAAAAGGGAAAGTCTTGCCTGACTAATTTGATTGGATAGTATGATGTAGTCACAAAAGAACTGGATGCAGGGAATAACTTTGATATTATATATTTGGATCTTAGAAAGGGTTTTGATACTGTTGCACATGGAAGACTGCTGCACAAATTGGAGCAGTGTGGCATTGGAGCAAATTGCTGCTACGGATAAAGGGATGGTTGAAGGGGAGAAGACAGAGAGTGGTAATCAATGGACACTGCTCATCGAAGAATAATGTTATTAATGGAGTCCCTCAGGGTTCAGTGTTGGGTCCATTATTGTTTTCTGTATTTATAAATGATATTGTTGGCGGTATATCAAGCTTAATTTCCAAGTTTGCCGACGATACAAAGTTTGGCAGAGTTGTTAAGCACACTACTGACGCTAGGCTGTTGCAACAGGATGTGGAAAGGTTGAGCAGATGAGCTGAGAGGTGGGAAATGCAGTTTAACATTGACAAATTTAAAGTACTACATATGGGAAACAGCAACCCCAGAGCAATGCATCAACACTGTGGTACTACACTGACAGTGGTAGAGAATGAAAAGGACCTGGGGGTAATTGTGCAGGCAGATATGAAGTTCTCTGAGCAGTGCAGATGGGCTGCAAGAGTAGCTCATGGTGTCTTGTCAATGATAAACAGGAATTTTTCTAGCAGGGATAAGGAGGTGATTACTCTCTTGTATAACGCAATGATCAGGCCACATTTTGAGTACTGTATACAGGTCTGGAGGCCTCATTTCAAGAAGGATGTAGAGCTGCTGGAATGAGTACAGAGAAGGGCAACAAGATTAGTGGATGGAACAAAGGGTTCCACTTACGAAGAAAGGCTTAGATTTTGCCAAAGACAGTGTCTGGAGACTAGTCACCGGCGAGGTGATCTGATAGAAGTGTATAAAGCCTTGAATGGTTTGAGCATGCTCAATGCCGATGGGATTCCTTCTCTTGCTCAGAATTATCATCTGAGAGGGCATAAATTCATATTGAGGAAAGATAGATGTAGGATTGATGTGCGGAAATATGCCATTAGCCAGCATGTGGTTGGTTGGTGGAAGAAGAGACTTTCATCCTGTTTGTGGAAGTTGATAGCCTTAATAAATTTAAGGCTGAGCTGGACAGGTATTTGGAACGAACGGAGGGGTGAAATGAAAGCCGTTTTTTTTTTTTTTTTTGGCTGATGCTGCATAAGCTTGCTTTCTTGCATCATATGCCTCTACTAATGCGAATGCTAATGCTAACATCATCGGTTTCACGCTTTAATTTCAGCACCCTGGATACTGTTGACCTGTGGCAGCCTATTTTATCAGCGATAGCACGCGCAGAAAGCCTTTCCTGGGACAGAGCAACAGCTACACTTTTTTTTCTTGGTGTCAACTGAACATATGGGGCCATGCTTACACCTCCGCAAAACAAGATACTGATGAGCATGTATACCCTTCCACCGTCGTATTTATAGAAACGGCTGATTCAATACCTTGAAATTACTGTCTGAAGCAATAGAAGGGTTATCTGACGAAATACCTTTGCTTTGCGAAAAACAATACGACTGTAATCAAACAATATCTTATACGTTTCACTACATATGTTACTTTTTTAAGGTAATGCATTTTTTTTTTTGTCTGTTACTGTATATTCTCCATCGAAGTTTATGGATGTTTGTTGGACCTGCTTTTCTTCCAGTATTGCTAACTTGCTTATATATATCCTGTTCTCTTTGACGGTTTGGTTAGAAAAGTGAGGAATGCTTGTATCATTGTGGCATGTCACTGGGTAATGGTCACTAACCAGCAGCTTACTATGAATAGTCCATTGAAATATAGGATATATGGTTTCTGAGCTTAGACATCAATAGCTGAAATAGATCCTGTATAAGTATGCGTGGCATTATTGAGGATTATCAGATTGTGCTGGGCAGGTAAGTTTTCAATAATTTGTTCATATGTGTGAAGGTTTTGATTTCTCCATAGGGAATGGTGACTGTTGAGGTTCCCTAGCATGAAGTATGGTTGAAGAAGTTGTATCACTAATTCTTTTAGGTCGGTGTAGCTTAAAATGACTGTAATTAAACAATATCTTATACGTTTCACTACAATGTTACTTTTTTTTTTAAGGTGATATAGTTTTTTTTTGTCCGCCACTGTAAGTAAGAAATTACCGGTTAATCTTAATATAATAGTAGTTTGGTTTTGATGGTAGGCATTGTCTACCCGGGTAGCAGAATGCTATCGTCACCATCTTCCGCACACTGCATGGAAAAGGCCCGGGTTGAAAACTCTTTGACGACGCGAGGAACTTCGATGGACTTTTTTATTCCGTGGCTGAGTTAGTGGTCTCAGGCATTGATAGCAAGGTTTTTCCTTCAAAAACTGGGGGGTGTTTGTCCAACAAAACAGGCAAATTAACCAGAGAACACATGCAATTTACGGCTTGTTTTGATGGTAGACAGAGAGTATAGCGAGAAACTCAAGATGCGATAGACCCTGCTTGCCTTGTTAAGACAGTCCAAGCATCTGAAAGTGATATCATGGTATGGGGAATGTTTTGTTGGTACGGACTGGGTCATTGATACTGGTGGAAAATCGAATGTCATCCAGGGAGTACCTCAATTTTTTATCAGATCTGCTGCAGCCCACAAATTACACTTTTATCCTGAATTTGATGGCCACTTTATGGATGGCAAAGCTTAAGCACACCATGTCAGAATCGTGCAATAATGGTTCGAAGAACATGACACGGATTTCCAGAATATTCCCTGTCTCCACATTCACTTGATCTCAATCCTATTTAGTTGTGGAATATGCTGGAGCGCTAATAGAATTCATGCCGCGCTGCACACTTGCTGTTATTCAAAACAGCAAGTGTGCGGGAGTACCCCGCGTGATTTCTCCAGGAGATTGATGCTTCTGGTAGCAATGTGGTCAAACAACACAACGCACACAAACCCACACTAATCACATATTTGGCCCTTTTGCATTGGTATTGTTCTTCATAGAAAAAAATCGAGGGGAGTGAACAGATTCTGAATAAAGGTTCGATACTGAATAAAGGGTCGTATTTTTTTGGCCATTGTGTGTATGCTGGTAGAAGTTGTATACAGGCAACTACACAGGAGTGCAAAACTTAAGGACCAACACTATTTATAAAGGTTACAACCACAAAATCAAACGAAACAGCCTGTGGCGATTTGCATAACTGTGGCCGTTCAGTAGAAAGCTGGTGCACATGCAAAAATTTGAATCGTAACGAGAGGGCTCACATAAACAGATAAAAGCAGCAGTTCAGCAGTTATGTGCAAATTACCGAATGGTGAGCACGATTGTTACAGACGTTCGATTGATTTCATACAGTGCTACAGACAACGAAATGGCCAGTAGACAACATCTGGATGACTTTACCCAAGGAGGTCGAAGTGCGAGGAGTGTGGCTGCAGAGTTCGGTATTGCCCATAGCATCGTCTCACGTGCGTGGTCGGCCTTCAGAACGACAGGTAAAGCTGTTCGAAGGACCAGTGGTCGTCGTCCACGAAAAACAACGCCCAATGATGAACGCTATATACTCCTACAGGCCAAGAGGAACGACACCACAGAGCGGGATCCATTGCAAACCAGCTGCACAGGAACACAGGACGCAGGATATCGCGGTTTACTGTGGCCAGGCGACTCCACAACGGTGGACTCTTTGACCGACGACCAGTACGCTGTGTCCCTTTAGCACCTGCCCATCGGAGACACCGTTTACAGTGGTGCATCGAAAACAAGGACTGGACAGCAGCGCAATGGGGTAAGGTTTTCTTTACTGTTGAGAGTAGGTTCATGCTCAGCAATGATTCTGGACGCCAGATAATCCTGCGAGAGGTTGGCACACGGTATCACTCCGCAAACATCACTGAAAGCGATCGATACGGCGGTCGAGGTGTTCTCGTCTGGGGAGGCTTTATCTTGGATGGACGTACACAACTCCAGATACTGGAAGGCGGTACTGGAACCGGTGTACGCTACTGTACTAAAGTAATTCTTCCCCATGTGCGTCTGTTCCGAGATGCCATTGGCCCCGAGTTCGTGTTTATGGATGATAACTCACACTCCATCGCGCTTCAGCTGTTGATATGCTTTTGGAAAGTGAGGACATTGTTCGTATGGATCGGCTTGCCCGTTCTACCGATCTAAATCCCATCGAACACACATGAGACGCTCTGGGGAGACGCCTAGCAACACGTCCACACCCACCAGAAAAAGATCACCAGCTGAAGATGGCGCTGACAGAGGAATGGACGATGTTACCGCAAGAACTTATCAACAACATTGTTCTAAGTATGGACAGGCGGTGCAAATGGACAGCCTGCATCGACATTAGGGGTGGCCATATCTCCTACTGAGGACCACCTCTTCCCTTTGTTCCATTTTTGGCGGTGATGCATCTGTATCATGGCAGCCAGTGCTATCTTGCCATTTTTGAATAAAGTCTCTCTGTATCACTTTGTTTCCGTTGTTGTGTCGGTGTTGTTTCCTTCATCATTTCTGTACCTCACGACGTTCCTTTGGTATGCTTTTCCCATATCCAGGCCATTCCTATGAGAAGCTACAGGTGAAAACCTGTAGCTTCTCATAGGAACCGCCTGGTCCATAGGAACTGACTGACCTGGTCCATAGGACTGACTGGTCCTGAAGTTTTCCACACCAGTGTATATTAGCAGGGATGGGAAATCGTGTTCTCGAATAACTCATGCACTAACTTAAATTCTTCATCCATATACTCTTCACTTTTTTCCATCTAATCCTTTTGAAACTCTGGGGTATTAATGTATATATGTATATTATGTCTGCAGCCCTACAAAAAGGCAAATCAATTTATGATTCTCAACACACAGAAATTCTTAAAACCATGGACCTTGAATTGTGAGTGAACCACATCGCACGATTCTCAAGCACTCTGGCCAGATGTATCTAGGCAACTTTCCTGTCAACAACGTCCCAACTGATATGCTCGCTGCATTTTGCATCACTAGGAAGCAGAACCACTGACCCCTGTTAAATCGACTCAAACTGTATTTTCTCTCAAGCACCAACCTACTCAATTTCAAAGTTCTCTAGACGGTATTCTCATTTCATTGGTCAATATACGCACGTACTTAGGAGTCGTCTTCGATTATAAACTGAGCTTCAACCCCTACATTGACAAGATAGAGAGATGAATGAAGCTTATGGTAATGGGTGGCTTGGTAGGGCGGACACATTCCGGAGTGACCGAACTTTCCTGTGTGAAGTGGTTCCTCCAACAAGACAACGCCAGGCCTCATACGGCTAATACTTTGCACGTAGTGATCCCCTTATTCACCGGACTTAGACCCGTGTGATTTCTACCTGTTTATACGACTAAAGAAAGCTGCGAAAAGCAAGCGTTTCGCGTCTGATACAAAGATGCTTGCAGTGCCAGAACGGAAGCACTTCGCAGTCTTTCGGAAAATGGGTTGCAAGAAGCATTTAATGAGTGGGTACGATGGTGGCGAAACTGTAAAGTTCAAGAGAGAGTATTTCGAGAAGGATAAATCTCCAGAAGAGTCAGATGATGACAATTAAGATAAGATCGAATTAAATGATCACCCCTCGAATAATGTTCTAAAATTTATTTTGCAATTGGCTCTGGGGGATAAATCGGAATTTTAGATGTAGGCCCCATTTCCCAAGGGCATTTTCAAACAACTTGTGTAAAACCCATGGCAATGCTGCTGCTGTGAAGGGTATATTGTATATATATCACTTTTGTGTACAATAAAGATTATGGATGCATCAGTTGCGTGTGTTCTGGGTTTATTTGGCTGTTTGCAGGACGAAAAACCGAGTTTCCAGGATAAAAATCATGCTATTCTTACCGGAGATAAACTATCTCAGCCACGTTTTGAAAAAGTTCCATAAAAATTCGTCACATCATGAACGGGATTCGAGCGTTGATCTTTTCCACCTCGTATAAGGAGGACGGCAATTATACCACATATGGTACACGCGAGAGCCCGCTGAAACCAGAGTGACAAGTAATTTATTCCGATGATCTACAACACTCTACCGGAAAGTGAATTTCCTCTTTCTTCCTCACTTATTTTGCTGATTTCCTTCGGGACCTTATATACCTCTGTCAAGTCCTTTCTAAGATCTATCTGTCTTAGGCTAGGCTGAGACAGATAGATAGATAATGTCCTACAACAACAACTAAGACCTTTAGTTGCTGAGCTTTGCAGTTCGCATGTTCTAAGCTGTTCTTCATATGGCCATCGATTAGCACCCCTACCAGTCTGGTTGTCCTTCTCTGAACCGTTTCTGTTTTTCTACATTGGTGGCCTCCAGAGCTTTACACAATATCCTAAATGCGGTCTTTTTCATATTTTCGCAAGTATGGAAAATATTCTTTTACCTGCCAGTATTAATCGTGGAAAATGGTGCAAGAAACAGACTTAAACAGGATCAGACAAACAAACAAATAAAATAAAATAAAAATACTTTCCACATTACGAAAAGGTGAAGTGGAAAGTGTTTTTAGTTACTCTTCTAACAATTTGTCTAGTTGCTCCTTAAATTTATTTAAAGTACTCACTTCCACAGCACCAGATGGAAATTTGTTCCTACAGTCAACTACCAGCTAGGTGAAAACAAATTTCCGCACACCTATCCTGCACCTATCTTTCACCAATATAAATTAATGCCCCTTATGTGTGTTTTCTGAGGAAAAGGGAGGATGCCATCAGCATTCATAATCCTGGTTTAAAATCAATACCAAGAATCTCTTTATAATTTCAGATCTTTGGGATGTTAAAAATATCAAGAAATTTCAGTTTTGTGGTTATATCATCTATGGTTATATGGTGGCGAATCTATCAAACTAACAGGCAGAACTTTTTGGAAACAATTGTTCAAGAATGGAATTTCCGTATTTACAAAGAGAAAGAAAACGTTGCCGACATTTTATGCCTTCCAGGATTCCGTCTGTGTCTGTATAGGTATGAATGAATTTTTGAAAGAATTGAGATATTCAGACAAGGCAGAAGAGCGGCGGCTACTCATCGATTCATCTGAATTAAGTTTAAAAACAATTTTATTGCATAACTGAAACACAAAGCCTTCAAGGTTTATAGCCGATTCTGTTGGAACGAAGGAAACTTTAGAAAGTTAGTAGTATTAGTGTCAGTCATGACAAATTATGCCAGAAAACAAGCTTATATAGCATCAGCCAAAAAAAAAAAAAAAAAAAAAAAAAAAATCCCATTTCACCTTCCATTCTTTCCAATAATTTGTCTAGTCCTTTCTTGAATTTATTCAAAATATTCACTTCAACAACAACGGGTGGAAGTTTGTCCCAGAAATCAACCACCCGCTGGCTAAAGGCAAAGTTCTGCACATGTATTCTGTAACCATCATTCTTCAATTTGAATTTATGCTCCCTCATGTGTGTAGTCTGTGAGAAAGCGGAAGAATCCCATCAGCTCGCTCAATCCATTCAAACCTCAAACACATCAATCAAATCACCTCGCAGCTTCCAAGTCTCCAGACGCTGCAATTTGCAGAACTGAAACCTTTCTTGGTAAGAGCACCCCTTTGTTCTCCTCATAAAACTCGTTGCCCTAAAGTTTGTCCCAAATATTGAATGCAGCCAAATACAGTATATTGAACATCGTTGGCAGTTATGTGGTAATTTTAAGGTCATCGAGATTTAACTTGGATTTTAGGCTAAAGTTACCAAGTATTGCTGTTTCCTCTTTTTGTGGAATGGTCAAGCAACATTGCAATATTTTGTTGGTCAAAGGTTGACCAAATCGAGAAGAGTTTTTTTTTTTTTTCAGGGAGAATTAACACAAGGTATGCACCATTAAATAAATTTTATGTTTATACTGCAGGACGACCACACAATCAGAGGAGTTCACAAGATAGAGAGAATACAAGAAGCAGTACCATATTTAGCAGTCACATTGCTTGAACCCAGGTCACTCAAGACACATGTACTTATGCTTCCTCGTGTCCGACCACTCGGCTAAGGCAGACGCTAGTGGTACTTCTTCCTTTGTTGTTTATAAAATTGGCCATAATGAAAAAAAATTTATGGTTGTGGACAAATATAGTGAAAGTTGTAATTATTTATAGGAAAAATTTCCGACATCGAACTGAAAGAACTCTTTGTTGGATCTAAAATTAGAAAAACTATTGTATTCACCCCAGGGACTCGCATCTGGTGAGTATGGGCTTCGCACACCCAGGGTCCTGAGTTGGATATCATCATTCTTCTCTCTTTCTCAGGGTAACTCGGGAATTTTTTTTTTTTTTTTTGGCTGATACAGCATAAGCCTCAGGCTTCCTTGCACTATATGGCTAATAATAATAATAATAATAATAATAATGGCAGCAGTTTCGAATAGAAACTAAACCCCATTCAATTAGTTGCATGACTGTCTTTTAAATCCTTAGTTCACTGGGTTTTAGAAAATAAAGGAAGATATGTACTACTGGAGACAGAATTTAGGTCTCTCAAAATACCCTCTATTGGGGAGGGGAGGGAGACTCCAAAATTATCGTTAGTTTTTTTCAAAAAAATAATGATTTTATTTTATTAAATGAAAATAATTTACAATGGAATATGTACTTAGTCAAAGCTTAATAAAAAGACGGCACTCACCTCAATAATCCGTTATGGTTATATGAATTATGAAACAGTGGTATGGGAAATCTTTGATTGAAACTAAAATCGGAAGTTAAGAATCGTGATTAAGAAAGTTTAATTTAAAAAACTTAGCCCAGAGGAGGGGGAGGTGCACCACTTCATCCTCTAGTTATTAATAAAGTATCTTAAAATTATAAATAAATAAAGTATCTTAAAATTATAAAAGGAATAAGAAATAATCTTATTGAGGTGAGCGCCATCTTTTTATTAAGCTTTGACTAAGTACATATTCCTTGTCACGAACTTCAGCATTTTAAGCTTTTGCTAACTCTAATCACACAATAATTTATAATTTAATATTTCTACATACTGTTGGAATATGATGTTTTATTAATGAATGATAGTTTATTCTCTTATTAATATTGCTATTTTTTATTCTATTATTGTATAATGCTATTATTTCAGATTGCATACTAAATATATGCATGCTCGTCTTGCATAAAAATAAAAATAACAGAAAACCTGTGTGCTAGAACTTTCTGGCTATCATTTTTATGATCAGCATATCAGTTTCAGTAACTTATTTTACCCAAGTTATCAAATAAAAAGTTAAAAATTGTTAATGTGTATTATTGAATATGCCATTATTAGATTTTTTACACAATTTCCAAGATATGATACATCTTTTTAGAGTACAACGACATTTTACTAACACGCCCCTAGATAATTCAACTGCGTAATCAGCTAAACTGGTCAAAGATTAATGTCCCATATTAACAATCAATAGGCAGTTTTTTTAATAATAGCATTATAATACACACAAATAGTGAATTCAGTTCTACTATATTTTCTGTTCACATTTCATAATATAATCATACATCCAAGTAGCGAACTCAGCTCTAATAGATATTTGCTATTTTCTGTTCGCATTCCTAAAGAACAAGAACACTCCAGCATGAATGTTTCTTATTTTATCATAAATGAGCATAGTTAAAATATTTCTTACACCACATAAAAAATAATTATTATTTTATGTCAATAAGACGCTTTCGTTTCTATAGTCTTATCATTGGGGTCGTAACAAGTGCCCCCTTCAGTATTTTACATTGAAACATGATTGGCCTCAGAAAAGATGAGTAATGAAATAAATCAAAATCAAATTTCTCAGAATTAGATAAAAATCTGTTAAAATTCATTCATAATTATTAGAATTCCCCCGTAGGTATATTTGTAGGTGGACGAAAGAATTTTTAAATGAGCAGCATAATCAGAAAGTAACAGAAGTTAACAGATCAAGAACTGAATAATCGCAAATATCCATAAGAGACCAATATTGCTGCTACTAACAAACTTATCACGTTTGAGAATCACTGTTGAAAAGATTGCAGATATATTAAAAATATTCATTGAAGACTCTAACGTTCATATGAACTGAAGGCGAATAAAGTTATTGAAAAAGAATTAATGCTTGCTGTGTTTAAAACTGTCAGAGATGCGATTAATGGAATTGCAGGACCATCAGCTAATAGCATGTTCGACCTACGTTGGAACGAATCACTGCTCCGACACTATGTGGCATGGAATTTTGAATGGCCTGATATTAGACAGTTTATGTAACAAAACTGTCCTTAATTTCTGGAGTGATATGGGCAGAGGCTTGCCCTTACGAACATACTTTTCCAGTTCATCTCACTGATGTTCACTGGTATTAACATTTGAAGACTGCAATGGTCAGGGCAAACGCTTGAAGCCTTCCTGTGTTCCTCAAACCATGCTTTCACACATTTGGGGCAGTAGATGAATTGCATTGTCATCTTCAAAGTACCGCTGTCCATAGGGGTACACATTCAACGTAGCTGCGTATATCTGATTTGGAACGATTTTTTGATATGTTCTCGCATTCGGTGCTTGCCAGTGAGTGGGATTGAGAAACCAAGGACATTTATACCATCTTCATCTTCACTCGCCTGTACTATTAGCATTAGCATTAGTAGAGGCATTTGATGCAAGAAAGCAAGCTTATGCAGCATCAGCCAAAAAAAAAAAAAAAAAAACCACTTCCACTTCATCCCTCTGTTCGTTCGAAATACCTGTCCAACTGAGCCTTAAACTTATTTAGGCTATCAACCTCCACGACAAGGGATGGAAGTCTGTTCCACCAACCAACCACCCGCTGGCTAAAGGCAAATTTCCGCACATCTATCCTACATCTGTCTTTCCTCAATTTGAATTTATGCCCTCTCAGGTGATTATTCTGAGCAAGATGAAGAATCCCATCAGCATTGAGCATGCTCAAACCATTCAACATTTTATACACCTCTATCAGATCACCTCGCTGGTGCCTAGTCTCCAGACACTGTAATTTGCAAAACTTAAGCCTTTCTTCGTAAGAGGAACCCTTTGTTCCATTCACTAATCTTGTTGCCCTTCTCTGTACTCGTTCCAGCAGCTCTACATCCTTCTTGAAATGAGGCCTCCAGACCTGTATACAGTACTCTAGGTGTAGCCTGACCATTGCCTTATACAAGGGAATAATCACCTCCTTATCCCTGCTAGAAAAATTCCTATATATCATTGACAATACACCATGAGCTACCCTTGCAGCCCGTCTGCACTGCTCAGAGAACTTCATATCTGCCTGCACAACCACCCCCAGGTCCCTTTCATTCCCTACCACTGTCAGTGTAGTACCACAGAGTTGATACGTTGCTCTGGGGTTGCTGTTTCACATATGTAGTACTTTACATATGTCAATGTTAAACTTCATTTGCCACCTCTCAGTCCATCTGTTCAACCTTTCCAGATCCTGTTGCAGCAGCATAGCGTCAGTAGTGTCCTTAACGACCCTGCCAACCTTTGTATCATCTGCAAACTTAGACATTAAACTTGATTTCCCATCATCAATATCATTCATAAACACCGAAAACAACAATGGACCCAACACTGAACCTTGAGGAACTCCACTAATAACATTAGTCCACGTTGAGCAGTGTCCATTGATTACCACTCTCTGTCTTCTGCCACTCAACCATCCCCTTATCCATAGCAGCAATTTGCCTCCAATGCCACACTGCTCCAATTTGTGCAGCAGTCTTCCATGTGCAACAGTATCAAAAGCCTTTCCAAGATCCAAGTATATAATATCAAAGTTATTCCCTGCATTCAGTTCTTTTCTAACTGCATCATAGTATCCAATCAAATTGGTCAGGCAAGACTTCCCCTTAACAAAATCATGCTGTGTCCGAGCTATAACTGAAGTCTTGTCTAGATGATCCTGCAGTGCTTCTTTAACTAGTGCCTCCATTAATTTTCCTGGAACTTCAGAAGTTAAACTCACAGGTCTATAATTACTTGTGTCAGCCTTTGATCCTCCTTTGTGAATTGGGGTCACATTTGCACATCTCCAGTCTGTGGGTACCTCCCCTGAGTCCAAGGAAGCTCTCATAACTATGGCTAAGGGTTTGCTTACTTCCTTTGCTGCCTCCTTTAATATAACTGGATAGATCCCATCCAACCCAGGTGCCTTTCTTGTGTTTATCTTCAACAATTTCTCCTCCACTTTACTCTCAGTTATTACAAGATTCTCTAGCTTACTGCCAGAGCTGAATACACCTCTGGCATTCCCCTCGCTGAATAACTCCTCATGTGTGAATGTCGATGCAAAATATTCATTTAGTTTGTTAGCTACTTGAGCAGGATCATCAACAGTTGGCCCATCGATATCAAGTGGACCAATCTGATTCATCCTCTTCCTTTTAGAGTTTACATAAGTAAAGAACTCTTTGCTATTTTTCTTTGCATCCCTTGCCAAAGATTTCTCGTAATCGGCCTTCGCCTGCCTAACCTCCTTTGTAACTTGGTTACAGATCAACTTGTATCTATCATAGGCTTCTGTGTCACGTGTTAATTTGTATGTATCGCATGCATTTTTCTTCTCTGCCATATGTCTCATTAGTTCATCTGACATCCATTTAGGCCTAAACCTTGAGCAATATTTCTTAGTTGGTATGTAAAGCCTAGTAGCTTCCAAGATAAGTTCTTTGAATGCTTCCCATTTTGAATTTGCTGTTGGTAACATCATCAGTTGGTCCCACTGTATAGAATTTAAATACTGTCTCAGTCCATTGTAGTCGCCTTTACGAAAGCAATACCCTTCCCTTTACCTCTGATGGTAGTTACCTATTTGAGTAAATCCCACTTCAGCACACTGTGATCACTGCCACCTAGTGGTTCCTTTATCTGCAGATTCTTAATGCATGAAGAATCACTACTGATAATCAGATCAAGAGTATTACTCGCTCTAGTTGCCTCCCGAACATGCTGATGTAGAAAACAATCATCGAATAAATCCACAAAAGCCTTGCTAGTATGTGAGTGACCGACCCACAAATTCCAGCCAATGTCTGGGAAATTAAAATCCCCCATTATAAGACTCTCTGATTTACTGGCCCACTCTATTTCCCTGTACAGTTTCTTATTATACTCATCAGAATCATTAGGCCTATAGCACACTCCAGTCTCAAATTTGATCTCCCAATGCTTATGTCACACCAAACTGACTGGACACTGCACTGTCCGGCGATGTTGACTGGCTTCACTTCCTTGGATTTTATGTGTTTCTTAACTAATAGCATAACCCCTCTTCCCTTCCTATCCTGTCTATCCTTTCTGTAGACATTGTACTCCCCAAATTCCAGTTCTGCATTCCTTATATCTGTGTGACACCACGTCTCTGATATCCCAACAATATCTGCCTTTGATGTTTTGAGCAATACCTCAAAAAAATTCATCAAATTTATTTACTATACTTCTAGCATTGGTGTACACGCAAGTATACAGGTGCATGTATACTTGCGTGTACACCAATGCTAGGAGTTTAGTAAATAAATTTGATGAATTTTTTTGAGGTATTGCTCAAAACATCAAACGCAGATATTGTGGGGATTTCAAAGACATGGTGTCACACAGAAATAAGGAATGCAGAACTGCAATTTGGGGAGTACAAAGTCTACAGAAAGGATAGACAGGATAGGAAGGGAGGAGGGGTTATGCTATTAGTTAAGAAATACATAAAATCCAAGGAAGTGAAGCCAGTCGACATCGCTGGACAGTGTAGTGTCCAGTCAGTTTGGTATGACATAAGCATTGGGAGATCAAATCTGAGAGTAGGAGTGTGCTATAGGCCTAATGATTCTGATGAGTATAATAAGGAACTTTACAGGGAAATAGAGTGGGCCAGTAAATCAGAGAGTCTTATTATGGGGGATTTTAATTTCCCAGATATTGACTGGAATTTGGGGGCTGGTCACTCACACACTAGCAAGGCTTTTGTGGATTTATTGGATGATTCTTTTCTACATCAGCATGTTCGGGAGGCAACTAGAGGGAGTAATGCTCTGGATTTGATTATCAGTAGTGATTCTTCATGCATTAAGAATCTGCAGGAAAATGAACCACTAGGTGGCAGTGATCACAGTGTGATGAAGTGGGATTTACTCAAAGAGGTAACTACCATTAGGGGTAAAGGGAAGGATTATTGCTTTCGTAAAGGCGACTATGATGGACTGAGACAGTATTTAAATTCTATGCAGTGGGACCAACTGATGATGTTACCAACAGCAAATTCAAAATGAGAAGCATTCAAAGAACTTATCTTGGAAGCTACTAGACTTTACATACCAACTAAGAAATATTGTTCAAGGTTTAGGCCAAAATGGATGTCAGATGAACTAATGAGGCATATGGCAGAGAAGAAAAATGCATGGGATACTTACAAATTAACACGTGACACAGAAGCCTATGATAGATGCAAGTTGATCTGTAACCAAGTTACAAAGGAGGTTAGGCAGGCGAAGGCAGATTACGAGAAATATTTGGCAAGGGATGCAAAGAAAAACAGCAAAGAGTTCTTTACTTATGTAAACTCTAGAAGGAAGGGGATGAATTAGATTGATCCACTTGATATCGATGGGTCAACTGTTGATGATCCTGCTCAGGTAGTTAACAAACTGAATGAATATTTTGCATCGAAATTCACACATGAGGAGTTATTCAGCGAGGGTAATGCCAGAGGTGTATTCAACTCTGGCAGTAAGCTAGAGAATCTTGTAATAACTGAGAGTAAAGTGGAGGAGAAATTGTTGAAGATAAATACAAGAAAGGCACCTGGGGTGGATGGGATCTATCCAATTATATTAAAGGAGGCAGCAAAGGAAGTAAGCAAACCCTTAGCCATAATTATGAGAGCTTCTTTGGACTTAGGGGAAGTACCCATGGACTGGAGATGTGCAAATGTGACCCCAATTCACAAAAGAGGATCAAAGGGCGACACAAGTAATTATAGACCTATTAGTTTAACTTCTGTTCCTGGAAAATTAATGGAGGCACTGGTTAAAGAGGCACTGCAGGATCATCTAGACAAGACTTCAGTTATAGCTCGGACACAGCATGATTTTGTTAAAGGGAAGTCTTGCCTGACCAATTTGATTGGATACTATGATGCAGTCAGAAAAGAACTGAATGCAGGGAATAACTTTGATATTATATACTTGGATCTTGGAAAGGCTTTTGATACTGTTGCACATGGAAGACTGCTGCACAAATTGGAGCAGTGTGGCATTGGAGGCAAATTGCTGCTATGGATAAAGAGATGGTTGAGGGGGAGAAGACAGAGAGTAGTAATCAATGGACACTGCTCATCGTGGACTAATGTTATTAGTGGAGTCCCTCATGGTTCAGTATTGGGTCCATTATTGTTTTCTGTATTTATAAATGATATTGATGATGGTATATCAAGCTTAATGTCCATGTTTTCAGACGATACGAAGGTTGGCAGGGTTGTCAAGGACACTACTGACACTATGCTACTGCAACAGGATCTGGAAAGCTTTAGCAGATGGGCTGAGAGGTGGCAAATGAAGTTTAACATTGACAAATGTAAAGTACTACACATGGGAAAAAGCAACCCCAGAGCAACGTATCAACTCTGTGGTACTACACTGACAGTGGTAGAGAATGAAAGGGACCCGGGGGTGGTTGTGCAGGCAGATATGAAGTTTTCTGAGCAGTGCAGACGGGCTGCAAGAGTAGCTCATGGTGTATTGTCGATGATATATAGGAATTTTTCCAGCAGGGATAAGGAGGTGATTATTCCATTGTATAAGGCAATGGTCAGATCACACCTAGAGTACTGTATACAGGTCTGGAGGCCTCATTTCAAGAAGGATGTAGAGATGCTGGAACGAGTACAGAGAAGGGCAACAAGATTAGTGAATGGACAAAGGGGTGCTCTTACGAAGAAAGGCTTAAGTTTTGCAAATTACAGTGTCTGGAGACTAGGCACCGGCGAGGTGATCTGATTGAAGTGTATAAAGCCTTGAATGGTTTGAGCATGCTCAATGCTGATGGGATTCTTCCTCTTGCTCAGAATAATCACCTGAGAGGGCATAAATTCAAATTGAGGAAAGACAGATGTAGGATAGACGTGAGGAAACTTGCCTTTAGCGAGCGGGTGGTTGGTTGGTGGAATAGACTTCCATCCCTTGTCGTGGAAGTTGATAGCCTAAATAAGTTTAAGGCTCAGCTGGACAGGTATTTCGAACGAACAGAGGGGTGAAGCGGAAGTGGTTATTTTTTTTTTATTTATTTTTTTTTATTATTATTTTTTTTTGTCTGATGCTGCATAAGCTTGCTTTCTTGCATCAAATGCCTCTACTAATGCTAATGCTAATGCTAATACATGCACCTGTTTCTATTCTTACCTACCCTAACCCAACCCATGTGTTTTCTTGTACCGCAATGAATCCCAGAAGTCTCTGAAATATCCTGCATCTTGTTTTTCAGGCTTCTGCTTGTATTGGTACCGAATAGGATGGTTAGGTACCTCCAGCAGTTTGCTCTATAAGTGTTCTCTTCCATCAATGCTGAAAAGTATTAATCGGAACTCACCACCCATATGTTCTCAATTCTGCTACGTCCTGTATTTCTGTTCCCGGTACCAAAGCATCTGTATTTTTCAGTTGGTATCCAAGTTCAGTGGCTTCTTTGGTTTCCTGCTTCCGTAATTCATTCTTTATAGGGTTCTACGCATGGTATGAGTATGGATGCCCTGTAATGTTTCCACGTTAAACGCAGAGGATAATTGTTCCGTCATTTGTAGACGATTACACTTTATAATTGGCTTCAGACTTCGAGCACCTTGGTGCATCACTTTGCATTTTCGGCTGCAGGCCTGTTTATAGATGCCTTCCGAGAGTTTTTACATTCGTTAAAGACTTAAATGACAGTAGCGTTTAAACACGCGACAGGTGCAATCGTCCTCTCTGCAGTGGCACCTGATAAACGCTAACAGGCACTCATACTTCCTTGGAAGTCTGCGAGATCCTGTCAGTTTCCCATTGCTGGGAAACTTATTGGGGCACAGGTCACACACACTATATCCTTCTTCGATTTACTTATTTTTGCAAAGACTGTTGCATATAGTCCAAACTTCCAATGTCCAATGTATTATTACGGCAAGGCCCCTCTTTGTAGTCAGCCTTGATTTCAGAAATGAACATTGATTGGAGTTGGACTGGAGACCCATTAAACTCAAACTTTTTCATTTGGTCATATATTTCGTTATTAGATGTGTATAAAGACATATAAGTCACTCTACACTTATAAATCTATTTTACAACTATTGATTTTCCACATATTCGGAAACAAAAAATGAAATTTCCTTTTGCATAGTATAAAAAATTATTACAGCAAAAAAAAATCAGGGTGTTCACAAATGCTTGTGTATGGCTTTGTTAGGTTATAATTATTGTCAATTAAGAGAACTTATTAAGAGAAATGAGATTTATTAAGAAATAAAAGAAACCAATTAAGAGAAATATATATATATTTCTATTTATTATTTATAATAAATATTGTTAATATTGTTATGGTACTGAATTTACTCAACGGTTCATAGACAGATACCAAAACTGCTTCATGTACTATTCAAGGGTAGGAGTAGTTATGGCCTCTATAATACACCTCCTCGCATCCTTGTATAAGTTGTATCCTTTCCTTCATGGCAAGAATAATTCTATTTTGAGTACAACTATAGTTCCCCCTCGAACATTATGAAACGTATTCATTATGGCTTAAAGATGTACACTACTTATATTTAAAACTTAGCGGAAAGATGTGGAAGGGAGAAAGAAGAAATTGAGATCTAAATTTCGATTTTCCCGAAATATTGTATGTGTGTGGCATAGAGAGAGAGAGAGCTGCAGTTTAATTTTCAAGTGTTTCAAGAACAGATTTAAATATGTAACCTTGAGAAAGAGGAAGAGAGTGAGAGTGCCAGGCGTGTCCTTTTGGTACAAGCTCACAACTGAAACAAACAAAAGCGAACGCCTCGTGTGTAGTGAGATAAACGCACACCAGTCGAACGCTATAGCAATAGTTGTTTCTTCGCCAAACAGATTTCAGGTATGAGGAACGTCTAGGTTCAAGGTAACCATGAGTAAGTAGCACATCAGTACTGTTTCTTTTCTCTTATTCTTCTTAGATTTTTAACAGGAAAGCCACTTGTCCCACTATTGGAGGAAAGGAGTGAGACGTGGTTGGGTCGGGCCGGAATGGAGTTCCTATCCAGTGCAGTCAGTGATATCCCATAACAATAAAAGCGAAAGAGACAGAGAGAGAGAGAAAGAGAAATGATGACTGATAGTAATCGTCACAATTTACAAATTTCCATGAAGAAATATTTTTGATTCTGCTACCAAATGTTTATGATATTTTGTGTGATTGCATTGCAAATAATTAACATTTTATAAATTTATATATACTGTAATTGCAAGCAAATATTTCGGGCGCTTTCATTATATTTTAGTGGAATAAATAAATACTAAATGGAATAAATATTTTATGTTTCGTTTTGTGGGAAGCATAAACTTAAAATAGATTTAAAAAATGTCCTGCTCACATCACGTGCTACGTGCATGAATGTGTTTTTAGTATTAGTAGCTGATGCAAGAAAGCAAGCTTATAAAGCATCAGCAAAAAAAAAAAAAAAAAAAAAAACCTTCCCATTTCACATATTCTTCTCCTCCAACAACTGTCTAATTCTTCTTTGAATTTTTTTAAACTACCGACGTCCAGAACAACAGATGGAAGTTTGTTCCAACAATAAACCACTCACTGGCTGAAGACAAATCTCCACTCAGCTATCCTGCAACCATCCTTCCTTAAATTTAATTTATGCTCTCTTATGTATACAGTCGGAGCAAGAGGAAGAATCCCATCAAAATTGAGCCTGTTCAATCCATTCAAAGCCTTAAATACCTTAATCAGATCTCGTTGCAGATGCCTAGTCTCCAGCCACTGCAATTTACAAAACTGAAGGCTTTCTTGGTAAGAGCACCACTTTGGTACCCTTCACCAATCTTTTCGCTCTTCTCAGTATCTGTTCCAGCAGTTCTACATCCTTCATAAAATGAGGCCTCCAGACTGCTAAGCAGTACTCAAAATGCGGTTTAGCCATTGCCTTGTACAACAGGGTTGTCGCCTCCTTATCCCTGCTAGCAAAGTTTCTGTATATCCTTGACAAAACCTCATGAGTTGTCCTGGCAGCCTGTCTGCATTTCTCAGAGAACTTTATATCTGACTGCACATTTATCCCCACGTCCCATGTCTGTTTCATTTCCCACTACCCTCAATATAGTGTTATACAGTTGGTACGTTAACCTGGGATTACCTACCTATATGCAGTACCTTGAATTTGTAAATGTTAAACTGCAACTGCGATTTCTCAGCTCATCTGACTAATTTTTCAGGACCTTGTTGCAGTAGCATACCTTGATTACTGTCGTTAACCACCCTGCCACCCTTTATATCATCTGCAAACTTAGATATTATGCCTGATATGCTTCCATCAATATCATTAATAAATACAGAAAACAACAATGGATCCAGTACGGAACCCTGGAATGGAAACCCAACAATGGATCCAGCACGGAACCCTGGAATGGAAACCCAACAACGGATCCAGCACGGAACCCTGGAATGGAAACCCAACAACGGATCCAGCACGGAACCCTGTAATGGAAACCCAACAATGGATCCAGCACGGAACTCCAATAATAACACTAGTCCATGAAGAGCAGTGTCCATTAATAACCATTCTCTGTCTTCTCCCACTCAACCATCTCTTTATCCACAGCAGTAACTTTTTCTTTTTGCCACACTGCTCCAATTTATACAGTAGTTTTTTATGTGCAACAGTATCGAAAGCTTTCCTGAAATATTTGATATCATACACTTGACATCAAAATATATTTTTTTTTGCATCCAGTTGTTTTGTTACTGCATCATAGTATTCAATCAGATTGATCAGACAAGATTGCCCTTTAACAAATCCATGCTGTTCTTTTAATCAGAATAAGGGTGAGAAAAATGGACGTTTTAATTTCGATAGATGAAGTCAGATGTATGAAGTCAGATGTATGAAATCAGATGTATGGTGTATTAATATGTTGTGTATACGCTCTTGGAAGAAATTAAAAAAAAAAAAAAGAAGTATTATATTAAGAATTAGTGGTTCCACTTCGGTCAAACTTTCTGAACTCATCTATAGGATCTGAAATTTTTACGTGGCAACCGATATCATATAAAATTGAGTTCGGATGATCGAAGAGTGAAGTTGAAACAAGAAATCTCATTTTGTAATTATTCTAACAGGCTACGTTGATTCAAATTGCCACTGGGGAGGGGAAGCAAAGTTGTAATGGTTCTTTTTTATCATGTATAACTTCTACTTGGCTTTTGGTTCATTTTATTTGTGCACGCATTCTATGATAATTTATGGTCTTCTATTGTCTGTAAAGTGCAGTGTCAGTGTTATTATAAACATGGTCTCTCTGCTGCTGTTGGAGTAGGTTCAGAATCCTTTTGGTGGGAGTCACATGTTAAGGTCGGATCATTGTCGGTACAGTTTCACTTACGAAAGCGCCTTGTCTTCGTTGCGGTATCTGATAGGAAAGTTACCCCCTTAAGTCATCTGCGAGCCAAAACCTTCGTTGCTATTTTGGTTAGTATCCGTTTATGCTGGAAGAGACTTGGAAGCTTTACACTAAGACGTATAACAGACACGTACACACACATAAACAAAGACTATTGCATAATTTAATGCACAGTTTAAAAGGTTACTGTACGTGTAATTAGATAAGGCTTTTTATGGGATCTTGAATATTTATGTATTGCGAATTTTTGTCTAAATAAATTTAGATTTTCAACGTAATTCTCAGCTTAGAATGACAATAGCTTTGGTTCTTACTTTTACTTTAAAATTTTCTAATACAATGCTGTTTGGATTTATGCAGCTTTTTTTTAAAATCACTTTTTTATTTACTGATTATTTCAATTATAATATAGACCAAAACGTTAGGAGAAATACTGTAAAATCCTCACTAATTTAGACTTAACAATTCAGATTTAGCATAATTCGGATTTCTTTCTTTATGTATTAATTTTATTTAATTTTATTTTATTTAATTTATGCTGAACGGAGATTTTAACTCAACCAGAAATTAATGATACAATTCCGAACGATTTCAGAATGGACTCGTGCTTTTTAAAAGAAGTATTATATATAAAACGAAAATATTAGGGCATTGTTATTGTCAGACAATGCACTTGCATAAATATCAATGCCTTTTCTACCTTCCAATACCATCACATCGAACAACTGTGGATCAGGGCGTCATATTCAGCTGTAAAGGTTTACATGGAAAGAAAAAAAATATTAAGGAATGTTATTTTGATGATTCTCACAGAGCAGCAATTTTAATGATATGACATAAGAAGATTATGGTCTATGGCCAATATTAAAATAACATAGTTTTGATGGCCTCGCAAGTAACGCAGTAGATATAATCACTGTCCTCATATCTGATGGAAGAGGCCTGAGTTCGAATGACTCTAGGAATTTTTTTGGGCTTTTTTCATACTGTGGCTGAGTTAGGGTTTACAATGAATCATAAATACGTTAATCGTATTTAGTAGTCACGGCTTGAACCACAGTCCACTCAAAAAGCGTGTGCTACTGCATTCTTTCTCCTGACCGCTCGTATACGTCACGCCACTCAAACTGGCAAAATGCCTACATGGACAGAGCACCTAAACTGGTGCTCTGTCCATGTAGTCATTATATTTTTAAATTTTATTAGGGTAACCTGGTAAGTTATTACATATACCCATGTATTATGTCTGTAAATTGCGTGTGTTCTCTGGTCGATTTGCCTGTTTTGCTGGACGAAAAACCCCAGTTTCTTGGGAAAAAGAAAACCTTGCTATCTACGCCTGAGATCGACTAACTCAGCCACGGAGTGAAAAAAGCCCATTAAAGTTCCTAGCGTCATCGACAAGATTCGAACCCAGGCCTTTTCGCCTGGGTATGGGGAGGACAGTGACGATACCACTGTGCTACTCGCGCAGACAGGTAGATAGCACAGTTGATAGGATCGCTGTCCTTCCCCTCCACCGGGTGGAAAAGACCTGAGTTCGAGTTCCATCGATGACGGAAGGAATCTTTATATGCCTTTTTGACAAAGTGGCTGAGTCAGTCGGTCTCAGGCGAGGGTAGATTGGCTTTTTTTTCCCCCCGAAAACTCGCGCTTTCGTTGAACAAACAGAAAATCGACCTCAGAACACCCGCAATTTACAAACAATATGCACGGAGCACTATGGCCACTGAGCAATATGCAACATAGCAGGGTGCATATGGTCTCCTTAGAGCTGTTGGTACACCTTACCAGTGAAGCATTGATCCATACACACTAAAGGGCCTACTTCTTTCCAGCAAAACATGCCTCATATTAAGCAATCGCCGCTACCTGCCTGCATAGTGGGCGCCATGACGGGTGGGTCCGCGGACTCTCGTATTGCTTGCGCCACATGTGAAGGCGTCGGACGGCGTGTTGCACCAGTTATTTGGCTCATCCGACCAGCACACTCGTTTCCAGTCCTTCAGCGTCCAATCAGCATGTTGTTGACACCGCAGCATTCGCCGTTGACGATGACCAGCGGTGAGGAGAGGGTGTCTCTTGAGTTGTTTGCTGTAGAATCCCATATGTCTGAATGTGCAGTGCATCGTCATTTGAGACATTGCTCGTGCATTTCCCATATTGTATTGGGATGTCAACTGTCACACAGTGACCTTCCGTTTAGCCCATACAGCGCGCTTTACTCTTCGCTCACCACGAACAGCCACCTTGCGTAATCCTTTACAGTCCTGTCGACCGGAGGTAGTTTGATCCATTCATTACCATTCTTTGTACACCTTAAGCATTGGTATTGGTATTGTTATTTCTTGCGCAAGGGCTACTAAGGCCATATTGTGCCTCCACCTTAAGTACAGTAGGCCTTGAGCAACCGACAAGATGTGCTGTTTCCGATGTGGAAGCACTCGACGCATGAGCTCCCACAATCATGCCCTTTTTGAAACTCAGTGATATCTTTACTACTGTCTCATAACTGCTACATTATCACTTTACTTGCACGACCAGATGCAAATTACTACTGCCCTAGCGTATGAAGCTGTTCGGCTTTTTATACTGCGAGCTAAGTAGTATAGTCCATTAATGGGGTGATCACAATTCAGTGACCACTCTATATATAATTATATATAATTATATGAGTATAATATATAATCATTTTAAGGTTTATATATATATTTATAAATAAATAAACATATATATATATTTACTTATTTCAATTTTTTCCGTTGTGCTTACCAACAAAACGTTAGAGACAGCGTGGTTAAACACACAAATGCTTTCATACTCAGTTGTCGATGGACTTTAGGTGCATCATCGAGCCGAGTGGTCAAGCGTGAAGTATAGTAGCACAGGCTTTTGAATTGACTGTAGTTCGAGTGCACGTGACTGCTGAGTACGGTTAAATATTGTATTCATTGTTGAATTTTTTGTTATAATCTCCTCTGATCTAGTAGTTGTGCTGGAGTATACACAGAACTTAGGCCATCTTGTCCTGGGTGTATTATATCCGTACAAGTGTATGTTCATGGGCTAATTTGCATGTTATGCGGGCTTTAAAGCTTGAAATAATTCACTGGGTTAAACCCTATTTCCTCCTGCTGAGGTCGCCTGACAACAACTTAGATTGTAGAACCTTTTATTAGGAACCAGTTTCCTGTATGAAAGTTCCAATATTTTGTGACAGTTAATTTTTTTTCTTGAAAATTTTTTTCAAGGAAAAAAAAAAAAGGGGAAATATATTAAAATAAAACAACATAAAAAATAAGAAAAACGAATTATTCTGGCATAATTTACCACGCATAAATTCCTCAAGTATCTATTAAAAATAAAACAACCACAACGCAAAAAATATAACTAGTATGAATGGTAGCTATTTGAACGAGAGTGACTGATTAGGGAAATCGGAAATTCCTGGCCTCTTCCTCCTACCTGTGTCTCAAAATTACAAAAAAAATATTCATTGGCATCTATCAACTGCTCACAAAGGAAGTGTACTAATAGGAAATATCTCCTGGAATTAACTGATCCAGTAGAGTAGCGTTGAGCTAACAGGATGAAAAATTATTTTCTACCATTTCAATTTCTTTACTGAGAGAGAGGTAAATTTTAATAATTATATTGTAAAATTATTACTACTGACATATTTTCATTTAAAATAACTAAGTTCAGTAACAGTGTGGTATTATTTGGCAATTAAATTGGAGTTTGCTTACAGGGGCGAACTGCATCGGCAAAATACGGAACACGAAACTTCCATTGGCGTTCTGGTGAACGCCAATGAGACTACTTCCGAAAGAACATAAAAAAAAGGAATAATAATGAAATAAAGAAAAACTTGTTGACCTTCAGAATCTCCGTGTAAAGGCTATTTCAAGGTATTAACGTTAAAGCCGATCCTTACTGCATTTTACGAAACAAATTACTTCCTTATATAGAACTCTATCTTCTGAATTTTAATCGGTATTAAGACTGTAGTTAATAGACAGTAGCAATAAAAATTAAATTCTACTTTATTATAAATTTATAATAATTATAAAGAAAAAACACAAGAAAGCAACAAATAATAATTGTACTATTAAGATGTGGTTATTTTTTTATTCGAGTATATAGGAGTAGTTGATATATTTGTAAATCTTAACATATAGTATAAGAACGAAAAGCAGTCCTTAATGGAATGATTCACAAATTACATAATGAACTGAAGGTGATTCGGTCAAGCAAAATTTTACGATTATAGTAGGAAATGCTAGAATGTCATGCGATATATTTTTTAACTATCCACGAGCGGAATGGCATGCAAAGGAGACCAAAAATAATATATAAAATACAAAAATATAAAAAATATTAATCAAAAATCTGTTAGGGTAATACAAATATAAAGTTTAGAATTTCTTCGGTTTATTTTTTTGAAAACCCCAAACACGAAAGGTATTAGAACCTATAGTACTTATTACCATTTGTGGATTGAAGGTTGAGAAGACAGATTGGTTGGTCGATTTTGTGTTTAATGGCACATTGGGAGACGACAGAAGATACTTGTCGACATTGGACTTGAATTTCTGTAGGTTGTAGTTTTCAGGAAATGCATGTGAAGGAAAGTTGTTCCAGAATACATAAGCTGAAGAGATAAATGAGGCAAAAGAAATGTTGGTTTTTGAGTTTAAAGTTGGATAGTAAATGGATGCTAAGTGGTTGTTCCACGTGTTCGGAGTAGTTTGAAAGAAAGAGGGGGTTATAGATGCCAATTCAGAAGAACAGTGCACATGAAAGTAACTATAGAAACTGCATGCAGCAGAAACGGAACGTGTGTCTGTGACAAAGATTGGGGAGACTTCGTACCAGATGGATTATTAATTAAACTAAGTGCCCGAGTTGCCTGAGAGAGGTTATGGGTGTGACTACCCCAGATGTGCAAATCATATTCCATGGTAAGACGAATTTGAGATTTATACAGAGCGAGTAGTTGCTTAGAAGAAAAGTAACACTGAGAGCGAAAAACAAAACCCAGTTTTTCAGATCAGAGGAAGCAATATTTGTGATGTGCTTATAATAAGAGAGAGATTAGAAGTAAAGGTAGTCCCTAATAGAAATATGTGACCTTGTCTAGAAATCTGAGTGTCATCGAAGATAAGCATAGGAGAAGAAGACTCCTTTTTTCGAGATATGAGACAGGACTGAGTTTTAGAAATATTGAAATGAACTAAGTTATCTTTGCCCCACTGAAGATCGGCATTTAAGGAATTAGTAGTGGACATTCGAGAAGATGAAGCTGTTTATTCAGGGCAAGATTTCTCAAACTGGTAGGGAGAATACGACGTGCTGTCATCTGCAAAACTATGGATAGGATTTCCAGTCAGTGGAAGAAGGTCATTAAAATACAATAGGAAAAGAGGGGGAGAAAGAACTGAATCTTGGGAAACACCAGCATTAGTTGAAAAGTTAGAAGTCGGAGAGCCAGCTACCATCACACGCAGTGAGTGGTCAGAGAGGAAACTGGTTACCCAATTGCAAAAAACAGTCGGCAATCGATAAGATGGAAGCTTGTTTAGAAGACCTTTATGCCAAACGCGGTCAAAATCCTTAAAAATGTCGAGAACAATGGCTTGAGTTCAACCAAATTTTTCCATTTTTGAATTTGTCAATAGATGGACAACAAGACAGCCTAGATATTAACAGTTGATCAACACTATCGGAATCCATACTGCTGATCATTGATCAGAGGGTTGAGATAGTTTAGGAGTTGGCGGTTAACGAATTTATCCACTGCTGTGAAAAGAGTAAAGTTAAGTGCAATGAGGCGCCACTCTTTTAAGGAACTCGCTGGATATGAGCTATGAGCAAATTTCCGAGCAGTATTACACACCAGTGGAATAAGAGAGTGTAAAAAGTTGTCACAGAACATGAGTAAGCTCAGGAGCAGAGGCTTCAATAACAATTGGAGAAATACCATCAAGACCTGGAGCTTTCTTGGTATCAAGACTGTGCAAAATTCTTCTGACATCCTTTTGACGGAAGACCATAGGAGGTATTGGTTTACTGAACTCAATTCCTCCTATGGTCTTCCGTCAAAAGTATGTATTGAGTGGATGTACTATGCATGGTAGGAGTTGGTTTACCAAGATGTTCAATATAAGAGTTGGAAGAAACGTAGGATGCTAGTTAAGTCGGCTTTATCTTTAGTTGAGGAGGCAACAGAACCATTAGGTTTTAAGAGAGGTAGAAGTATAAATAGGCAAAAATTTCGGCCAATAGCTGGCAAGAGACCAGAATGGTTGACTACCGTTTGGACAAAAAGCAAGTTTTCTACTCTTAGCCTGTTCAAAAGCTATTTTGAATTGATTAATAACTGCTTTACAATGTTGCGAGCTCTATTGTAGGCGGAAAATGAGCCTGGAGATTTAGATGCAAACCGGTTGCGAAATGTTACATTCTTGACTTGAACAGCTTTAGCTTATTCATGAGAAAAGCAAGGTTTAAATTAAGGATAAGATTTTAAGGTGGAGTGCGGAATAAAGGATTTCATCCCAATAAGAATAATTTCACTGATACGATCTGAGCAAACGTTGACATCAGAAGATTTAAAACAGTAATTCAACCAAGTAAAACAAGAATAGAAATATCGCAGATCATTCCATTTCGCATCCTTTTAATGCCAAACAACACGGGGGCTGAGAACGGCCACGATAAAAGGCTCCAGTACAGAAGAGATTATAATCAAGTTGTGATCTGAGGTGCCTAGAGGACTACTCACCTTGACCATGTACTTTAAAGGGTTGTTTGAGAGTTAAAGGTCAAGAGTGTTTAATGTGTGGTTGAGACTGTCTGATATTCTGGTATGTAAATGAATAATCTGTGTAAAGTCATTAGTAAGTACAACAGCCTCAGCATCTCGACCAGCTGAGTCCATGTGATTCAAAAACTGAAGCCAGCTGGAGTTTTGAATGTAACATCACCAAGGAAACTTATCCCACTGTTAGAAAAGTTGGGCTGGAAAAAATAGAGTTTCAAAGAAAGGATGACAAAAATTTACAAGTGATTTGTGGAAGTGGAAGAACGATAGAGGCAGCAGACGAATTTGACAGAGTGGGATATAGAGATTTTAAGTCAGAGAAGATCGAAAAGAGGAGATTCTAAATTACTCACTTTCACAGGGAATATCAGAGAGAACATATGGACAGGTACCAACTGTGAAGCGAAAGGAATTATACAGAAAATAATTAGGACAACTGAGATGAGCAGTGGTTGAGGTAACCGATAATTGGTATTCGGTGAGAAAAAGTGTGACTTGGCAGACTGCAGGTGGAAATGGACATCACTGAGATTGGAACTGAGACTATGTATATTTGCGAAATGAATAAGGAATTATTTGGGAAGTTTAGATCTTTGCGCAAGTACATTTGTTCTGTAATATGACTATTCAAGTTTCATTCAGTATATAAAGTAAAGGTAATGTAATGAAATGTATGTAATGTAAGTAAAGTAATGAAATTATTGGATATGGTGTACTGTACACATAGCAAAAATATACCCAGCTGTTTGGCATATCGTGGCCTCGACAATGCACTCGCATTCACACTGCTTAGACTCCCACCAGTCACTATCTGGCAGAGTAGAGGTAGGGGGACTATATACCAGCTGATCCTGATGCCTCCTACAGAATTACCAATAAGTTCGGTTCGGTGGACTATCTAGCGGCCGGCTTACGAACACCGCTTTAGAGCTGTACCCTCGAAATGTAAAGAAGGTTGGATCTCGATATGACGTCATTCATAACCTAAAAATACATCACTCATAGTGCATGATGGAAGAGATGGTTTTGATTTTTGATCTGCATCAATATTTATATTAGAAATGGAGAAGTATGATCGTAAAAAAAGTAGATAATATGTCTCTCTCTCTCTCTCTCTTTTGAGTTTACAAAGTACTTGGTGTAAATTTTTTTTAAATGTTTCGTTTTAGTAAAAAATTAAAAGTAACTTAATAAAAAATAATTTAAAACTAAATAATAACATTACAAAGTGCATGCGACTGCACTTTGTCATATTTTCAAAAAAGACAAGGCTTTCCAAATAGGTCCTTCAGTTCTAATGGCATTTATTTTCCGAAATACATGATATAAATTTTTCTGTTTATACTCCGGCACGACAACCAAGTCAGTAGAGTTCACAATAAATCGTCAATACAAATATTTATCGTATTTAGTAGTCACGGGCTTGAACCCCGGTCCATTCAAGGAACGCGTATATATAATCAGTACGTGATTGATTTTTCTTATTCAGAAGGCTTGGGAGAATATTCTACCCCCTGAGCAAGACGGTTTGTACTCCTGAACGGATTAAAGTCAGAAGGATAAAGATCGGGACTGTGTTCTGGATGAAAAAGCTGATCCCATGCATAACACTATAACCAATACGTGTGCAGATGACAGTGCGTGAATGTTGCATGATAATACAGTAAAAGCACTTTCCATTTATTTCTTAGTCATTAATGTTGGACAATACTCAATTCGCAGTTGCTAATGGATTTCAGTGGGCGTAGTCGTTTTTAGCTCGTTGAAATCGGGTAGTGTTAACACTTTTTCATTTGCTTATCTTTCAGGTTGGGCATCCGTTTAATAATGTGTTGCCAACAAAGGTGTGTAGCGTTCTGTAACAAGAAAAACAGAAACATTATTCTTTATTTATGCATAGTTTTGCTATTGGTAAGTATTATTTCTCCTTAAGAACTTCTGTTCCTTACTTTTCAAACAGACCTCCTATTGCTCTCAGTTTATATTATTTCGGTTATATGCGATAAAGACTATATATTTCACTAAATCAAATTTATTCTAATTTTATAACTAAATGTATTTATGCAGTCGTGGGTGGGATGGGGGACAACAGAAAAGCTTCACGAGCTGACACATCACTAACATTGTATTATTTTGTGGGGGTGAGAAGAGGCCAAGACTCAAGTCACACCTTTGTTAGTTTTGTTCTGTAACTTTTAAGCAGCTGGCTGTCCACCATTTTCCAATATCCTTGTTAACGATTACAGTGCTAAAGATAAGTGTACTGTCTTGTTTTCTTATCTAACGAGACGAAGGTTTAATACTTTGTTAATGGCAGTTTGTATCACTTCAACCAACGTGAACGCCCACATGATTAGTTACTTTTGATTGTGGCTGCTTTCTTGGACCAAACTTCTGGCAACTGTTACCAAATCTCTGCGATGAGCTGATAGGCACACAGACACGGAAAACTTATGGACCCATTTCGCAACACACACAAACGCTGTTAACATTTGCAGCTAGACTATATAGTTAGAAACACGCATTTAGACTCGCTAGAGTACTGTAACCTAATTGAAATGTTAAAAGAGCTTTTTACTCACGAGCAAGGTTATACACAGAAGATTCTAAAAAACTGAAAGGGATTGTGGACTGTTCATGGGAAGAGTTTCGCCATTGGCGAATTGAATGTCGGGACGATGTCATAACAAGGTTAAACGGATAAGGAACGATCACCGTGAATATTATAAGCTTTACTTACGTTTGCGGTCAAAGAGGGCAGATAGAATCACGTGAAAGGGAAACGAGGTATAGACAGGTTATTGTTTGCAATGTCGTTGTGGGAGTTATGGTGCGAAACTTTACTTTAAGTGGTGTTTCTATGTTGTTCCACCTGTTTAATTTTGCTATCCGTGTAAGTGGGCGTCTGTCATAGATCGCAAATCGTCTTTTTATCTGGATTAGGGGTGGACTAATGTTTTTTACTAGTACGCCATATGAGCGATTGTCAGTTCTTCAGTGAACTACTTAACAAGATGTATTACTTATTTGAAACAGCAAAACGATTTAATTCTGTTGTAGCCTCCACCGTTTCAGGATCGTCCTTGAGACCTGGTTTGTATTGGTTAGTCTTCTAAAAAGTATCGCTCTGGTTAGGAATCATGACAAAAACTAAGATGCAAGACTAAAATTCTGAGTAGCCGTCTCTGAAGCTGATCATGTGCTGTCAAAATAGTCTTAAGTTATCCTGTATAAAATAAATAAGTATTCTGTATCTATTACGGATAGCCCATACACGAGAATACAAGACAAAGAACACAGGAATATTACCTTATTTAGCTGTCACGTGAGCTCGAACCATAGTGAATTAAAACGCCTGAACCACTGCAACCCCACGTTGACTATTGGTTTGTTGATTGATTTGTACAAGCAAGCATGTTGGGAGACTGCGACTACAGGAAAGTCATTTGATAAGAAGTGTTACAGAAGCCTGTAAGCTGTAACGTGAAACGTGTGATGGAAGTTGAATTCGAGATATGAGGTCGCTTTAGGTAACATGCATGTTGCATGTGACTTAAAAGATTTCCGTTGAGTCAATATATTATTAAATTTTTCGAAATGCTGATGTTCAAAATGGTAAACACCGGTCGGGAGGGCTTCCATCGATAACAGTAAATAAAGAGGAGTAGGTACTTGTTTCTGTCAAGATCCCACACAAAATCTCGCAAGAAAATGAGCAAAAAATATCACGATGCTGCAATGGGTGAGAAACGCGCTGGAAACAGCAACTGACTACGGAAAATGCTATTAAGCTTCTTAGAGCTTGGATAGAGCAGATAATAATTATCTGCTCTGTCTAAAAGATCAGATAATAATTATCTGCTCAGTTTATGGATGCTTTTGCCGATTAATAATTCTGAGGAATCGTATTTGCAGCAAATCAAATTTATCTCTAATAATCCCATATTAGTTGGGAGAAAACGATGGTAAAGGACACTATCTGAAACACTAGTCGAAGTCAGAATTCGTTGAGAATTTAAAAAGCACTGGTGGAAGAAAAGACAGTGAGCCATGCAAATGGAAGCTGGAAATGAGTTTCAACTTCTCCATTTCTGCCATTTAGAATTCCTACACGAATATTATTGAGCAATTTTTCTGGAAGCAGTCATGAAACCATGAATAACATAGTTGTCGTCCTCGGCAATTGAATGTGAATGATATAAAATGATTCGCATACAAATCCGGACATCGTTATTACATCATGGCGTGATTCAAAATGTAATTCCAGCACGTGTCAAAGCACATCGCGCCAAAAGCGACCGTTGCCAAAATACTAAAATATACAAATAATTTTACATTAACCTTTTGAAGTACATCAAAATAAAAGTATTTTCATAATTATTGATTCATTTTATTTTCCTGTAGATTTGAACATTTTATTTTTTTATAGGTTGTACATTAGTATATTTTGTTACGTTCGATCAGTATGGATAATAGCAAAAACTAAAGTTTTTAAAAAGTATTCAAATTCGATGTATTCAAACACTGTTCACAGTGTTTGAATACATCGAACAGCTTTTGAATACAGTTTGAACAGCTGCAAGTCACGAATAGGGTGGCAACATTGTTGGATATTTGTTTTTCTTGATTTACAGTCCTTAAAAAACAACAGGGAGACCATTATTGTAATTAATTAATTTTTTACAAATTAAAAATTTCAATGTTAACTTTTCTCCCTTTTATTGTAATACAGAAGAGCGATTAATGAGTCCGTTATTGAGCAGATGATTTCAGCATTAAAAGTACATCATAACTTAATGGATATTATTGCCAGATTGTTTCTTCCTTTATGAGCAAATTCACCATCTATTTTCCGCCTCTTTTCAACATCTTTACTTGTTCTCTTCGTTCCGTTTCTTTATCTCCTACACTGAAATCAGATTTTCTGTTTATCCCTTTCTATTGACACTCTATCTCAATACAAAAGAGCCTATAGAAGATACATACGATTTAAACCAAAACCAATGTAAATAACAGGACTTGAGTCTATTATAAAAATTACAATAGGGTTTTAATGGAAAAGGCAAATAGTTTCTTAACAAAGATATCGAGATCTCATTACTGTAGAGATTGTATCATAAAGGGTTACTTCTGTGAGAGGCCTAACTATACCAGTGCAGTTGCTGTGGACCGAAAACAGGAGAGAGAGAGATCTATTAATATTTGTTTGCTTGTTTGTTTTTATTTGTCTCTTGGCGTTTTGTAAAATATTGACTCTATTTCTTCAGAAAGGCTAATAAATAAACTTTTATGGATAGAAAGATCAGGGTCTTACTTGGTGGACTGATTATCTGAGGGTAGCTCTTTACTGTTCAGAAGTGACATACCTCTCAAAGTTTTGCACTTGAAATTGATGTTCCAAAGAGCTTCTTCCTTGGATCATCACTGTTCCTAATGTATGTCTTATCATCTATTGGGCAGTGATAGAGTTTATATTACAATTATCTGCAGATGGTATCAAACTTTATAAAGTCATTAACTATTTATGAAATACAATGATACGGGAAAACTTTGGGTTGAAAATAATGGTCTGCGATCCTTTTTCGAACATATACAAACAAAATAAGATAAATTTTAATTACAGAATACAATATGTAAAAATATAGCTCGTAGAATCACTTCACTCACCAAGTTGGAAATGCTATTTGCTGAGTTAGCATCATGTGAAGGGCATATACATAAAATAACTAACATTGCTTCCAGGAAACTTACTTTCCTGAAAAGATCCGCTAATACCCAAATAAACAAACAGTTTGCAAAATTCACTCTTAAACCATATGAAAGTATTCATATGGTTTAAGAGTGTATTAAACAGATCGTTTAAAAGTGCTTTTGAAATACTTCTGATGCTTGAAGATGCATTTTTTCATATTCATTTGTGATTTTGGAATTATCTACGAATTCCTTCAATAGCTTTAGATTTGATTTTTTTATCAATTTAAAAGTGAAACTTATGTCAACGTTAAACGGTTGCATCTAATTTGCCCTTCTAGCATGTTACTGTCCTGAGGCACGTATAATGGTATGTTTTTAAACTGAAATAAATAAATAAATGTTTTCTTGCCATTATTTTGGCTGTTATCAGGTTGTATAATTACACGTTAGAGTGACGCCTACAAGAAGTTGAGTATATGAATAAATAGCTGGAATGCAATTATCACAGGAGGAGGAGGACTGAACAAAAATAAAAAAAAATAAAAAAAATTGCCAGCGCCTCCTCTCCTCATCTTGATCAAAACGAGAAAGCAAAAAATGGGAGGGGGGGGAATCATTGCACCTCTCCTCACCTTCCAAAGAAAAATCCTGGGTGGGAGGATATATGTATCATATACCAAGAGATACTTTTAAGATAGAAATAGAAAGCAGCCCTTTTGATCGCTGTGTGCCCTGAATATTAGATCAAAACTGGAACAATGAAACTGTTCTGTGCGTGGTTTTCTTTTCTGGATAGAAAGAATATGGTTTTGTTTTGCAGCCAGAACTAATGCGACTCTTGTTCAAGGCATTACGACACAGTCACCGGTGCTACACACACACACACACACACAGTGGGGTCTCTAGTTGTGAGCTCTGCTCACTCACTGCGCGGTGGGTAATTACCGTCTATAATAACTGGAACTAGAACTACAGAACAAGCTCTTCATAGGTGTAACCTTGGCTATCTGGGTGGTTTCCAAGGTTACACCTAGCGAGGGTGGGGCGCCACTTCTCTGTCAAAAGCCTAACTGTTGCTTTTTAATGCGTGCGGAGAAAGCTGTCTGTGAGGGACTTCATGGTTATAGATAATGTACAACAGATAGTTTAATGAACAGTAGCTGTGTGACGTCATCGGCTATTTTCTACATTGAAAGAAAAAAAAAATGCAGGGTCGTTGTTCATTCCACTCTAGATAAAGTCATCTTTTATGCTCGTTGATATGACGTGCAATGGCTTTTTTTCAAAATGGAATACACGCATATTATTTTTCGTCAAAAGAACTCTTCTGTATTTATTATTTAAGAATTTCTATTGTTATTTGTTAAAGTATATTGCGCGTCAACGATACATTACTACAATATTAATTTAGGCCTACTTAATTTAATAAACTTGTTATCTCTTTATTAACTTTGTAGGTCTTCTGGTGGTATTTGTTGACCTTGGTTCAACACAGAGCCAAACTGTGTTGAATTCAGACCTGTCACGCCGAGAGGAGTTTATAAATTCGCGAAATTATTCTGACCAGTGCGAAGAAGAAAGTAGCGCGACCAAGGCATTTTCTTGGGGTGCAAGGCTGAAAGGGGCGTAGGACTTCAAGGATTATGATATAAGCCCATAATAATAATTAGGTGGCTTCTGCGCCCAAGATATTTCTGCCTTGGGCGTCGAAATACCTCGTCCCAGCTCTGGTATACATAGGCTCATCCAGAGGCAGGTTTATACACAAGCGCATGAGGTGCTACTTGGTTCAGTAAAGGTTAATATTATACAACGCTATTCACAACGCAATTACACAACGCTATTCAAGACATAATTAAGGAGCAGGCACCAGTGATCTTTTGCCCACTTCCATTCTACTCGCAATTATGATCTAACTGTAAACTATGGTTTATTCGAATTGCAGTTTGAACATCGCGACTGTGTAATGATCTTCTGGAGTCCAGATGCACGAATGGTTTCGGGTTCCACTAGGCTTTTTATAACTGTATCATAACCATTTAAGAAATGTCCTCCTCCCTCTCTTCCATGCTGGGTCCGGGTACTTCTCATCCAGCAAGCCTACTTTTGTACAATCCTGTTGAAATTATCAGAAACGTGTATTCACAGGTTCGCCCAAGTTTGTTAACAAGTTGTTATGAGTTTTAACGAACCCTTTTGATATACGAGGGGTGATCATATAATTCGCGGACTGGTGCAAGATCTTTTCTTAATTGTCATCATCTGAATCTTCTGTAGATTTTTCCTTCTCGAAATACTCTCCCTTGAACTCCACTCACTTTCGCCACAGTCGTACCCACGCATTAAATGCTTCTTGCCAGCCATTCGAAAGACTGCGAAGTGCTTCCGTTGTGGCTCTGCGAGCATCGTTGTGTTGGACGCGAAACGCTTGCCATTCAGAGCTTTCTTCAGGCATGGAAACAGGAAGAAATCACACTGGGCTAAGTCTGATAAATAAGGGGGATGTGGCAGAACCTCGACACCCATGACAGTGATCACTGCCTGCACAATATTAGCCGTCCTACCAAGGCACTCATTACCACACCCTTCATTCATCTCTTTAACTGTTTCCACATTTAAACCCCGTCTGACACAATAACGAATCACATATCGCTGTTCAATCTGTATGTCCGACATGATGTTTGCTTCAAAACGATCGTCAGTGACACGCGGCTAAAAAAACTCTCTTCACGCAACACTAGCTGAACAAGTACTGTTATGCGCACAAAGTCTGCTCAGTAGCGATTAGGGAGAGTGCCTCTAAAGGCAGTTATGGAAAGTCGCGCAGTAAACATAAAATCTTGCACCAGTCCGCGAATTAAATGATCACCTCTAGTAAAAGTTGTTACTCAGTACCTTTATTTTTCATAAGTATAAAAAGGTTGATTAATTCTAATCATTCCAAAAAGAAAATGTAAGTTTACAGATGAAATGTGAAAATGTCGATCTAGACAAAAAAAAAAGCTATGTCCACTTCTAGATATCGTTAAACATGAATAGTTGTTCATGACAAAAGCTGTTAGAACATCGAATTATACTTCTAAATAGCAGTTACCAATTACGAAACATAATTAGATCACTTATTTCAGACATAAATTAAAGACATTATATTCCAAGTTTTATTAACGTTTTTTTAGTTAATTAATTCGTAACTTAACGTTTATTAATTATGTATTAATGCAGAAATTAAAATTTAATTAGATTTTTATAATGCACTCTCACTTGCAGATTTCTAGATGAATCTATGGTTAATATAACCTTTTAATCACACTTGGCGTCATACATACGTCATGTGTGACGTCAATTGATTTAGCATTCTGGCATGTTACTCAGAGTTCCTCTGTTCCGGTTTCACGTTTTGAAAATGTGGTAATCCCAGATATACAGGTTACGAACTTTTTTATGTGAACAAATTAATTGCGTATGTATTTTACTGTGTAAAATACTCTGCGGTGATATCTAAAGAAATATTAATACCATCAGCCCCAACCCTCTAGTATATTTTCACGAAAATTGTTTTTACACACGGTGTAATAGAGTGTGGTTCGAATCTTGTGAAAACGGAAGCAATTTTTATGGGTTTCTTTCACATCGTAGCTGAGTTGGTCGGTCTCAGATAGAGGAACCTTGCATTACAGACACAATATACCGATGCCTCACGGTACTCGTTGCCTTGGCGCAAACATTAAACCAGCAAACAACAGTAGAAACTCAGCATATATTAAGTTTAGTTTTTATTAAACAAAGAGAGGTGCCAGGTACTTCAAAGATTTTGTTTGTTTTCACTAGCAGCTGAGTTAATCGAAATCGAGTGACGACTGCATACTTATATCCCCCGGAAGTTTTTCATCCTGCCAAACAGGAAAATTGATCACAAAATACAGGCAATTTACATACGCAATATATTAACACCTTGTGTCGTTGCTGCAATGCAAATCCAGACAACTCCACCGCATTTTCGAATGTTTCTCTTAATTATTATTTGATTGATGTTGAAGGATTGTCGTCGTCTTTGGAACTGATATTTGTTTTAGATGTTATAAATATCTTATTATGTAATAATAAGATAATTATAAGATAAGATAATTGCCGAAAAACTGTGTGAGGATGCAACATACCGGAAAGAGATCTTCCAGGATTCGTACAGACTTACCGAAATATGAATCGGCTGCAAAGTACCAAAGAATTTAGAGTAAAAGAGAAACTTTCTGCTTTCAGAACAATAATAATTTGTTGACTGTAAAAATATACCTTCTGTAACAGTTATGTAAATATGTAATTTATAGATGGAATTATTAGTGAATTGTAAATATATCAGTTGTATAATGTATGTACAGAATCATCAATGTGTATATATATTAAACATAAAATGTGTATATAATATTTCGGGACGAGACTACGTGTTCAGTATATGTAACCCACTGCACGTAGTATCTCGTACCCTGATATGTACTTAGCACCCTCCTGGCACTTTGCCGTCCCGGGGTGGTTTCCTTATGGAAATAAACGGATAATAATAATAATAATAATAATAATAATCTATAGTATGAACTCTAGCTCAAGCTACAGCTGACAAGAAGTTCTTAACGGTGCCGTAGGAACCGGGATTTGAACCTAGCATAAACGCAATAGAAACTACCGTTTACAAAAATTAAAAATACAGTAAATAAATAAATTGTATTAGTGTCAAGAAATACAAGCAAATTACAAATTTTCGTAGCCAGCTACGTTTACAGAGTCTTCTTACAGAGTAAGGAGACCACAGGACTAACCTAACCACAGGCTACCTTCGGAGTACGAAGACCACCGGACACTAACTTTTGTGAAGCCTAATAAGACAGTTATTGTGAGTTCGTTGCTGGATTACACTGATGCTGTTCTGTCTTTGTCACCTTTAATAAACAACCATGGGTAAGAACTAAAAATTTTTAATAATTTTTTTTTAAAATAACATTCTAGACAAAGTGTCCCATTCTCCAACTTAAAAGAGTTTTTCATAAGACCAATTTGATGAATGCGAAAAGATTGTGATGATTTTTAGTGGATTTGATCATGGAACTTCTTTAGCCTTGCCGTCAGAAGACATTTCTCTTATTTTCAACTCATTAGTGCTATTCTTTGAAGATATTTTCAAATAAAAACACTTGTCACCTACAATCATTTATGGTTTAGAAATTTTTACTCAATGTTTTGACAATCGGTTCAAAAATAGGGTAATTATCAACTAACCGAACTGATATTTTTGTGGTTTACCTCAACAGTCATAAATGACAAGATTTCAATTGTACAGTAAAATTATATCATTTTTTTCTTAACTTATTTCGAGCATTCATATTTAGTAGGGAAAGGCAATAGCAGTGAAAAGAATGAGAAGAAAACAGCAAACCGGCACTCCCATGTGATATATCTGGAAAGCGGAACTACATGGCTGATATACAAGTATGCATTATGTACCTAAAATAATCACTTTTAATTATGGGTACCTGGATGGTTGCCAAATAAGGAGAACAAAAGCACATTCGTTTCAGATCAGGTAAGCTTGATTGAGAATGATATATGTACAATATGGACCGACCACAAGGACAGATAGTTTTCAAAAGACTGTTCTTGTATTATTTAATATAAAAAGAAATATATATTATTCAACTGTCTGTGTTGCTATAGCAACCAGTCACTATGGCATCGTTTTCACATTATCATGGTTAACATTGTCACGGTTTACAGATCACATTGTAATATCATCTTTGTTTTTGGTTTACCATTACACTTTTGAAAAGATGTTCGGTTTTCGTTTTGTTTGATATTTAGTTGTTGGATTTCAGGTCAGCTGTTTTGATTAATGATAAGGCAACTCAGACCAATAGGCTCGCAGTCCTTTGAAGTAACTGTGCATAAAATGTAAAAAAATAAATAATATTATATCGTTAAGTGATGTTCTTTGACAGATAGGATAAAACTGCAGGTTTACTCAGTAATTTTTCCCTTTCAGTGGAACACATCTGTACTTGTTAAAGAAAGGAATTATCATTTGAGACATTAAGACAGAAATAACTTCTGATATGTCTTATCACATCTTAGTGAACAGTTTTCTTTTCTTTTTTTAATATTTGAGAAAATTTTCTTATCCTTTCTGTACGTAGAATTCAGATTGATTAATAATATTATATTTTAAGCTTTTTTTACACAATACTTTTTATTCTTTGTTCGATAAAGTATTATTATATTACATCTATCTGTAAGAAGCTTCAAGTCGTTGAAAGTAGGTCTGTCAATAAAAATAGTGGTTACATAAATTTTACTTTCATCATCTCTTTGGAGTTCTTGACTGCCAACGTGGCATCGTTCCCAAAGTGGCATAATTTCACTTTGGAGTGATATGGCGTAGTTTGATGATGACGTCAATGTCGTGACTGGAGTGCATTACGTTAGATAGTGAAAAGATAAAATTTAAAGCGAAAATAGATAACAAAATGATAACTTTTCTTAATTATTTATTGCGTTTATCAATTTCTAAATCTATTGATAAGGGGGGAAAATTACGGAACTGTTTCACAATTTATTTAAATTCGATGTAAACACAAAGTTATTTAGTATTTTGACTCTCTTGATGTATTCGATGAAGGACCGAGTTATTTAGTATCCTTACTTTCTGAAGTATCCGGTGTATAATTTTTATATTAATTTCGTATTTTTATTTTTTTCTAATTTTATATTAATTTCATATTTGCGGTACGCGGCCATGTAGGCAGCATCGTTATATCCCCACAGAGCTTATGACTAATTTGTCAAAAATACAGTTTCACATTGGCTTTTGAAAATGCTGCTTAGTAATATTCGATTTTTTGCATTGCCTTCTTCCTTATAATAAGAATTCTATTAGTATCTTATGATATTTGTGTTGGATTTTCATAATTAATTATTAAATGCAAAAAAATTAAACTATAAATATAAACGTAGCGTTTTATAGATATAAAAGTTCATATATGTAAATATAAATTTATCAAGAAAAATTACATCGTATTTTGAAAAATGCATAATCAGTGGTAAGGAACTGTTCTTGTAGACCACAGCCTATCCTTCTGCATTTTATGTCAGGTGACCACAGCCACCTTCTGCATTTTATTTCTGTTGTCCCCTGTCCGAAAAAAAAAAAAAGTTGAACGCTCCTGCTTTAAGTCATTCTGGGGCAGAAGAACCTTTTTTTTTTTTTTAAATAAAAACAAATGATACTATTAACCATGGCCTTCAACTGTAAGACCATTTCAGAGCGAGAAAATACAGAATACCATGTTATTTCAACCTGTCATCTAGGTTTCTTTATTCATGAGCATCTTCCATGTAAAATTTGCATTTCGTGGATTGGATTGTTGTGCCATGAGTAATTGGTATCAACCTAAAATTTTAAATTTATCATGAAAACAAAATACAAGAATCGCTTTGGGACTGCCAGCGATGTTATTATGCCGACAACATCCCAGTAAAAATAAAACAGCTATGTGAAGAAAAGTTGTTAAAAATCATTCACTGATGAGCTACGGTTGGATATTTGTAATACATAGTCTACAGCTGTATAATAAATGATTACCAATTATTCCAATATGTATTTCGTGATATTTATGTTGAATAATACTTTCTTTATTTAAAATTTATATAAATGGGGTTAATGAAAGGTCATCTTTCTTGGCTCATGGAATAATGGAAACAGTTTCTGTGGAGTGACGAATCGCGTTTAGTAGTCTTACTGTAGAAGAGCGATTATCTGATCCGAAACCAACAATTCTGAGGTCTACATTGACATAATGGATAGTTTTGTGGTGGCCGCACACTCTGGTAGTTCACGGAAACAGGCCCCCTCCATTTCAGTATGATAACACTCCATCACAATCAACAAACATTGTAAAAACCTGGTTTAAGGAAAACGAGGTTCATCGTTTGAATCCCATCTAACCTTTGGGATGACCTGGGATCCACATTAGTTAAGAACAGATAGTCGAGCTCCATAGTATTATTTATTTTCTTTATTGTCTTTAAATTAATTTTTAAAGTTACAATTTTATTGTATAAAAAATAGACTGCCTTGGTAGTACAAAAAAGAATTCAATGCCTTCACAGGTATCTGTTATAAACAGGCTTTTCTAGTAGCTCGTTTCACTCCCATCACGTAAATCAGCTGGCTCTTCCAAGACTGTCACTCCCCTGTTTCGAAAAGACTCCATATAATTTATTAATATTTGCAAAATGAAATTTTAATACATCTGAAGTGCAATTTAAATAAATATTCTGTTTATATTCAGGGACTACCACATCGGAGATCAGAGGAGTTCACGAGATAGAGAATACAATAACATTATCATATTTTTGATACATATGAAATCAACTAGGCGCGCCATGGACTCTGTACTATTTTGAATAATATTATTACAGAATATATTACTACGGAAGATATACATTCGGAAAAATCGTTTTATAAAATATCCCATGCTAGTTTATTCAAGAAATCACTTCTCCTCCATTTTCACATAAGAACAAGGAATGCAAAGAACTGTAATAATAAAATTTGATATGTGAAATATTACTAATAAATAACAAAATTCAGAAAATAGCATAATACAAATTTATTTATAAAGTATAAGGGTTTCAGAGTCACAAAATATGCTTAATCACATTTAATCTTTTGTACAATAGGTAGAACTGAATTTACTAAAGCGACACAAAAAATGACAACACTAAATATAAATATTCAAAATTTTAACGCGATAGTAAATGTTACTAGAATACGGATATTTTTCCTACAGTCATTAACAAATTAGCCTTTCTCATCTTTGAAACTATAATATCATGTACAATGCTGAACTTTCCAATCGGAAACTGTTCGGAATAAGTATTTGTGACCGTTGGCAATGATGGCGTTGCAAACACTCGTGGAAGTCGACTGTCTGTTCCTAACTAATCTGTGGAACTGGAACACAGTGTTAGCATAAGTTCAATACGCCCCTCTTCTACATCTGGTGATTGCACTGAAGGTTCAATGGACACATATTCAGCTGCCTGCTGTATAGAACTATTTGAAAGTGGCCTGCAACTGATCGATACTATCAATAGGAAAAAAGGAGGCCTACACTTTATTAATTTGTTCATTGTGACTGTGTCCAAATACCTTTCTTCGCATACAAGTCCAAGTAGAAGTTCTTGAAGAAATTCGGCTAGTGGGATATAAGCCTAGACATTTCGAAGCAAATCACCATCGGTAGTAAGGCCAATTTGGTTGTTTTGGATTTCCGCTGAGGCAAATAAGGCCTTGTGGCATCAGTATAACGCATGTAAATTATATGGTTCGGTTTGCCTCTTTGTGGGATGGTGTTCATTATATAGCTTGTCTCGTTTTGTGTCAAAAATTCGAGTTTAGGGAAGGGGGACAGGGAAAATCTCTTCGCTTGGCTAACTCGGCCACGGTGTGAAGAATGTCCATAAACGTTCCTCGTGTCCAGACAGGTATCGAACCGATACCCTTTCTCACAGAGTGTGGAAGGACTGCGGTTATAACCACTGTACTAGACGTGGGAGAAATCAAAATCATTATATAGACACGGAAGTTTATATCCGTTAAATGAATATTACTATATTAGGACAGGATATATTTTTCATCTTCAAATGGGACGACAAAAGTTGAGAGTATTGAGGTCAAGCTAAAATTTGACATAAAAAAAGTGAGTGCGAATGTCAACTTCAAAATGTTGTAATAAAGTACTGCAGCGAAGCTTGCAAGATATAACGGGACACCATATTCAGATATTCCAAGTAATCAAACATCATAAATTTTATTAATTTCAAAGAAGAATATTATGATAAATTTATTAGTTTTTTGAGTAAACATTTAATAAAACCAATTCCATAAGTAAGTAATCAAAATGATTAGAATTTTCTTGTAATTTTGGTTTTCGACTTGAAGTTGTTATTCAGACCAACATTCCAGTATTTGTTACTGTGTGGATTTTCCATGATTGCATTCGCCAGTTCGTTTAAAAGTCGTCATCTGACAGTTCTGAATCTTCTTCATCGTCAGCTACACACACATAACACCTTCCCTATTCAAAAAGGAAACCAAATGAATGTTGAAATAAATGCCCAGTTAGTCAAAAGATAATTTTATTATGAAAACCAAGTACTGTAATCTATGGTAAGGACATCTGCTACCAGCCAACAAAGATCATTAGAGTAGTGTAGTGGCGCATCCAGAAAAGGAGGGGCGGGGGATTCATGTTCCATATCAGTAGCTTTTACAGTCATCAAAAATTGACAATTATATAACATAAAACAAAAAATTCCCCGGGGAACTTTAGCTGTCCCTCAGCCCCGTTGTGACCGTTGGCAATGATGGCGCTGCAAACACTCGTGGAAGTGTTTGCAGCGCCATCATTTTTAAAATAAAATTAATTTTATTTTAAAAGAAAAACAATTAAACACAGGAAAGGTCCCACTGGCAGTTTTTATAGCGAATACAAATTTCTGTCGTACTGTAGAACAATGGAAGGATGGAAAAAGAGAAGTAACTTGTAAACACAGGATTTTAATTTTTTGTCAGGCAGAGGAATTAGCCTCGACGAAGAAACTTTAGTTCGATAATTTTGAATTTTAACGCTGAAAGAAAGAAGAGGAATTACCGATGCCAATACACAGTACAGGATGCCCATAAATCGCCTTGAAAGACTACGTTATTTTGTGAATAGGATACATGATACATACCTGAAACCATTTCTAGGTGATAGAGAATCTATTCAAATTTTTATTCAGCAATCGAAAAATGTGCGCACTGTGACATGTAAATGTTGGTATTTTAATCAATTTGGCGGGGATTTCGATGTGGGTATTTTGACCAATTTGGCGTTTTGACTGTAGGAAATTTGATTGTCTTCTGTTCGGAAAAGCGCATATGGAAATATCTATGGAAAAGGCATATAGAAGACAGAAAGAGGTAAAGTAGAAACGTTTTATAGAGGGACACCGCTACAAATATGAAAAGAGAATTTTGTAGAAGGAACTGAAGAATTGACTACGTTATCTCATTGCCACTCCTAAAGCATAAACATCTAGCCGTTAGAATTTCATTATGTGAATAATGAAAAGTGTAGGTAAATAAAGACACCCTTGAGGTGTTCAAACATTGGCCAAGTAGTTTTAAGACAGAGACCCTCCGTTATTATATCTAGTGAATAGTCAGCGATGAAAGTGGGCGATCAATTACCAAAGGTGGAAGACAAGGATCAGAAGACTCTCAGTCAAACCTGATCAAATGTGGCTTAAATGCTTAGAACTACTATTTGATGCTCTTCAAACATTTACATCCAATTTATCCATATATATATATATATATATATATATATATATATGAGTGACTTAACTGAAAAGATCGCCTTGTGATGGACACTGAAAAAACCCATATTGGCAATCATCAATTGGACGGATGGTTTAGAGGTAGTGTAGGACTGGCGGTCAATGTATTTCTACATTACTTTAAGAAGACTGAAGGCCAATACAATGATGACTGAATGGCAGAAAATTGCCTTCCCTTTTTAGCAAGTTGAGAGATATGGGTTAATTTTCTTGCAGAAGGAAAACAATCGAATAAAGGACGCTAAAAGCAACACTAGTAATAAGCTAGCTCTGGGGTACCATTTGAGATATGACATCGGAGCTTGTGACTTGCTGATATAAAGATTATTATAATCTCTTTCTGCCAAAAAAAAAAAAAAAAAGTTAAAAAAAAGGGCGGAATTGACTGGGTTGTGTTCGGTATGTAGGAGGAGATTTATAGAGATCATCAGTAGAAGAATTTGGAGAAAATTAAGTTGCTAAGTCAGCTTTATTTTTATATAAAGGTACAACACAACTCTCACAATTCAAAAGAAATGTAATTAATGATCGACGGAAGCTGCCAATGACATTCGGAATGGAACCGAAAGCGCAAAAATTCAATTTGGACAATAGGTTATTTTTCTACTCTTCAAATTTTCAAATTAGAATTGGATTTATTAATAATAAAATTGATATTTTTATAATTTCATTTTCTTCTCGCTGTTTTCAACGATGGGAGATTAGGAGATGAATTTCGTATAAGAACGAGAGTTTTAAAAGGAATGACGAAACAAGGATTGCATTCCTACCATGACGCCTTACGACAGTTTCTCCAATCTTTAGTGATCTTTAAATCACGAAAGCAATTCCTTTGGGATCAGGGACAGTCAACCTTACCACTGTTCTTCGCCTATGTATATTCTTTTTGTATAAACAGTTGGTGCTAGGTCTTCCGAAATGGCAGCTGCTCGGAATCTGCTATTGCTCCATATTTTTTTGTTTTTTATTAGCTAGACGTATGAAATTGCTTCCATAATGTAATATTTGTTTAATAAAGAACATACAGTTCACCCATCTGGAATCCTCACACAAAGACTTTAACTAACAAAATTGAAGCAGTCCAATAAAACTTTATCCGTTACCTTACGTACCGCAATCCTCTATTCTATCACTCAGTGTATTATGAATCGCTGTGTGATTACTTTCATCTAAGGCCTCTGTGCGCTAGAAGAGTTACTGCTGACATCGCCCTCCTAGCCAAAGTAATCACTGGAATTTATGAAGCATCTGATATCCTGAGTAAAATAAACTTCAATGCTCCCTGTAGACAAGTCAGGAACCTTACACCGTTTCGCCTTGACTCTGCCAACACGGACTTAATGAAGTTCAGTCCACTGAACAGAATCAGCAAATCAGCAAATGACTCTCGCATTGACTTCTTTGACAACTCCCAATCACTGATGAACTCCATCCACAAGTTTGCCTCTTCACTTAAACTGCAAAGTGACTAGCTCACATCTAATTATTGTAGCTTATTATTTGTTATATTATTTTTCTATTCTCTAACGGATTAATTATTACTTGTTTTACCGGTAACTTAACTTAATACAATCCTCTTTTGTACATATGCTTTATTGTTTGAATTTGTATCAATGTTTATCGTCCTGTAGGATTTCACATTATTGTTATTATGTTTATTGATCTGATCTCAGATACACTGTTAATGGTTACCTGTTGTGTATCTTTTTATTAATAAAATAAAATAAAATACTGGCCATTGTCTGAATACGTATACATATTGGCTTGTATGTGATGAACCATTTTATATTATTTTTTGGGTATTAATATATTCGTATTTTGAGAAAATGTTACTTGCTTTTATGATTAACAAAAACATTCATGCGCTGGAAAAACCTTTATCTGGACACTGTGATCTACTTCCAGGTTCAAGAGTTTTTATTTTCTGCAAATTTTCAGTTTTTCCGGAATGTCCAGAAAATTTGCCTCCAAGATTTTTCCTCAATAATAAAATGGGTCTACAACATGCAGGAAGCTACAGGTTTCATCGAAGTCGATTTCTAGCTTTTTAGTATCCTTATCGCCTTAAGCAGCAAGGCTTGGTACGTTTGCAATTTCTTCCTACTCATTTCTTTGAGGAAAACTGAAGACAATAACTTCAACCTTGGACAATAACTTCTTTACTTATAAGTAAAGATTTATTCCTATACATCTAGGCAAAGATGGTTGTTTGGATAAGGTATGATTTCGCTAGTTTCCTCAGGGTGTTCAGTTTGGATAACTGGTTTTAGATATTGGCAAGGCAACTCAATTTGTAAGCCTGTGTTTCGTGCTTATAACTTGCTTGTGTTCTAAGGCTGGTTTGTTTGTCTGCAGAATGAACTGGGTAATAACTGCGAAAAAACCCCTACACCACCGCCAGAAATCGGTTACCTGATTTCGATTGAAAAAGCAGTTTTCTTCACTTCCTCCATGGCGCAGGGCTGCATCAGTTACTTGAGCATTTTCAGCCATAAATCCGCAGTAATTGGACATGAACAGAAGAAAGATGCTACCGAGATTAGCTATCATTAAAAGTCAGTAGCAATCAAAAAAAGAGAGTAAAAGTTCAACAGTATTGTGTGATACCGTCTCTCTTCAAAATTTAATTAAATCTGCTATCGTTCAGTTCTGTGAAGATAAAAAACGGAATTTCTTCGTTGTGTGTGCTATCTAAGACTGTTGCCTTGAAATTAGAAGGAAAAAACCTGATGAGCTGCTAGCATTTCATTGTTTTGTTGAACTAAGGAGGAATTACACTTTCTTGGACATCAAGTGACATAAGCAGCAGTTGTTTTCCACTCTAAGGTTTCTTTAAGTCAGTGAACCCATTGCACGAGAGGCGCTGTGGTATTTTGTATACATCTACTTAATCTCCTTACGGTATGCTCTTCTGAAATTGAGTAATTCTTTTACAATCTGTTACTAATGTTATAACCGTAACGAAAGGACTTTTTTTTTTTTTATTTTACTACGCTGGATTACGTTAGCCTTCACGGCAATTTGTCCTTGTTTTTTCATCCCTTTTTTTTCCTCTTTCTCTCTCGCTTTTTCAATTTAGGGGAATAGGTGATTTTTAACTTCGTGCATTAGCCACAGGTAATTGTTTCCATCACATTAAAAAAACTGTGTAGAAACCAGATCTACTGACACAAAAAATAAATGTGAAAAAAAGCACGCCATTTTCCATCATAATATTAATATCTGTTAAAAGTTTTTTTTGTGTAAGTTTTAACATCAACAAATAAAATTACAATAATTAGTTATATGGAAGTTTTAGTGTAATATCCTCTATCAGAAGAAGGTTTCTGGGACCCCAATCTTCTCTATTTGTTTCATTGGTCTGTTAAAGTAATTTACAACTAATAAATTTATTCCTTATTACCATTTAACAATTTTTGTGCGTGTTCCAATAGGCAAGAAATAACTTTTGAATCGAAAATAGATGCGCTTATGATAAATAAATGCCCCCTGACAACTGAAGAACTCACGAGGGGTGTTCAAAAAGTTCTGATAATTGCGTAAATAAATAAATTTCTCGTGAATAGATTTATTCCAGAGATAGCCGAGGACAAAAGAGCTTTTTCATTCATCATGGATGCATACAAGAACATATTGATTTAAGGGAGTCAAAAATTTCGGAGCCACAGTTCACAACAGCCCTAATATTTTTTGTGGCAGCGTACAGACCGAAACCCACAAGCTCCTTACTTGTGGTTAATCATATTAATGATACAACCAGGATCCCTTTACCAAAAAAAAAAGTTTCCTTTAAATCGTAAGTGGGGTTCGAACTCACGATCACCTCTTTGTTATATAGGCGTAACGTTTTGATCAATTACGCTATATATTTTAAAATCAGAATAATCAAAATAATCCAAGGTCCGGTCGCCATCTAAAGCAAATAATCCTGAAACAATTGTCTTAATGGAATCAAACGTTTCGGAAAGCGAAAGAAGAATGTATCAGAAGTGGACAGAAAAGTCAAAATGTCCGAAATATCCCACCTAAGCATTTTGACAATAATCTATATGTATATGGCAATGTCTAAACTTTTCTAGAGGGCTGCTGTTGTTGTTGTTATTTGGTTTTTAGGGGCATTAGTAACTAAGGCCATATTGCTCCTGGAATATGCGGTGGTCATTCCCTGACCTTTCCGCATCCTTCGTATTTGGTTGTGACGGGCTCGAACCCCGGTCTAATCAAGAAGCGTGTGCTGCTGCTCCTTCCCACCTGACTACGGAGGCGCCTCTAGAAGGCTGCACAGAAATCTTTCTGTTTAGGGCAAACATAAGAGAGTGGACTCAGTAAAGAAAATTTTAAAATTAATTTTTAGTAATATTCTTTGGGCTAAAAAAGTTGCCATGTTTTATCAGTCAAATATAACAGCATTTTTGTGACCCTGAATCTAGGGGCGGTTCCAGGATTTTCAAAAGGGAACTCAAACATTTAAAAGAGGAGATAAAGAAATGTTCCGGGAACTCATTAAGCTTTAATCATCGTGTAGCAGTAAAAAATCTAGATTATTTTGATTGCGGTCCAAATCCAAGTTGCAGGCAATCAAATGGAAGCATAAGTCACCTCCAGCCTTCCAAAATGTCGAACCCTTCTGTTAACCAGAAAAATTTCATGCTTTCGGTTTTCTAGAATCAAAAGAATCAAATTATCAATATCAAATTATTATTACTCATTTTTCAATATTAAAAACTGCAGTTCGAGAGGAAGGAAGTGAAAAGTTAAATCATGAAAACCTCCTTGCTCACAAAGCTCAAGTTGCACATGCTAAAATTGAAGACTGTGGACTAGAAAAACGAAATTGTTATAGTCCCCCTCATATGGCTGATCTAGCGTCTAGTGATTATTTTGTTTGTTTAGAAACCATTGAACTCAATTTAAGGATGATGAGGACATGATCAGAACTGCGAAGACAGTTTGACAACCAATCTTAAAAATAGATAGATTGCATGATTGAGTTCCTTTTAAGCTAAATCCAATTTAAAATTAACTTATATTTCAGGCTGGAAGGTGGCTGCTAAATAAATTATTCACGAACAATGTTTATTGAGCAAAGAGTTGGGTTGTTTTGGTATAAGGACAAAACAATTCAGGGGTCAGTGTGTCATGTTTTTAAATTGGTGTGTTCCACGACCGGATTATCTGTCCGGAGAAGATTAGGACTGAATCTTTCCAACAGGGCAAGGACAAGTGATATAAGCATCAAATACGCTTTTCCTGTTAGAGAATCTAATCCTGAAATTTTGATGATGCCTTCATTATTTACGCTTCTTGTCTAAAACAGAACATATTTGGATTTAAGTTACCCACCTTCATTTCTCTCCAGCAGGCCGGGCAGTTCAGAAAACGGCATCCTAGGTCACATTCACGGAAATCTCTTCTTTCTGGGTCTCCACATAGCAGACAAGAACGTTTACCAAAACCAAGTTTCCTTAGCCAACCTAATGCACGCGGATATTCACGAATAAGTGCTGCGAAAAGTCCCTCGTCTATCTGTTAAAAAAGAAACAAAAAAATAAATAAATCAAACTGAAAAAAAAAAAAAAAACATTATGTAGACGTGTTATCAGACATCTACGAAAACGCTCCCAAGTTACTAGAACGGTGAGGATTGAATATTCTACATTTTATTGCTTTCCTTGAGCATATATACATATACAGTAGGACCTTGATACCAGGAGCAAGGTTATCTGAGAACCTCATCTAACATGTCATTCTTAAACTAGCAGCGAATATTTCTCTGACAACTATCTGCCATAGCAGAATATTTTAGTACACTTATTCAGTTTACGATGTGTCGAGGTTTTACCACAGGCTCTATACGTATGTATGTAGGACAAACATCTGTCTCTTTGATAGAATATGTCGACATAGAAATTTTATATACAAAACGAAGAGATTTACTTTATTTGGGAAGATAATCTGAGGGTTAGAAATTAAGTTTTTTGTTTGAGTTTCTGCGTTAGCTTCTCATGCGTTACAATCTGTAACCATTATTGCTCCTTACTTCAAGGTACAAAACACAATTTGCTCCTAATTGGTTTTTTCTAGTTTCAGCACCCGAATACTAAATAAATACGGGACAGCTTCGATTTTTGTTTGTCAATCTAAAATTTATTATTCTATGTTTCAGTTTCATTATGCACGTTAGAGTGACCAAGTAAGTTAAAACATATATTTCTATCCTTTTAATTAATATATATATATATTTTGTCCTCGCCATTTCCCATTATTATATGGGGTCAGCGTTTTTATTGTTTTGGCATGCAATTTTGACGTCAGGAAGGCCGAATGCCCTTCCTGACGTCAGCCCTCATCCTTTATTCGGGTTGGGAATATGCGGTGGTCATTCCCTGACCTTCCTCATCCGGTGGTCACGGGTTCGAACCCCTGTCTAATCAAGAAGCGTGTGCTGCGCACTACTGCTCCTGCCCACCAGCGACGAAAGCGCCTGTAAATAAGTATCAGTATTGTTCTAAATATACTTTGGTGTTTGCCAAGGTGTGGCTAGGACCACCTAGCACAATAAATAAAAAAAAAAAAAATGTAATAAGTGCACATAAAAATGAGACTATTCTTATTGAGAGGGAATCCGAGATGGAAGAGTAACAAAATGTGTTGCAATTGGTTGAAAAATTGTATCATTTATATTCCATTTTCTTTAAATATAAAGATTTTCAGATTTTTTTTTTTTTTTTCCCTTTCATCATTTGTACTTTGGTGCCATCTTACTTAACAAGTACCACTGGATTACATATTTAATCTTTCATTCTTCTTAATATGGGTTGAGTCTCCTTTGAACGTCTTCTCCATTGCTCTTTGTTGTCTGCCAACCGATATATAGATCCTTGATTATTCAAAATCACATGATTCTGATTTTGAATGAATTGCGTGAATTGCTAAGAACATTCATTTCAAAAAGAGCGAATCACCCTTTTTATGCAGTGCCACATTGCAAATCATGGTTTAATAAATGTTGATAATACACAAAATATTTCATTTAGACTGCTGTCAGATAGGCAAATAAAAACATAGCATTTTTATTTACTCATCTGGCACATCTGGGATTAAATTTGTGAATAAACCATGCACCCTTTTTGATTTCAATTTTTTTAGAAAAAAAAGGCACTGGTTATTTGCACAAAAACAGTAATTAATATATTTAATTATAATATAATCAATCCAACGTTTTTCTGAAATCAAAATCTCTTATAACAAAGTAAAGAAATAGAGAAAAAAAATTATAAAAAATTCCAGGATATTCAGTTCTTAATTGATTAAAAATAATTAATGCCCATGACACTACTGGCAATTTGATTATATTTCAAAGGATACATATGAATTGTTCAGTATTTTTACATCATTTGAAGAGGTTAATGATATTGCTACTTTAGCATTCATTTCTTATCAATGTCATGCAAACATTTTTTGTAAGCCAAGGAACCCTTTTTTCTTTTGATTTTTAGCTTTACCAGATCTCTTAAAATATCACTGTTTCATTGTGATCAATAAATCCACCTTCAAAATGCCCTTACTCATTACAAAGTGCAGATTTATCTAGATTCAATCACTTATCTTGGCTTCCAGAAATTCTGGGGGGGGGGGGAAGCTCATTCAACATACTAATTTTTGCTATGTAAATCATGGTACATTGAACAGGAAGTACACCTTCTTGCAATGCACCCCATGGACTTGTCTGCAGAATACAGTTTTCATACCACTGCTTTATATGATATTGCTCTTGAAGGAATACTTCAAGGGCAATACCTTTTTGTAAATACACACACAAAATATGCCACAGCCAGCTGCTGTGTGTAATTCATATCTTTAAATTTATTATTATTTTTTTTTTTTCAGGGACGACTCATATTAAATATTGGTCTTGTGCAAGAATTGCAGTTGCCAATTCCACCTTCCATCATCAAAGACAAAATTGAAGCAAAACGTTTAAATAAATCATCAACCCTTTTATTAAGACATCCATTGCAATAAAAATAGTCACTTTTAATAAAAAGATGCTTTATTTTACAGCTTATCCAAAGGATACTCTATACTTTATACAATTTATGTTTACATTTATAAGTATAATCTTTCATTCCTCTCATCTTCACAGGACCATCTTCCATTTGAAGTTATGTACAACAATCATTATCAGATCCTCCTTTTAATTAATATGATTCATTTAATTTATATAAAATAATTATTTTAAAAAAGACAATGTTTTAATAAAAGCCAGAAAAATTGTGCTGCTCCTATAATTTTATGACTATGTTATTTGGACAATCAGATCAGATAACATAAAATATCTAGAATCTATATAGAATAATTTTATGAAATTTCTGTTATAAAAACAATATATTCAAATAATGTAAATGTTAATGATCTCTTTAAAAAATGAATCTCATTTGTTATCTTCCGGGAGGCTGCATCAGAAATTGTTTTCTTATTTGAATTAGAAAACGAAATGACTGACTATTCAATGTTATTCATAGATTTTGAATTCTATCTCCCTTTGTACTATTAAAAAACATTCGAAAATAATGCTCGGGATAATTATTATAAATTTAAGTGGATTTACCAAAATATTACTTTTAGGTGATACGCATGAAATAGATGTCTCCCATGAATATAAATAATTTAATTTATTTTATTCAAATAGAAAACAAATACCCGATATTTAATTTAGTAAATTCAGTAAATCGATTGATTTCATATTCAATGTTTTAAATGATGCATGGATTTATAAAATTATTATAAATAATAAACTATAATAAACTTAATTTTACTTAATATTTCAATAAATGAAAGAATTCTATTTTATGGTAAAGGATCAAATAACTGTTCGAAATAAGGTTCATAATTAATTATTTTTAGCAATTAATTGCAAAAGTTTTAACAATAATAAATTGTAAAAGTTTTAAATACAGTTAACTGTAAACTTTTAAAAACAATTAATTCCTGAATGTGTTAAAATAATTAATTGCTAAAAACATCCATCATTTTTACGAATTTTATTATTTTTGCTAAAGGATTAGGAAAATAAATGACCTTTTATTTATTAAAAAAATGCTATTTTAATTTTTAATTGACAAAATTAAAATCAAAACTTTTTATGATTTAAAAATTAAATGCTATATTTTACGTTTTGAAAATCAACTTTTGGAATTTTATTACATGTACACTGTTATTAGAATGGCTATCATGTTATCTATGAATGACCTCAATCATTAAATATATAAATAAAATAAATAAACATTTGGAACTGCCTGGACTCTCGACTCTAATATGAAGAGTACAGAAGACTGAGAGAGAGAGAGAGAGAGAGAGAGAGGGAGGAAGAACTATCAAACACAAAAAAGAAAAAAAAAGAAAAGCAAAGCAACACAATGAGAGAGTGAATGTTTCAGTGTACAGAATGCACAGCCACCACTTGGTTCCACCAATGTTACGTTGCAATGATTGACTTGTATCCTTACACACCGATAACCTTTTAAGGAAAATGATAATGATAATAATCTTTAAGGAAGTTTACCGAAATGGCTCTATCTCGTGCCTGCTTTCGGATACGATGACTCACGTGACGCATGAAGGCTTTGCGTTTCTTTAGTCGTGAATTATACAAAAACAGAGTCCTCTTTTTTTCTCTCTATAGAAAAATAAAATAGACTTTATAAAAGCCGGATAAGGAGCGTACGGGACATCCCTTAATTAAGGGAGTATCGAGAGATAATTGTAATAAATCAGTCATTGTATTCCATTCCATCTCAAAATCTAATATCCTGTTACAGTTCAGATTTTATTAATTTCTATTAAGTAACTGGCAATTTATGAAATACAATTTTTATAGAGATTAGGCAAATAAATGATTCTTTTTTAAAAATGCTATTTTAATTTTTAATTGACAAAATTAAAATCAAAACCTTTCATGATTTAAAAATTAAATGTTAATATTAATTAATATCTAATTTTCAATTAATAAAATACTGTAGGAAAATTTAATTAATTTCAATATTCATTTAACAAAAAATTAAAATATTCAATTTTTAAAATATTTGACATTAATCTCAGTTTTGTTTTAATGTCAACTGGATTTTATAGTAATATTTTAAAATATTAAAGTAAATAAACCTTATAAAAGTTTTAAATTCCGGTTTAAATCTCAATGTACTGTGAATATCCTCCATTATTCTCCTTTTTATTTTTTTCTCTTCTTGGAAACTTAAAACGACTTTCGAAGTGATGAGAGAGAAACCAAAATTTGGCTTTTCCTGTCAGTGTGAATGCACTTTGTTTAATCTCGAAAAGAGCTTCGCTGCAGCATCTGGTATTTTCTTTAGAACGGATGCGGTATTTCTGCTCATAAATTTCAAAATAAATTACTCCTTTAGGAACATGGTATGGCATAACAATAACCAAACTCTCAAAAGTCTTCTAAACTTTTCTAACTAAAGTACAGTGCCTTTGAAAATAGTGTAATTTTAATTCGATGAAACATTATGAAATTAATTGTACTTCACCGAAAGTATAGTCCTCGTGTTACTTGCATATGGAGAACGAATAATGGTAACCATAGAAACTACACCAGCGCCACAATGAAAAGAGGTTAATTTGGCATTACTTTAGGAAATAATATGAAAGTGTATATTTATGTATAATGCATATTAGTATCATTAAGTATTTAGTAATACTGTATACACGGCAAAGGGCGTTTGCGCCGTTATAGTACAATAAAAAAGAAAAAGAAAAAGACAGTTGCTGCGTGCATTACTCACGATGACGAAAATTAGCAGTTATTCATGTGGATTCATCTCTGTTTATCGTTGCTGGACATGAAAGGTTAAAACAACCATCCACACACACTGTAAAAAAAAAAGAAAGGAAAAAAGAATTTCTTTGTTCGATACTTCCATCGTCAGAATGGTGGAGTCATTTTTACGATGGAAAATGCGAATCACAACGAACAAGGCTGAATTGTTTCTGCTCCAGTGGCAGACTGAAGGTTAGTCCACTGAAGATTAAATCACATTCAACTGGATGTGGTTTCACTTCTCCTCAAAAATATTTGGAAAAGATATGATTAATTTGCATAACAATACCTTTGGATAAAAGAAAGAACATATCACTCTTCTTAATCTTAATCCATAAATCTCCAGAATCATCAAAATCCACATGAGAACGTAGATCAAATATATCTTAATGATGTCTTCGATAGGTGTTTTCCGAGGTAAAGGAAGGCATTCTATATGGAAAGAAACGGATGGTTAGATACTTAGCTTTTTTCATTGGGTTTAAATTAATATCATTGTACAGTATATTGGCCAATTAGTAAACGCTAAGAAGAAAACAAATTTCTAAAAAGCAACACGCTGAAAAGCTAACTGGATGAAAGAATAATTTAATTATTCATTTTGATGTGAGGTATGAATTTGAAACTCGTGTGCACCTACCTGCATTGCTGGACACATAATCCATTGAGTGTTTCTTGTCAAACCCTTTCAAGATTGATCTTACTAGATTTCCCACTGCTCCGTTCCCATAGATTGTCATTTTCATTATGTGAATTCCTATAATCAAATAAATTATTCTGTTATTTTTAACATATTTCGGTTAGCTATGGTTAATGTTTTCAGTATCTCGGATACCGTGTGGTTGGTAATATTTTGTTATTGTTAAGCTCCAGTTGCTCTGAATGGAAACAGAAGAAGAATCAAATTATATAACAATCTCATCTATATGTTATTATCATTGCTGAATAATTATGTACAACAAATTATTCAATAATGATATGACTTCTTTTAAACATTTTTTACTATTTTAATTAGAAGCAGACCGGAAATCAGACATCAACAAAAGCAACGTTGTTGTAGCTGGATCGATTTTAATTTCCTGAAGAATTTGAATAAGTTAGGTAATGTATGCAGTGCGTTGCCTTCAGGCGCTTTTGATTTTTATTTCTTAAATTAATTGAAAATTTTTTTCCTGATTAATAGAAGTAAAAAGTAAATGACTAATTATCGCGTAAATTTTTTCAGCTAGCGACAAAGTTTTGTAGCAATATTAATCTAACCTTAAGACAAATAATTCTTCATATACTTTATAAATATATGTATTAAGGTTATTTAGTAATTAGTTATCTAACCTTAATACATTAATTAAGGTTAGATAACTAATTATCTTGTTACCAATGTTAACTAATAATATATAAAAGTAATTTTTTTCACTTCATTGCACATACAAGTATCTCACAATATAATATTTACTAAGTTTTTTGTAATGCTTTGCTTATTACCTTCTGGATTTTTAATAATAAAAAAAAAATTGAAATATAACACGTTTTTTATGGATCCTCTGTGATTTAATAAAATAAAACGAGGGAAAAAAAAGTACCGCATGTCGCAGTATGCAGTCAACATTTTCGTAATATACTTTAAACTTATATCCTCTTGAATTTTAATAACAATTTCTGCTGTGATATAATAAGAAAACAGCAATAATTCGTGAGTTATTTATTTAGCAAACTGATAACAAAAAAACTAGCTCTTAAAAAATTAATCTTTTTCATATATGCACTACTGCCCTCTTTTGAATGGAGTCTAGAAGTCTGAGAGCGGTTTTTTGGGATATTCCATGGTAGGCGAATTTTAGATTTTTACAGTGTGAGTACTTGTTTAGAAGAAAAGTAACACCGAGAGCGAAAAAGAAATGCCAGTTTTTTAATGCAGAGGAAGCAATATTTGTCACTTGCATTTTCTAAGGCTGAGTAGAAGTCAGTGTAATTCCTAATGAGATTTATGATCTTGTATAGAAATCTCAGTGTCACTGAAATGAGTATATACTCATTTTTATGAAATTTAAGACAGGAGAGAGTTTTAGAAGGATTTAACATTTTTTCGCTCATTTGAGATTTAAGTCAATATCGGAATTTAAGAATTTGATGGAGGATATTCAAAAAGTGGGAGAAAGACTTGAATCTTGGGAGACTTCACAGTAGTTGAGACGCTAGAAGATAAAGTGCCATCGACCATCTAAATTAAAATATGGAAATCCATAAGATAAGCGCTTGTTTAAAAGAACTTTTATGCCAAACACAATCAAAAGGGTTGGAAATGTTAAGAATAACTGGATGAGTTCCCCGAATTTTTCCATCGAATTTGCCCAAAGATGAGTAACATAAGTCAATATATCACCAGTGGATCGACACTGCCGGAATCCACATTGGTGATCCTTGATCCGGTGAAAGGTTCCAAGATAGTGTAAGAGTTGTCGGTTGATGGATTTCTTTATTTGTGCAATGGAGAGATAATTGGAAGGGATCTATTTGTTATTCTATTTAGGAAATAGCTGCATGTGAGGAAATTTCCGCCTAGAAGGGAAAAAACACCAGTGGAATAAGAAAGTACAAAAAAAGTGACAAAAAATATAAGCAAACACTGGAGCATATGTTTTGTGAACAAGTGGAGAAATGGCGCCAATGGTGAAGACAACATGAGTTTTACGCGCCTCAATACAAATGCAATCTCTAATTAATATATATAGGTATTTAAAAAAAAAATTGCAATTTTATTAAGAGGCTTAGCCAGATGTCCTGTGCATAGTGTAGAAAAGAAGTGGCCAAAGGCTTCCTGCAGAATGCCGCATTTAAGTTAGAAATGCGTTGCGTGCCACCAAGAAGGGGTAAATCCAAATGCTTCCAGAATCCCACTGATCAGCGCTCGAAGTCACCAAATGTTTTTGCTAACTTCATAAAAGAATTTATGAAGAGAAATTCTTTTATGAAATTCCCATGAGAAACTCGTAATAGTTTTAACACTTTTGAAATACTGTACCTGACTGGCGATATTCTATTTTGGCATGTCGCTGGATTAACATGAGGAATTCACAGAACACCCAGTCGAACATTATAATGATAGAAACAGTTACGGCTTCTCCTACAAGGCGAAAAGTATCTACCACCTATGTATGATAGGAAAATAAAATAATTTTAAAAGAGTCCAAATACATTCCAGTCATAAATAGGAAATTTCCTTAATATACACTTGAATTAAAATTGGAATTTGCAGTGAGTATAAAGAAACAAATATGAAATAATTTTGATAATAATCTATAAAAATAATAAGATATCGTACTGATTTAGATCAAAAATGTGTAAAATAAGTATTTAAAAACTGAAAACAAACCGAAATAACCAGAACCAAAAGGAGAGGAAAAAAAAAAGAAGTAAAACCAAAGAATATAAAAAAAAAACAATCACCTTATATACCCACTATTGTGTTCTAAGCCATATTTACCATTTATATTCACAATTAGCACTCGGTAACGAACACAATGTCCAGCGCTTCAGTTACAATATACGAGTACAGTATGTGGATAAATATCCTGTGTGATATTTATGAATAAAATTTACGTTTCGTCCGATTTTAAACAATTTAACAACCTGGACAAATCTCTCTAAAAGACTCAAACACAAAATTTCGTGAAAATCTCAATGCACCCAAAAATAGTATAAAAATTCCGTGTAACCAATAATGTAAAAACACTAATGTACCGACTTTACAGACTTTACATTTTAATTATCTAAAATATGTAATAATTTAAAGTCAATAAATGGACTGACGTACTCAACAGTTAACAGGTAGTTAAAACAGATATAATAACCCTATGAGATAAATAGTTTTAACACAACGGTGGCATAGTGCTACGAGATTATATGAGCTCTCGTGGATAGTACAGTTGATATAATCAACGTCCTTTCCACCCCCAGGTGGAAAAGACCTGAATTCGAATCCCATCAATGATGCGAGGAATTTTTATGGGCCTTTTTCACAAAGTGACTGAGTCTTAGGCGAGGATATCATAGTTTTTTCTCCCGGAAACTTGTGTTTTTCGTCCAGAAACAGGAAAATCGACCACAGAATACACCCAGTTTACTGACATTATATAAACGGTGCAATATCACCTAAGTTACTGATATGCCTAAGACCCTACTGCAACAACGAGATTACGAAGTATATCTATAGAGAAGCCCTCATGATGCGAGGAGTATCCCATATTACGTTAAAAAAGCAGCTAAATTCATGAGGTGCAGCATATCATGTTAGTAAATGTTAGTAACTTGAGGGATAAAAAGTCAGAGTCTTTGTGCGAAAAACTCCCGGCAGTTCCTTTCATTTTGTCTTTTTCCACTGGGTATCAAAGAAGAGGGGTCATAACTGCCGCCTGCACTTAATTATAACATAATGCCCGTTAGTCATAAAGTCCATCGAACCACATTAAAAGATTCTCAATATAATTATGATCTGGGAAGTCGGTAGGTTAAGGAAGGTGGTTGGAGTCTTTCGAACAAACCATGTCTACATGCAAAATTGGTCTAGTAGCATAGTACATTTGTCTTGCTGAAAGATGGCAAACCATTAAAGAACAAAAAAGGAACGTTGAATGATCTGCATCCACAAAAACGTCCAGATAATCCAAACTGTCAGAAATTGGCGCATTTTCATCAGAAGGCTCAAATGTACCCCTCCCCTCAACAAAAAAAAAAATAATAATAAAATAAATAAATAAAAAAATATATATATATATTGCCAGATCAAGACGCTGCTGTCATCAAAATGCGTGTTATATGGGGGAAACGAAACGCAGACTGCGTGATCGCCTGGGAAACACGATAGAACCCTCAAGACAGCCAATTATGTGGGTTCAGCCGTAGCTGAACATGCCTGGGAAACTGGGCATGGCATTGCAGCTAAAGAAGCCGTGATTGTGGATAGAGCGCATGGCTTTTGGAACCGGAAATGGCTAGAGAGTTTAAGGATATGTTCGTCTGGACGCTATAGTCTTAATAGGGATAAGGGCTGTCGCTTTCATCCACTCTTTGAAGCCCTTATCCTAGGGAAAGACGAACGGTTTAGAGTGGTTCGTTCCATTTCCGGTTCCAAAGCATGAGAAGTGGACCGTGAGCAGGTGTCATAGTTCGTGTCGCGGAACTGCTGCGGCGTATGTGTACATATATAGATTGTCGCATAACTTGCAACCATTATTGCTGATGAAGGCGGCCGCTGCTGTTGAAAGCAACTGTTTTAGTGGTTTTTAGTAATTTTAAATATCTTTTTAGCGGTTTTAATTTTATATTTTATTCTTGTTATGTACCATCTTATTTCATTTTAATTTTATTTTAATATACAGTTTATACAGTCAGTCAGTATGTGTAATTTTGTTTAATAAAGGCATTTTATCGATTTGAGTCAGTATTTTAGTAGCATCATAGTTGACTCATGTTCTGCACTGTGTGCTTCTGGCCGATTGTCTCAAATTGTCTACCATCGGCACTGCTCCAAAGGAAACGTGATTCGTCAGAGCAGAACATCTTTTTACTAATTAAAACCATGCAAATCACAGCTGCTGTAAGTGTAGACTTGGATGCCTGACGTTATACCCTATCTGGATCGCATTCTTTAGTTGGAAGAGGATGTGGACTACTTGGTGTAGTATTCCGAAGTTGCTTTATGTATCCCAACTCTACTTATTTTGCCTGCAATTTCAACTCCGCGTATTCTTTTACAGAACCATCTGCTTTTTAAACTCCGATAGATTTTAGGTTTTTGTTCCTAGTACAATAAATGGAGTTTACAAATGCTGCACTTCTTAGCACGTAGTGACCATTGCTAGCGATGACTCAACTCATCTGCACTTCTTAGCACGTAGTGACCATTGCTAGCGATGACTCAACCCATTGCTAGAATGGTTCAATTGTATTTGTTAATTTTCTATCTCTGTGAGAGAATCACATATCAGTGAGTGTAATTGCATTAAGCAAAATTATATGACTAATACAAGCCCAAATGCTTCATTTTCGAAAACAAAACATTTGAGAGAGTTTTATATTAGCTTTCTTATTAGATTTTCAATTAATTTATTTTTCGCAAAGAGAGGCAATGTAAATTAAAAACAGGAGATTAGAAACAAACATCGTCTGAATATTTATGTATTTGCGAACAGGTTGTCTTTTATACAGAAAATGAACCGTCAAAGCAATTAATGATAAAGGAGACTTACTCTTGTATTACGAATACATAGCATTACGGCAGGGCTCTGTTAAGATGGAAACCTGGAAGGGACTACGTCCACGCGACAACATTCAGGATGCAGCAAAAGGAGAACAAGGTTATTGTGACCTCTTCGTGTTGTGGAGAGGGGCAGAATTTTCTTTTTTACACCAGAGCTTTTAAAAGTGTTGACCCTTTCTTACATTATAGTATTCTTACCCTTTGTGCGAACGAATATTTTATCGAATTAGACCAAAATAGGAAAATTAAACTGAAATATTGAAAAATGGAAAGCCCTTTGCCTGTGAGTGGAAAAATATTACTATTAAAATTGAAGTTTTAAAAAATATATATATATAACTATAACGTTTCATGAAGCTGCTGAAATTCTGCATGAGTTTGCGAAAGGCAGAGGTGTGCAGAATTTTTAAGACTGTGCAAAGAAGAAGTTCTTGTCAAAGTAGCCAAACAGCAATATTCAAGTAAATTAACAAGCAGTATATTGCTCTTAATAATCCACATATTTTTTAAAAGATTTCAATAATTTAGATGATAGAATTTCAAACTAACAGTATTTCTTGAAATTTTATCCCTGAAATTTTTATTTAAATGCTAAAAATCTATTGCGAAAGCGGCAGTATTCAGAATATGGGTTTGGTTTCGACCTTGACTGAGTAACTGCTTGGTGGCCTTTCATTTAGAGCTGTGTGATCATAGGTAGACTGCAGCCATTATCAACCCACTGCAGAATGGAATCCTCCTCAACAACTCATGTTGAAGGAAATGGACCATAATCTGCCACGCTGGTCCAGTGCAAGTTGACAGATCGACCGTATTCAGCAGTCAGGGGCTTGAACCCCGGTCTACTCAAAGAGCGTATGCTGCTGCACTCCTGCTCTGACCACTGGGCAGAAGTATAGACGTTATAAATTTGTCGGTTTTTTTTTTTTTTTTTTTTTTAATGGGTTTAAACACAGAAGTTGTTAAGGGGAGGCAGATACAGCAATCTCAAACATCTGCTTTCCATTTTTGAAAAATAAGCTAATATAATTAGTAGTTTCGTATCGACTTCACAAAATAGAAGATTTTAATTTTCGTTTGCGGTGCTATTCAGAATAAATATTTTGAATTGTCTAAGTGAGTTTTTCTTAAATGCGTATCACGCTAAGTTTAAAAGGCATTGAGAGGCGCGATGCCCAATTCAGGGATAGAAGGGGGAGGCACTCCAAAGGTAGCGCGATGATGACAACAGCTCATATTTCTTAAAAGTTTAACCGTATTGAGTAGGAGTATATAAACATGATGGTTATTTGTTTATTCCCTTATATCAGCGTTTTGTGGGATGAGAACAATGAACAATTAATAATGAATACATGATACAACAGTGCTGTCACATTTCTCTAATCTGAAGGCATTTTCCTCCTTCCTTAAAGAATTTTAAAATCTATGTAGTATTTCACGGTGGCACACAAACTGTAGAACACTGGTCTTAACCACTGTTTCGGATGTGTGTGTGCGTGTAGTCGATATGTTGCGACATCGCTGTTGGGAATCTTTGCATAAGTCACTGATGCCCAGACCTATTGCGACAAAAAATAGAATGTTGTATTTTTAAGAATGAACGGCCTAAATAAAAAAAAAAAAAGAAACAAATGTATTATTATTAACTCCTAATTATATTTTTTCTTTCATTTATTTTATTGTTTATGTTTTGGCTGTCTTGTGAATTTTTATTTTAACTCCGTGGCCGAGTTAACCGGTCTTGGATTTTTCCTGAAATTTTTGCTTTGAAATTTGAGAAGGAAAATCCGTTAATGGTCGTGTGTGGGTGTGTACACACAATAGGTCCAACAGGTCCAACAGTAGGTCAAAAGAGTACAATAGGTCCAACTGTAGAATGAATACATGATAATTATGGGAAGACAGGGGAACTCTCTTTCCCCTAATTAAACATTCATCCAGCCATCCATCTCGAAGGGAAAGTGACGTAGTTTTCTGCTTAGCGCTCTACTGACACCAGCAGTATACGAAGAATATAGGGTGAATGTTAGAACTCACTCAGTTCCTATGTTTAGTGCGCCAGCCAACCTTAATATGTCCTTGTAGCTACACAGAATTTTTGTTGCATATTTTACCTGATGATAGCGTGCATACTTTCAGGGGTTTAGTCATAAGTCACCACTGGTCTAAATGAATCTATTATCGGTATTGCTAATAATGTACAATGTTTCTAGATAAAAATAATCTACAAATGCATGGAAGTAACACTAACAAACAATGGGAAAAATAAGGAAAGGAGAAAAAAAGAATGAAGGAGCTGATTTCATCAGATGATTTTGGTTTACACCCAACGACAGTCATGCGAGCATCAACATGCAAGCAGATAACGACCTCGGGTTAGCCAAGTTATTCGGTGTTTTTCACTTGTTTGTTTATTCCACAAAATACGCTCTACCTCAGTGACACTTCGCTTCGTAATCACGGCGGTTACTCACCAGTTTTCGTTTCTCGTCCGCTGACAGCTTCACAGCAAATGGGTCGTATATTTCCAACTGTTCACACTTTTTCAGAGGCAGGAGTATTCGTTTTCCCTAACATACATAAATAAAATAAGATTAAAATAAAAACGGAAATTCTATCATCAGTATTCAGTATTGAAGCACTTCATCAGACAGTTTCCAAATGCGCAAACATGAAAATATTTCTCGTTTTTAAAATAAAACGGTGTTCGTGGGTGTATGGTGCGCACACAGTAGCTTGAACAAAACTATACTAATTTTGCTAGGGATACTATCTCCGAACAATAATTGCATGATGTTATATAAAATTATTTACAAAAATGAAAGAATAAAAATAATTTATAATGGGGATTCTTATTGGTTGGCAAAAAACCATCTAGGATTCATGGTGTAGGGTTTTAGACGCATCAGCAACTTAGGTCATGTTGCATCATATATATGTCTGTAAATTGTGTGTATTCTATCGTCGATTTGCCGTTAGCTTGAAGAAAAACTCGAGTTTCTAGGAGGACAAACCACGCTACCCTCGCCTGAGACAGACTAACTCAACCACATCAAGAAAAAAATCCATAAAAATTCCTCGCGTCATCGACGGGGATCAAACCCGGGCCTTTTCCACCCGATGTTGGGGGGATGGCGATTATATCAACTGTGCTATCCAAGAGACCTAGATTCATCTTGGACGGTGTTGAAAAAGTTTTTTCGTATCTATCTCTAAGGGCTAAGTCCGCGTGGATAGCATAGTGGTTATAATCACCATCCTCCTCACACTGGGCGGAAAAGGCCCATGCTCGAATTCTGCTAACGACGCGAGGAACTTTTATAGGCCTTTTTCTTTCATGGCTGAGTTAGTTGGTCTCAGAAGTGAACAACAAGGGTTCCTCCCCCACAGGAAACTGGTTTTTCGTCCAGCAAAACAGTCAATCTGTCTAGAGGACGCACACTCAATTTATGGAAATAATACACGTGGGTGGATGCGATTGTTCTTGGCCTAATATAACAATTATCTCTAAGAACAATTTGATATAATTGGTGATGGGCATAATAGAGTGATTAGCAATCGAGAGAATTCAATAATCGAATGATTAGCAGAATTGAGAGAATTCAATAATGGAAATAATCGAATGATTAATGGTTACTAAATAGTAATTGTTTGAATGACATAACCAAATGATTTTTCCCTAATCGAATGATATAATTCTAATGATATAATCGAATGATATAATTCTAATGATATAATCGAATGCTATAATTTTAATGATATAATCGAATGATTTTCCACAATTGAATGAATCATTCGAATGATATGAGTATAATCGAAATAACTGAATGATTTGGCACAATCGAAATAATCGATTATGGCCTCCCGATTATGTCAATCATTAATTTAAATACAGTGGTTGTACACTGATTGTTCGTTGTTCACTTGGTTGTAGTACATTGGGTCCTTAGTACCGAGTTAAGCGATGATTCGTGCATTGAATTCGTGAATTAACTGGGTAACCGGCTCCCCATATTTAAATGATTTCTGAGAGATCACTTTAGTAAATGTGGATGGTGGTTAATAATATAGTACCACAAGATACAGAATAAACGTCTTCCTCTGTGTTATGATGGTGGAACGCCCAATTCTAACCTCAGCGTTTTGTTTTTGATTCTACCATTTTCTTAGTGCAACCAACGTTACCATCAAGTTTACAAGTTTTCCATTGGACAGTAACATCGAGTATACCAGAGAATGTTCAAGATATATTTTACGTTTTCCAGCTTTTCCTTGATGGACTAAGACAGCTTTTTGAATGTTTCACAAGGTTTGTAAATGAGGTTTCTAATAGATCTTAAAGTCACAGCATAATAGGAAACCATCACTTACTTGAGAATATTTATACGCGAGTAATAGTATAATTATGAACATTGAAAATATTCATTCTTACTTTTCCGTTCTTTTCAGATAGACCCAGTTCTTTGAGTGAATAGTTATTTATTTTAACTATACAATTCATCTCCTTTTACAAGACAGAATTTCAATAATTTGATCTCGAAACAATTTCCATTCCACATTCAATGTAGAAGGGAATGTAAACCTGTTCTACGCCATTTTTACCAACATTTTGGAGAATCGGACAAGATTTACAAGTACCTCGTGCCGAAACTAAAATGGAACAGTCGCTCACTCAGTGATACATGGAGATGCGTTTCCCAATAAGCACATTTACATCGCCTCCGATTTTGTCTTTAAGGGGAAAAGCAAACGTCATTATTAAGTTCAAGTACGATTATCGGTTCTTGTGCAGTGAGATCATTCATAAAACCGACTAAAAGGAGTAACATGGATTGTTGCAGGCGTCTTCAGCAATATGGACAAATAAAGCCAGAAGAAGGGCGTGGGTCATGATTCGGACCAACTACTTCTTTCTCCTGGTGTAAACAAAATTGAAAGGGCGAAAATGCGTAAAATCACAGACAGTGCAAGTTGGAATGTAGGCATATCAAACAGAACCACTCAACGGCATACAGTAGCACGGATTCTGAGCAACTGTATTGCGATCTGTAAACTTTGTTTGTGAATGAAACAGATATATCTATATGCTGTGGTGCGTAAATGACATTTGGTCAGATGATTAACCTTTCTTATTCAGAGAATGGACCCAAAGCGGCTATTTCGAGGTGCGCCTGCTCCTCCCAACTAACTATACTGTATAATATAAACTTATACCATTAAATCCTGTAACTCTTGCATCCCTCTTTTAACCATGTGCTCGAGGCAGGTGCGTCAGTTTCTCTATCTAATGGAAACTGATTCGGAATGTGTACTACAGAGAAACCATCATATCTGAAATAAGTCATGCGAAGCAATGAATTCAGAGTGCACCGTATCCTTTGTCCACCATCCGGTGAAGGTGTCATGGTGTTTTAATGGTACAATAGTGATTCTCTCATGATCCTTGCCTGCTTTGTGAACTTTAGGACGAACCTAAGTAATATGAATGCTTCCTAAATTCTTGGCTTTTTATACCCAAAAGATAATGGCATGTTTCACGACAACAGTACAGCTCCTTTAGCAACGATGATAGAATCATTCTCTTTGGCATTAATTCTACAAGTTGTGATCAATTATCCTTTGGAACGCTTGCTCACGCCTGTTAACGTGTGTTATTTGCTACCTTCCCAAAATATTAGAAGGCGCGGTTAATGACGAGTTTGTCTTGTGCACAGGGAAAAGATTGTGCATGGCAAACTCACCATTAACTGCACTTTATATTTTGGGAAGTAGCATATAATATACAGTATATTAACAAGTATTTTTCATCTAAAAAAACATGTGGATTAGATATATTTTTGGAAACGCTGATTCCAAATCTGCTTTCGGTTTTCCCTCAAGCACGTTTTGATGATGCTTTTGTGATGAGATCGATTACATGGATTTGATAAGACGAATTATACCATTTATATATTTGCTCAGCCAACCGACATGAATATAATTATTATTTATTTATTATTATTGTTTATACTTTCATATTTTTTAATTGTTTGCATGTATCTCTATATATATATTTGTGGGGTCTCAACTCAGAGCGTTTCGGCAGGATGAAAGCTATGAAAAAATACCTCGGTGTAACAGAACTAAAAGCATTGTAGGCTTTCATTAGGTTTTGTGGACACCTTTTTTGGATAAACAAGTCTAGCGCATACAAAGGTGGAGTTCAGAAAGTGCTCGATGTTAAAAAGAAATGGTATGTCGGTGAAACTTCATATCTTGCATTCGCATTTAGGCATTGGCACGTTGACTAACGAGCAGGAAAAAAGCTTCCATCAAAACATTAAATCAGTAGTTTTTTCTAGAACGAATGTATGCTGGCAGTAATCTACTGGATGTTATACTGCGACCATCCAAAAAGTGAACCAAAGTGAATCATCCGCTTAAATTTTTAATTGTATATATCTTTTTTCCAATAGTGGACTATAGATCTGTATCTAAACTCGAACCTGATACGTGTATCTAAACCTGATGCCATATAATTTCCTACCATCTTCGAATATACCGTCCTATCGCAAGCCTCACCTGGTTTCGTGGACATATATTCCCCAAATCCACGAAAACAGATAAACGGGCTTCAGACCACTGGTTCCAACCCGCACTGCATTGTGACATAAAAAGCAGCCAACTGAACTGTTGCTTCCTTGCGGTTAATGATTCAAAATTTAAAATGGCCGAAGTCAACCTTGAGTGTATATGTGGGTTATTAGTCATAAGGCATCGTTCAAACAAAAGCAAACGATTTAGATTCGCACTAATCTTCAGTATAAACGACTTACTAAAACATTCACTTATCATCACTCACCCATGAGATCTCGTCTTTTTCACCAAACAAGTGTTAGTTAGTCTGCCTATTGACTGTTGTTGAGGGTTTTAAGGAAACATTATAATTTATATCGAATGGACAAAGCGGAGAGAAACCCATACGTGAACAAAAAAGCAATGCTTTCGTCACGCTTGCAGTCTCCATTCTCAACTTTTTGCAGAAACGTCTAGGGAGTCATATGGATCGCATTTAATTTCGTCGAAGTCACTTAGGCGACTGCGGGAAAAAGGAGTCGAAAAAGCTTTTTGCATTTAAGAAAGTATTAGGCGAATCATGTCTGTAATATTGTTCGATTGCGAATACCACGGATTCACGGAATCAGTGCGTGACCAGTAAAAGGATTCTTTATACCAGATTCGCCAGATAGTATCTCAAAAGATAACAAAAATAACAAATTTCATGTTAATATAATAGTTGGTTTGTGCTAGCCCTAATTAGGAGTGTTAACTTGAGTTGGAACAAATTAAACATTTTCGTTTTTTGTTTGCTTGTTGTTTTTTGACTCGTTATCCTACCAGTGGTGACCACTGTTAAACAAATTCTTCAACTTACTACTTTAATGCTTCTTTCACTAGAATTTTCCTACCTGTTTTTTCCTACGAAGATCGATATGGCGAAAGTAGGTGGTGATGTAGACATTGTCAAAGTCGATTTTCCTTAGATATTTGTCGTTGTACTTGCGAGCCCTGAAGAGAGAGAAGGAACTGTTATGAAAAAGAGGATGCACAACGCATGCCTAAAATCGTTTCAAAAATGTATGCTGCAATGGGACAAATGGGCCGTAACGGTCTGTCAAATTGTACTAACGGAGATTCCTTTCCGTTTTTAGATTCACGTGCCACTGAACACCCTAGCATTAACGCCCATTCTATTGAGGAACGTGTTACACAGAAAAATTTTGCGTTGCTACCACTATTTTGTAGAGTATATCTCAGTCGCCACGCTGAATACCCAATTGGGCGATAAAAAAACCATAATTGCCAACAGGTGTTTCATCTTGAGAAGTTCATCAGCTTAAGGAGAGGAAAAAGTGAGAAAATCTACGCGTATATCCGTGTGGTGTGCATCCGCGAGTGGGAGAATTTATCCAACAAAATCTTCTGGTTCATGAAACAAAATGTCAATATCACTGCAAATTACCGATCATTTGTATAATGGTGGGTGAGCAATCCTTTAATGATAGAAAGCACTAGCCTATCCATAATATTCGTTATTATTTTTATTTATTTTTTATATTGTAAGAGACTTATAATACAAATGTGGATCTATGGTTTGCCGTGGGTGAATTCAGGAATGTCATCCCAATGATCATTATATTATAACTCAATTGGAAAAACGAAAGCTTCTGTGTAGCTAGGTACTTAAGACACCGATAAGTAATGCATTACAGAGTGATACGGATAAGGCAAATGATAACTTGGATGTTATTACTTGCTTTATCCGTAGGGTCACACACCTGTCGGTGTGTAACTTTCAATCAGAAAATGACAGCCGGGTCACCCAAGTGTTAGGTGTTTATCAGAGGGATAGGGACAACTTTTGGTAGTTGAACCAAAGTCTACCAATGGACAGAAAGATCTCAGTGTAATGGCCATTTATTACCCACTGACGAGTAAATAGACTTGCACTCATTTTCAATATCCTAAAAGTTCGTATTTCTAATGGTGACCACCAAACTGGAATGAAAATCATGCAAATCACTCGATAACCAGTCGCCATTTGACGTTGGCAGACTGGAACGGGAATGACAGATATTTTAGATATAGTTTAAACAGATGGGAGTCTAAAGGAGAATCTTGTGAAATATTATACGGTTGTAAAAGCAACCGAAGCTTCATTTTCAACTACAAACAGATAAATGACTTCTAATAGGAAGATTTGGTAAAGATGAGACAAAATAGGTAGATAACAAGTTCATGAGATACATCACGGAATACGTTTACGTTTATCATGATTGGTATGTATAAAATGATTATGCAGAGTTAGATTTCAGAAAGTAGATTTTTTGGAAGAAAACCGTATTGGCAACTATCAAACAAAGGAGGAAGGTACGACTAAGCTTTTTTAAAATTAAAGTTTCAAAAATTTGGCCACACATGATATTGAGGAAGTGTGTAACATATTGTTTGTGAGGGTGGGTGAATGAATAAAATATAATTAACTTATTAACTTAAAATCAATTCACTTAAATCTCTACTGATGTTTTTAACAGCCCCATATACGCAAACCTGACTGCAATTTACAGACAATTCCCAATTCTAGGGTGTATAAAGCGGGTGTTAGCAGAACATTAAAGACACACATTTATTTACAAAAATTTACAAGCCGTTAATGAGAATTATATACAACATTTACATAGAACAAACAAACTACCTATATGCATGTCCAATTCCATATATATAAGCAATACTATAATTCAATACACAATCTCACCCTCAGGCCTAATGCTCGAGGTCGCTCCTTATCCGTTATAAATTATCCACTTTACTTTGTATTAATTGTATTTTACATGTTATAAAACATCAAAGAATATGCAATTACTCTCCTTCTCATCTATTACTAAATTCTTATCGCTTATATCAGTAATACCCGTTACAAATTACTCTTATTATTTTGTTAGATCTCTTACCCTTTAACACATGAAATGATTTTTACAACTGGTATCCTCTTACATCAGTAATATTCACTATACTGATTCACACCTCATTCTACCTTAATTACTCCTTAGTTATCCGCTTAGTCATCCCCTTTACCACCATTACGTTATTTCATAATCATTTACATTCATAACAAACTATCTCAACCTTAGTACTAACTTGCCTATTTCAAATTTAACTTCGTTAGAAAGAACTATCAATCAATTATTACAGGAGTTCAGATTATGAGTCCAATAGTTCGGGGTTCAATAAAAAAACAAGGAACAGACTTACATTCCGAAATGGCAGCTGATCCCACATTCCTTGCGTTCAGGCTTCCTTCTGGCTGACAGGCTTTCTTCAGTTATGTGGCATTCTGGGTTTCTCCGTGGTGAACAGTCCTGCTTCAGTTATGTGGCTCTCTGGGTTTCTCCCTTTTCTTGGGCACTCTGCTTTCCGTAGTGGCGGACAGGACGCACCATCTCAGGTAGGCTATATAGGCATATGTGTACACTCTTGGCTCATTCTCTACGGGTGAGAGCTGGAACCCATGAGCGGTTCCTTCGCGAACCACTCTTCAGACTTTTTCTACAAGTCCTACATTACCAAACTGGCCTACCTCTACTTCAACCCGCAACTCACGACCTTCTCCCCTTAGACCACACCACACAGAAGTCCGATACCGAATGCACATTTCTCTCAAATTTTCTCCCCCCAAACTTTACTCTTTTCCGAAGTTTGGAACGCCTCCCCCAAGGACTCCAACCAATCCTCATATTCTGTTTAATTTTCCATTCCCTTCTATTTGCCAAAACAACTCTCCCCATCTGTCTTCCTAACGCACAAACCAACCCTCTCCAGAAATGTCTTATTTTTTTCACACTGCAGTATGACCTTTTCATGTTTGGTAACCTCCAAAAACACTTATTTTCGTTTTCACACTTTTCTCTCTAAATATATCGAAACACCCAAATATCAGTCAGTTTGACTGACACCGTTTTCTTTTGATGCGAACACTGGACGTCCACTCATTTCCTGTTTACTTTCTAACAGTGGCTTAGATCAAAAGAGATGCTTCCTATAATCCCGTTTCACATCCTATTGTTCTTTCCCTCAGCAACCCTTTCACGCCTGTTCTCAAATGGCACCCCTTCTCTAGTCATTGCGCTGTCTCTTTTTGTTCTCCTGTATTATTTAAATTACTTGTTTACCTTTTAGCCACTATTTTAATTCCCACGCCTAAAACTATCCTTTACTAATTCCAGTGTTCTTCAAACTTTAACCTTATTTACATTAAGACTAAATATAATATTTACTATCTTTAATCAATACTCGGGCATTAATGCTAATCTTCACTTTCCATTGCCCTACCTGGATTTAATTTAGCAAAACAAATATTTCTATTTTAATTTGTAAGATCTACATCTTACAATATTAACCCAGAAGTTATAGAATGTATCGTCCAAGACTGCTTCAGAATTAAAGAAAACCTTTGCAAATGCTGTTATATCAGGTAAAAAACAGATTGCCATATTTAAAAACAAAATTTCGAAAGAAAAGTTGGACTGAAACGGGAAATTTTCAGGAAGGAGTTCTCCCTAGTCTTATCTTTGCGAGTGCATTACCTTTTTGCGACTACCCCAATTTTTATTTAATCTTAGGAATAAGGTTAACAGCTATTAAACTTTAACCTTATTTCTAAGAATTTTGTAATTTTCGTAGTAACATATTTTTGGTGGAGAATTCTTAAAACGTTCTATAAAAAGTTTCTCTTTCTAAGATCAAATCTTTAATTTCCTGATTAATACAACGTTTATCAGGTTTTCTGGAAGAAAGAGTTGTTTGATTGGAATTTTGATTTAAAGGTGAGTTTTTGTTAATAGTTCTACAATTGTTAATAATTTGTATTAATTTATTATACACATTGTTAATATTGTCATAATTATTCATATGATCCTGTACTATAAAGTTAACTCTTTTATAGAACAGTTTTGGCGAAAGATACAGAAATTGGTCAAGTGTCTTTAGGTTTATAAAAATGACTGCATAAGTCAGAATGATGTGCACACATGGTGGCAAAATGATCTAAAAAAGCATTTTTCAAAATGTGAGTAACTTGAGATAAATTAATGTTAGTTGAAATATGATTTGTACATGAGCTTACAAAGCTATTTCACGATTATGTTGTCTTGTTATTGCAAATATTACCTGTTGAAAACCGCAGCCATTCAATCTTAAGCAATAATTATTTATTATTGGATGTGAAGGTGAGTTTTTGAAAAGGTTAATATTAAAATCACCAACAAAAAAGGTACTTGAAGATATCAGCTCATGATCACATATTTATCCAAGAGTTTTTTAAAACTCTTAAATTGCTTCCCCGCGACTGAAGGATTCATGCTGGGCCATCCAAGACCAGGTAATCAACGCCAGGAACTATAGAAAATGCATCACCAAGTAGTCCGGTGCGACAGATGACACATGTCGACGATGCCACCTGGTCTCAGAAACAATTCAACACATCACCGGAGGATGTAGGGTGATCACCCAGACGGAGTACACTCGTAGACACGACCAGGTAGCAAGGATGATGCATCAGAAGCTAGCGAAGAAATACCAGTTAATCAAAGAAAGTGTACCATATTACAAGCATGAACTCCAGGCTGCACCAGAAACCCCAATCCATAAACTCTACTGGAACCGCGCCATGATAACGGACAAGACTATCCCGCACAACAGACAGGATATAACCCTTTTCGATAGGAAGGAAAAGGCTACTTATCTGATCGACATAGCTGTGCCCAACACTGGAAACCCCCAGAAAACTCAAGAGGAAAAGATTAGGAAGTACACTGACCTAAGACAGATGTGGCATCGGCCATCCCGATCATCGTGTCAACCACCGCTATGGTGCCAAAGACCCTATACAAGAGCCTAGTAGAAATGGACCTCGCAGAGAACACCCACAAGGAACTCCAGAAAGTCGCAATCCTGGCACCTGTAGGGTAGTCAGCGAATTCCTCGACCAACAGTAACACTGGACATAACAACCACCCAGTCCACTTCGTGCCAGTACTTGACACGGGTTGTATCCCCCATTACGGAGAAATAATATAACAACAACAACAATAATAATAATAAAAACAACATTATATAAAGGCATCAAATTAGATCCATTTCAAGAATTAAAAAGTCTGGATGAAATCAAAAAAATGCTGCCCATTCTCACTATATGAGATTCCAGTAATACTGAATTGATGCAGCCCCTAAGAGCTTATAATGGACGGGATCACTACCAGGCTGTACGTTAATACGGCCCTACTTCAAATATACATTTGATGAAGTAAAGTCTAAATTAGTGGGTTAATAGAACTCTCATTATTTTTGTATTGACTGATTACCTATGTGGCACTTTGAACTTGCTTTTTGGAATAAATCAGACAGTATTTCAGTTGTGTTTCTGAGGCGTGGTAACATTATCAACTGCGTAAAGTGCTAGTCCCAACTATCTAGTAAAGGAAACAATTAACTTGCAGTATTTCATTCAGACTTTTAAAACAAAGTGCCTGCTCTTACGTTGTAAACAAGGCCAGTCCTTAGGTGGAATTGGGCAACGGATGAAATGCACCTTGAACCCCAATTGAAAATGGCTCCAGATTCCAGCAAAGGACTGCTAAGTTTCGTCAAGAAGGACTGAGTGGACTAAATCCTTAATTCTTGCATCCGAGACCCTCTGAAGTCTAGGATTGGTCTAGGTTGTAAGCAATCACAGGTATTAGGGGTCTACTTAATCACATTTCAATAAACTCTTTGATTTCTGCAGAGTTTAGTGATTTAGTGATTGTATTACTGTGGAAGGAATACTTACAGACTGAACACATGGATAAACATCAGCGTCAAAAGACGGTTCATTAAACTCATCATGAAATCGAAATTCTTTTTACGAACGTTAAACTGGTATTCGATAGCATTCCCAACGTCTTCTGGGGTGACTTGGTCCACTTCTTCCTCCGTCAGAATTAGCTGTGGGATTGCATAAAAATTGTGATTAAAGTAACGAATAGCGTCAAAACTTTTATTAGTGAAATATTTGCTCAAGAATTTGAAAGATATTTAAGCAAGAATTTGAAAATATTTAAATAAGAATTTGAGGTGTTTAAGCTCCATTGCTATTTATTAACCTGCTCTGGAAACATCAGAAGGTAGTGCAAATCGTCAGAGACAGAGCTTGGAACTTTCATTTCGGAATAAACTAAACTTTTTTCGTTTGTTTGTTCCAGATTTTATGCAATAACTAATAAAGATTTTTACGTTAAGTTCTATCAAGACGTAAAGGCCTTCATTGCGTAAACTGTCCACGTTAACTTTAGCTAGAGATAAGCACGAATTAGATATCTGATGAAGAGTCTCTCTCGGCGCTTGGAATATGAGGTGGTAAATGAGGCCATAGTACACTTTCTGCTTTTTTATTTCAGTCAATCTCTTTATCTTTTTCCGTTCTCAATATCAAGGAGAGAGAGAGGCTTTTCATTACAACACATCAAGCCCATAAAATTATTCTCAATAGAGTAGTACTCGTAATTCGTTCCGTAACTGGTGTGTCGAAGCGGAAATAGAGACTGATGACATAACTTTCCGTTCTACTTACCGCAATGATCCAATATTGCTTTGAAAATGATTTCGGAAAGACTTCGAATTACTTTCATTATCACAAATACATAGAATAATTGTTTGGTTCATCGCCAAGAATTAATTAATTAATTAATATAATCGTATTAATTTCTTGCTGGTGTAAAGGGTCGGGTCTTGGCCGTGGTGTCCTCGTTCGACCTTGAAGAGGATGTACAGAGATATGTACAGAATCTGGAAAATTCATTGACTAGTGCTATCAACAAAGCTACTATTACATTGTTCGAAGTGTTAATAAACTTCAAATGTTTCACTTGCAAAAAAAAAATGAAAAACATGTAAAAGTATTCGTTGTTTAGAGATAGTGTATCAAAGTTAAAAATTAAAATATCTTTCATAACCCGGAGGTTCATCAGATTATAGTTATAATTCTCAGACCATTGTTCATTTTTATTTTTTGAGAAATTTGGTACAAATTTCCGAATCGCATCTTTTTTTTTTTTAACAAGTCTGGAATAAATATGGAAATACGACGAGAAAATTTAATTATAAGTAATGAGTAAAAAATTTGCATTATCCAAATACTTGTTATGCGTGGATATTTTACCTTGTACTGCATCTTGACTTGAAAGTTCTTATTGAATTCCTTATCTACAGCATCTGCTGTTTCAACGCTTTCTCCGAATCCGGGATTCATTGCCTTACTGGCATCACACGCCCGACGACCAGCAAAAGCTAGTGAAAGAGAATCGTATTAAATAATTACGAAGAACTAAAAACTATAATAGAATTCAGCGTGATAATTATCGTTGGTCTACATAGATTTTAATGTCTCCAAAGATTCGTGGTGTTTCTGGGTATACTTTTACTGCCAATTTTACTGCTCTGGTTAAAAAGGACATTGTTTTATTAGGAGATTCCATTGTCAGGGAAACGGGGAATATTTTTTGTAATAAAGATAGGTAGAGCAGAACCAGGGTATGTCTGCCGGGAGCAACTATTAATGATGTCACCAAGAGATTGTCAGATTTTAAAGGGGGTAAAGAAAATATTATTATTCATGTGGGGACAAACGATATTAAACGTACACGATCTGACGATTTGTTGGAAAAATACAGGACCATGCTGAGGAAATGTCGCGAGCTAGGCCATAATGTCTATGTGTCTGCAATTCTGCCCAGACACGATTGGAGGATTATATGTTAAAAGCCTTATGGATTAACTCAACACTTGAAGGAATCTGCAAGGCTTTAGGGGGGAAATTTCTATCAGCTTGGCCCACACTTGTAGGCAGAAGGAATTTGTTTTGTAGAGACGGGATACACTTAAACGAAGGTGGTGCAAAAGTTTTTGCCAGTATTATTGAGGATACCTTAAAGGTTCAGGGAAACTGCTAGTTAGGGGGGATGTGGGTAATACCGACACGCGTTTATCTGATAATATTGGTCAATGTAACTCTTGCACATACCTTAAGAGTTCTTATCTGTTACCCCAACTGGACGTATTATCTAGATGTTCTGGGGGCAAAGACGTTTCACGTGAGCAGGTAGCTAATATCAGGGAAGAGAGCCTAAAAAACTTCAAGGGTTGTGTTAGGGTTGTTAAATATACAAGAACAGTAAATCTTAATTGTTTATACAGTAACGTTAGAAGTGTCGTCAATAAAATGAGCGAATTCGAACTGCTGGTTAAAACAAGTAACGTGGACATAATAGGGCTTACAGAGACGTGGTGCCACCCGGAAATTGGGGATGATGAGTTTCAGTACGGCTTGTATAATGTATTTAGGAAGGATAGAGTAGATAGAAGGGGTGGTGGGGTAATGCTTCTTATCAGAATCAGCCTGAGCGCGACGATAGCTTTCCCGGATTCAGACATTTCACATGCTAGTATAGAGTCTGTATGGTGTGAGATAGTTGGAAACAAAGGTATAATGCGAGTAGGAGTAATCTACAGACCTGGTGATTGTGAAGATTATGACAAAAGCCTCTACATGCAAATGGAATGGGCAAGTAAGCGTCAATGCCTTATTATGGGTGATTTCAATTTGCCTCTAATTGATTGGAGTAAATGGGAAGGGAACTCGACATGGGGAACAAAATTTTTAAATCAACTAGATGACTGTTATTTGTATCAACATGTCAGGGAAAGTACCAGAGAAAAGAATATCCTAGACCTCATCATCACCCATGAATCAGATGACATAACAGGGCTGACAGTAGAGGAACCAGTAGCATGAAGTGATCACGGAGTTCTACGGTGGATGATGACGAGAGAGGTAGCAGAAGTAAAAGGCAAAGGAATGGGTTTTAATTTCAGAAAAGGAAATTACGATGCCTTAAGGTGCTACATGGCCTCTATTAACTGGGTAGATATCGCGCTGAGAATGAATACAATTGAACTGTGGTACGCTTTTAAAACATTAATCACAGATGCCTTGAATGCGTATATACCATTAAAAAAATACTCCACGAGAAGGGTTCCAAGTTGGATGAATAGTGAAGTTGCCACATTACTTGAGCAGAAAAAGGTGGCATGAAAAGGTTACAGAGCAATAAAATGTACTGAAGCCTATAACAGCTACAAGATGATCTGTAATAGAGCCACAGAAAAGGTTCGACAGGCAAAGGCAGTTTATGAGAAATCACTAGCAAACAGAGCAAAGAGGGGGGGGATAAAGAATTCTTCACATATATAAATGCCAAGAAGAGCAGGACAAACCAGATCGGACCTTTACGTAAGGGAAAGAGGATAGTATTAAATACACTAGCTGCCGTTGCAGATGAACTCAACAGTTATTTTGCATCGATATTTACAAATGAAAAGCCTTTTGTGGCAATGGGAAATTGTGGGAGCGAAGTTAAAAAATATATAATTAATGATATTGAAATTTCGGAAGATTATTTAATGAAAAAACTTTCGAGCCTACAGACCAGTAAGGCTCCTGGAGTTGATGGAATATACCCTATAATCTTAAGGGATGCGGCAAGCGAGTGCATTGAACCATTGAGGCTAATTATGCGAGCATCACTAGACTCTGGGGAGATTCCCTTGGATTGGAAAAGTGCAAATGTATCTCCCATACATAAGGGTGGCTCCAAAAGTGAAGTTGGAAATTATCGACCTGTCAGTCTGACTTCAGTAGTAGGGAAAATCATGGAGGCAATGATCAAGGGTGGAATTCAGGATCATTTGGATCGAATTTAAATTCTCAAGGATACTCAGCATGGTTTTGTAAAGGGAAAATCATGTTTAACAAATCTAGTTCGCTATTTCGAAAGGGTCACTCACGAGCTGGATTTAGGGAATAATTTCGACATTGTTTATTTAGATTTCAGCAAAGCTTTTGACTCAGTCCCACATGAGCGGTTGCTTTATAAGCTGGAACAGGTTGGAATCACTGGGGAAATCCTTAGATGGATAGAAGGATGGCTTCAGGGCAGGAGGCAGAGGGTTGTGATAAATGGCTATTCCTCAGATTGGGTTGATGTAAGAAGTGGGGTTCCCCAAGGATCAGTATTAGGACCACTGTTGTTTTTAATTTTCATAAACGACATTGATGAAGGGATAGAGGGCGTGATGTCTAAATTTGCAGATGACGTTAAAATTGGTAGAGTAGTTAATGATCACTGTCAAGCTGAGCTTCTTCAGAGAGACCTAGATAGACTTCAAGAATGGTCAGAAAAATGGCAGCTGTGCTTTAATCCAACAAAGTGTAAGGTATTACACCTGGGAAACAGTAATCCCAAAAAAACTTATTCACTTGGTGGAGTTCAACTAAACCCAGTACTGGAGGAAAGGGACTTGGGTGTTACGATACGGTCAGACATGAAATTCTCTGAGCATTGTAAACAGGTTGCAAGGAAGGCCCATGGTGTCCTATCGATGATCTATCGAACTTTTGCGAGTAGAGATAGCTACGTGATAATCCCATTATATAAGGCTTATGTTAGACCACACTTGGAATACTGTGTTCAAGTATGGAGACCGCACCTAAAGAAAGACATCGAGCTTCTTGAAAGGGTGCAAAGAACGGTAACTGGCCTGGTGAGATTGGCAAAAGGGCGTCCTTATGAAGAAAGACTTCGAATATGTGGGTTGCAGAGTTTGGAAACTAGACACCTTAGAGGAGATTTGATTGAGGTGTTTAAGACTCTGAGAGGCATCAGTAAAATGAATGAGGACAAAATTTTCAAGATTATAAATGATGCTAGAACTAGGGGACATCAATTCAAGTTACGGGGGGAAATGTTTAGATTGGATTGCAGGAAGTTCTATTTTAGCCAGCGAGTTATAAATTACTGGAATAAGTTGCCTTCATGGGTGGTAGAGGCCGACAGTTTGGGGAAATTCATAGGTCATCTGGATAGTACTTTCGGGTAAGGGAAGCGCATAGGATGATAGGTTTAATTTCCTTTTTATTTATTTTTTTATTTTTTATTTATTAATTATTATTATTTAGTTATTTATTTTATTTATTTATTTTTTTTTTTGTTTTTATCATTGTTTTGTTCGGATTTTTTTTTTTTTTTTTTTTTTTTTTTGGCTGGTGCAGCATAAGTCATAGGCTTTCTTGCACCATGCGGCCGTTACTAATACTAATACTAATTCGAAAAATCCAAACTGTTTTTTGCTATTATGTACATCTTTTTTGTAAAACAGTAAGAACTTGTTTTTTTAGATACACATTCCATGTATACGCGATATGCGTACTACTTCCATTTTGATTGACAGGTATAGACGTGCCTAGAAATGTTTAGACATGTCGAAACCAGCAAGTCAGGTAGATCTAGAAACCAGCGAAGTGTTTCTTCTGCATTCAGTTGTTTTTTCGTGCAGGTAGGCGTGTTAACCAGTATATGCTTCTAACGCGATTTTCATATTGTGTCTTGGCAATGGCAACTCGTGGTTGTGTGAACAATGTTTTGTCATATGTGCAATAACTATGTTGTGGCGAAACAAAGTCAGGCAGGATATAATATCATTTGGGAAAGATGTATAAATCACATATTTTGGAGTTAAATTAGGCGACAAAAATAAAAAAGTCCCCCCCTACAAAGTGTGCCCTACACGCATAGAGGGTTTGTTGTTCCCATGGTGTAGGAGGGAACCTTGAGATCATATTAACGGCTGCTACTTTTGTTTCGTTATAAGCAGGTTATAAAATGAAGAACAAGAAGAGCATTGTGTACCACAACAGCTGTAAGGCAGTATACAGTGGATCTGAACTACCGGTACTACCTCCACTAGTTGTTATTGAACAGATTCCATCATATCCCGAATGTGACATTTCTGGTCTAGAGGGTGATATTAAAATATTGTGACGATTTAAGACTCTGAACCACAGCTGTTTGCATAAAGTGAATTCGATAAGCTCGTGAGACATTTAAATCTACCCAAAGAGGATAAAGAGCTTTTACGATGAAGAAAATCCAAGAATTTGCTGGCCCCATGAACAGTCTTTTCATGGTATAGACATTGCGAAAAGGAATTCTTCTTCTATTTTTCTGAAGAAGGTGTAGTAATATACTACAACAAAATTCCTGCAGTTATGAACATTTTTAAAATTTTTAAAATGTTCATAACTGAAATTCAAATTTTCAAAATTTTCAAAGTCAGTAAACAAGTCTCCACAGAGTGGAGACTTGTTTACTGACTTCGATGAGTCAGTAAACTTTTGCTTCGATGAGTCAGTAAACAAGTCTCCACAGAGTGGAGACTTGTTTACTGACTCATCGAAGCAAAATCTCAGAGGAGTTCTCCTTCATAATGGAAACAAGTATGCATCAATTCCTGTCGCCCATTCAAGAAAACTACGAAAATGTTAAGCTTCTTTTGAAAAAAAATCAGTACAAAGAACCTTGGCTGGCTAGTGTGTGGAAATTTTAAAGTTATTACTCTGCTACTCGGCCAACAACTTGATTACACAAAAAATGCTTTGCTTTCTGTGCTAGTGGCAGAGTCGAGCAAGAAGTAAACATTGGGAAAGGAAAGTGTGTTAGTCAAGATAGTCTGCGACAACAGATTCAAAGGACATTAAAAGCAACCAGTAGATAGAAACAAAGTACTGGTACCTCCTTTGTATATAAAGTTAATGGAACACTTCGTTGAAGTCCTGAATAAAGAAGGAAATTGTTTCAAGTAGAACTAAATTTCCATCGCTTACATACGAAAATATGAGAGAATTTTTGTTTGAACCTCTAATCTAAAACCTGCTGCATTTAAAGAATACGTGAACCAAGCTAAAAGAGAAGGTTGGACTGGCTTTAAAATATGAACGCAATTTCTGAGAAACAATAAACACCCAGATTATGAAACAGTCGTGATTGACATGCTGGAGAAGTTCAGAAAACTAGGGAACAATACGAGATATACTTCTTGCACTGTCATCGCAACTATTTCTCAGAAAATTTAGGTTTTTTAAGTGAAGAGGAGGGGGAGAATCTATCAGGATATGAAAGAAAAGGAAAAAAGGCACCAAGGGGGATGGAATGTCAGTATAATGGTTGACTACTGCTGGATACCTAAAAGTGAAATAGTCACCGAAACTAGCTGCCCTTAAAAAAGGTGCAAGTTTAACCAGTCTACTGTAAAAGAAATCCAGCTTGCAGCCATCTATGTTTGACAGGAAAACGTAGCTTTTGATGTTCTTTTTTTAACTAATTTTATCGGCCTTTTTATATAAACATAATGTATTTGTAAAATCTGTAGAAATGCAAAATAAACCAGAAGCACTTCCATCAATATTTTCGTTTGTTTTTTTTTTTTATTTGTAAAAACGTCTGACGCGATAGAGAAAATTTCAAATAACTTTCGAAATTCCCATTAAAAATGTAGTCCAGGTTTCTTATCAGCAGTAAAACATCAGAGAACTTTTTCTTAAAATGGAGACCGGTGTTATCGATTGTTACTATTTTTTTAAAATAGAAACTGAGTTTCTTATAACTTTATTTATTTTGTTATAAAACAAACCAGCCAAAGAATTCAGTATAGTATATTCAAAAGTTTATAGGGAAGAAACGTACACTGCCTGTACTCAGCCTCATATCCGCGCATGTGAGGACATGTATAAATAATATATCACTATAGTTAGGCGCATTATGGCCTTGCTGTCCTTGCGCCGTAAAGCCCATAAACAAACAAACAAACAAACAAACAGATAATCTAGACAATAATTTTTTTGAGAGTACTCGCTCAGTAAATTTCTGGTGGCCAGAAAAGATAGGCATGTGTACAATCTTCGTTATAGTGAGTTTTCTCCATATTCTGATGAAGAGTGTATTCATCTTTTTCGGCCTCTATAAACTGTATCTCATATCTGAGTCAATCATACTAAATATGTTTGGTTATGTCGACAAATGCGAGGATATAAAAACGTTCACAAAGCATGCCAATCTTCTGTGGTTATTTCAAAATACAGTATGTAGCTGCTAGAGGACACTTTGTTAACCCATTTGTTTCTTCGTTAAAGATACCTTCCAAACTGTAATGAAATCCTGATGGAATATGATTAAAATTCCACTGTGATCGTGCCTATTTAGGGAAAAAGTTGCCAAATGAATTGATTTATCACTACAAAAAGACGAACTTTTAAGCTTATTGTCTTTTTATAATTTTTGAAGATATGAATACACCCAGAATTGATTATAATAATTTATGGTTTCGTAGAGGATTACTCCAATGTAATTAATTGAAAGCAAAACGTTTGGGAGGATTTTGTAAGTTCTCTCTTGGAGAAATTTACAATATCAGTTAATTTTATAGGACGTCCTCTTAGAATACAATGAACTTATTCATTAGGTTGAATTATTTCATGCTGGATATATAATACAAAGATACCATCTGTCCTAGTTTCGATACTTTAATAACCAAACGGTAGATATTACGTGACTGGGTCAAAAAGAACTGATATTATGAACAAGCTGAATATTCCAGGATGCCAAGAAAATATGGCAGATGCCGAAATAAGGTTCGCACAGATGGTTTTGATTTTCTCATAACTCCAAAGTTAAAAGGATTCGTCACTGATAGGAGTAAGAAATAATGACAGCGAAAAGTACAGAAGAGGAAGAAAGAGACTACTTGCTTTTATTTAATATGGCAAATTTCGGCTCTGATAACCAGAAATAATAAACGTTCTACGCATTCACTTTGATAACAGTCCTACAATTATCTCTGACGTATCCAGTTTCAACAGAAATGGAAGTGAATTAATAACTATCGAACAGGTGAGTGCCATTCACCCTAATAGTAACCTTACAATTGTACAATCTTACGTAACAATTGTGTGAGTCATGTCGGTAGCCACCCCTAACATCCGGTAGTCATACACTATGAACAAGGATGTGAATAAGAATTTTCGTCATTTATTAGGAATAAGTGGTTTCATTTGAGATTCTTTGTAATAGAAACTTTTGGAATAGATGTGTTAGAGATTCTTATATGGAAACCTATTGGCAGTACTTCATTGAACTGTATTTAACACAAATCAACGGTGCATTTCTAATTCATTCAATTCTTATTTATTCTGGACTTAATCAGTTATTTATGAAGCATGCTTCACTTTCGATATGGCTAACATGACCTTGGAAGTTCACACAAATTCGGTGGCTCTATAATAATCTGAAATTTCCTGTTTATCTTCAAGCAGCGTAGATTAATCGAAGTGCCACTGCTGTTGAATTTTAGAAGAGAACAAAGCCTGTTATATTACATGAAGTAGGGTGGAAACCGCATCTGTAATTGATGCTGTGGAGATCAGGGCATGTTTGGATAATCAGTACTCCTTAAAGCAATTTTCCATTGTTCAAGTCTATCCACAACAAATTTATTGTATATATGTGTTAAGTGCTGCCAAAGCGACTAAGGCTATGATGAGACATCAGTATGCCCTGTCTGTAAATTGCGTAAATTCTGTGGTCGATTTGCCTGTTTGCTAGATGAAAAACTCGAGTTAAGGGTTTTTCATCCATGAAATTCTCCTCTGAGACAAATTAACTTAGCCATTATGAAAAAATGCCCATCAAGCTTCCTCACATCATATCCTGTTAACGACGCGATAAATTTTCATGGTCCTTTTTCACAACGTGGCTGAGTTAGTCAGTTTCAGGCGAGGGTAGCGTTGTTTATTCTCCCGGAAACTTGGGTTTTTTTATCCAGCAAACAGAAAAACGACCACAGAACACACGCAATTTACAGACAGTATATACGGAGCAATATGGCCTTAGTTGCTGATGCTCCTAAAACCCCTCTGCATTGCACCACCACCACCACCATCACCAGCTTTCATCACTGACGGGATTCGAACCACAGGCCTTTTCCCACAAATGTAGGGAGGACGACGATTAGTTGCACTGTGCAACATGCAAGAGGCCCTTAGTTTAGTAAAGAAGACTATTGATAGTGTAGTAAACACGCGTGACACCGAATTAACTAGTTTAATTAACACGAAGTGAAAAAATAAATATTTAAATTTCTGCCATATTAATTCAGTCTGTGAATTAATGCAGCCACCTGAAAGACAAAGTTTTAATTTTTCAACAATTTTATTACATTTTATTACAATTTTATCATTTTCCTATTTCACGTTTCGTGGTTTAAAAGTTGGCATAATTCTTTTAAGTGAAGGAGTGGTGACTTCTATTTCCAGGTTACGCCTATGCACAAGTGTTTGCAACGGGGAAGCCATTGCTTGTAACATCTGTCGAAGTTTAATAATATCAACCAGAAAGCGGATTGGTCTTTAGGGGCAGGAAACTTTTTTTTTGGAAGAGGGGAGGCGCAGCATTTTTTTTTCTTAGCTAAAGGCATCCTTCACAGATCGCGTGTGGTAAGTAACTGGAGAACTCTCGCGATATGCAAATACTTAAAGTAATAGGAAAAGGAGGGCAACATTTCAGGAAAGTTGGATAATACAAAAAAAGTCATTTTTAAGGGAAAAAAAACAGGAATAATCAGCTAAGTAAATGATATCTATAAAAATTTGTACGTGTTTAGTGTAATAATAATTGGTATTGGTATTAACGCCCCAAATTATGCACTCAAAACATAAAAGTGTGTTATATAAGTGTATATTAATAAATCCAGACTTTTAATTTTATATATTTTTATCTAGAGATATTCTATGACCATCTTCCACATTAGCTACGAGAGAAAGCAGTGTTCTTGATCTTATCATCAGTAGTGACTTTCATTCACTAAGAATCTGTAGATAAAGGCTTAAGCACAATGGTCTCAGACAATTTTTAAAATCTATCTGATGGTACCAACAGTAACATCAGTTGGGAATGGGGGAGCATTCGGGGAAGTAATTGTAGAAGCTACTAGGCTTTTCACACCAGTCGAGCAGAGCAGGATTACTGGAGGCACGTTGTAGGGGGGGGGGGAATGAATGAATATTAAATAATTAAATTTTTAACTAAACTAATTATTTGCAATTCACTTCCACCCTACTGAAGTTACAAGCCTACCCCACAAACGCAAATCTGACTGCAATTTACAGAAACTCAACTCAAGCGTGTTCAAGGCTTAGACCCAAATGGATGATAGATGAATTGACGAGACTCCTGGTAGAGGAGAAGAAATATGCATGGGATGCCCTTAAATTCATGGATGGTGTTATGCAAGCTAAGGCAGATTGTGAGAAGTTACTGATTTTTGTTCTGTTGTTTGGGTTTTCGGTGCATCGCCGACTTAGGCCCTTATTGGACGTGTATGTTATGTCTGTAAATTGTGTGTGTTCTGTAGTCAAATTTTCCTGTTTGCAGGACGAAAAACCCAAGTTTCTGGTAGAAAAAACCCTGGTATCCTCGCCTGAGACCAATTAACTCAGCCGCGTTGTGAAAAAGGCAAACAAAAATATTCCTCACGTCATCGACGGGATTTGAATCGAGGTCTTTTTCCATTCCCTGTGGGGAGGACGGCGATTCTACCAACTGCGCTACCTACAAGGGATAAATTTCTGCGAAAGAATGCAAAAACAAGCAGCAAACACTTCATTACTTATGTAAACTAGAAGGAAAGGGATGAATGATATTAGTCCAGTAGATATGAATGGATTAACTGTTGATGATCTTGCTCAGGTTGCTGACAAAATAAATATTTTGCATCTACATTCATATATGAGGAATTTTTTAGGGCCGGGAACGCCAGAAGTATATTAAGTTTTAATAGGGAGCTAAATGACTTTGCAATAACTGAGAGAAAAATGGAAGAGAAATTGTTGAAGCTAAATATAAAACAGGCACTATTGCTCCGTGTATATTGTTTGTAAAATTGCGTGTGTTCTGAGATCGATTTTTTGCTTGCTGGACGAAAAACCCAAGTTTCCGGGAGAAAAAACCATGCTACCCTCACCTGAGGCCGACTAACTTAGTCCACGTTATGAAAAAGGTCCATAAAAAATACCTCACATCATCGACGATGACTCAAACTCAGGTCTTTTCCAGCCGGTGTGGGGAATGACGGCGATCCTATCAACTGTGAACAATTACAACACGAAGATTGAAATTTTGTACGTATATATTTAGTTTGTCTTGCTGCCAATGCTGGATTTACATATGGACTGAGCGGGCTGCTGTCCAGGACCTCATAATCTAGGTGGGCCTCGGCCTTCTGCCAAAAAAAAAAAAAAAAAAAAAAAAAATTAAAAAATTGGCCATTAATTTTATTTCATTTGTAACAATAAAAATCAGGGACGTACCTAGGCCAAATTAATGTGTTAGCACAAATCCAAAATTGAGGAACACATTGATGGGAGTATCGAACACACTAGCCCTTGAATCCTTGATTTTACTATCTAGTAAAATCAAGGCCCAGTTGCTTAGTAACATTAAACACTTGACGTATGAGTCTATGACTGTATAACAGTTACACAAGTGCGTACTTACTGTTTAGTAAAGTTCGTGGAGGCTTTAAAGCTACTCAGAATCAAATGGTAAAGTCAGTTTTGAAGCAATACAAGTGTTCAGATCTGGCTATCATTATAGCGTGCGTTTTGAGAACAAGTGAGGATTCTTTTATATCATCGTGAATCACAATAATATTTAATTTTATCCTTTTGTGAAAATAATAACGAGTAAGCGATATGAAAGTGGTGCTACTAAACGAAAGCGGCAAAAATAACAGAAGGAAATACTCAAGCGTTTAAAGTCAATCACGTCATATGGCTTTGTACAGCAGGCAGAAACAGCCCTAATAATCCCTCAGATACAGAACATTCGTGTTTACAAACAGAAGAAAATCAAGTAGACTACACTGAGCAATATGAGCAGACTGAAGAACAACCAGTTTATATACAGAACACAGCCTCCCAAGAACTTCGCGAGAACTGTTGTCAGTAACTACCACTACAAGTACAGAAACTTCTGGAGAAAGTGACAATGAAGTGACAGGACCTACAGCCAAAAATTAACACAAGGCGCTGAAGGAACATGCTACGCGACAGTTACACCAAAAGAAGCAGTTTAAGTTCATTACTGTCTTAAAGACTTGGAAAACAGAGCAAAGTTTATGGACCAATTGAATAACGAGGAAATATCATTCTGGATTGAGAAAGATCCATCGGAATTTCAGCACCTATTACCAACTAGAAGCGAACATACAAAAGCCAAGCCCGGTTCTGCTCAAAGAATTTATTCCATTCCGCCAAAGTAAATGGAGAAACCGACCCTCGAGAATGGCTAGTGTATTCTCCCACAAAACGAAAAGTGTTTTGTGTGCAAACTGTTCTTTAACCAAACTACCTCAACTACAGCTTTAGCTTCTACTGGATTCGATTATTGGCATCACGCTTATCTTGTTCAAACCCACGGAAACTCTAAAAATCATATGAACTCTATGCTAACGGACAAGAAAGCGTGGTCAAACGCTCACATTAAAACTCGAAGAGTAAATAAAAGCAGAGCAGGATTACTGGAGGCACGTTGTAGGGGGGGGGGGAATGAATGAATATTAAATAATTAAATTTTTAACTAAACTAATTATTTGCAATTCACTTCCACCCTACTGAAGTTACAAGCCTACCCCACAAACGCAAATCTGACTGCAATTTACAGAAAATTCCAAATTCTAGGGTGTGTAAAGCAGGTGTCAGCAGAACATTAAAGACACACATTTATTTACAAAAATTTACAAGCCTTTAATGAGCATTATATACAACATTTACATAAAACAAACAAACAAACTACCTATATGCATGTCAATTTCATTACATTTAAATCATACTATAATTCAATACACAATCTCTCCCTCAAGACTAATGCTCGAGGGCGCTCCTTATCCGTTATAATTTATCCACTTTACTTTGTATCAATTGTATCTTACATGTTATAAAACATCAAAAAATATGCAATCATTCTCATTCTTATCTATTACTAAGTTCTTATCGCTTACATCAGATTTTACAACTGGTATCCTCTTACATCAGTAATATTCACTATAAATCGCTCATTCTACCTTAATTACTCCGTAGTTATCTGCTTAGTCATTTCCTTTACTACTCTACGTTATTTCGTAATCATTTATAAACATAACAAACTATCTCAACCTTAGTACTAACTTGCCTATTTCAAATTTAACTTCGTTAGAAAGAACTATCAATCAATTATTACAGGAATTCAGATTATGAGTCCAAGATTTCGGGGTTCAATAAAAAAACAAGGACCCGACTTACATTCCGAAATGGCAGCTGATCCCACATTCCTTGCGTTCAAGCTTCCTTCAGTTATGTGGCATTCTGGGTTTCTCCATATCTTGGGCACTCTGCTTTCCGTAGTGGCGGACAGGACGCACCATCTCAGGTAGGCTATATAGGCATATGTGTACACTCTTGGCTCATTCTCTATGGGTGGGAACTGGAACCCATGAGCGGTTCCTTCGCAAGCCACTCTTCAGACTTTTTCTACAAGTCCTACATTACCAAACTGGCCTACCTCTACTTCAACCCGCAACTCACGACCCTCTTCCCTTAGACCACACCACACAGAAGTCAGATACAGAATGCACACTCTCTCAAAATTTCTCCCCCAGAACTTTACTCTTTCCCTCAAGTTTAGAACGCCTCCCCCAAGGACTCCAATCCATCCCCATTTTCTGTTTAATTTTCTATTTGGCAAAACAACTCTCCCTAGGCCACAAACCAACCCTCTCCAGAGATTTCTTATTTTTTTCACACCTTTCATGTTTGCCAGTAACCCAAAAACCACTCACTTTTCTTTCTAAATATATCGAAACACCCAAATATTAGTCAACTTGACGCCGTTTTCTTTTGACGCGAACACTGGACGCCCACTCATTTCCTGTTTACTTTCTAACAGTGGCTTAGATCAAAAGAGAAGCTTTGTATAATCCCGTTTCACGTCTATTGTTCTTTCCCTCAGCAACCCTTTCACGCCTGTTCTCAAATGGCACCCCTTCTCTAGTCATTGCGCTGTCTCTTTTTGTTCTCCTGTATTATTTAAATTACTTGTTTACCTTTTAGCCACTATTTTAATTCCCACGCCTAAAACTGTCCTTTACTAATTCCAGTGTTCTTCAAACTTTAACCTTATTTGCATTAAAACTAAATATAATATTTACTATCTTTAATCAATACTCGGGCATTAATGCTGATCCTCACTTTCCATTGCCCTACTTGGATTTATTTTAGCAAAATAAATATTTATATATTAATTTTGAAGATCTATATCTTACACGTACTTCAGCGAGTTATTGTAGTGATTTCCCTTTTGGCAGAAGGTGGCTTGGCATTTAGGGGAGATGACGAAACATTTGGTTCACCAAACAATGGTAACTTTCTTGGATTGCTTGAATTAATTGCCAAATTTGATCCTTCCCTGTATGCTCACATAAATCAGTATGGAGGTAAAGGCTCTGTTGAGCTATCATACTTCTCCAAAGCCATATGTGAAGAGGTTATCCAGTTGATTATTATTATTATTAGCCATATGGTGGAAGGAAGCCTGAAGCGTATGCTGCACCAGCCAAACAAAATTCCCAAGTTACCCTGAGAGAGAGAGAGCAAGAGTCAGAAGTAGAAAGGAATCACCAAGAGAGGAATGATGATATCCAGCTCAGGAACCTGGGTGTGCCAAGCCCATACTCACCAGATGTGACCCCCTGGGATTAATGGCTAATAAAATTCGAGAATCGATACTGAGCGACATCAAACAAGCAGAGTTATTTTAGTTTATTAGTCGATTCAACCTCTGATGTTTCCCATGTTGATCAACTTACTGTCATTGTTAGATATGTTTCTCTAGTGATGGATTACCAGTTGAACGCTTTCTGAGTTTTTTTTAACTGAAAGATCACACCGGTGAAAGTATGGCTGAGCTGATACTGAACTACTTCAGTGAACTTGCAATAAATTTCAGTAAATGTAGAGGACAATCATAGACAATGCAGCCAATATGACTGGAAAGTATAACGAACGTTCAACAAAAAATTCTGGAAAGGAACGAGTTTGCAAAGTTTATTCCATGCGCTGTACATTCCCTAAATCTAGTTGGACGAACTGCAATTGATTCGTGTCTGGATGCAGTGAATATTTTTGGCACGATAAATGAGATTTATTGTTTTTTCTCAGCTTCTACAAAAAGATGGGCAGTGCTAAAAAATTTCTTGCCTCCTGAGTCAAAAGTTCCTAAACATTTATCAGACACAAGATGGGAGGCTCACGCCAAAGCTACTGCAGCTACTAGCGAAAGTTATGCTAACATTGTTGAAGCTCAGTCATATTTACTGTGATGAAACTGAAAAAGAAGATACTAGACGACAGGCTGAAAATCTTCTGCAGAAAATGGAAGAATTTTAATTCATTTTCATGCTTCACCTTTGGACACATTTGCTAGATCAATTTCATAAAGTTAACGAGGCACTCCAAAGTACGCAAATTTCATTGAGCATATGTGCAAATATTTACAGCTCACTATTGCAGTTCGTATCAAACACTCGGGCTAATTTTGATGAAATTGAACAGCAAGCAAAATTTACTTTACCGGATGTAGAGTAAAAAACTGTCAAAAGAAGGCAGAGAGTACGAAAAAAAGAAAACAATGATGGGACAGCCATAGACGAACTTTCTCCAAGAGACAAGTTTAGGGTAAATTCATTTATTCCTGTCATGGATGCTCTTGAAGCCAACCAAGACAGAAGTGCAACAGTGTATAGGAGTGTAGCTGGCAGTTTTTCATTTTTGGTGAACCTTCAAGCAACCAAGGAACAGATTCACAATGGCGTTGAGATGTTGATGCAAGAGTATCCAAAGGATGTTGATCTTAGTCTAGTCGATGAACTCTTGCACTTCCACCTGTACATCAGACAAGCTCATCCTGAAAACGAAAATTTCAACCACCAAGATATGTATCAAATAATATTCCAGGAGAAAATTCGGATAGCTTTTCCAAATGTGGAAACAATTTTCAGATTGTTCCTGTGTTTAATGGTTACTATCTGTACTGCGAAAGATCATTCTAGACTAAAAAGGATAAAGAATGATCTACGGTCAACAATGTTCGAAGATCGGTTGTCTGATCTAAGCATTCTCTGCATAGAAAATGATAAACTGCGACTTACTGATTTTAATGATATAATTGATAAGTTTTCATCCAAAAAAGCTCGAAAGAAACTGTTCTCACTTTGTATATAGTGTAATGTTATAACACAGCTATGATTCCCCTATGAATGTTGTGTGAACGTCTTCATTAATTTCATACTTTTGTAAACTTATTAAAGGTTATAATTTTACAAACAATCTTTTTATCAATGCTAAAATTTCAGCAATGTTCTACTTTCATTGAGTAAATAACGAATAGAACGAGGTTTTGTTTCTCATAATCAGATGCTATTAATTTTGGGCCTCCCAAGGTCTCCTAGCCCAGGGCCTCTAGTTGCTTTAATCCGGGACCGCTTGTAAAGCATTAGTAAATTTCTACCCACCGAAAAAATTTTTCAATGTTTGGATGGTCCAATACACTCCAGATATGGTCTTTCCAAGTAGGAAAGTGAATATTATCTTTTCCTCCCAACGCCGGGAGGAAAAGGCCCGAGTTCTAATCGTGTCAGTGACGCTTTCATGGGCTTTTTTTTCCCCCCCACAACTTGGATGATGTTAGTCGGTCTCAGGTTTGGGTTGGCAATCCAATCACAGAACACACGCAAATTGCGGACACAATACCCGGTTGCCTCAAAGCTTTAGTTGCTTTGGCACTTAACACACAAAGATGAAGAAGTGTTCCTGATATCAACTATTAAATTTCTTTTCCCCAGTTGTTTTGAAATGGAATCTGTTTGAATCCTTGAATGAAGGATTCTTTTGCTGGAGAAAAAAGCATATAATTGTGGAAAATGAATTAAAGAGGAGAAAGTGTCGGGGGTTAAGTCTGTTATTCGATGAATATTTGGATTATGCTAATAACGGCGCGTAGTTCAAACTCATTCATATACGACATTGATTGATCGCATAGTTTTCCATCTATCTTGGCAGTGAGACTACTACATTTGAGATATTTATGAAAAAAAACAACATTTATTGTCGAAATCTTCCATGGTTTATTTTAGAATTTTAATTGTTAATAATTTATAAAATTTTATTATTTTAAAAAGTGGAAAGTTTTATTTAAAATGTTTCAGTTGCAGTGAAGTCCGAGATAAGATAGAAGCGTGTACGCGTAAAACAATGTTGCTTTCATAACCATTCGAATTGGGGTGAGTCAAGATATATTTAGAGGCAACTCACAGTTCCAGGAATGATGGAATATTCGAAATTATTATCTCTCGCTTCAAAAACGAGATTCACAGAAAGCTACTGAAGCACGACAGAAGAAAGCCGGCACTCGATATACGCACGTTCTAAAAACTTAGTGTCGTCCCTCAGCACGCGCCACATTTCGGACCTACTAACCAGTACCATCCCCTCCCCCCTCCCCAACAACTTTCTACGGTGCAGTATCGCGCACAATAACGGCACACGCACGTGCATTATGCCGCAGAGATTGTAATGTCGTAAAGCTTCCGGCGATGGGCTTACAGACCGTCACTTTATCTTCGCCAATCCCAACGGCACGAGGCCGTGACTCGCCTGTCGTCGACAACAGGGGGATGGGGGAAAAGGGAAAGGAAAGAGAATGACGTCACGTGACGTCTATCGACTAAACCCTGAACTCGTTTTCTCGCTATTGCCTCAGCCTAAAGCCTCCGGTGTGGGATCGTGTCGCAGAGGCTCCTTGGACGCTACCGCATGCGCATGCATTCGCCGCTTGCTACTAACCTTCGAACTGTGTGCTGCTGCTGTCTTATCTGCGATAACTGACAGGTTGAATAGGCCCCGATAGCACTCTATTAGTGTCAGGTACGCTCAAGCTCCAAATCAGGAAGGATGATGGCGGCGAAGCGACTCTGTTTTCTTTTAAATTAATTCTTTCTTACTCTCTTAGGACACTGTTGGTCACAGCCCCTGTTGCTGCGAATGTATTTCAATTCTGCGATTAATAAACCCTTTGTTTCAGCGCACGTACTAATAAAAAGTTTTTTAACTTAAAAATAAGCTGATGACGTAATCAGCTAGCTGGAGCTTCCTTTGACTAATTTAATCTAATATCGGAACAACAGTTTAAAGTTGCTCCGATGTTAGGTCAATGGTATCTGGTCCTCAGGCCACCAATAAGGTTTCATATTTAAATAGTTTTTTTTATTTCGTGTAGTTTCATGTTGGCTTTTGAAAATATCCATTTTCAGAAATATTCCGATTTTTGCATCGTTTTCTTCTGATGGTTTACATATCTTCCTCAATATGTTGTATTTTTCATATTTAGTTATTGAATATAAAAGAAATTAAACTGTAAATGTTAATCAGAAAAATTAAACCCTATTTTGAAAAATGCGTAAGTAATAAAGAACTGTTTTGTGGTCCAGGAGCGTTGCTTGCAAGAATCCATGCTGCCTGCGACCTTCAGCCTTGGAAAAAGGCATGACTCCCCTATATTAAATTCTTCTTTCCTCTAGGATGCTTGAATGATCGGTACTCAATAAAGTCCTACAATTGTGATACTCCATACTCCATTGCGATATTTGTGAGTAGCTGTTGACCCATGCCTTTCTGATCTACCAATCTGTAAATAGTCCTGGATTGTCTGACCAGTTGCTTAATTAAATCACTTTGGTTTTCACAGAAGTCCCGATGGAAATTTATACTAATCCACCAGACTTGACCATAGATACCAGGGGCTAACTCTGCATCTTTCGGATTAGAAAGGTTTGGATGTTCCAGGTTTGAACAATAAGCTTCAGTCAGAACAATAAACTTATTCAAACGTAAAGTGAAAGTAACGCTGATCATTTCTCCAATTATACATCTCTTTAGCCTTACATAGTGCATAACATAGTCACACAAGGAAATGTTCCAGACAAAAATAACGAACCTCGCCTCTAGTTGCTGAGGCAACGAATGGCTGTGTCAATGACAACTACCTATGGCAACGCCATTGCCCTCTGTTTAAATGTTGCCATAGCATTAAAGACGTGCTATGCGCTTAACTATGTGCCAACATATTGTCCCTGATCTCGTTTTCGTGTTTATGTCGCTTGTTCAGGTGAATACCTGCAAGTCACGATGGTGGGAGGTCGCCTCCTCTACTAACGAAGTCACGGGATTTTACTCATAACGTCACGAATAAGAGAAGCAGTGGTGTGTATCATTCAGCTGTTGGTGACGTCACATTTGGGCACGATCCAACTTCCTTCCGTGAAAATGAGTGACTGGAATCCCAAAGTTAGTACGTATTTTTGCGAAACTGCTTTTAACATTATCGGTGTTCTGCCCACAGGGGTAACAACCGGTTTTTGCAGTCTAAAAGTGTGCTACTGACGCCAGGTGGCGCAACGTGTCTGTATCTATACATATAAGCAAACTTAATCCGCCAGTCATTGTACATACGCACTACTCGCACGAGATATTAACAACTGCGCAACTCTGTGACGTCACAGTGTGTCGAATGAACCTGGTAACAGCTGTTCCGATTGAAAGCAAACGCGCATTAAAGGGTACGTCACGTGCTTTTTCAATGCGATGCATAATATTTTAGAAGTATCCTCTAAGGCCAGATTTATTTTAAGTGCTTTGGTTTTCAAAAACTTCCATTAAGCAGGTTCCATCGAGATTAAACAAGTCATCGTCTTTTGGCTTTTTTTTAAGCAGACGAACGAAATAATATAAATTGCAGTCACTTTTTTCTGTTACTTTTCCTCTGTCAGTAAACTTAGTTTTTTGGAGTAACTGCCCTAGCAGTTTATAAAAGGAAACACAGGCTTAAAACATAGTCCAATAACCGGATGATAGTATTTTTACCTGCTGAAGAAAGCATGATAAGTGTGATGGTAAGAAACTCTGGGTATTTAAAAAAATATATTTTTTCTTCCCTCTCTTTAAAGCTTGGCATATATCCAAAATGTTGCATAGCCAAAGGTAAAAGACTGCCTAACAATTCTTTGTTATCCCACTAGTCTATTTTAAATAAAAATTCCTTCCATCCATGTCCAGCTGCCACTAGAGGGTTCTGAAACAAGCTCATAGACATATTTAAAACATCTATATCGCCATACCATACACAAAAATATATTTATTTTTTGTATTTTAATAATTACAGGACCAAAGAACCTTGTTTTTATTCCCCACTCACTGCGCATGATTGATTTCAATCATTAATGGTTCATTATACTAAAATAAACTTATCGAAGTTATAAAGCTCACTAGAACCTTAAATAATAAATGGTTCAAAAATTCTGCATTTAAATATTACTACATGATCTTAGTCTTAAAAAGCTAATACTCTTTCAAATTCAACTAACTCAGCTTTCTCTTTCCAACAAATTATTTTTATGTTAGTAAAAGAAGGTTAGGTTACCTAAAATTTGAAAGAGTATTGTCTTTTAAAACTATGATCACCCGCTACTTAAGCACCAAAAATTCGAATAGTAGTTCAAAAATATATTATTATATATAAATAATAAATCACTATCATAATTACAAATAGGAACTATTAACAAATTACGAATGAAATTTTAAAAAATTTTGAAACCCCTTCTTAGCCGGTTGGGAATACATCAACACGCTGTTACTTAAGAAATACTTCAATTTAAGTCACATTATTTATTTTTATGAAAAAATCAAGTAATATTTCGTTCGATTCTATCCCCAGTAATGCATAATAACATCCTCTCTGACCTGGGCTTAACTTTTTGCTTTATATAATTTGTGAAAAGTCTTAAAATTTACTTCAGGGAAGGAGGTGACTATCTATCGTGTTGGTCAGATGGATAAGCGCAGATTGGGAGATTTCCTAAAAAGTGATGTTATTAGTTCATTTTTTTTATAATTTTGGTACAGGTGTACCTCGCTTAAAGATATCATTAAGTTCCTTGAAAAGGGGTCATTATTGGTTTATTAAAACCAATAATGAGTGGAGCCATCCCTGCCAGGCATATATTCAGGGAAGAAAGAAAAATTGTAGACTACAAAAAAATGAATTTTTTTTTATCAAATTCGGTGACAGACAATGAAGCTGTTTTTGTTGTAGGTGAATTAAGGTGTATAAAATATGAGCCCATTCGCATCTACGTACTCCTCTCTTAGTACAACGGCTGGTACCGATCGTATGCTTCTTCATGCACTTGTGCTTGATTGTTGTTGGATTTTAGGGGCATCGGCGACTAGGGGCACGTTGCTCCGTGTATATTGTCTTTAAATTTCGTGTGTTCTGAGGTCGATTGTCTGTTTACTGGACGAAAAACCCCAGTTTCCTGGAGAAAACACCATGCTACCCTCTCCTGACACCGACTAACTCAGCCAAGTTGTGAAAAAAGACCCATAAAGATATCTACCGTCATCTGGATTCGAATTCAGCTCTTTACCACCCGGTGTGGGAAGGACATCGATCCTACGAACTGTGCTATATACGAGGGAAATTGTGTTTGAATTCTGCTGTTTCTTTGAGTGTCGTCATGTTTCTCAGTTGGAGTTTATAAATATGCAAATCTTTTGAAATGTCTTCGGTTGTTATTAATTTCGTGGGCTGTAGTATTAGCATTTTTTCACATTTGCCTTACATTCTTTGGTCTTCATGTTCATCTGCACTGTATTTCCTTGTACATCATATACTGGCTCGCCCAATTCAAGGACCCTCTTGGGTAGCACAGTTGGTAGGATCACCGTCCTCCTCACACCAGGTGGAAAAGATCTAAGTAGGAGTCCCGTTCCCGTTTGCAATAGTATTCGGGTGAATGGTTGTGGGTCCACTTCTTTTGGTGCCTAACAGTAACACTACCGGGTTTTTATTCGGGAGGGGATTTAGCTGTTTATTTATTCGTTTTTATCGAGTCTTTTTGAAGAGGACAGATGGAATGCAGCATCTCTTCATTGTTATATAAAGTTCATTTTGGTTCCTTTGTCTTTTAGAAGTTGGCTCCTAGTGGAGCATGCTCCTACGAACTGTTTAACAAGAATGGCACTAAAAATGTAAAAAAATAAAAGAAACAGTGACGATTTTTATTATATGTATTTGTTAATATACAATTTAACTGGTCAGGAACAAATATATATCGATAATTCTTTGTGTTTGATTAAAATATGCTTACTCAGTGACTCCAGTGACAAAAATGTGATGTCATCCACAAACAAGAAACAGCGCAAATTTTTCCCATTGTATTAGTCACCCGTTATTCATAGATGACGCTATACTCCCTCCCCACTTCAGTGCTGTTTGCTATTCTGTTGCCATCTAGCGACAAAAATAGAAATTACTCACCTTTAACGAGATCGCAAATAAAATTTAATTTCATTGGCCAACACAGAAGATATCCGATAATCCACAGTTTCGAGAGGCATCTGTCATAGGATTTTTGAAACTTATCTCTGCATGACTTTGCTCCCTCAGTGAACACCTCTGAAAATTAAAAATGAATTCATTCCCTTTAAGGAGAAAATTCTCTCATTTAAAGTATTTTTATACAGAAATACATTCAGACTGCGCACAATTTTTATTTTTATTCGCACAAAATCTAGACGAAAGATAAAATGAAACTAGTTAAAGTTTAGTTTCTGCTCAGATGTAAAACAAAAATTGGTATTCGTCAGTGTTTTTTTAATTTTTGAAGTTTGAAACTGTTTCGTCAGTATCTCTCTGTTTACGTGTTTGATTCTTTTGTTACGTCTTTCCTGTTATTACGTGCTGTTTCCTCGTATTGTGAAATTTCACTGGAAAAATGATTTCTGAACTTTGAACTGAAACTTGATAACAGGAAAGAGCAAATAATAGGATTAAATCCCATAATGGGAAAACTAGACAAAAACAAAAAGTCCAATTTAATAATGCATTAAAGGCACAGAGTCACGTATCACAAAATAGAGTTTCGTGAAAATAAAAAAAAATAATAATAAATATATTAATAAGATCTGGCGCGGGGAAGTTTGCAGAAAACGGTTACGTTAATTCAATTACTTATCGTATCTGGATGACTATTTCAAAGAAGGGATATTTAGCCAAACTTTAACTTAAAATTACCCTGACGAGAAGTGATATCAGATCAGTTTCTTTTACAGAAACATGCAGTGCTCGGTCCCTTGATCTGCTGTAGATTTAGATTCACAGAATGGAATTATGGTCGTAGTTCCACACGTCAGCGATCACTGCTCATCTCTGCCATGTGATTTTCCATTCTCTTGCTGGTTTCACCGATGCAAAAGTTATTGCGCTTCTGACACAACTTCCTGTAAGTAACGCTCCCATTTTCTTGATTTTCATCGTCTAGAAACAACATCTGAAGAATATCTATCACTGTCTTTCAGCTAAGCGTCCCTTTCGAGCCAACCCGTACAGAGTACTGAACTTTCTCAATCTTTAATCTCTCCATTATTATTTTATAGGGTAACCCCCCAAGGGTCCCTGTTTCTTTCTAATTGTACAAAATCTCTTCATGACTGCCGTTTACTTTTCCTTATTTCTTGTACATAATTTCTAATTCTATGTTTCTGCATATCGTCAGTCTTTAACCTTTTGGCTATTTGGAAACGCCATCTTTCCTTATTAACATCCTTTCGCAGTCTTGTTAATCCTGCATGCCACCAAGGCACTGATCTCTTTCTTTTACCCCCTCTCCTCACAGATTCACAGGATGCCTCATACAAAATTTTTGCTAAAAACTTTGCCCTACTGCTGTTCCAATACTTCTCATTTCAATTATTTAACTTCATTCTTATTATATTTTAAAATTTACTCCAGTCCGTCTACTTTACCACAAACCTATTTATATCCATTCTCTTTTACTTCCATCTATTCAATTCTCTCAAACTCTTTTACCTCATATGTTATTGCTCTATGGTCACTAGTTGACCGTCCATCTCTAACATACAAATTCTTAACTATTTTCACTAATGATTTACTACAAAGAGTTACATCAACATTTGAATATCCTAATGAGGACGAGGAAGTACCCAACTGACCACCTTTTCACTATATATAATCTATTTGACATAAAACAATCTTCAACATCTTCAAATAACATTCCATTATTATCTGTCCGTGCACTACCCCACAATACTGACTTAGTATTTTTGTATCTATTCCTATAATCACATTCTCGGATCTTAAAATATAACACACTTTATCTATATATTTCGGATAGGCTTGAGGCTCATCTCTGAACAGGTGATAAATACTTATTAAACATACTTTTTCAAAATCATCTATGATCTCGACGCAACGCCCATGTGAAAAGGTGAAAAGGTCAATTTCTGAATCTGAGTTATTACTAAAGCCTTGTTACCCACAATAACAGCAGCCTGATAGATTTGGTCATGTTGTGCTGTAAGATGTCTTACAAATATGGAGGGTTAGAGTTTATGGGAAATTTTTGTGATTTGGGAATAAATTATTCTTTGATATGGAAAAGCAGTTTTTGACATTTAAGAGAAGAATATATGGGAAGAATACTAGATTTAGAAATAAGCGATTACAGATGTGTAAATTGAATAGCAGTCAAATGAAGAGAAAGTAACATATACATGTGAATGCCTGGGAAAAAGGGGGATATTGACGGTAAACAAAAACAGCCGCCCCATACTAGGGAAGCAGTGGTCATTAGTGAACGAGCATAAAAGGGTTACTGGAAACAGAACAATGGGTCAGTGAAATGCAAGTCATTAAGAAACGTTTGATCTATGCGGCAGCTGGACATAAGTCCCGATGGGCTAGCGTTTGGGTCGGAAACGACCAGGTCACTGTGGCGACTTTTTGGTAAGTGGCAACATTTTCGCGAATGTGAAAAGACGAAAATGGCTATCCTTGGAGACAACGGCAGACATGAAAGGTTTGTGCTACTCTGAGAACTAGATATGAAAATTACTGGAACAAGCCTTGGTTTGCACACGGAGCAAAAGGGTTATGGTAAATTTTTTTAACGAATAGAAAAGGGGGAAAGTTAGAATTCTTGGAATTGGTGGAGAGTCCTATGAGAAGAGGTTTAAACGACGGAGAAAAAAGAAGGGATCGTGAGTGTGAAGAGAAGAGGGAGTGTGGAAAAAAGAGTGATCGTGGAGACAAGAGTGAAAAAAGTAAGTCGGGCACTGCAGAAATGTAGGGAGTGCAAAAAGGGCCCTAGACAGTAAGGGGAAAAATAGTTAAGAGTAGAAAAGTAACGGGAAGGCTAAGGAAGATAAGCAAAAAAAGTTATGAAAGACGATTAAGTGAACCAGGAAAGGTAACGACCTCTTGGAGAAAGATACATCTGAGTGATCCGTAGTAAAGGAGGAGTTGTGTATTCAAGGCAGCGGATCAAGGATGCCAGACCTAAGCGGCCAAGAGTTCCAGAAAACTATCTGAAGCAGATTCAGGAGAAAGTAGATGAAGGAAAGTCTTAGAAGATAGCCTGGAGAGCCTAAGATGGAAGCCTGAAACCTCCCTGGAGAAGAAAAGAAAAAGATAGAAGTAGGTGAGCGATATATTAAGTACATTAAGTTAACAAGAAGGACTGTTAGTGAAATAGTAGGGTAATTAATGAAAAGGGGGTAGTCCTAGAAAGTAAAGTGAAAGATAAATTATCTCTGAGGTACACATACTAACGGACTTTATTATGTTAAAAAGGGTTAGTGTATAATGCAAGGGAAACGAAGGGATGAGTAATAGACGAAATTGATACAAATATCTATAATGTGTTAGAAAGGTAGTAAAGTGTATAAAGAAGGATTCTGAATATGTTTTAAAATGATAGGTAATTAAGTTATATGAGCAACTCTGAATATAGTATTTTAAATAATGAAGAGTTGCTGGGTTATCTGAATGACTAGTAACGAGTAGGGACATTAGTGCGGTGAGAACAAAGAGCTGAATGATGAATGTAGCATATTGGATTATTACTATATGAAACAGTATTTTATCCAGGAGTAAAGAAAATAGATACAGTGAATGTACAAGTGCTAGGAGTTAGTTAGGGAATAAGAAAAGAAGAATGAATCAGGTGTTTTTTTTTATTTGTAAATCAGAATAACTAGTGAAGGGAAACTGTAATAAGAATAATATTTGCAGGCTATCTCTGAGTCAGCTTTGTATATTATGATCATATGCTATTTAGTTAAATTGTATATTGTGTTGTATGTAATAAATTTCATGTTTTATTTTCACTTTGAGTCCTGTTATTCTATATAACACGCCTTGCTTGCCTAGTTAAGAGTTTGCTCTCACACAATTTGACGAGAGAATCCTGACTAACGGGAAACAAAGAAAATTACCCTCATGATCCTGAGAATCTTCTGTAAGATATAATAAAAAATAATAACTTTATATTATTCTCTCCCCCTCAAGAGGATACTCTCCCACCTCCCCACCAACAACACAGTAGGGCTCTAGTACAAGGAGACAGTCTATTTCTTCCCTACACATTCTCTCCTATCCCGCCTCTTTCAGTTAGCACATTTTAAAGAATTCCCAGTTATAAAATGCTTTTTACAGAATTTCCTGTATTTTCTGCTTAAATATGCATCGCCATCCCTTTAAATGACCTTCCATTCCCCTCCAGGAAGGTTTTCAAGCTATGTTAGCATCATTGTTAAGGCTGCAGGCATTTTTTAAAACCACATACTATAGTAGTACTTTAGCAAAATGGTTTAGAAATGAGTGGGTTAAAGAAACACCAGGAATCATAGAACTCTGGATAATAAACAAACGGAATTCATCATAAAAAAAGGGCAATGACATCATCTTATCAGCGGTGTTGACAACGAAGAATTAAATGATAATGGCAACGATAAGACTTTCGTCACCTGTTGACGTGAGGAATTTATAATTAGATAATCATAATAAAAACGTTTGTCGTTGTTAGTATGCAGTGGAGTGTCAGTTCTATCAGTTTTTTTTTTTTTTTAATTTAACTGATATTTCAAATTCAGACTTGTTTAAAAAAGAAAACAGATATCACAAACTATATTGATAAATTAGTGGATTATAAGCGAATATTTTATTAGTGTAATAGATATTAAATATTTTAATTATAAATAGAATAAAGGAGAGAAAAGTAATTGTATGAACGGTACTCTTATATTAGGTTCATATATGTGACAGTAGATGGCAGCACAATCCACAGTAATATTTGAACGAATAAATTCTTTTAATTTTTACAGAGAATAATTTTACTAAACACCTTTTAATCTAAAAGTTCATTAATTTACTTTAATATACTGTCATTGCATTTTATTTATATTTATGTTTTTCGAGTTACAGAACAATCAACTTTCTGATTTGTAAGAAAGGAAAAGAAAGAGAATTATAGCGATCAAGCTCCAAAGAACGAATTGAATATTTTAAATGCTAAGAATGAGAAAATAATTATCCACACCTTCGCATCTGTAATCCATTTTCCTGTTATACAGAGCTTCTGCTTTTTGTCCGAAAAGATCTGTTTTAAATGTTTTGAATTTATCCTCTATCTGCCGAGTCCGGGAAGGGCTTTTACTCTTTTTGTCTAGAGAATCTATATTTTGCTTAAACGATTCGGTTTCTTCTTGATTTTCCACCTGCAGCACAAACCAAAACGGATTATCTCTGACAAACAAAACAGGTTATCTCTGTGTAATAACAAATCTCCGTTTATCGAGATAAGTTTAAGATACGTTGAGACGTACACTGTGTTACCAGAAGTACTGGATCACTGACTGATAAATATATTTCGTGCAAATTGTTAATTATGTGATAATTGAAGATTATGTGGTAGCACAAACATAAAAAATGAAGCTACAAAAGTAGACTTTCATTTATAATTTACGTGTCAACAGGATACAAGCTTGGTGAATTTGAAGTTGTGCAGGTTGAGATATACCATAAGGCAAGACTTAACGTACGACGGATATCGAAGCCTCTCAAGACTTCCGTTTGGAAAACAACTGTATGCAAGCGGAAGACAGTTAGACTTAGCAAAGTTGAACGTGGAATATGGGAGACCGTGTTTTGATAAAATATCTCCAAATAGTTCGTTGTTGTCCAGAAAAACAGTACTCAAAGTTATAAAAGTTCCTGAAACGTACAGGAGGAGTTTTTAGAGAGAATACTGCAAAAAGAGACTCCTGTAAACAGAGTTTACATGGAAAAGTTTCCTTCTTCAAACCTTTCATTATGAAGGTTAATACACACGACAGTGTCATGTTCAGAGGAATTAGTCTTAAGGAGTATAAAAGGATTTTCTGTAGCAACAAATCTTGATATGCGGTGGTTTCATCACACAGAATAATTTGAGTTGGGCCAAGACCAGATTTATCGGGGTGCAATGAAGTGGTTTCTTCAGTCCCTCAAGGTCACTAGAACGCTGGGAATAACACAGTTACTCTTTGTTTAGGATCCTCTTGACCTTATTTTTAAGCCTCTAAAAATATGTACCCCAGGAATCTGCGAGCTTTGAAAAGCTTTGAAAACTAACACGTTCAAGCTGGGAAGTGTGGCGACTTGTGTGCCGAGGTTTGTAGCTTGCACGTTGCAGAAAGAACGATCTTTGGCATCCTCGATAATATCATTTTTAAAACATGGAAATTTTAATAATTATTGACGCATTCTCTGTTATAAATCTCCTTGAGTTTCGGTTTCGTTTGGCAAGAATAACATGACATTGGTGGTCTCTCTTTATCAAGGCTCCCATGTGAAGTCGACAAAGCTATTTCGAATATAAAATTCGAATTTAGAATAGCGAATTCAAAGATATGAGGGACTTGTTGATGCAATCCAAATTTACATGTCCAATGATAAACTCTTCTGTTGAAGAATAACTGAAAGTATGTGAATACAGCCGCGTTCGGAAACACACCAGTTTAAATAACAGGTGTTTTTGAGAATAATCCAAATTAATATGGTCTAGACTCACTTTTCATTTAGTTACATTATCGATCTATAGCGGAACCCTTTTTTAACAGTTCCCTGTAACATGCACCAAGAATCTGTGCTAATTTCCTTTTCAGTACAATCTCCCTTCAGCTGTAGAAGAGGGATTTATTGGACTGGCGTGTTTCGGCATTCCAATTCTGGACATGTCCATTTCCTTATAAATTCGGGCACTGGGGAATTACCCAAGATGTGATTTCTTTTTCTGTTCCAATATTTCTAGCATTACAGTGTATATAATCAACTATTAGATAATTTTGATTATGTGATTAATGGCTATGTTACAACCAGCAACGTTAACCACTTCTTTTGTAAATAAATCTGCACTCTTACTTAACGTATACACTACGCTCCAATAAAATATCCGGATACACGTCAGTTTCACATTGGCGTCGCTAACACTCAATATAATGACATGTCGGCTTCCCATAATCACCATGGGTAGCACAGTCGATACCACTGTGCTATCCATGGTGATTATGGCATACTACGCTCTCATGAGTAGGCTTTCCATCGACAAACATTAGACGATAGCGGGTATAATCCTTCATTCCTCCTGCGGAACAGTGACACTTGAGCTGCTGGTGTGGGACTCCTTGGTCTGGCTTATAAGGTTTTCCCCCTGGCTATCTACGCCTGAGATCGACTAACTGAGCCACAGAGTGAAAAAAGCCCATTAAAGTTCCTCTCGTCATCGACGGGATTCGAACCCAGACCTTTTTCACCCGGTGTGGGGAGGACGGTGACGATACCAGCCATTGTGCTACCCAGGCAGACAGTGTTTTCATACATCATCAAATTTAAATTATTTTATTAGAGTCACCCAAAATTTCTTCTATATAGCCATTTTTGTGTAATGTGTCTGTAAATTTCGTGTGTTCTCTGGTCGATTTGTCTGTTTTGCTGGACAAAAAAACCACAATTTCTTGGGGAAAAACCTTGCTATATACAGAGACCGATTAACTCAGCCACGGAGTGAAAAAAGGCCATTAATGTTCCTCGCATCGTCGACGGGATTCGAATCCGGGCCTTTTCCACCCGGTGTGGGCAGGGCGGTGACGATACCATGTGCTACCCATGCAGACAGTGTGTGCAAACAGACTTCACCTATGTTAATGCCTTAAATTCCTGGCTGATGTTTTGCAGGGATATTTGATGATTTGAGATTGTCGTACCATACTGAGTAACCGCTGATCACTTGGAGTGAGTTCCGTGATATTCTTGGGTGTCGATGGAGTGTGGTGGTACCGTCGTGCTTCCATTTCAAGAAAATTTGTCGCTATTCGCAAATAGCGCCCTGAGGCGCTAACTTCTATGCCTGACCTTTGGCTCTACCTTTGCTAAATTGTTATTAATGTTCTGTCATCTATTTTGGCCACTTCCTTAGCTGAGTGGTGAGGAGCGGGAGTGCAGTAGCACACGCTCTTTGAGTAGACCGGGGTTCAAGCCCCTGACTGCTAAATACGGTCGATCTGCCAACCCGCACTGGACCAGCGTCGCAGATTATGGTCCATTTCCCTCACATGAATTATTGAGGAGGCTTCCATCCTGCAATGGGTTGATAATGGCTGCAGTTTACCTTTACCATCTATTTGTGGGCTTGAAGAAAAATTATAATAAACAAATGATAGTTCTAATGTCATGTAAATTGGACAGTATGCAGATCAATAATTAGTCCTATTACAATTAAGTTTAAGAAATCAATAAAAAAAAACATATTATAGTAGGTCACCCGAATATTTAAATTCATACCTTGCTGTGTGTCTTATGTCTGTTAATTTCGTGTGTTCTATGGTCGATTCGTCTGTTTTGCTGGACGATTCGAATCCGGGCCTTTTCCACCGTCCAGTGTGATAAAACAATAATGTTATTAAATTAAAGACTTCAGTCGTAATTGTAATTTTTAGAAATTTTCGTTTCTTTCTGATTGAATCTTCATTTTCATTCATATTAATATGGGCATCTGCAAGTAATTGGGGGGGGGGGCGATCGACTGATTTGTCTATCCTCTCTCCCAGCGAGAAAATCTTCACGCCTATCACCTCAGATACGAGTAATTACAATTTTTTAAATGTTAACTTTATCAATATTCTAAAATACATGGCGATATTAATATAGAACTCCAAACATTAATACAATCCAACGTAATATGGCTATAAAAGTAAATTTTGATAGTTTAGTTCAATACTAGATGTGGTCTCGAACTGAACTAGTATAGGAAATACATCAATGCAACTGCATCCTTTATCAAGTGAAAGTACATCCTTAGCGAGACATCGATATTAATTGGACTAGACATGTAGATGTTATTGTTGCAGGATTTTAGGAGCATCGGCGATTAACAGCATATTGCTCCGTGTATATGTTTGTAAATTGCGTATGTTCTGTTTGCTGTACGAAAAATCAGTGTTTCCGGGAGAAAAAACCATACTACCCTCTCCCGAGAACGACTAACTCAGTCACGTTGTGAAAAAGGCCCATAAAAATTCCTCCTGTCATTGATGGAACTCGAATATTTTCCACTCGGCGTGGGGAGGACGGCATCCTACCAACTGTGCTACCCACGAATAGACATGTATAGTATCTTATGTAGGGCTACACCTGAACGTCAATTCAACTCCGCCAAATATTAATTGGACTAATTAAATGTTTCACATTTCTTTCAGCTATCAGGAGGAGACAGTAAGGGTTTATCCGTGTGAGTTATTCAGGACTTTTCATCCGCACAACATGCAATTGGTCTGTGAACATACACTTGTACCCGTAAAATATTTATTTATTTAAAATAGATTAATACACGGGATGAACCAAAATACAATGTTTTTAATGATACATTCTGATAAACAAAATATCATTGAAATCATAAATATTGAACATTTTTAAAAATTAAAAATGACCTTCTTTGGATGTTGGGGTAGTTTATTTTATTCATTTTTTTGATTGATAAAATAAATATTTTTAGACTGGATAGTATATTAGTATTAGTGGCAATTCATACAAGGTAGTAAGCTTAACAGCATCAGCAAAACAAACAACTACCCAACTCATCTGTCCATCTCCTCCAATAATTTGTCAAATTCTTCCTTAAATTTATTCAAACTACCCACTTCCACAAGGCCAGTTAGTACTTTGTTCCAAAAATCATCGTTACTCTCAGTCTGAAAGCAAATATCTGCACAGCTGCCCTACGACCATCCTTTTTCAATTTATGTCCCCTTATGTACGTTGTCTGAAAAAGAGTAAACATGCCATCAGCATTTAACTTCCTCAATCCATTCAGAGTCTTAAACACCTCAATCAGATCACCTCGGAAGTGCTAATCTTCAGACACAATTTGCAGAACCTTTCTTGACACGAGCATCCTTTTGTTTCACTAACTAATCTCGTTGCTCTTCTCTGCACCCTTTCAAGCAGATCCGCATCCTTCTTAAAATGGGACTCCCAGATCTGTATGCAGTACTCAAAATGTAACCTACCCATTGCCCTGTGTACAACGGGACAATCACCTCCTTGTCCCTGCTGGCAAAATTCCTGTATATCATTGACAAAACCCAACTGACCGCCTTAGCAGTTTGTGTGCACTACTCAGAAACTAAACTTTATATTCTGTTTATTTAAGACACTAAAAGTTAATTTAGTTATTAAGATTTTTCAAAAGGATGGTCAAAAGGATGGTCTTGCCAGTTTAAAAAAGAACAATCATTGATAACTTAATTTTAACTTAATTAGAGGTAATACTAATTTTGATCGCTTAAAATTTTATTATTAAAAAAATAAATAAAAATTTTATGGAATAACAGGATCCATAGAAATGAATATCTATCAATAATAAATTATTAATTAATTTTTCAAATAGAATTCTTTCGGAGGTACAAAACTTTAAATTAATTACAAATGCGTATTTATTTTGAGAAACAGTTTCTTTAAATATTATATAACAACAGTTACTTAAGAATATAGAATATTTAAATAAAATAAAGAAATAATCTGATTTATAAAATTAAATTTACAAAACCGATTTCTATTAAAAAGGCAAATTCCACCTTGCCTTAATGCGTTACAAAGTTGTCGTTCAAGTTTTGATTATCAACTTCACCGATAGATGGCACCAGGCATCTACATGTTTTGCCAAGCTTTAGAAAATAGAGTTAATTCCACTGACTATAAGTTAACGTATTAAAATTGGAAGAAAATAACATTTATAAAAAAAATTGCAGTCAACAAAGTATATTTTTTAAAAGAAATAACTTCCTGTATTATTATTTTATTATAATACAGGAATTTTATTATTATAATAAAAAATAATACTATATTAATAATAATAACAATATTATTATTATTATTATTATTATTAATACAGGAATACATGATACATGATCTGTTTTTCTTATTCTCCTTCCTTCCCCCCCCCCCCCCCTTTTTTTTTTCAGGAAGTGGGATCGAGAACTGTATAGTCAAATTTGTGTTTTAGCAATATTGTATAACAATAACTCGTTGATAAGGATTCTACAATCCCTAATGAGTTTGTGATGTAAGTACTTGATGAAGACTAATAAATATTGTATTATTATTATTATTATTTTGGGAGGGAATAAATAATAAAAAATTATTTCAAGCTGTGATGGAGGTACCTGTGACAAAAAAAAGTGTCTTTTTTTTTTTTTTGGAATATTTTTCGAAAAATAAAATTAAAATTGCGATATTAGGAATTTATTAAATGGAGGAAATAAACATTAATTCATTACCTCGTTGTCTATAGGTTCCACACTTTCACTTACATGCGTGGCTCCTTCTTTGACAGTCTCTCCTTGCCCCTGAAACAAAGGAATATTTATTACAAGCGAAAAAGTGATTCAAAATAATATTTATTTCAACTTACCACCCACCAATAAACAAACTTTGTAATAGGAACCAGTTCAATATTAATTAATCAAATAGTCAATGCAGTTAAAGTATAATTAGAAACATAGAAGGAAGAAGTGTCAGATCTTTAGAGTACATAGTGCTAAATCTGTAGATGATGTTCAATAAACATAAATATCAATATTTAATTAAAACGGTCGAGGTTCAATTACGACAGGGTAACCAGGATCGATGACCAGAAAATTGACTCCAGCTTAATCTCAAATCACGATGAGATATTATTCACTTTATAGACACGCTGTTAATTACTCAAAAGTACTGAGTTTGTAGGTGTTGAGGGCTATGTAGGAATGCTTTGGAAAAATGTTTGAAGCACTTGGAAAAAATTGGGGGACGGGGAAATAATGAACTGGGAATAACTTGGGGGAAGGACACTTGACAGTGCTAAAAAAAGATTAACCAACTTAAAATTTTCTCAGGTTAATTTTTAATTATAAAATACGTTACGTGCACGTGTTCCTAATTATGTTCAACTTACGAAGAGACATTTTATTTGCATTTTTAGATCCATTTTTGAATTTTTTATGGCTAAATAACGCAAGGAAGAGGAGTCTGTCAAAAAAAAAAAAAAACTTAAGTCACGCATGCTTTTCCCATTGCCATTTTTTAAATATTTTTTTTATTTTAATTATTTTAATTTCAGTTTCACTATTTCAATTATTCATGAAATTTTTTTTTATTAAATTATTAGGATTAAATTATCGCTCGCCAATAGTGAAACCATTCCCTAAAATTAAAAAGGGAGTCGCTTTGAATGAAGGATACAATAAAATTAATGATATTTTCTGCTTTTCTTTTTCTTTTTTTTTTAATTATCAGATTCAACCTTTCGTTATTGTTTCGAAAAATACACAAACCTTGATAAAAACAAAATGTGAAAAAAATGTTGTGGAAGAATATCTCTTAACTTGGACTCTTCTGGTCTAACCTAATTGTTAATGCCACGCTAGATAAACAAAGTAATTATTAACAGTTCAATAAACTCAACGTTATGTGTGTAAGAACAAACTGTAAACGTCAAAATATGCTTTAAACTGATAAAACTATGATAGATGGAGTTTTTTTTAGAAGAAAAAAAAATGTCATTTAGAAATCATTATTACAATACTGGGAAGAGAAGAACCCAACATATTTTACAAGAGGAAACAAAACTGGCTAAATCAATATTCTGCGTGATGACAAAGGATTCAGACCTTCTCAAAAAGAACTAATGAGACAACCGATATGGCAAAAATAAAAGGAAACAAAAGAGCGGGAGCTTGGATTTTGTAGAAATAGTCCAGCAGCAAATACGAACTCAGGGATTTTCTCTACCCAATTCAGGGATTTGTGAATAGGTTTAGATAGGAATGGATTACGTCATCTATATAAGCTCTTTCTGCTCCCTTACAACAATACAAGATAAACGAGAAGACAAGTAAGTGGATATCCGATTTAAGGAAATTTTGCACTGTAATATCTTTTCAATGTATCTGTGTTCGCACGACTTCCTACACATCCAGCGGATTCTGAAATCTCATTCCATATTCTGACGATGGAGGCTGTTTTCCTAAACACTGGAAAAACATCACGAAAAGCTTCTTATTAAATAAGCAAATGCGTAAATGGAATGTACCTGTGAACGCTTTGACCGTACAGGGGCAGAGGAGAAATAGGGTAGGCAGACTTAAAAAAAACAAAACAAAGGCACAGCGGGTTCCAGATTATGCATTATGTTCCATTACTGATTTCCAAATGCCAATTTATTTCTATTTTACACATTTTCTAAAGGGTATGATGTTTTACCAAGCTTATATACGAGGGGGTATCAAAACGTTCGTACCCTTACCTAGAAATAATAGCTCTAGAAAGGTGAAATTTCACATGAACTTTAATTCTTTTCTATGTATTCTCCATGTATAGTAACACATTTCTCCCATCTATGGATCAGTTGTTTAATGCCCTGATCATAGAAGTCCTCGCTTTTTGCGTGAAACCACGGTTCCACTTCATTGATGACTTCCTGAAACGAATCAAAGAAACCATGCATCCATGCAATGGTTTCTTCATTTCTCGAAACAGGAAGTCTGACGGTGCTAGGTCAGGAGAATAGGGTGGGTGCTGCAGTAGTTTGAAGCTGCATGGGGCAACAAAGTTGGTGGTGGCAACGGCCGTATGAGCCGGCGCATTGTCTGACAGAAGACGGACACATTTGGTTAATTCCACACCTTTTCACCTTTAAAGCATCGCGTAACTTTTTCAAAAGATTTCTGTAGTATTCTCCGGTAAGTGTGGAACGACAATATCACCTTCTTTGTAGATGGAGTGGCCTTTGCCTTTTTGGGAGGTAGGGAGGAGGTGTGCTTCCATTGCTCTGACACATATTTAGTCTCCGGATCATACTGGTACACCCAGCATTCGTCATTTGTTACCAACTGATCAAAAAATTTCTCAACATCTTCATTACACAAATTCAACAGTTGGCGAGAACATTGCATTGGACATTGCTTCTGGAAGGCGTCAGCAATCTTGGAACCCATAGTGCGGAGACCTTAGACACGTGCAGATGGTCATGTAAAATGCTGTGGGCAGACCCATAACTAATTCCCACTGCATTTGCGATGAAATGAATTGTCACACGTCTGTCACTCAGCACCAGCTACTCCACCTTTGCAACCGTCTCACTGTCTGTGGATGTTGGTGGCCTTCCTTCTCTTGACTCGTCAAAGACACTTGTACGGCCGCACTGGAACTCCCGTTTCCACTCTTTTTTACAGTGGTATAGGGTGGACAATTCTGCCCATACGCAGCTTTAATTTCTTCGTCAATTTCCTGAGCATTCTTGCCCTGCAAATGCAGGAATTCGATCACTGCTCGATACTCCACTTTGTCAACAATAGCGTCCTTCCTCAGATTCCGGGCTCCATCTCTTGTGTACGATCACCTACGGGAATGAAATTTCACATGTTAGTTATTGAATATGTAGACAACTTATATTAAAAACGGCACCTTCCTACTGATGTTTTATTTAGGTCAGGTTACGAACTTTTTGATATCCCCTCGTACTATAGTATCACACAGTCGATAAGTTACTTTCGGATTACTGCTACCCATATGCAGTACCTTGCATTTTTCAATGCTAAACTTCAATTTCAATTTCTCAGCCCATCGACCTAATTTTTCTAGATCTTATTGTAGCAGCATACCGCCATTATTGTAGTTAAACCCTGCTAACCTTTGTATCATCTGCAAACTTAGACATTAAGGTTTAATCAGTATCATTAATAAATATTGAAAACAACAATGAGCCCAGCATTGAACCGTGGACTCCTTTAATAACTTTAGTCGAAGAAGAGCAGTGCCTATTGATAACCACTCTGTTTTTTTCCCACTTAAACACCCCTTTTTTCCATTGCAGTAACTTGTCCTTAATGCTCGTACATTGCTCCAGTTTGTACAGCAGTCTTTTATGTGCAACAGTATCAAAAGTCTTCTTTAAATCCAAGTATATGATATCAAAATTAATTTTTGCATCCAGTTCCTTGGTCACTGCATCATAGTAACCTATCAGATTAGTTAGACAAGACAGCCTATTAACAAATCCATGCTGTGATTGCAGTATACTTGCATTTCTGTTCAGTTGGTCCAGCATTACTTCTTTAACCAGCGATCCATTATTTTTCCTGCACCAGACGTTAAGCTAATAGGTCTGTAATTACTCATGTCACCTTTTGATCCTCCTTTATGAAATGGTGATACATTCGCACATCTCTCGTCCATTGGGATCTTCCCTGAATCCAAGGATGCTCTCATAATTATGGATAAGGGTTTGCTTACTTCCTTCTCCGCCTCCATTATATAATTGGATAGATTACATCCACCACTTTGTAATAACCTGGAGTTATCACAGCTCCCCGTTACAGTTTCATAACTTCTAACATCTTCTCCCTTAAAGAACTCCCTTGTGTGAATGTATATGCAAAATATCTATTCAATTTGTCAACAACCTGAGCAGGGTCATTAACAGTTAACCTACTGACATCAAGTGGTCCAATATTATTCACCCCTTTCCTTCTACTGTTAATATAAGCATGGAAGTCTTTGTTGCTTTTCTTTGCATTGTTTACCAGAGACTTCTCATAATCTGTCTTAGCTTGCTTAACCTCCTTTTGACTTGATTACTGACTAATACATATATACTGTGTTGCCACTTTATTAGGTACACCTACCTAGTAGCGTGTTGAGCCTCCTTTAGCCTACAAAACAGCCTGAATTCGTCTAGGCATGGATTGAACAAGATGCTGAAAACGTTGTGTAGGAATGGAGTACCATGCAGACACGAGTGTGTCACGCAGTTCCTTGAGATTCGACGGAGGTGTAGCGACGGAGGCCTGCAGCGAACAACCCTTTCCAGCTCATCCCAAAGATGTTCAATAGGATTGAGATCCGTCGACTGAGCGAGCCACTGCAGCAAAGAAATGTCATTGTCATGTATGTTCCTGGAACCATTCCATAGTGATTCGATCTTTGTGCACCGGCGCAAGACACCCGAGCACCGAGAACTAATGTGACGACTTGCTAAGCAACTGATAGGACAACTGACTGAAGACAAATTGAGATAACCTGACCCAGCCAAACAACGATGGTGGACGCAGCGCCTGGCTGACAAATAAGGAGCTGATCCCCCCCTAAGAAAATACAGGGAGGGGGCTAGCTCCATAAATGATTCAACTAGAAATGACGAAACAAAGTGCAGCTTAGCTGCCAAATGACATATGGCGACCTGAAGAGGACACCCTAGTCCTCTTCATCTTTGAATTACATTTCCCTGGGGGGAGGGGAGGGGTTTTTTCCGTCTCTTCCCCTCCTCGCCACCCCCACTTTTCCTCTCTGGTGGGGCATGGGCCTGCCCACTGAAACCTGGGGCCACCTTCTCTATTGGCCCCATACTTCTGCCTTTCTCCCTCCAGTCTTCAGTCTCCCTACCCTGTCCATCTATACGCTAGCGAAAGCCCCATACACTTAAATTTAAACATGTCCAAAAAAAATTAAAATTTTTTTTTAGGTCCTAGCCGCCGAAATCTCAGGAAATTACACGGCAGGACCTGCCAGAGTAACTAAGTCTACTGGGTTCCTGGTCTGCCTCCATGGGGCGAAAGTGGGGCAACGTTGGGCCCTAGAAGGGGTTCAGCGGCTAAACGACCAGATGAACAACGGTACACGACACCACACAAATACAAACCCCACAAACTTTTAAATCTCTGGCATTCACAGTGAACTGGTACACCCGCAGAGACGGGGGAAACTCCTGGTGCCACTAGACATCAACACACTTTCCCTTTCTATTTCCTGTATAGCTGTTTGGTATACGCATCACAGAAATTAGGCCTATAACACTACTCTCAATTTTATTTTCCCAGTGCTTAGATCATGCCAACTTGACTCAACATTGCAGTGGTCATCCGTGTCGACCGAATGCGCTGCCTTAGATTTAATATGCTTCTTAACTAAGAGCGTAACCCCTCCATCCCTCTTCTCCTGTCCTGTCTGTACTTTCTGTACACACTGTACTCCCCACGTTCAAATTCAGCATCGCTTATGTCTGAGTGCCCTCACAATGTCTGCTGTTTAATACAATCTGTAATATTTTATTTCACAGAAGACATGTGAAACAGGTGTGTGGCACTTCTTCTTGATTTTGAACTGAATGTTTATTGGATATCAATTTTATACGTTGATAATACCTAGTCGGCCATTTTGTTTCGATTGACATAAAATGGAGACACGAATGTGAATAATTGAGAACGATCATTAAAATGAAAAACAAATGTGTAACTAGAAAGGTAACACTTACCGCAAAGTCCTTAATAATACCTTTGATGGGTTTGAACATGAGTCGGAATCTTTCTACTGTGTGATTGACAGAGAGAGCAGTGATGCAGCTCAGTACTCGGACTGATTCGTGGGCATTATACATGATGCTTTCAAAAGGACCTGAAGGGATATAACAGATGACGCACGCTAAAATGTCTCGAAGATAACAGAAGAATTAAAATTCTACAATAGGAATTGCACGAAATGAACAGAAGTTCCAGAATAGAACTGCACTAATACCAGTAATACTGAATAGCTACTGAAACGAAGCCTTACCTGATATGATCAATGCCAAAGCGAAGGTACCAATGTAAGCTCTACCTGATCTTCCGAAAAAGGTGGGTAGCACGAGCCAGCAGATACACCGTACTTGAACCGAAGCAGCATAGCCAAGGCTCAAGAAAAGACACAGAAGCAAGGCCAGAACAGTTTGAACGAATTCAGTCAGCTGAAGTCGGTCCAGCAGAAGTTTGTTAAGGCCTGCCAAACGAGAAATAGTTAAAATTAGTTAAATTCGATCCACTTTTAATAGATACTTTATGAAAAGCGCTCTTGAAAGCGAACAAACTCACAATATCCGAGAAAGAGTCCAAATGGAAATCCAAACAGCGCTTTGACTCCACGCATCTCGCCTCGTTTGCTGAACAGAAATTGACGAATCATCGGACAAAACCAACGGAAACAGTCCCCGAAACCTGAACCAAAAGAAACCATTGTCGTTTTTATTAACGAAACGAATTATATACATATAAAGTTTAAAAAGGAATGAGAAGCATTCAAATTTGAACTAGAATTTAAAATTTTTTTTTATGTACAGAACGATACGGATCGGTGTCATTTTTTCCCCATCAGTTTACATTCCTCTCCTTCTCTTCACATTAACCATACTTGTGCGCATGCCCTTAGTCAAACCCCAAGATGGCATTGTAGAAGTTAGGAAGAAGGTGGACTAGTTAATTGATCTCCAGAGAGGTTAGAACGGTTTTTCCTGTTTTTTTTGGAGATACTAGATTTATATCCCACAAAACATGAGAAAAGACCATAGAATACACGCAACTTATATATTTATAAAAACAGTGCACTGATGCCTCACAAAAGAAAGAGAAACGGTGGAGCAGCGACGCGTAATCAAATTTTTGGCATCGAAGATTTTCAGGAGTGATGCACTGCTGAAAACGCAGGTGTACGAGTGATGTACTGAATTCAAGAGTTGAATGAGAAATATCCCTCGTGCTGCACAATCTCAAACAGCAATCAATTACTTGAGCATAACGAAAAAGTTATGAAACTTATTCTGGACAGCCGCCGAATATCCATGCGTGAAATGTCACAAGAAGTGAACACAAATATTAGCAGAGGGAGACGAGCACCGCTCCCAAAAGCGAGTGCACGATGAGTTCCAAAGGTGCTGATGTTCAATCAGGAAGCACAGGCAATTGAGCCTCCTCTAATAATCTAGAACGTTCCAAAAGGAACAAAAATGCAGAACGTGAAGTGCGATGAAATATGATCCCTCACTGTGCAGCTTTTTTTCTTTTACTGGTTCTAAACTCTTCAGTTAAATTAAGAACATTTCGGGTATGAACACCTGTTCACAAAGTTGTTCACTGCAAAGTAACTGTGCAATTGGTAGGCGAATTTAGAGGACCATCTCATTTGTCTTGCAGAAATTAGCTTAATGTCGGAAGCTTGTGCGTAACACGTACCCGAAATCGTTTAGCGCTGTTGGGTCTCACAAAATCAAATAAGACCTTCTAGAAATGAAACCACTCTTATTTGTAGTCTGCAGTCATCCTCTGTAAGATCCAGGGTTTGTTAATGAACCCATCAAGAAGGCAATCAATGTCCAATTAACAAAAACAATCAATCCCCGATTGTAATTAACTACCACAGATTACAACTTCAGTTGTATGGCTAAAAGTTCTAATTTACTGGAATGCTTAGGTTAGTTGATCTTCAATAGGATCGTGATTTCTTTTTCACTTTCAGATATCTTGGTCTAGAGTTTAGTGTCTCTGAAGATATCAGCGTTATGGCATCGCTGTAATAGTAATTTTGTAATTGTAAATGTTAAGTTCATCTCGCGTCAAATAAATTTAATTTTAAAATTCCATAAAGCAAATTTAGTCTTAGCTAATCTGGTACTCCCACTTTCATTTTATTATTTCTATTTGCTTCAATACTTACATTGTTTTAAAGAGTTGTAAACTTTTTGCTGAAAAGAACCACTTGCCGAATACCGCTTTATCTTCTTCATGTTGCCGATTGCCAAATGATTCTCCTTAGAAGAAATAAAGTACTGTGTTAGGAGTCAAATGATTAGGAGAAAAAGAAAGATTTGAAAAATGAGGTCACACTCAAAATTCGATTTCAAATTGGATAATTTTACGAAGGAATCTGGCTTACCTATTCGTCTTAGGAAGTACTCGACTGTCTATCAAAGACCTAATCCAAACAATGTAACTTTTAGATGATGACGTCATATCAACGATTTTTGCAAGAAAATTGAAAATTGTTGAAAGTTTGGTAATGAATAACAATACATACAACAAATACTGAACTGATTGTTTCAAACCAATCAGTGTTTTTTTTGTTTGTCTGTTTTCCAAGTGTTATTGGCTTGCCCCTATCTTCCACCTTAAGTTTATTTATATATAAACTGTTTCAGTTTATCCTGCACAAACAATCGAATCTTCCAGTTTGAGAAACCTTGCCCTGCACAAACAGTTTAAACTTCCTGAATATCCACTACCAATTATTTAAATGCTGATCTTCCTTAAATTCTGAAATTCTCCAGAGTGGTAATAATAACTTAGTTCATTTCAACCCTTCTAAAACTCAGTCTTGTCTTATATCTCGCAAAAAGGATTCTTCTACTCCTATGCTTATCTTTGGTGACGCTCCAATTTCTTGGCAAGATGATTATCTCTTTTGGGGATTACTCTGACTTCTAATCTCTCTTGGCACAAGCACATTACAAATATTGCTTCCTCTGCATCAAAAAACAAATCGTTGGTTTTCTCTTTCGCTCTCGGCGTTACTTTTCTTCCAAACAGCCGCTCACTCTGTATAAATCGCAAATCCGCCCTGCCATGGAATATTGTTCCCACATCTGGGGTGGTGCCCCCAAAACCTCTCTCAGGCTTCTTGATTCCATTCAGAAGAGGGTAGTTAGGTTAATTAAAGATTCATCTCTAACAGAGTCTCTCCACTTGCTTTCTCATAGACGTACTGTTTCTGCTGCATGCCTCTTCTGCAGATACTTCCATGGGCACTGTTCTTCTCAGTTGGCTTCTATAATTCCCACTCTCTCTTTCAAAGCAGTCCGAACACGTGCCGCCACCAGCTAACATCCATTTACTGTCCAACTTCAAACCCACAGAACCAACTTTTCATCTTCCTCATTTCTTCATTAAAATTCCGTTTTTTGAAGCAACCTTCCTTCGTACGTATTTCCTGAAAATTACAATCTACAGAAGTTCAAGTCCAATGTCAACAAATATCTTCTTTCGTCTTCTCAACCCATGCATGGTACTAAGTACTGTAGGTTCTATTACTACTCGTGTTTAAGTTTTCATTAAAAATATATATCAATCGAAACCTCTCAAAATTTCGCCCTTCCCGCTCTTAAATGCTAATTTTCGGACTACTTTCCAATTGTACATAAACCAACTTCAACACATTCGCTTTTTATTCAAATTTTCTTTAGCTGAGCAATAATTAAACAAAGTACAAGTGTATAATGACATATAGTTTAGGCTACCATATCCAGAATCTGTGGATGTTGTTTCCTTAGGCTCCGAAGATGACTTCGAAATCCATCGTGATCTTGGCAGTCCGGAGTTTGTGTGTCAGTGGAGGGACTCTTCTGCATGCTTGTGTTATTGAGAGTAGAACTGTTTCGAGCTGTTGAATGATGCAGTGTCCGTGTGGATAGTACAGTGGTTATAATAATCGTACTCTCGATACCGGGTGGAAAAGGTCCGGGTTCGAATCCCGTCAGTGACGCAAGGAACTTTTACAAGTTTTTTCACTCCGTGGCTGATTAAGCCCATCTCAGGAGTGGACAGCAAGGTTCCCCTCCCCCCCGAGAAGCTCTGGTTTTTCGTCCAGCAAACAGGAACTTCGACCAGAGGACACAAGCAATTTACGGATATAATGCACGTGGGAAATGAATTAGTTTTCAGTTGGCCCTACAATTTTATGATCCATCAGAATCAGATACTGGATCTAGGTGATGATGGGTAGAAAGACTTAGAGTTACAGAAGGCTGAAAGCTCACGTCCTTTCTCTTTATCTCTTCGTTTATGTGTTTTATGTCTTTGCTGAAGGACAGATTTACTTCCAAGATAATTGCCAATTTTTGTATTATGTCATTGGGACTGTTTAATTGGAACTCTGTTATCGGGTTTTGTGATAGTTCAGCCGTTCCTTTAAATTCATCCCTCTCTTATTTCACTCATTATAGTACCACTCTATTATGTACAATACATAGCGTGTATTCTGTGGTCGGTTTGCCTTTTTTGCTTGACGAAAATCCCGAGTATCCAGGAGAAAAAGCCTTACTGTCTTCGCATAAGACCAAATAACTCAGCCACTGAGTGTAAAGGTCCATAACAGTTCCTCTCGTCATTGACGGGATTCGAACCGAGGGACTTTTGCACCCTGTGTGGGGAGGGCGGTGTTTATAATCACTGTGCAATCAACCAGGACTAACTAGAGTAAAAGTATAGAGTTAGTGGCGTGTTCATATCTAAGTGGCACAACAAAAAACGGAAATATTCTTTTAGTCTATTTTTAAAATTCCGTGATTTTGGCCACACGAATTATAAACAAAAAAATTATTTATTTGCTACATTAAAAAGATTGTTTTGCCTATGTTTACCTCCTGCAATACCATAATATCTAGACAGTCATGATCAAAGTTCACTGCTTAAAGTAACCTTAACAATCACATCTATCTCTCCTCCCCATCAAGAAGATTGGTGGTCCTCTTTAACTTCTGGGTTTGCGCTTCTTGTAAGTCCTTTTGGGGTGTCTCAAACCTTATAAAAAAGATGTGGGATGATTTCTTTTGCTTGCCCTTAAGGTATTCTTCCCATAGGAACAGAAGGAACTTTTATGAAGTCTTTATTATTATTTTTTTTTTCAGAGTTAATATTTTTTCACCATGTTTTCCCAATGGCCGAGTTAATCGATATCGGGCGAGGATTGGGACTGTATAAATTTCTCCCAATAAACGGGATTTTCATCCAAGGAAATAGATAAATCGATCATAGAATACAATAATTTACAGACATTATATATTGACGTCTCATGGCCTTAATTACCTCGGCGCCATTTCTAAACAGCAACGCTCTTTTATCTCATTTCTCAGCAGTCTCACGATACTGAAGAGACGCACAAATCTTCTTATTGTGGAACGGCCATCAGAAACGTTCTTATGATACAATCACGGAATGAAATATGCTAATACGAGTATTTGGTAGTAAACTAAACTGAAGACAACATTTTGCAACTGCGTTTGCAAAAAAAAATCGATAAGATTTGGGTATTGTAAGAAAGCTCTAACTCCCATTTACTCGCGTGTGAGATGGAGGAGTTGAATTAAAATTAGTTCATCTGGATGGGTTGGAATTTCTCTAAACTCTAAACAGTATTATGTAGAAAGACTCCAAAAATAGATCAATCTGAAACTCAAATATTAGTTTAACATTACTTATCTTGCAGAAAAATACAGGTGGTGGCATATCTTACTGCGTTCAGTTCATATAAATTCAGGATATTCTGTCTCACTGACACGAATATCATTAGAAGAGAACTTTGGTTCAGCCAATGAAACATGATTTCCCTTGGGAGTTTAAAGAAGTAGAAATGATAAATATAACAAAATTAATATTTATCTACTGCATCGCTTTAGTGGATTCTTGAAATGAGTTTTTAATACTGTGTGCTTATAAACGCCTCATTGATATTGCAGTGGAAGCCAGATTTGTTTCAGATATTACTATTTAGAATTTAGAAACATACTTATGATATAAGCTTTTGTAGTGATGAGTATAATCGAATGATTTAGAAATCAGCAGAATTAGATAATCGAACTGCTAATCATTCGATTGTATCATTCGAATGATACGTCCAGCAAAACAATAAATCGACCACAGAACACGCAATTTACAGACATTTTATATACGGTGCAATATGGTCTAAGTTGCTGATGCGCCTAAAAACCTACAACAATTAACCAACCACCATTCAGCTTTGATTTTAACAGGCTCCTCATTCTCTGATGGTATTTCTCAGTCAAGTGGGCCTGCATCATCCCCAGATATTTGTAGATCTCTCCCTCTGTCATGGCTTCAATTCTTCACTGGTCTTCTACTGATAGTTTCGGCCCACTGGATTTCCCTGCTGCAATCCATGGGTTTTGCATTTGCCTGTGCTGAACTCATTGGTGATCCGGAGTAGCTGTTGGAGTTGATTTGCGGTTGCATCATAGAGTTTAATGTCATCCATGCATATCAGGTGAGAGAAGGTGTATTGGTTCTTCTTCTCTTCTTTTAGGGTATATCCTACTTGTTGCTTTTGAGCATGGTGAACAGTGGGATGATTGTTACACAGAACCGTAGTAGGCTCAAGGCATCTCTCTGGAAGATTCCTCTTCTGATGGGAATCGGAATAGTTGCGTCTAGGAAGTATGTTAGTATCGAGTTGACTTCGTAGACCTTCAGTTTTTTTTATCTACCAGCTATGGGTAGATAGAAAAATGGGGTACTGAGTCGATGACCTTGAGATAGTCGATGTAGAACGAGTACAAGTTGCGGTGGTTCTTGTTGGCTTGCTCCATAACTGCCGCGTCAATGGTAAATTGTTCCTTGCATCCTTTGCACAACTGCTGAAATCCCTTCTGCTGCTCAGCCAGGATGTTCTGGCTCTCCAAGTGATCTGATATCTTCTTAGTTATATAGCTGGTCAGGACCTTGTACATTGTTGGGAGACAGGCGATCGGTCTGTACTTCACCGGGATTATGGTGTCTATGTCATCTACCTTAGCCTTTAGGTAGGTGATTCATTGAATCAGAGACCCTGGGATTGTGTCAAACAGGCTACCTTATCATTTGGGTGAACTGCTCTTTTTGCCTGTGTGCTGTTGAATTTCTTGTACCAGTAGTTGTGGACGTTATCTATCCTCGGGGTTCGTCAGGGATAGATAACATCTGCAATAAATGAATCTGAATCCTGAAAGAACTCGAATCTCTCGTTCTGTCATCTCTTGTTATGTTCTTGGTTTTCTTTCGTTCTAAGTCTATCCAAGGGAACACGGCCGTTATGGCTAACTTCGCTACTCCACTGGTTGCCCTATAACTCCTCGAATGCCTTCTGATCTGGGGTTTGTTCCCTCCTACCTTCTCATCTTGTCCAATGTTTCTGTAGAAGGCTGTCTAGTTTTCATCAAACATTTGGTTGTCTGTTTTTCTCTTGGCACTCTGCCTGTGTCGGCGAAGTCTTTTGCTGCGTGCAGAAATTCTGCTTGAGAGTGTCCATTATTTTTCGATCCACTGATTATTGGACTCATGTTTGCTGTGGGCTGTTGCTCTCGAGGTTGATCTTCACTTTTCTGATCAGTATCTTCTGTTATTCTGTTGGCTGGGTCAGTTCGCCTATCTTCACCCTCAGCTCTTCTTTCTGCTGTAGCATTCGTCCGCAGGCTAGTAGTTCCTTGTTTTGTTTTCTGTTGGTTTCTGGTTTCTCTTCCGTTCATCCTGGTGGCAGCTACAGGGGATCAGTAAATGGCTGTGCGGATGGTGTCTAGTGTTACTTTGTTGTTTTTGAGATTATCCGGTGTTATCCTCTTCTAATTGGGATCAGAAGAGGATAACACCGGATCTGAATTATCGCCTTTTTATCGCTTATTGAAGTGGTCTATGACTTGCCACAGGATTCTGTTGGGTTCCTGTTTCGCTATGGTGTGGGTATTTGTGGGCCCATTCTTTCAAATTCTGCTAGCGCTTTCTTTCACTCGTTTTCTATTCTGGATATCGCGATCTTGTCTTTTTCCACTCCGACTGCTCCGAGTTGCAGTTCTTGTATTTGTTGTTTCTCCTGCAGTTTCCGTTCCGTTGTGTCCGTATTTCGTTTTGTTTGTCGTTGGTCGCTCACATTCTGCTTGATTTTTTTCAAGATTGCAGGAGCTATCAGGTTCTTCATGACAACGGTGTCTTTTGTGTGCTGTTCGGTGACCGGAAACAGCCAGGAACCGTTCCAACCATTTGGTGTGTTGTTTCATCCTGTTCATTGTTATGTCTGTCTCTAGCTTGGTTACTTCGTAGTATGTCCGCATGATGAACTTATTCATTTCGATGCTCTACTTTCGACGCGTTGGCTTTTGGAAATTTTTTTCAATCGCGAGTTTTTTTTTTTTTTTTCGCGGAAGAATTCGAACTTGTGTCCATGATATTGGTGGTTTGGTGTCATAACCGGGTTAATCGCCCCAGATATGCATTTTCAAAGTCAAACCTGTTTTAGAAGAACAAAATCAGCAGCAAAAAAACACCATATTGGGAGCAACAATTGTTAAGGGCCGAAAACCTTCTGCCGATAAGGATTATTCCTTAGAAATGCTGAAGTTTCAATCTCCAAAGCGGACGGATTCCATTGTTACATTTTCATGTAGATAAAATAGCTAAAAATAGCTACGATCTCATTGAACTCGACGCAATTCAAGTAAAGAGGACCCCAATTCTGTGATGTATAAATTTCTTAAAGCCAACAGCAACTGCGTGTTCTCAGATGACTGAACAAAAGGACTTAAATATGAAGGTCTTCCATCTCATCTCTCTCTTCAAATTTCTGGAGAAAGCTGATCTATCGGCTATTTCAAACCAAATAATCCCTCAGCCTCATGACAGTGTCACTATGCTTTGTCGAAAAGATCAACGGCGACAAATTTACCCATTGTGATGGACTACACTCCGGATGTACTGACCCACAGAGCGGAACATGTCGGGATCTATGTCGACTTGCATGCTGCGTTTGGTAGCGTAGACGTCAATGCTCTAATTTCATTCTTAGAAACCTATTATAACAGCTTTATAGAATGCTCGCATTCCTAAAATCTCTTCGTGCACATGGAGTGATATTCCCGCAAGAGAGAGAAGCATTCACTAAAGAGATAAAAGCAGGAATGCCCGAAGGCGTAATATTATCTGATCTGTTGTTCATGGCAACACTGATCCCATTTATTCACGGAAGAGAAGATGTGCTTACTTTTGCGGATCAATAAAGATATTGAGAAAATCCCTTCCCCGAAGCAAACCCGCCCCTCGCCATTTCTTCAGCGGTAAATTACAAAATACAGGACCTGGTAGAGTAACCAAAGTATTTCGATTTAGAAATAAAGCCTGATAAATCGGAATCGATGGGTATACTCATGGAAACAAACGCCAAACAGAATCCAGTTATCATTAACAGAATCATGGTTTCGGCCGTTAACACTCAAACGAATTTCTCAGTAACATTTGGTATTAACATTCCAAATACGATTAAGATTTTGTTAACTAAGATAACAAAAAGATAAATAAAAATAAATAAATATATATACTAAGTATATATATATATATATATATTTATTTATTTATTTTTTGTTATCTTAGTTATTATTATTATTATCAATTTATTTCTTTGTTGAAGAGACATCCCTGGGACAGCCATTGTCTAGAAGGGTGAGAGTTACATTCTAAGGTGTGAAGCGGACCCATGAGCAAAAGGTTACAAAGTCCATGGGAAGTTCGCCCTGAAAGGTTGAGTACAGAATTTTGGAATACACGAGTAATCATGATTTTATAATAGAATATTTACCTCTTTGGCATCTTTGAACATCATAAAATATTTAAAATTTTTACATCATCTTAGGTTGGCATCTAGAGTACCGAGAATATATAGTTTTTTGAGCCGAGTGGCTGTGCACCAGTTACAGGAGACGATAGGAGTCGGCAAAGACTTGCAATCTGTAGGCTTTATCGTTACAGAGCTTTTCCGGTTCAATTCTTAGTTGATTGAAGAGTTCTATTGTGTTTGCTGGAAAAAAGCGACTTAGGCTGTCCAGGTTTTTTAAGTTGCTTCGAAGAGGTTGTCTTGTTTCAGCATTCCTGGTGGCTTCTCGACGAGAGTGAAACAAGCCGTCAATACTGGGAGCGTCTAATCTTCCTGTTAGCAGTTGGGCTAATGTGAAAATGTTTCTTGTGTTGATTGTCTGTTTCCAGGGAGGAATGCTGAGATTGGAAAGTTGGATGACTCTAGAGATAGTAAATGGGTGGTTTGAGATTCTGTTCAGCCATCTCAAAGCCAGTATTCAATACTAAGGAACGCTTTCAGGTTGCTAGGTGGGGCAAAGGACCAAATCTGTGACGCATACAGTGAGATAGGAAGTATACGTTTCAAGATATACAAGATCTGGGTTTCTTATACCAATTAACTCCTGTTTGGCAGCCCAGAGCGCTGCATATGTTTTAGCTTTGATGTAATCAAAGTGCTCGGAGAATGTTAGTCCCTCATCCCATTTTAGGCCAAGGTCTACGTGCGTTTAACCTTTGGAACTTCGCATTCGCTTACCAGCATATATTTATTGTTCCTGCTCTTTTTTTTTTTGTGATTGTCATCTGGGCGGATTTGCTTGGGTTTAAATGTAGTCCAAGACAATCGAAGTAATGCTCCAGTTCATTTATTGTGTTATTAATTATTTTTATTCTTTTCTTTCTCTTCTTCTCGGGTCCCCCCTCTGGAGTGGGCCACAGAGAAGGAAATTCTTATTTATTATTTTTTTTTTTTGTTGTCTCTTTCTCATACTTGAGACCATAGGAGTCTCATCTACTGGAACTGGCCCACCTTCCCGTGGTGTGGACGAGTACCCAGAATCATCTGTCCAGGTGACTGATGCTTCTGGGTAGCCAAGTGGCCAGAACAGAACAACAGAACACACACAATACACACAAACCTCCGTCACATACATATTTGGCCCATTTGTAGTGATACTGTTCTTCACCTTCACAGAGATACTAGGCGGAGTTGAACTGACGTTCTAGGAGCCGCCCCTTACATAAACACATGTTCACATGTCACAAGTACAGTCTGCGCGAGTAGCACAGTGGTATCGTCACTGTCCTCCCCACACCGGGTGGAAAAGGCCCGGGTTCGAATCCCGTCGATGACGCGAAGAACTTTAATGGGCTATTTTCACTCCGTGCCTGAGTTAGTCGGTCTTAGGCGTAGATAGCAATGTTTTCCCCCAGAAAACTGGGGTTTTTTCGTTCAGCAAACAGACAAATCGACCAGAGAACACACACTCAATTAACTGACATAAGACACAGCACGGCAGATGAATTTAATTATTTGGATGGCCTAAATATAATACAGTAGTTTGGTTTTTTGTCACAAATATAGTCTATGGAGTCTTACAGAAAAACAGTAACCGTATATCTTATGACAGCGGTAGATCAAAAACAGTATAAATGGACAAGGAGAGTTAGCATTAGTGGAGGCATGTGATGCAAGCTCAAACAGCACCAGCTAAAAAAAATACCTACCTATTTCATCTGTTCATTCGCTCCAAAAGTTTGTCAACTCCTTCCTTGAATTTATTTAAGCTGTCAACTTCCACATCAACAGATAGAAATTGGTTCGAGGAATCAACCACCCCATCGCTAAAGGAAAATTTCCGCACATCTATTCTGCAACTGTCTTCCCTCGATTTGAATTTATGACCCCTCAGGTGCATAATCTGAGCAAGACGAAGAATCCTATCAGCATTGAGCTTGCTCAAACCATTCAAGGCTCAGCTGGTCTCAGGCGAGGCTGGCATGGTTTGTTCTTCCGAAAACTCGTATTTTTCGTCTAGCAAACAGAAAATCGACCTTCAGAAAACACGCAATTTACAGGCGGGCAATATACACGGAGCAATGGCCTTATGCTCTGATGCTCCTAAAACCCTACAACAACAACAGATATATCCATCACATATCAATGTTGAAGTCATAATCAAGAATAACACTTCTGAGGAAATGGAAAGGAAGTCATAAATAAGTCCATGCGGTCATGGAATATACAGGGCATGTAGCCTCCTTTCATTAACTGCTAAGGAATACGCAATTCAATAATAGACACGTTTGAACCAACATCTTCAAGAAACAAAGCAAGCAATGATTCGTTATGCAACCGTCGCCCTTGCAAGCGGTAGACTCCTAGTGGTGGTCTAATCCTCCATAAGAGCCTTCAGTTTCTTCGACATGAGTTCAGCCACCCAGAAACCGGGAGTGCTTCAAGGGTGAGAGATCACAAATTCAAAATGAAGTCTGGTCCCTAAGCACTGCTCTCTACTTCTACGCGAGATCAATTTCACAGTTGGCTCATAAGTTCACATAGTTGATATACCACTGAATGAGATATTCCCCAGCTGTAGACATCTTCCGATCTTCTATCTGAATTGTCCCAAGGCAGCCTCCACTCACTTGTTCAAATGTAGTGCTATTCACGTTGTAAGCTAACTAATGCAGGATCAAAACCACTCATTCGTCAGGGTAACCCAAAGTTGTTGTTTTTGTTGTTATTGGGTATTTTAGGAGCATCGGCGCTAATGCCATATTTCCCCTTGTGTATATCTATAAATTGCACGTGTTCTGTGGTAGATTTTCTGTTTTCTGGACGAAAAACGCGAGTTTCCAGGAGAAAAAAAAAACCATGCTGACCTTGCCTGCCTGACACTGACTAACTCAGCCAAGTTGTGAAAAAGGCCGATAAAAATTCTTCACGTCATCGACGGGACTCAAATCCAGGTCTTTTCTACCCGCTGTGGGACGACTGCGATTCTACCAACTGTGCTACCACGAGGGACCCCAAAGTTATGTGACCAGAAGCCAGATCTGCATCATCAAATAGCGTTAAGCTCCGATTTTCGCAAGAAGTCGAGTCGCTGAGAGCATTCCCAGTTGGAACAAAGATCTCACAATTCAATTAGAATGCCATCAATTAGAAAGCTTCGTTGTAACACACACCTGGGTGTGTATTCCACCGGAGCGTATCAGACAAAACAAAAAGTCAAAGCGACAGGATGACAAAGTTGTGCAGCAGCCAAATGAAAGAAAATGTTAGGTCAACTGCAATTGTTTATTGGGGTATATAGCGGCTGGAGTGAACCTATTTAATTTTAGAATGGCTTCACCTGTTTCGTTTCTCGCTGATGAGGTCATGTTTTGCTTCACTAGAGATAGTAATGAGAAGTTTCATGCGTATGGACCACAGAAACACTCCCCCCGACTCCCGCCATATCTTTCACGAGGAGTTGTGCTGCACTTGAAGAAAGGATGAACAATCTAGCATTTGCAGATAATTATCTTCAGAGAACCATCACTTTTGAAAGCTGGGTCGGCATATTCTTCAAAATTTGTTGTTGAGCCAGATAACAAGAAGGCATAGAAAGTTTTTACAACAGTATGTTGGAGTAGTGTGGCATTTAGGGGCAGTTACTGCTATGAATAAAAGGAATGGTTGAGTGGCAGGAGTCAAACAGTGGTTATTAGTGGCCACTGCTCTTCATAGACTAATTTATTAGTCGAGTCCATCAATGTTCGGTGATGGGCCCCTTATTGTTTTTAATATTTATTACCGGTATTGATGAAGGCATATCAAGTTCATTATCTAAGTTAACACGTAATACAAAAGTTGGTAGGTTAGTTAATGAAGGGTATTAGGGTATGCTAGTCCAATAGGACACCAAGAGAAATTATGCAGATGGACTGAGGAGCGGCAATTGGATTTAACATTGGCAAATGCAAGGTACTGCGTGTGGTAGCTGTAATCAATTGGGTCTTTATATACAGTGGTATTCTCCACCTTGTCGCAGTGGTGGGGGGGGGGGAGGCTTGCGTGTCCCGATGACCCGGAGAGCTAAGTCGGCGGTAGCTTAGCTACTGGTAGGGCCTCCCAAGCCGGATAGGTCAAAGGGTAGGGGCTAGACTAAAAGAGATACCCCGGCCCTCCAGGTTGGAGGTTGCTGCAACGGGCTAGCTCCTCGTTCAGTGTAAAAAATACACAAATGCTAAACGACCTGCAAGCGAAAATGAAAATGGACTGCACTTTCGGAAACGACTCGGCAAACGGAAAAGGACTATGATTTTGGGATGCTGGAATATTCAAGGCCTTTCAACTAAAAGAAACTTTCTTTCGGATGAACTGTAAAAATTCAAGTTAGACATCGTCGTGTTATCAGAGACAAAGAAAAAGGGATGTGGAGAGGAAATAATGGGAGAATACTACAGGAGTGGAGTTGATGAGAGTGGAAGAGCAAGAGCAGGAGTTTCTATTGCTGTTAAAAAGAAATTGAGGCACAACATCAAAAACTGGCAATTTATTAATGAAAGAATGATCTCATTGGAACTGAAAATATACGGGAGGTAAATATGTATTTTGGGAATATATGCCCCGACTAACGACACCGCCGATACCCTGAAGGATGAATTTTGGGAGGATCTGAGAGAACTAATAGAAAAAATTCCCAAGAACAAAGAGATATTTCTAATGTGAGATTTCAATGCAAGAGTAGGAACTGAACAAAATAGCAAAGTTATTGGAAGATTTGGAGAGAAAGAGAGGAATGACAATAGTGATAGACTATGCAATCTTTGTGCACAGTTCGACTTGAGAATAAACAACACATTTTTCCAACACAAGGATATCCATAAATATATTTGGTCACGGGAGACAAGACAAATTAGATCAATTATAGATTACATTATTTCAAAACATTCAGGGACATATGTGTTGAAAGATGTCAGAGTTTATAGAGGAGCTGAATGTGGATCTCACCATTTTCTTGTTAAAATAACACTGAGGTGGAACTGTATTAAGAAAATATGTGTAGACAACCAATGCAGGGAAGGAGAAATGCTACAAGTGGATCAATTTAACATTGACGTACTCCAGGACGACAGCATTAGAAACAACTTCACCCAGAGACTGAATGCTACAGTTAACATAGAGATAAAAGGTAATACTGAAGAAATTTACGAATATTTAAAAAATACTGTTAAAAAATAGCTCATGAAATCCTAGGCAAAAAAGAAGAGCCAAGGACCAAAAAAGACCTGGATTACAGAGAAAGTAAGAGCTGCTGTAGAGGAAAAGAAACTGGCATATCAGAAATGGCTGGGTAATAGGAATGATGCATATAGGAACATTTATGTTGAAAAAAAAGAAAATAGCCAATCGGTTGGTAGTAGAAGCGAAAAATGAAGAATGGGAAAGGAAATGCGCAACTATTAATAGCAAATTGGGCTTCAAGCAATCAGCGGAATCGTGGAAGGTCCTTAAAGACTTGAGAAAACATAATAAACTGCTGGTTTGCAATTAATACCTTTGAAAGACTGGACGGAGTACTATGAAGGACTTTTAAAAGAAGACCGGGAAGAGTTGAAAACGATGGAGGATTTTGGTGTAGAAGACTCGGCTTAAAAGTTTCTGTTAGGGAAGTGGAACTCCTGCTAAAGGAAGGAAGGAATGGCAAATCACCTGGACCTGGAGGAGTTTACATGGAACTTCTGAAATATGGAGGAAGAGAGGTGGCTGTTCTGATAGAAAAACTGTTAAATAGTATACTGAGAGGAGAAGAAATACCGAAAGAAATGATAACAGGATATATTACATCAATTTATAAGAAGGGCGATCGGAAAAGCTGTTCAAATTACAGAGGAATATGCGTCCTGAACCCGCTTTTAAAGATCCTTGGAAAATGGATCAGGAACCATTTAGAAGCTCGAATCGAGGTATCAGAAGAACAAAGTGGTTTCTCAGCTGGGAAGTCATGTATAGATCATATCTCAACAGTAAGACAGATCCATGAAAAATGCCAATCAAAAGGAAAAAAAATCTTTATGATTTTCATTGACCTTGAAAAGGCATATGACAGTGTTCCAAGAAAACTCTTATGGGAAGCACTGAAAGAGGCAAATATTGATGGACAACTGATTAACATTATTAAGACAATTTACAGGAATAATAGATGCAGAATTAAAGTGGGATCAGCTTTGTCACCTGAATTCCACACTTCAAAAGGCTTATTACAATGTCACCAACACTTTTCAAAATTTATATCGACATCTGCCTAAGATCCTGGTCAAAAAAATGTAATAAAATGGGATTGCTGATTAATAAGAACACCTATATTCACAATTTACTTTTGCAGATGATCAGGTGGTGATAACGCAAGACTTAGAAGATGCAAAGTATGCATGTCATCAACTGTTTGAGGAATATAAACAATGGGGTGTAAAAATCAATTTTAGCAAGACTGAAATGTTGTCTTCAGGTCCAGGACACGTTCTAAATATTGCAGGTTTTAAAATCAAACAAGTCGATAAATTCAAATATTTGGGATCGATCTTACAAAGTGATGGATTATCCCAAGCAGAGATCAATAAGAGAATTACAGACGGCAGAAAGGCTATCGGCAAAAAAATCCTAAATAAAACAAAGAAACTTATATTTCAAACGATTGTACAAAGTCTTCTGTTGTACGGAGCGAAAACCTGGACATTGAATAGGCGAGAGAAAAACAAATTACTCTCCACAGAAATGGATTTTTGGAGACGCTCAGCAGGAACTTCTAGAAGAGACAGAAAACGGAATGAAGACATAAGGGAAAAAATGGAAGTGAAAAAGACTATTATTGACACGATCAAAGAAAAGCGTCTAATATGGTATGGACATGTAAAACGGATGCAAGAAAACAGATATCCAAAGGCTATCCTGGAATGGATACCTCCTGGAAGAAGGAGAAGAGGAAGACCTAGGAGGACATGAATGGATGGAGTACGGGAGTGCATGACAGCCCGAGGCTTAACCGACCAAGACACCTTGAACCGCACTTTATGGCCGGAAAAACATTCCTAATAAGAAATAACTTGTAGGCTGAGGAAACCCATTGTAAATGGAAACAGTCCTCTTGATGATGATGATGATGATGATGATGATATACAAATGGTGGTGGTAGAGAACGAAAAACACCCTGGGTAATTGTACAGTCCCACATGAAGTTCTTTAAGCAGTGCAGACAGACTACCAGGACAGCTTATGGGGTCTGTTAATGATGTACACGAATTTTGTCAGCAGTGACAAGAAGGTGATTATCTCGTTATATAAAGATACACCACATCTTGAATAATACATACAGATTTGGAAACAATTTTTGGAAAGATGTGGTTCTGCTAAAAAAAAAGACAGAGCAACGCGATGAGTTGAGAGTATAAAATGATATTTTACCATGAAAAAGTGAAATATTTTATATTATAAAAGGATATTTTACCATGAAAAACTGAGGTGCTGTATATCGGAATGTCTAGAAACTAGGCTCCTGCAAGGATACCTGATTGAAGTGCCAAAGACTTTAAGTGGATTGAGTGAACTAAATGCTGATAGCACCTTTACGCTTTCTAAGATGACAATATACCCAAGGGGGTCATAAATTTAAATTGTAAAAGGATGTTCGCCATCACTCAAAGAGTAATTGATTATTGGAATAATCTTAAACCCGATGTTGTGGAAAGGGATAGTTTGAATGGATTCAAAGAAAGTATGGAGAAATTTTTGAAGGGAATGGGTAAATTGCGCGGTAAATTGGATGGGTAAAATGCATAAGATAAAATTATTAAAATGCACGTAGAAAAGTCTCATAAACACCACGTTTACTAAGGTGAAACCAGTTTCTTTTTCTTTTTTTTTTTTTTTTTGTAATCTCGAGATTGAGAGAAAAGAAAAGGTTCGGTACTATTTCATTGAGAAATTATTGATTTCTCAATAATCTGTAATTAAAATTAAACCCATATTCAACAAACTAAGTGAATTATATCACCATCTGCCACGTGCCAGTTTATATCAGTGTATACTTATTTGCTATTCTGCTGTAGCCCAACAAATTCCCAATTTGTATCCGGCTAACTGAGGGATTTGAGCAGCAATAATGTAATTTAGAGCCACACACACATGACTCGTTTGAAAGCTCTCTTTGTTGGTTTTACGGGTGCTCCTTGAATATCGAGAAAACTATAACACTGCATTGAACATGCGACAGTTCCATGCTCAATTGTTGGGTATCTTGTAATTTAACTCGACGAATAGCCGACAGTAAAAAGGGTCTTTTCGATGGCTTTCAAGCGGCATGCGATTGACAAGTCAAAGAAAGGAAGAAAAACAAAAATGACACGATAGAAGTCTCCTTTAAAAATTGTTATTTTGCTCTTGTGTGTTGAATATGACATCCACTTTGTACGGGCTCGCGATATTACGAACGACTGCGAACAAAATTGTGGATCTTTTGACAGTACGGCTTCTGACCTTGGCTCTTTATAGAGGACACTTTACAGCAGCCCTCGCAGGGAAATGCTTAACTGATCTGTCAGATTGGTTCGTGTCCAGCCGTGTTGACAAGGAAGTGTCACAACTGCTGTTTAAGATTCGCCGAATATAAAGAAGTATTGAGGTCTACAGAGCCTCCCGTTTCTATCCTCCTTTAGTGTGGGCATCTGATAGAGGCTGCCACTTTCCTTGTCAATATATTCCATAGGATACACTGGGCTTAAAAGGCTATTCTAGAAGTGCGTTAGGTGAAGATGACTAGAACGCATGCCATGGATCTCTGGAGGTGTCGCTAAGGTTCGCTTGTCGGTATGCAGTGACAGCGACGAATAAATTTCCCTTTGATGTATTGTTCACGCTGCCTGCTAATCTTCAGTCTCATAATTCTGCAGTAGAGGAAGGTAAGGTGAGGTGATGAATAACTTACCAGAGACACCTACCTGTTTTATTAATATCACCGTGTCACGCTCACCTGAAACACGCGGCAGTGTTGTCTAAGAGATAATTGATTCTGAAGGGCTAATGATGTAATTAAAGAACTCATTATGTTATCTATTTATAGTAACGCAAGCGAATGTGGTAAGCTATAGGCGTGTGAATAAATAGAGATCAATTAGAGTTGATAAGCTGGTGCTGTCGCGGATAACCCATCTCTGGTGACTTTTATTCTATTCAAAATTATCTCTCTTTTTTACCTCTTGCTTTTCTTAACTGCACAACATGCAATTAAAAGTAAATCACGTTTTATTCGTATGGCGTTTTTGGGCTAAGATTTTTTTATTAATTAAACGCGCAATAGTTTTTATTTCGCATGCGCAATGCGGCTATCAGCTACGAACCAAACTTATATAAGCAATTGTGGGCTAAAAATAGGTAATTTCGTTCTCAATTTGTTAGTTGATATTTGAGAATAAATGCAAATTTGTTTTTCCCTTAAATTATGATATTTGCTTCATTCAGAAAATATCCGAGAGAGGCCGTTGTCCTCAAATACAGCATTTACATATTACTGTAGATGCATTGTAGTACGCTGTACTTTTGGCTGACCACGTATGTCTAATGATATAATTATGTAAGCGTTATTAGAGTTAAATGATCCAGGATATACTGTTTTGATTGTTTTCATTTATCAACCTACGTAATCGCAGTTAGCTGTGAACGGTTAGCAAAGGTTAATATTAATGGTGGGTGTTGTCGACGATTATTTCTCAATTAATTACCTAGTGCGTAGAATACAAATCATTCATAAAATTCTGTTTACCATAAATCGATGGGAAACCATTACTAAACAGAAATTTATTGCCCATTCATCTAGAAAGATGAGTTAAGAGTTTAAAGAGCAAGGGCCCTTTGTTCTAATGTGGTTTCTGATTTAGACTCTAATGAAGACAGATCCTTGAGCGCGTTAATCACAACTTTGATCCTTATACATCAACTTGATAAACACATTTTATTTTATTTTATTTTTCATAATTTCATAAATTAATTATATAATATTTATTTCTAATTTTAATATATTTTAAAAAATATGGAATATTTGAAAATATGTAGAACGTTGAATAAACATTCTAAATCAAACTACTGCATATATATTTATCTTTTGAAGATAAAATTTCGTCAATGTTTATAATGTAGCCATGTCACGTACTAGTAAATTAGATCCGTGTTGATGTTTGACTTGGTAAGTGACATTATGGAAAATAGTAGACGTATGTAGGTGGAAAAATACGCTAAATGACCAAAATATTACAGTCCATAAACCTAATATGGTAGGAACACTTGTGGCCTCTATGAAAACCCGAACCCTCCTCGGCATACTTTCTACCAACTTCCGGTAGGTGTTGCCCTCTCCTCCGTGCTCTGAGCTGGCTAGCCCAACTCTTCGATGTCATTTTCCACGAACTAGTCTTACATGATCTGCGCTGTATGACATGGAGTGTACCGTGTTGAGGGGGCTCATTTCCATAGTTCTGCCAGAGTACAGAAAGTGCATAATTGTTCAAAATGTTCAAATAGGTCATGGACTTCGTGATTTCAGACACTACCACCAACGGGCCAATTCCAAAATCACACTCCTCCTCCTCCGCAAAATTTCATGGTCGAAACGACACACTCCGATAGGAAACGATCTCCGGACAATCTCTACACCAAAAAGTGTCCATCTCAACAAAACATTATGTAGTGAGATTTGTCACTAGATAGCACCTTCTGCCATTATTATAGAGTCCACGAATGTTGGGAACGACACCATTCCAATTGCTGTTTCATATTGGTGACCATGATATTGGGTTTATGTGCAGCTGCCCTACCGTTGAACCCAAGGCTATGCGAACCTACGGTTTTTTGATGTACTGAAGAACGTTCCTCTGCCCTCTTGGACTTGTTCCGTGATTTTATGCATCAGAAACAAACTAACTACTTTAGAAATCATTTGAAGGAATGCTGGACATTTCAGCAAATGATCAGTCACCTGGCTGCTTGGACTTTAATCCTTGTGACTTCTAGTTACAGGGATATCTCAAGAACAGGGTTTATCAAGGCAATATTCTGCCTCTGGATGAGCTGAAAGAATGCATCACAGGACACATTGACAATATTCCTCGTAATATTCTTTGGGCAATAATTCACCATGCTGTACTCGGCTTCCACCACAGCTGGGGTACAATCATCACATCGAGAAATTTTATCTTCACAGCCTGTGGCTTCCGTGCACTGTGTTGTTAATGAAATAAAATTGTGATGAGTGTTGGCTGAGTTGCTGCATGCGTCGCTTAACGCATTCTGGTGTCATAATCTTCAATTTTTATGCATTTTTTGTGAGAATTACTACGTTAATAGTGGTAAAAGGAGAACACAAACAGAAAGTTTCTCATCTGAAAATTCTTTCCCGTTATTGAAAAAGGCAATAAAATAGAACTCGCCGATTTCAGGAATTCTATCCCTTAAGATCGCAATTCACAAGTTTAAACGCTTGGGGAGAATTAGAAAAGTTCTTAACTCTCAAGACTTCGTACAAAAGTGTATTTTAGTATTAAATGTGTTTTTCTAGTGTATTGATTAAAAATGTAGAGATAATCTCTCTTCGTATATTTCTACTGCCGGTAGACACAGTGGCTAAATGCAATATAACGAAGAAAACCATGAAAATCCAATTTCAGTGGAAAGGTTTGGTAGATTTTTGCAGTTTGGCCCTAAAATGTAGACACGAGTAAAATTGCATCAGGTGAATCTTATTACCCATGGTGCTATAAACTGAAGAACACTCATCTCCCGGAACTCATTATCTTCAGAACCGTTAGTACTAGTTGAACCTTCTGCGAACGTATTCATCTCTCAATTATGCTCAGCGATATTTGTTTAAGTTCAACGTTCAATTACCAACTCTAACGCCTCATTTCGGAAACACTGCTGCTAAACCTGTATAACCATGGTGTTTGGATCTCTTATTCCAAAAGGTTTCATTGCTTAAGTATCGTTAATAGTTGAGATTACTTCGCAGTAAATCATCAAATTTACCTTCCTTCGTTTTTTCCCCTTCTCGATTAACCTAGAACTCATGTCAGTGAAATTCTTGTCAGGCTTGTTTGCGAAATGCATTCCCAATGTCCCAAAAGTCTTATAATTACACCAGCTTTCCTTCTTCCCTAAAGTAATCATAATCCTGAAGATTTATATCTACATACACGTGATGATTTTGCTTCTAGTCTTTCAGAGCGTTCCATTCCTCAAAAGGGTTGCGAAGAGCTTATAAACTGTTAGTACTGTAGTTTTATTGGTAGTTTCTAGGCCGATTGTCTCTTCCGGTGCTGGAGGAGTTCTTTTTCAATAAATTTTCCTGACAGTTTCAGTAAGTAAGTATGACAACTGTCAGCTTTGATCTGGAAGAAAATCCTTTATATATTTTACAGGGGAAAAGAATTTGTCATATGGGGTGTGGTATGCGGAAATAAGTAAAGACATATTTGGATCTTTCTGCTGTACTTTATGCGTCTCTTAGCGATGCGAGGTTTTAATCTGCAGAGGGTTTTAAGAACCACCGCAGTTTGCAGATTCAGAGCAAGTATATATATTGGTATCTTCGCTACCATAAATGGATTCATCATTTAGTATGTCTACACATATTAAGTCTCTCTCTCTCTCTCTCTCTCTCTCTCTCTCTCTTTTTCTTTCTTTCTTTCTTCCTGCATTTCTGATGTCAACATTTTTTTAAAAAATCCTTCCATCCTTAATTTATTCATGTTTATATCATCTATATTCGTACTCATCTCCATGAGTACAAATGTTCTTATGCTGGTTAGTGAGTTTTTTTGCCTTTGGCATCACTTTAAATAGGCGAGAATACTTTCCACTTGAGAAAACTTCACAGTAAATCATCAAACGTATCGTCCCTTTTTCTTCTTTCTCTATTAACCTACCTAGAACTCATCTTTCTGAAAGTTCCTGTTGGTTTTGTTTGAATCTTGCATTCGAATTTCTGTTTCTATTTTTTCTGTTTCAAGATTAATGGTAAATAATGACAATTCTTTTGATTCTCGAATTAAGACAGAGATTTCAAACACACAGTTTCGAAGAAAAAAAGAAATTGCGGTGTCTGAGATATTATCTGACAGATTTACACTAATACCAGCCTTTTTTTAAAATTAAAATCTTAAGGATCTCTCGGAATATGTTTTTCGCTTAGCAAAAATTAGGGATGGTCCTTCAAATCTGAATCATGCTGTTGAGTGTAAATAATTTGTTAATGAATCCTTGTTTTTTTTGACAAAGATTCAGTGGCCGTAAGCATCAGTCTATCAAAACAATAGGGCAGACTTAGGTCAGTTTTAAAAGTTCAAATTTTCCGCCTGCTTTAATTGCTCTAGAGGTCAAGAGATGTCTAAACTGTGTACCATCGTGTTGTGAACTATAGAACGGAAGGGATTTGTTTTCAATTGAAAGCAAATCCCTTCCCTTCCATAAAGCAGTTCCACTCGATGTTGTCAAACTGCAACATAAGAGACAGATTTTTTAGATGTAGTATAAACAGAGGGAAACCTAAAGAAGAACCTTATGGGACGTCGTGTGATGCAGTTAACGGAATTGGAAAATCTAAATTTAAGTGATAAACAAAAGTTTACGCAGATTGCATAAACGGAAACATAAAATATAGAGGTAGCTTAACGAATATCAGGATATCAGGGTATAAATATCAAGATATAAAGAATATCAGGATGAACGAAATTAAATGCATGAAGTGCATCAAGGAATATGTGTATTTATCATGAGTGGTCGTATAAAGCGGATAAGTACAGTGAGATCGCAGAGATGGACGAAGTTCAGCTAAGATACCTTAACGTTTCAAAGATATCGATGACACCGTTGAATAAAGTGATAGGATAGTCAATGAGACATAATTTCTATCTTCCATTTTTTTTGTAAATCGGAACTATGAGGGCCCTTCAAATAAGATTTTGCATGTCTTACCCCGTTAGCATCAGTGGTTTGTAACATATGCTCTTATAATTCCAATACAAATCGGAATCATGTGATTATCTGTAGCTGTTTCTTTTCCTCAATTAAACTCTTAACCTCTCCTGTCATTGATTTTGCACCTTTTGTTTACGGAACTTGACCATTGATTATTATTATTATTTATTTTTTTAACCATCCCCGAGCGTTATCAAATTCGTGTGTAGGACTGTTCTCGAGCGGATTTACTCGAGGTGTGAACTGAAAAACACGGAATAATTCACGGGGAAAACCCTACTCCCTTTGCTTGATTTTGGTTAACTGCGCCTACATTGAGGAGGACTTCAGAAATTCCCACAGTCGTATACGGGACTCGAACCCAGACCTCTCCAAACGAATAAGTGGTGAAGCCACTATAATGTCACGGGGGACATACCATACATTAAAAAAAAAACAAACAAACAAAACCCATTATATTAGGCCACCTGAATATTTTTTATTCATATGCCGTGCATTGTGTCTTATGTCCGTAAATTGCGTGTGTTCTATGGTTGATTTTCCTGTTTTGCTGGACGAAAAACCCGAGTTGTCGTGGGGGGGGGGGAGGAAACCTTTCTATCTACGCCTGAGACCGAGTAATTCAGCCACGGTGTAAAAATAGCCCATTAAAGTTCCTCGTGTCATCGAAGGGATTCGAACCCGGGCCTTTTTCACCCGGTGCGGGGAGGACAGTGATGATACCACTGTCTACCCGCGCAGACCATACCATACAGTAGTCTCTGCAGTTAATCGAGCACAAGAAACATCTCATTCCAGTATAGTTTCCTTTTTTGAAACTGAACTGAAGCCCTCGTCTTTATCGTTCGCCACGTAGGTTTATTTAGATACAATCCATTTTGTGGTACTATAGTCAGCCACGCTGTCAAGTTTTTTATACAGTTCGGCTCTCACTATACATTCGTTAGTGAGAATACGATCTAAGATATTAATTGCTCTAAGATATTACATGATTGGATGAGTAGACTCATCCAATTTGTTCAAATTCGTTACCATATAGTGTATTTTCTGTTCCATGTATTTCAGTCTGTGAGAAGTTGGTTGAAGTTTCTCACAATGAGATTTTTGCCATGCTCCACAGAGTAATTTGGCCTCTAATGTACCCAAACTGTCATCTTCCCTTTGCTACAAGTCATTTCAAAACAAATTGAGTCAACATCCGCATTGCCTTGACTTGACTCAGGGAATTCATTTGCTACCTTTAAGCAGTTTTCGATGAGAAGCATTCACCCACCCCTCCGTCCTTCCTGAACGTATAATAGTCACCGAAATAAAATTCTTCATATGGTATCTCTGTGTGCCACCATGTCTCAGTAATCTAACGAGATCAGCATTACTTGATTTGATCAAAAACTTAGATTCATTTAATTTGTTTACAATACTTCTGTTAATACTGAGGAGATATCAGGTTTCTCATGATCTAGACAAATAATTCGAAACAAACAATAATTTTGCATTGGGAGTGAGGCTCCAGCCTGTGAGCCTACCGGTGCGAGCAAACGGTCGGGGAAGATATAAGCATCACCCAGAACAGAACGGTGGAATGATTTATGATTGCATTATGAGCCGTGAGTCCTGTATAACAAGCGCGAGCAACACTGTACTTCATAAATAAAAGCTGTCGAAATATCAGTCGTAGATGGCGACTGCGTAACTGTCCAATGACCTTAGGTTAGATGATTTGTTTTGTTCGCAGTTTCATGCTAACTGACCAAAGCATCTTTTGGACAGTGATTTTGTTTCGAAAGAAGAAAACCAATGTCCAGTTTCCACATTGGAATATGAAGCCTGTGTTGGAATTTTTATTCCAACTCAGCGTGAGTGCATGTGCATCTGTTTGTGTGTTTGTGATTATGGTCAACTTATTACACATTAATTGGTTTAACAACAGTCATAACAGATCATTCAAAATCTAGCAACTCGGGTCTAATTGAGCCCTTAGCAGCACACCGAAGTTTGTAGTCTACTGAAAATTTGGTTCAACTTTATTGTGCTGTTCTGGTATTCAATAGAGAAATGTAATGTTCCTTATTGAATACCAATTAATTAAAATATTAAAATTTCACGTCGACAAGTGTTCTCTTTATTGATTCTTTTCAGTATTACTACCTATAAGTCTTCTACTTTTCTTCTAAATCTGTCAGAACACGTGCCAAAACCGACCAACGTCTTTTGAACTACACACTTACAGACCTAAATTTTCTTCGTCTTCACTTATTCATTGTACTTCCTTCTGTTGTCTGGAACAATCTTTCTACATATGTGTACGTAAACCCGTATCCTTCCGAAATCCGAATCCCCAGTAATTCAAATCCGACGTCAGTAAATGCTTCGCTTTCTTCCCAGTTCTATACCTATACGCAATACTAAAAGTACCATAAATATATAAAAAAACTTTTCTTGATTAGGGTTGCTGTAAGGAGATGAAAAAGAGATAAAAGCAGGGAAACTGTTTGGATACTTAAAAAAACGCACCACAGAGATCGATACGAAGATGGTGATGAAAATGTGGTTGTGTGTGTGTGTGTGTGTGTGTGTGTGTGTGTGTGTGTGTGTGTGTGTGTGTGTGTATGTGTGTGTGTGTGTGTGTGTGTGTGTGTGTGTGTGTGTGTGAGTGAGAGAGAGAGAGAGGACGAAGTTACAGTAGAAGGAAAGAATGAGCTAAAAATACATAAAAATGTCTAAAATAGAAGCAAACAGAAAGAGAGCGATATGTTGAGAGAAGGAATTATTTGCTATTTTAAGAATAATCTTTCTCAAGCTGCTTTCCAACGAAAGGCAGAGAGGTGATTTAGATGTCAGCATAGTCTTTACATGAATCCACCTCACTGTGATTGTGTTGTCATACTCCCCCCTCGTCATCCCATGTCCACTGGGAAATGAAAACAGTTGCAACATTTTCTGGAATACGAAAGAAACTTATTCTCTAGGGATTTCTTTCATAAGAGCAGAGTACAGCATCTTATAATAAACATGTTATGTCGTGCTTTGTTTTAGAAACTTTTACCATCACAATAGCAGACTACCTTGAAAACGGATTATGATCTTCTTTATTGAACCATAGATTTACTAGTATTATAAGAAAATGTGCAGTATCAATTCTCTCCCTCTCTTTAATGAACACCTTAAGACATGGACTTCAGTTTAGTCAATTTTTCCTTCTACTCTTATGCAAAAGTAATAAGTACCACTGTGGTACTCATACCAGATTGCAAATCGCTGTCTTAGATCTGCTTAGATCAATGAAATTATGTCTTAGATCAATGAAATTATGTCTTAGATCAATGAAATTATGAATCACACTTTGAACTTCCACTTCCAGATCAATGAAATTATGTCTTAGATCAATGAAATTATGAATCACACTTTGAACTTCCACATCATCCACTTGCACTCCTTAATTACATCTTTTAGTTGTGCGATGAGCATGATCAGAACTTTATGAAGTGTTGTACGATCTGAAATCCCAATGATTGTTGGATTTGTCTCATGGAAGTGAACACTGTCCTACCGTTACTCCTGTTCTTAGGGACCCTACTTCTTTGACCAAATTGTTGGATGATGTTCAATTTATTGATTCTCTGTAGTGGTTATTTTAATAACCACTACAGAGAATCCCCTTACCAGATCTTGTTTTCTGAGAAAAAAAATATTGTTCAAAAGTCATCTTTCAAAGATACTGACAAGTGAAAGTTGCTGCTGCTACTCAGGCACTAAAGATAACAGCCTAAAATAGCTTATTCTCATGGATAATTTTGCCAAAATCTTTTGAGAATTTAAATTCATGGACAAGAAATATTTTTGTGAGTGCAAATTAAGTTAATGCTGCCAATTTGCCATGTGGAACGAAAAGTACACTGATCGACAAAATTAACTGAACAAAATGTTTTTTCATAAATATTTTATTGTGAACAGTGTCTTTGGCGACACTGTTCAGTAGGAGTTCCGTTTTAGCCTAATTCTAGACGTTATTTCATGCGGAGACAACGAGGAATGCGGTACACCCTCCGACGTCAGAGAAAGGGACACTTATGGTGGAGGCGGCTTTCTCGCGTGGGCTGAATAATGAGCAACGGCTGCATCTATCTTTATGTTTTTAATAGGAGTACTGTAACAGCGCAGAGGTACCGAGAACAGAACCTAGAACTCTATGTACGACGTTTTAGGGGTGAAGTTGGCCCAAATTTTCTTTTCATGCACGACAAGGCCACTGCACAGAGCTCAAGTGGTGGAGGAATATCTTGAAGCTGAATATATCCAATGACTGCCGTGGCCAGCGCGATCACAGACTTGAATCCAATGGGACGCCCTTGGGCGTCGCATTGCACACCGACAGCCAATTCCTTGGTCACTTGGTGAGTTAAGGTCTGCGCTGGTGGAAAGAGTGGGATTTGTTGCCACAGAGTCTTATAGACACCCTTATATCGAGCATGGTTCAACGCTGTAATGCGACCTTTTTTGATAATTCTTATACAACCTCTATAAATGTCCCTTAAACCTGTCCAAAGTTTCTTACTGTCTCGTCATTTCATCGTTATTCTATGACACACTACCACCATACCAAATTTTGTCCCTCTTCATCGCAAGCTGTACGAGTTACACCACGTTTTCTACGTGTTCTGTTAATTTTGTCGAGCAGTGTAGTTTTAGAATTTCGTTAATGTACTGCTTACTTGTTGGTTGGTTAATTCAGAGGCGTCTTGGCTCGTTTTACTATAGTGACTATAGTGCACCAAATCTAATAGTGGTAGTACACGGGCGCACTTGTGTTTTCGGATCGATTTATACGTTGTGTGGGATGAAAAATCCAGGATAATTCACAGAGAAATCTAACCCTCTACCTGAGATCGTCTAACTACAGCCCAGATTGAAGCGCCTTCAAGAATTCCTTCAGTTTCCGACAGGATTTAAGCCCGCATCTCTCCAACGAGCGACAAGTGACTTATTGTAATAGTTGAATGGAAACTAAGGTAAAACAAACTTATCTGGCTATATGACGTTCGTTCACTACTCCCGAGCGCGTGCGATTGCTTCACACTACTAAATTTGTACACTATTTAAATGGTCATTGTGTGTTATACAACGGACTGTACTTTTGGGCGATCTGGGCTAAGCTTTCAGTAGGGTCCTTCTAAATACTTTGAATATTCAAACTGGGTTGGTTTGTTGGTTTAACTGAATGACATTCTCTCTCTCTCTCTCTTTTGGTAGAGTAATTATATACTTCACCGGATCTCTTACGCCAATCTGTACTTGCTGCAAAGTAATCCCTAATACCTGCAGATTTGTCATTGATCTGTCCTTTCATATTGACACTGGCTGTTGCAAATACATCCCACATCAATTCAGAATATTCAATGTTGCGCGCTGTTTAGACAGTCGCATCTTGCAACAAGTAATATCCTGCTTGTATTCTGAATACATTCATTGTGTAAATAATTTCGATGAAATAGTGACTACAACGTCATGGTGCCATTTAATCAATAACGTAGTGAAGAGATGAAGGGAAATTGTTCGTCCTTTCTGTTCTCCCCATTTTCGTGAAGCCAGTAATTCAAATAAGAGCAACTCTTGCGCACACACACACACACTCACTCACTCACGTAAACACGTCAGAGTGATCCGTTCTGAAACTGATGCTCCCTCTGTGGTTGTGCAAGTAGATGTATCAGCTAATGGCCTGATTACAAAGGTCCATATTGTTAAAGATGGCACTTTTAGCACTCAGCAAGTTGTAAGAGCATTCTATAACATGCAGACTGTCTCCAACTGATGGCTGTATTTCATTATAAGCAACGACTGCTCCTATTAATAGTAAAACTGTTTAACATGCACTTTATTCTTTGTTCTTTTCCACTGAGTCGGACTAAGGATTAAAGGCTTATTGATTATGCGCAGATCCACGCTTCTCTAATATGGTCTAATAATAATAATAGTTCTCAAACAGATACGAAAGATATGTGAGCTCGACAGTCTTATTCTCTATCCAGTTCTTCTGTAGAAAAACAGAAGAACCAACAAATGAGTTGGTTCTCCTGTCAAGAATCAACTCATTGAAGAATGAGTTGGTTCTTGACATTTCGCACCATCTGAGAGAATTAATAATTAACCGGACTTCGGTATTTTTTCTGTTTTTTTTAAGTGGGATTTTTCTTGCCTATTCTTAAAAAGAAATATTGAAATTTTAAAGACAGGTGGTGCATTTAAAAGGAAGTTTCATATCGATAGATTACCCCACTTTTACTATACATGTACCAGTTTTCCCTTAAAAAGACTGTTACTCAAATTTGGCCTCACGGACACCCATCAGTTGAACACTAGATGGTGAAGTTTTAGTAAATATGTCTACGCTGTCCTCCAGAAAACTCATGGAATTTTCCCAATGACATACATGATTTCTGCTAGCGTGAGTACTGCGTACAGGTCTGGAGGCATCATTTTAGGAAGCATGTAGATCTGCTGGAACGGGTGCAGAGAAGGGAAAGAAAGTGTTGTCTTACCAAGAAAGGCTTCAGTTCTACAAATTGCAGCGTCTAGAGACTAGACACCTGCTAGGTGATCTGAATTTGGTGTTTTAGGCTTTGAATGGATTGAGCAAGCTCAATACTGATAACACTCTTCCTCTTGATCGGACTTTATACAGGAGGGAGTATAAATTCATGAGGAAGGTTGGTTGCTGCAGGATAGATGTGCAGGGATTTGTCTTCAGCCAGTAGATGGTTGATTGTTGGAAAAAACTTCCATATGTTGTTGTTGAAGTGGGTAAGTTTAATAAATTCAAGGAAGAACTAGACAAATTCTTAGAGAGGATGGACAGGTAATGTGGGAAGGTTTTTTTTTTTTTTTTTTTGGTTCATATTTTATAAGCTTTCTTTCATCATTTGCCACCACTACTACTACTACGCTCTTGTGGGTAGCACAGTTAGTATAATCACCATCCTCCCAACGCCGGATGGAATAGACCTGAGTTCGAATCCCGTCAATGACGCGAGGCATTTTTATGAGCCTTTTTCATAACGTGGCTGAATTAGTCTGAGGCGAGGGAATCATGGTTTTTTTTTTCCGGATTCTTCGGTTTTTCGTCCAGCAAACAGCAAATCGACCACAGAATACACATACATGCAATTTACAGATATATTATATACGGTGCAATATGGCCTAATTTACTGATGCGCTAAAACCCAGCAATAACACTACTACTTAATAATAATAATATTAATAATAATAACCCGAGTTTCCGGAGGAACCTTGTTATCCATGCCTTTGACAGACTAACTCAGTGAAAAAAATTCATAAAATTTCCTGATGTCGTTGACGAAATTCGGATGTAGGCTTTTCCATCCTGTGTGGAGAGACCAGTGATTATATCCACTATGCTATCCACGCGTACTACAAAAAATAGACTTCATATTGACATCACTTCCGCTCTCACTTTAATAGTGTATCGGTTTCTCTTTAGTCGATATGGCGCACTCCGCCTTCCTGGATAAGCTTTCCAACAACAAACGATGGAGTGCAGTGGGTTCATTCCTCCATTTCTCCTTCAGAACAGTAACTCATTGAACTAGTGATGTGAGGCACGTTTGTCCGGCCCTCGCCCGACGTTCTAGTTAATACCATAGCTGTTCCACAGGGTTAAAATCGGTACTCTGACCAGGCCATTTCAACGTTTGTACATTCATGTCCATTAATTCCACGAATTCATGAAGTCAACCATCCTTGAATTAGCACCGGCAGTGTGGAACGAGGCATTATCCTGTTGAAAGAAAGGTAGGTCTGTACCAAAGAAATGACACATCGTAGAGAGCATGGAATTGTCTAAAATGTTAAGGCAGACATTGGCATTTATGGTTCCCCTCACATCCATTCGTAGTCGTGGCGCACCATAGCCTTTTTGCGCCAATAAAATCGAAATCCCACGAACCAATCACAACCATTCAAGTTCCTAGGCCATACCATAAGAAACAGATCTACACCATAAGCTCATCTCCTGCCAACTTTCCTTGTTGGCACAATGCGCTGTGGCAGTAAATATTCTATAGGCGTCCTGTTCCGATTAGATGGGCCGGTGTGGGTGTGCACCCGTACCAGCTGATCGAAATAGTGTAACCATATTTATCACTTTATAAAAACCGATCTCTACTGCTCTAAGGACCATTTATTTGTGGCATTCGTTGTACCATGAAAAGCGAGACTGCTGATTTTTGACGTTTGGTAGGGATGGCTAAGGAGTCTATCGTACTACCTCTCCAAGTACGTACCCACTAGTTGCATAAAATGAGCTTCTGTGGTGGTAGCGTCACGGTTGGCTTTGGATGTGTAAGCTGTCAACAATTGCATGAAGCGAAACGTCCAGAAACGTGACACGAAACAACAACACCACTCTCGAAATTAGTCAGCTGTGCTCTACGTGCCATGAGGAGAATAACTAAGTTTTGTGGCTCGTCCGCCACCCTTATATACACTCGTCTGAGTTACTTTTTTATCCGGAAAGTTTCAATGATCTATGAAAACAGGGGTGTCCGGATACTTTTTGTAGCTTAGCGTATATTTCATTATGATAGGTTGTTTGGTTGTGTAGGAGTTTAGGTGAGTCAGCAACTTAGGCCACATTAGCCCAAAGAACACATACACGACACTTACAAACTCGGCGCACTGACACCTCGTGACTTTAGTTGCCTCAGATATCATCCAAAATAGCTAACCAGTCAACCGGTATCGATGCTTTAAGTGTGGTAAATGATCTTTTCATTTCGTCAGGCAGTTTGGATGTCAATGTTCTGCCTTCCTTAATAATACTGCGTTGAAAGAGATACTGTTGGCTCCCAGCTTTCTGCTAATGGTTGTTTAAATGACACGCATTGTGATGTAGAAGGACGCAGTGGAACAGTGACATCAACGGTCATATGATCGTGCTTTGACACGCGTTACTGTCTCCATCTAATGAGTTATATTAAACATCTAACGACCTCATTACTCTCACTATTGCAATACCATCTGTTCTTGCAGATAGACAAAGAGGCAATCCGAGCATAGCCTACACACAGTCTGCAGATACGATATTTGGACTCCTTACTGCTTTAATTGCCTGGGAGCTTATCCGAAAACAATCCCACCTAAACCTGCCCATTCTTTCGCTCTTTATTCTTCTAAAAGCTTCTTCCATTTAAATGTACTTTATTGTTCACAGCGGGTAAGTTTATTTTTAGTTTAGCATAGCCTTCTACTTTTATTTTGTTAAATTTTGTTAATTCAAACGATTTATTCATCTGCGCTAAAAACTGAAGGGAATACGCATTCCTTCGCTATTTTATACCCATCTCGAGAGGACCCCTTTGACTTGGTTCTTTTAGCGTCCAATATTCTGCCGTTTTTCGTTAAAGCGTCCTAAAAGAGTGACCATCAATCTTTTGTCTTCAGTGGATTGAAAAAAGTATAAATAAATAACCGATTAACACTGTTTTACAAAATACAATGAAGAGAATAAAACTGTTCATTATTTTATTTTTGTGCTACTGTTTTTTCGCATAATTTTCTCTTATCATCTTGTGAGTGAGCTGATAATTTTGCAAAATCGAGAAAATTAATTATGAAGAACAATTCCATTTTCATTTTGAGTTTATAAACTTCAAACTGAAGAGAACGAATTCCAGGGTTCCCAAAGAAATCCCGAGTTTGTATGGGGGACACTTAATGGAACTTCGAATATTAGCTTGTTAATAGCTAGTCTCGATAAGAAATGTTGCTCAAATATACTCCAATCTGACTCATTAAAAGTATTTCGAGTACTGCCAATCGATAGCCTAAAGTGGAATTTAACAATGGGTCCTGTCAAGTATCTCAATAAATCTTTATTAGAAAAGTTTCGCATTTTGATTTCGGTTATTTCAGTATATATAACGATACTATTCGTTTCACTAAGTACAAAAACTTGTTTATTGAAACAACCTTCAAACTTTCATTTCTTATGAGATTATATTTCGACCAAAAAAGCAGTTTTGCTTTTTTAGAATAAACTTGCAACAAAGACAGTTATTACTTCACCGGAGAAGGTAGCATTACATTTGAAAAAGAGAAAGAAACATAAAATGTATATACATTTTAAACGCGTTGAAGGTGATACTGTTTCGTAAAATGCCATCGAGAGCACAGTTTTTTCTTAGAATAAAACGAATTTTTACACTCGCTGGCTAAGAATATCTAGTAAGACGACATTTTTTTTCGAATTACAGCTTTTACACGTCATGGCGTGTATTCCATGGGGTGTCTGAGGGAGTCTAGCTCCAGATTTGACCATTATTTCATCAAGACATTTGTCAATTGCTGTATTGTGTTTATATTAGAGAACTGGGAAGCCGAATTGCTCTTTCCAACATTCTGAATTGGATTCAAACCTTCAGAACGAGGAGGCCAGGATAGAGGTTGGAAATCTTGCGAATGTTCCTCTAACCATTCAGATGCAATTTTTGCACGGTGGATAGTTGCGTTGTAATATTGAACGAATCCATCGCAATCCGGATAAAAATTAAGCATTGCAGGGTGAAGTTGGTTCGGTAAGACAGAAGGCTGTTCATTCATTGGAGGTAACACGACCTTCTAACGGTTTGAAAGGACCCAATTCGCAACAAAAGACATACCCCATGCCATAATACCGCCTCCGCTTGAGACACTGGACCTTCTTTTCTGACGCACAACTATAGTAGAGTTTTGTATAGTCATTGCATAGTTTTGAAACGGTTGCTTTTTTTGACACCTCAGTAATTTTCCTACATTTTCTCAACTGTGGCTCCTGCTAAACGTGCCCAAACAATAACATCTTTCTGAAAATGTAGCAATCACCTATCTTTTCCATGAGCGCATCGACCAAAAAACCCCAGGAAAGCTTAGAGTATTTATTTGACAAAAAGTAATTCGCAAACACCTCTGATGTCGACTTAAGGATTAGAAGAGGATTACCAAGAACTGGACCCGACAATAGAACTCCTCTTGCGATTGAGTTCGAAAAAGAAACGGAGAAACTTAAGTCAGATCTGAGCGTATTCAATTTCAAACCGAGACTTCTGTAGAAAGAGAGGAAAAGCAGTCCTTTATTGAGCAGTACTAACAGAATATCAAATGTCCTGGTACTACCTATCACCTTTCCTGAGAGACCGCTCACGACTCTCGGTGTATTTTATAATCTAATGGGTAAGAATCCGTCCAGTCCGAGGTCTTGATAAACTAGGAACGTTGATTACAATACATCAGGGTTTTTTTTCTTTGTTTGATTAAATATTTATTTAATCAGTATCGATTGTATATTTACAATCGTCCTCTGGGCTAAGATGGCATTCGATTAATCATTAACAAAATCAGTTCTCAATTAAATTTAAAAGTGATTTAACCAAATAAAATAACTTTTTAATTTTGACGAAGAGGGTTAATTACATTAGGGAAGTTCAGTAAAAGGTCTCATTTATCAGGTTCGCTGAATGTGATTTGAATGTAGATAGGTAGATATCGATTGAGAAAATTAAGCAGGTATAAGGGAGGGTATACCAATTTTGGCAATCTATCTGTCAACATGTACACACCAAAAAAAAAAACGGAAAAACTTTCCTTTAAAATTGTAAGAACATTTCTTTCGGATTTTGGGAGGACATTTCCTCCTGATCTATCGCCCATGAACTTAGTAAAGCCGTCGTAAGAGATCCTCCAACAAACCTTGACAGAATAATGACCTATTTCCACTTTGTCAATGATCTGTGAACTCTCTCGAGGGTTGCGAATACGCGTGCAATCATTTTGATTAGAACTTTACGAAATTACTAGATATTAACAGTCAGTTGAATTCGAATAGTCTTGTTCCCCCCCACTCAGTTTCTAGAATTGAGGCGGATACGTGGGGATATTTTATTTTAATTTTTATTTCCTTTGAGGACGAAGTCAGCAGAATTTGTTTGCTCCTTCCTTCGTATAAAATAAGTTGGACGCAATTCTTATTTCTGACGTTACTCCATCCTCCCACTGACGCCCTTTTCGAAGACTTCAATAACACTCGGGGCTCAGGTGCAACAATTGCGGACCCTCTGTTTCCATAGCGACACTTATTACCCGGCAAACACTAGCACGCGTAGAGTTATAAACGAATCGAACGCTGGAAAATCGCGCATTTTGTCACCTGTCGCTAACCGCACGCGCGCAGAGTGAGACAAGATTGATGTCACACCTTCTACTGTTCCCTTTTGGCCTCGTTCCGTCTCCACTTCCACCCATCGTTACCGCAACTTGTGAGAAGGGCGAAGAGAAATTAGGAGAAATAATGAAGACAGCTCCTCATCTAAATGATCTGATGCCACGTCTGGGGCCATGTGCGAAGAGGTAACAACCTCTCGTTGCGTATAGAAAGCCTGCACTGAACCGCTGCCAGATGGTAGCTTTCATTTAGTGAGGACCCTTCCCCCACTCCGGGCGATTATCATATATCACTGGAAACTTCGTGGGAGGTGGGGGAGCCTTCAACAATTCCAGTCGGCCACGAATGGGTTATTTTATATTTTGTTATTGGGCCAAAAAGAAATTTGTGCGCAAGTTTTATTTCAAAATAGGCCCTTTTATTGAAAGAGTGTTTTTAAAGTTATTTAGGAAATGATGGCCCGTAGTTTTATGTTTTAAAATTTCCTTGGATCAGTGCCTTTCTTGAGACAGCGCCTTTTTTCTGCCTGCCCTATAAAATAAGGATGTAAGTCCTGCCATAGCTAAACTGTACTGTGTACAGACGGGCGCAGAGCATTTTGAAAATTTACCATTCGTACTCTTTGGCATGTCTCACATTGTGAGTTAAACGATCACTAGGTTGTCAGATTCTCTACTGATGAAGTGCCAACAATAAGTAGGATGAGTAGCAAGAAGTATAATATTACGCTTCTCTTTTTGGAGAAGTACATATGCTGGCCAAAAAAATATGAATCTTTATTCAACATTGAATCGAGCCGCTATTGTTTCGAATATGCAAGTGTGCTGAGCGACACGGATTCTATAGTTTGTTTTAGTGCGTTTTCGTCTAACTGTAACAGTTTTCCAGAAAAATATCGCGTAGCTGAGACAAAATTGAATGAAAAGGACTTCGTTTTTTGAAAAGCTCTCTGTCTCCAGTATATTCCTCACATTCACTGTTGAATTGAGATCAGGTGAATGTGGGGGCCAGAGAAGATGGTAGAAATCCGTTTTACGTTCTCTGTACCATTTTTGCACCATTCTGGCACGATGTGTTATTGTATTGTCATCCATAAAGTGGCCATCATCTTCGGGATGCAGTAGATCTGATACAAAATTCAGGTAGTCCCTGGATGACATTCTACCTACCACCCTGAGGTTGTCACAGACATTCTCTTAGATATGCCAGCCAAGCTGTACTTGCTACCTGGGAGTCTAAAACGCTGATGGAACTGATATTTGGGCGACAATAAAGTCAAGTGGACCCAATTTCGGCGAAGTCCGGACGGTCTGTGACATCGAAATCCTTTGCTTGCACCTTCACGATGGTGGGACTGTTAGTAATCCTGGGTATAACCCCCATGCGCAAGCGCCCTGTGAGTAACCACCCAGGTGTGAACCAACGTAAGCAGGGATCGAGGTGTGGCGCCCACACCACATGGGGGAATGGGTGGTAGATGACTATCATCAACCGGTGCAATATCACCACTTTGCTTATTGTAGGCTTGACGTTGTGGAATCCATGTTTAGTCTCCACAGCTAAGTTCCGGTCAACCCTTCCCCATCTCTTCCATCATGCAGTATGACTGATGACTTTTGAGGTTATGGTGGACATCGTGGCGAGATCCAATCTTCCATACATTTCGAGGGTAGAGATCTAAAACGGTGTTCGCAGGCCGGCCGCTAGTTAGTACACCGGACCGAACCTATTGGTAACTCTCTAGGAGCCTTCCGGATCAGCTAGTGTATAATCTTGCTACCTCAATTCTGCCAGATAGTGACTGGAGGGAGTCCGAGTAGTGTGTATGCGGGGGCATTGTCGAGGCCACGTTATGTCAGAGATCTGGGCATATTCTTACCATGTGTGCGCCATATCCAAAAATTTCATTACTTCATCCAGCATGTCCCCCCCACTTTTTCTTACTATTGAATACACCATGAATTGTTAAACTAATAGAGAAAGCTTATCTGCGAAAAGATCTAAACCTCCCAAACACTTCCTAGCTCATTTCACAAATATACCTGGTCTCAGTTCCAATCTCAACGATATCCATTTCCACTTGCAGTCTGCCAAATCCCAAGTACTTTTTCTGACAGAATCTCAGTTATCGGTTGATTCAACTACTGCTCATCTCAGTTGCCCAAATTATTCGCTGTGTGATTCCTTTCGCCTCAAAGGTAGTACTTGTGATTATGTCCGGTCCGATATTCCCTGTCAGAGACTTGGTAATTTGGAATCTTTTCTTTTCGATCTTCTCTGGCTTCTCTGCCAACTGTTTTTTGTAATTGATTATCCAGTTTTCTCTCTGATCGATTGCTGAGGGTGATGATAGATGGCTCTCTGTCTTCTAACTTCTCCACTAATGCTGGTGTTCCCCAATATTCAGTTCTTTTCCTCTTGTATATTAATGACCTTCTTCCGTTGATTGGAAATCCTATCCGTAGTTTTGCCGATTGCACATTGCATTGCATTCCACTTTCCATTTTGAGAAACCTTGCCCTGCTCAATGAGCTTCAACTTCTCGAAAATCTGCTACCAATTCCTTAAATGCCGATCTCCAGAGTGAGGAAAAGATACCTTAGTTGATTTCAATCATTCTAAAACTAAGTCTTGTCTTATATCTCGCAAAAAGGATTCTTCTGCTCCTATGCTTATCCTTGGTGAAGCTCCAATTTCTTGGCAAGATGCTATATCTCTCTTGGCCCAAGCACATTACAAATATTGCTTCCTCTGCATCTAAAAAACTTGGTTTTCTCTTTCGTTCTCGGCATTACTTTTCTTCCCAACAGCTGCTCACTCTGTATAAATCGCAAATCCGCCCTGCCATGGAATATTGTTCCCACATCTGGGGTGGTGCCCCCAAAACCTCTCTCCGGCTTCTTGATTCCATTCAGAAGAGGGCAGTTAGGTTAATTAATGATTCATCTCTAACAGAGTCTCTCCACTCGCTGTCTCATAGATGTACTGTTTCTGCTGCATGCCTCTTCTGCAGATACTTCCATGGGCACTGTTCTTCTGAATTGGCTTCTATAATTCCCGCTCTCTCTTTTAAAACAGTCCGAACACGTGCCGCCACCAGCAACATCCATTTACTGTTCAACTACAAACCCACAGAACCAACTTTTCATCTTCCTCATTTATTCATTCAACTGCCGTTTTCTGGAACAAACTTCCTTCATACGTATTTCCTGAAAATTACAGTCTACAGAAGTTCAAGTCCAATTTCAACAAATATCTTTTTTCGTCTTCTCAACCTCCAACCCAAGCACGGTACTAAGTACTATAGGTTCTAATATCTCTCGTGTTTGGGGTTTTCATAAAAAAAACAAAACAAAAAAAAAAAAAACAGTATCAACGGACCCAGTCCATGCCACCAAACATTCCTCATACCACACTACCACTTCTCTGCAATTTCTTTAATCTCCTGCGCAAGGTACGGGTTGAAATAGGGCAGTTCTGGGCTTGATTGAATTTAGATGTTATTTGCAATGGACGTCCTAGTTTTCCGTATAATCCTCCTTAGAGTACAAAGGCTTCGCCCTTGAAGTATTCTTTTTCCGCAAAATTTACGCCTTTGAGATGTCGAAGAACCGCTTGCTTTCCAGTAATTAAAAACCTTTGAGACGGATGCTTTTGAGAAACCAGTTGTATTTCGTTTCCTGAATGGCGGCTGCTGCTGCTAAACGTGCACTCACCATAAGACCTTTTTCAAAGTCTGATACATCACGCGTTTCCCTCATTCTGCCTTCAGATTACTGCGAGCAATCTGTGCAGTCTCTATGTTGAATGGGGAAACACGTCATCACCCTACATCGTAGTTTTTTTGCATCTATTTGCATTTCTTCCTTCTGTACTGCAACATCCATTTAGTTTTTGACCAGCGTGTATTACTTATTGGTCGTGCAGCAAAGAGCAGTTTGTGATTATAGCTTTCCAGTTTGAAAGATTAATGGCTTTTAGAGTCTTTTTCCTGCTTGCTATAAAATACCTACCATAGCTAAAATCCAGTATGTACAAAGATTCTTAGCTTTTCTTAGGATTTTTTTAGCTTATTTTTTAAAAATTTCTTAATTTCTGCAGTTACTAAATAAGAAGTACTGTACTCAACTTAAGCACGTTATTAGCTGAAATCCGTCGACTGCGTGTAATATTAAATTTGCCTGAAAGGTTTTGCACTGATCCAGCGATAAAGTTAGGAGGAGATGAAGTTTCGTGGTATCAGATTGCCTCTTGTGGTTGTCCTCTGTGGCAGCTAGTAGGAAATCACCGCCTTCTATTTGTTTCGGGGGGGGGGGAGGTTCGTTTGCTTCGATGGCTTTAGAAATTTATTTATTGCAACACATGGATGATGATTTACAATAGCGTAGTTTCAACTACCCGTCGTGGCGCAATGGCCAGGGGTTACACAGCCTAGGTTGAAAAGGACTATTTATAATCCTTTTCAATCTGGGCTGTGTAGTTAACTGATCTCAGGCGGAACGAGCAAGGATTTCTTTTTGTAAGTTTTTTAGCCTTCGAAATACCCAGGCGCCTCCGTAGCCAGGTGGGAAGGAGCAGCAGTGCGTAGCACACGCTTCTTGATTAGACTGGGGTTCGAGCCCGTGACCACCAAATACCGAGGATGCCGAAAGGTCAGGGAATGACCACGCATGTCCCCGCAGCAATATGGCCTTAGTTGCTAATGCTCCTAAAAACCAAATAACAAAAAACACCCAATTCGGACGTTGAACACACGCGTCTACTGAAAAATACATTTCCCAAGTGGTTTTGAGCGAAAAGCTCTGGTGCCGTTAAAATTAATAATTCCAATTTGAAGTTGAATTTGCCTTTTGTCATTGGGCAACTACTAGGCTCTGACGTTTTTATGGAACTGGATATGTAATGATTAATTATATAGAGCCAAACTTGTATGTACCTCGTTTTGCGTGTCTCAATTCCACACAGCGGGTGGAAAAGGCTCGGGTTCGAATCCCGTCAATGACGTGAGGAACTTTTATGGGCTTTTTTCATTCCGTGGCTGAGTTAGTCGGTCTCAGGCGTATATAGCGAGGTTTTTCGTCCAGCAAACAGGCAAATCGACCAGAGAACACACGCAATTCACAGACATAATACACTTGAGCGGATGAAAGTATATTCTGGGTGGCCTTGGTGTGACATTTTTTATTTTTTATCCTGAATTTCACAGATTATCTTTAGGATGAGCTAGAACAGGACCAAGATGATCCACTTCTAATGCCAATAGTGACGTCGTACAAAAACATTATGAGAATTCTATCGTCTTGAAACATGATAATGCGACATGTTGGACAGACAAATTGTATAATCGGGACCCCCTAATATTCGTAAAACCGGATATTTTATGAATCATTTTGAATTTAATTTTAAAAATTTTCAATATTTTAGATTTTAATTTTTAAATCAATTGTTTGATTTTAAATCAAATAAAAATAAAATATTAAATAGAATATATAGGATATTAAGAAATATTATTAAATATAAAAATTAAATTCAAAATGAGGACACAGATCGTATATAAACGTCACATACATTTTTCGTTACGATATGTTAATAAATTGTTGTCTTTTTTTTTTTTTTTTGTTTTAAATAAATATTTCATTAGCACTCATCAATCAAACATTATCAGTTTCCATAGTTCGTTTCAGTACTTTTAGTAAAACAACCCTTTAGATTTGAAGTGGAATTTGGTAGTGGTACGCTAACACAAAAAACGCTTTATCTCTAAAAAAAGACAGAACGGCCTTCCTGAAGAAGAAAAGAGAAGCATATTGTGCGTCTGTCTCTGATAGATTCAAACAAGATAGAAGAATTCGACAGAGTCAGTGAAGATCTGTTTGTTAATGAAGTTAAATTGGCTTAGACCACTTTTAATCAAACCCCTAAAATCCAAACTGCTTTTGAACTTCCTGAAAATTCCAGTAATGCATAGCCTGCATTAACTTCCATCGACATCTCTAGAGAGAGCAACTGATTGCCGTAATCAATAAAATACCCTGTAAATCGGTCGTCGGGCCTGACCAAATTCCCCCCTCCATCATAAAAATCTGCAATCTATTTGTAAGTGAACTCTTGCTGCATATTTTCAAAGAAATACTGCGTACCGGATTGCTTCTAACAATGTGGAAGCAAAAAACTGTAAAGCCTGTCCCAAAGACGACGAACCCAAAATCCCAGAGATTTCAAATTTCAGACAAGCTGGACCTTGCTAAACATATTTGAAAAACTGATATACTCCACAATCTCCAATCACTGCTTTTACCACAGGCCTGCTCATCTCCACACAGCCATCACTAAAAGATCGAAAACCACCAACCTTTTGGACTCTCTCTAATCAGAATCCAGGAAGTCCTCAACAACAAATCCCAAATTGACATCATCTTCCTTGACATTAAGTCTGCCTTTGATACGGACACTGTCATGGTTATTTTTCATATTTTACAAAATTATTTCAACATTCATGGAAATATTCTGAATAAATAAATAAATAAATTCGCACTTCTTGAGCTTCTTTGGACAGCCATACCAAACATATTAAAAGACCATGCAAGATCTTTTTCGCTTGGCAAGAAGTGGCACAAACAAATTTCCTCTCGATGAAAAAGTCTTCAGATGTACATACACCTGCGGGTTCTGAAATATATTCGTCCTTCCTACGGTCCATTGGCTTAATCTGCCAATTATTAACCGGTGCAATGGCGCTCTGACGTGATGTGCTGCTCTAATCCTTGGCCATGACTCGAGTGGCAAACATAATCTCGGTTACAAGTTCCGGTGATGCGATATCCCGAGGGAGGAATGTGAGGCCGAAACGGAAATCATTCCTCTTATTATCGGGGATAAAGCATCGTCTCATCCATTATGTCTGCGCCGCGTGAAACATTCGAAGAGCGAATCTTTACGGACGGAGTAAATAGAAGCTGAAGTGAGGCAGTAAGAGCCGATCTGTTTATAACAGAAACAATTTTCCCACTACGGCCCTGACTGGTTAATGGACAGAAGCCTTCCTTGAACACACCGTGGAACATATAGGATGAATTATTCCTAATTATGAATAAATAAAGGGATTTTGGTTAACAGAATACGAAAATCCAATTGTAATCCATTGGCGTGTCCATCGAACTTCGTTGAATCTAATTCAAATCTAAAGTTAATCCAGGTGATATAATTTTAGACCATGGCAGAAGAATATTGTGAATTATACGTAAAAGTAAGAGATTTAATTCGGGATTAAGGATTAGATTTAAACGGTAATCTCTGTGGTTATCACTATCTATTTATTCTTGCCGCTTTCCTGATTTCGTGGACCTAAATGGGACCGAAAAAGCAGTCGAATAACCAGATGGATAATTTACTAAACTGGGTGATTAAAATCCTATTTAAATTCTCTCAACGTTCACTTTCGATTACATACTTGTATACAAAAGAACTTTTATGTCATGGAAAGAAATGAGAATGGCAGTTGCAAAGAGAATGGCTGTAATGGCTGTAATGTTATATCTGGAGATGCTTGAGAAACATAAAAACATGCAGTCTTTTGCCGAAAAAGAAATATTAAGAAATACGTAAAACGACAAGACTAGAAGATAAAGAAGGTTGTTCACAGTGAAAGAGAAGAAAAGTATGGTAAAGAATCATTTAAGTGGTACCAACAGGCTCAGGATATTCAAAGCAGTGCAAAATCTCTCAAAGCATTTATGTTTAAGGTTTGATATTTCTGTGTCGGATGCTATTGGAATGTGCAAAACATATTGAGAGATGTATTCTTGTATTCAGTCATGTGCCTTTTATTTAATTCCTTGATGTTGAAGTGTTATACGCGTGTATGCGTACGTAACTGACAAAAAAGTCTTTTTATAGCACAAATCTATAGAAACTTCTACACTAAAAAGAATTGGTTAGCTCTTTCTGTCGTTCACTGAACTGGTTTATTTATAGAGGTAGTCTCGAACATAATACCTCATCCTCAGCATACAAGACGTGTCTGTTCGGTTTTGTATGGTTGATACAACCCTCCATTCCACTGGTACAACTGTAGTGCGCGGAATCGTGAGACTACTGGTAAGTATTCAGGATATTCTATCTCTTGCGGAGTAAAAGGGACCGTTGACTTCAGTACAATAAATTTGAGAGTAACGAATTTTTTAAGATTTAAATTTAAGGAAGAACATAATACATTTTTAGTAATAGAGAACACCACTTTATCAAGAAATTTGTGGAAAAGAATTTACTAAAAGAGTGGATTCTCTCCAACGATGAAACATCGAGGAAGTAAATCGTACTGAGTGTGCCTATTAGAGCAGCGGCGCATGCGTGTCTTGTTTGTTAGTATTATAGATTTGAAGTCACTACGCCATTGTAAAAGGGAGGTCCATCTCATGAATGCATTTCTGCTCGGAAATTTTCGGTTTCTTAATGATTATGAAGATGAACCACAACAGTGGCAGAATTTGTCATGCAGGTGACAATGTAATTTCCTGAGTATACTCTTCGTTTGTAACTGGATCTGATGAACTTGTGCATGACATTATCTGTGGGTTGTGCTTCTGGTCATGATATTTTAATCGACCCTTTTATATCCAAATGGCTTTCTGTTAAAACCAAAGACCAAATTTGGTCTACATCGAGATCAACTAAACAGTTGATCTCGAAAAAAGAAAATTAAATTTAAAACCGACTGTTTCAGGTTGTTATTGGGTTTTATTGCTCCGTGTATAATGTCTGTAAATGAGATTTTCTGTTTGATGGATGAAAATCCCAAATTTCCGGGGTTTTCATCCAGCTATCCTCGCTTGAGATAGACTAACCGGGCCAAGTTGTGAAAAAGGCCCATAAATATTCCTCTCGAAATCGACGGGACTCGAACACAGGTCTTTTCCACCCGGTGTGGGGAGGATGGCGATTCTACCAACTGTGCTACCCACGAGCGCAACTGTTCCAGCATTCTGCTATGTAACTTGAACTATAAAGTTCCTCCATGTCAGAAGAATTGTGCTACCCACGAGGGCCATGGCAGAAGAACAAGAGGCATCAGCTAAGAAATCAGCGGAAAAATCGCCTGGTAATCGCTGATTTTGTTCTGCAAAACATATAGAGTAAAAATTCAGCAACCAAAATCCGAAATACTAGAAGTGTATTAAGAAGTGGTAAAAGAGAAAGCCATATTGGAATACGTACACCGCTTAAAACATTTTGTACGAGTATTTTATCTGTACACGCGTTGTCTTCAAGTGGTGGTAACGCATGAAACTTTAACGAAGTTTACGAAGACTAGATTAAATTTCACTTCTTTTTATCCACTAAAACCCCACAATTAAACAGAATGCTATCGTATGAAATAAAATAACTTGCACTTAATTTTGCACAACGCGCTTTTCAAAAAACGAAACATGCCTCAGCATTCTGAATAATCGTTCCTTTCTTGGCAACATAGGTTTCAAATAACCAATGCCGAATAATTCGATACAGCAAGTTTTCTTTGGATATTTTTCTTTGGCATTTCTGAAAGGCTTCGAACCAGCCATAAATGCTAATAAATTTGTTTACCGTATCAAGTCTGCTCGTGTTAGCGCACCGGCCATTGTCTGATGGGATTTTGAAACTCAGTATTTGAATATCAGCGTGGGGAGAGAAAGCAAGAGCGGGAGAAGACGGGAGAGGGGGTATTTATTAACCTTATTTAATGGCTGGCTGAAGGTCATGTGATTGATACGATTAAAGCTATCAGTGGAGATTATGAAAATTTCTAAATAATTAGCGATAATGACCCAACGTCATCTATCTGCACCGCTGAACACAGACTCCCAAAGGACGTATCATTATCTTCGAGAGGACGTAAAAAAAGCGTAACATAAGACGTTAATGCGTGTTACAAAACGGCTTAAGAGTTCAAACTTAGTTGACAGTTAATGAAGTACGGTTACTGTCTTGGCCATCATTTTGACATTCGCATTACACGTAAACAGATGGCTCAGTTCCACGTTCGCTTGTCATCCCATAACGGCGTCACAGAAAACTCTACCACCCTCTTAGCCTCTCTTGCTTTTCATTTTTTTTTCGTTATCCTGTCTATTTCGTTTAGCCCTTCTCTTATTCTGTTTTGTTCTTCATTTTTGTTCACTTATTTTTCCAATAAACAGCGACTTTATAATAATAATTATTATTATTATTTCTCCCTGATGGAGGAGTTCCACCCCGTGATGTGCACTGATACAAAGTTCAGAGAGTAGTTGTTATGTCCGGCTGTTATTACTGTTGGTCGATGAACTCTCTGACTATCCTACAGGTGTTCAGGATTGCGACTTTCTGGAGTTCCTTGTAGGTGTTCTCTCGGAGACTTATTGCTGCTAGGCTGTTATGCAAGGTCTTTGGCACGATGATCAGGATGGTCGTTACTTGTCCATATGCTACATCCCTTTGATTTCCTGTCTTAGGTTCGTGTACTACCTGATTTTCTCCTCATGAGTTTTTCTGGGGGTTGCCAGTGTTGAACACTGCTATGTCAATCAGATAGGTAGCCTTTTCCTTCATGTCCACAAGGGTTATGTCTGGTCTGTTTGTGGGATCGTCTTGTCCGTTATTATGGCGCGGTTCCAGTACAGCTTGTGAGTTGGGGTCTCTAGTACTGCCTGGGGTTCGTAATTGTAGTACGGTATACTTTCTTTGATCAATTGGTATTTCCTCACTAGCTTCTGATGTATTATCCTGGCTACCTGGTCGTGTCTATGAGTGTACTCAGTCTGAGTGATCACGTGGCATTCCGCAGTGATGTTTTGGATCGTTTCTGAGGCCAGGTGGCATAGTCGATATGGGTCATCTATCACTCCGGCCTCCTTGACGATACATTTTCTATAGTTCCTGGTGTTGATTACCTGGTCTTGGATGACGAGCGTAGATCCTTTAGTTTCGGAGAAGAGCGTCTTACTCGTGAGCCATACATTGGAAGCCATTTTACCTATGTGGTCTTGGTAGAGTTCATTGTAGTGTCTGTCATGGAGTATCTTCTTTGGCGATCTTCCGTCGGAGTGAGAAGGCTCTCCTAGCTTAGGCTGAGCAGGGTGTGCCGCTTGTCTGTCTTCCTCATGGTCTGGCAGAGTGGTACTGTGTTTTTCTGTAACCTAATCCTTCAGCTTTCCAAACGTTTTCTTCTGTTGCTTTATGAGGTCCGTCAAGCCCCTTCCCTTTCTTTTCGAGCTCTCTGCACGGACGATTTCGGGTGTGTTGGCGGCTCTTGGTTATCATTGTCCTTGTCTTTTCCATGATCTCTTTCATCATTCTATGATCTCGAAGGAGTATGTTAGCACTGTGACTACATATAGGTATTTATGGCTTTAACTGTGTTCCCAACCTTCAGTTTTGCTATGAGTACCCTTCTGAGTCCCTGATGGTATTTTTCGGTTAGGCACGCCTGTCTCTGTGTTCTAGTTACTGAGCCTGCATCATCCTCAGGTATTTGTAAGTCTATCCCCCGTTATCGCTTCGATCTCTTTACCAGTCTGCATCTGGTAGTTTCGGTTGGCTAATTTTTCCTGATGTAATCTGTGAGTCTTGCATTTGTTTAGTCCAAATTTCATCCTGATATCATTGCTGAATTCCTTGTTTTTCTGGAACAGCTGTTCAAGTTGCTTCTCGGTCGCCCGTAGTGCTTGATGTCATCCACGTACCTCACGTGGGAGAGGGTGTACAAGTTGTAATTTCCTTCTTTGAGGGTATATCCGTAATTGCTGTTGTTAGCATGGTGGATAGCGGGTTGAGCAGGGTATCTCCCTGAAAGAGTCCGCTCCTGATTGGGATAGACCTCGTTGTGATGTTTCTACCTTGATGGTGGTAGTCCTAGAACAAACCATTTGCCATGGTTTGTGTTAGGAAGTTTGCCACTGTATGTGGGGCCGTACCTGCACCAGGAGGCTCCTTGAGAGTGACTTAAACATTCCAAACAGAACATCACTATCCACTGATGACATCTGCACCGCCATCAACCTATGCTTGTCAAGCAGCATCTTCACCTTCGAGGATTCCTATACCAGCAAGTACATGGCACTGCTATGGGCGTCCCTGCCAGTTCCGTAGTAGCCAACATCGCCATGGAAGATTTGGAAGAACAAATATTCCTGAACCCACCTGTGCCTATTACAACATGGTGCAGATACTTTGACGATATTTTCACCGTCATCCCACGTGGTTCTGAAACAACATTACTAGAATATCTCAATTCCCTGTCTGATTTCATCCAGTTTACTCTAGAGTTGGAAGTTAACGGATCACTCCCATTCCTGGATGTCCTGGTAAAACGCGTGGGCCCACGTCTGGCGACCTCAGTATACCGTAAACCTATGTGGTGTGGACAGTTTACAAACTACAGATCCGGCCATGCCCCCAGTCATCTCAACAGCACTGGCCGCACTCTGTTCTCCAGAGCTCGGAGCCATTCAAGCACTGATGCAGCTAGACGCAGATTTAATCAATTGTGGCTACCCAACGCGCGTGCTAGACAGGTGCCTATTACAAGCACAGGAGCTCACAGTCCACCGGAGACTCCCGAACCAGGACAATTTACCTACCGCTTACATTCCCTACTGTCCAGGCATATCGGGGTGGATCTCAAAAATCCTCAGAGAATACCATATAAAATGCGTACAGTTGCCCGGCAGAAGCCTACATTCTCTAGTCTCCAGTGTGAAGACCCCTGTCACACTTCTCTTACACAGCAGTGTAATATACCGCATAACCTGCAGAGACTGTGACAGCTGCCTTGCTGAGACCGACCCATCCGCAATCGCGGAGCACTTTTGGGCTACCCACCACAACCTCAATCCCAAACAGGACTATAAGATAATAGACCACTCCCGGCACTTTCGCCACCGCATTTGGTTAGAGTCACTCAATATATTGAGCAACCCGAGAGCCATTAACCTCTGCAAAGGCATCAGTTGCACCCCATCCTAGAGACAACCATTTTACGCCTCGACAAACGCTGAAGTAATACAGCGCATGTCCGTGCAGTAACAACAGATACAAATTTAATGAATAACGCGCCTTCACTCGCCTCACTGCACGCATAACTGTATACGTTAATTTGAAATTTGTTGATAAAGAGACACGATTGTCTCGAAAGCTCCGATGTAGTTATCTATAATTAAAATATTTTTACTGCATATATACTTATTGTTATTCTTTAATTCACAAATCTATACAAATTCTTTAATGAAACATTTTGAAACAATATATACAAGGTTTTACAATACTTATCAAAATTCTCTTCCTCACACATAATCTTCAGGTGTAGTCCAGTATTTTACAATAAACAACATAAATCCCTTTTTTCTTTATTATAAAGTATTCTGTTTCTGATCAGCATATTATAACAGGCAAAATAAAGCTAGTATTATGTACTTATTCTCGCTGACAGGATTTGGTGCTAGGCTTCCTTCAGCATACAGTCTTCTTGGATTGTCCTGCATATTACTATAAACACCTTAATTGTTACTTGCACTGATTCAGTACTGTAGGTCTCAGCTTACAATTTACTTAACTATAGTTCTACCACTAATAAACAGCCAAGTATTGTGTGATAGGCAGTTTGATGTTATGCTATTAACCACTCCCACCCCTTTTTTTTTTCTTACGAAGGAAGAGAGAATATGTTTGTTTGTTTGTTATTTGGTTCCTAGGAGCATTAGCAACTAAGACCATATTGCTCCGGGGATATGCGGTGATCAACCCCTGACCTTTCCGCATCCTCCGTATTTGGTGGTCACGGGCTCGAACCCGGGTCTAATCAAGAAGCGTGTGCTACGCATTGCTGCTTCTGCCCACCTGGCTACGGAGGCGCCTAGAGAATATGCCTTGGAGAAACAATATTTATTCCGGTGACCAGTACAGGTATGTTAGGTTTAAAAGTTAAATCAGGTACTCACAAATCTTTAGAGTTTTCATTACATTCCCAGGAATCCGTCGTCTGGACTTCCGACCACTTCTTTGGCATTGGATTGGCAGGCCCTCTTTGTTCTTTGCAATCTGGTGTCTCAGCAAGCCTTTCTCAATCCCCTTTTCTTTTTCTCTTTTACCGCTGCAACTCCTTCATCACCAAAAAAACCATCCTTAGCGCACTATTCACAACACATAATAGACTTCCCCACTACTTAGGCACCCCCTGTGCAGCGCCGACCTCCCTTTTTATCACCACTACTATTCACTCTCCACGCTAGGCTGCTGCTTCCCCCAAAAAAACCCACCAAAATTTCCAAATCACTTCCCCTATTAATTTTCCAATTTATTTACCTTTCTCCCTCCTACACTTTCAAGATTTCCGTGTTGGTTCTACCCTCTAGACTAGTGGTTTTCAACTGGGGTTGCCGCGAAAACATTTCAGGGGTGACACGTAATTTGGTTATCAGTTACTTAAACTTATTATTATTTTTTAAATTTATATATTTATTTCATTATAAAAAAGTATGCAGTATCTTTTTAACTTTGTAGTGATCTATAATTGATGTTTACTTAGTACCTCTATATAAAGAATAAAATTATTATATACTGTATATATATATAATTTGTATTACGAAATGTAATTTTTATAATATATTATTGTAATAAATATCATATAACATATATATTTTTTAATATTATATATATATATCTTGTAGGTGGTAGATGACTTTCATCAACCGGTGAAATACCACCACTTTGCTTATTGGAGGCTTGAAGTGGTGAAACCCATGTTTAGTCTCTAGAGCAAAGTTTCCGGAATCCCCCCCCATACTTCTCCTTCAACCCATGCACGGTACTAAGTACTATAGGTTTTGATACCTTTCGTGTTTGGGGTTTTCATAAAAAAAAAAAAAAATATATATATATATATATACAGAGAGAGAATCAGCTCTAACAGGCAGAAAACTGAGTAGGGGTGCCGCAAAATAATATAAATTACTTAGGGGTGCCGTTATTAAAAAAAGGTTGAAAACCACTGTCTAGACGGTTCCTAATATCGGCATTTCCAAGGAAAATGACGACCCTTGACCTTCGTTAATTAAGCTGTGCGCTGCCTTCCATACATTCCATAGGAGATTACCCAAGTTAGTAAGCCAAAAGCTTACATCGTTCTCCTCTGGGCACTCTCTTTGTATCAATACATCTCTTTGTATCGTAGCTTCTTACTGATGTGACCTCGTTATTACTGGGCCAATTGGCTCTTCTTGATTACTGATGTGACCTCTTCGGTACTGGGTCAATTGGCACTTCTTGACCATGAGTTCGTCTATCTTCTGCTTAAGCCTTCTTTCCCAAGAAGAACGGTTCCTTGTTTTTTCCGTTTCTTCTGTTACTACTCTCTCGTTTCTTTTCCGTTGATCCTGATGGCTGCCATAGTACCACAGTACACAGCTGTGCAGATGGCCTCCAGCGTCACTTCGTTTTTTGAGATGATCTGGCATTATTTGCCGATTTCGGTAGTCTGTGATTTGCTATAGGATTCTATTGGGCCTCTCCTTCGATATGGTGTGAGCGTTTGTGGGGTCCATTCCCTAGAATTCTGTTAGGATCTTTTTCCACTCGTCTTCTATTCTGGATGGCACAACCTCGTCTATTTTCAATTCAGTGTTGTATTTCTTCTTGTTCTTACTCCTCTGGCTCGTGTTGTCCATATTTTTTGTTCTTTGTTGTTTGGTTGCTCACATCTTGCTTGATATTTTCCAAGGTTGAAGGAGCTATCAGGTTATTCCTGACGATGGTGCTTCTCTGCTCTTCTATTTGCTGTTCTGTGACCCAAACAGTCGGAAATCGTTCTAACCACCCGGTATGTAGTCTCGTCCTGTACATTGTGAAATCGGTTTCTAGCTTGGTTACTTAGTAGTATGTTCGCATGATGAACGTATTCCTTTTGGTGCTCCATTTCATTGCGCTGGCGTTTATTCCCATCCTTGGTGGCCGCTTTATCTTCAAAAAAGAGAACGGCCTTCTTGAAGTTCCAATTCCAGTTGGTTGGCTGGCTGGTTTTGCCCTTTCATCGTGGTGGCTATATGAGGGACAGCGCCACTTGCTCCACTGTCGTCCACGGACGACTGGCTCTGAGTTTTCGAACCGACCCCTCTGCCTAATGCCTGAACACGAGTTACTTTATCCTGCGCCATATTCGATGGAGTATGTTCTCATCTTCAGTCATCTACGGAAGTGGATCTTTTTAGCTTTGGCTTTTGCATCCAGTAGTCAGTGGTAGTTATTGGGAGCGACACATGATAGCGCTACTCTCTGCCTCAGCCGTTACTTCGACCTTGGGGATTGTCCAATGAAGCTACTTTTTCGCGATGTTTATTATTATTATTATATTATTATTATTATTATTATGCCAGTCTCCCAGCATGATGGAGTTCGCTTCCCGCCAAGGTCGGACTCGAAATTGGGCTTATCAGGATGGCAGTCCAATGCCGTAGCCACTGGACCATCGCGCCCCTTTAATATTATTTCAGTCAGCTCACTAGGATCCAGTTTAACAAACTTAAAAAGTCAGCTTATGTATAATTCCCTATTTTTCTTTTTAATTTTAATTGCATTATACTTTTGTGTTCTGCTGGATTCCCATTCTAATACATAAGTTGTCATACTAGTGTGAAAAGTTCTCTTTTTAATAAACGATATCGCTTGTAGTTTAGTTTCTTCCTGTTATAAATTAATGCTAGACAAACATGTTTTGTTCGATTCATTAGAGTGGTTTCATTCGGCTAAATATTTTCTCAAAGTAAACACAATATTCATTTCAGCTTAAGAATTTGTACGATGGAAGCTTCTTAACTGAAATGAACTGTCTAAAATTTCTGATCCACATTAAAATATTTTTGAAGAAATAAAATTTAATACATTTTTTTTGTCTGACATGCGCCATGAGAAATGCTTGCTTCTTTCTCTAGTTTACGAACAGAGTAATTGAACTTCTGTTCTGAAGCAATTTTATTTCACAATAACGTTGTTCAGAACAAATGTCTTGATTTCAAGAGTCATTTTTAAAACTAAGGGATCAAAATTCATTGCGTCTCCAAATGTTAGTTGTATTAATCAATGCATTCGGTTTCAATAAACCGACAGTTTGTTGTAATGGAATGAACATAAACTCTCCTGGATAGGTTGTAATACGACAAAAGACGTTCGCTGAAGCACCACCACCTGAACCATCGCAATTTACCAGAGATACGCATTCATTTATTATATTTCTTCTTCATTAGAGATTTCACTTTGTAGATTTTCTTTTTAGCTTGCCATTGTGAAAATGTAAGTAAAGCGATCAAGTGCAAACAAAATTGTTTGTACTGCAGCTACTAATATTTGTTAATAATGTATTACCACCGTTTGTCCTTTACTTCGGTAAAATCCAACTGTGAAGTGCTGTTCCCTTTTTAAGAACAAAATAGGAACGAGTACAGTGCGCAGGTTCTACACGTGCATAGGTTGTTGTGTGGTAGGACTTTAGGAGCATCAGGACTAAGACCATATTGCTTCTTGTATATTGTCTGTAAATTGCATGTGTTCTGAGGTCGATTTTCTGTTTGCTGGACGAAAAACCCGAGTTTCCGGGAGAAAAAACCATGCTACCCTCGTCTGATACCCACTAACTCACCCCACGTTGTGAAAAGCCCCATAAAAATTCCTCATGTCATTGATGGGACTCGGACTCAGGTGTTTCCACCCTGTGTGGGAAGGATGGCGATTCTACCAACTTCGATCCCCACGAGGACACTTGTATATGTAAGTACGCTGGTACACAAACGTTAAGGAACATGCAAAATATGGTGCAAAATATATGCAGAACATACAAATAAAAATATAACCAAATATTCGCCATTTATGAAACTGATAAGCTTTGTCTGACCCCTTTATCAATGCCACAAATAACCTGTCACAACGTGCAAATGAAGTAAAAAGACAAAGGCTATTATTGTAAAAATGCCACAAAGACACCGCTTAAATGAATCTTTGAGGACAACAGGAAAAATAAATGCAGGGCGAAATCAAACCAAAGTAGCAGGTGCTCAGTGTTACTTTCAGCACTGTAAGCAGACTGTGAATATAGTTCCAAAACGTTCAAATTGTCTCTGGAAGAAACTGTCTGAGACCGTGCTCGCATCTTCTCCACACAAGACACCAACATCTACTCCAAACTACTAGGTATCACAGAGCCTTCACGGGCGACAACTTGTTCAATGCTTGCAACATCTACAGGAAGACCTGCATCCAGGCATATCATCTACAGGAAGCTTCATGACAGGCATTTTTATGCACTACAACCAGCTGCCTAGGTTACCTTGATTTCTATACACAAAATAGCCCGATTGAATTGGTGCCAACGCGGTATGTAAACTGGACCCAGGTGCAAGGGGTCATGATGCTCTCGAGACGCAGTCTTCAATCAGATTCTTGACTCATATTCATCTGGAGAGATCCATCTTTCCCGATAACATCAAATTGCGACTCATTTCTCATTCATCAATATTAATCTGGAATTATTAATTAAAGTGATATGATTATGAAGTTTTTGATCTATTTTTTATAAGTTGTATCAGCATTTATTTTGCAGTTGATTTTATTTCATCAGAGGATTATTATCGAAAATAATCATTTTTTTGCGCATTTGGTTATTATTGCCAGTAAGTTTAGAATATGAAATGTTAGTAATAAGTCGTTTATAATGTTATCAATATAAACGACGTTACAATCGATTTATATAAAAGATTTTATAAACTGACCGACTGAAGCTGTCGGTCAATAACCTGTCGAACCAACCGGCAGCGATCACGGACTGCTATATACACAAACAAGAATACCAGTCGCTTTGTCTACTGAAGTATAATGTTTTGGTTCAAAAGGTCCGGTTTGGCTACATTATTAAATACTTTTCACGTCCGTCTACATTATTAAACATACAACTAACCAGTGATATGTCGTTTCTTCATGCATAAGACAAATGTCTTGCATCCTTGTCGTTCCCTCAAGATCTCAAAATGCGAAACAGCTCTCTCAGCGACTAGCATATCACGAGGTTTTCAGCAGCAGCTTTGCTGTCAGCAAAGTGAAGTATTGGTGTATCATGAAAGTATATCATGAATTGTGTATTAGAGGATGTGTGGTAACATTCAGTGGACAAAAGTAGCTTAGTGTAAGCAAGTGTGGTGTATTTGAAACACATATTTTGTTTTGGATTGTGTGGGTTACTTGGTGTAGATAGATCACTTAGACATGTTTAGAACTTTAAAGTGTCTAACAGGTTTTGACATTCTTTCCTTTGTACACTGTTATAATCTGCGCTATTTTTATAACTATGTTATTTCTGTTTAAATTAGATCGTTTTGTCTGTTCGTTGTCTCAAGTTAATCGGGCAGCATAATAAAAGTTCCTGCTCTCAACTTATACAAGGTTATATTGTGTTGTCCCAGAAATTCCACCAAAAATTAGTTGTACGAAGCTTATTTCATTATAATAAATTAAGCTGTTGTTTCCCATGACATCAATAAATTCAGAAATGGACTTGCGCAATTCCGATACTGTTTAGACAGTTTTTTCTTTCTTTATTTTTTTACAAAATCTACAGTCAGCCCAAATGAATATCCAACCCGCAAAGACTGATTTATTAACATGAACTATTTAATCTGTTGACACCTTTCTTATTTAGAGAAATGGGATTCCGTATCGCAATTTTAATCTTCACCAAACTTCAACTTCTACTCATTCAGATTCTTGGAAGTTTCATGTACTTCCGAAGCTTTATGACAGCTAAGGAAAGGGAATAGAATTACCAAAATAAAATAAATATAAATAAATCAACTTATCTGTTGCTGTGCAGAGTGTAAACAAACATAGGTATTTTTAAATTTGCAAAAGAACAAGGGACATTTAGGTCATGTTAAATAACAAGTATAAGAGCACAGATGAGGAATGCGTCCATCATAATAAAAGATTCGATTCTGCTTCATTGCCGATCACTAGTTGCGCATTAATGATGGATACTGGAAAAATCACCACAAACAGAAGTCAAAATTTTAAAAAGATGAGGGCTCGGGTTTAAAATTACTTGTATTTCCAAGAAAATGTCCTTTACGACAGTCATGATTTTGTTTGAGAGTTTTCTATATACAACCCTTTCTCTGAAAACGTTTAACGATGTTAGCAAGATGCCATACAATTACAGCTTTCTGGAGCCAATGCCATTTTTATTAAACCGTAATGAAACAAAATAAAGCTATAACATAAAATCCCAATGTAAACAGTTGTGTTTTCAAGAACACTGCTCTGAATATATTCATCTCAGATGGTTGTTAGCCACATAAGAGGACGCCGTAGCTGAGTTTTCAAATTCATTTGCGTTTAACGAGGTTCTAGCTCACGTGACCGCTAAATACGGATCCTGTATTCCCTATATTTTTAAAACAACACTGCACCTAGGTGACTGCCGTGAGTATAACCAGAATTTTGTTATTTACGTTTGTCTAATCTCGTGAATCAGCAGCCATGAGCAGTAATACAGAAAGACAAATGATACTGAAACTGGAGAATAGCGATGGCGTACTTATAAACAGCAGAGAAGGCATAATTCAAATAGAAGAAGACTACTATAGAGAATTATACAAGGAGCGAGGGAATGATACCAGCAGTGGGGAAGATGGATTGCAAAGTAGCAGCACGTACGACATACCCGATATTCTTCCTGATGAGGTAGAACATGCATTGAAGAAAATGAAGAATCGGAAATCCCCGGGAGAAGATGAAGTTACTGTAGAGTTGTTAAAATTGGGAGGAAGAGACATAACACAAAAACTGGCAGGGCTCTTCACAAACTGCATTAGAAAAGGTGTGACGCCTAAGCAGTGGAATAATGCAATCATAGTTTTGCTGCATAAGAAAGGATATAAATCAGAAATTGGAAATTATAGACCAATTAGCTTGTTATCCCACATCTACAAGTTGTTCACAAGGGTCATTACTAACAGATTAGAAAGAATACTTGATGAGAATCAACCGAAAGAGCAAGCTGGCTTTAGGACAGAATTCTCAACTATGGATCACCTTCAGGTAATATCACAGCTAATGGAGAAAGCAAATGAATATAAAACACCATTATGCCTGGCATTTGTGGATTATGAAAAGGCATTTGACTCCATACAGCATAAGGCAATGTTTCGGGCACTGGAAAGACAAGGCATTGATACCCCATATATTATGATTTTGAAGAAAATATATGAGTGTGCTACCTCCTTTATTAGACTAGACAAAGACAGTAGGAAATTTAAAATTGAGAAAAGAGTTCGACAAGGAGACACAATATCTCCGAAGCTGTTTACTGTTGCCCTTGAGGAAGCTTTCAGAAGATTAGACTGGTCGCAGAAAGGAGTCAATGTGAACGGAGAGTACCTAAACCATTTAAGATTTGCAGATGACATTGTGGTCATAAGCCACGACCCCAAAGAATTAGAGGAAAATCTTAATCAGTTATGCACAGTTAGTAAGGATTTTGGACTAAAGATGAATATGGCTAAAACAAAAGTAATGATGAACAAGTATGCCACAGAAAGGAAAATAATGATTGAAGGAGCAGTAATTGAAAAGGTGGAGTCATATACTTATCTGGGATAAGTTATTAGCTGTAATAATGATAAATGGCTGGAAGTCAAGAGAAGAATAAATTTTGGATGGATAGCATTCAGGAAATATAGTCACATACTGAAGAGCAATATCCCAGTTTGTCTGAAACATAAAATAATGAATCAATGTATACTCCCCACCATGACTTATGGAAGTGAAACTTGGGCACTCACCAAAAGGATGGAAGAGAAGCTGAGAACTACACAGCGAAGAATGGAACGAATTATATTGGGAATCAGACTGTTAGATAAGAAGAGAAACACATGGATTAGGCAGCAAACTCAAGTAAAGGACATTCTTATCAAAACTAAAGAACTAAAATGGTCTTGGGCAGGACACATAGCTCGAAGACATGATGACAGATGGACTAAGAAAATAACAGAATGGTACCCAAGAGGAGCTAGAAGAAAACCTGGAAGACAAAGGCGGAGATGGATAAATGAAATTCATGAGTTTTTGGGTAGTAAATGGATGGCCAGTGCTCAAAACAGAAGGAACTGGAAAGTTGCTGGAGAGGCCTTCATCCTGCAGTGGATTGAAAATGGCTGATGATGATGAATCTCGTGAAAAATTTCAACAACTAGATCGTTTAAAAATTATAACTGCTAAAAGTAGTGTTGATAATCGCTATTTTGTTATAGCGAGACCATCTAAAGGTAACGTGGAAACTTCTTGCCGTATTTAGAATATTTTTTCTCCCAAATATAGACAGGCTATTTCTGGTGCTTAAAAAATGTTCTGATTACGATATTTTTTCCTTGCTGGTGGTTGTTTCAGAAACAGGTTACCTAATATGTTTTGGTTCCAAAGTTCATAGCAAAACATTTTGACATCTGATGTATGTGGATAAGGAAAGCGACTTTAAAGTCAAGCTTAACTTCCATTCCTGGAACAGAGCGAAAAAACAGAGCACGTAAGTGCGACACGTATTTTATTGTAATCCCTTTTACTAAACTTTCTTAAGATTCTTTTAGTTAAAGTGGATGTTGAGTCTTCTTTTGCGTCTTACAGAATCTAGACCTTAATGCAGTGTTATGGGCCTCCCATATAACTAAAAACAGGCTTTAAAAGAAACAAGTAAAGGAGCTAAAAATATCTTTTTCGCAATAAGAAAACTTTTAACTTTTATGATTAAAATTTCGAAAATAAGTAATGTTATTTAGTCACAGCCTTTTTATTTTAAAATTTGTTTAATAGATAATTTTATGTGCACCCACTATAAAAGGAATGGTATTTTTTTATACAGGGTCATTATAAAGCTCTTGTGCAGTTTTACATTTTCAAAACTTCCGTTCTATACATGATGGCGCATTATAGCCATAGAAGCTGATGCGCCAGTAAAATATCCAATCCAACCAACTATACATGATAAAATCAATCAGTAACATGTTCTATAAACATGTTCTGCAGCTGATTTTCAGTAGTACCCTGAATGACGTTAATTTTCCTAGTCCGAGCGAGGTTTTGTTGAATAAACTATAGTCTTAATATGGGTCCATATAAAAAAAAATCCAATGGGGTCAAATCTGTAAACGTTGTGGCCAAGAGATCGGTCCAATTCTTCCAATCCATCTGTTAGGAAAATTTCATTCAGAAACTGTCTAACACTGAGAGCAAAGTGACAAGGTGCACCATCTTGCTGAAACACTATCATCTATAAGTCCTAAACGTGTTCAGGAATAAAGTAATTCTGCAGCATTTTAAAATAACTCTCACCATTAACAAGCCGTCCTTGGCCTTCCAGATCGTGGTTTGTCTCATTGACGGAATTCATGTGTGGTGCATCTTTGTTGTAATGGGTTCTAAATCTTTTTTGTACAAACTTTAATTCGGCCAACCACAGTATAAAATTTACTTTCTATTCTATTGAAGCTATTTATCAAGCTTAATTCTGCAAAAAAAAAAAAAAAATTGCTAAACTACAATAAAATGAATGAATCACTCTTAGTACATACTAAACTTCACTAAATTATATTTCTAATGTTTTTTACAGATTGATTTTATCATGTATAGAACGGAAGTTATTAAAATTTAAAACTGCACAAGGACTTTATAATGATCCTGTATAATTCGCCAATATCTCCACAGTTAATGGATTGTGGATAATTAATTGTGGATCTTTGCCAAAGATCCACAATTAATTAAGGTTACGATGCTGTCGAGAACGAGGCTCTTTATCGTGTCTAGTACACACAGCAGATATACAGTACATGCAAGCAAGTACAATAAAGTTCATAAATATGCGAAAACGATCACAGTTCTAAATAAGTTTTTCACATAAAATATTGTTCAATTTAGCGGTTTGTTTAAAAGAACTCCCTTTGTGTTTACCATTTTTTAATATCTTCCTTCTTAATTAAATGCGGTGAAAATAAAAGGTAAAGAATATCCGCAAATTTTATTTTATTATTATTATTTTTTTATAAATGGTATAAAATAAACTGGAGGTGTCTAGTTAGAGGCTATTTGAAGTGGTTGTTTGTCGTATTTGGTGAAAAATTAATTCGAGCATTTGTTTGCCTGTAATTTGATATTGCTGCGACACTGTTGTGAACTTGAGGCGAACCAAATCCCCAGGATAATCCGACAGTAGAGAGAAAGAGGGGATGAGTATTTCGGTTGGATGATATTTCACACTTCGAAATAAGTCTTATTTCCTAAGGATATGTTTGCTCGAGTTATTTAGGGATACTGCGGACTTTAAAATTAATATCGGATGCGCTCCCTGATTGCAAGGTTTAACTGGCTGTCACAAGGACGAAAATAATTGAATTACGAAGAATTAAACGTACCATGTCTCTCATTCTCACTACTGTACATCAATATCGGTAAACATTTATTCCCTTTGAATTTCTTTCAACAACTCATCGGCATTCAATATTTTCTCTTTGCAGAACAGTAAATGAGTTCTCGCACTGCCGCCAGGGGCACTGTTCTCAGTGAAACGATATTACTAATATTGCGATATTAATTAAATGGAAATGATATTAAATAATGGCGTTATTTGAATCGATCTTAGAGGAAATTTGGAAGACGTCATGTGTGAAGAAATAAATATAATCAAATAAAAAAAAAACAGTAATAAACTTAATTGATTTCCATTTACCTGTTAATTATCATTGAATGAGAATTTAGTACTTTTAACGAAATCTTGAAGATTCAATGACTTGGACATTACTGGGATTACGAAGAACTTAAAAATTATTTTCGAAATTACTCATAAAATCTATGAGAACTTTAATGATATAAAAATTAAAACTGTTAAATGTTACCCATTATCAAAATTTGTCGTCAGCAACGTAATACGTAACTAACAGTTGACTGGATCAGTGGTACTTGTAAACAGGGATGAAAGTCGAAAAACAGAACAATGGAAAAGCGGGTATAGTGGCTGATACCCTTGAGTTTCTTAAGCCTATTGCTACTATTTATGATTTACACATCGTAAGAACATCAGAGATAAGCAGTTAATTTTATAGGATGATATTCAGCAAATTAAAAATAATTTAATGTCTAAAAATTTGATTTTAATCACCAAAATGAATTAGAAGGATCAACGCACTAACGTATGTCCTAATATACCACAGAGGCTATTTCTGACCGAACTGTTCATCCGCGTATTGTAACATCATCACAAATATTTGAACAATGCATTCACTAACGAACTCACTGTTTTAGAGACTTCCTACATACTCCGGATAACTAATGAACTCAGCCCTTTCATGATATTGCTGTCCATTAATGTGCCAATACAGCATTTCTTTTGTTTCTACTGTGTAACTTAATCCTCAATCTTCAGTGGATTCGAAGTTTGGCTAATGGCAAATTATTGTGCATACAGAACACAAAGAGTTCCATTATAACCACAGAGAATGTTTACAAAAGAACGTCCCTAGCTATTAAAAATCAATCGTATGAGCAAATCGCTTTGGACGCTGTTTACACGAACATCCAAGTTCGCAATCTAAATTTAGGTTCTGAGGATAGCAGTTCAAATTCTATAACGTATATTTCGAATGTCCTCGGTAAAGGTACTGTTTCGATGTTAGACAGTTTCACCCTTTACAATTCTTCATTCATTATCACTTCTGCATTCATTCGAAAGGGCAAATAATGGCTCTCCCACCTAAAAAATATCTTATCATTCTCCTGTAAAAATTGTAGTAATGTTCATGAGCGTATAATGTATATAAATTAATAGTGCTTAGTGGTAAATTGAAAAAAAAACCTACAGTATATTTAAAGAATCCTAAGTACACTTATTTTTTTTAAGTATATTTAATTACTAATTTGAAAATGAAATTATCTTGTTTTCTGCAGTCTCACAAAATGATTCCTAGAAATCTATTACACTTGCATAAGAATTTTTGAACTGGTAAGCTGGAGACCGACTGTATAACGCTGAATACACAAACAGGAACATTTAAAATTTGTTCTCTACCGCCGCGAAATTATCGAACTGATCTTCCCTGCGCCCTTTAATATCTAACCCTATGCTTGTTAACAATCATAAAAAGTCAACCATGGTGCCTTCTTACTCTTTTGCCTTCCTCCTGCTCAGAAGATGCGAGTCTAGTGGTATGATAGTTCCGCTACTGATTAAGTGCAATTGAAGTAATACAAATGTATGGAATTTATAATTGAAAGTACATTTTAAAGGCAAATTCTTTATATAGATCCATTTCCAATTACGTTTTTTGTTCTCGAAGTATCGAGCACAATTAATGCTGTATAAATAACTAACTGCTGAATTGCAGTAAAAAATGTCAAAGTCTTAAGATAAATGGAAGTGATGTGAAAGAATTTCCAATACTTAACGATGGGTAGTCATCTATAGGAAACTATGGTATCTATTTGATGCTTATGAGACGATTTTAATTATACATTCTCAATAGCACTTGGATATTTGGACACTTTTTTTTCAGTCTCTTGTAAGGACGAGAATGAAAATCTCAGCAGTCTGTTCATTACTTGTTACCAAAAGAACACCTCTGTTATAATAAGAATCTTACTGCGAAAATATATTAGTAAATTCAATATAGACAATGAACGAATTTTCTTTGATATTATGCCGAAATTATCTTACGAACTCCTACGTCCTTATGATTCTTGCAATACGCGATCAGCGTTATCTGCCCCTGGTGCGTTCTATCATATTGCATGTCCAACAGGCATAATGGATGTTGCAACAGTGGACAAGTTCCCTCGTGTCATGAATTATATTTGGATAGAGGTACGAACGTTCAACCATTAGCAACCAGAGCACATACATCATGTCGTTGACGCAGTAACAACGTGATGTCAGCCGTTGCTCCAAGGTGATACTCTCAGGTGGTTTTGGAATACTTTACACCCTCTCAAAATGCATCCTTTTCCATCAATCGTTAACAGAAAACAATATTGATCTGCGTAGGTGTCGTAATCTAACTTCTGACAATGGTCGAATGCTAAGATGATACCAGAGACGAATGGAATATGAAGTATTTCGTCTGCATTTTACTTTCATTCAGATTTTATAAATGAAAAAACTATAATTCATAATTGATGACAGCTCTCAATTACAATTTTCTTTGTTCCCGTTAATGTTAACAGGAACAAAAAAATCATTATTAAGCATCGAAATTAGGTGGTCCTTGGTGCATGCTGTTGTTTGTTATTATATAATTATGGTGAAAAACACGCCAAGAAAGCTATTAGCCACTATTTTTTGGAATTACTTTTAACCGAAAAATATGAAGGAATTTTAAATCTACAAAACAATTTCGTTTTGTTTTATAGATTTAAAAATAGATTTTATTTTCTCTACCTCCCAAAATAATTTAATATGATTTGGTAATCGCTTACTAATACACTTGTTTGAAAAAATCATAATTCTCAGCCGAATTTATGGTAACACCCATACATAGAACACATGGATATGAATTTTCATTATTTATAGAATGTTCAAGATAACAACTGAGGTGCTATATTTACCCTTCAGAGAAGAATACATAGTAGCCTTTTTGTAGTTTGTGGAACACTAAAAACACCGCCACCTAACATTAATGCAACCAAAATGTGTTCCAAATCAAATTAAAGAGCAAAATACGATCTTTAGAAGCACAAAACCCTCCTGTAATGTGTGAAAGAAACCAGAGTACCAAAAAAAAAAAAAAAAAAAAAAAAGTCTGACAAGGTGACTTTATTCCGTTCTTTTGTGCACTAGAATGGGGTGGACATACTACTCAGGTATATTTCACTCCCTGCTCATCCTTCCTTCTACTTTTGTGCTATTCTAAGGAGTCTGAGACGCTGTGGGTGGTTTTTAGTGTCTCTATAAAGAACCAGTTCTTACTGCATATGGCTGGGATGCCGCTCAGAGATAGATGCTAAGAGTGGTCGTTGGGCCAGTTAACGTGCATCTAAAGCTAAGGGTGGAAAAATCTCTATTCCTACTTATCAAGGTGACTGTAATGGTATCCTGTTGGGAGTTCACAAGAGGAATCCGCGGTATGTAACAAAATGGATTGGGAAGCAAGTTAAAGTAGAATAAACTTTTTTTCGTATATACAAGCATATGTAAGGGAATAAATTGCAAAAGTAATGTCAGCAAATGTTGGCAGTAGGCCAGGGTCAGATTATACGCCTGCAAAGCACCATATGAAAAATTTCACGCATGTTTCGAATTAAAATGAAGGAATAGAGAATAGAATACATTGAACTCGATTTGAACTAATAAAAGGGAACAATAATAAAAAATGTTGGGGGTACACTGGTTCTCAAAAGTTACGGAAAAAAGGAAAAAAAAAATAATAAATAAATAATAGAAGATCAAAAACATTTTAGCGAAAAATCATATCGTTGTGACACACTTTTTTCGTCTTAACTATATTTTAATAACGTACAAAGAGTGGACAAATTTGGACCTGAAGAAAATTCTGCAAATAAAATCGTTCAAAACTAGAGCGCTGTTAATCCGAGAAATATACCCTAATAAGGAGTGCAATCACGGCGGATAGAAATACAGGCATACAGCGATTCCTCATGCTGAGAACGAGGCCATCAATTAGTGCTTATTAATACATTCCTATTCTTGTTTAAAGGCTGACCCAGGCTCAGTGAAGTTTCTCCTCACTAAATCCCAAGAAGGGAAATCCTAGAGCATTCTAGGCATGCTCCATCAGAGAGAAGTCCGTGAATCAGACTAGTCTAAAAGAACTATACCCTCCCTCCAGGAACCTTGTGGACTAATATTTTCACTAGGAGAGCTCTGTGAGCAAACGCATCATCGCCCATTAAAAGGCAGTCTGGACCAAATTCAACTGAAAAAAAAAAAAAAAAGGCTAATTTTTATAGATCAAGGACCAAAATCTAAAGATATAAATATCAAGAAGTTGCCGTACGGATGTCCATACGTCGTATTGACAATGACTACAGTACACACCATTAAACCAACTCCGTCAAACGCGTGTCTTTCCCCCCGATGTTTGTGGGATGAAATCTGGCTCTCGACTCTCTTTAAATGAAAGTACGTCGAGATTCCTGAAGAACTGTATCTGGATTTATCGGTGAGGAGTAGCATAGACAATTGATCCTGATCCAGTCGTCATGCTGTTGGGTATCATTTCAAAGGGCTCTTTTGTGTAATGTGACCAAGGAACACAGATAGCTGGCCATTGTGCGTAAATATTCCATCTCATGAAGCTTTCTATAGAAGTTACGTCTGAATATAAGCCTTCTTGTAGATCCAGAATCTCGAAAGTAAGTCGCTGTGAAATCTTATAATGCCTTGCAGTGTTTCCATTGGCATCCTGTAGATTTCAATTACCTTTGCCTTCTTCATTTACTTTAATGCGGCTGTATCCTCTGTTTAAATTATCTTTGGATCCAATCACGGAGAGTCGTCTTGCGCGAGAAAGACACGAGAAAGGCATCATGGGTCTTTTGAGAGAGAGAGAGAGTATGCCTGTTTTTCAACGGGTTCCCCAGTCTGTTTACATTTTTGCGAACCGCACTCACGAACTCGGTCACTCCGACTCGACTTTGTCCTTCTCCATTCTATTGCTTTCCACTTCAAAGAATCATTCAAAAATGCCTTCACGACATTTCCAACGGGACTATCTTGAAATTTATATTGAGAGCGATAAACGCAAAATGTGAAGTTTCTGATAACATATTATTTTTATCTCTTTACCAGTTTATACAAATATTGCATCGGACTGTGGACGACTTTGTTAACGGGAACAGAATTTTGTTTTTGTTTCATAAATGACGATTATTTGTTTTTCAATTTTTATTTCTATTTAAAAATGTATTTGCTGTTTTGTGTTTGCTCTTTAACTTTTTAACACCAGCGTATTCGATCGTATTTCTTATAGACAATCAACTGCCTTTAAGCACGTTCACTGATTTAAAAAATATGAGGTCTAGCGAAACGTGCAAGATTTTTTTAACATTCCACCATGGTGGAGAGAAATGGCTCTCCAGACAGCTAACGAATACGAATTGGTCGAGTAAGTCTTTGTAGGGTTTTGTCAACCAGATCAATAATTTCTCCTTTTTTAGAACGCCTTCACAAATAACAAGTTTTTAATTTTCAAGACTCTACTCATTTTATAGACCATAGAAAGCAAAATACGAAATTGTGCACTATTTTTTCTTTTGTAGGAATACCAGCTGAATACAAGAGTAGTAAAGGAAATGCAACAAAAAGATACCTCAATTCAATCAAAAAGAATATTGCAATATAGCTCTAAAAGAGGCCGATATGAAACGGTGATAAATGAAAGAACCAGAACTTTTTTTGTTGTTGGATGGACCTAAAGAAAGCACCCTTCAAAATACACGATGATTGCCAATAATAAAATATTTCGAGATTGATTCAAGCGTACGTTGGAAACGTCATTGTAAAATCAAGCGATCTCAAAAGTTTCAAAAGTTCTATTAACAAAACAGGATAAAATAACGTCACAATTCGTGTACAGTATTTAGAAAATTTATTTTTAAACCATTTTTGTTATTTCTGAAACGAAATGATACCATTTAATTTCATTACTCAGTTACATTAAATGTGGGTGACTACGAATTTTATCCACAAACGTTTATTTCATAAAGTAATTGTAAGTAAATTAAAATGATTATAAACCTTCTTTCTTAAAAGATGAATTATTATTTTGTTTCTATTTTACAGTCACGCCGACAGGGTATATGTGGCTGCTGACATCTAATGAGAAATGTGTGTCAGTCGAGTGCAAACATCAGTGAAAGTGCTACTCCAATAATGTGTAATATTACAGTGCCCCAGTTATAAAATGGTTCAAGTTTGGTACCTTCCGACGCAGATCAAAGTCACCAGCGAAGTTCTTTAAGCAATTCGGCAAAGAAGACATAACGTAAACAGATATTTATGATTTTAATATTAAGCTGCATCAATGCAAATCAGCGCTTTAAGTGCACTTGTTCCGTTCCTTAATCCTAATCCTCTCTCAAGGTCTTTCTTGCGAACTGCACCTCACTGCGTGGGACGATTGGTCGAAAGCTGAAAGAACCCTCTACGTTTATCCTTAAGTATAGTGACTTGGCAGAGTTAATTACCTTTGCAGAATATCCAACCTTCACGCATTGATCATTCACTAAAAGTCCTCTCCGTCAATATGAAAAAAAAAAAAAAAAAAACAAAGCAGCGAAGCGCCAGTCTGCCATAAGCAGTGCGGTGATCCCTAATTGCAACCATCCCTACATAACCGGAAGCAAGTGTAACAACACCGATGAGAACAAATCTACCGTTGGCCACAACATTACATTGATGTCATCTCACAAGAACGAAGTCTCGGAAGGTTCAGTGGATTGCATGAATCGCACGAGAATGAATCACAAACTTAAGTCTTTCCTCGCATCGAAACCAAAACAAAAAGCAAGACTGCAATAACCCCCCTCACTCCTAAAAGATAATATTTTGAAATGTAATAGCCAAACCAAAATTATCAAAGCAGCACATATTGAGAATATTGGGGGGGGGAGTAAGAAGGTATCTACGAGTTGGACAAGATTTTGCAGCTCTGGCGAACGCTAAGTTTTTAATTATATTTAGCCTCTTTATTGACTTAATTGTTATATTAAATTATTTTCTATAAGTAGTTTATTGTCCTAGTCAAGTTCCTTGGATTATTTTTAATTTAGATAGCGATTTTGGAAGTTAATATTTAGTGTCCGTACATTTTAACGTTCGTAACTTGCCGCCATTGTTATACGATACGGAATAGCGTAACGTATATCCCAAACTATATAACGTAAGGTTTAGCGTAAAACTAGACAGCGAAACAAGTAACACTGCATTACAAATTTGTTAGCTTAGTATAGTATTATCAATTAATTAGTAAAATTTATTAATCTTATTAAATTTCATTGTTATTTAATTGTACTTAAACGGAATCATGACCCAGACTAGAGCAGCAAAGTAATGCTCACAGATTAGCCGGAGTGCAGTGGCTCGAGGGAGAACCGAAGGGGGCCATTCTCTAACGCATCACAGTGTAAAAAAAATTGCGCGAAATGTAAAATGTTTGCGGATCTGTCTAGAACAGGACATGATCTAGGAAAGGAGGATGTCTTTGTGTGTGTGTGTGTGTGTGCTAGGTGCAGAGACTGTGAGGAAATTAGGGCGCCAACTCAGCGTTCTGATGGACGTCTATGAGAGTTTGAGGTGTAGGGTAGATGCCCTCGAGGAAATTAATAAGAGGGGCCCATAAAGCTCAGCCAGCTGCCCAACTCAATGCCAGAGCTCACTAATGTGCATCAAGCAACACAGCGACAATGTCCAAGGCAGAATGCGCTGGTTCCGCAGGAACTAGTTATTGTTGGTGACTCTATTGTCAGGGAGATGGGGAATATATTATGCAAAAAGGATAGGTGGAACAGGACCAGGGTATGCCTGGTCCTGTTCCTGTTCCAGTTGATGACGTTATAGAGCAGATACAGCCTTTTAAGGGCACAAAAGGTGATAATTTTGTATACGTTGGCACTAATGACCTTAAGAGTAAGAGATCTGCAAATTTAATTAACAAGTACAGGTCATGTTGAAAAAAAAGTCGCGAGCTAGGGTTGAATTTGAAAGTGTCTTCAATTCTGCCCAGACACGTTAGGAGGGAGTATATGATGAGAGCCTTGTCAATCAATTTGCCCCTGGAGAGACTGTGCAAGGCTCATGGGGTAGAATTATTTTCAGCGTGGTCTGTGCTTAATAGGAGAGATTGCGTCTGCAGAAATCGGATACACTTAAATGGAAAGGGTGCAAGAATATTTGCTAATGCTATCGAGGCAGAGTTAGGTGGATCGGGAAACTGCTAGCTTGGGGGTTGGAGTTCACAGACTAAAAGATTAACAGTGGCCGCAGGCAGAGGCAAAAGTGATTTTTGCACTGCTTCTATTAGAACGAGCAGCAGCCTGGAAAGCAAATGCTGGAGATTTGCAAGACTACTGAGAGTCATAGTGGAACAAGTAAATACATGGGCTGTGTTAGTTATTTATTTGGTTTTTAGGAGCATTAGCAACTAAGGCCATGTTGCTCCGGGATATGCGGTGGTCATTCCCTGACCTTTCCGCATCCTCCGTATTTGGTGGTGACGGGCTCGAACTCCGGTCTAATCAAGAAGCGTGTGCTACGCACTGCTGCTCCTTCCCACCTGGCTACGGAGGTGTGCTGTGTTAGTGTAACTAAGAGTAGAAACAGGTGCACGTATACTTGCGTGTACACCAATGCTAGAAGTAGAAGTATAGCAAATAAATTTGATGAATTTGAAGTGCTGATCAAGGCATCCAAAGCAGATATTATTGAACTATCAGAGACATGGTGTCACACGGACATAAGCAGTGCATAATTGGAATTTGGGGAGTACAATGTGTACAGAAAGGATAGACAGGGTAGGAAGGGAGGAGGAGTTATGCTGTTTGTTAAGACCCACATAAAATCTAAGGAAGTGCATCCAGTTGATATGGATGGACAGTGCAATGTTCAGTCAGTTTGGTATGACATGAGCACTGGGAAAGGGAAAATGAGAGTGGGAGTGTACTATAGGCCTAATGACCCTGATGAGCACAACGAACAATTGTGCAGAGAAACAAAGAGGGCCAGTAAATCAGAATGTCTTGTAATGGGGGATTTTAACTTTCCAGTTATTGTCTGGAACTTTTGCGTTGGTCACTCGCACGCTAGCAAAACTTTTGTGGATTTATTGCAGTATTGTTTTCTACAGCAACATGTTCGAGGGGCAATCAGAGGGGGCAATACTCTTGATCTGATTATCAGCAGTGATGATTCATGCATTAGGAATTTGGAAATAAAGGAACCACTAGGTGACAGTAATCACAGTGTACTGATGTGGGATTTACTTAAAGATGTAACTACTATCAAGGGTAAAGGGAAGGGTTGTATTTTCGTAAAGGTGACTACAGCGGTCTCAGGCAGTTTTTAAATTCTATACGCTGTGATAAACTGATGACGTTACCAACAGCAAATTCTAAATGGGAAGCATTCAAGGAATTAATCTGGGAAGCCTTTCATACAGACTATGAAATACTGTACTTTCAAGGTTTAGGCCTAAATGGATAAATGGAGGTCAGATGAATTAATGAGGCTCGTGGCAGAGAAGAAAAATGCGTGGGATGCATATAAAGTATCAGGTGACACAGAAGCCTGTGGCAGATATAAGCTAGTCTGTAATCACGTCACAAAAGAGGTTAGGGAAGCGAAGGCTGATTACGAGAAATCCTTGGCAAAAGAATACAAAGAAAAACAACACAGACTTCTTTACTTATGTATGCTCTAGAAGGAAGGGAATGAAACAGATTGATCCACTTGATGTCCGTGGTTCGACTGTTGATGATCCTGCTCAGATAGCTGACAAACTGAATGAGTATTCTGCCTCTACATTCACATATGAGGAACTCTGTAAGGAAGGGGAGGACAGAAGTTTACTAAACTCTAACAGGAAGGTAAATGATTTTGTAATAATGGAGAGTAAAGTGGAGGAGAAATTGTTGAAGTTAAACATAAAAAAGGCACCTGGGGCAGATGGAATCTATCCAGTTATATTGAAGGAGGCAGCGAGGGAAGTAAGGAAACCCTTAGCCAAAATTATGAGAGCATCCTTTGATTCAGGAGAGGTCCCCATGGACTGGTGATGTTCAAATGTATCCCCAATTCACAAAGGAGATTCAAAGGGTGACGCAAATAATTATAGACCTGTTAGTTTAACTTTTGTTCTGTGGAAAATAATGGAGTCACTGGTTAAAGAAGTGATGCAGGATCACATAGACAAGACTGCAGTAATAGTTAAAACACAAAACTGGTTTGTTAAGGGAAAGTCTTGTCTGACCAATTTGATTTGTCTACTACGATGTGGTCACAAAGGAACTGGATGCAAAAAATAATTTTGATATCATATACTTGGATTTCAGGAAAGATTTTCATACTGTTGCACATGGAAGACTGCTGTACAAATTGGAGCGCTATGGCATTAAGGGTCAGTTTCTGCATTAGATAATGGGATGGTTGAGTGGAAGACGGCAGAGAGTGGTAATAAATGGACACTGCTCTACGTGAACTAATATTATTAGTGGAGTTCCCCAGGATTCGGTGCTGGGCCCATTGTTGTTTTGTGTATTTATCAATGATATTGATGATGGTATATCAGGCTTAATGTTCCAGTTTGCAGATTATACAACGGTTGGCAGGGTTGTTAATGATAGTAAAGATATTATGCTACTGCAATAGACCGGACATACCCCTTGTGGACAAGAAGAAAAAGGCTACCTATCTGATAGAAATAGCGGTACCCAACACTGGCAACCTGCAGAAAACTCATGAGATAAAAAATCAAGAAGTACACGAACCTAAGACAGGAGATCAAAGAGATATGGCATGTGCAACAAGTAACGACCATCCCGATCATCGTGTCAACCGCCGGTATGGTGCCAAAGACCCTACATGAAAAACTAGCAGCAATAGGTCTCCCAGCGAACACCTACAAGGAACCCTAGAAAGTCGCAATCCTGAAAACCTGTAGGATAGTCAGAGAGCTCCTCGACCAACAGTAACACCAGACATAACAACAACCACTCTGTGTACTTGGTAGCAATACCCGTCACGAGGTGGAATCCCCAGTCAGGGAGAAATAATATAAGAGCAATAATAATAATAAGAAGAAGAACCAGGGTACTTTGTCCCCTGCTCGCTGCGCTTGCTCCTTTTGAAAAAATAAAATTCTTACAGAAGCTTTCGACACTGTGTGTGTTTCTTTTTCATCTATGAATACATAAATACGTTACATATGGAAATCAAGAATGGTACCGCGTGATCATGCTAGATAAACAAAGCGCGCGCACGAGGTTTATCTAGCGTGACCACGCTTAAACAGAAGCTACAGTGAAACAAGCTTCTATTACGTATTTTAGTATTTGTTACGTATTACCACGTAATACGTAAGAAATTATTATTATAGGGTTACGTGGTAGGGAATTACCACGTAACTTGCATCTCTCTTCTCCCATTGGCTGAATAATATCACTAGGAGGAAAATTATTTTAAAGCATAGAAGGATAATCTAACAATGTAATTGTAGTTAATGGTAGAAATATTTTGAAGTCACAGAGTTACCAAAGCTTTGAAAGTCGAATCAACGGATCGAAATGCATAAGAAAGAATTGAGGAAATAATAAGTTATGGAAAAGTTTCCAATCCTGGGGAATTCACCTCCATTGAAAAGCAGAATATTTTCGTTTTGAAGCAAACATCTAAACTGCAAGTCTTTAGTGGCTTTCTTGTTGACTTTCATTAAGGGGAAAGGAACATTCTCTCTATGTCCATACTGGGGATATTTTTAAGGTAGAATCGAATGAAAAGGAATGCAATGGACGCTAGGGGAGTATTTATACCGCAATCAGATGGCTTCATGACTGAATTTTGTTAGGAACTTACTGATAGAAAGCACGTCTTGGAATTCGCATATGCACTTGCAACGTTTCTTAAGCGTTAAGAGAACTGCGTTTCCTGAAATAGCAGAGCGCGCACACACACACCTACACACGACACAGCCTCAAGAGAATCTCCACTGATGACTGCCAAATGTACTTCTTTTTGAGTGTATTCTTGCTAAGCGGTTACTGCTTATGTTACCTGCATCAAAGAGAAAGAAAGAAAGAAAAACAAAACTATTTGAACAGCAAAATAGTAACAAGTAACCTTTTAATAAAAAAAAAGCAAAAAAACTTGGAAGGTAGTTAGAAAGGTAGAAACATAGATAGACAGACGAATAAAGAACAGACCGATAGAAATAAAAATTTAATCGATAAATTTATCTCTACCTGCTGTAGGAAACATATAGGAGGGCTGTTAAACAAGTAGTGACAAAGGAGCCGTTATAAAAAAACGGAGGAGAACGTCTAATTTTGTTGAAAAGTTTAAAAAACTCATTTTATGTTGTTAGCTTTGACTTCTGATAGTCACAAGCATGTCCACATTCTTCCTGCAAACCAAAAGAAGCATTCGTTTGCCTTAAAACCCCGTGCAACTTCAGTCTTTATCAGAACACCTGCAGCACGCACCTACTTTTCTAGCGAAATAGCTTTTCTCTTTAGGCACATTTTCAGAATTGCTGCTGATGACATGCAACTGTCTTGTTTCCTTTTATATGTAACCTACGCTAAGAGATTCTTGTTTACAAGCGCGTGTACGCGGCGGCAGTGTTGCCAAGACTTTTGAATAACTCTCGTAAGACAATTCGTAATTTTTTTTCATTTAATCTGATTAAAATATATATTTCCATCAGTGTAACATGCTCGTATTATTGTTATGTACATATAATGATATTATTATATAATTATTATATTATTATTAGTGGTGAACAAAGTGAACCAGAATTTTAGTGAATTAGTGTTTGTAAACAATGTGGTATGCATTAAAATAAATTGTGAACTGCGTGTAAATTAGAGTTAAAAATTTACAATTTTTTAATTGTGTTCTTATGTGTGCGTACCTCAATCGTACATGAAATATGTCGCGTTCTTGCCGATATAAGGCTGATAGCTTTTTCGCAGATCAAGAGAAAGTATGGGCTCCAAAGATTTCCTGTAGCTCATGTTCAAACCTCAAGGACATTAACAGGCTGGCTTAGAGGTAGTCATAAATCGATGACTTTTGCTGTTCCGGTGATATAGTGGGAACCTCGAGCCCATACAAACGACTGTTACTTTTGGGTTACCAATATTTCTGGTTTTTCCGGTAAATCCAAGCATAAAGTGGAGTATCCCAACGTACTTTCTGCTCTAAGGTCGGTTCCTCACGATGATAGAGTGCTAGTGCTAAAGCCAGCAGAAACTTATGGACTTGCCTTTGTTCAGGATCTAAAAAGGAGTCTCCAGAAGATGCAGAACCCAGGAAGTACAGATCCAGATTTTCAACTCTTGATACTGCAAGGCTGCATCTAATCACTCAGGCAGAATTGAACGATTTGGACGTTTCCGAAACCAAGGCTCAATACTAGGATCACGGCTTCAGCAGTGGAGTCTTCTTGAAAACTGTGTCAAGGTCTTTTTTATAGGAAGAGGCAATATAACATAACGACCTATTACTCCGTGGATGGTGCATTGGTTTATTTAACAATCCAAGAATTAATGAAAGAGGTAGATCTGGAGCACGTCCCTGACTAGTGGAGGCTTTTCACTTATTCTTCCGAGGTCAGTCTGAAAGCAGTTTCACTTCATAATAGAAATAAGTATCCATCCATTGAGCCATGCAGTTCACATGAAGGAAACGTACGAGAACCTATCGGTTCTTTTGCAAGAAATATTTTATGAAGAATACAAATGGAATCTCTGTGCCGACCTAAAAGTGGTATCTTTTCTGATTGGTTTGGAAGGTGGATACACTAAATACTGCTGGCAAGTGGGACAGCCGAACTAAGGATTGCCACTACATGGTAAAAAAATGGCCAGACCGTTCAGAATCTACAGCAAGCCAGAAAAATGTAGCACATCCTGCTTGGGTGGAAAAAGTCAAAAATCCATTTACCTCCATTGCACATCAAGGTAGGTTTGTTAAAAAAAATACTTGTAAAAGCGATGGACAAAAAAGGAAAGGATTTTCCTGTTTGAGGCAAAAGTCTCCTCGAATCAGTGAAGCCAAGATAAAAGAGGGAATTTTTGTGGGTCCTCAAATCAAACTGTTATTCCAAGATGAGGAATTCACTAAAAAATAAATGCTACAGAAATAAGAGCCTTGAAGTCATTCGGAAACGTCTGACAGAACTTTTTAGTCAATCAGAAACACAAAATATCAGTGATATTGTGGACGAGCTAATTTTAGCGTACAGCGAGTTGGGATTCAACATGTCGTTAAAGCTTCATTTCGTACATTCCCATTTAGATATTTTTCCTGAAAACTTGGGAGTGATCTCCAATGAACACGGTGAAAGTTTTCACCAAGATATTTCTCAAATGGAAAGAAAAGATAACAGGGAAAATGGAGTCCAAATATGTTCGCAGATTACTGCTGGAATCTCGTACGGGAGACACCAGAGGACGATTATAAAAGGCAAAATTCCACAAAATAAGTGTTTTGCTATCAGATAAACATTTTTCTAACTGGAATAAGGTTAATAGATCGATTGTTCAATGTTTAATACTTAGTATGTAACATTTTTTTAAAAATATGTGAAATCATTTTTCTAGAAACTTAGTTTTAGACTTTAATCTGTTCTCCCTTAAATCTGGTGGGCGTTACAGCAATATGGTTGTCCAATTTGAATTCAGAAAACGTCAAATCTCCAAGAATCAGCCTGAATTTTAAAAGGGAGAAAAAAAAATAAAATAAAATAATTTTTTTTGTTGGTCTGTATTCCAGTGTGCAGCACATCAAAGAAGTTAAAGATTCTGATTTTAGAATAGCCAAATATGTGCAAAACATAAAAAATAAATAAATAAAATAACGCGCATTACTGACTATAATTTGCCAGTTGCGCTAATTTCAGGTTTGTACATTTTAAAGTCTTTTTTTGATTAGGAATTAATTTTTTGTTTCAACTTTAATATGAATAAATCACCTTTCTTATTTCTGATGTAAAAGTTGTATAAGTTCATGTTTTCATAGTGAGAACAGGAAAAAGTAAATAAATTACAAAATACAGAAGAGGCTAGTTTTTGTAAACTGCATCGATGAATGCCTTAAGGACACGCAAGATAGCAATTACACGCAACGGGGAATGTTCTGCAGTTTAGCTTTTTTCCCCAGTAGAGGAACCAGTAAAAACAGCAATTAAACCAAATCGTCTGTGATGGGAAAGAAAACAAAAATTAAAACGTCCTTTGAAGATGTTAAAATGGAATAGCAGATGATGATGATCTAAATAAATTCAAATTTAATTAATTTAACGATTTTGTATTTATTTTATAATTAATTAAATTCAAAAATATTCAGTTAAACGTGGAATTGGAGCAGCATGAAACAATTTCAACAAATACTAGACAATGTTTACCAAAAAGAGCGAGGTTAACGGTTCTAGCGTATTTTCTTTTGTGACGTTCTCGTGCCAATGACAGTCTAGCAACTACATCGAATGTCTAACTACTAATCCAGGTGCAGCCTCAAAGATAATTTCTCAAAACTTTGATTACTTGTCTAGAAATGGTGCTGGATTGTCGTCTTCTTCAGAGGGCTGCCCATCTTCCACAGTTACTCATGAGGCTGATTTTGAATAATTGAGAGAAGAATGTCACTGTCACTCTGAATAAAATTTTATCATTTATCGTAAAACTAGCCTCTTGACAGTCGATTTATTTTCAAAGGAAGACATTGCAGTTAGTTAAAATAATCAGTCCTACACATATACAGTATATATATATATATATATATATATATATAATACGGAAGTCGTTTTCTTTGATCCGTCAGTGTGAACGATAAGCTTAACCGATCGGGCTGGAAGTGGTCTCACATTGAAGATATTTCTTCCCAGGTGCGCAGAGAATTGTTAAAATTTAAAAATTTCGAATAGTTTTATTTTACGGAACGGGCCAGTTTTGTAATGCAAACGAGAATAGTTCAGCATTCACTTCATAGATGGAGCCACAGGAGGATGCTAACTGTTAAACAAACAGTTGCTAAGTTCATAAGGCATTTTTCTCTGAATTAGCAATTTGCAATTTAACTATTTAACTGATTATCAATTTGCACATTCGCACAATCGTGTCCTTTGTTCCGAAAAAAAATAACAATAATAAAACTCTGCTACTAATTGCGAAATTTCCTACCTTAAAACAAAGAACTAATCATTAGGATTCCATCACAGCTCACCATATGTCCCAACGTTGCACACGTGAGCTCATACACTCATTGCCATTCGTTACATTTAATACGTTCAGAGAACTCATCATTTTATCGTTATCGTTATCAACTTCGAGTTTATTTGTTTTTTGTTTTTAGGTTATTTAAGTTAAGTAATTTAAGGATTTAGAAGTATGTTACAGTCAAAACGCGGACTGCCTTTTCGTGTTACTGCAAATGTATTCAGGATCGTTTTGAAAGACCGATCCTGAATACATTCACACACGTATATATTGATACTATATGGGTACTACATTTATTTAGGACAGCTAGAAAAAAACTCTGCTACCAATTGCGAAATTTTCGCAATGGGTACAGCTAGTATATATACAGTATATTGTACAAATACTGTATAAAGATTAACTAACGCCAACAAATATTTTCGCGGCACTGCAATACAGGCCTATTTCTGCAATGCAAAGGTCACTCAAATGCAAATAATAAAACGCATATTATGCAGAAATTAATGTCACATTACTGATCGAGATTTGTTAGTAGCACTGGATACTCACACATCCGTTGGCATTAGTTGGAAAAAAGTCAATTTTCAAGGCGTCAGTCACTTCCAAGGTAGAGGTACTATCTGTAATCCAATTTTTGAATGAAGAAGGAATAAAACTTGCTTAAAATTATCGCAAAATATCAAATTACTATGAAGAGTGTATGGATCAACAGCAAGTCTACGAATGGGGGAATAATGTTAAGAACTGTACTGTAAGTTTTGAAGATACACTTAGACCAGGGAAAGAACATCGTGTTGTAACACCAGAAGTCATGGCTGCAATGAAAGAACTTATACAAGGATACCATCACGCTACTGTTGAAGAAACTGCAACGGCGTGCAAGATTAGTGTTGGTTCAGCTGATACTGTCGTTAGCGAGGAGGGTGTTCTTGATGTATTCTTCAGTTAAACATCAGAACTAAAGATACGATGACACAATGCACATCCCGTGTTTCTTGGACGGTATGAGAGCGAAGGAGGCTCCACATACTGACTGGAGGTGAATCTGGTGTATAAGAGTCAACTATTACCAGAAAGCAAATGTGCAAGTTCGCAGAGACATCTACAGACTCGCTTAGATAGAAGAAAGTTGGTACTCGAGCATCAGCTGGGGCAGTATCATCATGATTAAAGCCTGATACTATTTGAAGACTATTTTTTAATGTTTGCTGCATTTATACAGCCAAAAGAAAACTATGAATGAATGGACAATGACGAAGTACTCTAAGCAGTTATTAACTTCAATCGCATAATCGTATTTTACAATCGTACTCTCTCCAAAGCTTAAACTTTATTTCACAATGATTGCGCATTCTTTGAACTTCTTTTTGTATTCTGAAAACAGACCAACTTGAGAGTGAAAACTGTTCTCAGTTTGAGACGGTGTCAGTCATGGTTCGACATTATCATTTATACGGGCTGCAGAGGAATGCTAGAAAATCTCTCTTCTGAGCGAGTGATCTGAACAGACACGTTTCAGACAAGAGAAATTTCACTGGCCCATTTGCCCTCGCTTCTTCATCTTCCTGAGAAGGGAGCAAACAGACAAACGGCTCTATTAATAATCTCCTTAGATATAGAACGCAGCTGATGCTTTGGTGTTTTCAATTCCCTCAAGGAAAGGTTGTTCTTGCCAGTAGAAGCAACAGTTACTTTTTTGTAACGTTTCTTTCCACTGACACAACAGTAACAAAAATATCGTAGTTAGCGATGGCTGGATTTGCTCCAAATTTCATTTGTTGTATAAAAGGTATTTTATATCGTATTATTATGTGCACTTTAGCTGAAAGTCTATTTATTTATAAAAAATAATAAAAGAATAAGAAAATTATATAATAAAAATAAAATAATAAAAATATACAAAAAAAATCCCAAAAAAAGTGACATTAAAATGCTCATTCAAAAATAGAGTGCGAGCAGATTATAGTCTACTTAGGACATATTTATTTACTGTACGTAGACTGTGGGTCGCATACATGAAAGACGAAAAGAAGATTCCTTTTTTTCCTTGGACGCTGTGTGGGATGGAATCAATGGTACCTTCTTACACAGTATCGAAGGTATCTCCTGTGTAGGAGGGCAAAAAGAATGCCCTCATACACAGAAGTGTAAGAGGGCATTCTTTTTGCAACAACAACATTCTCGAACTTCTCTCATTATATAATAAAAAGTATTTTTTTCAGTACCCAGGATATATCTTATTACATCTTCCTTTTGTGGGATTCATACAATCCTTATACCGAATTGACATTTTCAAGAGCAATAGTCCACAAAATGCTTCGATCGCTCCTGCAATGCTTCCTTACAGGATTCATGTGCTACACTGCTTCTTCATGTGATACTTGAGAATGCGCTAACTTTGTTTTGTATTTCCTGGCTAGGTTGTAGGTGGATGACTCATGGTCCTTGCAAATTGATGAGGCTCATCTAATGCTAAATGGCAGTGTGAATATCTATAACTGTCTGGTATGGAAAAACATCGTCTCCAGGTGTTTTATCGACAAATTCTTCATTAGAAGACTCATTTCAATGCCCACATATTACTGTTTGGTGCGAATTAACAGCAAACTTCATAATATCCTTTCATTCATTTTTTGACCTTTCCAATTCCGTGCAATACATGTTTAGAGCCCGGGATCTTTAAACATATAACATTACTGGCGAAAAGTACAGTCATATCTTCGACACACAACTATTTTTATGCAGGATGGAGCTCTACCACATATTGCTCTGCAGGTGGAACAGTTTCTTCGGGGACATATTCAACGATGATCACATCATTTTCTGGCATTTGGCAATGCTTGGCCACCTTTGCTCTCGACTTCATTCTTCTGATTTCTGTTGCGAATTTTTTTAATCAAAAGCGTTCCATGGACCGTTCTACTGGGATTTAGTAGTCCAGGGCCTCGAATCGTTTGAAATTTCTGCTCTTTCAAAGATTCCAAAATCAAAATCAAAAAGAAAACAATCTATTTTTAATGATGAAGGTAATATTACGCAAAGAAAATAATAACGTATCACATAGTAGATTTTATAACTGTGTAGAATGTGAATAGAATGACTTTATAGCATAGGGAAGGGTGGAGTGGGTAAAGTGCGTAAACTTCCAGAAATGTCTGCATAAAAGTTTACCCACGTATGGAGAACAATACCATTTTTGCGGGCATGAAGAAAAGGGAATTTAGATCAGAAATATTAATGCATTTCTTTTAAAATTTTTGTATTATATCGTCAAATTTTAAATTAGATAAAAATGACAGATACCCTTATAGAAATATTTCCTATGAGGGCATCTATCGCTTTACAGGAGGGAACTGTTCCATGATGCTGAGGATGGATGCTCTTTTCAAGTTGCTTTCATGTTATCATTTTATTTTAATAGAGTAATATATTTTTCACTTCTTTACATTGTAAATTATAGATTTGGTTACTGAAATTAATAAACTGTTATCTTTGTGAGAGATATTTTAAAATGGGAGAGAACAATACCGGGATTACTACATTGCGCTGTCTATTGGTTGTGCGGCATTTTAATAATTGATATGATCACATATAGAAGAGTTAAAGGAGAGAATATTTGAATTGAATTTCTATATCGGGAAAGAAGTAAATTTTTATTCAGTACTGTCGCTATCGAAGAAAGGAGCGGGCAGGCTTGTATTGCGTCCGAAATATCTGCTCTGTCACCTTACGTCACGAAATGTACCTAGTTTTGAAAACTTATTATAGCATAAATCGCACTGAGAACCGCAGACCATTTACCGGTCCACCAGTTAGTGGCATCTGGTATGAAGAAATCCATTCTATATTTTCACTTCCCTTCTTTAATCCTAAACATTGGCAGTGAGGATTGTGTTTTTCCACGTGTTTGAGACACAATGTGCGCGTGTGTGTCCGCTTAACAAGCTCTCTGAAATAGACGTCAACTTATAGAAAAGTGAAAAGTCTCTTGTTGCTCTCTCCAAGGAATGTCAACAGCGCAAAAAGAATGAGGCCAATTGACGGAGTGTTGCTTACGGCACTATCAGAAGGTGTCTCTGGAATTTCTAAGCCCGAAAGAATCATCTTTGGTCCGGGGTGTTATGGAAGAAATGAGGAAACGGACAGAGACGTTCAGCTAGTGGAATTTGTACGACTGTAGCTAATTTCTGGTCCCTGTGCCGAAGCTTTATTAAACTCCACACGTCGCTGGTAACAAAAAACACATCCATCCCGCTCCAAAGTGAGAGGGGATCAACTGTGGGTTTCTTTTTTGTGTAAGAGTAAATTTGTAGTTGGCTCTATGATGAGGGGGGCCTTTTATGCAGATGGGATGGACTTTCAGGAAAAAAGAATGTAACTTTAACTTTCAAAAAGGCGAAAACGAATTGATTTGATCAATTCTAATTACCTTCAATCTTGAGGAGCTAATCGATTGAGTCAAATGACAATGAGTACGTTCCAGGATATTACTTCCACTCCTTTATCAGATGCATTGTAGTATTTCAAAATATTTCATTGTTTAAACAATAAATAACTTTATTTAGCTTTACTTTGGACACATTTTCCTCTAAAATAAATTGAGTTTTTTACGATGGTATTAGTTTGTCAATTAGTATCACCAGGTCATCATTAGAAAAACTGCTTCCTATTCGTTTTTATTCTTTTGAATTCCATTTTATTCGTGTTTTATGACGAGAATTTCCTGGTTTTGTATCTTTTGGACAAGTTCGACGGAAAATTTTGATGATATACTGTACTCAAGCAGTTGCTTTTGACATTTCTAAAGCTTTGAATCGTGCTGGAAATAAAGATCTACAAAAATTGCAATGTTTTGGATTGTGGACATTTTCTTTTTCTTTTTGCAATGGGGAGTCAGTTTCTTTTTCTCTGTCCGCTCACTGTGGGTGATGGCAGACGGCTGTCTGTCCGTCTTCTAACATTTCCCTTAATGCTGGTGTTCTTCCATGTTCTGTTCTCTTTTCTACTTTTCTTCTCCCTTCTCTTCATATTGACAACCTTCTTCCACTGGCCGAAATTCTATCCACAGTTTTGCTGATGATACAGTAGCACGTTACATTCGACTTTTCCGTTTGAGGAACGTTTTCCTGCACAAACAGCTTCAACTTCTCAAATGCGCACCACCAATTCCTTAAATGCTGATCTCCAGGTAACACTCCAGTGGGGCAAAGATAAGTTAGTTAATTTCAATCCTTGAAAAATTCAGTTTCAGTTCTGTGTTATTTCATTGGTACCGCGAGAAAGCACAATGAACACGTTTTATGATTAATTTAACTTGTCGACAAGGTTCCTTTATGAGAAATACATCGGTGATGCTAAATACTCGGAAAATGTCAACATTTTCTTATCTTCCATGCTACAGCTTTTTTGAGTGATTCACTTTAATGATGTATTGTTATGAATGCGGACACAAAATACATTCCTGGAGTTGTAGAGTGGGTCCAGGTAGAGTGCGAATCGGTTCCGTTTGAGATCACCACCCAGTCACTTGCTGCTAACCATTCTTTGTAACCTGGGATTGTGACCAGCATTGGCCGAATTAGATGGAATAATTTCAATAAATCATGGTTCGAACACCGAATGGTAAAAATATATCTCAGCTCATTTGAAATTCTCGTGCACGTGTAATTTTTTCTTCACACATAAATCTTCTCCGTTGGTTAATTATTTTAGTGTAATTACTTGAAAATAAAACTTAGAAGTTTAAGTACTTAATTTTCCCAAACCACCCTCTTCAGAATGGTTCTGTAAATACTACACAGTACTAATACCTCATAATTGCAGGATGAATGTTTTCATCGTTCTGTGCTTTTTTAAAAACTTAAATTGCGGATTTCTACAATTACTGTAAGATCGTAATTAACTTAGCAGCTAAGCGACATTCAACAGATACTTGTCTTAATTGGAAAGAGGAAGAAGGCTGCCCTCGCGATTATTTGATCTTAGAAGCACAAGAATGGGAGACTTTCATCCACTTGACACAATTCCAGTGCCTAACAATTTGGATAATATAATTTTTTTCAATGGAAAATGGTTGGTGTCTCAAGTTTTCTCATTAGTTATAATTGCTGGATAAGTTTTTCTCTTTTCAACTTTAAATATCTCAATCGCAGCGCGTTGTTTTTTAGAATTTGTTTTGTGATTTGGATACCAAAATGTCATATTCAAGTAGTTAATGCATTTGAACTAATTTCGAGAGAAATAATCTCTCGCCAACCGAATTTCGAACACAAATATCATTTTAGGAGAGATTTTTATTACATTTGTTGAAAACCATTCCCTGTACTTTTTTCCCTTCCATTAGATCTATTTCATTTATGGGAAAATGTTTGTTTTTGTATTGTCTGGAGTTCAACTTATTTCATCTCATCAACAAGTTCGGGTGTTTGCTGTTATCTACGATACCCTAGAGATCTTGGAATCCCTACATGTTCACGTTGTACTAAACAGGAGCGGCCTGTTTATTGTCAGCGCAAACCCCATTTACATAAGCCATAAATATGGCTGGACACTAGGGATTTTTAATATCCTGGAAACGGAGTTCAGATGAAGATAGGGTGGAAAATACCAAAAATAATTAACGTCTGCTACAAATTAAAAACGCTAATCAAGAAGAAATATATTACTTTTCATGTCAAGACAGTTCAGAGTACCTTGGAACAAGAAACAAATATTAAAAATAATAAGTTATGAATCTCAGATGAATATCCAAAAGAACATTATGCAAGGTCTTTCAAAGCATTATAGTTTTCGAGTGGGATTTTATCATAAAGCAATGCAAGAGAAAGAGAGAGAGAGAGAGATATAGAGATTTAAAAATACGAAACCCTGTTTGGACATTACTAAATTGAAATGCGTGGCAAGTGTAAGAAAGTCTTACAAGTGAAAACAGTTCGTGTATTGCTTCTAAGAATCATTTCCAAGTTGAGAATTAAAGAACTGTTCATCTTATACATCAGAAAAGGTGCCACTGTTTTTGCATTATGGAAACATTTATTCATTTAATACTTTTAAAGTTATTGAGATTAGCTTTAGGTGGAAAAGGTCCGGGTTTCAATCCAATCAATGACGTGAAGAAATTTTATGGGTTTTTGTTCAGGACGTGGCTGAGTTATTCGTTTCAGGCAATGGCAGCATGGTTTTTTTCTCCTGGAAACTCAGGGTTTTTGTCCACCAAATGACAAATCGACCACACAACAAAAGAATTTACAAATGTTGTCTAAGTCGCTGATGCGCCTAAAATCCTACAACAACAACAACAACAACAACAACAACAACAACAACAACAACAACAACAAATTTGATGTTAAGTGCATTCCATGTAAGCTTTTACACGTGTCTAGTACTTCATCTGTTGAAATGACATCTTTCAACTGATTGATTGTCCGAAGTTTTTTGCTATTAAAAATCGGCTTAAAATGTCGGGGTGGTTATTTAACTGCACCACGAAGCTGTCCCTATTGGATTCTAATTTATACAGGCGAAATGAAGGGACTCATCTTTTAACTAAAAATGCTTTTTAAATGTTAAAGGTAATTTATCGATCAATTTTCAACACGCCCCGAAGAAAGTTTATTTTACATTAATTTCATTAAGGAATCTGTGAATAAAGAGTACTAGCCTAAAATCATTTGTCCATGAATGACTACCTGTGTAGTCTATGGAGATCTTCGAGAATGGACATGTTTCACCCCATATGGATTTTCATCACTCAAGTACCGATGAGAAATAACATTATGTTTGCAAATGGTTTCATTAAAACAGAAGCGCTGCATTACTGAAGCAAATTATTGAAAGAATAATCGAGTTCCGCATCTGCATTTAACGATATCCACTCGCAAAATATAATTATATCGAAATTTCTGCTTTTTTAGCACAAAATTCTCTTCCTTTATAGAACAGATCAGTCGGGTTTTTCGCACATCAACAAAAATAGCTGATTCATTCGCATCTTCTCTGAATGATTGAGAGGTTCGGAGTAAGGTTTGTCTACAATGCTTCCAGTATCATTAAAATGCGTGGTAAACTGTTGGCTATCAGCAGCTATCATTTGAGCTTTCTCTCTTACCGTGTAGACTGACCCATTCACTAACAAAATAATTCATCCTGGAAGAACGACTCCTTACAAGTCCACTTTTTGGAGAAAACAGAAGTAGTAAAAGGTATCCACAGAAGTGACCTCTCCAAAGAGTACATTATTTCATAAAACCATCAGTTGATTCCTTCACTTAAGTGAAGCACTACCCTACAAAATGTATCAAGATACCTCTGTTTCCATAGCTCATTAGATTCTGCCGGATAAACAAGAGATTCAGCCCGGTATATAAAGAAGACGTACGAGCCACGCAAGTTAGCTGTTTTCTTCTTGGCATATAAAACCTACCTGAACAATTTCGAGAGGGGTGTTCTTGTCGGATGTCACGTTGTCGATTGCTGCAAGTGCGGACAGCCTACATTGTCTAAAGTCGACCGCCGGTCATGTTATCGTGAAATGGAAGTATGATGGTACCACCACTACTATTGTACCAAATCCAAGTGATTACTGGGTGCTCGGAATGGTAGTACGACAATGGCGTCAGACACCCAGCCCCTGTTGATGTCTTGAACTGTTGGTACAGTTCAAGACATCAACAGAGGCTAAGGTTTGTACGAATATATTACCTATGGAATCGACAGCCTCGCTTATGGGAGAGTGACAACGCATAAGCCAAACATCACCAATCGCAATCAGAGGTACCCCTTGCATACTTCATAATTGGTTCATACACCAGTAAAAATCGGTTCTTTGGAATGACGAAACTTGCCACATCCTATTCCGAGCAGATGGGCAAAGTGTGGATGTGATGGAAGCCTGGAGAAGGTCTGTTGTCGGAATGATTTGTGCCAACAATAAAGTTTAGAGGTTATGGTGTGACATTGTTTGTCATGGTGCAGGCTAGGACCTTTGGTGGTTGTGCAGGGAACATGAACGAAGAGATCTATCTTAATATTTTGTACAGTTCCACGCGCGCTACGATGTGGCAGTTCTTTGGTACTGACCCGCGAGAGGATAATGCTCCATGCCATACCGCTGCTGCTCCTTATTCATGGATATGAATGTACAAAAGTGTGATTGGCTGGAGTCTGGTTCCGATTTGAATCCTGCGGAACATTTGCAGAATGAACTGGAACGTTGAGTGAGGGCCAGGTCAACACGTCCCACACCTGAAGCTCATATGTTCACTTCCCCGGGAGGAATGGAGGACTACACCCATTGTAGTCTCGTTAGTGGAAAGCCTATCCGGGAGGATGGAGCAAACACAGTAACCAAAGGAAACCAACATGCTGTTGAAGTGAGTGGATGTGACGTCATTGCGAGATCGACGTGGTCGGGTACATTTTGGAGAGTGCTATACTTCAGTTTTCTCCCCGAAGTTCAATATGGGTCGACCAAAAAGAATTACATGAGGATGAGAATGCTAAATTAAAAAAACAGCAGGATGCTCAAAAAGGGGGAGAGAGAAGTATAAAATTATTACGTTTATAAGATTGATTTTTAATTAATAATTAATACACAAATAAGTAGAGAAGATTTAATTCATTTTTGAAAAGCACGATAATACACAAGACCCTCTACAAGGAGTGCAAAACAGGGGTTGCTTTAATTATAATTTGTGTATAGGCAACTAAGGCACGAGGCCTTTGTAAATTGTTATATTTTATAGGCGGTTTGTTTTTTGTGATTCTTACCGCTGACTCAATGATAATGGACATTGCGGTTATGTAAAAAAGGGTGCTGAATGTTCATCGAAAGTGGATATTCGGATTCTGGAGACTGTTCCAAAAGGCAAGGAATAATGCCGAAAAGCTGTACAAGGTCGACGATGAATTTTTAACTGGTATCACGAACATTGAATCCAAGAACATATTTTTAATGGGTCAAACAGGGAACAAGACATAAACAATGGTGTGCAAGTGGACACAATTCACAGATATCAGAGAGAGGAAGTTTAGACTGCGATTCATCAGATAGGAACAGTCTACACACGCTAAAAGGAATTTGATATTCTATTAATTTAACGAAGAGTATTTTGTAAATTCATGACTAAGTTATGAAGTCACTCCATTTGTAATCTACATAATGTATTAGAGATTATACAAAAGTCCTTATGCGTAGTCCCACATCGAAAGGGAAAGTAATTTAAATACAGCTCAGCGCAAATTTCAAGAGAGATGCACCATCGTCAATGTTGTAATGAACCCCGTTGTCAGAAGTATATTCAACGATACAAAAGTAGAGAATTTCCATTTCTTATTAAAATAAATTGATGGCGGTGACTGCGCGTTATCTGAAATAAAGAAGTAAATAAAAGAAGTAATTTGTTGTTGTTTATCGTGGTCTTACGCTTTCTGACATCCGCTCGTACTGTAAAATGCCAGAGGCAGTGTGCTTTTTAAACGTGGCACTGTACGTAAAACTTTTGTTGACTGTGGATTATATTGCTGAAGGCGCTGGGGGAAAGCTTTGATGAGACGAAGGCTTTCGTGTAAACGCTGAAAAAGCAAAGACGCACGGAGTTGGAGGGAGTTTAAGAGAGCCGTAGCTGGGAAGAAGAAAATAAACCGAGCTGAGAGAGAGAGACGGTTGCTATTTTTTTCCTTTTAACATTTTAAAATATGAAACATTCCCTGTAGGAAGCAAACTGTTCCCTACGTATTTCACAAATGGATAAATTTTATCTTTTGGTGTGGTGGCATTATAAGAAGTGCCTACGGTTTTCGGACTTAATAATTTCACACCACCCTTCCACGATATTAGATAATGCAGTTAAAAACGATTTGGTCCTCTTTTAGCAGCAAGAAACTGCAATCTAGTTTTACAAGGAGTGCACGGGGATTCATGGCGATAAGCTCTTGAAATTCGACATGAAATCAATCTAACAAATCTTTACGTTCTACTTTACGACTTTAGCATCTGCCCATTTACCAACTGCTGGTGCAAGACCACAACCATTTATATACTCGGGTATTAATTGATATTCAAAAACACAGCTTTTTGATCCTGGCTACTTCGTTTGCCCATTAACTCAAGTTGGATGTGACACTGAAAGCTACGAAGAGTTCACTGAGATTCGAAAATTTCTGGGTGTGTAGGTAATATAGCAGTGCATCAAGAGTACGAGAAATCGCCCAGTGATGAAACAGCTGAGCTCCAGACCAGCATATGGGTTTTATTCGAGTAAATACAACTTGTATGGTGTGCAGGACGCCAGTCTGGCGAGACCACTTTGGCTAGCCGACAAGTTCTTTTCACTGTAGGAAGTGCTCTACGGAATGTTTACCAAATACGAGCAGCGATCGTGGATAAAAATCTAGATCGCCTGAGGATGTAAGGTTAGTAAGCTATGTCGACACTACGTTGTGCTGGCGTCGTCCTCGTGAAGGATGTGGAAGCGGTTCACTGCCGTATCAGAATGCCATTCTTTTGTGCTGGATGGTTGGTTATAATTAGAGTCAAGCTTACTAAGGCTATGAAGAATCGTTATAAGATGCTTCCATGAAGCTATTAGCAACTTTCTGGTTTGATGGATCGATGGAACAGGAAGATGCTGCAGCGTGTACCATATTTCCTGGAAACGAGATCTTCAGACTTTGACAGCCTTTTCAACTTGACAACATTTCAGAGAATCTTTATACCTTAATGCAGTTGCATTTCAAATCTCAAATAAAGCAGTTGCTGTATTAAAGAATATGTAAATAAAAGAAAACACTACTTCATGTGAGATGAATAAATCTGAGGTTATTGCAGAGCTTAGTAATTGCACAACCACACTTAGCAGTAACCAATCAAAAATAACAGAGGATAAGAAGGGAGGGAGAGCCATCAGTGGATTAGGAACTGGTTGAAGAGTAGCAGACAGAAAGTGGGCATAAGGTGGGTATTCTTCATAGTGGACTGGAGCAGCAAGTGGAGTCCCTCGGGAATCAGTACTCAGACCACTCTTCTTTCTCATCATTCCTAAATAAAATTGATGAGAGAATACGGGGGAAGCTTTCAAAGTTTGCTGACTACTTAATGGTTGGGGGTGGTTAACTATTAGAACCGGCTATGCTGCTTTAAAAGGATTCGGACTCTCTAAGTTCTAAAAAAATGGCAGCTAAAATTTAATGCTACCAAACCTGTTCTCCAACACTTTGCAAAAGTGTTGGAGAACAGGAACTTAGAAGTAGTTATAGATTAGGAGGAAAGGAATTAAAAGCTGTTTAAGACGAGAAGGACACGGGAGATTACAATACAGAAGGACACGAAGTTCAGATGGAGCGCAAGCAGCGGAAAGAAGTACACGTGGTATTCTGGCTATGAATTATCAGAATTTTGCAAGAAGAGAGAAAGAGGTCATTATTCATCTTCATAAGATGATGGTACGGACAAACCACCGTCTTTTAAAGTATTGAAATATTGTATCAAAGCATCGTGAAATATTGTATCGAAGCCTGGAGGCGGCATAAAGAAAGACATAAACTTCTGGAAGAGGTACAAAGAACGGCGAGTAGATCACGAGGACCAGCTTAGAAGATGCGGCCTTCAAATCTTAGTAACTAGACACCCTGGGGAGGATTTGATTGAAGTATACAAGGCTCTGGAGGATCAGTAAAATGAACGAGAGCGAATATTATCGCTGGTGAATGAGACAAGAATCAGAGTGCACAGATATAAAATTTTAGGAAAGAACAGTAGATTAAATCTGATGAATTTACATTCGGGCAGTATGTTGTGGAACTTGGGATAAGTTGCTTGCAAGGGTAGCTAAGGGGAAAGCTCGATAAAATTGAAAGACGAATTGGATAGGCACTTTTTTGGCGATGGGAAAGTTATTTATTTATTTTTTTAATCCTGGCAGATTTAGAATAAATTCAATTCCTTACACAACTGTGTCATTTTTATACTAATATTAATACTAATACTAAATACGAAAATATTCTGGTTTCTGGATTCTTGCTGAAACCTATCATCAGTGTCATCAAGTGTGGAGGATGTTAGGCAGTTCCTTTCAAGATGAGATCTGTAGAGACGCTGTTCAATTTCATCGTAGTTGTGCCATAAATAAAGTAAAAAATATCATTTCGCATGTGCCCTCGCGTTGGTTAATAATTATAATCTTTGTCCCTGCGCACCCTGTGGAAAAGGCCGGGGTTCGAATCCTGTCTGAACTGATGGAATTTTTACCTACTTTTTTCACAACATAGCGGTATTAGTTGCTCTCGGTTGAGGAGTGCCTGGTTCCATTTCTTATAAATTCGGTTTTTCATCCAGCAAGAAACAAACCGACCGAAGAACAGATATAATATACTGATCCTCTCAACGGATTAGTGTTATCCTTTGACGCTTATTGCTATGATTTGATTGACTTTTGGATCCGAGTTTAAATGTATAATTCTTTCTTTTTTTTTTAAATTCTAGCTCGAAGCATTGGAGGAATAATGGTGCATTGGCCTTCTGTAATATCCTGTACCAGTTAATGTGTACGAGAATGATATACGTAGAGTGAGAGAGTTCAGAGATACAATCATTACGAATTTGCTATTTGCAAACCTCCATTATTGATATACGAACTAGTCAGGTTCTGTCATAGTAAATATTGAATGGTACCGCTGGATGTCTGTCCGTATAAACAAGGAATGGTGTTAGATTCAGTGGCTGCTCTCCTTATTTATGCCAGTTGCGCATAGCGTATGTTTCATCTCTCACTCTCATCTGTAATACCTTTTGAATGAGTTTACTAGCAGGGATTTGCAGTAATCGACAGCCTTAAGGCGTTCTTAAGCAAGTGACAATAATCTCATTAATCTCCTACTCTGGTGAGCTAATTGAATATGAGGATCTCATCGCATTCTTCTTCGATATGCGGTCAGCAACCTTACTAATTATAATACACACGCGTGTTTCACAAGTAAATTTCATCGAGAATGTTGCAAAACATGCTATTAAAACCATAATTTTATAACTGAGGACGAACAATAGGCAAAAGTAAAGCCTAATGTTTACAGGATATGTTTGAAATGAGTCACATTGCTGATCACGTGCAGGAAGATTAGTTGCTATCCTCAGCAAGGTTTATACGAGGTTTTTATTGTTCAGAGTTCATATTTTTAAAAAGTTGTATATGGATGGATAAAGAGATTGAGTTTGCCAGTATGTTGCAAGAGTTGCTGTGAGACCAGGAATCGCGTTGCGATCATGTAATCCAAGGGTTTTGGAGGCCTAGTGTAATTTGTGTATTTTTTATATTGTGATGTAAAGTAATGTAATGTGTTCTGGGTTGTAGAGAACCGCCTCTCTGATGACAGGGGATATAACTGTGCCACTAGGTCTAATTTGATTAAGCAGTGACAGGAACTAAGTGGTCAAATAGACGCTTTTAAATTTAGTGTTATTTTGAGTTGATAAAAGATGCCCTAATGGGGATGGGCCTACGGCTCGGGTAACGTGAAGCGGAGGTTAAGAGAAAATTAAAATGAAATAATGAAAACATCCTTAGGAAGGTATTCCACACTGCCTGGCCCCTTTATTAGGACGCCTAAGAACCTGCGCTTTGAAGCTCATATATACAAATCTAGAAAAATAAGTCTGATTTAAGGGTATGTGTGACTTATTCAAGAGATTTCGAATCTCTTGAATCGAATTCTGTTCTCTAGCAATCGGAAAAGGAAAAGAATGGAGCCCCGCAGCTTTAAAACAGCTGTGATTGTACTCGAACAAAACGCAGTTTTTCCATGTCAAACGATAGAATTCGCAACAAGCCGAGAACTCTCAAAGAATGGACTCTGATATCTGGAAAACACTCCGAAGGCGATCGATCTCAGAAAAAAATCAGAAAAAAGTAACGCACTGGTGGAAAGAACGGAAAGAGTGGCGCGATTAATCTTGCTTTACATTATTTTTAAGTTATGGCACCGTTTAGAGTGCGCCAACAGTACAGGCGCACTCTAAACGGTGCCATAACTTAAAACTGTACTTCCCACGAGAGCCCTCCTGCTGGTACAGTGGATGTAATCACCGTAAAGGTCTGAGTTCGAATCCTATCGTTAGAAAGTCTGAGTTCGAATCCTGTCGCTAGAAAGTTTTATTGTTTTTTTCATAATATGGCTGAGTTAGTCGGTGTCAGGTGAGGGTAGCACGGTTCTTTCCTCCCGGAAACTCTGGTTTTTAACTCAACAAATAGCAAATCGATCACAGAACACATCCAATTTACAGTCGTGTTCTATACGGCACAATATGGTCTCATTTGCTGATGTACATCAAACCCTACGACAACCAACCAACCAAATGTGCATGCTTGTTTCAAAAACACGAGGAGGCTTAATACATTTGTGGGCAATGCAATCCCTACATTTAAATTTAACCATGGATCTTTGAGATGACTTTATCGATCCCTTTCGGGAAAGTGGTGTCGCGAGTTTTGCTAGGTTTCCAGTCTACACCTGCTTTTTCTCTTTAAATCATTGCTAAAAAGTCCTATGTCTTTTTTAGGCAAGGATCTCAGATTTCTACATAATGTTCCAAGTTCTGTGTCACCTTCATTTTATACCGAGGGACAATTATATCCTTTCTCCTACTTGCAATGGTTCGATTAATTGTTGATAGGATACCATGTACTATCCTGGCAGCCTGTTTATACTGAACGGTAAACTTCGTGTTTGATTTTGAGAATTATAACACAATTTATAATTCTTAAAATATTTTTCATCCTCAACCACATTTAATTCCTCGTCCAATGAAGAAAAACCATATAACCCTCGACTGAGAACGACTAACTCAGCCATATTGTGAGATAACCCATAAAAATTCCTCGCTTCAGTAACGGGATTGGAATGCAGACCTTTTCCATCCATTATGGGAGGATTGTGATTATAATCATCCTGCCCTACGGGAACGCCTATTTGAAACTACGTATATTAAAAGCTTTGATAGTTTCAAATGCCAAATTATTATACCAAAATTATTTCTTGCATCCAATTATTTTATGATCTGGTAATAATAATTAATCAGACTCGTCAGACAAGACTTCTTCCTTCATAAACCCGAGCTGTGGTATCTTTAGGTTTCCATCTTTATTCAGGTGGTATCGTAATGTCCCCTTAACCATAGACTCCTGATCTTGCTAATCTGAAAGTTACACTAATTGATCTACAGTTCCGTGATCTCTTTAGGTTCTACTTTACGGATTGGGGAAATATTAACCCTTTTCCAGTCCAAGAGGATCATCTGGACTTTTATAATATTTTTAATACAATACCTTTAAGCCCTCCCGCGAAGAAATCTCATGAATATCCCATCAGGCTGTCGATCATCGAAAGACAGCTACACCTGGTTTTGATGGTTAAAGAACCAATCTTGCAAACAGCTTTTTAGTATTGATTAGATTCGATAATTTTCTTTTAGGAATCGGTACCAAACTTAAATAACTTATTTACAAAGACCACCTGAAATAGGGATATTCTATCTCTTCCTGACAGTATTAAACGCGCTCCAGATTGGAGAGCTTGGAGTATGCTTTAAACTTTAAATGTACCTTTACTCTTTAAAGGATTCTTTCATCGAATTATGACATAACCTTCAAATGCCTCAAATACTTTAGAAAGGAGATATGAATTGCCAACTCTCGAGATGATCTGGGGGGTAAACACCTCGAAGGCATGTGTTTCCAGTCTTCGCTGAGAATTTATCTGTGTTCTTTCCAAAATAGCGAACGCAGAATGTGGAAAATTAGAACTGTGACGAACAAGAGATCGGAATGATTACCTGAAAGGAAAATGCCTATGTAGAATCTTATAGAAAACATGCCCAACTTATTCTACACGAAGAACAAATTTCTCAAGTGCGGTGTGAACACGAAGCTTTTCTCATATTTGCACTTCTCTAAATATTGGACAGTCCAGCGAAGGAAACTGTCAGAATGATCACGTCCATGAAATGGAAGTCACTTTGTATTGCATTGCCGGGTTAATATTTGCTGACTTTGTCCTGTTTGTAAAAAGTTTTTAGTTCTGGACAGCTTCCGGTAGGCAGTAGGCACCTTTTGATATAAAACCTGATGAAAACTGATTGCCACTCATGCCAAGAAAAAACCCTGGAACTTGTTACCTATGTTACTTGGTTATTTAGAAATCACTGATGGATATATTATGCAATTAAGCATCAGTTTGTTTTTTCCTGAGCTACTCTCTCTCCTGCTCAATAGTGTTTGAGAAGCTTAATTTCCTCGTTAAAGTTTCACTCGATCCCAGGAAATTAACTTCATCATGCTGCACTAGGTACCAAGGGTTTCGCCTTTTCTTCTATCTTTTTATCGTGTTTTTTAGATTAAAATCTCACCGAGACAATGTTTGATCAAAGACGGGTTGCAGTAGAAATGCCCTTGAACGGCTCCTGCTTTTATCGAAATGGTTACCCACCCTACTCTTCCACTGGCATGAATAATAAAGACTGAGTTCGATTAACATGGCCAATTGATTCGCCATGTGAGAAAAACTCACATGGCGAATTAACTGGTTTTTGTTGAATTGGTTTTTCACAGGATACCTTATTTTTTTTTAATAAGAGTTTATGTTAGCTACTTAGATGTTAGGATTTTTCTCAATGCCACTGTTGTCATCGAAAAGACAACCAGTAGGATGGAATGCAACTGTAAGAAGCGGTTCTCAAGAATGTCTTCTGGATCTGTAAAACAAGTGTCGTAAAGACCATTGAGGGTAAGCGTGATGTCCTTTGCAGAGAGATGGATGAGGATAAGAGAGTATTTGCTTCGATGTAGAAGTTGAAAGCAGTATTGTAACCAACAATGAGATTGGCAAAATGATCATCAATCAGTTTCAGAAATGTCTCGGCTTCTCATCCTCATACTCGGCAATTGCGAGTACGAGGATGTCGCGACTGTTTGTTGCTCGTCTTGAAATAATAAATAATTCTAAAAGCCTTTAAAGGCTTCTAGAATGTCAACTTAGTGTTTCTTTTCAATAATATGAACCGATTATAATGCTTAGAATTTCATTCTGTTTTAAATTGTTCTTTGCTTGTTCAACAGGAAAAATCGTGATGACAGGACAGCGTCGGATTAATATCTGTTATCTGAGGACAAAAAGGTGTTAGCGTCTTTAATTTATAGTGAGTCATTTTGAGTAATAAAGGGATGGGTCGAATGGCAAGGCCAATCGATTCAGCTTAGTCTTGTCTTTTATTAGTTGTTTTTTAAAGTAGCGCAGGGAAGTAAATATGGTCATAAGTGAACTCTTTCATTTATTTGAAGGTAAATGATTAAGTGATCGAGTTCTCATTGTGTGTATTAATACAAGATAATAATCCAAAAATTAGCAATATTAAAACAAAAAGCAACTAGCGATCTGTTTTGAAGTGTAAATTATTGATTAAGGTCAGCGAAGGGAGTCTGACAAATACCAGAGGGAAGGGGAGGGGAAGAAGACAGCAGCTTATAGTCTTGTTGGTTTTGTGGTTAGCGTTTTAGAATAAATTCCGAGACTGATTAGGCTGTGAGGAATTCTGTATCTATTCTGGAGTTTGTTCGCCTAGTTTCAGAGCAGGGACGAGGGTGACTGAAGTCCCACTTCGGATGCAAGATGGAAGGGGCCCAGTTACCCACTGATGAAGGATAAATAATTGTCGATAGGGTCCACCGGGTAATGACCGTGAATGGAATTACAGTAGTGTTCTGAATTTAATGAACAAACACAAAACTCGTGTACATTTTTAAATATAAATAAAATAAAACAGAACTGAATATTTGTCTGAAAATAAAACAGAATAGTTTCAGTCCTACCCAGTTGTCGCAAAATCTGTTACAACATACAAATCGGTAACTAGATAAAAACCCTGCATTTATCGATTTCAAGGAAGCCATAATTTTGAAAGTGTTACAATGAAACCGTTTTGTGATTCTTTGAGGCTGAGGGCAACAGGGAAATTGGAGGCAGGACAAAGTCAAAGTAAGGAGTAGCCAGGTGGCTGAATGTGACTATCATCGCTGTAAGCAGACTGTGAAACTCATTCAAAACCACGCAGACACACTCTTGAATGAGGTGTCTCTTCAACAGGGTGTCTTATTGCCTTTATCTGGTCCTAACTGCGAGACGTCATAGAACGCTTACAGCGCGGCAACTTTCCTCACAGCTGGCTGGATTTGCAGAGTTTTATCCAGGCATATAGTCAATAGAAGGCTTCACGAGATCTTGTATGGTCGGACTTCCAGCCAGCTTCCCCAGAGCATGCCTAGGATGCTCTAGATAAGACAGTCGACAGCTACATTCCTGCCTTTCCAGAAACCTCTCCAAACTTGAGTCAGCCCTCATGCAAGAATAATTGATAACTCCAGCACTAATCAACAGTATTGTTCCCAGTATGAAGAGTAGAAGGCACGCCACAGATTATTAGCCTAAACAGAATATTCGTACATAAATTATCGATAAATCATTTTGGCAGCCCACATCTTGTTGTAATCTAACAACAATGTTCTTTTATAATCTGGAGTATAAGTGGAATTCTATTTTTTTCCTCGAAAATTCGAGCTTAATCGCATATTCTTTGTATAAGCCAACCATATTTTTAGGCATATTAGCATATATGCTTAAAGAACTCATTGTGTTCACCACCTCTTTCTCTCTGTCCATGTCTACTCGACTGCCAGTGGATGGATTTTCACAAATTTTATTATTTGGCTTTTTTAGGACGATTTGTCGAGTCCTGTCAAATTTTATTAAAATTAGATTAATAGAAATACGGCAATTATTATTATTTTGCGTAACACCTATCATGTAGGCTGTCCATTATGGCGCATATTGTAGCTGAAGAATTGGATATTGTTACCATTCGCAGACTGGAGGAATCAATAGACAATATGGTGGATGCGCAGAAAACAATCTCTGTTTTTTCTGTAGCCTCCATTGATGTGATTTGTTAGTACAACCTTTCCACTTCAATTAATCATCTAAGAAAACACCCGATTACATGCGAATTGCAAACACGGTTTAAGTAACAGGAACGGAATTTCTTGGATATTGTCAAATGGATGATTTTTTTCCATCTTCGTTTATGGTATTTAATTTTAATTTCATTAAGATCAAATTACTTCGTGAATACTTTTATACAGGAAATGATTAGATTATTGACGTTGGAAAATAGTTCGAGAGTTAGATTTCCCCCAATTTCTCATTTTCTTGCTGTCTGTCGCGGTATCCTGAAAGGAAACTGCCTTCAATCTCAATGGTGGAAAGAATCCACTCACAGCAATAGAATGCAAATGAAGATACAAATTATTCCGAACTTTTAGCAACGAGGTTGATTTTTACATGGCCATTGATCAGAATCCAGAGTGTCGCTAACAAAAAGAGGTGATGAAAGCCGGTACCACCGAACATTTCTTGGCAAGGTAAATTCTTAGTACTGCTGAGAATATTCGCATTCTGCTCTTGAAGAAACGTCGAGAACGCATTTGTAAAATCGATCTGTACTCGCTTTAATTTCTTAGAATTCTAAGTTCTAACACCGCAACATGTCTCACGTGAGTTACAAGGATTTGAAGCTGTGAGGAGTTGAGGGAATTGAGATATCGAATGTGGAACAAATTCCTAGAGCAGCGGAAACAAACGAAATCAGATACGAAAGAAACATAACGCTGAAGAAAAGAGATTTCTCTACTATTGCAAACTGTACATCCTAAGATAGAAGGAAGAGACGGATCAAAATAACTGTAATCGTTTTCCGAGCTTGATATTCGGTATCATCAGAGAAAATGGTCCTCTGATGAGGACTTCAGTTAAGCAGAAAACGCTATTTAAATTCTAAGTCTAGAATTGGGGAATTTCGCTGAATATAGGAAATTTTCCCCCAATCTATTGAATGTATCGAATTCCTGAAGAGATAAATTAGAAAGGGCATTTGAAATGCGGTGTCTCTAATTTCTGTTTTTAGAGAACCACTGCTTTTCGACCAGATTACTGACTGACCCAATTTATTATGTCTTTCGTCCAGTTGACGTGTTGAATTCCTGGAATACACTGAAATGACAGAATTCATAGGATTCCTGGTACCCGGGAAACGCGACACTGTCTGCCCTCTCGCTAGTGGACGAACTCACCGCTTGGCATGTATATAGGTACACTGCTTCACTCCATTCACATAGACGGTAATTCGATGTTAGAATGGATAAACGTCGTGAGTTAACCGACTTAAAAAAAGGGTTGATAGTGAATGCCCAACGCATGGGTCACTATCGCGGTGATGGTACAAAAAAATTATGATATTAGGGTCCCCAGTAAATGATTATATCTACCCATATATTTATATTGTCTGTAAATTTACATGTGTTCTCTGGTCGATTTGCCTGTTTGCTGTACGAAAAAACCCCAGTTTCTGGAAGAAAAAAACCTTGCCACCTACGCTTGAGACCGACAAACTCAGCCACGGAATGAAAAAAGACCACTAAAGTTTTTCGGACCATCAACGGGATTCGAACCCGGGCTGTTTCAACCCGGTGTTGGGAGGACGGTGACGATACCACTGTGCTACACGCGCATACCGGGGAGGTGGTACAGAGATTGCACTGTCGCCGTTCGACAGTAACAAGAGTGTATTGGGAATACGCCATTTCCGGAACAATATCTCATCGTGGACAGCGCTGTGGGCGGAGGAAGGTGGCGGATGGACGTGGTCGTCGACGTCTGTCTCGCATTGTTTCAGCCAACCGGAGAGCGACGGTGGCACAAATCACCGCCTGCCGAATTCAACGAGGGAGGTGCTAGAAACGTCTCCACCAAGATCATCAGGCGATCATTAGACGCAATGGATTATGGGAGCTCCCGATCCACAACAGTCCCATTACTAATACCACGACACAGGACTCTACGCCTCAACTGGGCGACAGAACATTGACACTGGATCTTGGATGACTGGAGACGGTCTCCTGTTCCGATGAGTGCCGTTTCCAATTATTTATAGCGGACGGGAGGGTATGTATCTGGTGGAAACCGCACGAAGCTATGCATCTGTTATATCAACAAGGAACTGTTCAGGCAGGTGGGCGGTCGGTAATGGACTGGGGCGTGTTCAACTGGCACACGTTGGGACCTCTGGTACGACTAGATGCATCGGTGAACGGACCAGGTTACGAGCCCATCCTTGTAGACAATCCGCATCCCTTCATGGTCATCGTGCACCCACAGGGCAATGCGCCTCCCCACAGAGCCGTGGTGACTAGAACATGGTTCGAAGAGTATTCCGCAGATTTCACCACTATGGAATCGCCTACCACGTTCACTGGACAGCCTGTGAGCCATCTTTGGGGTGTTGTGAAAAGGTCCGTTCGAGCTTTGAATCCTCCACCCAGGAATGCGAAGGAATTATGGACAGCGGTGAAGCAGGCATGGATGGAAATACTTGTGGAACGCTTTCGTGAACTAGAGGACTCAATGCCTCGCCGCGTGACTGCCGTCATCCGGGTGAAAGGTGGGTCTGCTTGTTACTAGTTAGGTATACCATGATTTCCGTCCACTCAGTAAGTTCCTTGCTTTGAATTGCATCGGATATTTTCTCTTTACAGAACTAACAGTTCATCCACTACATCCGACAGATCATTTTTCTGGACAGAGCATGCTATTTGTATGTTTTTTTTATTATTATTATAAACGGCTAGCACCGTACTGTATTAAGTATTCCTTGATAAATTTCTTTTGAACACCTTGAGAAAGCAATTTCAATAGTACTTTTTCGTTCAATGATGGATCTGTGAATCGTTTTGGATTGGTGGATTCTATGGATCATTTTGGATCTACGTTTACCTATTCTCATTTCTCAGAAACATCTTCAGTCGCGATATATTTTATGTCCGGTAATTGCGGTAAGTTATTTAAGCAGATCCTCTGATTTGGATTTATTGTTCAGATAAAAGAATTACACAGACGATTAGTCATCCACTCTCTGAAAAGCAATGTGGACATGGGTGCTGTTGTTAAGTTCAAATTAATTCTTGAAGCAGTTTTGATAACAAAAGTTGGCACTGTCTGCTGATAGGGAGGGAGAGGTGGGTCGGTCCACTTGGACTATAGAGTAAGAGGAAATGATCTCTGATTAAAACATAGAATATGGCATTATGTTTGCAGTCCTTTGTTCAAGTGATCTGCGCACTCTGGACTATGGTAGCTTAAAGAAATACTTCGTTTGACGTGAGAGGATTCCTCGACGACCGTCTAGTGGTTTTCTGGTAGATTCAGAGTGTGAAGATTTGGTGAGAGGATGTCGTTTTCGAGAGCTTCACCATTCCTGGTAGCCGAGCGGTCCGGTGTTAAGCTGTGCCACATAAGGGAGCAGCAGTTTGCATCAATTGCTATCAGCAGCTTAACCCCACTGGAAGAACATTGGCGTTGATACAGTGTGAAATATTTTCTTACGGAGAGAGCAGAGGTGATCTGAGAACAAGAGCTAATAGGTGTGCACAATATAGTAATCTTCGTGACCACGACGTGAGTATTTTTAACGACAATTGCAGCCCATGGCGTGTCCGTGGAGGTGTATATTATCTGGTAGTGGTTTGGATGGCCTGATACTTTATGACAATGGGGTTCATGCAGAAGTAAGACGTCTATTTGTTCCTCCCGTGCCTTAGATTTGACCTGATCAGCCACTGCTCTGGCTCTTTGTGCGTTTAGCTGCATGAATTTGAGGTTGTGTACAGTTTCTGAATTTGATCTTCTATCCGTAATTAATACGTGATTGGTGCACACTCTTGGCCTTCAAGTAAATGGCACAGTTTAAATCTCGTATTGAGTGCAGGTGAGGTAACTTTGCTCCTTTGCAGTTTGCACAGATTGGTGATCAATAAATAAATAAAAACTAAGTAGGTAAGGAAATACAAATTATATGTTTCCCTCCTCACACAGGTAACTAACTATCCAGTTGACCTTTGAATTTATTAAAACTCTCAGCCTCAACTACCTGCGAAGGCAACTTTTTCCACCAATCAATGGCTCACTGGCTAAAAGTAAACTTCCTGCAATCGAATCTAAACCTTAACTGCTTTAATTTGAATTTATGGCCTCTAGTTCTGGAGTTCTTTAGAACAGTGAAAATTCCACCTTCATCCATGTTACTAATCCTTCTCAGAGCCTTATAAACCTTAATCAAGCCACCTCTGAGGTGCCTGGTTGCCAAGCTCTGTAGCCCACACAATCGCTGTCTTTCCTCGCATGGTCGTCCTTTTGCCAATCTCATCATTCGAGTTTCACGTCTTTTTGGATCCTTTCAAGAAGCTCAATGTATTTTTGCCAGATGAGGTGCACAGAGAGAGAGAGAGAGAGAGAGAGAGAGAGATGGAGAGAGAGAGAGAGAGAGAGAGAGAGAGAGAGAGAGTGCATGGAGTTATTGATAATACCCCCACGTTCTCTCACAGATCACTTTTATTTGCCTTTCTCTCTCAGTAAAACTTCTTAGGATTTTGTTTATTATCTGAAAAGAACCTTTTGTGTATTTTCCTTAATTTCCAATATCAAACTGTCTATACCTTGAAAGATAAATTTAATTCTTTCGAGCAATCAGAAGCAATAAAGTTCTACGCTGATAGCCGAAGAACTATTAACTATAAATCACAGAAATTGCCAGCAGAGGGTGTGCTGTCCTTGGAGTTCACAATCAGAACTATAAATATCATCTGAGAGATTGCCTTCAGTAACACATGAAATTTCCTTGCCCCATTTCTCGTGTGGAACCTCGAAAAGTAAACTGTTAACTTGCAAAGAATCTTTTTACTGGAATCAATAAGGGCATTCGCATTAGAGATTTAATACAAGTGATTGTTTTGGGAGAAGAGTACCCCTGGGAGGTGGTAGATAGAGTGTAATAAACCACTGTTGTGTTACTGGAGTTTTTTTTTTTTTTATTCTCTCTCTCTCTGTTAATGACATTTCGAATGAAACTGGAAGCATCCAATAAATATTCTAATATATATATTAAATAAAACCATAAATTTAATTAATATAAATATAAATAAATTTATTAAATAAGTGCTGATTTGTGTAAAATACTGGTTAGTAGTGCAATACCAGTGGGTGCCTGAAATCCCGCCCTCAGGTCAAAATTCAAGTCTAGCTTGCCAGAATCCAGTTTAGAGAAGATCACCAACAACCAGGTTCAAAGTTCAGGATCAAGATCAAAATTCAGTGATCACAATCAATATCAAAGTTCAAAGTACATCCAAACCAAGCCTAACACAATGAGCTGGGTTCAATACGTAGCAGATCGCATTACAGCTCGTCTTTGAAGACTGAAATTTGAAAACTCCTGGAACATGTTGAACTTATCAATGTCCTCAAGAAGGACAGACACATTATCTTCATTTAAATTTGGAATTCCGGTCAAGAGAAGTCGACGTTCTTCTGTGTACTCTACACAAGAGAACATTACATGTGTTCACGTTCATTAGCCTCACAGCAGCAAAAGAGGTTTGGCTCCAATCTTCTCTCAAGTAATTTAGCTCGAGGAGATCCATGACCCGTTAACAAAAAGAACATAGGCATTAAAAGAGAAAACGAAGACCTCTGCGACACATATTCCATTGCTCTAATATATCTTTTGGTAACGTTACCATGTTCACTTGTGTCCAATCTACGCTGACAAATTCCTATTAAGTGGTTCCAAATACGTGACTTCTCTTCTTTGATATTATTAGCAAGATCCTTGGTAATAACTAATATATTCACAGAGATGCCCTTTCTTGGTTTATACAGCAAGCCTCAGTAAGCAATATATAAGTCCAGTGGCAAAAAAACTTGCAAGGACTTGTAAGGCATTATTCGATACTGTTCTAGGTACAGAAGTTATTGACAACAGCATTGTACGCTGTAATGATAAGAACTTCGATTCAATCTTAACTATATTCACTACAGGTGTTCAAAAAAACCAAATTATGATATTAGGGTCCCCTGTAAATGATTACATCTACCCATATTTATTTTGTCTGTAAATTGCCTGCATTCTGTGGTCGATTTTCCCGTTTGCTGAACGAAAAACCCCAGTTTATGGGAGAAAAACCTTGTTATCTACGCCTGAACTACAGGTGTTCAGGATTGTGGCTTTCTGGAGTTCCATGTAAGTGTTCTCTGGGAAGTCTATTGCTGCTAAGTTCTTATGGAGGTTCTTTGGCACCACGCCGGTGGTTGACACGGCAAGGTTGGAGGATCATTACTTGTTTCATATGCCACATATCTTTGATTTCCTCTATTAGGTCTGAGTAATTCGTAATCTTTTCCTCATATCTTTTCTGAAGGTTGCTGGTGTTGGGCACCGCTATATCGATCAGGTAGGTTGCCATTTCCTTCTTGTCGATGGCGGTTATGTCTGGTCTGTTGTGTGGGATCGTCTTGTCCGTTATTATGGCACGATCCCAGTATAGTCTGTAAGTAGAGGTCTTTAGTACGGTCTGAGACTCGTACTTGTAATTTGGTAAACCTTTTTTGATTAGCTAGTATTTTTGCGCTAGCTTCTGATGTATATTCCTGGCCGCCTGGTCGTGTCTATGACTGTGATCTGTCTGTATGATCATCCTGCATCCTGGGATGATGAGTTGGATTGTTTCTGGGGCCAGGCATCGTCAACGTGTGCTATCTGTTTCTCCGGGCTCCTTTACGATGTATTTCCTGTAGTTCCTAGGATTGATTACCTGTTCTTGGATGGTGAGCACGAATCCTCCGGTCAAGTGTATCCATTATTTTGTCCATATATAAGTCGAAACTTTATAACGAAAATGTAATTGAAGGACATCGCCTTATTTTGTACGTAGCAATGAGCAAACTATGTTCTTACTTGGTACATCGATCTTGTGTTGTGGAGGCACTTCGCCACGAGTTGTCTTGTATTGCACTATTCTAAAAAAGTACTGCTCCAACGGAGAAGTATATTACTGTTTTATTTTAAGTGTACGCTACTTCTTAAGCCTAGATATCGATCCTTTTTTAGGATCTCAACGGTGGACAGTTAGGCAACGTGAACACTAACAATCCAGTGAGGAAATAACCATACTATGAGAGATATGAGATAGTGCAGTAAATGACAAGGCAAGTAAACTTATGGGTAAGACCTCATAAAGTAGTGCAATACCAAAACAACTCGTTTTGGTATTGCACTCAACAATTCGAGATCGATGCACCAAGTAGTAATCTAGTTTGCTCAATGCTACGTAGAGTTTACTGCTTGGTGCATTTGGTAAATTGATATTTTATAGCTCTCCTAGCACGAGGCCTTTATAATGATAGATTTTCTTAGTGGTATGAATTTTTATTGTGATAAACTGATATTCGTTGCAATGAAACATTTTTACAAAAAGGTACAACACATATTGGCAGAGGAGGAGGAGGAGGAGGAAGTAATTACGTTGTAGCGAATACGTTGTTGTTATACTGACATTCCACTATATACAAGTTAACCTTCCTGTACCAATTTTATCGACTTCGCTAAGGACATTCACCGCTGAGTGGCAACAAAAACACTATTATTTCTTTCTTTTTCTGCCTTTTGTTCCCACGCATTCTGTTTTTCCGTTTTATTTGCTGGCCCAGTTATTCTTCTGTGACACGCGTACGATTTTCTGATGAACGCCATCCATTCCTGGGTGCAAACCTAGCAGTGGGAGACGTAATGTGGAGTCAAGAAGCGCGCTAAACAGTCCACATATCAGATGGAAGCAGCAGAGTGTTGCATAATTGATTAGCTGGCTACATATATTTATATGTAATCAGTTTTCTGCTTCTGCCAAATGTGAACGGTGGATTTCTCAAGGGCCATCCTGGAGCCTCCATCATTCTTCATATCCTTGGATTGTATAGCAACGGAAATCAAGCATTCAAATATTAAAACGGTAACCTAAGTTGCCGATGTAAATATTTATAATAATACTATTAACTCAATAAAATTCCAATGAATACGTTGCAAATTATCAAGTTGCACATTTTTGGCAGGCATCATGGGACTTGCAAATCAATTGGACCTCGATAGATCTCTAAATTATAAAATGTTTAATACGGCTCGATGAAAATTGGACTTTCCATCAAATTTTAAAATTTGATGAAAAGTAAGTGAACGTTTGTTTTGTTCTTTTATTTATTATTATTTTTTTAAATTTTAAATAGTTTTATGAAGTTTATGTATTCTTTTATTTTACTGTTTTATTTCTACGCTCTTTGTGTTTATATTTCATTATTATTATTATTATTTCAATTTTTATATCATGTTACTGTAACTTTTAGTTTGGAGGCCAAAAATTTCTCTGAATGGATAAAATAAAATAAAATAAAATAAAATAAAAATGGGCGAAGATTCCAATTACTACATATTAAAAACTTATAGAAAGATTCTTCTTCTACATCAGGGTTACTGAGAATCTCCATAAAGTGGGAAGTCAGTCAGTGAACATACACTGAGTGGACAGAAATTATGGGATACCTACCTAGTAACGGGTAGGCCCACCTTCCTCCCGGAAAAGCGCAGTCACACGACGAGAAATAGAGTCCACTAGTTCACGAAAGCATTCCACAAGTATTTCCATCCATGCTTGCTGCACTGGTGTCCATAATTCTCTCGCATTCCTGGGTGGAGGATCCAAACCTCGAACTGACCTTTCCACAGAATCCCAATGATGCTCCACAGAATTCATGCCCGGTGAACGGGGAGGCCATTTCATGGTAGTAAATTCTGCGGAATACGCCTCGAACCATATTGTAGTTACCGCCGCTCTCTGGAAAGGCGCATTGTCCTGCTGGAAGAGTCCATTGCCCTGTGTGTGCATGATGACCATGAAGGGATGCAGATAGTCTGCAAGGATGGAAACGTAACCTGGACCGTTAAGAGATGCGTCTAGACATACCAGAGGTCCCAACGTGTGCCAGTTGAACACGCCCCAGACCATTACCGTCCGTCCGTTTGCCTGAACAGTTCCTTGTTGACATGACGGGTGCATAGCTTCGTGTGGTTTCCGCCAGATACGCACCCTTCCGTCCGCTCGAAATAACTGGAAACAGAACTTATCGGACCAGGAAACTCGTCTCCAATCATCCAAGATCCAGTGTCAATGTTCTTTCGCCCAATCAAGGCGTAGAGTCCTGTGTCGTGGTGTTAGCAATGGGGCTCTGGTGGTTCGGTCGCTCCCATAACCTATTGAGGCGAATGATCGCCTGATGGTCTTGGTGGAGACGTTTCTGGCACCTCTCTCGTAGAAGTCGGCGGTGATTTGTGTAACTGTCGCTCTCCGGTTGGCTTAAACACTGCGAGACAGACGTTGATGGTCGGCCACATTTATTCTCCACCTTTCTGCGGACAAGGGATACTGTCGAATGGGGATAATGTAATTTCTGTACCATCTCCGCGATAGAGTGACCCATGTGTCGGGCACCCACTATCACCCCTCTTTCAAAGTCGGTTAACTCACGACGTTTATCCACACTGACATCGAATTACCGTATATGCGAATGCAGTGATGTAGTGTACCTATATACTGTACTTGCCAAGCAGAGGATTCGTCCACTAGCGACAGAGGTGACAGCGTCGTGTTGCCCTGGAACCAGGTGTCCTATGAATTCTGTCCTTTTAGTGTAGTTCACAGTTCATTTAATTTATTCTCTGGTTATTTTCCTTTGTGAACAGCATAGTCCAGTCCATATAATCACCGTCCTCCCAACACCGCGCGGAAAAGACATGGTTCGAATTCCATTAAATGAATCGAGGAGTTTTTATGGGCCTTTCATAACGTGATTGATTTAGTGAGTGTCAGCGATGGATACATGGTTTTTTCTTCCAGAAGCTTTGGTTTTCGTCAGGCAAAAAGGTAAATTCACCACAGAATACATGCAATTTTCAGAAATAATATACTGAAGCCCCTTATACTGAAATGTTTAACACACGCACATAACCTATCTGGTTATTTTGTATAGCCCCCTTCACACGATGTCAAAGATGGTTGATAAAAAGGCTGTGTGATATACACTGTGCTGCCACTTTATTAGGTACACCTACCTAGTAGCGTGTTGAACCTCCTTTAGCCTTCAAAACAGCCTGAATTCGTCTAGGCATGGATTGAACAAGATGCTAAAAACGTTGTGCAGGAATGGAGTACCATGCAGACATAAGTGTGTCACGCAGTTCCTTGAGATTCGACGGAGGTGTAGGCCTGCAGCGAACAGTCCTTTCCAGCTCATCCCAAAGATGTTCAATAGGATTGAGATCTGCGGACTGAGCGGCCCACTGCAGCCAAGAGAATTCATTCTCATGTTCCTGGAACCATTCCATAGTGATTGGGGCTTTGTGCACCGGCGCATTATCCTGCTGGAAGTAACCATCTGACTGAGGATAAACTGACAACATGAACGGATGCACTTGGTCAGCAACAATGTTTAGGTACGATGTGGCATTCAGACGTGAATCTATGGGTATCAATGGAGTGAGCGGAAAGGTAGTTTAATTTCTCTGAGATTAATATTTATACTGTCTCGTCGTGAATGGAAAATTTACGTTTTGCCTTGAATATTTCATCATTTTGTTCTCACCAGTACACCACTTTGTGTGCTTTTCCCGAGTACACGATATACAGGAATATCCATACATACTCCTTTTTCCTTTTCTGGCTTTTCAATGTGCCTTCTGAGGTTAACGATACAGGGGTTATTCTCCAGAGGATGTTGCCGTTAATCACCAGATTTAATAACTTACGCCAAATTAAAATGTATAATAACTTCCTCGATTATTAGTCGTAGAACAAATAATGGAGGGCAGAGACAGAGAAAGTATGATTTCGAGAAATTTGATAAACCCTGTTTGCTTTAAATAAACTCGTGGGAATCGCATTCTAGATTAAATTCTATTTGTCGGCAATGCTAAACTGATTACTTCTCTTCCGTTCTTCGTTTAAGCCTTGTTTAGGGACGGAGAACAAAAGGTGTAGGCTTCGGATTATTTCCAAATTAGTTTTCTGATTGAATTTCTATCAAGAACGATTACGTTAAAGTTTCCTCGATTTAAATGATAAATAAGTCTTTAAATGAAACGAAAATGATGATTCCCGTTTCCGACTGGTCTTTTTCAAATAAATAATTTGGATAATTCGATTACGCGGAAAATACTTTAAGATCTTTTACGAATTCTAATGCTATTGCGCTTCTGTTGATTATGTCGAAAAATGCACATTGAGCAACATAAACTGTCTTATCAAAAGTGTTGGGACATCGAGAGATATTCGTATAAATGGTTAAAATTCAAAAACAAACCGCCTACGTGGCAAATTTTCCATCTTTGGAAAAGTTTTAATGGAAAAGATTTCGCCAGTCTCCATGCAGGAAATCTTTTGACGAACCCCATTAACTCGGTCAATTACAAAAACATTTATTGAATTCATCTTTCAAATGTTCGGTGAGGTTAAGATCCGACTTCCAAGTCATTCATTTCCAGTGATAACACGTGCTCTTAAAATCAGGACGCGCATTGTGCTTTATGGTAGGAAGGGTCATACATTTCAGCAGAACAGTTCTGCTGAAATGTATGACCCTTCACCATAAAATCCCACCGGCGCAGAAATTGCAACAATTGTCCAGAACATCATGGACGGGGAATATCACAATCTGCTGACGCCTATTGCACCTACTACAATGGATACAGCAATTCAATACCATATCACGAAAAGCATCCCGACGCCATCATAAGTCCACCACTGTTTTTAAGAGATAATGCAGCTTAACAGCACACGGAAACATTGCATACAGATTCATCATTCCAGCGAAGAAGTTGTAATCTTTGTTATTTCTTCAAGACCTGCATTATATCGCTAAGTTGAGACAAGGCTGCCAGTCCACAAACAATTAGACATCTTGATGTAAGCCACACCATACAGGAACATTTAAAATTGCACTTCAACGCCAGCTTTACAAGGAAGAGATTCTGTCCATCCTGTTTTGTTTAATTCTCTCCATCCTGTTTTGTTCTCTAATAATGCCGATATGCGGACGATCTCCAGCTCTTTATGTAGTCTTATGACCCAAATAAATTCCTCACAAAACCCTAATCTCGAAGTTCAACTTCTAGATTAGGGCATGACGTTCTGGATAAATGTGAGATTCCCATATAGCACTTCAAAGAAACAAACATCAAAATGTTAGTAGCACTGTGGAACAGCAATCAGGAACTTACCAATTAAAAAAAATGATCACAATCAACGATAAATTGACACCAGTATGCATCGGTAATTTAGTCTTCTTCTTCTTCCCCCCCCCCCCTGCCTCGTGGGTAGCATAGTTTGTATAATCACCATCCTCTCCACACCTGGTGGAAAAGACCCGAGTTCGAACCCCGTCCATGGCGCGAGGAATCTTGATGGGTCGTTTTCACAACATGGCTAAGTTAGCTGGTCTCAGGCGAGTGCAGCTTGTCTTTTCTCCCAGAAACTCTAGTTTTTCGTCCAGAAAACAGCAAATCAATAACAGAACACACCAATTTACAGACGTATTATATACGGCGCAATATTGCCTGAGTTGCTGATGCGACTGAAATCCTATAACAACAACAACGATAACTTCTTCCCATCCCCCAACCAAGTCATCTATAAAAATTTCTTCATATTGAATAGTGGATCATCCGATGGCTAAATAAAGTTACTCGGACTCAGCCAACTTTCCCAAGTCAGCGATGCTTGCTGATCTCAAACTTAGGTCTTAGGTCATGCTGCATCTGAGTTAGAAAATCGTCAATGACGCGAGACATTTTAAGGGCTTTGCCCCCAACATGGCTGAATTAGTCGGTCGCAGATGATCAGATGATGATTGCATGGTTTTTCTCCCGGATACTCGGGTTCTTCGTCCAACAAACAACAAACAGACCGAAGAATACACGCAATTACGACATTGACGTTTCATAGCCATAGTTGCTTTGGCGCTTAAAACGCACATCCAATCTGTCTTGAAATTAATCGCAGATCAGAAATGAAAAAAATACAAAGAATAAAGAAACCTGTAACTCACTTTTTAAGTTAATAATCGAGAGCAGCGCAGATAATTGATTTACACGAAGACGCCCGCAGCATTTTAATATTTGGCTGATCAATTCGGTTACAAAAATTCAATTTCTGCGTTATTTGTTTCTTGGCTCATTAATGAAATTCTTCTATCCATCCCTGGATGATGTAGGATCCCTTTTTATTTGACAGCAGTTTTATGGAGTACCGTATTTAACTTCAGAATGAGAATGCAGTGGGAACGGTTAAGTCAAGGAGTCAACACACACAAATGGATACGTTTCGATGGTGTTGATTAATCGTTTTGGTTTCATCGCATTTATTTTTCTTTACAGAAAAAGTAAATTTTAAATTAAATGGAGAAGGGACATCATTTAGAAAGAAATGCTGCTACTACAACTACTACAAAAAGACCAAAAAGAAAGCTTTTAATCTAAAATTTTAAAGATTACTTCGTCATAATTTAAATCGCGAATTAAATGTTCATCTAAGGGATTCTGCGCTGTTATATTGACAGGACTTATCCTTGATAACCGTCTGGTTATTAAGCTGTATATTCCAAAAACATAGTGGAACTTGAGGAAACTAAGAGTGTCGCGAGCAAACCACACGGACGCGTATACAGTTTTTGAAACATATACGTGAATAGCATTCGGGCAGAAGCGAAACTTCGCATTAGTGCATTCAGTTTGCATCAGCTTTTAGTTGCACTTTCTGTTTATTTATTTATATTCACGTATAAAGAGAAATTATCTAATTACAACGAGGGTAAAGTTGTACGAGGTCAATAATGTGTTACTTCGTAAATGTTTCCGTGACTCCGGTCATTTAGTGGTACTGGGAAAAAGGAAGCTATCGTAAACAAAATAAAAAGGAAATACACTGATGGGAAAAAGTTGTGTTTTTGTTTGTTGTAGGGTTAGGCATCGCTATATTAAGCCGTCGTACTGTTTGCTTCTCGAAAAACTGGAGTTTCCGGGAGAAAAAACCAGCTACCAACCTCGCCCGAGACTAACTAACTCAGCCACGTGCTGAAAGCCAATAAAATAGCCAGTAAAAGTTTCTTACGCCATCCACGGGATTCAAACTCAGGTCATTCCCATCCAGTGGGTCGAAAACGGCGGTTCTACCAACTGTTAATACAACTTTGTGTAGTCTTATGAAACTTAACAAAAGAAAGTGAAGGCCATGAAAAAATAATCACCAAACTATCAAAATAAGTCAAATAAAACTCATATAAATCCATGGTTATAATACAGATTAGCAGACACACCACCCCTCACTGCTAAAAACTCCGAGAGTTAGTCCTTATACTGCCAACAAGGCTATTCAGGAGTCTAGTAGTCAATAAATCCCATTCCTCTTTGAAGGCAAAGTTTAGCTCTTGTACGGTTTATGGGTGACGACCTGCAATCCGCCTTTCCAAAGCATCCCAAGCATGTTCTATAGAGTTCACGTTTGTGGATCTGGTAAACATCTCAATTCTCTAGACATCTTCGCTTTCAGAATATCACTAATCAACGGAATCCAAGGGGAAGTTCTTAGTTCACTTGTTCATTTATGAACTAAAGCGAACTTCCCCTTGGATTCCGTTGATTGAGAACGAAACCGTACGTGTTATATCGACACACACGTACGGTTTCGTTCTCAAAGAAAAGAAGGTGGTTTGTGGCCATTAATGGTTAATCTCCCCCATCATCAGAGCTGTCCCCTTCCCATACGCTGGAAGGGCCGATATTGCTCGCTAATTTCTCTCCAGACGTTACATCTTCGAAAATCACTATTCGACTTGAATCGAAACTCCACTCACCAGAGAACTGGTGGTAGGCTTTCAGGCGCCTCAGCAACTTAGGCTACTGGATTAGAACTCAGGTCTTTTCTACCCAGTATGGGGAGGACGGTGATTATACCAACAAAAATATGTTTAAACCTATTTCTAGAAAGATTGTGAAAAACTGAAGATTGTAAATACAATTAAACACAGAAATAAAATTAGCCAAGATTATGACTGGAATGTTGCCCTCAGTATCAACACAAATTCTAAACGTTAAAGTCGCACATAATACTTGTTATCATTAAGAAAGTGAACGAGCATATTGTAGTGAAAGTATTTGCTGCTCATCTTATGAAAAATAATATTTTTGTTCTAAAAAAATGCGTCCAAATGATATCGGGACCAAATAACATAGGTACCATCGTAAGAACAAGTTTTAATCAAGATCTTCTCACTCTAGAAATTTTTTAGCTGATGTTTAATTGAAACGTAAACACCTGGGATGCTTCACGAACCACGCAGTCAATATGTTCTCAAAAACTGCACGTGCCAGTGAAGAAAGTGCCAGAATCTACCGCATTATTAAATTTACAAAATGAGGTACACCAATCTTATAATTAAAGGCGAATCTAAAGTATGCCTAACAGCTTAATACAATTACTGTAACATTTATTTAACTTATAAGTAGCCTTTATTAATTTATTAAATTTATTAAAAATAAACTATATTATCGAGTAGTTAATATTACAAGGAAAATAAACAAACCAGCTGTTTAGTTTTCTTCCCATTATAAGCTATATTAAGAATTAATGCAATAAAACGACAGTCCAAGAATAAAGCAACTCCTGGTGTAGATGGAAGCCTGTTATAAAGGCCCTGTTCTGTTCCAAGCAAATTTCATTCATGCACCTTCGCAAGAACAGGGATTTTGGAACAATATTCTATAACTTATTGAATCAAAAGTTTAGTTCCAGATGTTGCTGGAAGGAGAGCAGTGCTACAAAAAGTGATGTGCATTACTTTCAAAAGTACGTCGGTCATTCATTTTCCATTAATCATCACGTCAGACCAAGATATACCGATTAAACTGTACTACAAGAATTCTACGTCTGAGATAGTTGCTTTAAGGAAGTTTCGTTCAGAAAGATACACTAGAAGCGGAACCGGGTCAGTCTGGATTATCTCCGATGAATTAGGAAGGTCGAGGAAACAGGATACCCGGCGCTTTGCTAATGAAGTGATTGGAGTTAGTTTAAGGCACACAGATAGCCATCAACATCCATTACAGTTGTGTCCGCAGTTACAGTGCATCTACGAATTGGGTGCTTCATGGACGGATGGGAAAACAAGTGCTCTTGCAGTTTCACATCAATCAGGCGTTTCACGTGTAATAATGTGGCGAGAAATAAGGAATACGTTAAACTTTATAAAATCCAGCATTTTTAAAGGAAACTCCGAACACGAAAGGTATTAGAAGTGCTAGTATTTAGTACTGTGTACGGGTTAAAGGCTGAGAAGACAGAAGATACTTGTTGACATTAGACTTGAATTTCTTCGGATTGTGATTTTGGAGAAATATATCTGAAGGAAGGTCGTTCCATAAAACACAAGTAGAAGAGGTAAATAAGGAAGAGAAAAAGTTGGTTCTGTTCTGTGAGTTTGGAGTTGAAAAGTGAATGGATACGGCACGTGTTAGGGCTGGTTTGGAAGAGAATGAGGGAATTTAAAATGAAGCAACCCTCCAGATGCAGTGAAGCCTATCAGCAGAAACAGAACGTCTGCGAGACAGAAGGTGGAGAGAATTTGTAAGAGATGAGTCATTATTAACGTGACCGCTTTTTGAATAGTCTAGAAGCCTGAGAGACGTTTTGGGTGCACAATCCCAGGTGCGGGAACAATATTCCGTGGTAGGGAGGATTTGAGATTTGTACAGCGTGAGCAGTTAGTTAGAATAAAGGTAACTCCGAGAGCGAAAGAGAAAACCCAGCTTTTTTTGATGCAGTGAAGCAACAGGTACTACAAGGTTTACTAAAGCGACTGGATTTTGTTCAATGAGCCTTCGCTCATTGAACAAAACAATGAGTACAGTGAGATTTTTCAACGTGATTTGGACGGATTCAGCCTATTTTTCGCTAAATGGGGGAATGAACACCTCACAACTGCTGCAAAAGGACTACATCGAAAAGGCCTCCATCGAATCAGTTTTGCAGATTTGTTGGAGACTTTTTTTATTCAGGGAAAGTTGAGTTCCGGTTTTAAAATCTGGGTGATGGGTTGGCGACACAACAATATTCATACACGTTGGGTGCCCATTAAAACAATTACTCGAAACCTTTAGTGCAGACTGCCTAGTTGACTGGAGTGGGGATAACCCCCGGTGTCGCTTGACCTGTAACACTAAACACTAAACTGCCCAGTTGGCAGACATTGTCTACATTAATGGATTTCTTCATCTCAGATTTGACGCCATTGTTAGACGCTGATCTCGTGTATGTAGAAGTAATCTTGCATTTCGAATATCAATAAAAGATTCCCGATGCCGAGAAGTTGCAGAAATTCCTGGTAATTTTCCTCCATCGATACACTGAGCAGTTTCAGTTGTAAGGTTGTCATGAAGCACATCTCACTGATGTCACTTCCCTCTACTATAATATTTGGAATCCTTATCGAGTTCACAAGCTTACGAGAGAGAGATAGCTGTTGAACCAAGCACCGTTAGAGAGAGAGCCGAAACCCACAACTCAATTCGTTATGATGGACGTATTTCTCTGCGTGGATGTCCAAAGAATACTTTTGTTGGTGGTAAGCATTGCAACTATAAAAGCATTCATCTTCGCAGAAGATAAAGAGCCTTTGTACTAAACAGCGTGACAACTTTAGTGGAAGGTTTATTTTTTTCTCTTATGGCGTTGCTATCATTAGTTATTAATAATAAACATCATTATTTTTGGCGTATCTATATTTGATTTCGCATAACACAGAGATTTTTTTAATTAAAAACGATAAAAAAATTAAATTCAATATAATTGAGAAAAGCATCTTAGAAAAATTAGAGAGAGAGAGAGAGAGAGAGAGAGAGAGAATACTAATTAGGAAGTTGTGAATGTGTAGAAAACAATCAATAATACACGCAATAGCATTTTACAGAATAAGAGCTAAGAAAGGCATCTTAGAAAGAGCTATCATCTTATATAGCTACTTATTAAGTCAAACAACGAAAAGCAACAACCTAAAAACTTTTTACACCTGGAGAAACAGAAACTGGCAGAATATTTATCAGAAAGTTATTCGTCGAGCATAAATTCAGTGGTGCAACCGGTCAAATTCTCCAAACTAAAAGAAAGCAAATATCAAAATTAGCTATCTCATAGGAGGAAAACTGTGCTGCTCTTCTGTTGTCTGAACACAAGATATTAAGAAGATAAAAAGAAAAGTTATCTTACCGGTTCATATCCCGAGTTACGAACACCCGACTTACGACCATCGTACATTCGAAAAAGCTCAATAACAATCATCACCTTTCGCATATTTATTTATTTTTTCCCTGAATTAGATAGTGTAAAGATTGCTATATCGATGTTGTATAAGAAATTAATTATGAAATGCTTTCCAGGTAACTTTAGTTTTCGTGCTATCCTAACAAAAACCGGATATGATTTATTGGACTATTATCCTTCCACGCGTTCTCAACCGGTACAAAATTTACAGTTGCCTGGAAAGTATTTAACAGTATTTAAGTTCAATCTAACAGTCGCTAGACCGACTTGTAAAATTATACTCGTCAAGTTGTATTTTGTGGTCGCCATGGCCACCATGGCAATGTTTTTGGAGCCCTACTTATGAATCCAGATGTGTATTTACTTTGCGCTTCTGCCCCTAACATGAGTGATATCCATCCACAGTGGCACATCAGGCAGTCTCTACTCTCATTACCACTATACTCTCACTGAGGACAGCCTCTGAGGAGCAGTATATAGTCTAGGTGGTTAGTGCAGAGATTCAGTTTAAGTACTTCAATGATATGAGACCTGTTGTAGCTCTGGTAGACGGTTGTTGTTGTGTGTGTGTCTGCTATGAAAGAGCAGTCATCATCCAAATGAAGTATACGAAGGAGAAGAAGGACTATTAAGATCCAGTCTATAAAGGAGCTAAATGCATTGGGCTTGATGAAAATTTGTCTCCAAGTCAACTCTAAGCTTCAGAAATAGAGAAGTTATTGGGAGTATCAACCCATCAGCCCAGTGAAGAGTCGGTAGGAATTTTTACAGTGATTCTTTATTAGATGACGTTTTTGGTCCAATCTTGAGATCGAAGGGGAAAGAATGTCATTTGGGGGAGGTGATCTGTCCTGAGAACATCTTGACTGTGGTTGTCATCCTTCTAAAGCTGATTAGATTCGGGGAATAGAGCGATAGTTAACTGATCAGTCACAGCAGTGGTTCCTAGTTGGGAAGAAAGTCGCTGTTTGTGGGTAGCCCACCTTTGTAGAATTCGCATACCGAAATTGCTTTTGAAGTATGGGAGGGATTGATGCCCATAATTCCAAACCATATAGGATTGACGGATGCACAATAGATTTATTGTGTTTGTTCATGATTTGTTTATAATATTCACAATATTAACAAAAAAGAAACGTGTACTACTCTGGGAGAGCATTTGAGGTGAGCGAGAGAGAGAGAGAGAGAGAGAGAGAGAGATGAGAGAGAGAGAGAGAGAGAGAGAGAGAGAGAGAGAGAGAGAGATTTCTGGCGTTTCTTGGTTGAATGACTCTCAGATTCTTTCACCGGATCCAGACAAATATTTCTCGCTTTGGGAAATATCTGCGTAGCGAGGTTCCAAATTCCGCTCTTAAGCTCGAAAATGCTATTGGCAGGAAGACCAAAACACGAAAAACATGCTGGATGAAAGGGCAAAAATTCAACGTAACTACTGATCTCTGAACATAGAATTGTGTAAAATCAAATGCGAATGCAATAATATCTCCAATTAAAAACTTCTAACCGTATAAATATTGAGCAAATTCTTCGTATATTAGAGATCCAATTAACTCAATAATCCTTCACTCAACAGTTATGACAATCCACTTTGTGATTCATTTTCAAGTTTAGGTTCGAGTTTCCACTTACACTTTGCAGTACAGTATAGTGAGAGTGTGTTTGAGGAGTGGAAGTGGAAACTCGTATTTCGACTTGTAAACGAATTCCAAAGCGGATTAGAATCATTGTCATAATTGGGCAGGATTGTTTACTTAATTGGATTCTGTTTCTAATTATTACTTAGAACTAATAAAGTAAAAATTTTGCTCAGTATTTGCATAATGAAAAGTTTTTGAATTGTAATAAATTCTTTTATAAAGTGGATGCAATTATAGAGCAACAAAGCGCTCTTATTAGCAAACCTTGGATTCTCGCATTCGAGAGCACGAGGAGCATGGTAACCACTGTAAAAAGCTTCAGAAGACTACAACCAACCATTGTCAATATAATCGACCCTAAAGTGACAAATTTTCTTTATAAGCACCGTGTATATATTACCCTACTCTGTTTGCATTGTGCTCTGTGCAGAGTTGAATACATTTTCATGTGTATCACGCCTGTTTATGTACCATCTTGCACATTTGTTGGTAACTCACGATGGAAATGATACATCTCTGACTGAGGACAGTTAACTACAACTCCAGTTGAAAAGACATCTAAGAAATTCTTCCCAAGCTTTCCAAAGTAATGGAGAATAGTGAAAAAACTACACCATCAAGTGGAAGAAATATGATTATTTTTATGTTAGGATTTAACTTCAGAATTAAAGCACTTTCAGATTTATTCATTTTTTAAATGTTTTTTATTCTCAAGGGCAGCCATATGGAATGAAGAGTATTAAGGACTTCATTATGACGCAGACACATGCAGTATTCAGTTAAGAAAGGGCCACGCATTTTGCGGGGGTCGTGAGGATTGGAACATGCGATGTTCGTAATTTCGAACACTTGCGTTACATACAGTTATCTTTTTTACAGTTTCTTTTCCTTTCAGCCATTTATATAAAAGGTATATTTCAATTAATACTATGTTGTTTGTTAATTAAGCTGGTAGTTTTAGAGGTTAACCGCTGTTTTTATTCAAGTTATCAACCCAATACCATTTTTAAATAACTGAACTTCCCCTGTAATACTCGCTTCACAGCACAGCAACTCACTCATACAGGGAAGCTACAACAAGATTAATGAGATTTATTTCTCATGAAAAAATTAAAGCAGAAATGCCATAAACATAAGAAATTCATAGTTTATTCAGGAATCGGGACAGTTATTAAATTCACAATATAAACAATTGACAAAAGAGAGAAGTTAAAAAATAGGACAGTCTTTTTATTAAAATAAACACCCATCGAAATTTTCCCTCTCAGAACTTGTTGCATGTGTGTTAAAGCTGCTGTTAGTTGGGTGACGTTAAAAACACACGAGATTGCTTTCACGCAATTGGGTAGAACGCGTGCAGATATCGAAGAGATAATTTACTTTCGCCTTCGTTAATCACCTCGCAAAACCTGCTTGTTTCCATCAGTGTGCCGCTGTGTCAGTGTCAAGCAGCTGCACGATCCCATGAACTTGTACGTGAACGTAATTCTATGCGGAGATAAACTAGTGTCATTGTGCCAGTTAAAGTTCTAAATAAAAAAGTAGGGTAAACATACTTCGGAAAACGCGAGGATCTTAGCATACAACTTGAAGTGCACTCAAGATGAGGTCCGTGTTACTCTGTCTTGCTGGGCAAACTGCGGAACATACAGATCATGACGTTCAGGTGCTCGCTATGTTTCTAAGTGTGTTGTGAGATGCCAGTTTTCTCATACCTGGGGGAGTTACAGCGATATCTACCTTTAAGTGGACAGCAAGCGTGGGTGCTGAACGGTGACGTTGAAGATAAACGAACCACTAGCGACGACGCCTTTTAAGACGTCATATATAGGCGGTGTTGCAAGTTTCCGCGGCTAAATTCGTGCGCGTGCGAGCACGAGGGACACCACGGTCTAGTGCAGGAAGCCCGAAATCCTTAGCATCATATATCAAGCACCGGTTCACCTTGAAAAAAAAAATCCGCTTCAAAGTAATTCAGGTGCAACTTTTTTTCTCCCTGCCTGTCTCTCTCTTCCTCTCTCTCTTTTTTCTCTTTCTTACTTTCTCCCCCTTTCGCTTGACACCTGGTTTGTGCATAGAAGGCTCACTGGCTGCAGGAGTCCTGCACTGTTCAGTAGAAAATTCAATCTGAGCAACAGCAGGTAAATCCATCACTCCCTGGCTGTACCACGAATGAGAGCGATGCGCTGTACGTACGTATTCTGGATAGTCACCTTTGCAGCTGCTGTCGTTACAACAGGTAAGACTTGTTATAGTTTTTAACCGTTTGGCAGAGAAAGAAGTTCTTTTAATATACAAAAAATTACCCTTAAAAACTTGAAAAAAAAAAAAGGTTTTATGGATCTCGTCGAGCAATGCAAACATACAGCAAATACGAAGTCCTTACTTCTTATCAATAGTTTCAACTGCGTGAGATTGATAAGCTTTGCTTGATATTACTGCGGTTGACTGTTACGATTATAAAGTTTCATTCTTTAAGAAGATCTTCCCAGTTTAGTAAAAGAAAGCAAAAGAAAGTACATTAAAACTGTAATGAATGTTTCGCAAAGGGTTTTCATTTGTCGACTTCTACAGTACATTTCGGCTGGAGATGTATGCATTATCATAAGCTCGGTATGGAGTAAATTTAATGTGAAGTTAGTGTTTTTTTTCGTAAGCGATCTTAAAAGTCTTTATATAGCTCTGGTTACTAACACTTGTTGCTGTCCGAAACGAAAACCACCAAAATACTTTGATATTATGAAGCAATGTACCGGAAGAAATAATAAACACATTTAACAAAATCATAAGAATTAATTCATTTGCTATTCGCCTTAATTTAAACTTTGTATTCCACTTATTTTTTCTTTTTAAAATGGATCCAGATAAGTATTATATATAGGTATTTGTTTAACCTACAAAATCGCATAGTTAGTTTTCGATCTTTAGAAAATAAAAATACGCATGATGCTAATTAAACCATTAGCTATATATTGGTTTAAAAAAAGCAGATCATTTTGTTTTTTGTTGGTTTCTTTTCCTGAAAACTTAAGTCATCCAATACAACCGTTAGCATGTTATATACCGAGGTTTTGGATTTTTTCTAGAATGTTTTTTCACGTCATTTTTTGGTGGGTACATAGTCGTTTGAACCAATCTAGTTCGATTCTTATGGTGTTCGCTTTAAGCACGTTAATAATTGAAATTTTTTTGAAATGGAAGGAATTATCGAAAAAGAGTTGAAACACACTGTTGTTAACCGCAAATAACCCGAAATTTGCCGTTTTTAAACTATTGAATCAATAAAACTTCAAATCAAAACGCAACTAAAAGAATTATAAAAATAAAAAAATGTCTTTATGACTACATTTATTTGGCCTCGATTTTACATTCCGGTAGTAAACAGTTTACTACTTTTGATAATAAAAGTTACTAATCGCATTCCAGGCAAAACTAATTAAATAAAACATTATTTATTACTGCATACTTATTTGCAGAGAAAGAGAATGTTTCAGCTTGCTTTTAGCGTTGATTATGATCTGCTTCGACTGTTAAGATAAATAAGTTAAATGGTAGAAAAGTGAATTATATTTTGAAGAAAGAAGGGAAGATTTTGAAGAAAGAAAGAAAAGGGAACAGAGAAAGTAGATTTTGCATGCATTAGAGCTTCTACAAGTCCGTTTTGTCTTTTCCCCTGCAAAAGCCGCTTCCTTGCATCACCATACTGATTTACAGGAAAGCTACCTCGCAATAAATGGTATATTCACATGAACAGCATATGTTTGTATTGTAAAATTCAGTAGTTACACATTTATTATGAATTTCTAGTTTTTTTTATTTATTAAACTAGGCGACTCCAGCCAGCCTTTTGGCAACTTCGCCACCTATTTACAACACAGTACACATACATAACTCCTCTGGCAAGTTGAGCCAGACCAGGAATCTACTACCTAGCATTCTGATCCAGCATTCCTATGAATTAGAAGTTCTTTTTCTATGATGATAATAAGCCCAATTCAAATGCAATTGTAACGAATGACGAATACAATACATCAAATGTCAGTTCCGGTATCCAGGCCAATAAATGTAATAGCTATTACCAATAAACGCAAAAATTCAGTCCACCTTACATGCACACGCACAAAGATTCACATAGGAGACAAGGAATGGAATCCAGCGCTCGTTAAGGAGAAATCAATTTGACTGGAACGCGATTTTGTATAAATAGTTGTCGTACCTGGGATATGAAACTGGCAATTGTCATTTCTATAGCCGAAGGAAAAAGGGTGTCAACTTCTTATGACGAAATAAGGAGCTCTTGACCTGTAACTAATGTTAGAGATGGAGAGGAAGAAACTAGATGGTTTAAGAAGATTCTCAAACCGAAAAAAAGTGATAAGATGCTCTGTAAGTTTGTTTAAATGTACTTGAAAAAGGAAAACTCCCATAACAACCACCAAAACAACAGTAAAAACACTGTCATTTTTGTGCAGTGTTCCGAGGTACCGTGGATTTCTTAATCTTATAATTCTGTCGCGTTCTAATTAATACCTTTATAAATACGAAGGGGAGAGTTTCATAATTCTCGCCTTCTTAATTCCGCTATTTAGTGAATCAGACTTTATTATGGAAAGATGGAGAGCTTAAAATATTATACGGTACATAGGTTATCTTGTCATCCATAACTGATAATTAAAGGAAAAGAAGACTGGATAAGACTTTTGTCCAAGCCCTGGAGTGTGCAGTGAAATTTCTGAAACTGGTTTAAGTTCGCAATAATAATAGTAGAATGGTTTTGAGGGATGCTGAAAAACAGCGGAACACGCCCCTCTTTATCATGCTCCACTTCATCACTCCCTATAACAAAATAACCGTGGTTAAATATGGTTAGTTTGTTAAATATGGTCACACATTTAAAAATTTTATGGATTTTGGGAATAACAAGTCTGATGGAAGATGTGGGATACCGGGGATTCGGGGAAGTTTTACATTTCCTACAGATGATTCATTTTATTTAATGATTTTTAAATACAGTACATCTTTTCCGATTCTTAATAACTAAAAATACCATATAACCAGAGGAATCTATTATATGGAGACAGGTATGTATAAGTTAAGCTGTTATATATTTGTATACATGTAATATATAACGTACTATAAATTAAGTTAACATCTTCCAAGACGATTACAATAAACACACATTATTCTCAATAGGGCATGCATCTTGAAAATGATTTATAGAAATTATCCCACAGTGTCCACCTATTCTATTTTCCATCCGCAAGTGTCACAACATCACACTATCAGAACCATGGAGCATCTTGTAAGAACCTTTCTGTGTGCTTTCCTTCGACAAAACAAAATCTACTAAAATTCCACATATAGTGAAATTTTAGACCATTTTGATAAGACCAAGAAGGAGGGGACCCAAGATTTATGAAAAGATGTTTCACACCTGTAGCTGGTCTTCGCGGATAGCGCAGTGGTTGTAATCTCTGTCCTCCCACACAGTGTAGAAGAAGTCTGAGTTTGAATCTGTCAAAATGACGCTAGAAATTTCTGATGTGTTTTCTCAACATGGCTGAAATAATCGATCTCAGGTGAGGGTTATATGCTTTCTCTTTATTCCCGAAAATTGGTTTTAACGTCCACCGAACAACAAATTGGTTCAAGAATTCACGCAATTACAGATATGATATATGGACAGTTTTTGTTGCTTTGGCTCTTAGCACACGCCTAGTCTCGACAGCAAAGTTAAAATTGTAAGGTTCTCTCGACCGCACAGAAGAGTATTGGAGAAAATTTTGAAGCTAAGGTATACGTATTTTCTGCTATTTCAAAGAAAAGATTAAGGGCCGCCGTTCCACTCTGCTGAACAACCACAGTGGTAAGGCTTCCTCCATACATTGAAGAAATAGCAGATCCCACAGAAAAGAGAAGGCATTAAGAAAACCTTGATTTTCCAGCAAAGTAGAGCTAATCTGTATTATCACTTATGAGGTGTGGTGGGTTAGCAATGAAATGTTAGAAATAAGATGGATTAGGCGAAGTTGTCCGCGAACGTGGCAATCCTTCCATTACCTCTGATGATAAATCACAGTGCGACGTGAGGCGGAAATCCTTTAATGGAATTCTTTCATTGTAATAATCTTAGAGAAAAATTAACACTATTTACGATAATCCTGTAGATTATTCATAATTAGGTGCCCCATTTAAAATTTTTGAAAAATCACGTTACAGCCGTTTTAATTTTTGAACACAAAATTTCAGTGTAAGCTCTTTGGTTCCCAGAATGATGTTGACAAAGTTTTCAATAGCCGCTTAAGAGAATCCTTTGGCAAATTTTCGAAAAACACTGCAGATAAAGTTTACAGTTGGTCCAAATTAGGGTATTTTTAGTATGGGCATTTTCCTTAGTGTATCCCTATAGACCTGTTGCATGAAGTGAAATCACTACGCTTGGCCAATCACTCCACCAGCTTTTGTCGCCCGATCCATGCTTCTGCATGAAAAGTGGGTAATCAACCAACTACGATCTTCATTCGGGAAGTACAGAGGAAGCACTATTACCTCAAAAGCCCTTTCATCTACGTTGTCCCACCCACAAATTTTAAGGAAAGAACAAAGTTTTGAAGCATTTTAAAGTATACTATTGCTATTCGATGAATTATCATATCGCGAAGATGAGTTGAAGCCACTTTGCAACAAATAAACAATTTTGGATAATTTCTCTTGGTTATTTTGATTGCCATTTCTTGATTTTTAAATTATCTTCGTAAGACGCATATTTTGATTCCTTCTGCAAAATTTCTTGAACTGTACGGAAACTGATTTCATTCTCTCTTATCACTTGTTTAACTGACTTATTCGTTTCCAGCAAGTATCTCTAGTTCTCAGATGTTAAGGTTTTAACTGAGTCAGTTGTTATAAAGTTTTGTTGACAAAAGATTATTTTGTTCCTTTTCATTCTATTTTTTGTTGTACTTTAAAACTGTATTTACAGACTGCTAGACTTCATACTGTCTAGAAATCTCTGCTATTTCATTGACGGCTGGCTGACAAAATACCGAAATAAAACGCAGAGCCATTTTAAGTACTCAATAGTCAATTTAACATCCAAATAAACCACCGCACATTGACCTTGTAAGACATTACTATGACGCTGTTCAAGATAAATGAATTAGAGATTTTTATTTGGTTGGATAAAAATAGCAAAGAACATCGCGTTCCAAAATCCATTACTTCAACGGTAATTTCATTTTCCACTAACTTGCAAAACTGACGTTGGAGTAGCGGTCTAAAATGATATTAACAACTGCGAATCCTTTCTTAATTTTATTTAACTGATTAAAATTTCTCGGAAATAACATAAAAAGCTTTTTCAGCTATTTGAGTAGAGGATATTTCATCTATATTGCGTCACCTGCGATGTCACTATCGCTCTTTGGATGAGCGATGGCATTCATAAAAGTGCCAGACGGGAAACTTGTCTCTAATGCAAGACCAGAAGTACCAGAATGCCGAACAAAGTTATGGTAGGTGTCAAGCGAATAGCAAATTAGGATTTATCGTCTCTCTACCTTTTCTGAAATGCAAAATCACACGATATACTTTCAAAAACAACAATTCTTTTCAGAACAACTTATCAATTTTAAATTTCTTTTTGATTGTCGCAATAAATCTGGCTTTTGTGATAATAACAAGTCATCTTCTTGCATCTTCTCTTCCCAACCTTTAGTTTATCTTTCATTTGCGCAATTATTCTGGTTTTAACGTTGATATTTTATTTGGAAAACGAATGATGGAGCTAGACAATAATATTTGTCAGAAAAATAAATAAATAAAGCGACTCTGTCATTTGCTGTTCACTTTACTCAACAAATGAAGTTTTTATAAATAACTCTTAAGTATTTCGACACATAAAACAACACAATCCCTTCTGTAAAGATTTTCCAGCAAGCTTTTGTTGTGTGCATTTGGCTGCAAAGTGTGTTAAATAGTTGATTTCGAGAAGACGTTTTTCTTGATGAAGTCTTTCATCACAATTTTTCCTTTATATCGTGGAAATTTGTATTAAAAACATAAAAATGTTTTCATTTATTGATTGAAAGTTATTGTAACATTTAAAAGATGAAAGATTCGGAATAGAAGCAAGACAAAAGTATAAAAATAAAAAGAAACCCCGCTTATTGAAAGAGCCGGAAGAAAACAAGTCTATTATTTTTGTTAAAAACGTGTGCCACAAAACTCTGACAAGGAAAATTAAGTTAATGGTTAAAATGTAATGAATCCCGAATGTTGTAACTAGAGTTTTCTTGCTTGAAGAAGATAATTACTCTTTCTTCTGATAATTTAAGTCATCGGATTACACAAATATCAAGCTGATGGACTTCTGACTCTTTTACCATAGCACAATTCAATGAGTTTTCGAAAAATATTCTCATTCTCTGATATTGTTCATTCTCTCCATTGTGTACTTTATCAAAGATTAATTTTCGCTGGCCTCAAAGAAATGTTAACTCTGCGAATTAATTAATTTTGATTTTGGGAAACTTATCTTAAAATCTAAACCTTAAGACATAAAGGGTTATAGAAATATGTCTATAACTAATAATTTTCTGTGTTAGAGACTTGTAATGCGATGCCTGATACCTTTAAAATGTATTTAGTGTATCGAGTGAATGGAATTAGTCAGTAGGGATTAAAAAAGAGAGAAGCTCGCTATAAAGGCTTTTAGAAACTTAGATATCGAGTCCTTGTTTACTTAGGAATTCAAGATTTTTCTTCAGTCTTGAATCTTTCTTAAATCTGTAACTTACTCTCTCCTTAATTCGGCCAAGACTTATAGGAACCCTGAGTTATGAAATAAAAATTGGATGTGGGTGAAATATTACCATATTATGTGGTATTATCCTTATTATCCTGTTTGAGCAGATGTGGATGCTGCTGTTTTGCATCACAAATATTTCAATAATTCAAGAATAATTCATTATTCAAGACTAAAACTCACTGGACTCAAGAATAAACAATAGACTAAAATTACTAGTTCATCAGAAGTCTCTATTACTCCACCATATCTTTATTGCTTTGAATAAATTTTTCATATTTAAATATCCATGCCTGCTATATCGATGGATGCTCTAACAAGACCGTTGAAGTTTCTAGTTGTCCAGACTATAGACCTCAGGTTGGGGGACTTTGGATACGCATCTAACTTTTGAAGTGTCAAATAAAAATTATTAAAGGATTAAATTAAGAGAATTATTATTGTGGATTTTTCCTTATCAATTGGATTCAAAATTCGCGCAACAAAGAGTTCAAGTTTTACTTTAAGCTTAGTAAACCATCTCCAGAAACACGTGAGAGATTACAAACAACTTTGGAAAAGACGCATATCGAACATTACATTTAAACTCAGTTCCATATCTATACATACCCAAATCTATGGAGGTGGGGGATGCTCGAAAATTTCCCCTTCATATCATATTAGTATAACTTCATCGAAATTATGTGGTTGATATGTTTTCAGTTCATCTGACTTCCAATCATAGTTGCTGTTATTGTCACTGAGTCTTACAACAACGGTCTGTTGTCATCAGGTTATTAAATTTTAGGAACAAACCGACATTTTCATTGGCTATCGAAATAGTTTAATTCAGCCAAAGATGTCTGATATCTGAGATAGTAATCACATTTCGCGATTTATAATTAAATTCACTTCAATATCGACCTTGGTCTTCCACTGACAGTTCTAATCTTGGAAATATAAATGCAGCTCGTTATCAGCCATGCTATTCCTCTCTCTTAATATTTATCGCGTTTTACTTTCTCTGTTTCTTGTTTCCTTAATTATATGCAGCTCCCTATTGCCACTCCTTCGTAATATTGTGCCCCTTCGTTCATTTTCACTCCTTCGTAGTTGTAAATATCAATTAACTTCACAACGAACTTTAGTAATAAATAAAATTTTCTTCGAAAGGTAATCACTATTATATAGACTGCAGTGGTAAGAATTTCGAAGAAGTAATTTATTCACAGTCTAACTAGATTAAAGTTGAGGTAAATGTACTCATCAGTTTTAATTTTTTGAATTTATTTACTGTACGAATATTTTGAAATGGTTGCGTGTTATAGCATTGTATTTTATGGATGCCGTGAAATTATCTGCATCAGTAAACGCGGTCTTGTGTTCCTAAAATAACCGACAAGTGGTAAGATAATTTTTCAATTTAGTTTGTTTTATTATCATTTTGTCATTGTAGAATGAAATTATCTTCAATTATGAGCAAACTATAATGGCTGGTGTTCTCTACTGAAGTTGAATAACTATTTCGAATTATAATTAAGGGGATAATTAAAACGAAACTTCCAGGTTGCAGTAAATTGAACCAGTGCAAAACCATCCTAAAATTTTTGTGGCCTGTCATTTCTTTAAAATTTTCTGGCAACGCTAAGCTCATTCGCTGCTTCGTCCCTCGATGCTGTCTCTTGTCGATACCATCAACAAAAGATAGTATATAAAAAAGTGGCTTCACTGATGCCATTTCATGAAGATTGATTATGTGATCTGTAATTAATTTGTAGAGCAGAGAATGAGTAAAAAAAGAACCGAAGGATGCATAATTCTTTAGCGTTCTAGGTTTGAGTTGATATAGATGATTCCGCATGGCGCGTTACGTCATTCTCCATAATTACTACACTTGATACCCACTGATATTTATCTTTTCTAACCCCCTGAAAGGAACACTCGAAGAATGTCCCTTCCCCTCATGTGAAAAGATTAAGACAGCGGCTGTGATTAAACGAGATATTTCGCAAAGAAATTCTTTTTACAAGGAATGTACTTATTGGTTCAACGCTGGAGGAAGTGCGTAGAACATCATGAGGAGTAAATTGAAGATTTAAATATGTTAATATGAAGCGTCAGTATATTTTGTCTGTAATTGCGTCTATTCTTCGATTGGTTTGCTGGATGAAAACCCAGAGTTTCTTTTTCACTCGACATGACCGATTTCCATTTATCCAATCCAGGTCCAGTGAACCTTTCATGCTAATCAAGGATATGCATGTTTTTGTTATCAAAGGGCAATGCGTTGCATGCCTGGAAAATTAATGATAGGGGATCTGTACATGTTGGATACACTTAGTAGGTAGTTTGCCTATAGTCGCTCATAGCTTCAAACAAATCTACAAACCTGTTAGTGCTCTGCCAAAGACATATCTGTGTCATAAATCTTACCATCCGATATTCCACGTCTTCTTATCCTCAGCTCTCCTTTCATCATCTTCTCTCAATCTATCAATAAAATTTTTCCTTAAGTTTCCCTCTAAGCTTCTTACTCTATGTTTCCCTCCACCACATCCTTCATAATTTCAACATGTGTCCAATTCAATCTCTTCTCTTAAAAGACCAACTCTTCTTAAAAAGTTCCTCATTTGTCACTTTATTAACTCATATTTTCTTTTTCCGTACTTCTCCATATCCGCATCTCAAAACTCTCCTATCTTCTAACATCTCCCGTTGTGGGTATCCACTTGCTTCCTTGCTCCATAAAGTACCGCGCTGCCCACACCAACTCTCTTATCCATATTTTACTTAAACTAATTTCTAAGCTCCCATACAATATTCTTCTTGTATTCTCAAAAGCTTTTTTACCCGTTTATATTCTTATCTCCCTACTTTGCTCTGCTTATTCCGTCTTTAAACTTCCTAAATACCTACGCTCGCTAACCTGCTGATCTCTCTCTCCTACTATCTAAATATTTAACTCATACTTTTCCCTCTCCACTCTCACAACACATGATGTATATTAGTCACCTTTTGGTAAAAGTTTACTAATCTTAGATGAGTATAGCACTGTTCTTGTTTTTATTTCGTTTTGTTTTGTTCTTCTATCTTTCAACTTCTTAAATACCCATATTCGTTCACAACATATCCATTCATAAATGTTTGAAAAAGCAAATGAAGACATGTACTAATGTTTTGTTTCCCAAACCATCCCCGACTACACCGAACTGTTTGATTAAAGTTTCTCCGACTCAAGAAGCAATTGCTAACTTGGATACCTTTTACGGAAAAGTTGGTTACATTTAAGGTGGTAGGAATTTATCCATTTCATCCTAGCCATTTCTGACCACTATTTCCAGTCGTAGAATTATCCTGCAGCCACTCTAAAGATGTATTATCAGGTGCTGCTGCTTCATCAGATTCATCATCATATTATTTTAAAAATTCCCTCTGATATTGCTTCTCCGAATTCTCTTATTTGATCAACCTCTTCTATAGTTTTCCATCTACCATATCTTCTAACGAAGAATTCAATTGATGTCCCTTAAAAATTTAAGTTCCCTTGTCCCAAAGATTCCAATATCTTCCAACGACAGAGAGGAAACGGTTAGCCGATATAAATTTTTTCATTTTCACTCCGAGGCGGCCATATTGGATCAGAAGAGTCCAAGATAGAGAATGCATATATATATCTTGACATCGTTGGAAAACATTAAAAATACAAAAGCTTCTACACAATAAAAACAGGAAAAATCAATGAAAAGAAAGTAGTAGATTTGAACGAAAATGGAAATTCAAACAAACAATCTGAAGATGATATTCGGACTTATCAAAAAATATATTTCAAAAATATTTCATCTAATTTTCTTTGCTTTGTGCATTTTAAGGATATTATTATCGAGAAAGAGAGGTGGGTTGGGCATTTGTGAAAAATATTACTAGACTCTGTCCTGATATCTGAGTGATTTAACAGACTTTAACATGAACTCACTGATTGGAATGTTGTTGGTGGAGGATCAGATGGCAGAGAACGACGGAGTGATATCAGAAATCGAGAAGCCGGAGAAGTTACATTCATATGATCAATAATTCAAACGTTGCCAACTTTCATCTCTAGCAGTTGAACGAAAAATTCACCTTTCCTTATATGAACACCATAACCTATATGAAAGTTGAAATGAATAAAAAGTAATAATAGCTTTGAACTAGAGAAAAAATCTTCCCGATAGTTGGTCATCCCATCTCACAAAGAAATAAAGAGTAAAGAATAAGTAAGCACCCTTACTATAACGACCATTTTACTGATATCAAGCATACAGGGAAGAAAATCAGGGCAAAAGTTTTTCATTAGTAAGATTCCAAGCTAAGGATAAGCAATTGAAAAAAGTAGTCTGAAGATTATAATGATAAAGTAAATCATCGTAGATGTAATCTATGGACTGTAAAAAATACTAATAATTTAAAAGATAAGAAGATATCCCTAGTTAAGTTCCTTTGCTTATATTCTCGAAATTCTGGCTGAGAAATTCAAAGAACTTAAGTCTGTCTCAAGAATACCACAAGAAAGTAAGTTACAAGCAGAAATTTAGGAGAAATAAAACATAACTGTGAACTGAACCTACTTACAGATGTATGAGAAGGAAGTAAAGTTTTAAGATGTACGATAATTATATAGTACGTTAATTAATGAAGTTTATAATTGTGAACAAGAGTAGCACTGTTCAATCAGCTCCAACGATCAATTATGTAATACCAATGGAGATTAGTTTACCAGAATAGCCAGTTCCTTCCCTTCTGTATCAGCCACAATTTGGAAACTTAATAATTGACTAATTGTTCCTAGTGGGAAAGATATACGTTTCGAGCACATCCCAGATGATATATAAGTCATGTGGAAAGGTAATAGTATCTTATGCCTTAAGAAAATTACTCTTTTAATGAGTAATAAATGAAATGTATAATATAGAGTATTGCGTCGATTTTCTAACTAGCCAAGAGATTGTGATAATTATAGTGTGGATAAACGGAAATTAAGGATGTAGATTGTTTTCAAAACGACCACCAAAATGTTAAATGATAGAGGGGTCCATCTGTAATGCTGCTATATGTTGAGACTGTTGATCACGAATACCTTAAAAATTTTATACAATTCTAAGCTGGTCAGATTCGGAACGAAGTAAGACGCGTGGGCGTAAGAAGCAAGAACTGCGTGGTGGAAGAGATTAAATATCTTGATTGGGATGATAAAGTACTATTTATAGAACTGCAGTGTCCCCATTAGTGCTCTTATCACAAATGAAAGAAATAACGGGTCCATCTCTTCTCCTGGTACGAATGATTGAAAGACACGAATATTGTTTCAAGAAATGGCTGGAACACACTGGAACGACATCAAATCCATTCACTAGAAATGATAAAGAAGTTCTTTCTCTGGCACTCTAACAATTCTCTCTCTCTCTCTCTCTCTCTCTGAGCAGTGTGATTCCAAAATGTAACATATCACGCCAACACGCAATTGCTCTTTGGAACAAACGGAATTAATTCTTCTGTCATTCAATATTAGGACTATTTTAACCATTGAGAAGGCCTCGGTAATAGAGTGGAAGAAGATAATATCTGCGGTATCTCTCCGAATATGACGGAAGTGAGACAATCCGAAAAATAACGATATTTGTTGGTCAAAGATGTGGAACTGCTATATTTATGGAGTATTGTTTTCGCTGAAAGACAGTTGCGTCATAACCTAGTTACTTAAGTCACTCAGGAGTTACAGAATGTCTCCAATTATACTAAAAGGAGTTCGTTGTTCTCACCAATGGTGATAAACGTATGGAAAAATGAGTCTTGGAACAATAAAGACTCGTCTACTGTACTTAGTATACGCTCAGTGATCACTGAATTATGACCACCCCAGTCGTAATGGACTATGACACATAACACGCACTATAAAAAGCCGCAGTAGTAATTTTCATTTGATAGTGCAAGTCAAAGTGATAAAGCAGCAGTATTGGACATAGTAAAGATATCACAGAGTTTCAAACGGGCATGATTGTGGGAGCTCGTGCGTCGGGTGCTTCCATATCGGAAACAGCATTAAAGTGCTGTTTAATTGATTAAGGTGCACAAAGAATGGTGCAGAACGGGTCAAACCACCTCTAGCCGACAGAACTGTAAAGGATTACGCAACGTAGAGGTTCGTTGTGAGCGAAGGCTAAAGCCTGTTGTAAGAGTTCAATAGCAAGCCATTGTGCGAGAGTACACATTGGAATACAATATGGGAAACGCAAGAACAAATCCGAAATGACAATACGCCACACACTTAGACATATGGGATTCCACAGCAGAAGACACAAGAGACACCCTCTCTTCACCGCTGATCATCGTCGACGGCGAATTCTGTGGTGACAATAACACACTGCTTGGATACTTGGAGGACTGGAAATGAGTGAATGGTCGGATGAGTCCAGATACCTGGTGCAACACGCTGACAGACGCTTTCGTGTGTGGTGCAAGCAATGCGAGTTCATAGATACATCATGCATGGTGCCGACTATCCAGGCAGGTGGCTGCGGTTGCTTAATATTGGACACGTTTCGCTGGCAAGAACTGGGACCCCTGTTGCGTATGAACCAACGTTTCTCTGGTGAGATCTACCGACAGTTCTTAAGAGACCATGTGTATCCACGGGATCTTCCATGACGATAATGAGCCGTGTCATCGGCCCAGCATTGTGCAGAGTGGTTCTAGGAACCCTGAAGATATCACTCATCGTGATTGGCCTCCAAATTCGCCTGATCTCGATTCAATTGGACACCTGTGATATGTTTCGGAACGGGGAAATGAGACGTATGGACACGCAATCGTCATCTGTTCAGACACTGTGGAAAGCTTTTCTGGCTGCATGGCTGCAATGGACGTCTTCAGACATCTAGTGGAGTAAATGCTTAGGAGAATAATGGCTATTATCCGAGCGAACGGTGGCCCAACATGGTATTAAGTAGGTGGTCATCATTCAGTGATCATTCAGTTTATACTAAGAGAGACGGTCAGAAAGTAAGTTTAAAGGATATACACTTCGTAGCTACTTTTTAGGAGCATGAGTTGATAGCATGATGGACCGTCTTTGGCCGGAACCACTGCTCTAACACGACGTGGCATGCATTAAACAAGTTGTTGAAAAGTGATGAGGATTATTAGACCATTCATTTAACAATTCTCTTCTTAACTCCTGGGTTGACGTAGGCAGAGAATTGTGCTGATATAGAGGCCTTTCCTGTTCATCTCAACGATGCTCAGGCGCTGCGGATGGTTGCATTATCATCTTGAAAGTACCCATGTCCATGGGGGTAAACGACGCGCAACATTCTGTGATGTACCTGATATGCAACAATTTCTGGGGATATTCGATGGTGTTTATGATGTCCTCCAGTGGGATCAGGAGACCAAGAGTTGGTCAAGAAAGCAGGTTCCACATTGGAACGCTTCCTTAGCAGCTTGGACTTTTAGTGCAACAGGATGATTTTCTTGCCTCGAGTAGTTTCCTGCATAATAACACTTTTCAATTGGTGCTGAAAAGGTGAAATCGGAATTCATTGAACCACGTGACTTTCTTTCATTCCACTAGTGTCCAGTTTTTACTCTGCTGACAGGAACGTAGCTTATTTTCTAGTTGGCCTCCGAGAAAAGATACTTCCACCAGTTTTCGTAGTTCATTATCTGTAAGGCGCTCTGAGATTAATTATTTTAAGACCATACTATGAACAATGCAGAGAACTTGCACTGCCATCCAACTACTTCTCGACATAGTGTTCACAAAGATTGAGACACTTTTCATATCAGGGATGAGAAGCTCGTATCTTTTACGTTCAGCTATTATTGCATTGCAGCCAGGTTGTCATTATTTTGAAACCAACCTGTGGCCACGAATATTTTTGTTCAGACGTCAGACGAAAGATGCTAATCAGTAGAATCTTTTTTTACTCTGAAAAAGGACTATATACTATATACAAATTAGGACTATATACAGGATGCACTGATATTTTCCCCAGTGCAGTGTGGCTTGCAGTTCTTGCTGTAGTGAGGTTATCCTTCCTTTCATATAATTTTTACTTTCTTGTAGTCAAAAACCCAATTTCATTAAGGACCCAATGGAATAATGCTCCAAGGTTCTTGGACCATTGTTTCAGTCCAGCAGCTATGTTCAACTGATTGGTACATACACAATATGCGGCAGATAACAGGTGAATCGACATGCAGTTTTACCTACAGTGATTAACGAATTCCTCCGAAATAACTGCCATAAGTGTGGGTCCATCGGTTACGAAATGTCAACTGTATGGGTACCTCTGGCATTACTATGCCGTGAAGAGAACAATCGTATATTACTCTTCATTAAAGATTCAATTATGTTCTAAATATGCCACATAACGCTGACTTTCTGAGCTGTCGATTCTATATTAAATTGTCTTGCAGTGTTCTCTGAAGTTCCGTGTTGGGATGCGTTAAATGTTCACAATGTTTCTACGAGGTATTTGACCTCTCTCTCTCTCGCTCATTCTTTTGTCCTGTCCTCCATCTTTTTTATTTCTTAATTAATCACAATAGATAGCGGCGCATATATTGTACATCTTCAACTGATTCTCCACTGCTTTTAAATTCTGCTGACAATATCGAAGCAGAAGAAGAATCGGAGAAAAAGTTGCCAATTATTCTTCAGAATTTGTTTAACACGTTTCCACCTTCTTTTGTTTAAAAACTTTTATCACCAATTGACCTTGTTGTTGTTGTTGTTTTGGTTTTTAGGAGCATTAGCAATAAAGCCATATTGCTCCGGGCTATGCGGTGGTCATTCCCTGACCTTTCCTCATCCTCCATATTTGGTGGTCACGGGCTCGAACCCGGTCTAATCAAGAAGCGTGTGCTACGCACTGCTGCTCCTTCCCACCTGGCTACGGAGGCGCCAATTGACCTTGAGTTATTAAGACAATAATTCCCCTTTTGAGTTATTAAGACAATAATTCCCCTTTTGAGTTATTAAGACAATAATTCCCCTTTCACATAACCAAAATCGCATAATTAAAAATGTAGCCGAGTGGTCAGGAGCGGGAGTGCAGTAGCACAAGCTCTTTGAGTAGGCCGGGGTTCAAGCCCCTGACTGCTAAATACGGTCGATCTGCCAAGCTGCACTGGGCCAGCGTGGCAGATTATGGTCCATTTCCCTCAACGTGAATTGTTGAGGAGGCTTCCATCCTGCAGTGGATTGATAATGGCTGCATTTTACCAGATTGAGCTTTAAGAAATTTAATTTTATGTGCAGCTATTTCTGAAATAGCTGCACAAAAATACGCATCAAGGAGACGAAGTAAGTGGAACCCACTGATCACGATTCTCTTGTTCGTGTTCATGGTATTTAAATTATGCAATTTCAGAGACTACTCGTTTCTTTCTCGCTTGTCCTTCAAATATTGCTATAATGGTTCCATGAAGGCAGTAAGGTCCGCTCGTTTATTCTTAATTGCTCTTAACAGATGAGATGAATGCCCAATTTAAAATAAAATTGGCATTTACCAGTCCGCTGTCTCAGACTAATCACTAGTGGTATTCCGATATGTGTGCTTAATTATTGCCCAAAGCAAATAGATGCCAAACTTCGTGTACTATTGTAATTGTCTTTTTGCGTCAGCTACTTGGACCAATTACTGTAACAGAGCACACGTTCTGCCAATAGTACATGGATCAAGTTTCTAATCACACTGAGGGAGTGTAGCACGCATTAAATGGAAGAGTCTTCTTGTTACTTTTGTCTGCTCCTAAGCGTTGACATCTTAGATGTGGTCAAAGTTCGTGTTATTCACATGATTATGCCTTTAATTGGGAAAACGAACATGTGGAGGAATTAAGTGACACTGCTGCGAAATATATCCTCGATGTAACACAGGGTTAAGAGGGAGCAGCTGCTTGGAACTCATCGAAGTATTACCTCAGAAGTGGCGCTGTGCTTCACAATGCAATAAGTCCAGCTTTCTTTTATCTTTCCTTAAATACAAAACAGTCTGACACAATTGAAGAAAGGTCAGAAATTTTTCGTGTAGGTATTAGAACTTTTTGGACAGATTCTTTTATTTTTAAATGGCATAGTTTTTTGGTAAATTTCAAATTTCCGGTGAGCAGTGGTGATACTTTTCTGTTCAAATAAACGTAGGTGGGAATGTGCCGATCATATGGAGTTTGTTTAATGTAGTGTGGGCGATGTAACAGAATACGCCTTTTCATAGTCGAAAAAATCGAGCAATCTCTCTGGGGATTATTTCTCCATACTCTCAAGAGTAATGTAGATGGTGTGAATTTAATGAATGAACTAAACTTCAAAAAGAATTAAAGGTAGCCTAAAACTGTTCAGGATTTCGCGATTTAAATGTTAAAAGTTGACATTTTGATTCTCATATTGAATCACGCGAATAAAATGAGCAAATATATCTTTGGTGATAGTAGGATTGGTGGAAGTGAAAGATGCTGCATTCATTACACTTCAATCATCAGAAATAATAACGGCAGACTCTTATGAACACTAAATAAACCTCTCACACATTAAAAACCTCTGGAATTATTAGTTAAAATATAAATTAGAAACTTTTAAAACACATGAATGATGTGGAAGATAAAGGAATTTGTTTAAATATCTGAAAAATTTTCAACCGCTATTGAGTAAAGTCTAATCACCAACATTCTTATTCTGTAAAAGCATAGAAATAGAAATGCGCGTGTAAAGTGAACGTCAGACTTAAGGGAAGGGGAATTATATTTTGCTAATTAAGTGGAAAAGGAGTGCGGCACAATGTAGTGAATTATTTCACAATTACCTGTTCTTACTGGTTACTTCAATTAAGTCAGCCACTCTTCGAAAACTACCACCTGTGGGGTTTTCAAGTCACCGCTTTTCAGCTCGTTCTGCCCTTTGTGTCAGAGCTATTGTTTCTGCTAAGCGTATCTTTCCTATTCAAGTATATTCAATAGAGAGAAAGCCAGAGAGAGAGAGGGAAGAAGGATATTATTAAAAGCAGCCACTACACTGCCATTTATTTATATTTTCGTAATAATTTGCCTTTCAAATGACTACTCCACCTTGAAAACAAACAAGCAAAAAACAGGCAAAGAAGAGACAGAATAAGGGTTAAACAAAAGGCAGAAATCTTTTTAATTACAAGACATCATTGATTTTTGTTGTGTAAGTAAACTTGATGTGAACTTTACACAACGAACATCGTATTTACCCCTTTTCCAACATCACTTTAAGGGGATCTTGGACTGCCTAGTGACGTTTCTACAAGTAGAAGAAGTGAAGAAGGGTATGATAATGTCTAGACCAATGTCTTGTTGGCTGTATTTAACTTCGTGACGTTAGATCATTTTCATTTCAAAATATTTAATTTTTTCATTTATGTAATCTGCATACTAGATGAGTTCTTTAGCTGGTTTAAAAATGGTCTGAACTTCCTACGTCTTTTATCTTTCTCAGTCAGGAAAATTAGTTTTAGCTCATAGCGGATAAGACATTTTTCACGCCAGCTGATTTTCTATGTATTTTAGATTTAAATTTATGTATTTTGCGTATAATCCAATGTCATAGGTCTACGAAATTTTATCCTCAACTGGATACTCTCTGTATTTTAGCGATTTTACATTATATCGAATTATAGGATATAAAATCAGCAAAATGAAAGTGAATGTATACAAGTTCCAGGAGGTGTGCGTCATTCGATCTACTTCTGTTTATTCTTTAGTGGAACGATCTCTCGACTGTATTTCAGCCTGCTAATGCTGAGTGGCACATTAACAGATTGAATCTCTATGTTGACGAACTTAAAGCGTCATCCATATCTCTAAAAAGCAATCGATATTTTGTCCACGGAAAGGAACTCCAAACTTATCTTGATTCTCTTTCACTTAACTAAACTCAATAAAAATAATGTATTTATAAACCATGAAATGCAAATTACGTTACTTCTGTTCCAGTTGAGCAGATTGACTGTTCGATTTGAAATTTTCTCGTTGCATCCAGAAGCACCGTTAAGGACTTATAAGTCTTGTCAATTATCTAATCATATATCAGACTTCCAAACTTTTCGATTTAATTAAGCATTTCATCTCAGATTTTAAGAGCGATAACGTCGTAATCCTTTTCTAAAAGTGACTTATATCCCCGCATTTTTACTATTTGTGATATCATCTGCTCTGGAAATGGCAATATATTCTCCAAAGACATAAATGAATTCAAATCAAATTCGTTAAATGCTTATGCTATGGAAATCATCTTGTCTTTTACCGGCCAAACTACGATCCCTTTGCGAACCTTTCATCTATAGTCCAGAAGGTAACTTCCATGGCCACTTTACGTATGCAATATGAAAAACGCCATCTTTGATTCTCCATCTCTTATAGGGAAATACTTTTCACCATAACCCCCACCGCCATCAAATTTACTCTTCACTGCCTGTCCTCCATACTCACCATTAACTGTCAACCATCTGTTCTGCTCCCTTTAGGCAATCTTTGTTTAGCCTTTTAAATTTTGTTATAAAATTCAATATGTCCTCTAAATTTTCTCGCCTGAGTTTCAAATTTTCAGTGCCCTGCAAGTATATTACAGTGTTCCATCATATCAGCATCCATCAATGCAGCGTATATACATCAGTATATCATAAAACTATTGGAATTCGGCTTAAAATGAAGATGTTAGAGCTTTCAAAGTGAGCAGACCGAGAGAAATACACTGATGCCTATTTCATCTCCTAGAAACTACAGAATATTTCAATCACGCGTACATTTAAATCTGAAGCAGACCAGACATTTTCATTTTGACATTTTTCCAGGGAAGGATACAGCGAGACCAGAATGAAAAACATGATATATACCGAATTGGAGGGAGGAACTCGAACATTTTACTGCGCCATTTCAAGGTCATATTATGATATTCTATGGGGACTCAATAACTCGTAATCCTATGAAATATTTTCCAAGGAATATTATTTGGCTGTTTTAGAATAAACAAAAAAAAAAAACCACCAACATATATGTAAATTAGCATGGAACGAAATCCATTGATTCATCAGTCGGAAGAAAACTGAGTGGTAACATGTGAAGAACGGGAATTGGAATGCGTAGAGCGCTGACCTTTTATTGGCCACTGATTGTCAACAGAGGTAACTTTCGCCTTATAACACTCCAGTCAAAGAAACGAACAAATTTCTTTGGCTCCTGCCAAACTCGTCGCAATATATGTTCAAAAATATCTGAGGTTATTACATCGGACGTGAACGTTTGGATGATATGACGCCCGCAGGGTTAGCCTTCTTTCATCTTTTCCATGACAGGTGCACCGTTACAACGTACGAAAGATCCTCGACTGCGGCTTTAATTTTCGTCTTGTTTTCTGCTGAAAATGTGTGCATTCTTTTCTATCTATCTGTACGATGTTACCAAAAGTATCGGAAAGCTAAAAGGAGATACAACAACGGATTACTGATCAGACTTGAATTCGGTGCAAACCTCTTTCGGCCTGTAATAGAGCGAGCAGTCTTCGCTGAACGTTTTTCTTCAATTTATGACGAAAATATCTTTCCACATTTCTTTATTGACACAGACATCTGATCGTCCATCATATAAAAATATTGCCTGTCACTTTGATTGCATTTGACATGGCCACCTCTATGGAGGTAACGTCAAGTGTCTAGATACATCAAATGCTATATTTTACTTATTTTTATTGGTCCTTTGGTGTCACAGTTACTTGCATCTTCAGTTTCCATGCACCGAGCTTTTAATAAGACTTGAACATTATTATTGGAACTAGCAGCAAGTCCATTAAAATCCCTGGGACTTCGAATACTACGAGTATTATTATTCGAATATTATTACCATCCTAGATTCAAATACAAGATCCCTCGTGGGCAGCACAGTTGTTATAATTGCCATCCTCCCCACTCCGGTTAGAAAAGACCCGAGTTCGAGTCCCGTCGGCGACGTGAGGAATTTTTATGGACCCTTTTCACAATGCGGCTGAGTGAATCGGTCTCAGACGAGGGTAGCATGGTTTTATCTCCGGTAAACTCGAGTTTTAATTCCAGCAGACTGAAAATCGACCAGAAATCATACGCAATTTACAGACAATATACACGGTGCAATATGGCCTTAGTTACTGATGCTCCTAAAACCTACAGCAACAGCTTAAATGCTCTTTAACATTATTGATTTATTTTTCTCGGATAGAGGCCATGAACGGTCTCGTCTCAGGCTAGCAAGATGTGGGACTTTACATCAAGGATGATACGCATGCACAGAGGAAGCTGTGTAATAAGATAAACATATAGAATTGAAAGACAACAATTGGTGACTACAGTGGTATCAGACAGTTTTTAAATTCTATACAGTGGGGCCAACTGATGATGTTACTAGCAGCAAATTCTAAATCGGAAGCATTTTGCCAGAAGTTTATCAAACTTTAACAGAGTGCTTAATGATTTTGTAATAACTGAGAGCAAATTGGAATAGAAATTGGAGGCGGCTGGATTTCAGGAAAGCTTTTGACACTGTTGCGCATGGAAGACTATTGTACAAATTGGAGCAATATGGTGTTAAGGGCAAGTGCTACAATGGATAAAAGGGTGGTTGAGTGGCAGAAGACAGAGAGTGGTAATCAATGGACGCTGCTTTCCGTGGATTAATGTTATTAGTGGAGTCCCGCAGGGTTCGGTGTTGGGTCCACTGTTGTTTTGTATATTTCTTAACGATATTGATCAAGGTACATCAGGCTTAATGTCCAAGTTTGCAAATGATACAAGGGTTGGCAGGGTTGTTAATGACACTAAAGACAGTATGCTACTGCAACAGGATCTAGAAAAGTTGGACAGATGGGCTGAGGAGTGGCAACTGAAGTTTAACATCGACAAATGCAAAGTACTGCATATGGATAGAAATAACCCGAGAGAAACGTACCAACTGTGTGGTACTATACTTAGGGTTGTAGAAAATGAAAAAGATCTGGGAGTGATTGTGTAGTCAGATATGAAATTTTCAGAGCAGTTCAGATAGGCTGCGAGAGCAGGTCATGGGGTTTTGTCATGATGCACAGGAATTTTTGCAGTAGGGAAAAGGAGCTGATTATCCCTTTGAATAAGGCAATGGTCTGGTCACGCCTTGAGTACTTCGCACAGGTCTGGAGGCCTCATTTTAGGAAGGATGTTGGGTTGTTTGAGCGAGTACAGAGAAGGGCAACAAGATAATCCTTGGCATTTACTGCCGTGAAGGGAATTTGTCACTCACCATTGTAACATTTTATTTAGTATGGTAGGACAAATAAAGATTATTTATTTATTTATTTATTGTTGAGGTCAACGAAGGGGTGGCCTTATCAAGAAAGGCTTAAGTTCTACAAATTTCAGCGTCTGGAGACTAGGTACCTGAGAGGTGATCTGATCGAGGTGTATAAGGCCTTGAATGGGTTGAGCAGGCTCAATGCTAATGGGATTATTCCTCTTGCTCAGATTAAGAACCTGAGGGGCATAGATTCAAATTGAGGAAAGACCGTAATAGAATAGATGTGTGGAAATTTGCTATTAGCCAGCGGGTAGAGGCCGCCGTAGCCGAGTGTCAGGCGCGTTGGTGCATAAATACGCGTGCCTTGAGTGACCGGGGTTCAAGCTCGAGTTGATTGCTGGAATAAACTTCCATCTGTTGTTGCTGAAGCTGACAGCTTAAATAAATTCAAGGAGGAACTGGACAAACGTTTAGAGGGAATGGATGTGTGAAATGTTTTTTTTTTCGGCTGATGCTACATAGGCTTGCCGTCTTGCATCACATGCCTCTACTACTACTACCATAAGTTCGGCATTCCCAAGGTGATTTAATCATCGGTGATGAAAGTTTTAAGTAAATTGAAAGAGAAATATATGAAGCTGAGTAATGATACAGCAGTGAAGAAATAGATTCGGAAGGAAAATGCTGCTTCGCAGCAGATGGATGGTCTTCAGGCAAAGATGATAGGAGTTAGCTTCAGAATTAGACAATAATGAAAATTGCAGAAAGTGTTTGTTTCCTGTTATTGTTGGGTTTTTAGGAGCATCAGCTACCTAGGCCGTATTGCTCCATGTATATCCATGTTAAAAAACCATGTTATCCTCTCCTGAGACAGACTAACTCAGCCACGTTGTGTGAAAAGGCTCATAAAAATTCCTCACGTCATCGATGGGACTCGACCTCAGGTCTTTTCTACCCAGTGTTGAGAGGACCGCGATCCTACCAACTGTTCTATCAACGAGGAGACGAGAGGGGAACAATATTTTCTTAATAGAGATAGACTTAAGATGTTTTTGTAGATAAGAAATAACAGAAGAGGAATAGGACGTCATTAATATCCAAAGAAGTTCATAATTATGTCTGTTATTTTCTATTTCCAGCCTTAAAAACTGAAACTACACTTTTGAAATTATTGTCCTTTTTAGAACGATATCAAAAATAATCCAAAGTAGGCTTCTTATTTAGTTGGAATGCTCTATTCATGAAAAATGAAAACTTGTGATCAGCTAAGATAATCAACCAAACCAACGGAAAAAAAGCTACTAACCCAGCATGCATTAAATGGGTGTACACTTTAAATCTTTGAGCTGTTTTACTATCAATATTTCAAACGTTGCTTTTAAGAATGGGACCGAATATTAGCGAAAAGTAGAATTTTAAAGATAATGTTGTTGTCCATTGCAGATCTTAGACGAACTTCAACCATTATTGTAAATATTTTGCGCAATAATTTTCAATAATTAATGCACATCTAAAGTGTGCTTTGCTCATCAGTTGTCTCTCATTTTAACATCATTACAATATGTTTTCTTAAAATTTTCGTTCATTAATAAAAAGAGCTTGAGAAATACATAAATATTACAAATATTAATCCGTTCATTTTCATCATAAATTTCTTAGAAATTTTCCTCTTTGAAATATTAAAATAAATAACGTACTTTACTCCTGCCCACAACTTCTGCTCGATGCTTAAAGTTTCCCTAACTTGTTAAATGTGCTACGAACTTGTTAGGATATTCAAACAACTGAAAAACTCGAAATTGATCCGCTTTCCAGTACAATGAATTTCAATCAGTTCTCTTAATAGACACTTTACATTGCTTGGAAGCTTTTGTTGAACCTAACTCGAAAAGAAAGCTGTTATCTATTGAGGAAAGTTTCCACCGATTGGGGGATGGAAAGAGGAGGGAAGGGAAAACGAGGGTGCCATTAACACGTTCGATTGAATTAGAGCTAAGGCTCATTGCTGAAAGTTTAATTTATTTATAAAAGAAAAAAAAACTCCAACGTTTGCTGAAAGGTGAGATGGAATCGAACGAAATAAAAATATTTTATTTTTCAGTTTGTTGGAGACCCAAAGATTTATCCTTTTTTTCTGTTTGAAGTATGCACCATTCTCCAGGATACTTTGGAGGTTTGTTTTTACGTTGATGATGTATTCGAAATAATACAAGGGAAGGGCGTGAATCGACCTATATGAGTATGGATTCATCTTAAAAGTTTTTACAACCAAATCAGATATTTGAAATTTTTACTGCGATTTCTTTTCTTCTAGAACTTCGTTATTACGAAAAATGAGATTTCTTGGGAATAAAAGATTCTCATTCTTAAAGAAAATAAAAGCCTTATGGAAAAGGAGAAAAGCACCGCTTTGGACATTTGTCATTATTCTGTTTCAAATGCTATTATGCTAGTACAATAATCGACCGATGGTTTCATCCATCGATGCTTCTTATATCTTGTTTCGAAAATTGATCGGTATTGCAAAGCCTAAGTTGTAATTTTTGGTGAGGAGAAGGAAAAGACGAAAGTAAAATAATAGATGGAGCTGTCAGAGATGTCAAAGATGGAGCTGTGATTTGTTATTGACAAATCTGACTACGATTTCAACGTATTGCGAAATAACTATTGAGTCGTGTATTTGGAGTTCCTGAATTTTTTTAATATAAGAATTATTTGGATTTCTTTTTTATATTTTCGATATTAGATTTCTTCCATCCTGATTATGAGGGATGTACACATTGCGCATTGTTTCTGAAGTTTCAAGTTCGTGTTAAACTCGTATTTGAAAATATCAGAGAGATATTGGTTAACTTCAAAAATAACAGTTACTCCAAAAACGATAATGCGTTATACTCATTGCAAACAGTTCATCTCTTGCTTGTGTAGAACTGCTGTATCTTGTTTGGATTAGCTCGCAATTACAGACGGTGGAACTCCATTTTGCTTCGCCACAGAATTCAACGAGCTGTCCAAACACAAGCTCTGTTTGTCGAGTCCGCTTCGGATATTAATCTGTGGAATTTAGATGGAACAGACATTAATAGCGTTCTTCAACAGGTCTTGCGAAGCTCGCCTTAACAAAAGAGTTAATGGAGCTTTTCTTACGACAATTTTTCTCATCTTTCACGTTCTCGTAGTGTCCGAAGTGTTCCAGCAATTTCATTCCCTTCTTTTGAGGCCCGCAGGCTACGAGAATTGATCTAAGGGCTGATTTTTTCCTTATTTTTTCATTCTAGACAGTGTGGTGTTGTGACGCTGTCTAGAATGAAAATGTTTTATTGAGTTCGTGGATACCATGACGACAGTAGGAAACATTTCCAGCCTGTTTTTCGTTTTTCTATGGGCTCTATTTGCTTTTTGGAGCCTAAAGTAGAGGTCACTGATGCATATTGATGTGCTTGTGGTTATGAGCCGCGTACGTCTCTTGATTAATATGTATCAGTCCCACACATAACCCTATTTCCAGTTAAAAGCACCTTCTGTCATACTCTTAAAAATCTTCATTTATTGGAAATGCAAAAGGGTGATTTTATTTCAGTAATATTTCCTGTAGCTGTAGGATTAAATCGTACTCTGTATCTGTTTATCATATTCGCATTTTTGTATGTTTTTTACACAAAGAATGTATCGTGTTGCATTTTTTGTATTCCAAAGAGTTAGGTTCATTAGTCCTGTGTACCACGTTATCCACTGAGGGCGTGGACTGAATGTTTTGGAGATTTTTACAAAAACACAGGCGTCAATTGCCATTTATTGATATTAATAGACTTACAATTGGTTTTCACTTTTCTTAACTATTCCGAAAACCAAGAAATTCGTCAGTGAACGCAAACTGGACTCCATTTTTATATCAGTGTAGCCTCACTTACATCAATTTTTGATTAAACAGGGATGGCAAAAAGTGCATGAATGGAAGGGTGGGAAGTGGGCGGGGGATGCGACCCGAAAAGTTTATGGTTTGAGTCCCCCGCTGACTGCAGGACTTTTCCAGAGGTTTTCTTCCAGTAGCGAGACAACTTTGGTCCCTCTGCTAGTTCTTCTTTATGCGATGAAGTATCTCACGCCCTTATATCCATTTATTTTTCTATTTTTTATTTTCTGGACTTGGTTCCCAGCATCCCTTCTTGCACGCTCTTCCTACAGCATCGAGTAAAAACAAGCCCTGGTTGGCACACCACATAATAACGGACGTCACGAGCGTGTCCCAACACCTAAGTGTGTTTTTCAGCGGCAGAGGCAAATACCCATTCGGAGCAGGCACTTTGTAGATGCTCAGAACCAGATAACGGCAATCCACAAGTGGCTCCACGTGCCCGGCTCTCACGCTAACCTGGACTGGTAACGATCTACGGCTGAACGTTTACTTACCGGAACTAAAGCTTGTCGCTACACAGCCATTGCTGCAGCATAACACCATGTGCACAAGTCACACGCGCACTTCGTTAAATTAACGAAGACGTAACGAGTATGCTTGATGCTTCTCACGCCAAAGGCCTGGTTTGCATGGCTGACACATGTACGACTTGCTATGCAATGGAATAGCAGAGTTAATCCAAAGGATTAGATTCGCAACCCTGTCGACACATCAATCATCATTATACACCATGTTTCAATATTCGTGTTCCTGTCTCTCTCTCTCTTTGTTTCTATCTATTTGTTTGCATGTATATCTATCGATTTTCAGCCAATCATTTTGTTCTTTTGTCTATTCCTGTCTTCCTCATCCTCTTTCTGTCTGTCCTGCTCTCTATCTTTATGCCTCATCCACTTTCTGACTCTATCTTTCCCTCTTTCTGTCTTTCTTTCTTTCTGTCTTTCTGCCTTTATTTTTCTCTCTTTATGTCTCGTTCTTTTATATCTCTTTCTCTCAAAATGCTTCTGCCTTGCTATTCTTTGGCTCACCCAATGTGTTTCTGTTTATTTCCTCAGTTAATTCATTAGAATTCTCGAATTTCGGCCCATTCGGCTATCTTCATTTTTCAGCGTGATCTGTTTTTTTCCATCTTTCACTACTTCTATCTTTATCTCTTTTTTCTTCCTCACTCCTTATATTGCTTTTCGTATTTTGATATATTTATTTCTTCTATTTTTATCCATTTTATCGATCCATTTTATCCATCTTTTGCCAGTCAGCCAGTAACCCCTCCTCTCCTACCCCCATCCCCCCCTCTCTCTTTCTGTGATGCTATTATTTGTTTTCAGTTCTATTTTTTCCCCATCTGGACAATTATTTCTTCACGACACAAGGAGGAAGTGGGTCAGATGTATTTAGATCCGAAACGTATTGTGTCAACATCTTTTTCCGACCGGTGTGGCTCTAGCGATATTTAATTATTATCGGATACCGTATCTTCCGCGTGCACACCGGTACACGGATGGAAAGACCAAGTCAACTATCTCAAAACAACTTCGGGAAAAAATAATCGAAGAAAAATTGCAGCTCGCTGCGTGTCTGTTTGAGAGATTGTCTCTGTCAAGATGTTATGAGTTCACGTGGTACAATTAAATTAGAAACGGACAGGAAAAAGCCTAACTCCCTCAGAGTTGACTTAATTATTTCATTCTTCTAAAGATGGACTGTTGATTGCACTTCTATTTCAACGGAATGATCGCGTGCCGAAGAGCAGTCCTCATTTGTTGACTTCGGATTACTCATCAGAGATATTTTGCAGAAGGTGATAATTACATCCACAAGATAACCGAACGGTGGAGCCATAAAACATATCTGTTGACATATTTGGTCTTATTGAAAAAGCAACCGTTAGAAGAGAAATTCAATTGTATTCAAGAGTTCATTATTATTCTGTATGAAATTTGAAACTTAATTTGAAAAGTACTTTAGTCTGTAACGCTGCTCAGTTAGTTTTACGAAAAATCACATTTACACTTTATAGGATTTAAATTATATTTATTGTGGCATTGGAAAATGTTTCCAATTTGCTTTTAAAGAACTTGTGAGCAGTTCATTTAAAACGGTTACGAGAAGTTAACATTTTTACATGCTTTAAGTGAACTATTTAAAACTGCTTTTAAAATACTTCTGATTACTAAAAACCGATAGTAATTTCAATTAGCGATTCTATTCAAAAGTCTTAATTAACATTTAAAATTATTCTCATTAACCTAGGCGACAGGAACAGAAACTATGCTACTGCTCTTTTAGTTCGCATTATTCTCATTACTTTAAAAAGAGGATAGAGCTTTAGAAATAGTCCAGCTCTCACTTCAGAAACAGTTCGGCTATAACGTCAGAAATAGCTCAAATTATTTAACTCTAACTTCAGATATAGTTCAGATGATTCAAACTTCAGAAATGGTTAAGATAGTTCCGTCCTAACTTCAAATACAGTTCAGTTAGCCGAAATATAACTTCAGATATACACTACCCTACCATTATATCCCGACACCCCTCCATGGATGGGGAAACAGGTCCTATGCTTGCAACACGTCGCAGAACTTGCTATAAATATGCACAATGGGCTTCGAACAGACAATTGCAAAAGTGTGCGTACAAGATGATACGTTAGACAGAATTACCTCAACAGTTCAACAGAATTGATCACCTCAACAAGTGCTAGAGGCCGATTAACATGGTGTAAGGAGCGCGAATTCTGGACTGTAAAGCAGTGGAAAAGAGTCCCATGGAGAGACGAGTCGAGGTTCCCACTCTACCAGTCTGAGGGCCGTTCCTGGGTGTGGCAAATGCCAGGGAAACAGTTCCTTCCTGATTGTATCCTCCCAACAATGAAGTTTGGTGGAGGCAGTGTCATGGTATGGGGCTTCTTTCATGGTTTGGTTTGGGCCCATTACTCGTTATCGACAAAACCATGAATGCTGTGCAATACCAGGACAGCCTGGACAATTATGCACTTCCAACATTATGGTAATACTTCGGGGAAGATAAATACCTGTATCAGCAAGGCAACGCGCCATGCCATACTGCTCGAGTCGTAACAGAGTGGTTACGACCCGAGCAGTATAGCATGGCGCATTGTGGAAAAGTTGGATTAGCCAGCCCAGAGTCTTGATCTGAACCCTATCGAGCATATTTGGGATGTATTGGATCGTCGGGTACGTGCACGTCTAAATCGCTCAAAGAACAAGGCTAAACTGGTGGCTGCGTTAAGAGCCGAGTGGAGGAACATATCACCTGACATTTATAAAAAGCTGGTTGAGAGTATGCCGCGAAAATTGAAGGCCGTCATAAAAGCAAAAGGTTTCAAAGTATTAAATGACACCACAATAAAAGCTCTTTTTTATGTCTAAAGGCAGGTGTCCGGATATTAATGGTAGGGCAGTGTAGTTCATTTAGTTCAGATATAACTTAAGAAATAGTTCAGATAGAACTTCAGAAAAAAGTTCAGATAATTCAACTCTAACTTCAGATATAGTTCATTTAGTTCAAACTTAACTTCAGAAATAGTTCAGATATAACTTAAGAAACAGTTCACCTCGAACTTCAGATGCAGTTCAGTTAGTTCATTTCTAACTTCATAACCCTTCGCCGGTGTACAGTTGGTATAATCACTGAAGTATTTCTGAAATAGTAGAAACCGTCAGAAATAATGTTCAGTCTCTGCACATATATTTCAGCAACTTTAAACGTAAATTAGCATTTCGTGATCATTCACGAACGATCACTAACAGCTGATTTATTACTACCCCTTCACAAAAGTGCCCACAAATCAATATCGTAAATTTCATTTACTTCAAAGTTATATTTACGCGCATTAGATCTTGCGCTGTGAAGTCATGAAGTCACAAAGGAGCTGACTGCAATTTGTGGAGTTTCCAGTTATTTTTGTTCTCTTGAGCTGGAAGTAAAGCGAGACAAATTTCAGTATGGATTCGTTTCTAATTGAGCGAAAGAAAACGGCCAAGTCTTATCTAATCGCACAAAGCACACCAATTGCTAACAAATGGAAAATGCCTTCTGCGGAAACTGCAAATCAAGAAACAAATGATTAGGAAATTGTTTCGCATCCTTTACATTAACGTATAATAATTAACGACGCACTCTGAGATCAAAAGGGAGGAAGTCATGCCCTCTAGTGGAAGTTCTGAAGACTTACTCGCGAACCCGCATAACCTAGAAAAGAATTAGAAATTTGCTGCGGGTATTCAGAATTTTAATACGCGATAATCACTCTGGCATTTCAATTAATTGCAATATTACTGCAGTGCACCGTCACTGCACACAACGAACAATGCACAGCGCACACAGGGTCTTCGGTGACAGTTAATTTTAGTTTGATACAAATTTCGAAAGGCTAATTAATTTCGATTATGTGATTCCCTTGGGCTGTTTAGCAGATTATTTGACTGAAAGTAGAATTTTCATTTGGTGTAAATGCCCTTCCTTCCCTTTTCCTCCTCTCTCCTTTGGATGGCTTAACAGTACACCTTCTGCTGAAAGGAGATACTGAAAAGTCGAAATTCTGAGGGGATATGTGTGTGTGTGTGTGTGAGAGATGTTTTTAATTACTCCTTTCAAATAATTCGATTGCATCCAGTAAGCGTATGAAGTTGTAAAGAAAACGGAAAAAAAAAAAACTCATGTTCTACGAAAGGCATTACGTAAAAATAAATAATTAAATTTCCAACGGTAAAAACCAGACAACGCGTATGGTTGCAATTTTAAAGGTTTGTTGATTGTTATCTAGAAATGGACAAGAGGATTTACCACACAAAAGCATCTTTCGTTAACTACATAAACTTGCAATTGATGTCAATGTTTTGGATCCAATTTGGGATTACGTTCTCAAGGAATGTTTCTGTACTATACAGATGACGACCCTTCTGAGACAGCTTCAGGTTACAACCTGTCGTAAAAGATTCCAGTCGCCTCTACAGTATGGTAACTTTTCTTGAGAATACAGATCTGAAACGTTGACATCAATTGCAATTTTTAGTTCATCAAACGTGCCATTGTGCAGGAAATCCTCCTTTCCACCACTGGATAACGATGAATAAACCATTCAATACGCAAATATACATTAAGTCTTTGTTTTTTACCTCTTTAAATTTAATCATACTCTTGTGATAGCGATCTTGATCTTGATTTGTTTATGGAACTCTTTTAATCTGTTTAGTCCATATCGACTGCATCCCTTAGAAAACTACACATTGGTTCGCAGATACAGTGGTTATCAGACACTTAAGTTGTTAGAGAATTCGTGAAGAAGGAAAAATGACAGCCTATCTCTCTTGCGCTTTCTCTCATTTGACGTAGAGGCCACCCTCGTCCATATTGTGAACGTTCCTGTGACAGCCTTGAAAGTAGAAAGCCGACGAGATGATGTCAACTTGTTGCTTTGTATCAACAGTCGAAGGTATTTGTACTCGTTCCAGGCTCTTGTCTACATTAGGGCAACAACACTACGTCAGGTGTTCTTGTAGTAATCCCAACTCTTTGAACCTTGTAGGACCATTCTTCAAAATCTGTGGACAACCGCATAATCAACATCCATCTGTCTACATTTTTTTAAGTGACGAATGACTCACCATGCAAACATTCCGACTGATTCTTTCTGACATACTCAACACAGTGAAAACCCTGACATACTGGCTGGATCTCCAAACGAGGATTTAGCTCACTTTCTGCGCTCTCTTATAAGTTAAGGTTGCTAGATGGGTGACACCATACTGACGAGTTGCTTCAGCAACTCGTCAGTATGGTGTCAGGCATGCGTAATTTTCATACGTAATGTGAAAGCAATGTCATCTTTTTGCTGTGTAACGAGCCATTCACTGCGTGTTTAAACCATGCACTATACTGCCAAAAATAACCAGACAGCTGAATATTTCAAAGGACCAGTTACTGATACAATATTTAATAATGCGTTCTCACGGACCAAAACACGGCCATCTTCACTCCAAAGTTCCCTTGCTCAATTATAATTGGTTGTGTACCCGACAAGTCTGCGCATTGCACGCTGATATTTGATTTGAGTTCTGAACCTCTTCCGTAAAATTCAATACAATCCAATCCATTACGGTGGCCTTTCTGAACTTTTGATTAACAGGCGCCCTCCACTCTGTTTTTTTTTTCAAATTCTGCGGTCTATTCGAACGTTACAAGATTAATAGCATCATGATGTTTCCATTTGGTGATTAAGTGAGCAGGCGTTGCAGTGTTGCTGCAATTGTGTATTCTGATTTTTTTTGGTTTGTTTTGGCACATCAGCGATTTAGACCATATTATGCCAGTAATGGCATGAGTAGACCGATTTCTATATGATATCCTATTATGAATCTCCGATGGAAGTCGCTAAGCTCAACGACTCGACCCATTTACTGTACTTTGTTGATCAGTTTACTTCTAGCTTGAACCCGGTCTTTTATGCCCATTCCTGACACGTAGATGGCGTGTACGGTTTATTTTCCTCAAATCCAAGAGGTATCCGGACATTTTTAGCGAATACAATGAATATGGAAATCTGTTACAAAGTTGTGTTACTTAAACTTTGGAAGCTAGTGTAGTTTAATAGCCGAGCAGTGGATGGGAGAGCAAGTTATGGAAACGAGACAGAATTTTAATAAGAAAGCTACTTTTTTGTCGAGTGGTATTTACTTTGTTCAGAAGGGAAGAACGGCGACAGTTGTTTATTCTCACAAGGTCGTACAATTGGTGGATACTAAATACAGAAGTAATTTCAAACTGAATTTAAATATTGGATTTAATAACATCTCTTTTGTTAACCTTACGATTAAAAGTTCGAATTCTCTATTCTGGCGTGTATGTGCAGTGTATGTGTACTGGGGGGTGTTAACCCTACTCAACTCGAAATTCTAAAATTTACAGGATGATTTTGTTTTTAATTAAAACTGTTTTGTCTGTTTGGACGTCTATTGATAATTCTTCTGTGAACCCTGTGTGCGTGTTCGAAGAATAAATACATTTAACACAAAAGAACAGCTACTGGTTATTAAATTAAATTCGGAATAGTTTCGCACTCTGTTAAACTTCTTTTATTTCTTAAGATCACGTGCTCATAAAATTACGATTTTATATTGATTAATAAATAGTCTAAAGAAGTTCAATCTATTCCCGTTGGTTGAAGAGTTAATTTTTAAACTGTGTGAGGTTTGCTAAAGCTGTGATTATAACGATTATATTAATCGATACTTTAATTAACTAATACGTTTATGAAGAAGAAGACAATTCAGCTCTTCTACAGTTCTATTTTAGTTGTTTGTAGATAATAACCTGACTTCAAATAACGAATTGAAATGAAAAAGAAAAAAGATAGTAGCAGCAGTAAAGTTTCAAAATGAGAGAGAAAAGACTTCGTTGTATTTTAATAGAGACGCGAAGCTTTAATTTTTATTTTTTTATACAGAACTGTCAACAGTTTCGAAATTACAACGAGAGGATTAACTTCGACGCTTTTTGGTGCAAGTATTTGTGTCTTGCCATACTTGAAACTACGTCTTTTTTAAACTGTAAGTTTTATAGACCGAGCGTAGGATTACTGCTTAAAGACACAAGGACTTATCGTATAATCCGCTGTGTAAGGGGGAGTTCTGGTATGTTTGTTGCGAGAAGTGTTTCCGACCGGGTGTTGAGCTGTTTACTTCTGGAGCTGCAATTTTCCGTGCGAAGTGCAAGATTCTTGAAAATAGCTCTAAAAAAAGAAAGAAAGAAAACGAGCTTCAAAATTAACTTTAAATATTTTTACATTAAATTTTATTTAAAAAATCTCAACTTATTTCTTTCTTATATATTCATATTTCCACAGTTTATTTTTCGTTTTGAGGTACTCATTTTTTACGCGTAATATTACAATCGTTTCACCTGTTTATTTTAAGTGGACAATACAATGAAATATGAAAACTGCGCTTTTATTCTTGCTTGGCTAATGATAATGTTATTTTTAGTTCACCAAAATTGCCGATAGAGGTCCTGCACATCATTATATTGTTATGAGCGTGGATTACGTCACAGCATGACGTCATCTTCTAGTAGTTGTGGAACTGTGGTTATTCTTTTAGAATAAAATTAAAGAATGCTGCTTTACGTGAATACTGTGTTTTGATAGTAAAATATTGTTTTCTGGAACTAGTAATTTATTCAAATTTCATTAAAAATTAAAAGAACTTTATATCGATGTAAAACCACTGTAATATTACTGGGTCAGCTGTAACATTTAATATTAATTTTATGTGGTAATTAATTAATTACCACATAAAATTACCATTGTGGTAATTAATTAATTACCATAGCGAAAAGATGGCTTATTTTGGGTGTATGGCGCAACAGTTTTTTGTATATCTATCCCTTTTATATAGTCTTGTTTTTATCAAGCACGCAATGTGGTTTTCTTCTTAATTTGCTTCGTCTAATTTTTATTTTAAGTTTTCAGCTAACAGTTCTAAGCCAGTTTTTCTGTTTCTGTTTCATTAACAAAACGAGTTCAAAATAATAAACTACCCTTGTTATGATTATTTAAGGCAATTACCGCTTTTCTTTTCTTATTTCATTATGTGTGAAACTCGAAGTTACAAAAAATTACATATTCAGACATCTCACGGAAAGAGATAAATTGGTTTGCTTAATTCTTATATTAAATGGTCATCCCTGAGAATGTACGATACAAGAAAAGCAGTAATTAAAATCTAAATAAAGTGAATAGGCTTTTATGGCGTCAAAAATTTAAATATCAAAGGAAATGGATTGTTTATGCAATTTAAATGTCAAAAGTAATGGATGGTTTATGAATTCAAAGGTGGTTTATGAACTCAAAGATAATGGATGGTTTATGAATTCAAAGGTAATGGATTGTTTATGAATTCATTTAAAATCATGTTTTGAAATCCAGTGGGCAGCTATTATGATGCCTTCAGAAACTTAATTTTTTTAAAGGAAACTTTAATACAACGTATATATTGGTACACTGGTATATGTACATGATTTCTGAGTGATATGTTTCTAACTTAAACGATTCAACACATTTATCACACATTGGACTATTGCTTCAAAACGTCTGTCGTTTTGAAGTGATTTTTCAATGTCCAATGAAGGAGGGCTTTAGAAACAAACGTCTGGAAGCAGTTAATCGTTGAGAGAATGTTTACCAGTATCCAGAACTTCTTCAGAATGATAATTACGCTGATACACGCGAGCAATGACTTCGTCGTTGGAAAATACGTTCACAAAAACAAGCATAGTACTTTCTAAAGCAGTTCTTTCCTTCCTGTCTAACTCTGTCATATAAACATTAGGGCTTACTGTTTTCCCTAAAATCTCAGAGGAATTTTAAATATTAATACAGCTCGGTGCTTGTCGACAGAGAATAATGTCCAAAATAGATCAGTAGGTAAGCGGAGCGTTATAATCAAGAAGAGTGCAAGTCTCAGAAGTTGGGGCATGCAGTGAAAGACTCAGAAAAGAATGAGACAATAAATGGCTACTGTCTATCTCCATAAATCAAGGTCTTCGATGTTTGATGATGGTCAGGTCGAGATGGTCAGGTGCGCTACCTTTCCGGAAACCTGTGCTTCCTTATTTGGTTTACGATCCAGTGAAACTGTAGAGCATCCCGATCGTAATGCAGCCGAGAATGTTTTATCCAACACAGCGATGGAAACTCCTACTCTCGCACTAACTTCATTATCTAATTCAGTACATTTCGTAAACATGACGCGGCGTTCATTGTGGATGGACATCATCCTCACTGGGTTTTACTACAGAATTAATGGGCCCTGCCAGAAACCGTGCCTCTCTTTCTCACTGCATGGTTTTCGGAAGGCTACAACTATAATGAAAATCAGCAGAAAAACTAGAATAATCAGACAGAAGTAAGAGGAGTTCCAAAACGTGTTTATTTTCAAGAACTATTAACATATCCTGGTAAGAAAAGCTCCAAAATAAGATAGGGCTAAGACAAGGACACCTCAAGCATAGGGTACTTACTAGGAGACCAATATATTGTTAGCACAGCTAATGAATTACATCACCGGTACACCAACCAATCAAATTTAGTTTCGACCACTAAACTGCACTTTTCTTCCAATTAAAGAGATATTGTAGACAGATGGATCAGCGGCGACCTCTATTGTCACATTCCATGCGCTCCCAATAAAGTTTTGACAGAAAATTGAAAGGAAATTCTAATTTCCAAGATAGATTTAAGGCAAACATACGAATATGCACTTAATTATTCATAATCCGTTGGCATCTGTGGACATCACGTAGCGCACATGCATTGGTTAGTTTGGCGATATATAGATGAGAAAGAGGCCACGAGGAACTGTGTGTGTGTGCGCGTGCGCGTGTTCGAATCGGTTTCATTTTTTTAGAAAACGTTTTCTCGGTTTATCCGCTTAGGAGTGACGAATCAAGTGATTTAACATACAAATTAAAAAACAAAAAAGTTGTGAAATTCATAATTTTTGGTTTTACTGACTGTTAAATGAGAACATCGTCAATTATTTTTTTTTTTTTAAGCAATCATTAACAACAAAGTTTATGTTTTTACTTTACTCGTAGTAGCAAAGATTTCAGGCGCATCGATGACTTTTTTTTAATTACCGACTACTGTGACTTTTAGAAAACACCTCATAAAAGTTTTCTGGCTGCGTGTTACATTGCTGGCTTGATGCTGCTTTGAAGAGAGGGCTCAACGATTGTATTAGTATTGCAGAAACGAAAAACTCTTGTAGAGGAGAAGTGATAATATTGCTCCTGGTGAAAAGATGTTGTGATGCTAGAGACGATCGCACGCCTAGCCCTTTGAAACGTGTCTAAAAGGGAACTAAAAGGAGAATTAAAAAAAAAAAAAAGAAAAGAAAAGACAGAGAACGTGAACTCTACAAGCAAGCAAATCGAGTTTGGTTTCCAGCTCTCAAGTGAAACCGTTAAATTGACGCAGATCTTAGCGCCATCTATCGTTATAAAGGCAAGCTATTTTATTTGAACATCTTCTCGCCTCCAGTAAGTATTTTGTATACAGTCTAAGACGTAGTTTACACTAAATAATGTCTTAGGTTGTGTTGTATTATACGTGAGTTAACTGCGAATATGTCTTTTCTCTCCTGTTTTCCTTGGGCTGGAAATTTTAAAATGAGCCCAAAAGTGCAATTTTAATGTTTGCTAAAATTCTAATTGCAGTTTCCTGTACTTGCATCCATCCTGTGTCTTCTTCATCGTGTCTGTACGAATCTTCTAGCACACGCCGGAATACTCTGCTTCAATTACTGTGACAGATAAGGACATCCGCTACTCTCAGACCTGTCAGAGAGAGATTACAGAACGAATCACACGTTGTCACAACTTCCTACTCCAAACAGCGGAATTATAATCGGAAACTGTAGTAATCTCTAAGGGAGAAACGAGGAGACGCAGGTCAGCCATAATATTCATGAACTCCCAACCGTGACCGCTCTCAATTTGAAGTCTTTCTTAATATTCGAAAATTCCAGTTACGCCTACATACGCGCGAACATTATTCGAAAAAAGGAATAAACATTTTATGTAAAAACATCTTTTTGACGAATAAGTAGTGATGGATACATTGAACAGTCATCAAGTGATGCGGAAGATGATCTCCAGCATCTGGGATGTTGAATAAAATCTCCTACGAAATGAGGAAATGAGAATAACTTTTAAATATTCTATTTTGATTAATGTTAACTACAATTAACTCCCTACCAAGAATAATATTGTGTAAAATCAAGATATTTGCTAATTGTGAAAATTTAAATACGGTTTAGTTCACAAAGGATTCGTCTACATCTATTAATGTCTCTTCTTTGTTATATATGAGTCTGTTTACAAATTAAATTAAAAGAGTGATGATCTTGTTGTCTGCGTCCATAAAAATACCAACTCGTGTTGTTAACAAAAAAAAAAAAAAAAACAACTAAATAGTTTGTTTTCCACTAGGTGCTGAGAAATTGGAGTCGTACTCCACATTGGCTTATTTTGCTCAATAGGAGTTTCGCATCCTGTAATTTATAAAACATTACAAGCGAGGCTAGAGCACGCGCATATCTCTAGGCGTTACTTCACCTGTACATTATCCATTTTACAGGCTCGATTCTGCTTAATAATGCACAGGAAGAAGAGCAGGCATCTCTCGAAAGAAAATTCACACTTCGGTAGCGCACTGAATGAAGAAAGGACAGAACAAAACACGCTTTCTGCACTCAGTAAATGATTCTTTTATCTCCGAAATTTTCACATAAATCCGCCGTTATAGTTTGCATTCTTTCACAAAAAATCAATAAGAATATTGCCCATATGTGTCAGCTCCCACATGTATAACCACGTCCTGTGTCGTCAAAGAATGGTTAAGGAATCTACACGGCCATTCAGAATATTACATGCTGTGTCATGTCACATGTGCAAGGGAGGATCAAACACAACTTCCAAAATGCTGACATTTCATGCAAAGGATTGCACAAAATCGTTGTAAGACATTTCTTTAGACTTAAGGCTATTGCTATAAACTTATACTCTTGAAACCATCTCATTAGTGTAGTCTTCACACCCCCTTCAGTGTAAAAATGTTTATAGTATTAATATTTGAGCCCTTTTTTAAGGAACCCAAATATACGGGAAAGATCGAGGCTGTAGGGAGAGTGTTTTGAGCTCTTCTCAACAAAATCTATCCAATGCAGCTTTCGTAATTCTCATCCTGCAAAGGAGATCATTATCGTTTAATCAAACCAAGCTAACACTTAACATATTAAGGTTTTTCATTGCCTTCCACAGATGGGGTGCTGTTTTGTAGAAGCGTGTTTATCGTAGTGCCTCATGGAGGAAACTCTATGAATGATGGTAACTGTAATATTTGTAACTATAATAGGGAATTAAAATATTTTATATTATTTATAAAAATCAAAAATCTTAAAAATATTTAAGAAACAAAAGAAATTTCTAGAATATTCCAGAAAGGTGTAAAAGACTCCTGAATGTGATAGAACATTGAAGAAGATTCCTCAACTTTGTAGATGATTCTAGAATATTCTAGAAAGTGGGAGTATTGTTTCAATATTATAGAAAGTCGAAGATGATTCCAGAGTGTTTTGCAAGAATATAAATTGAGTAAGAGTTGTAACCCATAAATCGAACACCCCTCATAACGAAAGAGTGTTTGGTGTAAGTTTTGTGTGTTTCGTGATAAACATGGCAAGAAATAAGGAACTGCGGGTCCAAAAAATAAACTATTATAACATCGTATAAAGAAAGTTATTCGACGAGAAATATTGACAAAAAACTAGGTGTTTCATTTAGAGGTTTAATGGTGCAAACTACCATTCAATGATTCAAGGAGATTGGCAGTTTAAAGGACAAATTACGATCATGACGACCGCGTGTAACAGCGGAAGCACACGATAAGACCACAACACTAATTTCTAAACGCAATCGACTAGTTACTGCACCTGAAATCCGATTTGAGTTGAGCAGGAACAGAGAAACTTCCATGTCCACATCCACTGTAAAATTTCGTCTTAAACAAGCAGCACTTCATGGACATGTAGCGGTCCAAAAACCCTTATTAAAACTGGAAATCGGAAAAAAAAAACACCGTTGGATTGGGCTAAGAGCCATCAATAATGGGTAATTAAAGAGTGGAAAAACGTTCTGTGGACGGATGAAACCAAATTTGAAATTTTTGTATTCAGGCGTAGAGTTTATGTGAGACGATCAACGAGAAAAAAATGGTGCTTTATTGTTTAGTGCCTACAGTCAAGCATGGTGGTAGTTCCATCATGATCTGGGGTTGCTTCTGTCTTTCTGGAGTGGATGACGCCTTCAGAATTGAAGAAATTTTAAGAAAATAAGGCTATAATACTTTTGAACGTAATGCGATATCCTCTGGACTTCGACTATGTAGAAGAAATTTTACATTATAAGAAGACAATGACCAGAAGCAGCTCTAAGCTGTGCAGGGACCTTTTAGCAGCTAAACAAGAGGAGGTTATTATAAATTATGGTGTGGCCACCCCAATCGCTTGACTTAGACCCAATAGAGCTCTTATGGGATCATGTAGACCGTCAGGTCCGTGAAGGCTGCCCATCTTCACAAAATTTATGGGAAACATTGCAGATCGATTGGAATAATGTTAGTCTAGACCAGCGTTTCCCAACCGGGGTCCACATGGACCCCGGGGTGTCCCATGTGGACCCCGGGGTGTGCTAAGCGTCTCTTTGTGGCTTAGCACATGCCTAACCTAAATTTCTCTTTCTCTTACTTTTTTCTTTACCTCTCTCTCTCTTTCCTATTCTGCATTTTTATTATTCTTTCTCTCATTCTCTGGCTTTATTTCTTTTCTCTGATTCTCTTGCTCTCTTTATTCCTCTCTCTCTCTCTCTCTCTCTCTCTCTCTCTCTCTCTCTCTCTCTCTCTCTCTCTCTCTCTCGCTCTCTCTCTCTCTCTTTATTCACCCTTCTTATTTTCTATGTAAGAAAGTGTTCCTCTCATTCATTTGCTCTTCTTTCAATAGAAAAGAACCTAAAGGAAACCACGTTATTTGCAATTTTCCAAATCTCTTCGAATATCAAAAATACACCACTTCCTGATCACAAAGTGTGTATTGAGCATCTTATTCACAATAATGTATGAAATCTGCAAAACGCAAGAATTTCTGAATCGTACAAGAATGCAGGGTTGTTTATTTATTATTATTTAAGAAAGAAAGAAAAAGGCGAGGTATAGAAACTGGACTGAAAGTGTATCCGGTAGAGGAAAAGACGAACGAATACCGAAGACCAGAGACAAGATAAGACGAGACATATTCCTTAACAACTCACAAGCAGCATAATTTCAGGCAAACCTTTATTAACAGCGGAGAGCCGGCCCATGAAGATTCTTAAGGACCCTCAAGTGGAGCGTAGCTGTGGAATTTAATTAACATCTTAATTCAGGAATTTTGAAGGCAAAAACAGGCTTTCTTTTCTCATTTCATTGAACGTTTTCTTTTTATAACCTCTTGATGCGTTTATCTGGGTTTTTTCAATTTTTTTCTGGCCCTGTATTTGCGGTTTTAAATGCCTCCGTCGATGCGATTCATAATGATCTCGTGCTGACATAAAGAGGTGGCTAATACAAAGGAGAAGCACGGTTAACCTGTTGTTTGGAACGTGCCTGTGTCGAATGCACTAGTTGTGGACACTTCTCCAACTTTTCTCTGTCAGCCAGGGCTGCCCTCGTTGTTGTCTTGTAATTGCGAATGCGAATCTTCTCGTGAAGTGCACTTCCCCTTCTAGATAAGGCATGCCTCAGATGGACATTTACGCTTTCAAAATACTCGGAGGCGAACTGGGTCTTCACACTCCTCGAGACGAAATACCTTACGTTTAAAATAAACTAATTTAAACTGGGACGAAACATTTTAAAACTCTGTCACGTGGTGTAAGTGTTTTTAATTTCCTTTAAATCATAAGTAAGTTAAGTTGTTCTAAAAGCATTAATTATATTGGAGTTTGCGAATAAACGAGCCATCTAAATAAAGATGAAAATAATTTTAAAAAATCATTCAGAGAAAAATGGTTTCTGCTGTTATGCAAAAATAATTTTGGCAAAGGTACAGTAAGACTTTCGACAAAGGTACAGTAAGATGGACTATTTACTGACGCTAACTATGGATAGCATTATTTTAAGGAACAAATCTCATTAGCTGAAGAAATAGGGCGAAGAAGAATAGTCATATCCGGCTTTCTTTAGGTAGGATAGTGCGAAAATTAAAAATACTTGGAGAGCATTTCGTAATTGATTACTAATTAAATGCCGACAGCAAACTTTATTCTTTTAAAACATATCAGAAGAAAAATAAATACATATTCGAAAACTGTTTATTCGTGAAAACGTTGCACTTCTTATCTTATGGACCTTTTTTCGCATCCACGATGTTCCTAAAGTCGGGTAGATATTAAATGTATCATTTATAAACAGTGCAATATCATGTAAATAAATTGAGCAGCTTTTAATTTTCACAGTATTTAATTATAAATGTCATAGCATGATTTTAGCGTTTAGTATTACAATTAAAATGACATAATGATGCATAAAAGAGAACTTATTCTGCATCTGTGAAAATAAACTCTCACATTATTTCCATAGTCACGACGTTCTTGGCACCAATGCAAATGGTGCCGAGAACGTCGTGATTGGACAGTGGAACACTGGAAGAAGGTTATGTGGTCAGACGAATCACGATACACTTTGGTTTGCACTAATAGTAGGCAGAGAGGGTGTCGAGAACGAAAAACAAAGCCAGTAGCAAATTTAAAATTGAGAAAGCAGTTCGACAAAGAGGTACAATATCTCTGAAGTTGTTCACGGCTGCCCTTAAAGAAGCTTTCAGAAGATTAGACTGGTAGCAGAAATGAATGGAGAGTACCTAAACCATTTACGATTTGCAGATGACATTGTAATCATAAGCCACGATCCCAAAGAATTAGAGGAAAATCTTAATCAGTTATGCACAGTTAGTAAGGATTTTGGACTAAAGATGAATATGGCTAAACAAACGTAATGATGAACAAGTATGCCACAGAAAAGAATAATAATCATTGAAGGAGCAGTAATTGAAAAGGAGTCAAATCCAACAAAGTGTAAGGTATTACACCTGGGAAACAGTAATCCCAAAATAACTCATTCACTTGGTGGAGTTCAACTAAACCCAGTACTGGAGGAAAGGGACTTGGGTGTTACGATACGGTCAGACATGAAATTCTCTGAGCATTGTAAACAGGTTGCAAGGAAGGCCCATGGTGTCCTATCGATGATCTATCGAACTTTTGCAAGTAGAGATAGGGACGTGATAATCCCATTATATAAGGCCTATGTTAGACCACACTTGGAATACTGTGTTCAAGTATGGAGACCGCACCTAAAGAAAGACATCGAGCTTCTTGAAAGGGTGCAAAGAAGGGTAACTCGCCTGGTGAGATCGGCAAAAGGGCGTCCTTATGAAGAAAGACTTCGAATATGTGGGTTGCAGAGTTTGGAAACTAGACACCTTAGAGGAGATTTGATTGAGGTGTTTAAGGCTCTGAGAAGCATCAGTAAAATGAATGAGGACGAAATTTTCAAGATTATAAATGATGCTAGAACTAGGGGACATAAATTCAAGTTACGGGGGGAAATGTTTAGATTGGACTGCAGGAAGTTTTATTTTAGCCAGCGAGTTATAAATTATTGGAATAAATTGCCTTCATGGGTGGTAGAGGCCGACAGTTTGGGGAAATTCAAAGGTCATCTGGATAGTACTTTCGGGTAGGGAAGCGCATAGGATGATAGGATTCATTTCCTTTTTATTTATTTTTTATTTTATTATTATTTTTTTTTTATTTATTAATTATTATTATTTATTTATTTAATTTTTGTTTTTATCATTGTTTTGTTCGGATTTTTTTTTTTTTTTTTTTTTGGCTGGTGCAGCATAAGCCATAGGCTTTCTTGCACCATACGGCCGTTACTAATACTAATATACTTATCTGGGACAAGTTATTAGCTGTAATAATGATAAATGGCTGGAAGTCAAGAGAAGAATACATTTTGGACGGATAGCATTCAGGAAATATAGTCACATACTGAAGAGCAATATCTCAGTTTGTCTGAAACGTAAAATAATGAACCAATATATACTCTCCACCATGACTTATGGAATTGAAACTTGGGCACTCACCAAAAGAATGGAAGAGAAGCTGAGAACTACACAGCGAAGAATGGAATGAATTATATTAGATAAGATATTAGATAAGTGTTAGATATATTAGATAACTGTTGGATAACAAGAGAAACAAAAGGATTAGGTAGAAAACTCAAGTAAAGGACATTCCTATAAAAACTAAAGAACTGAAATAGACTTGGGCAGGACACATAGCTCGAAGACGTGATGATAGATGGACTAAGAAAATAACAGAATGGTACCCAAGAGGAGTTAAAAGAAAACCTGGAAGACAACGGAATGAACAGATGAAATTGAAGAGTTTATGAGCAGTAAATTGATGGCCATTGCACAAAACAGAAGGAACTGGAAAGTTGCTGGAGGGGACTTCATCCTGCAGTGGATTGAAAATGGCTGATGATGATGATAATGTGGCGAGAACCTCACAAAGCGATGGACCCGCCTGCCTTGTTAAGACAACCCAAGCATCTCGAGGTGGTATTTATGGTATGGACTGGGTCCGTTGATGTCGGTGGAAGGTCGAATGTCATCTGAATTTTGTAATATTGGGTGAAAGAAGCTCTGATTCGAATCCCGTTAACAACACGAAAAACTTTGGGCTTTTTTTTCACTCTGTGGCTGAGTTAACCGGCCTGAAGCGTAAACAGCAAGGTTATCCCCAGAAACTCGGGTTTCTCTTACAGCAAAATAGGAAATCGCCAAAAGAAACACGCAATTTACAGACATTTTGTTTTCGTGTGGCCGTAATATGACATTTTTTTAACTCCTCAGTAAACTTCGACAGCTTTAGGAAGATAAGAAAGCAGAGATGCCCCAGCTGATCCTTGAGGAACCCCCACTTGCTACTCCATAAAGCGTCATTGGAGTAGCATCAAGGATGCTCTAGTGGTATCACTGGTATCTCACAGATTCACTCTGAAGAATACCCATTCATGGCCACATTCCTTCTCTGTCACTCTCTCTCTCTCTCCTGTCTTTCAACCAACTACTAAATCACCGATAGATCTTCCCTGTTGTCCCGACTTGCTCTAATTAATATAATAACTTTTCATGATTAACCCTCAAAAGCCTCACCCTGTGTTTATAATGCCAGGGTTGTTTCTTGTATCCAATTGCTTTATAGCCTCGTCGTAGTAATTTACCCGATTAGTCAGTCAAGATCTCCCCTTCAGGAGGCCACGTTCATATCCATTTAGGACACGTTCCTTCTCGAAATACTCCTGTGTGTTGTCTTTAAACACAGATTCCATAATATTACCAACCACCCTATCAAACAGACTGGTCTGTAATTGGCTATCGTTACTTTAAAAGGCTTTAGCACTTCCCATTCATTATGGATTGGGGGGACATTAGCACTTCTCAAGTCCAAAGGAATAATCTGAGAATCTAATGATGATCTCATTAACATTACTAATGTTAATGAGATAGTCATTAGTATTAGTAACGGGTGAATGCACTCAATTACCACCTGTTCCAGTATAATTGTACAATATATCATCCCTGGAGCTTTACGTTTTCCCAGCCTCAGTAGCTTTTCGCATAGGCGCTTCTCTGAACCAATATATAACTCATTTTACAACGCTTCAACTCCACTTCACTATTCGTACTTGTCACTAATGTGATTTCAGTATTAAAGATGGTTGCAAAATACTTGTTCAACTTGCACAATATTTCTTCGGCTGGATGTTCCATTATCCCACCATTTTGATGTTTCATGGGACTTATTTAATTTACACTCTGGTTTTTTGGATTCATGTATGAGAAGAACTCTTTTTCTCCATTCTAAGAAGCTGTCTTTTGTAAATCTTCACCCGTCAGTAGTTTTATTACATATTTGCTTATAGTTCTCATATGAAGAAGTGTCACGCGGTAGCCCATAATTGTCCATTCCTTTTTAATTTTGCTTTCTTTTTTTCTTTTATTTATTATTAATTTAATTTATTATTTATTCTATTTCATTTATTTTTTTCCAGCATGACCTTATATTTCTTCGTCAGTTTTTTTAAGTCATTATTTTCAACATGTACACATGTATTAGGTACATCAACCTTTTTTAAATGAAATAGAGCGCTCCTTTGGGAACAGTATCAGGTTTTCATACCACGCGATATAAAGCTGGTAAGAGATGCCATCGAGGGTAGCACAGTTGGTAGATCGCAGACCACTCCATACTGACTGGAAAAGACCGGATCTTTTCCAGTCAGTATGGAGTGGTCTGCGATTCGATCTTTTCCTGACTGGAAAAGATCGAATCCAGCCAATGACAATGGGGATTTTTATGGGTCTCTTTCACAACGTGACTGAGTTAGTCGGTCTCAGATGAGAGTAGCATGGTTTTTCTTCAGGAAACTCGGGTTTTTTCCTCTAGCGAACAGCAAATTGACCATAAAACACACGCAATTTACAGGCATATTATATACAGCGCAATATGGCCTAAAACTCTGCTGGAACCAAACAACCAACCTGGTAAAAGATAAAAAAACTATTTATTAGAGTCACCCAGAAAGTTACTTCATTACTCATGTGTACTGTGTCTGTAAATCGCGTGTGTTCTCTAGTCGATTTGTTTGCTTTTCTGGACGAAACATCCCGTGTTTCGGGGAAAAAAAACTTGCTGTCTAGGCCTGAGACTGACCAACTCAGCCATGGAGTGAAAAATACCTTTAAGCGTTCCTCGCGTAATCGATGGGATTCGAACCCGGTCCTTTTCCACCCGGTGTGGTGAGGACGGTAACGAACCCACTGTGCTACACGCGCAGACCTGGTAAGAAATAAGTCTAAAGTGTAAAGTGTGTTCAGTGTCTAACGGCACCAGGGGCTTCCCACATCTTCGCGTTGCTTTAATTGTGGGTGTACCAGTTCACTAGGAAGGCCAGAGACTTAAAGGTTTGTGGTTCATGTGAGTGTGCATTTTGTGTACTGTTATTCTTCTGGCCATTTAGCCACTGGTCCCCTGCTGAGGTCCACCGTCGCTCGCACTTCGCCCCGTGGAGGCAGACCAGGTACCCAGTAGTTTAATTTTGTGCTCTGGCAGGTCCTGCCATCCAGTTTTCTGCAATTTCAGTGGCTAGGACCTAATCTAGTAAGATATAGTAGGGATGCTATAGGTGTGCAGTTCAGTGCAAGAATGGGCAAGACGAAAGACTTAAGTGAATCTGAAGATACGATGTTTGTCATAACCAGACGTGCTGAGTACCTTACAAACCTTACAAATGAGTACCTTACAAACTGCAACCCTGCAGGAATATTCAGATGCGAATGTGACTCGAGTGTATCGAGATTTATCCGAAGCCTAAATACCCTCATATAACATCCAGCCAACAGCAAGCATATGGTCGGAAACAGCTTCTTGATGCGAAGGCCAACGGAGGCTAACAACACTTGTGTAGGGTAAAAGAAATAGTAGTAGCACACTCGTGTGCAAAACTTAAGGACCAACACTATTTCTAAAAGTTACAATCACGAAATCTTTACTTAAGGTACGCTTTACTGATGAGAGTAGATATAGTCTCAGCAGCGATCCTGGACGTCAGCTAATCTGGCAAGAGATTGGCACACTGTATTACCCCGCAAACATCACTGAAAGGGATCGATACGGCGGTCGAGGTGTTCTCGTTTGGGGAGGCCTTATCTTGGATGCATGTACACAACTCCAGATACTGGAAGGCGGTATTGTAACCGGTGCAAGCTATTGCACTGAGATAATTCTTCTCCATGCGCGTCTGTTCCGAGGTGCCATTGGCTCCGAGTTCGTGTTTATGGATAATAACGCCACACCCCATCGCACTGCAGCTGTGATATGCTTTTGGAAAGTGAGGACATTCTTCGTATGAATTAGCCTGCCCGTTCCATTGATCTAAATCCCATCGAACACATATGGGACACTCTGGGGAGACGCCTAGCGGCACGTCCACACCCACCAGAAAATGTTCACCAGCTGAAGGTGGCGCTGACAGAGGAATGGACGATGTTACCGCAAGAACTTATCAACAACATTGTTCTATGTATAGACAGGCGGTGCAAAGCCTGCATCGACATTAGGGGTGGCCATATCTCCTACTCAGGACCACCTCTTCCCTTTGTTCCATCTTTGGCAGTGATGCATCTGTATCATGGCAGCCAGTGCTATGTTGCCATTTTTGAATAAAGTCCTTCTGTACCATTTTGTTTCCGTTTTTGTATCAGTGTTGTTTCTTTCTGTACCTCTCGAGGTCCCCTTAGTATGCTTTTAGCATATCCAGGCCGCTCCTATGAGGAGCTACAGGTGAAAACATGATTGGTCCTGAATTTTGCACACCAGTATATTACACTGGTGTGCAAAATGACGAAGAAAACAACACCGAAACAGCACCGACACCGATGAAGGAAACAACTTCCTCCTTGAATTTATTTCAGCTATCAACTAACGTAATCCGATCAAGAGGAAGAATCCCATTAATTTTGAGCCTACTCAACCCATTCAAGGCCTGATACACCTCAATCATATCACCTTGTTGGTGCCTAGTCTCCAGACGCTGCAGAATTTAAGTCTTTCTTCTTAACAGACCTTTTCGTTCCCTTCACTCACTTGGTTGCCCTGCTCTGTACTGGTTCAAACGACTTTACATCCTTCCTAAAACGAGGTCTCCAGACCTGTACGCAGTACTCAAGGCGTGGCCTGACCATTGCCTTATACAAAGGGATAATCACCTCCTTTTCCCTACTAGAAAAATTCCTGTATATCATTGACAATACCTCATGACCTGACAGGTGCTCTGGCACCTGTCTGCACTACTCAGAAAATTTCATGTCTGACTGCACAATTACTCCCAGGTCTTTTTCATTTTCTACCACCTTAAGTGTAGTACCACACAGTTGGTACGTTTCTCTGGGGTTACTTCTACCCATATGCAGTACTTTGCATTTGTGAAGGTTAAACTTCAGTTGCCACTTCTCAGCCCATCTGCCCAAATGTTTTTGATCCAGTTGCAGTAGTACACTGCTATTACTGTCATTAACAACCCTGCCAACCTTTGTATCATCTGGAAACTTCGACATTAAGCCTGATATACCATCATCAATATAACTGATAAATACACAGACAACACAGTGCCCAACACCGAACCCTGGGTAACTTCACTAATAATATTAGTCCATGAAGAGTAGTGTCTATTGATTACCATTCTCTGTTTTCTCCCACTCAGCCATCCTTTTATCCATTGTAGCAACTTACCATACAGCTCCAATTTGTACAATAGTCTTCCATGCGCAACAGCGTTAAAATATTTCCTGAAATCCAAGTAAATGTTATCAAAATTATTTTTTGCATCCAGTTCCTTCGTAACCACATCATAGTATCTAAATCTAAACAAATTTGTCAGACAAGACTTTCCCTTAACAAACCCATGCTGTGTCTAAATAATTAATGAAATGCAGTCTCGTCTAGATGATCTTGCAATGCATCTTTAACCAGCGACTCCATTATTTTCGCGGAAACAGAAGTTAAAATTACAGGTCTGTAATTACTTGTGTCACCCTTTGTGAATTGGGGATACCTTTAAACATCTCCAATCTGTGAGGACCTCTCCTGAGTCCAAGAATGCTCTCATAATTATGAATAAGGGTTTGCGTACTTCCTTTGCCGCCTCATTTATTATAACTGGATAGATCCCATCCACCCCAGTTTCCTTTCTTATGTTTAACTTCAAATATTTCTTCTCAGATGAAATCACAGATGCCTTGAATGCGTATATACCATTAAAAAAACACTCCACGAGAAGGGTTCCAAGTTGGATGAATAGTGAAGTTGCCACATTACTTGAGCAGAAAAAGGTGGCATGGAAAGGTTACAGAGCAATAAAAAGTACTGAAGCCTATAACAGCTACAAGGTGGTGTGTAATAGAGCCACAGAAAAGGTTCGACAGGCAAAGGCAGTTTATGAGAAATCACTAGCAAACAGAGCAAAGAGGGGGGATAAAGAATTCTTCACATATATAAATGCCAAGAAGAGCAGGACAAACCAGATCGGACCTTTACGTAAGGGAAAGGGGATAGTAATAAATACACCAGCTGCCGTTGCAGATGAACTCAACAGTTATTTTGCATTGATATTTACAAATGATAAGCCTTTTGTGGCAATGGGAAATTGTGGGAGCGAAGTTAAAAAATATGTAATTAATGATATTGAAATTTCGCAAGATTATTTAATGAAAAAACTTTCGAGCCTACAGACCAGTAAGGCTCCTGGAGCTGATGGAATATACCCTATAATCTTGAGAGAGGCGGCAAGCGAGTGCATTGAACCACTGAGGCTGGTTATGCGAGCATCACTAGACTCTGGGGAGATTCCCTTGGATTGGAAAAGTGCAAATGTATCTCCCATACATAAGGATGGCTCTAAAAGTGAAGTGGGAAATTATCGACCTGTCAGTTTGACTTCAGTAGTAGGGAAAATCATGGAGGCATTGATCAAGGGTGGAATTCAGGATCATTTGGATCGAATTGAAATTCTCAAGGATACTCAGCATGGTTTTGTAAAGGGAAAATCATGTTTAACAAATCTGGTTCGCTATTTCGAAAGGGTCACTCACGAGCTGGATTTAGGGAATAATTTCGACATTGTTTATTTAGATTTCAGCAAAGCTTTTGACTCAGTCCCACATGAGCGGTTGCTTTATAAGTTGTAACAGGTTGGAATCACTGGGAAAATCCTTAGATGGATAGAAGGATGGCTTCAGGGCAGGAGGCAGAGGGTTGTGATAAATGGCTATTCCTCAGATTGGGTTGATGTAAGAAGTGGGGTTCCCCAAGGATCAGTATTAGGACCACTGTTGTTTTTAATTTTCATAAACGACATTGATGAAGGGATAGAGGGCGTGATGTCTAAATTTGCAGATGATGTTAAAATTGGTAGAGTAGTTAATGATCACTGTCAAGCTGAGCTTCTTCAGAGAGACCTAGATAGACTTCAAGAATGGTCAGAAAAATGGCAGCTGTGCTTTAATCCAACAAAGTGTAAGGTATTACACCTGGGAAACAGTAATCCCAAAATAACTTATTCACTTGGTGGAGTTCAACTAAACCCAGTACTGGAGGAAAGGGACTTGGGTGTTACGATACGGTCAGACATGAAATTCTCTGAGCATTGTAAACAGGTTGCAAGGAAGGCCCATGGTGTCCTATCGATGATCTATCGAACTTTTGCAAGTAGAGATAGGGACGTGATAATCCCATTATATAAGGCCTATGTTAGACCACACTTGGAATACTGTGTTCAAGTATGGAGACCGCACCTAAAGAAAGACATCGAGCTTCTTGAAAGGGTGCAAAGAAGGGTAACTCGCCTGGTGAGATCGGCAAAAGGGCGTCCTTATGAAGAAAGACTTCGAATATGTGGGTTGCAGAGTTTGGAAACTAGACACCTTAGAGGAGATTTGATTGAGGTGTTTAAGGCTCTGAGAGGCATCAGTAAAATGAATGAGGACAAAATTTTCAAGATTATAAATGATGCTAGAACTAAGGGACATCAATTCAAGTTACGGGGGGAAATGTTTAGATTGGACTGCAGGAAGTTTTATTTTAGCCAGCGAGTTATAAATTACTGGAATAAGTTGCCTTCATGGGTGGTAGAGGCCGACAGTTTGGGGAAATTCAAAGGTCATCTGGATAGTACTTTCGGGTAAGGGAAGCGCATAGGATGATAGGTTTAATTTCCTTTTTATTTAATTTTTAATTTCATTTTATTATTTTTATTTATTTATTAATTATTATTATTTATTTATTTAATTTTTGTTTTTATCATTGTTTTGTTCGGATTTTTTTTTTTTTTTTTTTGGCTGGTGCAGCATAAGCCATAGGCTTTCTTGCACCATACGGCCGTTACTAATACTAATACTAATACTAATTCTCCACTTTGCACTCAGTTATTACAAAATCATTAAGCACCCTGTTATGGAAATGTTATGGTCAGTGAAACAAGAACACAGTAAAACAGTAATAACCAAAAAGGCAAATCAGAACTCACAACTCGTCGTACCGCATCATGAATGGGATATTGCAGTAAACAGCACAGCCGACTTCCACCCCAGTCAGCAAGGAACAAGACAAAAAGCCTACAGTGGTCTCAGAAGTTGAAAACAACACTGGACAATAGAGGATTAGAAAAGCTTTACCTCGTCTAACTAATAGCAGTTCCAGCTGTTTCATGCTGATGGAAGATACAGAATATGACAAAAACAATGTGAGTTCATGAACCCGTCCTACCAGATGTCAAAGATGCTAGCTGTTGGCAGAGGTGTGATGGTGTGAGGAGTGTTTTCGTGGCACACACTTGACTCCTTGATACCAGTGGATAAATATTTGGATGCCACAGGGTAACTGGAAATTGTTTCCGACCAGGAGCATCCCTTCATGGCTGCGGTGTACCCATTTGCTAATCGTTCTTCCAACAGGATAATGCGCTGTGTCACAAGACAAGAATTGTACCGACATGGTCGTAGGAACATAAGAGGGCAAAGTAATTGAGCCAATTACTTTGCCCTCTCCAGACTCAGGATCTCAATTACCTGAAGGACCAGTGGGTTGAAATGGAATGAGCTCTTCTGAATGGAGATCTGGAACCAATTAATTTGCAGGAACTGTGGAAAGCAATCGAGTCAGCATGAACCAGTAAGACACAATTTCAATAATTTATCGAATTCACGTTATGTGACGAATCTAGGCTATTGTATGTGGATCCTAACCCTCATAACTGGTTAGTAATTTCATCAATTCTTAGTGTCTCGTAGACATGACCTTGTTTTGTTCCATCTGTGTGGATTACAGAACACATTTCTCAGTTTCCATAACAATTGATCCATCCACTAAAATTACCTTATTTGGAATCAGAATATTCTCCCTCTGCTGATCCATTCTGAATGCTCAGTCCTTTTTTAGAGAGGGCCAACTGGATTAGTGCTGAACACTTGAGAAACTGCCAAGTCTCCAAATCTGTTACTCTCCAGATCAGAGACATAGCAAGTGGTTGCCCTGGTCTTCCCCATTAGCAAGCTAAGTTTTGACTCGAGATCATTGCATTCCCTTCACCTTGAGGGTAAAAAAAAAATGTCATATTAGAATTACCGAAAACAACCTCATCAACTCGTGTGTATTATGTCCATAGATTGCGTGGGTTCTCTGTTCGGTTTTCCTGTTTTCATGAACGAAAAACTGAATTTCCTGGAAAAAATCATCTTGCTATCCTGGCCTGGGACCGTTTAACCCAGCCACAAAGTGAATAAAGCCCATTAAGCCCAGAATAGTTATGGGCCATAAAAGTTCGAATCTCGAACTTTTATGGTCCTTTCCCGACCGTGGGTGAGTTAGTAGATCTCAGGTGAGGGTAGTAAGGTTTATTCTTCCGGAATCTCGGGTGTTTCCATACAGTAAAACAGGCAACCCGACCAGAAAACAAAAAATTTACTGACATAATATACATGGGCAGATGAGTGCTTTTTCTAGGTAACCTCAAGATTTCTTAATTTTTTTTTACAAGAAGCTAGAAATTAATAAGAAAAACTATATATTTCAATGTATGAAAACTTGACATCTGTAAATTGTTTATGAAAAATCCACAGGAAGAAAGTCATTGCATTTGATGCGCAATTCTTAAAAAACAAAATTTCTAATGTATGTTTCTTGATCAATCTCAAACGGTGTTAATATTAATTGATACCATAACTTAAATCCTTTTCCCATCACTTTCTACCCAAGAGAGAAAGACAAACGTTTTATCGCGAGACGAAATGTAATATCCCTCGCTTAATATACAATAGATGAAATATTAAAAATCGACCAGGATCAAGAGCACAAGAGGATTTGCTTTCTTTAAATTAACATCTTCTCCATCCAGGAAATACAAAGAAGGAATGTTGTCTTAGGTTTATTGCAACTATCACTCCAAATTGTCCAGTAAAGATGAATAAAGGAAGCAGCATAGTGTACTGGAATATGCAGATCTTCTTTCAGAAGAATTGCAAGGTCAAATTTGCAATTTCTTGTAGAATAATAATGAAAGAACGTAGGAGGAATTTCATATTTTTTCTTATAATTTTACTCCTACTTCTTATAAACACAGATGGCTGCTGTTTGATATGTGCGAGTGGTGGGTGGTTGTGGATTCCCACTGAGATTGAGTTCAGGTGTAGGAAGACGCATCACAGTGAAATTAATTAATGAAATCCGTTGATAAAACTTTTCTATTAATTTTTTAAAAATTAAATAATAAATTCCCATATCAGATTTACTGTCTGTATTATAAATATTTAGCTCTCTCTTGGGACTGCACGTGCCCACTGCTGTACTCGTTAAATAGTGTTCAGGATGCAGATTATTTTTTATGATGTAATATAATAATAAAATAGTGATTAACTGGATATAATTAAACAAAAAAAATTCACTACACGTAATTTAAAACATGACAATCTACTGGGTTTGTGAAACTAGTTCATGTACAAAATTAAATTCAACGCGCGGCCGACAAATTTTATTAGTTTGTTTTTTGGAAAGCCGGCTACGATCTCATCAAAGAGGGAATGACAGAAAAAGCAGCTTAATACGATTTGTTTAAATCAAATAGTGTGGTTCAAAATATTGAAATGGCTCAGAGTTCGCCTAAAATTAATTAAACAGGTACACAGAACAAAAACTGGATTTAAAAATAAAATGCTTTTTAAAAAGAAAGTCAGAAAACAATAAGGCAATTTAGACTAAACACTTGATTAATTGAAAGTGCCTTATTATTTAAAACAACCAGGAAAAAATGGTACCTTTAAAAACTAAAATAATGCCCACGTGGGTAGCAGTTGGTAGAATTGCCATCCTTCCCCACACCGGGTGGAAAAGACTTGAGTTCGATTGCTCTCAATGATGCGAGGAATTTTTATGGGTCATTTTCACAACTTGATTGAGTTGTGGGTTTTTCATCCAGCAAACAAAAATCGACCATAGAACAATCGACCATAACCCCTGGCTTTTTGGCCGTGAAGGGTATTAAAGATTATCTCTCTCTCTCTCTCTGAACACAGTTTACGGACATTATATTCGGCGCAATATAGCCTAAGTTGTAAATGCGCCTAAAACCCTACAAACCCTACGCATATTGACGCTACTTCTAAGGTCCTCAAACTTCTAAACGCTACGCAAATACAATAATAATAAATATAAATAAATAATTCGATAATTAAAATTTTGAGAGTATATTTTTAAAGTTACTTAAAACGCACGGTTATAAAAATAAAAATCTATGATTGAATATAGACTTATAAAAGAACGAATGCCAATAAAAGGATCAAAATCTAAAATATTTATTAAATGTAAAAGATAATTGATTAGACATTGATTAATTGATGTAATCCGTAATTTCTGATCCATCACCCTAGGTGGGGTATAGAAACATAATCTTCCACCAGGCCTACCCGCCACCTCCTTGACATTAATTGCTATTCCATCTAGCAGACCAACTCTCCGTTTTGGCTGCTGATAATATCCCTCACTATGTACCCTTTTCCATATGGCTATGAAGGAAATATTTCTTTTCTGTTAATATATTAAAATGATATTGCTCTGTATGGATTTTTATTTTGATAACCGGGAATCATTTAAAATTAAGTTCCGTAAGAGTTATAAATTCCTTAATAGAGATCAAAATAGGTGAATAAGATGCTTTATTGGAGAATATTCGAAATTTACGATTCACATATCTGTCGTACTGTGAAATTGCAAAAGCCAATTTAGCTCAGACTGATCGCGAAGGAATCCTTTGAGATCGATGGAAGTAGTGAATGGATTTCTACTCCACTTCCCAAGTAGGACAACGCGTTGAAAGCACCTTCATCACTTCAAAGACTTCCTTTATACTGCGATTAAGTGAATTTGTTGATTTTCTTTTATTTTCTGCTATTCAGACACTACCAGTAGTATCATTCCACACGCCCAGTCGCTCGTTTGTGAAATTCGTTAGCAGAAAGACTTACGTGAATTACAAATCAATTTGTGCAAAGTTTCTTCTCTTCAGTTTTCTGTGTCTACCCTCTCGGTTAATTTATATATCGGTTGCACCATTATCGAAGTTCTTGAAGCACAAATATTTGAAATGCTCTCTCTCTTTTTCACTTTCCAGTCGATTGCAGTTTACAATTGAAGCAAATAAGTACTTTTCTTTTGTCAAGGACTTTGATAGCGTGGCTTTAAGGTGATGATAAAATAATTGAAGGTTGATATCAGACTGTAGCATGTTCTGATTTAGAAGAATGACATTCCCGCTATTATCTGACTATGCACTGCCTGGATCTTCATGGCACGGAGTCAACGAAATATAGAAAGCGTTCCACAAGGATTCTTGCTGATTAAATTATTTCCCACAGTTGTTGCAAATTGGATGATCGCTGCTCTCTACGCCAGAGGGATCCTCACCTCGTTCCACAAGCGTTCAACTGGATTGAGATCTGGTGAATGGGGAGGCCACTGCAGTACTCCGAGTTCACTCTCATGCTCCTAAATCCAGTTCGTACATTATGGCTTTGTGACATGGCGCACTGTCCCGTTGGAAAAATCCATTCGTAGATGGATACACTGCAGCCATGAAGGAATGTACCCAATGGGAAGCAATTTCCGGTTAACATGTGGCATCCAAATGTTGTTCATTTCCTATTAAGGTCATTCAATATTGGCGCATTATGACCATAGACGCCCATGCGCCTAAAAAATTCCCAAACAAACAAGCATTCAATACGCATAACAAAAACACCACCCGCACCATCAAACCTTACAACCAGCCCGCATTGTTGACATTAAGAGTCCATAAATTCATGCTGTTTTTTACTTATTCTGGCCCTTACACCAACGTGAGAAACAGCTGGAATCGGGATTCGCAAGACCAGACAACGCTTTTCAATTCTCTACCATCCAGTGTTGGTGTTCCTAAACCAGCTTTAGTCATTGGCAGCAAAGCCCATCTGTGAGAAGGTACGACAAGTTGTGCATTCTGAAATGCATCGTTGGCTATCACTCCTGTTTTAGGTTTTATTTGACTGACTGCGTTCTGTTATCCTGAGAAAGCCTCCATTGAAATCTCGCACCAACTAGCTATTTCCGACTACACGATCATCATTAGCCAATGAAATAACGAAACAACGAGTAGCCCAGAAACGAAATAACATCCAGCAGGATGTTACTTCGTTGTTGGGCTACTCTAGAATCATTTGACACAGCGGATTGTAGTTTCAGTATTGAGGCTATAATTTCCAGTTGTAGCGGGACTCCTGTTCCTAGAGATCAAGAATTTGGACACTATTTCACCAAAATGTTGCTTTTATAGTTATAACTCATTCGAAGACAATAAATTCAAAAACTGAAGTTTTTCTTCAAAACTTTAGAACAGTTGATCTCGATTTTGTGCTGCAAACCCCTTCCTTTCTGAAAGATTTTTCTGCTATTAAATTCCTACTCTTCTACCACAAAGGTCTATCAAAGATTTTTAAAATTGAATGTGGCAAACTAGTTTTATTTTGTGAAAATCATTGTAACTCTCCCTGCTCGAAGAAATGGCTCTGGATTCCCAAGGGGGTTGAGAAGTATTTACTTATTTGTCCATTTAAATCTTTAATAAGAAAAGTAAACTGTTATGATTAGAAAAACATGGCTCCACCCCTCCCACCATCCCTTACCTTTTTAATTTTATTTTAATAAAGTAGTAGTCATAAGCGACTAATTAATTTCAGGAATCTTATTTGCAACGATAATCTTAATTGATGTTAATACTATTTTTCTACGCCACACCCTGTATTTACTGGGTGTGATGTCAGTAGTTATATCGGAGTTATTGCATATGCAGGTGCAGATATCCACTTAGTAGGAGGAAGTAATTTAACATGGCCACGTGCTGCATAAATTTTCTGTGTATCGATGTGGACAATGAAGTTATCATATTGACTGTGAGGACATTATTATCTGAGCAGGTTTCCATTTTAGGAGTGGAAACATCGCATTGGACTACAGATCAGCGAAATTACAAACTGTCCAACTGAAATTAATGGGTTGCAGACAGTGAATCTTAATTCTTTCTTAGAGTTTATGGTTTATATTTCTCTATTAGCCTTCCTTAAGTAACATATGAATCCTGTATGATCTTCCTATTATAGTACAATCTGGATGTTTTGGAGTTGAATAGCGGCTTCTGTAGAAGAAGGTCGGAATTGTAACAGGTCTCATGCATAATCTTCTATACCTACGGAAACATCTTCAGGATGGAATCTGTAATGCAATTCTGGACCAAACCATACATCTACTGCAATGAAGGTGCCCCATATTCACTATAGAAGACCTTCAGATACTATTGATGATGTTTCCATAAAGGTCTAGTCATTAAGGTTTACAGTGGATCTTCTTTTTGGGAATCTTTGGTGCCTCCAGTACTCAGGCTATAGTACGCCAGTTTCAATGGTAGTCTAATAAAACAGGAGAAATCTCATGGACTAGAACACTGTCTGAAAAAGTGTTTTCACGGACTGGTTGCATATTACGAGGGTTGAGAAAATGGGTAATAACTCATGAAAAACACTAAGGCCTCTACCTCCTCCTCCAGAGATCGGTGAATTATATACCTGGTGGAATGTTAATCCATATAAAATAGCCCTGATCATTATACCTTCATAGCTTCCCACTTTCCCAAAGTCTTCAACAAAAAATATGGGAAAAATTAAACAGAAAACTATATTTTCCATTTTATTCTCGAAAACGATGAAGGAAATTACAATTGGTAAACATGGTATTTTGCTAGGAATGATAAACATAAATTTCCTTCAAAGGCATGTTAAGATCATCATTAAAATAAATGTCGAAATCGTTTTCCAATAGGCCACAAGCACTTTGCAACGTATGATTAAAGTAGTTTTAGTTCACAAGAAGAAGGACATCCTGTGATATAAGGGTGTATGTGCGTGCGTATGCCTCAGTGAGCCTTTTATTAATCATACCACAAACTTTGGGTGTTGCAATAACATATCTAAACCCTGTTGTAGCTTATATTTTACGATTCGGAAAGTATATTTAAAGAACGAGGTGATTATAGCCATCTTGAAAGTGGAAGTCGTCTAAAAGAAGAATACACTTTTCTTTAGCAGTCGTAATTTCAGTAAAGATTTACAGAGGAAGTACCGTTGGAGGCGTAACGCAATATTACCATGTTCTTTGTCTGATTTGTAGTTAGAATTCTCCTTTAATTTTGCTTCATATTCGAAGAGAAGTTCCCCAATGATAGCATAAAAAGAAGCCTTTTTATGCTATCAATAAGCAGGGCCAAGACACGGCCAGTCTGTATTTAAATTCAGTTAATTACAAGTCACTCTTTGTTGCTATTGCAGACTATGTTTGTGGACTTCTTTTCCACTGGAGCAGCATAAACAACTGGAAGTGTGCAGAGTCGCCTTCCATACCGTTGTTTCTCAATTGTAGACATGCTGGGTGGAACCGAACAATTCATTTTTCCTAAAAAAGAATTCTTTTTTCATTATACTTCCGGAATTGACAAACGATATTGCATTTGGCTGTGCAACACGCGTTGCTATAAAGTTAACATCTCTGGGTTAGCAGTGGCGTATTGTGTGTGTATTAAGAGCCGAAGAAACTGAGGCTATGAGGCGTCAGTGTATTGTATCCATCCGTCATCGCATGTATTCTTCGGTGTTTGCTGTTTATTGACCGAAAAGCCTGAGGTTCCGGGAGGAAAAACCATGCAATCCTCGTCTGAGACGGACTAACTCAGCCACGTTGTGAAGAAATTCCATAAAAATTTCTGTTATCGTTGAAGAGATTAGAAATCATGTCTTTTCTACTCGGTGAGGAGAGAACAATTATCATGTCCACGTGCCACCTGCGAAGGCTATATGTTTTTATGGAAACTTTGATAAGTCTGCTAATGTCGAGTGTATGTTTAAATATGCACAATGCGTCCAGTAATATCTGCACATTGGCAGGTAGGTCATTCATCGAATTTCAATATCATAGGTCCAAAATGTGCTCAATTTTGTGGAGAACGGGCAATTGAACGGCCACGGAAGACAGAATTCATTATCATGTTCCTAAAACCATGTTGCTAACCTGTGGAGCCTTGTAGCATGGCGCGTTGTCGCAGGAGATTTCTGGATATACTGTCACCATGAAGATGTGTACTCGGTCGGCACTATAATAAGGTAGACGTTCTCAAGGAGACATTGATTAAAGGTGATCAGAGGTCCCAGAGCATTCCATGAAAACTGTCCCCAAACCATAACACAAACCCCTTCAGCCTTCCGAACACCAAGAGTGCATCCAGTGACATGGCCTCACATTGCTTTCTCCAAATGCAAATACTCCCATCAGCACGAGAGAGTTGGAAAAGTATTCATCAGATCAGACGACAGATTTCCACATGAGAGTGGTCCAGTGTTGGGGCCGGCGTTTTCATGCAAGGTGCAGTTTCTCGAAACTGGACCTTGAGTGATTGGAAGACAGTCGTCTGGTCCGATGAATCATGTTTCCTGTTGCACCATGTGGACGGCCCGGGTACGTGTGTGTCGTTTACCTGGGGAAGTGATGGCGCCTGAATGCACCGTGGGACGAAAAAAAAGCCGATGTCGGCGGTGTCATGCTTTGGGCGATGTTCTGCTGGGATATCCTGGGTCCAGTCATCCATGTGCACGGAACTCTGACGTCTACCACCTATCTAAACATCATTGCTGACCAGGTACACCGTTTCATGGCAACGGTCTTCCCCTTTGGCGGTTCCGTCTTTCAGCAGGATAATGCGTCATGACACACCGCCCAGATTGTTCGAGACTGGTTCGCGGAACATGAGGAAGACTTTCAGGTATTGCCCTGGCCTCCAAATTCCCCAAACAGCAATCCCATCGAGCATCTGTGGTTTGTGTTGGAACAGCAACTCCGATCTGCGGTCTCTCAACCACGAACTTTAGAGGAGTTAAAGGATCTGCTGGTTACGTCTTGGTACCAGATACCACAAGACACATTTAGAAACCTTGTAGCGTCCATGCCTCGCCGGGTCGAGCTGTTTTGGCTGCAAGTGGAGGACCAACATCATATTAGGTAGGTGATCATAATGTTTTGGCTCATGGGTGTAGGTTATGGAAGGCCCCGACCCACCAGAGTCCCGTTGGTAACATCCCGACACAGGACTCTACGCATAACTGGGCAAAAGAACATCACCACTGGACCTTGGAAGATTGGAGACGGGTCTCCTGGTCCAATGAATCCCGTTTCTAGTTATTTCGAGCGGACGGGAGGGTGCATATCTGGCGGAAACCTCACGAAACTATGCCCCCGTTATGTCAACAAGGAACTTTTCAGGCAAGTGGACGATCGGTAATGGTCTAGAGGCGTGTTCAATAGGAACACGTTGAGACCTCTGGTACGTCTAGACGCATCTTTGAATGGTCCAGATTACATACCCATCCTTACAGATCATCTGCATCCCTTCATGGTCATCGTGTACCCACAGGGCAATGGACTCTTCCAGAAGGACAATGCACCTCCCCACAGAGCCGTGGTGGCTAGAACATGGTTCGAAGAGCATTCCGCAGATTTTACCACCATGGAATGGTCTCCTCATTCACTGGACATGAACCCTATGGAGCATCTTTGGGATGCTGTGGAAAGGTCAGTTCGACGCGACGGAATTATGAACAGCGGTGCAGCAAGCATGGATGTAAATACCTGTAGAACGCTTTCGTGAATTAGTGGACTCAATTCCTCGCCGTGTGACCACTCTTATCCGGGCGAAAGGTGAGACTTCCCGTTATTGGGTAGGTGTCCCATGATTTTTGTCCACCCTGTGTATATTGTGTTTCTTAAACTTTTCGCTATGTTTCAGTCCTATTTGGACGATATAGTTCTATCCACAGAGTTTCTCGTTTATACTCTGGCACGACCACCAGTTCAGTGGAGTTTACAATAAATCAATCAATACAAGTGTTAAGGGTATTCAACAGTCACCCCAGTCCACTCGACGTGTGCTACTGCACTGGCGCTCCTGACCACTCGGCTACGTCAGGCTTAAATTAATCTGGTGGGATTCGAACTCGGGTCTCTGAACTTAAAGGCAAGTGCCTGAACCACTAAGCTAATAACATGTTTTGTATTTTTATTTTTATATTTTAAATCCTCTTTGCACCTGATTTGTTTCAACAATGACTATTAAATGTTCCTTAACACGTTCCTACTACCAAGAATATCAATAATAACGTATTTATTCTTGTACTACATTGCAAGAGAGTTTCACAGCCAATCGAGAGGTCGCTGACACTGAAGGTTTGTTATACGCGTAATCCCTTGTAGGACGTTTTGCATAAAATTCTCCCGCAGTACTGTGGCTAATCTCCTCTCCTTCACATTCACGTTTCATATATTTCTGATTTACTTTCTCTCTGACCGTAGGATCACCCATTCTTTTTTCTTTTTTCTTTTGTTATTGTAACAGTCTTACGACACTTTCCAGATCGCTGACCTCATTTATTGACGCGCAGATGTACGGTTACCAATATATTTATTAGGATGAGATTTGGGGTTTCATCTTATCATTCGCTTTTGTGCCAGATTATTCTGAGCATAAAGTTTGATTTTGCAATGGAAAACTTAGAAAACACTGAATAAACAGATGGGAAATTTCAATGACCCCCGGTTAAAATAACTTTGAAACATATCTCTTAAGAGATGATTCACCTTGAAGATGACGCAAAGAAGGTGATTGAAATACACGTATACCTTAAAATTGAATTTAAAAAAACAGGAAGCAGTTGCGAAATAACATAAATTCAAAAGCTTCTTTATTAAATCGCGAGGCAAAATAGTTTGACGACTTTATGCTGCTCTCCATCCACTTCAAATAACTAGCCATAAACTATTTTTAACATAATAATTCATCTCTCTCATCAACATCATCGTACGATTTACAGTTCAGATGGTGTTACAATTATCATAGAAAAAGAAAGGTTCCTTTTCATTTTACCACAACTGTAGCCACCCGATATTCTTTTTATGTCGATCCAAACCACGATCTGTAGTAATTCAAACTTAGAGCATTATCGTGGATGGGTGGATCATTGAGGTAAAGGAAACTTTCTAAGATTAGACTTCAATTTCTTTAGATTATAATTTGCATTAAATATACAGGAAAGAAAATTGTTCCAGAAAACCGAAGGAAAAGAAATAAAAGAAGAAGAAGAGTTATATTTTGAAGAGTTTGCAATTTAACTGCAAATAAACGGCTTGTTGCTGTACGTGTTTAGGTAACACAGCTCATACCGGTACTAAGAAAAGACAGACATTATGGTTGTTCTAAGTAAATCTAATCTTCGATATTTGAAAGTTATCGCTGGTCTCCTAAAAAATTCTTTTTCTGGGAGAATAAAGATTAATGCATCAGCATATTATACCTGTAAAATTATGTACACTGGTGTACAAAATTTAAGGATCAGCCAGGTTTTCACCTGCAGCTTCTCATAGGAGTGGCCTAGATATGGGAAAAGCATACCAAAGGAACCTCGTGAGGTACAGAAATGATGAAGGAAACAACACCGACAAAACGGTACAGAGGGACTTTATTCAAAAATGGCAACATAACACTGGCTACATGATACAGATACGTCACTACCAAAGATGGAACAAAGGGAAGAGGTGGTCCTCAGTAGGAGATATGGCCACCCCTAATGTCGATGCAGACTTTGCACCGCCAGTCCATACTTAGAACAATGTTGTAGATGAGTTCTTGCGGTAACATCGTCCATTCCTTTGTCAGGGCCATCTTCAGTTGGTGAACATTTTCTGGTGGGTGTGGACTAGGCGTCTCCCCAGAGCGTCTCATATGTGTTCGATGGGCTTTAGATCGATGGAACAGGCATGCCAGTCCATATAAACAATGTCCTCACTTTCCAAAAGCATATCAACAGCTGCAGTGCGATGGGGTGTGGTGTTATCATCCATAAACAAGAACTCGTGGCCAATGTACCTCGGAGCAGACGCACATGGGGAAGGATTACCTCAGTACAGTAGCGAAGATAACGCCTTCCCAGACGAGAACACCTCGACGCCATATCGACCCCTTTCAGTGATGTTTCCGGGGTGATACCGTGTGCCAACTTCTCGCCAGATTAGCTGACGTCCAGAATCGCTGCTGAGACTGAATCTACTCTCATCAGTAAAGAGTACCTTAAGTAAAGATTTTGTGGTTGTAACCTTTTGAAATAGTGTTGGTCCTTAAGTTTTGCATACCAGTGTATATTCTAATATTTTGCTTTAAAGGTTAGTTTTCTGTTAGTTAACTTGAAGCTGTAGTGTAGCATGTTAATGTAACGTCTGTATGTGAATTCCAAAACCTTGGCTCGATGACAGCTTACCATTGTACATTCAGGATATTTGACTGAAAAGAATTCTGTTATTAGGTGTTGAAATTACTACGTTCGGCCAGTTTATATTTATACGTAATATACTATACTAAAAATATTAACACAATTTTTCTTCAAAATCAGCTAACCTTATGGGCTGTTTGTCTTTCGGGATGAAAAACTTGAATTTTGGGCTGAAAAATTTTTTTTTTGCATAGCAGTCTGTCTGTCGAAGACAGACTATTATGCAAAAAGTTATGCGAAAAGTTCATAAAGTAAAATCTGTCCTTCCAGGAAATATATATATTTTTAAATTTTGGTCAAGGAGAAGAATCGAGCCCCAGTCTTTTTTCACCCGATGTGAAAGGGCACGATGGAAACAGCGATCTCATTTTGCTGACATGGAGGAAATTATTCATAATAGTAATTGTTTCCTATCATAGAGTACATTCTTTTAGTCTTTGTTTTATAATTTATACTTCCTGGCACGACTTTCATACCTCAGTTTTAATTATCGCAATCCCTTGCACTGCAACACAGCAATCTATATTTTCAGAGATTTTCGTTCCTTTTGCAACGATAATGAAATCTTAACCACTCTTCTATGGCAATCATCCGTAATAACAGCAGTTCGTCACCTTCCTGTGATGTTATAGATGCCATTATTCGCATTTTCTAATAATTACGCTTACATATACGCGGCTTTGATTCTCTGCAGTAATCTAAAATTCGCTAATAGAATTCAACTGGCTAGTGCAGTTCATGGATTAAATAGTGAGTGAGATGGTTGTGATTGGTCGCTCTGTTACTACTGGTCAATTAAATACGCGTCTATCAAGTAAGTGGTCAAATGCAATGAAATATTAACCTCTCGGTCAATTTTCAGATAACGTTTTGTTCGAAAAGTCAAAGGAGACTAAAGGAGATTTGAAAAGTCAAAGGAGGTAAAAGACAGAAAGCACAAACCTTGTAACAATAACATGGTTCAATTTGGCGTTTAAGGTAAACTCCAAAGCAACTAAACTCTGCAAGGGGCGTGTATTCTTCGGTTGATTTCCTCTTTTCCTGGATGAAAACCTATTGTTTTGTGACTCCAGTTCATTGGGACTCTTGTTTTATTCTGTGATTAATGGGATATACAGTAGTCGCCTTGCATAACTCATTATTTGAAGCGACTCGTAAACATTGTGTCTCTAATCTTCACGTGGTAGCAATAAGTTCCAAGTCAGTCATTACCTTCAGTTATAACGACTATACTGTGAAGTGGCTCAAGGATGACCCAGAGACCTTTGTGATATGTTCTCTATTACTGTAACTTTTTATTTAACCTCCTTTTCTGTTCGGTGAATATTTGACAGTTTTGCTACCTCTCTTTTGGAAAATCTTTCTTCCAGTCACCCTTGGAACAGTCCAAAATTTGCCACCATGACATTTTCAAAAATCTGTACACAGTAAAATGTTTGGAGTCCAAAAAAACAAAAGATAAAATAAAGGATGTAGATTCTGAAGTAGTTTTTATATGGTTCTTAATATGATATTAATTAGTCTGTTATATTCGCAGGTACCGTTATCAACAGGTATTTTTGGTGTCATACAATGAGCACCAAAAATACCTGTTGGATAACCAGCGTTCTTGTTGTAAAGTATTCAGTGCGTCAGGGGCTTTGACCATATTCCGCAGTGTCTGTAATTTGCTCGTGTTCTATGGTCGATCTGTCTGTTGGACGAAAAACCGGAGTTTCCATTAGGGAAAACCAAGTAATCCTCGCCTAAGACCCACTAACTCAGTCAGGCTGTGGAGAAGTCCCATAAAAATTCCTGGCGTCACTGAAGGGATTCATTATAACGTATGGTAGGTACCTTGAGTACTGAAAATTCATAGCTTGAATTGAAAGTATGATTAATACTTTAATTTTAGATTATAAAATTGAATTGTGCTGTACTTTGTTGTCAGTGGAAAATGGTTTCGTGCTGAAGGTTCATTTTCGCACGATAAAAAAAAATATTAAAATATTTCCTAAAAATTGAAAAAGCCGAAATCCCATGTTAACGATGGTGCCAGTTAAAACCTTTTCTCAGTTTGGTCATCTTAATGTAATGTTGTAAGAATTCTGCTTGAGAAATTTGATGTTTCACATTGCATTTATCTTAGGAAAAGTTTCAATTGAGATTTCCATTTGTAGTTTATATTATTGCTTCTTCATTTAATTTGGTTTACAGCTTCTTCATTTTCTAATAATTTCTGACATTGTACAAAAAAAGGAATGATGTATAACACAAATAATTCCTATCACAGGGCCCAGTTGTGCTCTGAAACAATACGATGTCTAGGCCATATGATTGTTTTAGTATCACCGGTATTTTAATATCACTCTGTGATTCCAAGTGATATTCTCATTTACGAATTATGAGCTGAGATTGAGTCTATTGTATGATGACTTGATGTACGACAATGCTATGTCAAGATCTCTGATTTAGTAAAAGAGGTTTCGCGAATTTTGAATAAAGGGTCTAAAAAAGATTTGATGGATTTAAAGATTTCTAAATTCCGCTGATCACTTTCCAGGGAAAAAGTAAAATCAAGGCAATACGTTGAATATCTTTAATATGGTGGTGTAAGATCTGAAAATCTTACAAAAATAAAATATTTTTTTTGACTTCTGAAGTTAGTTTTCCTTTTTGGATTCTTGCCGTTGGGAGAAATGTTAATAGCGTCAGTTCAATAAACAAGAATTATCCAGTAAGGATTGTAAAACTTAAAAGGTAGGAAGAACGAAAAACAGAAAAATTAGCTTTAAATCCGTCAAAAACAGAAAACTGACGGGAAATACTATAGCAAGCCCAGCAGGTGGTACGGCGCAACAAGTTTATGAGGGGTCACGCACCGGAAACGCATATGGCAAAACGCACACACAAGCCTCTAAAAATAGACGCGATGGTCTCCAGTGACACATTTGTGGTTTGTCTGTAGTGCTTTTGAGACAAGCTGTGATGACCCAGAAGGAGTTGTTTTGATGCATTCGGCCTACATGAAAGAGCTCAACGGATGTTAACAGGTAGGAAATAAAAAAGGAGAGGGGTATTGTGAATCACGTGCCACAGGGCTGGCTGACCTGCCAACAAATGAAAGGATAAAAATGAATATAGGAAGGAGGAGACTGGTAGAACACTGTGGAGAGGCGTGACAGACTGGTAAAAAAAAAATTTGTGGATGGAGACGGACAGGAGAAGAGTGAGTCAGTGTCAGTGAGTTGGGCAGTAAGATGAGAGTGGGTCAGTGTCAGTGAGTGGGGCAGTAAGATGAGAGTTGGAGAAGAAAAGAAAGGAATGAGTTTTTTTAGATAGAGTAGCCGGTGGAGAAAAGTGGCTAAGTTTAATGTGTAGTCAGTATGAGGGGTAGATAAGCTTTAGGTGAACAGTTAAGTCGTTGATCTAATAAGTTAGTGAGAGAGGCAGTCGAGTAAGTGGAAAGATGAAGATGAGGTGCAGAAGTCGGTCAGACAGTCAGTCAAAAGTAGACTGAGTTTCGAAGTGAGAGATGAACACGTGCCATAGAAAAGAGGGAAAATTTTTCAAGATCCTTAAAGTAGATGAGAAGGAGTCAACTCCATTATGAAGGAACGATATTGCCTGATATTCTGAGAGCAAGTACGCTGGAGCTGATGAAATCCGAAGCCGGACAAAAAGAGTACAGCCATTCTGATCAGATGAAATTAATGCGTCCATAAAGAAATAAAAAGGTACCCAGGAAGGAATCCAGTATCTTATATCGAACTCCCCCAGTGATGGTGAGATGCGACCCAGATAGAAAGAATCCCCTATTCGCTTAGAGAAGGATGTACCGTGAAGTCTGCCAAGTTATGTAAGTAAGTGATTAGTTTGCTTAAGTAATCCCAACATCACACCGACTATAGGCACTCGATAACCAGTTTATCAGAACTTTTGATTGAACACATATGTATAAGTAGTACTTTATTGTAATGAATAAGTTAGTGAATGTTATGGACTGAAGGACATTACCCAGGGCAAGTCAATATACATATAGATAAATTTTGGAAGGGAATAGATATAAAATTTTTGATGTGATTGATACTTGTTAATATTTGGTTAAATAAGTGAATGACTAAGTATGAATTTTGGAAGGGGATAGACGGATGTCACTAACCCCCAAATGTGCAAGTAGTTAATTGTAGAAATTTGATAGTATTGATTACCTAGATTAGAGAAGGTTGTAGGCTATAATCTGTTAGAAACCAGAGTAATGATTTATACTGAAATTAAGAGTATCGGAGCTTTATCAATTTGGAGTAGGAATTGTTTTGTAATGAAAGGAGAATGTTAATAGATTCTTTTGAAAGTTAATTGAACTCAGGAGTAAGGAAGTAGAAACATTTTGTTAGTTTAAAAGAGGAGATAGTTGTTTATGATTTATGTAAAGGAAATAGCCCTCCTTGAGTTTGCTCAATAGGCAAATTACTTTGCTCATTTACATTCTGTTATAAGAAGATGAAATTAAATCTATTTGGTCATGAGTTTAATAAATTTCTTTTGTTTGATGTATCTATGTAAAAGTGTCCAATAAACTGTATTTTTATTATACAACATTTGTGTGTCTCTTTGTTATTCTGAGAAAAAGCCTATCCAAAGGGAATTAAACTCATCAAGGAGATTTTCCCCTAGAACTTGGAATTTTCTGAAGTAAAATAGTCAGATGCGCAAGTGGGGAGTTATTATAAAGGGGAGTTGTTAAAAGGGGAAATAATAAAATATAAATAATATAAAAAAAAAAAAAAAACATTATCTAAAATAACCCCCCCCCCCCCACAGTGGGAGGAGGTTTCAATATCGTTAATGCAGAAATTAAAAGAGAGAGAGAGTTGGTAAGACTGATTAGTTTTATTGGTTGGTAAGTCGCAGAACCCTCTATCACTCAACGAAGCGTATAAACTCTTGCTGTTCTTGATGGTAAAACTTCATAACAATTAGCTGATCGGATAGATGCCAGTATTCTGATATGATGACTTAAAATAGTACCAACAGTTGCCCCTCCAGTTCTTAGTGGAACTGTGGACTGATTGGAATTATAACACGATATTTTTAAGGGACACTACGTTTTGTCTTGAAAAATTAGAAGCGAAGCTGCTCTTGTGTTTCGAAACACAACAGAACTGGCTCTTCCAGTTGCGCTGTAAATGGGTGGTTCGCGTTAAAACAGAAATAGCTTGCTCTAAATACCATACATGCATATTACCAGAAAGGTGACGCCACTGAACTTTGCAATTTATTTTTAAAGAACAGTTAGTCTGACTTTATGGAAGATGAACACATCCAGAAGAGTGCGTGAAATTTCTACCCTAATTCTCTGCTTTTGGTAAGAAACTACATCCGCAGATGTTTGTCGTTGTCAAGGTGATGCCCGCAGTATCTATTTATGCTTAGCTAGAAGGCGTGTTATTACACACCATCTCACCTTGAAGTGTGGAAAAGGAGGAAAGTGACTGCTGGACTTACAGAATTGGAGACTTTTAATACCAGCGAGGCTTAAATCTAAATTCAGAAGGCTTTCGCATCTCTTAGCAGACTAAGTCCCGCATGAAAGAATGCTTCCTTCTGAAACATGATTTTCCGGCAGTGGCGACTGCTGATTAAATCTGAACTAAACAGCCTTGACTCTTTGGCGAATGATAAATTTTCGAGCTCCCTGTTGAGTAGAACTCAGAAAACCATACTGGCAGACTTCAATGTTCTTTTATCATTAAAAGCGTAAGACGTAATTAGATATGGCGAAGGTAGACACGCGCTCATTAAGGCAAACAGTCTTAATTAAATATTATTCGGAACGATGGAGTTATTTTTTCTCCAGTATTAATGCGGGCAGCTGTATAATAGGTCAATAGGACACTGCTGAGTGAGTGCTTGCTTGAGGATGAACTTGTCTGATATATGAAAGAATGTTTCATCCAGTATTAAGGAGAAGATCGCTTTTCCTCCAAGTCAAACTTATTAGAAGTGAACAAATTAAAATATATCGTCACTGAACACATTTAAATTCATAAGGGTAGATGAACCCGCCTCTGTTTGGCCCAGAAATACAAAATGCACGGGCTGGGTTGATATTTTCTAAATAATGGCCTACAGTAAATCCAGATTGCAAATGCGAAGTTAACATTTACCAACACCACCCTTAACACGATTATTGTAGATTACTGACGTGGGCGACCCGCACATATTTAAGAACCTCATTTATTATACAATATGCGCCTGAGAATGTAAGTTTATATAAATTAATGGTGTGTGGCTAATAATTATTTTACGTTTCTCTGTCTGTTAAAAAATAGGGCATCATCTCTTTTGAAATATTAACTTTAAAATATTTGATAAACTTTGATATATTCCTAATTAGCCAGGAAGCATGTCTTTGGTAGCAGCGCAATTTATCTCAAATTTTTAAAATTAATTACTAAATCTGTGACTTTTTATTGGGCCCGATTATACTATCATCACGCAGTTCGCTCGCTAAAAAATCAATCAAAAAACTGTGGCTTGTAATCCTTAATTCATACTCATTTAACATTTAGCACAGTTAGTCAGTCTCGTGAGAGGAAAGTAGGGGTTTTCCCCCTTCAACAAACACCGATCATGAAAGACACGATTTACAGAAACAGTACACCTCATAGGTTCTCATCCAATGAGTAAATTAAGCATCATCAGACCACATCAGTATTTGCAATGCCATAAATAGATCTGCGAAACTTGTTTGGATATTTTCAAACTCAATTCCAAAAAACTTTGATGCAATTTCATTTTTTAAATAAAACTAACGAAATGATCGTTAAAATTAATTTGAATAACGTCGTCTACATTCGTTGACTTTGATGATTTTCTTACTTCTTCACATCCCTTTCATTATGCCTGATACAATATTCTGCGTTGGCAATTTAATTAAATGACGTTTTCGGTTAAAATAACAGGAAAATCACATGCAGAAAAACAAGCAATGGAGATTATGGTCATCGTAGTCATTTAGGATGACTCTGAGGTTTCTGCAATCTCATGCACATGTAACTCAATACCTCTTATTGGATTGTTTTTCCTTGTGCATTCACAATAAGTGCTATTTTGGAGTTCGAAAACAAGAAAAAAGAAAAAAAAAAAGAGGAACGAGTTACGCGCTTGTTCCTGTATTTAGACTGAAGACAGAAGTGTCATAATTACATTAGGAGAATGACATCCCTACAGACTTGATATTTAGTCTAAGTAAAATTCGCTGAAGAGGAGGTGAAGTTCCAGAGTGCATTTCCGTGTATCTGTCATCTCCCTCTGGAGAGAGAAAATGATTTGTCTTCGTTTAAAAATGGAACCAATTAGAGTTTTGATGTAGGTGTTTGTTGTCTGTCTGTTTAGTTAATTAAAGTTAATATTGTTGCATTCGTTATGTGGTTCAGTTGGCACTCAGTCTTTTATCTCTTTAATGTGTTTGTGGTCAGCGAAAATCCAGTTCATACTTCCTTATACTTTAGAACGCAATGATAATAACTAGATGTCACAGAAGATGGTACAACACTGGTATGCGCATTGCATCGTCGGACTAAAACGACTTGTGTGTCTAACCATCCCCCGCACAGCTATACATTGGGTGGCAAAGTTATTAGGTGCACGATCCCGTTACATGAAATGAAAGGCTCCTTCAGCCACGTGTTCATTATGCAATATAAAGCAGATTTGCAGATACACAGGAAAGCTTTGTGTGTGCGAGAAAGCACAAGAAAAAGATTTAATTGGCTTTCAATGTGGCATGCTAGTGTGCACCAAACTCCCCAGTATGAGTATTTCTTAAACTGCAACCATAGTGAGACAAAAAATTGAGAAACATTGTTTAATCTGAATTCCAGTTCCTGTTTCACGCTGGTGGGAAAATTATGGATAAACAGCGTGAGTCCATGGACCCATCCTGCCAGATGTCAACAATACAGGTTGCTGGTGGGTGGAGGTGTAATGGTCTGGAAGTGTTTTTTGTAGTACATATTGGACCCGTTGGTATCAATGGGACAAGATTTGAATATCACAGGTTACCTGGAAATTTTTTTCCGACAATGCCATAATTGTATGGAACTGGTTCCAGGAACATGAGAGTGAATTCAGCCTACTTTGCTGGCCTCCCTAGTCATCACATCGCAATCGAATTGAACACCTGAGGGATGAGGTGGATTGAAATGAGCGCTTCGTAGAGATCCTTAACCATCCATTTTTTGACAACTGTGGGAAGAAAATGAGTCAACACGGACCACAATACCTCCAATGTCTTCTTTAGGACATGCCAAAAAGAATTCAGGCTGCTGAAGTGAAACATACTCGCTATTGGGTAGGTGTACATAATCACTGAATGCTCAGTGCAAAGAAGAAAGGCAAAAAAGGCAGAAAGAAGTAAAAAAAAAATAATAGGCAGCTCAAGATGATTCACTAAGCCTACTCACTCCATACTCACACTGTTCATTGAGTGAGCAGAGGACTCTCACTAGAAGGCATAGTGATTGTCCTTTCGCTTCATTATATTGGACAGTGGAGCTGCCAAGGCCTTTAATCGGAAGGGAGGGTTCTGTGACAATCTCCGTAGACTGGAGACGATTGTGTACATAAAATATAAACGCAGATTAACTTGGTTTATCCTATTTTAAAATGAGTTTAAATCTTTCAGTAAATTTAGCTTAAAGATGAGATACAGGAATATCGTTTGGGAACATACTGTACACTTGTGAATTGGTACCAGTGTGGGAATTCTTTTAATTCCTATTTTGAGAGGTAAAAAAAAATCAGTATTTCACCAATAGGCGTCACTGAGAGGAGTCAAATAATCAAATTATCAATTAATTGTACGTGGATATACACTTCCCTACTACGATAAGCATTTGGACATCCCTTCCCGGTGTCATGGATAGTAAGAACGAATGAACAAAAAGGCAATAAAGCAAAATTTCATAGACAGTATACACATCCCATTAAAGAAATATAAACCTTCTAAAGAATCTGTTTAACATGACCATAATCAAAACTGGTTGACCTCCAGTATTCTATGATTAAATTTGTAATTTTCTTCCTTCCATCAGACCTTCTTCCGTATCTAAGATAATAGACTGGTGTAGGCGATAGGCGACTTCAAATATAACCGCCGCAGTTGTCGGCGAAAGAACGAGAACTACAGCAGAGCGCTTGTTTTTATCCGTCGTTTAATGTGCGAAGGTCGTAGACACGTAGCTATCTGCAGCATCTGAACAAAACATCTGGGTAGAGGGGATCGATACGCGGTCATCTTAAGAGACGGAACGTCGAGGATGCGAATAGGAAGAGCTGGATGAAGTTTGTGAGGAGATTAAACCCTGATGGACCAGTCCAGACCACCACTGCTGGATGCCACGCAAAGAGAACTAATCGTGACCGACAGCACAAAGAAACCACTCGCTCTTGTGTTTTTGTTCCTCTGCTTTAAATTTTCTAATATAAGACCTGACATCTCGCGCGCAGTAGCGCTACCTAATAATATCCGCTCGTATCGAGTTATTAATAAAATTTAATAAAACCATTAGGAGAGTTGCAGCAGGAAGTGGGGGGAGAGAGAGAGAGAGAGAGAGGACAAGGAAGATTGTTGAGAAAGGCCCGGAGGAAACCTCTTTCTTGTTAAGATGCAAACAGGAACGGAACGAAGTGCATTTGGTGGCAAAGAGTCCAGTGGCTGTTGATTAAGAAAACTTAAAGCATGCGGTTTCCTTAAAGAACCAATTCTTACACTATGAATTCCTTTCTCTTTGTGATTTTATTAAGAAGTATTCTTTAACGAAGTTAGAAACTTCATTTCCTTAATTATAATTAAACAACCGAACAATTTTCGGAAGGAATTGAGAGAAGGGTCTTTCGGAATTCTTGACTTTAAGAAACCTCATAAACAAGCCACGTTAAATGCACTCAACACAAGTGAAGACGACTCGTGTGACAAAATCATGACATCATCGTCGTTCGAGTTAAAAGGTTTCTGGGTCTTTTGCGCCGAGGTACCTAAGGCCATGAGACAGCATACTGTGTCTGTAAATTATGTGCATTTTGTGATCGAATTTTCAACGCTATAAAAATATAAAAATAATAAAATAATATATAAGAATAAGCAGACAAATAACTAGTAAATTTATTATCAGAATCGGACAATTACATGAACTTTTTTCATTGTTTTCAGGAACTGAATCAACTTGAAATTACCACCTACACGTTATGAAACACCCTGTATATAAATACGTATTTATAAAATTATAAATTGTTGATGATAAAGAAATATGTCATAATACTGAAAATTAAGAGACTGGAACATAGTTTTCTGCTCTGATATTTAGCAGTACTGAAAAGGGAAAAAAGAAAAGAACCAAAGCCAATCTATAGATGCTTAAATCTTTTTCCTATTTTCCGTATAACTTTATTATGAAGCATTTAGAAACGGATTATTAGTTTAAGATTCAGTATTACAAAAAATAAATAAATAAAATAACGAGAGTGACCGAAATTGAATTAACACCTTTTATCAACCACGATCTTGCTGAAATGGAACTTGTGAAACATGAATGCCATGTCAATAACGTCAGTAAGAGACAAAAAATGGTTGAAAGCCATTTAGCTCTCAAATAAGAGATAATCCTATTATCTTTCAGCGCACTCTATGGGCGACCCTTGGATAGACATCGAGAACAAAAGTAAGTTCACTATTTATGAATAAGGTAAATACTGGAATTTCATGCTTTGCTCTCGAAAACTAAAATGGAATTTTAAAGGACATTGAAGAGTGTAATGTATTGACTTCGGCTATCCAAATCTATCTGAGAAGAATGAATTATAACTGGGGACTATTGCTGCACTAGATGAGCTCGAAGAATACGGATATATATACACAGAAAGAGAGAGAGAGAAAATAAATAATTTATTTTTTTTGGAACGTAATCTTATCAAAAATCGAAAGCTATTTTGTTTTGAAAGTTTAATTCAAAATGGCAGGCAAAGGTAGAAAGTTCTTTAATCCTTTAAAACATACGAATGTTTGTCCAACCCTAGACTTGTTTGTTTTACTTCAAAAATATTTATACCTAAATGACATTATAGTATTATTTGTAAAATATAAAAAGATTTAATTTTTATTACATAAAAATTAATTACTTTCATATTCAGTTCTATGTGAAAAAGATGAAGCGAATTGATTCAGAGCAGATGGTCCTGTCCATCAGAGGTAGTCAAAGAATAATACATGTCATAATATTCATAGTAGTCACTGGTTTTATATAAAGTTCATTCTCTGAATAAAATTTGGCACTGTTCATTTTCATCTGATTTGAAGGTGATTTCACCATATCATTTTGGCAAGCTGGATTATCGATAACGAATCCTGCATCGGTCTCAATGGGCTCCCGGCATCAGGATATATAATAATAATTATTATTGATAGGAAATCTGTTTATTGATCTCAATATCAGTCCCTGAAATGACCAACAAGCTAGAGAGAGAGAGGATCCCGATGTGGAATACGCCATTAATAAACATCACAAATTACAGTAAGGAGAAAGTGAATTCAGCATAGTGCTTTTAAGTAGACTGTAGTTGCGGAATTTTTGGTCGCATACTCGCATACCAGCACTCGATATATCATTTTCAAACTGCTTATTCAATATAGTGACAGTTTAGATTCATCTTCCGTCACCACAGAAAGAAGAAATATCTTGTAGAAATGAAAATGGAAACTGACCATTGCAACAAGAGCAAAAGAAGAATGTAATTTTGGTATTTCTTATAGAAATGGATTCTTTCGTAAAGAAGAGATTCCTGGTTATACTCCTTACTTTGAATAACAACAATAACCTACGTGAAATTCCATCGATTCACAATGGAATCGATGGTTATTGGAACTATCCCACCATGAAAAATTATTCTAAAGATGAATATACTTGTCACGTTGATGTATTTTGAATGGATATGATATATTTGTCTGTTGCGCTATCAGTCTTTTGGGAATATGTTGAAAGCAATGTACGGTATAATAAAGCTGGTAAAATAATTAAAGAGGACAGCAGCACTCGTATTCCAGTGGGATAGAAAACATCATTTCTGTAGCGAAGCATAATAGCTGGGTCTGAGCTCTGCAATGCGTTACAAAACCTACGATATGTGCCTTTGGCAAGTAGGAAGGTAATAAGAATGATGGTAAACTCCATTGTTCCAGTAGCACCCTTCAGTAGTTAGGATCTGGCTGCGTTCCTTCTGCTCAGTTATTGGGATTAAGAAGGGCGTGTTTAAAACTTAAGAGGTTTATGAGACGGGTATTTAGCGCGGTAGAATGTGCCATTTGGCAAATGAACGACAGAGAAGCAGGAAAAAAATGTTCATTCAGTTTTATTAACAAAGTATATATTTCTACATTCTAGAATTTAAGATTATTAGTACAATAGACAATTTGACTGTTCGTGTAAATTTAAGAAGAGGAAATTATAGAAAAAAAACAAGCAAAATAAAAAAAAAAAACGAATGATGGATGCTACTATTGCAGCTACAGTCTCGATTAATCGCAATTGTGTGAAGACGCTAATGTGCTACTGGAATTGTTCAGTAGCTAAAAAAAGTCATTGGAAGTAACTTAAGATAGACTTCGCTTAACAGGTATCAAAAGTATTATGGAAGTATCGTTAAAGTAAGTTTTAAAGCAGCGTCTTTGGTAGAGTAAATCCAACAGTATTAAGGTCTCGATTGATCTTCATTATGAAATCGGATATGGAAGCAGTTTGCACTGGGTGAGTGATGTAGGTTAGCTAAAGTAAATGCCCCTCAACAGAATCCACCCTTTATAGTTACTTTCCTGCTTGACTGACTTAAAGAAAAAGGAAAGTAGATCTATTTACGTTAGAGAGAGAGTCTTGAACAACTTATTTACAGAAGTCAATCTCATCTGTTCATTCTTTTACAGTTCTCTCTCTGTCTTGGGCATGTTCTTGTCTAACTTTTTGATCTCTTTGGCTTAAAATCTTTCTACTCCACTTTATTAAATTCTTCTGTTGCCTATGTTATTCTGCAAACTCTTCAAATCACTTAGACCTTTAGATTTCCATTCCTTGAAACTGGAATTGCTCTATTCTAACTTTCGTGAAATCTATAAGTAATTTTTCACCGTGATTTTAATGCTCAAAACTCCAATCGCCACAGTATTCTTGCTATACGGACCGAGTCAGTAGAGATACTGAAGGTTTTATTTATTATTTATTATTTTTTTTTTTTGGCCGGTGCAGCAAGTCTGTGACTTCCTTGCACTATAGGGCTAATAATGATGTTAATACTAATATTAACAACCCTTAAAAGCACATAGGTACAGACATTGGGTCCTCCACATACCTTAAATCTAAACTCAGTGATGGTCTGTTCTCTGAGGAGCCTCCCTCCCCCCTAAGGTCATTCTCAATCTCCTTTTTGTTTTACAATAAAAGGGCGAAATGGGATGATCTGCGCGATCTTTATTCCTCTTTCCCTTGTTTCAGTAACTACATTAAACTTTCTGATCCAAATATTTTCTCAGATCGTGTCAGAGATTGTAGGGATGAAATTGCTCACTTTGCTTCTCATTCCACGAGCTCTGGTCTTTATAGAAACAATAGTTTTCCAAAAATGTGCTGTTCAAGATAAGAATGGCAGTTGCCTTATATCTCCAGCTTCATTTTCTGTCTAAGCTAAAACTGGCAGCGATTGTAAACAAGTTATCAATAAATTAAAATTCAATTTTGCAAAGGTTAAGAGAAGGAACCTTGTCCAAATGCCAGTGATGATCTTGATAAATCTCCATCTACCATACTGGACACATTCCATACAATGCCTCCTTTGTAGGGTTTCCAACAAAAAGAAAGAAAGAAAGAAGAATCCTGAATAATCTTAATGTCAATAAGTATTTAGGTCCTGATGGTATTTTACCTTTTGTTAAAATATGTGCCTTAGAAGCCAGTTCCTAAAAAGTATGAAAAATACTTCCCTTCCAATTATCTGCTTTCTGAAGCTGCTTTCTGCTTCCTATCTAAAAGAATCTAATTATATTCGATGATATCGTGTGCTCTGTTCGGAAAGTTACTGCTGTAGTACTCACCTTTGACCAATGGATTGTGCAATAAATGCACAACCCTGTAGTTCTGTGGATGAAATCAGGTGAGACAGACAAAAACTCACCTTCACACCTACAGAGAAAGTATTGTAAAATAAAGACCTATTTTTTGTATCAAATGCTGTCTCACACTCCTTTGATGGTCCCTTTTTTCAAACAGATTTGAACCATTCTTTAAAAAGCAGATTCCAAGTTTTTCCAAGTTGAGTTAGTAGCACACAGATAACAAATGAGGTTGTATACGTCGAATATGGTTGAATATTATTTGATGTATATGATCAAAAAATAACCTTCGGCGCTGTCCCCAAAACAAAAATCTCGTCGGCTGAACCCTTTTGCAAAATAAATTTTACTTCTTGATTCTCTTTACCGATTGCTACGTTTTCATAGAATACAAGTTGAAACCATCTCTGATTCATAATTTTTAAGCCAATAATTTTTGGGAATAAAACGAAAGTGAAATGACAAAGGTTATAATTTTTAAATCTTAATTATAGTACCAGGCGTTTGGATTCCAAAGAATTTAGTTGCTTACACATCTCTTGTTCTATTATTGAACAATAGACGCAATAATTTTAAACGTTGATGTGCCAATTTCGACAATTGGCCAAAGTGACATAAGACTTTCTTTTAGGTAACCAAAAAATAAAAAAGGGACAATACCCTTCCCTTTTGCACATAGGAAAAGAATCATAACTTTTACAGTAAAATGTTCACAGTTTTAGATATCCTTTAAGATGCTAATCCACAGTATTGCCATCTTAATGAATAAGATAAGACTCAACATGTTTGTTTCACAAACAACGTTTAGCCACTTGAAAAAAGAACTGGGTTGGCCAAACCAACTTTAAACCTTACATTCTTAGTTCTCTTCTAAGATGCCTTTATCTTCAAGATGAACAGAATACAATAACTTAAACGCGGTTAAATTAAAAGGGTGTACAGTTGGCATAAAAGTCGATTGACCATTTTATTTAAATGAAAACGTAATGTTTTGTGCTCGTACAGAATTAGCTCCCATAATAATCTTGGCAAGAGACAGTCAAAATTTTCTTCTATTGGTCTTTCCTTATGGACAAAGGGAAGTCATTTTCGAGTGAGCGTAAATCGAAGATTATGTCACTCGAAACCTCCTGACAAATATCGCGAACTAAAGAACTGATAGGTAGCTTGAACTGTGGTCGTTTATCACTGCCGCGCTTCTGCTTGTAATCCGCACATGTTATTCTGATGATCGCGATCGGATTTTTGATTGCTTAGTTGAACTGAACTATCCTTCCTTGTTTGAGAATCTTCAACAGATGCGATTAATGGACAAGTGCAGAATTTCAGAGCACCCAAAAACATCGAAAGGAAATCGATCTTAAAACTTTTCGCTTGATAAATTTAATATTAAGTGCAACTGGGTGTTTAGTAATAATTTAAAAATTCCAATTTCTAAGCTTTCCACTGACTAAATAATAGCCAGCACAAGTAGCCTAACATCAGAGGGCAAATCGATTGAGCAAATCTCCAATAAAATGCATATTTTCTCTTACTTTCAAATTATCTCATATAAATGGTAAAGAAGGTGACACAGCCAATCAACTCAGACCAATTCTTTCAGAATTGGTTATCTGTTCAGTTAAAGTTAAATTGTTCAATTACTTATCAGGACAATCGGTTAATTGTTCATTTAATCTCTAGAAGATACACTCAAATGCCTTTGAAATGTGAAGATCTTCTTTGATTCAGCAGCAGACTGACCTGGCTGCACAGTAGTGTGAAGCACAACGATTGAAAAACCGGAATAACTGAAGGGGAAAACCTGACCACCTCCACCAGAGATCGGCTATCTTTGGCCTCAATTCAAGAGGACTTTTAGAAATTCCTCCAGTCGTTGACAGGCACAGTAGAGCCAGTGCCCCTGCCAGTGACATAGCATAGGTGGTAGACTGTTTCTCCACACTTCTACAACTATTGACTTGTGTGTGTTGAGCATCAAAGCAATGAAATGTATGAGACGTCAGTATATTGTGTTTGTAAATTGAATGTGTTCTTTGATCGCTTTTCTGTTTACTGGACTAAAAACTGAGTTTCCGGCAGAAAAAAAAAACTCGCATACCTCGCCTGAGACCAACTAACTCAACTACGTTGTGAAAAAGGCCCATAAAAATTCCTCAAATTATCGACGGGATTTGAACTCAGGCCTTTTCCACTTAGTATTGGAGAAAACAGTGATTCTAACCACTATGCTACCTGCGAAGTCTTGTGGCAACTCATGTAGGATTATGAATCTGTAGTGGAAACGGGAGCCAGCTGATCCGTCATACGTGGTGGAGATAACTGAAGTGCTAGAAGCAGTGTCATAATTTTCACAATTTCTGTTAGAAATTCCAGGGTCCTCCCGAGGGGGTGCGGATGTTATTGCTATTTGGTTTTCAGGAGCATTCGGTGGTCATTCCCTGACCTTTCCGCATCCTCCATATTTGGTGGTGACGGGCTCGAACCCCGGTCTAAACAAGAAGCGTGTGCTACGCACTGCTGCTCCTTCCTACAGGGGGGGGGGGGGATGTAACTACACGATGTTGCATAGAGGCTACGTCATGCAGAGATAACGTGAATTCATCGACTATCAGTTCTTCCTGTTTTACTATTGCTTATCCCTTTTACCGTCATAAATGCACTTAACTAAGTGTGATATGGTTGATTCTATTTGTTGTAATTGAAAATTGACCGATAATCAACTCGTACGATGTTTTCAAAGGTAATTTATTTCAATATCCCAGATGTCCACTCTATCAAAGTAATGGAAACTTGTTGTTGTTGTTGTTTTCATCCGTTCAGTCGCAGCTGACTTTCGGAAATTTTATGGCTGAGCTGCCCCCATGCTGTCCGGTCTTCAACAGCTTCTTTCAAATCCTTCATGCACATGCCAGTGTCGCTCTTGATGGTGTCGAGCCAGCGTGTTCTTTGCCGACCACTTCTCCTTGTTTCACTGACCTTTCCTAGCATTACCGATTTTTCTAATGAAATTGGATCACATTACGTAATCGAAATAGGTCAATCGCAGTTTGGTGATCTTGCCTTCCAATGATGTCTCTAGCTTGGTGCAATCCAAAACCTCTGTTCGTAAATTTCGCTGTAAATGGTATGCGAAGCAACGTTTTCCAGCACCAGAGCCCAAAAAGGTTATAGCGTTAACAATTCTGATCTTCGTTGTAAGGCTGACGTCTTTGTCTTTCCCGATCTTTTCCATTCCCATCATTGCGCTGCGTCCAAGCGAAATTCTTTTTTTAATTTCAGGGCCAGATTCTCCGTCTCGGTCGATCTTAGATCCAAGAAAGTTGAATTCTTGAACGGATTCGACATCTTCATTCTTAATTTAACTTCTCCAGTCCTGGATGTTGTTATAATTTTTGTTTTCTTGATGTTAAGCTGCAGTCCCACTTACAATTTGTTAATCATGTGTAAATGATACACTTAAAACTCGATTTAAAAGTATTAGTTTTCGTGTGTCATCACCTACTGAGTACAAGACAATTTGTAGAATTGATCAATTAAAGTTGTTTTACCCAGCAGACACAACTGCTGAAATCAATTGATTGTACTAGATCGGATTAGGGGCACATGTTCGACCATTTTCGTACTTGGGAACTTTTAAGTAAGGAAAAGAGTAATTTGATAATAAAAAAAGGTGATAATTTAGAATTTAGGTGAGTTCAGAAGTCTATATTGCTTCCAAATTGCTTTCAATCAGTCATTTCTTCACTCCCAGCTTTCAAGTAGACTTTTAATATCACTTTAAGTTAGTTTTCGTAGTTCCAACAGGTCATAAAAACGGCAGCGTTCTCCACAATGTTACCGCTATGCGGGCCATCGTCCATCCCCAAGGTAACAGGTAGAGATCAATTCTGTATGTATGTGTGCAGTTTGGTGTTGATCTGCACGTGGAATATTTTCACTATTGAAACCTAACCTCTCACGCGTTAAAACTCGCCCGCTCAGTAGAGATCAATTGGGCATACAGAGAAAGTGAACTATGAAATATGTATGGATTCCTTCTCAATATTCACGAATTAGATATTTTATTCAGTCGATTTTTCTTTTTTGGTTAGCCCAATAGTCCTCTGATGAAAACATATATTTAAAGGTGAAATTTCGTAACATATTTTCCTGCCTTAGAAACGTATGGAATGACGCGTCTCTTATGTGCACGCGCTACTTATACCGAGAGAGAAAAACGGGAGGAGGGGGCGGTTAAAAACACCACCCTAGATGTATTTCAGAGTTTGTATTTCTGCATTCAGAGTCCGCGCTTCTCTGTACTGCAATATGGAAGTCCTACAAGGTTTCCTACGCATTTACACCCAGAAATGTAATATTTAGGTGCGTTATAAGCAACTGAAATGGTTCTTTGATGTCACGCACATTTTTCGAGTTAACTTTCCGTTATTCATAAGTGGAACAGAAATAGATGGAGTTTTTCACACCATTAGGATCCTTCGTAATAGAAAGAGAGAATTGTAAATTGAACTTCAGTAAGATACCGACTCAGGTCGAGGGTGGTTATCGGCTAGAGGTATAACCATTAGCTATGACAGGTACGAAAAGACTAGTTTAATCAATACTCATTGCTTTAATGTCCTCATGAAATTTCTCACATAATTTGATATGCAAGGATGGAAGGAGTAAGTTTTGTGGTCTGCCGGTGGTTTATGAATTATAGAATGATACTTTTAGTAATTACCATTCTTATGCCACGTGAATATTAACGTAGAATATTAGAACATAATATTAAGATATGAATATGAAAGGATCTGGGAATTACAATATGCGCAGATATGAAATTTTCTGAACGATGGCAGCCAGGAAAGCCCATGGTGTCCTATCAATGATTTATCGAACATTATCCTGTAGGGATAGGGAGGTCATAGTCCCACTGTATAAAGCAATTGTAAGACCACATTTGGAATACTGTGTTCAAGTATGGAGACCTCATCTGAAAAAAAGGCATTAAGCTTCTTGAAAGAGTCCAAAGACGGGCAATGGTGAGATCGGCAGAAGGATTACCGTATGAGAAAAGACTTCGAGTAATGTGGGCTACAGGGCTTGGCAATTAGGCACCTCAGAGATGATTTGATTGAGCTTTACAAGGCTCCGAGAGGGATTAGTAAAATGAATGAAGGTGGAATTCTCATTGCTATAAAGAATTCCAGAACTAGGGATGATCATAATTTCAAATTTCAGGGCTTCAGGTTTAGATTAGATTGTAAGAAGTTTTCTTTTAAGTAGGAGTCGTTGATTGCTGGATCAAGTTGCCTTCGCAGGTAGTTGAGGCTGACAGTTTGAATAAATTCAAAGATCAACTGGATACTTACCTATGTGAGGAGGGAAGCGTCTAATTTGTATTTTCTTATCTACTTGTTTTTTTTTGCCAGTTCAGCAAAAGTCTGTAGCTTCCTTGCACTATATGGCGAATACTATTACTATAGTTTAGCCAAACAACCTCCAAAGATCCAAGATCTCTGGATTCCGAATAACCTACCTGGAACTCTACTAATTAACGATTCATTGACATCCTATCGTATAAATAACCTGCTGAAATCTTCGTATAAATAACCTGTTGACAGCACCTCTTGCCAGAATGAACAGCAGGGATCGAGACATTCGGCAAGCAGCGGCTGACAACAGATAAGACTGCATGTTATAATTGTGTTTAACCTTAATTATATGTTTAATTGTAACTTTAATTGTAAAAAATTCAACCTGGAACTTTTACTTCCATTTGTATAGATAATTCTTACCCGCTTTGCAATAATATATAATATAAAGTAAAAAATGTGTAATATAATAAGTAACAGTTATATGTAGAAATTCTGTAATTTAGCACACAAATATTGAAAATCAATTTTGTTTTTCTGCCCTTTAGCAGCCAATATATGGTCTGATGATGGGTACCGGCAAGGTAATACTAATAGTAATAGTAATCGTGGCATGTGATGCAAGTAAGCAAGCGTATGAGCTTATGTAGCATCAGCCAAAAAAAAAAAATAAAATAAAATAAATAAAAAATAATTCACACAACCATTCCCTCTAAATATCTGTCCAGTTCCTCCTTAAATTTATTCAACCTATCAACTTCCACAACGACAGATGGAAGTTTGTTCCAGCAATTAACCACCCGCTGGCTAAAGGCAAATTTCCGCACATCTATTCTACATCTGTCCTTTCTTAATTTGAATTTATGCCCCCTTAGGTTCGTAATCTGAACAAGTGGAATGATCCCATCAGAATTCAGCTTGCTCAATCCATTCAAAGCCTTATATACCTCAATCAGATCACCTCGCAGGTGCCTAGTCTCCAGACGCTGCAATTTGCAGAACTTAAGCCTGTCTTGATAAGAGGATCCCTTCATTCCCAATCTTGTTGACCTTCTCCGTACACGCTCAAGCAAATCTACATCCTTCCTAAAATGAGGCCTCAAGACCTGTACGCAGTACTCCCGAAACATCACTTTAATGTATAGGAATTTAGTCATTAACTGAATAAACTATATAATTTAATTGTATGGAAAATCAACCCGTAACATGCTTGCCCAGCTACAGTGGGGGACAAAAAAAAAAACTGCATCACCTTAAAAAAAGTAACATTTGTAGTGAAACATATAAGATATTGTTTGATTACAGTCATTTTGTTTGTCGCAAAGCAAAGATATTGCGTCAGATAATGCTTCTATTGCATCAGACAGTAATCGCAAAGTATTTCATCAGCCGTTTCTATAAATATGGCGTTGGAAGGGTATATACACTCATTAGTATCCTGTTTTACGAAGGTGTAAACATGGCTCCATATGTTCAATTGACACCAAGAAAAAAAAGTGTAGCTGTTGCTCAGTCCCAGGAAGGGCTTTCTACGCGTGCTATCACTGATAAAATAGGCTGCCACCAGTCAACAGTATCCCTGCTGAAATTAAAGCGTGAAACCTGTGATGTGAAGAGAAAACCTGGATCAGGCCGTAAGAGAGTGACTACGCCTTCCCAAGATCGATATTTGAAACGGCTATGCCTTCGTAATCGCTATGTTAGTGCTCTTGATCTAAATCTGGACTTTGAGATGGTGCTGAAACAAGTGCATGAACTATCCAAAAATGGCTTTCTGAATGTGGTCTGCATGCCTATTGGCCAAAAAGAAGCTTTTATTGACCCAAAAAATGAGGAAGAAGCGACTTGCTTGGGCTAAAACGCATCTTTCATGGACAAAAGAGCAATGGGACACCGTCATCTTTTCTGACGAATCGAAATTCAACCTGCATGGCTCGGATGGAAAGCGATATGTCAGAAGACGAAAATCGTAGACATACCATCCTGACTGCGTAACACAGACTGTAAAGTTCCCCGCCGGTCAGATGGTCTAGGGATGCATAACAAGCAAAGGGGTGGGGCGAATTAAGTTTATTAACGGAACGGTGAATGCAGAGACCTACACTGCAACCTTGGGACAGTGCCTGAAACCCGTTATTAGGGTTCCAGGGATTATTAGGGATCACCACACAAACGTCCAAAACTGCATTTTTCAAGAGGACTCAGCACCTTGCCACACAGCAAAATTGGTAAGTTTTATGCTATTTAGATTTAATGATGAGTTTGTCTTCTTGTCTCACAAGGCTTGATACATATTTACACGCCACTTTGTTCGCCACTGTATATTTATCAGCTATGTTCCTCGATCTACGCAACAAATTACCCCTCTTTGGCCACACCATGGCATCTTAGTGCCTACGCCTTTCCCAATTGTACGACTCACAAAAAGCAAGCATTTTTATGCAGCTAGATTGCTGCCCAAGTAACATGCCTATCACTTTAAAGTCAGCATACACCAACCAACCATCTTCCTCATACTTAATATTTATTGACCCACATTTATTTCCATTGTGGAGTAACAGACCTTTGAGACTGCTCTTTGATGAGTTATTAAAAAGCTTCCGGTGTATAGAACTGTAACTTAAGTCATTTATATAAATGCAAAATTCATAGACTCGCCCTCAGAAAAGTAGGGGACTAGTTCTTGTCCTCTGTGTCTGTACCATTGAGAAAAATTCCCCATGTGCTAGGTAAATTTAAATCTCTTACCAGATCAGAGAGTTCATGCCGTGAAAACTGTTGAGGACTGGACGCAATGTCTCGAGGCGCGTAGACTCCAGTTTCACCTTCAGAAGCTTCACTTTCAGCACTCCCTTCTGCTATAATCTCCAATATAAGTGGAGGACGTGGAATCAGCAGGTTATCTCCATGTGGCACTGGTCTAATGGCAGATGGAATGGAATATTATACACGATGCCCTTCTTACTCTTTGTTTTATATCTCTGTACATTAAGTAAGTAACAGTCATCATAGTGGCTTGCAGGCTCCCGCGAAATCATGGGAATTGCAATTGGCGTCACCTCCTTTTTACCATTTTTCCACAATCTCGATGTTTCAAAATAGGTTCGGAAAACTGAGTTAAAACCAGCTTAATTTACAAACATCAAAAACCGTGCAGAGTGGAGTTATCCGTTTCAATCCGCTAGTAAAACTTATTATAAAGACAGACGATTTATGCAATAATTTTAAATGAAAACTTTTAATGCCCCACATGCTGGCATGGTAACCGATTAATTATTCACCCGCTTCTCGTGGTATGCTCTAGTCAAGCGGAGGAATTAGCGTTTTCTTCGTGAGTTATTCCAGGTTTTTCATGCCAGACAGCATCCTCTCATTTGTGACTAAAATACTTCACGATGATTATTGTGGTAAATCATTGTTGCATGCTGTACAGCTAGAGAGTACGTTTTTCGCGTAAGTTGAGGCCATAAAACAAATGCCACCTAGATGGACCTTGAGGAAAGTTTCCCATTGCTTTTAATTGCCAGACGATTATTACCACCCAGAGACAATTAAGGGAAAGATGATCCCTGTAATTAGATGGCACACAGTAAGCAGCGCAATTTGACATAGGCATTGCCCTAGTTAGCATACTTGGCCGACGCCCTCCTTGGCTACTTGATAGCTAGCATTGTATTTACTCCATTTATTGATCTTTGGACACAATGCGTGTTGACTGCTAGACGCGCATAATTGCTTTCACGTAACTTGTTTACTTCCCAATAGCGCTTGTGATGTTTGAAAGATATTACGAGTAGGCAGAGATGGGTAAACAGATAAAACCAAAAACCAAATATTAGGCGTTGTGAGAGCACACGAAGGCCGAGGCGAGAGTAAACCACAAAAAATCACCAAATAAATGATTATCCCGGGAGATGGCTGTACAGGCTAATTTAAACAAAAATCCATCAGCGATTGGAAAAGTACTATGGGGTATGGAAAAAATATGTTACGCTTGAAGAAAATATCACATATTTATGAATAAAACATCAAGCACAGTTGGTAGAATTGTCGTCCTTCCCACAGCGGGTGGAATCCAATTCAGTATACAGGTTTTTCCTGTATACTGAATTGGAACTTGCCATCCTCGTGGAGTACAGTGCCTCCGTAGCCGAGTGGTCAGGAGCGGGAGTGCAGTAGCACACGCTGTTTGAGTAGACCGGGTTTCAAGGCCCTGACTGCTGAATACGGTCGATCTGCCAACCCGCACTGGACCAGCATGGCAGATTATGGTCCATTTCCCTCAGCATGAATTGTTGAGGAGGCTTCCATCCTGCAGTGGGTTGATAATGGCTGCACTTTACCTTTTATCCCCGTGGATGGCAAGATGTTATGGGCCCTTTTCACAACTTGGCCGACTTAGTCGATCTCAGGCGAGAGTAACATGGTTTTCTCTTTCGGAAACTCGCGTTTTTTCGTTTATCAAACAGAAACTCGACCTCAGAAAACATGCGATTTACAGATAGTATATACGGAACAACATGGCCTTAGTCGCCAATGCTCCTAAAATCGAACTACAACAACTATATTGTAAATATTTGTTTTTCACTTTAATACTTTTATTTTTCTCATTTTTTTCCATATACCAATCACATCGCTAGTCCCGGAGTATAAACAGAAAATGTATTTATTCAGGCTGTGTTTGCATCCTTTGCCTGTATACTGGAAGTCAGCGAGATTCAGGTGTTTCTCAACCACTCGTGTCTGTTCGAATGACCTTGAACTTTGCTAATGGGGCATTATGTTTATTGGTATTATTAGAATGCTAACGTGTAAAATGAGAATTCGTTGGCAATCTCTCCACGTCTATAAGAGATGTGTGGAGACTACAAATGGGTGGAATGAAAGTGTACGAGTAGGGAGTTTAATTTAACTGTACGAGTAGGGAGTTTAATTTAACTGTACGAGTAGGGAGTTTAATTTAACTGTACGAGTAGGGAGTTTAATTTAACTGTACGAGTAGGGAGTTTAATTAATTTCAAGTAACCTGAAACCTTACTGTGGATTATATTTTGTGCCGGTGGAATTCCTAATATTTAGTTGATAAATCCAAACAGAAAAAAACGAAATCGCTCATAAATGACTATTGTAGAGCTTTTGGATTTTTCTCAGGAGCATCCGGAGGCGAACTTCAGAGTTTCTGGTTACTAAACTCATCATTCAGCTTCTAAATTACTGAACGGTTACAGCACTTTATAAGGGAAATTTAATCTATCAAGAAGAATAAATTAAAAGTAGTTAAATATAGAGAAGCGTTGAGATTCAAATGGATCAAACTACTCTCCATGGCAGTCTGCGCGGTTGTAGCACAGTGGTTATAATCACTGTTCTTTCCGGGCGAAAAAAGACCTCTTTCGAATCCCGCCAATGAGGCGTAGAGCTTTTGTGAGCTTTTTTCACTCCATGGCTAAGTTAGACGGGCTCAGGCTTGGACAGTAAGGTTTTTTCCTCCCCGGAAACTCGTGTTTTTCATCCAGCAAAACAAGTAAATAGACCAGAGGACACAAGCAATTTATGGACATATTACACATGAGCAGATGAGTTAGTACTCGGGTGGCCATAATATGACAATGATTTTGTTTTTTTTAACCCTCCTTTGCGCGAAACTGTCAAGTTTGTTAAATTAATCGGTTCTGGCTGAATTTCGCCTTTCTTCGATATTGTCGAGCAATCCGAACACACATATTACAAAAAAGATGGAGGAGTTGAATGAATGCTTTTGGGTTGATGCAATTTATTTTGTTTTGAAAGACGTAGTTAGATTGTTTTAATGAGCTTAAAAAAACATTCCGGCTCCGATGGATTTTTTTTTTTTTTTTTTTTTTTTGCCTTGTATGAGTAGATTATCAAAAGGTAGATTGTTTTGCTGGATGAAAAACCGGAGTTACCTTTGAAGAAAATGTATGGTCAAACCGACTGAATGCAGTAGTACTAGAAAACAATCCTTTAAAAGTCACTCCTTATCGAAAAAGATGAATATAGACCTTTCCATTCTGTAGATTCAAGATGTTACCTAGTAAGCCATTGAGATCCGAAGTTAAAATTGTTTCCTTTTTTAATGATATTCAACTTTCTTCATATCATTCGTGGTTGTTTGGTTAGTCAGAAAGAAAAATGAAAGAAAGGAAAGGAACGAAAAGCCTTAGAATCTGATGAATGCGGTGCACTCAGTGTGATGAAAGATTATTCATAATTAATTAGTAATAAGTCTTATTCAACCTTGAAGTAGTCCTCTAATCCTGAAGGAGCAATGTTAATGTCGGATAAAAGATTTGAATAACAAAAGGACGAAGAAAAACTTTGTTTTTTGAAAAGAGAATTTCTGTATTGTTTTCAAAAGTAAATTGTATCGAAAATTCGTCGAGGAATTCCCGAGATCTCCGAAGAGGTACATCTCGTATAATCATAATGGCCAACACCTGCTGTTTCGCTTAAATAGCACCTTTTTGTAAATCCATTTTCTCACATCATGCCCATTAATATCATGGATTTGCAATGCCACATATCTACCATTGGTATTAGTAGTATTAGGAAAGGCAAAGTGATGCAAGGAAGCCTTGCTGGTTCAGCATAAGCCTTAAATGAGATTAATGGGACGAGGAAAGAGGTACAATCTCTCGCCTACACATATAAAAATAAACCAAAATTCCTGTTTCCCGATTGTCATGTGGGAAGATAATTTCGTAAACTGTGTATGTGTGTGAAAGTTGCTGAAACAATTTCCTCGGATTGCGCTTGGCATAAGAATAAAGAGCTTTTCACCTTTGTTTTATTTCTCAAACTGTAAGAGATTACAGACTCTGTAGAAATATTTTTGGATCTTTGTAGCGTTATCGCTACTAAATTCAAAGTAAACTTGAGTGAAGCGATGAGAGTCAAGAGCTAGTTTTTGTACTTTCCATATAAATAGAATCTTTCCATTCTTCAAAAATCCAGAAGTATATTGCTATTTACTTAAGAATGTCACCGCTTTGAGAGCTATTTCTGTAGTACTCAGACTTCATCAGAGTGTGTTAGCTGTATGCTAAACGCCAAAGCAAATAAGGCAGTTTGGTATCAGTATATTCCTATGATGTTACAATTGCGTGGATTCTGTGGTCGATTTTTCTGTTTGCTGGACGAAAAACCCGAGGTTTTGGAGGAAAAAACCATGCAAATTTCTCTTGAGACCGATTAACTGAAACACGTTGTGAAGAAAACCCATAAAAATTCCTTGCATCGCTGACCGAATCCGAACTCAGGCTCTTTCCCCCGTGTGGTGAGGACGATGATTGTATTCACTGTACTACATCCGCGAGGACTCATCAGAGAATAGTCGGATATTTTACTTTAACATTGCAAAACGCTCCTTTAAATTCTCCATTTGGGAGTTCCCTTTTTTTACAATACACGATAACTCGTCCATAATCGAAAACCAAAGCCATGAAAAATTACTTGTCAGTTGTTAGTATCTCACCTCCTTGAAACGTATTTTCTTAAGAATTGGTTAATTTTATTCTATCCTTGGGAATTTGTATCCAGAGAGCGAGAGAAGAACGATGTAACCACCTAGGTTTGGGAAAAAGTTGATTGATATTTTTTAATCAAGAATTTTGCAACTGGAGAAAACTCTTTAAATTTAAAATCAAAATTCGTGCGCGTTACCTGCGTTCTATTTGATTTTGATTTATCTCAACTACTGAGTTGGAATAGAACTCTGTAGTGTTATCTGTTTATTTATAATTGTTTATTTAAAAATAAAGCACTCAGTCAGCTAGCGTCACAACCAAATCGTGTGACAAAACTATATTTGTTCTGTTTATACTTGCATAAAGCAATTTTAAACTCAAAACAAAATATCTATTAAAGTACAACTACTATCTGGATGGGATGGTACGCTTTTAGAACAATACAGAATCAACCGCTCTTCTTCATGAAAAATAATCTTATCCAAATCCAATCACTGGTAACTGTTCCTTCAATAAAATGCACTCATCAATACATCTGTATGAAACGCCACGCCACGCTGAACTTCGGATACGTTCAATGCCTTCTCCACCTGAATGTTTGGATTATCAGGGGACCAATACGCACATGTCGGTTCACTGTACCATTGAACTTGAAAGTTGCCTCATCCGACCAAACAGTGTTGTCTGAAAATGTTGAATACTCGTCCATCTTCGCTTTAATCCATTCACAAAACTCAACTAGGCGATCGGGATTCGTACTGTGTAGCGATCTATCGCTGATCGTTATCTTCATTCACATATGGTAGCAATCTCGGCACTATGATTTCAACTTAACTCTTTTGAGGATGCAGTGGACACTTGCTTTGCTGATTCCAGTCTAACAAGAAACTTGCCGTACAGATTTTATGGTAATAATGGAAATCGCTGCAACCAATATAAATTTTTTCTCACCCGGACCTTTGCTTTCACAGATCTTGCACAGTATCAGAGATTGCAAATTTATTACGAATTCTTGAAATTGTTCTTGGTGATGGTGGTCTTGCAGCAAATTCATGTCTCCACTGTCTTTGAACTTCACACTCATTATCGGATTTCCAGTACCCCTTTAAAATTGCTTTGGACATTTGAACGCCAAAAATCCAGCAACTACGATGGTTACCATCGTAGTTGCTGGATTTTTGGCAACTAACATACTAATCAAGGACGAAACATTTAAGTTCAACTGTAAATACGTGATTAAATATTTACGATGGAAATGTATGTACACCTTTTGGAGACAGTGTGTCTCGAAAAAGTGTATCCTGATGTCCTTCATGTTTTCTGACTGAGATATATTAGAATTAGTATTTATACTGAAAACTCAGTATGGTTGTCGTAAATTTGTAAATGAATAAATTTAGAATTTTGGACTGTAACAGATGTAAACTGATGATGCACTTGCGTATTGTTTTGCTTTCACTAGAACATTCTGACCGATGGTATTTTTTGACATCTTTATTTTCCCTTTCCTGTCTTCAATCCCAATGGTGATTATAACACATTAATTTGGACTCATAACATTTCGTAACCTGTTTTGTTTAACCTGATGGTCCCTAGATGTTTCCTACAAAATACAATAAACTGGACCTTCCAATCTTTTATTGAATTCAGAAGATTAATGAACAAAAAGAATGCATAAGAGTATTGATATCTCAGGAGAGGGTAACAGTAGGTCAGTTTACTTTCTTAATTATCACCAGATGTTTAATCGTAATTAAGGCAGAGGAACTTTGAACAAAGATATCGCTTAACGTTTGATAAATGTATAATTCTGGTTAGTATGATAGTAAAGTATTTTCTTAATAAAAAATAATGGTTATAGTAATAAACAGGTATAAGTAATGGCAATGGGATTTTTTTAGGAAAAATCTTTTGATATCAAATTATTCACTTTTCCCGTACTTAGGGCACATTGATAGACATTTTTGGGGCAAAGTGGAGATGAGTGCATAATTATAACAGTTTAAATCAGATATTGTTAATTATTCACTTAGAGTAATACAATAGTGGACATAGCGTGTATTTATCAGCGGTACCAGTGGTCCCCCACAAAACTGCATAAAAGTGTCACTGTGAAGAAGCAAAATCTTCCAAGGCCAGATGCGGGTGTGGTCAGTATGGGTATTGTGAGAAATGTCTTGGTGTGTTATTCGTGTTGTTCATCTGGCCGCTTAGTTACTGGAAGGCACCTTCATCAGGAAAGGACATTCCAGCAATTGTCCGCGGCACTGGGAGCAGGGCCAGGGCAGGAGAGGGACGCTTGTCGCAGTCGGAACCCTCAGCAAAGCAAGGAAGGAGAGGGCTAATGAAAGGAAATTGGGGTAAAGGGCAGGGGAAAATCAGGGCATAGAGGGATTCGAAGGCGAAGTAGGAGGAGAAGCCACTAGTGGGAGAGCACTGTTAAGAATGGTTGAGGAGAAAAGTTAAAAGTCCATAGCAAGAAAAAATAAGGGGGCGAGATCACCAAAGGCAGCTACAAGAGAACACATGTCCACAGATGGCGGTGTAAGCCGCAGGAGACAGCCTTTGCCGAGATCTTACGCCAAGGAGATGGCGTCAGCAGCCAATCCTACTTCGAGAGGTTAGCAGAAATGAGGGGGAGAACCCTCAATAAATGAATCTGACATTTAGGATAATGCACATAGTGGCATATTGTTTTGTGGAAGCCGCCACCGGTGATTTCCCACATCTGCGCCATAGTACTTTGTGAAGACGTACAGAACCTCTGTAAAAGTCAGAAAAAGTGCAATGTCTGTTCATGTCAGAGTAGTATTATGTTCTGTTGTTGTGTCTCTGGCTGCTTGGCCGCAGGCCCCCTAGTGGGACCACGCGTTGTCCTCCAACACCACCACCGGGAGGGGAGTGAGGCTGCTCATCATACTCTGGCTGGCCTCCTCCGCCAGGGTCGCTGAGCTTTCTGCCGGAGACCATGTAAAAAATAAAAAGACTGGAAAGAAAAAAAAAACAGAGAGAGAGAGAGAGAGAGGAAGATATGACTGAAGGGTATAAACAAGTTGAGTTTAAAGAGGGAAAAAAGAGATCAGACTGAAAAGTAAGGAGGTAGTCTGCCTTGAGAAACTGAGTGGACGAGATAGGAGTAACCGCTCTATCATTCGTCTCAGTTGGAAAGTTGACTGTGCAAATTCAGTAAGGGCAAGGTAACGAGTCTCATCCTGGAGGTAGAAGTGTTCCTGGTGTCGGAGATTAGCTTGGATTTCGGTTATAAGTCTAATTCTGAAGTCCTAGTGAAAGCCAGGAAGGAGGCTTTGGGCAGGTGAAGGTAACAGATGGATGAAAGAGCTTGGTTATGGCACCTTTGGTGGTATTGGTCCAGAAGTCTTGCCAGATTCCAAGGAGTTTGTCAGTAATACGCTTGCGCTCTGCCTCAGGATAATTTGCCAAGTCAAGATGGAACTGAGGGATTTTTGTAGGTGTTCCTTTCTTTAAGTTTTAGAAGAGACCTCTCTTAATCACCTCAAGGTAGAAGGGAAGAATCCAGCTAGGAGTTATAGGGCTGGTTGTACTCACAGTACAACAGGCTCTGGCAACTGTGAGAAGCATGGCTCTTTGTATTGAATCAAGCTTTGTCTTGTTACGTTGAATGGTGGCTCTTGTGCGCAAAAGTGAAGCTCCATAACTAAAAAATAGGCAAGAAAATAGATCTGCCCTGAAAATTCTAGCGATCATTGCCGTGTATCTCCTGATTTTGGTCGAAATATAAACAATGTGGGGAAAGAACGTGAGTTTCATGTCAAGTATGATGCCAAGGTAAATACACAAAAATCAAATCAAATTATTACATTAGGGTTACCCGTAATTGATTACTTAAACCCGTATTTGTGTCTGTAAATTGCGTGTATTCTCTAGTCGATTTACCTGTTTTGCTGGACGAAAAAAACCCGTTTCTTTTGAGGTTTTTTGAAAAAAAAAAAACCTATTGCTGATAAGTTAACAGTTCTATATTATCATTAAAATTATTTTACTACCATATACCAGTTGCTCCCCGAAATATTTCGGATTCCCCTTGCCGTGGCAACGTGGATGATAGTACGGAATTATCCCGCTGGACAATGATACGTATGCATAGTAGTTTTACACCAATCCTGCTCGTTTGGCTTGCTTCGTTGTCATTTTGAGTACCTCCAAGCAAGGCCATGTTGGGTACGATTTCTGTATTTCAACGGAATGACGGATTCGAAAGAACAATGAGGTTCACGCGGTCAAATGTTAATTATTACTTTTACAATGGGATTCTACAGGAGCTAAGAGAGGCTTTCAGGTGCAACTGTCCAGGAAAAAGACGTGCTGGAGATTGTTTGCAGTATCGTGACAAATCGAATGAGTGAGCCAATGCATCCGCTTAAACCACCTTGTTGCCACGATTTCATTCCAAAACAAATGTTCGCATTCCTCTCTTTCCACACTCTTCAGATCCTAAAATTTTAACTCAAAGGAAGTAACAGATTTCAAACATTGAATAAAATTTCGATGATTCAATAACATTTTGGAGATCCAGTGAAAAATCGAAAAAGTCACTGAATGGAATATCAAAACTGGAGTTCCAGTGGTGCGTTCAGCACTGGCGGAATTACTGGACAAGGTGTACTCGACCTGTTAGCTAAACACTTTCGAAATCGTTCCTCATACATCAAATTCCCGAACATAGAATAGAAGGAAATTTCACCACCCTGAGGCTTATTTATTTCACGTTCTTTCATTCTCTAATTAATGAAATGTTAATCTCACTGAGACTCTTTTGTGCAACCATTAATTACTCACTGCATTGAAAAGGAAACTGTAATAAAGCAAAATCCACCAGCAATCTAACACCACATGGAAAACATTTTCAAGTAACTGTAACGGGTTACTAGGATTGTCAAAAGCAATAAGGAACAACATTTAATTTATCTATTCAGTAATGACAGGAGTACTGTAAACAAATTAAAAGAATTTAAGCTTTTGATCAAGTCAACTAAGGCTGATGTAGTTGGGATTACAGAGACCTACTGTCACTCAAAGATTCAAGATGAAAAATTTAATTTCGGTGAACATTATACGTTCAGAAGAGATAGAAAAGGACCGAGGGACGGGTGTACGATGCTGTTAATCAAACTATGCCGAAAAGTGGCAAGAATATTCTCTGAGTCAGATCAAGGCAATGCGGATGTTGAGTCTTCAATTGTGTATCGATCTTACATTGTGGAGGTGTTTCTCCACCTGTCAAATTTAATTAAAAACAGACAAATAGAAGTCCAGCAATTATTATTTATATTTTCCCCCATCCAATGTGCTTGTAAAAAAGAAATTCATAGATTAAATGTAATTTTAACGCAATATTGTTAGCTTTAGACATTCCGTGCACGCTCCACGTGTATTTTATGCAAAATTCGTGAACGTGCTATCGTTTGTGAAGATATATAAGTGTATGGGAGGAGAATAATGAATATTAGACAGTTCTAATTAAACCGAAATGCTAAATAAGTTTAGAAATAAAATTAGATTTTTATAAGAATAAAATTAAATAAAATTAGAAATAAAATGAAATTAAGTTTAGAGAATGTAAAACTATAGTTTTATTTTTATTTAACATTCTCCTTCGGTGCAAGAATACATATTCAAAATGGTGCTTTGAATATATATTCTTGCACCGTAACTCTACAGGAACTCTCCTCTGATTTCTCGATGACTTTGCCTCCTGTCATATGGATAGTTTCTGTCTAAATGACAGAAAAATAATTGAGAATCGATTTTTGCCTAGACAGCCATAATTTACGTTTTCGTAAACAGATTTTTAAAATGCATTAGGCTCGATTGACTTTATAGTAAAACGATACTGAATGTAAATCCAAGGAGTGGACACTTTTATTTCTTTATGAAAAACATCTAAAAGAAAAAAAAATGACAAAAACTTAAGGTCGTTGACTTGTTTACAATACTTTACGACAAACATATAAACAGAATTAATTCATCAATCATTATCAGAGGCGTTATACGATGAACCACTAATAGAATTTCCCCCCTCCACCCCCAACATTTACATTACCACAAAACACAGATGGCAATAATAAGATAATGATTGACCATTAAGAAGGCGTGTGATTCGAAGAGCTCGAAATTACGCTTGGCAGATTAAAACTCAATTAGCTGTTACCTGAACATTGACCTGCGCGAGATTCTTAACAAATAAATAACGTCATTACATTTTTCTGTTCCTTGGAACAAAAAGAATTCTTAATTCTCCTTCTGATGGTGTTCAGCTACAGTTCATTGATGTCATTACTTATCTATTTCCGCGCTAAATGTTCTCGGACGCATAGCCGAAATAACTGAGGCGAGTAACACCTCATAACTTGAAATTCCTAAGCGATGAGATAATAAACAACAAAAGTTGTAGGAGTATTTCACATTTTGAAGGTGGTAACATAGTTTAACGACCTCTTTTCTAGGCATTTCTAATTGCGAACTTGAATGCTATTTTGTTGCTGGCAGAGAGAAACAAGTTTAATTTGTGCTGACATCTAGTGAGCATCGATTGAATTAAGAAAAAACAAACTTTAGAAAATTCGCGTTTAGATACGTTTCATATTACGATTATTATTTAGAAATTTCCAATTTCTGAACAATAATAACGGTTTTGGCCTCCTGGAAAAAAAACAGGAAAATCGACCAGGGAGATCACGCAATTAATGGTGCAATAAGGTCTAAATGAGCGCATCAAGTCTAAAGTTGATGCGTTTAAAAATCTAAATTTGAAACAAATATTTCAAATTTTATAATTTTGTCTGGTTCCATCATTTCATCGAAAAGCCCTTTGCAAGAATCGAAATTAATTAAATTATTTTCCTGCAAATTTGATTTTTACAATAGAAGTTTATTTCTATGGTGATACGGCCATGGAGATAACAAATGTTTGATCTTTTCCTTGTAAGGGTTTATTCAAGTCATTCAAATAACTTGTAATTTCTGTTAATAAAGCAAGCGAACTTAGAAAATTAACATCAGCAAGACTTGCTGTAAAAAATCATCATATTGCATTCCTATTAAAAAATATGAATTTCTTTTCAAAGTTGTCCAATTCCTCCTTGAATTTATTTAAGCTGTGAACTTCCACAACGATAGATGGAAGTTTGTTCCGGCAATCAACCACCCGCTGGCTAAAGGAAAATTTCCGCTCATCTATTCTACAACTGTCTTTCTTCAATTTGAATTAATTCCCCCTCAGATGCGGAATCTGAGCAAAAGGAAGAATCCCATCAGCGTTGAGTTTTCTTAAACCATTCAAAGCCTTAGGCACTTCAATCAAATCACCTCACAGGTGTCCAGTCTCCAGACGTTGCAATTTGCAGAATTTAAGCCTTTCTTGGTAAGAGCATCCCTTTGTTCCCCTCACCAATCCTGTTGCCATTCTCTGTACTCGCTCAAGCAACTCTACATCCTTCCAAAAAAGTTTTGAATTTTGTGTGTGTAAGAGCATGATTTCCCCCGCGAATAAAATTGATAATTTACCTTTTTTGCCAGTGCTATTTTAGTGTCGCCTGTGCATGAAGAATAATATTTTTGATGCATCCAAAGATAATGAAGTTTTAAGTTGTATTCCTTACGTACAGTGGCAGTTTGTAAACACTGCAAACAGGCCCACGTGGGTAGCACAGTTGGTGGTAGATCCGCCGTCTTCCCCTCGCTGGGTGGAAAAGAATTAAGTTCAAATCCCGTCAATGACGTGAGAAATTTTTAAGGACCTTTTTCAACAACGTGGTTCAGTTAGTCGGTCTCAGGAGAGGGCACCATGGTTTTTCTCCCGGAAAGCCAGGTTTTTCATCCAACAAACAGAAAATCGGCCCCAGAAAATACTCAATTTACAAACAGCATATACAATGGGCAGAAATCATGAGATACCTACCTAGTAACGGGTAGACCCATCTTTCGCCCGGATAACTGCAGTTATACAGCGAGGCATCGAGTCCGCTAGTTAAGAAAGCGTTCCACAGGTATTTCCATCCATGCTTGCTACACCGTTGTCCATAATGCCGTCGCATTCCTGGGTGGAGAATCTAAAGCTCGAACGGACCGACCTTTCCACAGCATCCCAAAGAATGGGAAGGCCATTCCATGGTGGTAAAATCTGCGCAGTAGTCACCACGGCTCTCTGGGGAGGCGCATTGTCCTGCTGGAAGAGTCCATTGCCCTGTGGGTGCATGATGACCATGAAGGAATGCAGATGGTCGGCAAGGATAGACACGTAACCTGGACCGTTCAGAGATGCGTCTGGACGTACCAGAGGTCCCAACGTGTGCCAGTTGAACACGCCCCAGACCTTTACGGACCGTCCACCTGCCAGAAAAGTTCCTTGTTGGCATGACTGGTGCACAGCTTCGTGGGGTTTCCGCTTTAAATAACTGGAAACCGGTCTCATCGGACCAGGAGACTCATCTCCAATCATCCAAGGTCCAGTGCCGATGTTCTTTCGCCCAGTTGAGGTGTACAGTCCTGTGTCGTAGTGTTAGCAACGGCACTCTGGTGGGTCGGCGGCTCCCATAACCTGTTGCAGCTAATGATCGCCTGATAGTCTTGGTAGAGACGTTTCTGGCACCTCCCTCGTTGAAGTCGGCGGTGATTTGTGCCACTGTCTCTCTCCCGTTGGCTGAAACAATGTGAGACAGACGTCGCCAGCCACGTTCATCCACTACTTTTCTCCGCCCACAGCGCTGTCCACAATGAGATGTTATTCTGGAAATGGCGTATTCACGATACACTCTTGATACTGTCGAACGGGGATAGCGCAATTTCTGTACCACCTCCGCGATAGAGTGACCCCATGAGTCGGGTACCCACAATCATCCATCTTTCAAAGTCGATGAACTCATGACGTTTATTCATACTGACATCGAATTACCGTTTACGTGAACGCAGTGTACCTATATACCTGCCAAGGTGTGCTCTTTCACTAGCGAGAGAGGTGACAGCGTCGCGTTGCCCAGGAACCAGGTGTCCCATGAATTCTGTCCTTTCAGTGTACAGAGCAATATGGCCTTAGTCGCTGATGCTCCTAAAACTCTACGACGACTCCAAATACTGCCGCTTTTCTTTGTGTTGTAAGACATAAAGCCTTGCAAAAATATTCCATTAGTGAAAACAGGTGGGAAGTAAGTTAGGATTATATTTTCAAAGAGCTTTGAAATGTTGAAATAAAGGAAAGGGCACATTAAATTCATATCAGTACACTTCCATTAGTGAAAAGCAGGCGGAACGTGATGTGAGTAAGGATTAAATTTCGGAACCCTTTGTAATCTTGCAAGAAAGGAAAGGGTTCACTTTAGAAATCTTAAATGTACAATTCTGTTAGTAAGAATAGGTTGGAGAGAAACAAAGAGAACACGATATATTGAGAAACAAAGGGAACACGACAAACAACCTTAAACAGTATTTCCATCGGTGGGAGGTGAAAGGTCGTGTGCCGAAAGAAGGGTGAGCTTACGAAAGCTTTCAAAGGGAAGTAGTCAGCGAACAGTTAATTCGTAGAATGCACAGCTACTAGGGCGCGAGACACTTAAAAGTAATAATGATGAAAATTTTCCGTTGTGGAGGAAAAAAACGAATTTAAGAAGAGGTTAGAAAACATCATAATTTAAAGTACTGACGTATGAGAAGAGTGAGTTGAGTATTACAGTTGTAAAGAGAATGGTTAATGTTGAGCAAGAGAGATAGTAAAAGGGATGTTATAGTTGGGTCCTGATCTAAGTCGCCTAAAACTCTACGAAAACAACATTCCTCAGATATTGCGAAAGGGGGGTCGACAGAAAATCTGTCCAAAACATTCAATAAATTATAAATAAGATAAGAAGCACTGTACCTGCCTTAAAATCGAATTTCTGAGCTTGATGTGGAAGCAAGGTTTGAAAAGCAGAAGCCCCAGTTCGTAGATTAATGAAATATCGATAGTTTACTTACAACCCTGTCTTTGTGCAGGATAGAAGAAAGCCAATCCGAGCGATTCGTTATCAAAGGCAACTAAAAGTAATATTAAAATTCATGGAGGTCGTTCAAGTTCAGTTGATTTTCAGTCTATCGATTGGCAGCGGCGAATAGTATCTGACTTTACTTAGTGTTTATGTTTCTTATTAAGTGATACACAAGAGATGGCAGCATTGGACGTGGTTATGTTTGCGTACAGAATTGCCTCAAGATATCTCGAAAAGCTTCTCGTGTTCGAGATTTGTTTTAATTTTGATTTTTTTAGTACTCCACAGGGCTGCTGACCACAAAAAAGTAAATTAAATTTAAAACATCTCGAAATTCTTCTATGCCAAGGATTTTTCTGTAAATCTCTGGTGAGATGGGTCATTCTGCAGTTGATTAAATAAAAGCAAGTGAGAGGAATTCTTTAATAAAATTTCTGTTCGTTTCAGGCTCCCTATTTTGCTTTTATCTGTAAAAAAATAATAAAAGAATAAAATATTATAATTATAATAAAGTGGTATTCAAAAAAAACGCAATAATAAAATTTTATCGACAGCTACAGAATAGAATAGCTTTAAATAAATAAAACGCTGATACACAGAGAAAAAATTCTAACTATCACTCTATTATATTCGCCATGTGCTGAATATAATAGATTGAACTGGTTTACTTATAACTTAAAACACGCGAAGCAGACACCATTCTTTCACACTGACCCATTTTGGTAACACCGCTTGGATCGAATTGTCAAGAAGCAGTCCAGACTTAAACACTGGTTATAATAGGATTAAATGAATACAATATGGTAAGACAGCCATGGAGACGATCGAAGGAAACTAAATTTGATAAAAAGAGCTGTCCAACACGGTTACAGGAGGACCTATCTATTAGCCCTCGCGAGTATTACAGTTGGTATAATCATCATCCTCCCAACACCGGGAGTAAAAGACCCCAGTTCGAATCCCGTCAATGACAAAAAAATTATCGATCGTTTGTGGCGTTGGAGATTATTGCGTTAGATTGTATATTATATATGTCATCCCTGGTAGACCTCGATGTCAGTCTTGATGTTGAAACCCCATAACATCTTACAACTCCGTAAAAATTCCCATGTTTCCACCAATAATGTAGTGTACACGTGAAGTACATATGGATCCATGAGGTTCCATGAGGATCGCCAATGAAGGAGATATGGCATATTTTTTGTGGTTGCAATGTTTACCAATACTGAGGAAGCAAGTTCATTAGCATAATTTTGGCAGACTTAAAAAATTTAGGGTGAACATGTCTCTTTTTAAACGGGATCATTTAAGTTTCGACCCGACATTTGTCCCGACAAAGATGAAAATGACAAACAGTCTCTTTTATAAAAATCGTATCATTTTATTAAAGGTTACACAAGAATATTAATTTAATTAACACCGTTGAAAAGTTGTTCGAAGTTTTTGAGAATGCACAATGAAGGTATTTCTTCAAAAAACAGACAAATAATTTTGGAATTTTTGCTTTGTTGACTAATAAAAAGAACGATTTCTTTCATGCAACGATTTCTACAGTTGAGTAAATCTGGCCTTGCTGTCAAGAAGAGTAAGTCCGAATTTACCGAGGTGCAATTTCTCAGGTTTCAAAGGTCCCAAGGTCTTACTGTTGGAACAGTGGGTCACCATGCAATCTTAATTTAGAGATTCTAAAAATATGAGATCTATGGACCCAGACTACCTAACTTTGCCATCGAAGAACAGGAACCAAGTACTTCAACGTCATAATGGAAATAAAATCTAAATAAAATTCAGTGAATGTTAATTTTAATCTTTAATACGTAACTTCTAGTGTTGATGTATGAATATTTACGTATTAAATGAAATTGTTGAATAGGTCTATTCCTTCAGCACGAAGGGAATGATTGTCAGCGCTAAGGGCTTTGTGTAATCGGCCTGACCAAGTTACAGTGAAAACAAAAAGAAAGCTTGAATCCCTGTTTTGTTACTTTACACAATTCGGGTAATATTCACTATTCAATATGCCTTCTAGATTTATGGTCTCTATTTTCTTATTGGTCTCGTGAGGTCAAAATTGGCTCCAGAACAGCATCGGGGTGCACACTTCTTTTTTTAATCCTTGAAGGTTGCTCTATTTAATCATAATCAACAACCCGAAAGTGCCATTGCACGCACAACTTAATAATAATTTAATATTTATTTTAATGATAGACTAATATTAATAATTATCGTCATAAAATACATACACCCAAACGAAATAATTAATAATTAAAAAACAACCTGAAGGCATCATATTAATTAACCAGTGAATGAAATAGAGATTCACTTGAAATTTTATTCATTAAAAATAAGAAATACATTTGCGTTTCGCTGTAATTTAAATGACATTGGACCAATTAATGGAATATAAATCTTGTGGTGGGTGTCAGCCATTGGATTTCTTTACATGGTTTTAAATAGTACAAAACCATTAAAATGTCACGGTGTCCTACCTGTCGTAATTAGAATTTATATTTAAACCAACTTCATCTTTATTATAAATTATTGTGTTTGTATGAAATAATTAAAACTGGGAGTAAAGTAAACATTCAATGTTTAAAATTTACTTAACCTTGATATATGACATAGAGTAAAAAATCGGAGGTCCTAAAGTCTGGAAATTTTATTAGACAGTTGGACAGACAACTTGAGTAGTCGAGACCCCCTAATTTCACTTAACCCTGAAAAATTCGGGTGCAACAGAAGAATAAAAATCCTATAATTTAAACTTCAATAAGAAGAAATTATACAAACATAATGAAATTATATTTTCGCTCTATTTACTTGTTTTATCACTGCGACATTTCGCCAATTTGTATTTTACCCTTCTTCAGGTACATACAGCGAGAGATTACATCTAGCGGAAGAACCACAAAAACATTGTCTGCTCCAGAATAAACAATTTCATTGATTTCGTTTGAATATTTGTTGTTTTATTAATTATTCGACGTTAACATCTCAGATTATATCAGAATCTTACTTTCTTCACTTTTTTTTAGCGTCCAAATATGAAGGAGATCTCCAAGGGCCCATGAAGGAAATCGAATGGCTTTTCAAACGGTTGTTTCCTATTGTACCTGAAAAGGCTCATTACTTCTGGAAAACAAGCCATCTAGGAAGTGCTTTAGTGATGAAGTCGCCGAATGGAAACAAGCCAGTTAAAGAAGGAAATGCATACAGAGGGTCCCTTCCTTGGAGGGTGGAAGTACAGTTCATGAAACGTGGTCCGGACTGCATGAGGAAATGTATATCCCAAGGTGTTCTTCATCCGGTTCAGTGTCACTCCTTGTGTTAAAGGCCCCTCCATTCCTCGTCTATCATCGTGCAACGTTGGTTTTAGAAAGGTCAGTCTACATACCAGTATGATTTTATTATTTAAAAAAATGATAATAATAAAAAAATAAAAATATATATGTATGTATAGATAACAGTTTCTGAGAAGAGAAAAGAAAGTGAAAAGAAAGTGAGACACCGTTGCACCTTCCTCAGTGTAAAGAATCGTGGGGTGAGGTGGGCAAAGGTCTAGGAGGGCTTTTCTTACGAAATTGGGGAAACAAAATTATGGCTAACGTTTGGGACGGTTGTGGAAATATGGCGAATACGTAGGACGTATGGGACCCGCACTCTGACGAGCGCTAAGCAGCTATTGCCCAGAGGGGTTAGTACAATAATAAAAAATACACTTTTAGAGCATAAACAATTTTTAATTAATAAATATTTTTGTATTAAGTAAGGCTTTTTGTATTAAGTGAAAATATATGTAATAGTATTATCATTCCTACGTCTTGGTATTTGTTATCGGTAGCCATCTTCTGCAGAAGATGGCCACTGATAACAAATACCGTCGCATCTCCTAAAGTGGATCACATCTGTTCAGCTGGATTAACTCTTTCCCAGTCTTGTGATTTAAACTGTGTCAGATTATCAAACGATGAAATCAGCCATCTACAATGCCTATTTGTGCTGCGCTATGATTTTGATCTGCAACAAAAATTGTTTATTAATCTGTTGTTTGTTAGATCAAAATCGTTGGTTTGATTTTGACTCACCTTTCCTGCCATTGTTTACAGTTTTAATGTGCAACGATGTGTGATTTTTGTAGGTGATTTTGACTTCGTAAAATATTATCAAAATCTGTAATATGGAAATTTGTGAAAGTGTTCAGAGGAACTGCGAATTATGTGAGTCGTATTCGCACACCAACTATTGTAACTGAAACTTGTTTATTACAAGTTAAGAGAGTTTGGCAGCAAGTGTACTTGTAGTGCAACAGTGAGGGAATTAAACCTGTTTCCATACAAACTGCATATCACAGCAAATTTTGCCACCAGACTGTGGAAAACGAAGCCATTATTGTGGATGGTTATTTGAAAAAATGGATGAAAACCCTCAGATGTCAGAGCGGACTTTCTTCTCCGATCAAGCATGGCGCTATCTAACTAGATGTATTAACTCTCAGAATCCTTGTCTGTGGTGTACAGAAAATCCCAATGGAACACATAAAACTCTCTTATACTATTGAAGTGTGGAATGCAATGACTTCCCGCAGGACTGTTGGACCAATTTTTTTTTTTTTCAGAGAAATCATGATCTCTCAATGATAGGTTGACATAGTCCATGACTTCTGGGACATCTTGCCGAGGAGAAGATTTTTAGAGCGTGTTTCGTCAAGATAGCGTAATAAAACACGTCAAGTGCATTTATGGCCGAACTATCCGTCTAGTTCAGAGTTCACATATTATAAAAAGGAATAAAAAGTTATGCATTGTGCCTGTGCATCCAACTCAGTAGCAAGTGCTCCACTTGGAGACCGGTGCCAGTTTTGTACTTTGATTTTACCCGAAGGAGATATCAGTTTCACGTTTTTACCATAAGCTGTTTTTGCGCCAAAGGGTGCTAAAATGGATGAGTCGGATCAGTTAACCTGTGAAGACCAATGGTGCTACGTCAGAATCGAATCATTACGTTGCAAAAACTCAATTGAAATTCATAACAGGTTGAAGGAGTACACTGAGCGGACAGAGATCATGGGATTCCAACCTAGTAAAGGGTAGGCCCACATTTCGCCCGGATAAGGGCGGTCATACGGTGAGGCATTGAATCTACTAGTTCACGAAAGCGTTCCACAGATATTTCGACCTCTTTCCAAAGTTGAACCCTTCGTGGAATTCGGTTTTCTTCTTTTACTGGGAGCTATGACTCAACACCTGAACCAGAATACCTTGTTAAACGATATTCCAAAGTTTCCACGTTGACGATAAGCAGTGGTTAACAAACAGGGGATTACACTGAAGGATTATAATATTTTTTTTAAAATAAAAAATGAATGTATTAACGATGGCATAGTGTGCATTACTTTTGGAACCAAACAGATTTTTAAATGGCTGATAATATTTTATCACTATAAAAATTCCTCTTCAAGCAGTTTTTAAAATATCAATAATTCCGTACTATTCTAAGAATTCGCTCATCCATTTCTCTTAGGTAAATGCTCACAGCCCAGTTTGGGAAATACAGGGATTTTAAAGATTCTGTTCAGATATCTTAGTTGCCAAGTTAGATGACCAATTGCGATTTTTACATCATAATCCGAACCGAATTTTTCTAAAATTGTTTACGATGTTGCCGCATTCATTTTAGAATAAACTAAACCTGATTTTCGCAAATATCAGCGAAAAGGAAAGCTCAAAAGTGTTAACTTTTATTCTCTTCAAAATAAAGTTTTCCCTTTTGTCATTTTCAGTGTAATAAATATTTACCACATTCAACTTCATGGTGAGCAATTTTTGACAAAAACGTTACGTTCTGGAGGTGGAGATTGAAAAGTAAAAAAGGAAACTCAGGAACTCTCGTCCTTCGCTTCTCTCTACATCTAGGTCAAGTGGCTTACATCCGGTATTGCAGCGCTGTGGATTCTTTAAAGAAATTTTCATGTCCCACGAACCGAAATCCCTGAATAGCAACAACACGTACTGGATCGCTATTGTCAATCACAAGCAGAGACAGATGAAAATTCAATGAAAGTCTATGAAAATTCTCTATTCCTAATTTAAATGTATAGTTTCAAATTCCTCTGGGAGTCCAATTTGAGAAATCTCTCTTCCTCTTTTGATCTCCTCTGCTTCCACATTTTCCACCTTAGAACGCAATTGTTTCTTGTACACCCTGTCAAACATTCTGAAATGTAAATTAATGGAATCGTGCCAAACAAAACACGGAATACATAAATTCACTAACTTTTCAGTATTATTTAAAACATATAATTTAATGTAATATGTACATGAAAATTCTCTATTCCTAATTTAAATGTATAGTTTCAAATTCCTCTGGGAGTCCAATTTGAGAAATCTCTCTTCCTCTTTTGATCTCCTCTGCTTCCACATTTTCCACCTTAGAACGCAATTGTTTCTTGTACACCCTGTCAAACATTCTGAAATGTAAATTAATGGAATCGTGCCAAACAAAACACGGAATACATAAATTCACTAACTTTTCAGTATTATTTAAAACATATAATTTAATGTAATATGTACTAGATAAAACAGAAAGGCCTACTTTAACTGTAGACGCAAATTTACAGCTATCGAGCAGTCTGGAAAATGGTTGGTAGATATTAGCACTCTTTAAAGTGTAGCTAAAAATAGATACACTAAAGTTTTGGCCGGAAATAGATATGTTTGAGTACTGCTCTTTTGAATGATAAACACCAATTAGCGACTGCTAATGATTTCAGCTTAGTGGCAAAATAAATAAAAAATACACGATTTTCGCTAAGTACATTGCGTTTCTACAATATACAAATCAAGTAAAGATCTGCTTAATCATTTTCAATTTCAAGATTTCCATCTTATAAGAGCGACAATTTTTTTTAATTTTAATAAATTATTTATGTTATTTATTACGGTCTAATATAAAAATTTCAAAGCATTCGCTATTCGCACGCGTAGGTTATTTGCTACATGAGTACTGCGAGAGCCAGTTTTACAGTGGCACGTCACTTCGTCTTCGTTCTGATGACTTACGAATACGACTGAATTATTAAATATTTAATAATTTATGTTGGTTATAAATACAAACTACAAAAATGTATTTGATTTTACTTTTTAAGTGTCATTTTTAAAGTTTCATAGCTTGGTGGTATTTTATAGCCAGCTGCCACTGATGAACACTATTTTTTAGGGGATGACTTCACCCTCAGTATCCTAGATTCACAGTAGAACGAGTTTCAGTAAATGGTTTCGGTTTAATCTGTACATATTAAGGCAAGCTCTCGTTCTTGTACTGTGTTAATTTTTACTTTTATTGGATTTTAATTGCGAATTATTCAAAATGTATTACATACCAACAGCATTAATGCACAATGCCATAAATTTCAAATTTCGTATAAGTGATCAAACCAGCTATTTAAACTGTTTTTTGTTTAAACATATTTAAATTAACAATGTTTTTTATATTTAAAAAATCTTCCAAAATTAAAGTTTTAATATTTGATTTGATTTATTGTTTTGAGAATTTTTTTATATTACAATTCATCTTATTTTTAAAATAGTTATAATACATTTCGGAAATACTTTACTGATTCAATGGCTTCTGCGCTGGCTTAAAGATTTTTTTTTTTTTTTTTGCAATAAATATTGATTTATAATAATTGTCCGCTAGATGGCATTTATCATAGAATTGGATTAGAAAATAAACTGGTGAAAACTATTTATAAAACAAAAAATGAATTTTCCTTTAACTTATTTATATATTTATTTTCTTTTACAGAAAAAAGGAAATTTTCTTTAATGGAAAGAAGAAAATATTATTGGTGAAGAAGCAAAAGGAGTCACCTATCAAATGTGGGACGCTATTGTTGCAAAAATAAAAAATAAAAAGAGCTAAATATAGGATACAAAACCGCTCATTTCTCTGAGGTAACAGGATAAATTGTAAAACTGTTATCAGAAACAAAAAATTCCCTTTCAATTACATCCCATAACTTCTTCAGATCATTATGTACATTGAATGAATGAAATAGAAAGATTTTAAGCATCATTTTTTGCCTTACGTTAATATAAAACAACACATATCACATGACAATCAAACTTGTGCTTTCTTTTATTTTCTGAAAATTGATAGATATCATGATATGATTTTTTCATCTCCAATCGCGCATGCGCCTATCTAAAAACATGATCAATGAAGGCGTATTCTGCCAGCTTCAGAGAAATGTGGGGAACTCAATATCCATACCTGTTGTATTATCCATACCTCTGTACTTTATTAATAACACGTGACGTAAAGGACAACATTTATAGCACCTTTTTATTTTAGTACATGCAATATTAAACGAAAACAGATTACTCAATAAATACATAAGACGATTTTAAAGACAATACTTATTTTTTTAAATGAAAATACAGTAATGTTTATGAATTATTCATTATTATTATATATTAGAGAATGTAAACGATTGTTCTGGCTGGCTGACAATCGTTATTTCAATGCAGTTTAGAATACATAACAAAAAAAAAAAGTTTAATATTTAATTAAAGGCTTTGTTTTTGATAAACATATTAGGCCTACAAATAGATGAATAATTACCTTATAATTCGAGACCGCTCTTTCTTTAAATAATATGCTTTTTTTCGGTAGTTGCTGAATGTAGAAAACACACAGAAATAAAGAGAATCAAAGTTTGTTTTTTTTTTCTTTTTCGTATCAGTGAATTGATGTTTGCTTGTGTAAATCAATACTGCAAAGTTGTTTCCTATCAGTGATATGTTGCACATAGATATTTATATTATAATTTATATATTGCTTGGCCATATTAATATGAACGCTGCTAGCATAATTATTATTGTAACATTAACCTTAATGTTAATGTTAATAATATATTAATTAACATTGATTTTAGACCTTCAAAATGTGTAAACTCACAGCTGTCTGTAAATTGGCTTTCAAGTGCAAATCATTTTATGTGAGGTGTCGTAGACTGTCCTGAATAATTTTTCCGATGGCTGAAAATAAAGAATAAAAGCAAAAATTATATTTGACTAACAGTTCTTTGTTCTGTTAATAACTGCTGTAAACACACAAATTTATGCATGAATCCGAGAGAGTGTCAAGTCCGGTGTAGACAAAAGATGATATAAATTTCCACATCAGGGATTTTATGGTAATTCCCAGTTTCTGGGAAAACAAAAATCAGAAATGTATCCATCTAAAAGGAAACAGAAATTAGTGCGAAAATTCTAATCAGATTTAAGGCTTTTTTGCTGTATAACAAGCCAATACATCATTAGAAGAGTTTACAGGAGGTCTAAACAATATTAACAAATGTCCATTTACCTCTTCTATCGATAGAAGAAAACTATTTGCCATTCGCAAAGCATCCTTCATTTTTTTCTATGTTGGATGGAATACCTCAGTTGCAATCTGAAATTTCTGTACAGGAATTTAACCATTTAAGTATGTCGTATTTTAACATTTAAATTGTCACCTTAATTATGTAAGCTTTTTAAGAATTTCGCACTTAAAAAAAAAGGATATTTGGAGATATCAGGACTGACAAGAGTTCTGGATAATACGTAGTGTTTTTAAGTCGCTAAACACTGTTGTATCTCTGGTTACGTACAAGTTAACAAGTAAGTCCGAAAAACTTTTCTCTCTAAACCTTTTCTAGAAAATGATAGCTCTGGACCATCGGCCCTTTTTCTTTACAGAAATAATCAACACCAGGCGATATCTGGACATATCTGAGAGGTTCATTGGACATAAGGACGGCGTGGAATGTCGCAGTACTTCGAAAGTTGAAAACAAACATCTGTGGTATCATTGCAGACAGCGAGACAGTCACATCCGCAAACAGACATCTGTGTTTGCCCATCGCATGATCTCTAAAGAACTCTGGCCACTAAGATCATCTGACCGTACCTCTCGTAATTTTTTTTTCTCTGTAGGAAATTCTTAAGGAGAGAGCATTTGTAAACAGTCTTGTGACACACTGTGGCCTTGTGCACATCAACCAAATTATATATTATTCCCGCAAGTGTAATAGGAGAAATAGAAACATTTTCTGTTCACACTCCTGGGTGAAATTTCTCCTGATAGGAGAGATTCCTACCGGGATACTGCGTCTTTTATGATTAAGTTTATAACGCATAATGGTTGGATTTAAAGGATTATAATGACGCAGAAAAAAGAGCAAGAGAACTAGTGCACTTTTTTTTTAATCATTTGGTCCAATTAAAGTATTATTGCCACGATGAAAACTGGGCGGTGCTATGTTTTCTGCTAATTTGCTCCGGGCATCTGATCTTTGGTCTTTCTAATTATTCTTTACCCAAAAAATAATTAATTTTGAGATTCCCAAGGCTGTTTCTGATGAATGTTTTTCTATTCTTTACTTTTACTACGTGCTTGGATTATATTTTAAAACAATTCAAGTACAATACGCATTACGCTTTCGAAAAAAAAAAAAAATCGAATGTCTCTGGAGAGTTGGCAATCGCTTATTATTCTATTTTTTAAAGATCACCAGGGCGGATCTTCTCGACAGGACAGTAAGAGTCTATTCAATGGGAGGACAAAAACAAACCGTCATATTAAGGTCAGCCAAAAAGTAACTTATATGTCTATGGATATTATGTGAATAACTTGCGAAATGGATGCATTTCTTTTTGACCAATGGCTACATCACCGCCATCTTTAGCTAAAAACAAACAAAAGGCAGCTTCTACAATGTTAGTATATTTAAAAGAATATAATAAACAAAAGATATTTTTAAATAGCGTTTTCAAAAGAATGAGGTTTTAAAATAAGAACGTTGACCACACAACATTGAAGTCCAGAGACACACATCCACATATTAGATTACAATCAATCATTGTCGTCAAAGGGGATCCGTTGGCTCTTCCATAGCTAAATTAAATTTATTCCTACTTTATAATGTTAACATTTTGTTCTCAAGCCACATATAACGGTATCTTGGAGAAGTTTTTTCCCCCCTCAGAAGTGCTGTATTATCATACACCTCATTATTTCATTTTAAAACTCTTTGATTTTGTTTCCAATGGTAAATGGTGAAAAAAATCGTAGTGTAACATTTCAAAGTTTCTTTGTGACTCTGATGTGAACCATCATAAATATGGAAAGTAAGAGAATAATAAAAATATATATATTATTGCATTCTTAAATATTAATTCCAAAAATTGCATTGGAACTTATAACCAATTGAAAAGCAGTCTGGTGCTAACGAGGAAATCTTAAACAACACCTGGAAAATCGCCTTGAAATTTTGTGCTGGAAGAGATCGTTCCAGCCCATCAGTGTTTAGATGCTTGAAGATGTGGTTCAGAAGAATCTTGAAACGTAAGGCTTGGCGTCAAACTTCCTCGAGGTCTACTACACCCTCACTGACTTTTTTTCGGTCAGGATGATTGCCCAAATAGGCGTCCTTAATAAATTTTCCGTATCATTGTAGAACTGGTTGTCCTCAGTGGATGCTTCTTTAAACTTTTCTCGAAATTTACCCAGAAAATCTGTCGCAGACCACAGCTTGTTGAACTAAAGTGTGCACTGTAAATCTCGATATGATTACAGTTTTGCGATTATGGTGCCAGTTACTGTGAAGCTCACATTTTAACCAGTTGGTAAATACAAACTTGAAGATATCCTCCATCACCCGTAAGTGGTTTCAAGATTGAAACACGTACCCTATTCACATAATAATGTTTTATTTTTGTAAAGGATGTTTGTGGACATCCTGTAATTTAAAATGAGATATAAATATTATAATCGAAAGCAGAAATTCGAATAGTTATTGCGTAATATGATTCCTAATATTTTATTTAAAGGTGGTACATCGTGCACGTGTTTTATTTTAGGAATGCTAAAGATTTCTCCCCATTGATACAGACAGTAGGAACCAGAGACTCGGTATTAAGTAGCGGCCAGCTCACTCCATAATTTTACCTTGTCATAAGCCTTCAGCAAAAGGTCTAAAGTGTCTCATATCCATTGGGTCAGTCAGTCATCATCAGGTACTTTTATTTCAGGTAGTTTGAGGAACCATTTCAAGACCTGCAGACCGTGAAAGCTATACATAAGTACTCCGTGGGCCTGCGTGACTTTCTCGGTGGTAAGCACGCTAGTGCAGTGGGACAGTCTTATGTGGTAAAAAGTTTTGCCCACTGCTGCGTGAAAAAGCAATTTCAGTGAAATCAAAAGTTATTCAAAAGCATTATCCACCATTCCTGTGAAGTCGCATTTCCAGCCGTAGTGTTCACTGCAATCCATTACAAGAGGTTTACTTTATGGGTGCATAAGCATATATCTTTCGCTCCTTTTGAGGGAACAAGTGGATCGATTATAAGCTTCTTTTAGACACACGCAAACTATGGTTTATTTATTTACTCGCAACAAGTTTTCAGAGTCGAGTTATGTCAGTTCGCTTTCTCACGCCCCCTAGTGTAAAAATGTAAAAGGTATAAAGATATATTTAAAATTATCCAAATATTTTTTAGGAGAGTTTGCATCAAAATCATATAAAAACATTACTTGGAATCGTGATGCAACGAAAGTTTTTAATGAATGCATTACAATGAAAAACAGACTTCACCATTGAAAGACTGCAGAATTTGAAGCAATCTGTATTAGTATTAGTATTAGTAATGGCCGCATGGTGCAAGAAAGCCTATGGCTTATGCTGCACCAGCCAAAAAAAAAAAAAAAAAAATCCGAACAAAACAATGATAAAAACAAAAAAATAAAATAAAATAATATAATAAATAATAATAATTAATAAAAAAAAAAGGAAATTAAACCTATCATCCTATGCGCTTCCCTTACCCGAAAGTACTATCCAGATGACCTTTGAATTTCCCCAAACTGTCGGCCTCTACCACCCACGAAGGCAACTTATTCCAGTAATTTATAACTCGCTGGCTAAAATAAAACTTCCTGCAGTCCAATCTAAACATTTCCCCCCGTAACTTGAATTTATGTCCCCTAGTTCTAGCATCATTTATAATCTTGAAAATTTTGTCCTCATTCATTTTACTGATGCCTCTCAGAGCCTTAAACACCTCAATCAAATCTCCTCTAAGGTGTCTAGTTTCCAAACTCTGCAACCCACATATTCGAAGTCTTTCTTCATAAGGACGCCCTTTTGCCGATCTCACCAGGCAAGTTACCCTTCTTTGCACCCTTTCAAGAAGCTCGATGTCTTTCTTTAGGTGTGGTCTCCTTACTTGAATACAGTATTCCAAGTGTGGTCTAACATAAGCCTTATATAATGGGATTATCACGTCCCTATCTCTACTTGCAAAAGTTCGATAGATCATCGATAGGACACCATGGGCCTTCCTTGCAACCTGTTTACAATGCTCAGAGAATTTCATGTCTGACCGTATCGTAACACCCAAGTCCCTTTCCTCCAGTACTGAGTTTAGTTGAACTCCACCAAGTGAATAAGTTTTTTTGGGATTACTGTTTCCCAGGTGTAATACCTTACACTTTGTTGGATTAAAGCACAGCTGCCATTTTTCTGACCATTCCTGAAGTCTATCTAGGTCTCTCTGAAGAAGCTCAGCTTGACAGTGATCATTAACTACTCTCCCAATTTTAACATCATCTGCAAATTTAGATATCACGCCCTCTATCCCTTCATCAATGTCGTTTATGAAAATTAAAAACAACAGTGGCCCTAATACTGATCCTTGGGGAACCCCACTTCTTACATCAACCCAATCTGAGGAATAGCCGTTTATCACAACCCTCTGCCTCTTGCCCTGAAGCCATCCTTCTATCCATCTAAGGATTTTCCCAGTGATTCCAACCTGTTCCAGCTTATAAAGCAACCGCTCATGTGGGACTGAGTCAAAAGCTTTGCTGAAATCTAAATAAACAATGTCGAAATCATTCCCTAAATCCAACTCGTGAGTGACCCTTTCGAAATAGCGAATCAGATTTGTTAAACATGATTTTCCCTTTACAAAACCATGCTGAGTATTCTTGAGAATTTCAATTCGATCCAAATGATCCTGAATTCCACCCTTGATCATTGCCTCCATGATTTTCTCCACCACTGAAGTCAGACTGACAGGTCGATAATTTCCCACTTCACTCTTAGAACCACCTTTATGTATAGGAGATACATTTGCACTTTTCCAATAAAAGGGAATCTCCCCAGAGTCTAGCGATGCTCGCATAATTAGCCTCAATGGTTCAATGGACTCACTTGCCGCCTCCCTTAAGATTATAGGGTATATTCCATCAGCTCCAGGAGCCTTACTGGTCTGTACTCTCGAAAGTTTTTTCGTTAAATAATCTTGCGAAATTTCAATATCATTAATTACATATTTTTCAACTTCGCTCCCACAATTTCCCATTGCCACAAAAGGCTTTTCATTTGTAAATATCGATGCAAAATAACTGTTGAGTTCATCTGCAACGGCAGCTGGTGTATTTAATACTATCCTCTTTCCCTTACGTAAAGGTCCGATCTGGTTTGTCCTGCTCTTCTTGGCATTTATATATGTGAAGAATTCTTTATCCCCCCCTCTTTGCTCTGTTTGCTAGTGATTTCTCATAAACTGCCTTTGCCTGTCGAACCTTTTCTGTGGCTCTATCACACATCACCTTGTAGCTGTTATAGGCTTCAGTACTTTTTATTGCTCTGTAACCTTTCCATGCCACCTTTTTCTGCTCAAGTAATGTGGCAACTTCACTATTCATCCAACTTTGAACCCTCCTCGTGGAGTATTTTTTAATGGTATATACGCATTCAAGGCATATGTGATTAATGTTTTAAAAGCGTACCACAGTCCAATTGTATTCATTCTCTGCGCGATATCTACCCAGTTAATAGAGGCCATGTAGTACCTTAAGGCATCGTAATTTCCTTTTCTGAAATTAAAACCCATTCCTTTGCCTTTTACTTCTGCTACCTCTCTCGTCATCATCCACCGTAGAACTCCGTGATCACTTCCTGCTACTGGTTCCTCTACTGTCAGCCCTGTTATGTCATCTGATTCATGTGTGATGATGAGGTCTAGGATATTCTTTTCTCTAGTACTTTCCTTGACATGTTGATACAAATAACAGTCATCTAGTTGATTTAAAAATTTTGTTCCCCATGTCGAGTTTCCTTCCCATTTACTCCAATCAATTTGTAGATGGCTAACCATATCCTGATGACTTTAGTCGCTGCACAGGGTACATTTGCAGGTATACAAATTGTTCACAGTACAAAGACAACAGCCACCATTCCTACCTCCACTGAGAATACACTGGACTTAGAAGGTAACATTATCGTATCGAACCTTATATTATTGTTACCCACTGAAATCAAACAACTACCAAGGCATGTGACTCTCATAGACTGCAACGCACGTATGGCATTGACTCTTCATTTTGAAAACAAACTTTTACTGGGAGTTGTAGGTACAAATTCACATTCTTGAATATAGGCTGAGACCAATTCCCTGAGGTATCTCGGGGAAGAGAATGACTAGCAACCTTCCTACCTAGGGTATGCCAAGAGTGCTTATAGAGGTCTGGAAATGTGACTGGTCATTTGATATGGCCCTACACTCGCTCTTAAGGTATTGGCTCAGTAGAAGATCTCACTATATGCATTATTTATTCTCCAAGTTTGTTGGAGAGTATATAACTTTCTCAGGTTTGTCTTGATAACGGATACCAAAGTTGAAATCGAAACGTCGACAAGAATGCTATATTATTTAAGTTTTCTGCTTAATTTCTAGATGGCGGGGGGGACTCAATAAATCGCTTAAAAGTACATAAATAACGTGGAGTCCAGTGTCCAATTTTTAATAAAGTATGCACGTTCATCCCACGTATTACTTTCCAACATTATAAAAGTATTCGCTTTTTATGTTTCTTCCTTAGCTTTTGAGAATCAGTGTAGATTAAAAGCAGTTATGTGAATTTTGTACCAAACAGCGGGGTACGTCCTTAAATTCGCAATTGCTCTATGCATGCTCCTTTTATGACGTGGGAGATGTTTCAAAGGGCAACTTCTGTACGAACCTGCCAAACATACCCTCATCCACTTGCTGAATGGCAAATATAATTCAGATTTTAGAAATTTTTATTAACTTTTTCATTATAAAAAAGTCGCGAGGATGGAAATTATTGTCCTGTAACTTTCAATGAATATTTTGAAACAGATTACTCAAGTTATAAGAAAAATTGCATAATTGAATCACAGCATACGTGAATATGTACGCACTGATTCACATACGTGATGTGAATCAGTGTGTAAGTATGGAGTGTGAAGAAGCTTAAAAATCACCTTTAATCAATATCATTTTTCGGACCTCGGCTGCCTAATTTCAGCGGTCTCCTGGCGAGGAGGGCATAGTGACGTAGCGTTTTTGTCTGGAAGTACAGGGGGTTCCCCCAACTCTGCGTTATCTGTGCAGAATACAATACTCTGTATAAGACCAGAAAATGTATAAGGCTAGTAAATCGGAATGTCTTGTAATGGGGGATTTTAACTTCCCAGATATTGACTGGAACTTGTGGGTTGGTCACTCACACACTAGTAAGACTTTTGTGGATTTATTGGATGATTGTTTTCTGCAGCAGCATGTTCGAGAGGCAACCAGAGAAAGTAATACTATTGATCTGGTTATCAGCAGTGATCATTCGTGTATTAAGAATTTGCAGATAAAGGAACCACTAGGTGGCAGTGATCACAGTGTGCTGAAGTGGGATTTACTCAAAGTGGTAACTACCGTCAGGGGTAAAGGAAAGGGTTTTTGCTTCCGTAAAGGGGAGTACAGTGGTCTCAGACAGTTTTTAAATTCTGTACAGTGGGATCAACTGATGATGTTACCAACAGTAAATTCTAAGTGGGAAGCATTCAAGGAATTAATCGTGGAAGCTACTAAAGGTTTCACATCTATTAAGAAATATTGTTCAAGGTTTAGGCCTAAATTGTTATCAAATGAACTAACGAGACTCGTGACAGAGAAGAAAAATGCATGGGATGCATATAAATTATCAAGCGACTCAGAAGATTATGGCAGATATAAGCTAGTCTGTAATCAGGTGACAAAGGAGGTTAGGCAGGCGAAGGCAGATTACGAGAAATCCTTGGCAAAAGATGCTAAGAAAAACAGCATGGATTTCATTGCTTATATAAACTCTAAAAGGAAGGAGATGAATCTGATTGGTCCGCTTGACATCGATGCTTCGACTGTTGATGATCCTGCTCAGATAGCAAACAAACTGAATGAGTATTTTGCATCTAAATTCACACATGAGGAGTTATTACGGAAGTAAAATGCCAGAAGGTTATCAAATTGTAGCAGGATACTTAATGATTTTGTAATAACTGAAAGCAAAGTGGAGGAGAAATTGTTGAAGTTAAACCTAAGAAAAGCACCTGGGGTGGATGGGATCTATCCAGTTATATTAAAGGAGGCGGCAAAGGAAGTAAGCAAACCCTTAGCCATAATTATGAGAGCATCCTTGGACTCAGGGGAGGTTCCCACGGACTGGAGATGTGCAAATGTATCCCCAATTCACAAAGGGGTATCGAAGAGTGACTCGAGTAATTACAGATCAGTTGGTTTAACTTCTGTTCCGGGTAAATTAATGGAATCGCTGGTTAAAGATGCATTGCAGGATCATCTAGACAAGACTGCAGCAATAATTCAGACACAGCATGGGTTTGTTAAGGGTGAGTCTTGTCTGACAAATTTGATAGGATATTATGATATGGTTACAAAGGAACTGGATGCAAAAAATAATTTTGATATCATATATTTGGATTTCAGGAAAGCTTTTGACACTGTTGCGCATGGAAGACTATTGTACAAATTGGAGCAGAATGGTATTAAGGGTAAGTTGCTACAATGGATAAAAGGATAGTTAAGTGGGAGAAGACAGAGGGTGGTAATCAATTTGGTGCTGCTCTTAGTGGACTAATGTTATTAGTGGAGTCCCACAGGGTTCGGTGTTAGGTCCACTGTTGTTTTGTATATTTATCAATGATATTGATGAAGGTATATCAGGCTTAATGTCGAAGTTTACAGATGATACAAAGGTTGGCAGGGTTGTTAATGACAGTAATGGCAGTCTGCTACTGCAACAGGATCTAGATAATCTGGGCAGATGGGCTAAGAAGTGGCAACTGAAGTTTAACCTTGACAAATGCAAAGTACTGCATATGGGCAGAAGTAACCCCAGAGAAACGTACCAACTGTGTGGTAGAAAATGAAAAAGACCTGGGAGTAATTGTGCAGTCAGATATGAAGTTTTCTGAGCAATGCAGACATGCTGCCAGGGCAGGTCATGGGGTTTTGTCAATGATATATAGGAAGTTTGCTAGCAGGGAAAAGGAGGTGATTATCCCTCTGTATAAGGCAATGGTCAGGCCACGCCTTGAGTACTGCGTACAGGTCTGGAGACCTCATTTTAGGAAGGATGTAGATTTACTTGAGCATGTACAGAGAAGGGCAACAAGATTGGTGAGGGGAATGAAGGGATCCTCTTACCAAGAGAGGCTTACGTTCTGCAAATTGCAGTGGCTGGAGACTAGGCACCTGCGCGGTGATCTGATTGAGGTGTATAAGGCCTTGAATGGGTTGAGCACGCTGAATTCTGATGGGATCCTTCCACTTGTTCAGATTACAAACCTAAGGGGGCATAAATTCAAATTAAGAAAAGACAGATGTAGAATAGATGTACGGAAATTTGCCTTTAGCCATCGCGTGGTTAATTCCTGGAACAAACTTCCATCTGTCGTTGTGGAAGTTGATAGGTTGAATAAACTTAAGGAGGAACTGGACAGGCATTTGGAGGGAATGGTGTGATTTTTTTTTTTTTTTTTTTTGGCTGATGCTGCATAAGCTCATACACTTGCTTTCGTGCATCAAATGCCACTGCTCCTACTACTATGTGTTAGTGTGGGTTGTGTTTTCTTCTGGCCACTAAGCCTGGGGAGGGGGGGGGACCCTGTGGAGAGCCACAATACCCATTTTATGTCACTTTATCCGTGGAGGCGGGTCAGGACCATAGGCTCTTGAGGAGAGGTTGAACTCTAGGGTAGCCGAGGCTACCAGGGAGAACCCAGAAAAAAATAATATTAAAATATAAAATAAATAAATAAAAATAAATAAAATTTTATTGGAAAGGAAATAGGGGAGGTAGACAGAAGTGGGATAAAAGGAGAAGAGAAAAATGGGGCTGTAGCAAAGGAGCCCGCCTGGTTGGAAAGAGGTAACAGTAAAGGGTTCCCTGCAACGGGAAACCCATCCTTGTTCGGGGGGGGGGGTGAAATATTAGCATTAGCACTAGTAGAAATATATGATGCACGAAAGAAAGCATCAGCCAAAAAAAAAAAAAAAAAAAAAAGAACAAAAAAACAGGGAAAACAACCTTCCCATATCACCCATCCTTTTGCTAGCTCCAAATATTTGTCTAGTTCTGCCTCGAATCTATTTAAGCTATCAACTTCCACAAAAATAGATGGAAGTCTGTTCCAGCAATCAACTACCTGCTGGCTAAAGGCAAACTTCCGCACATCTATCCTACAACCGTCTTTCCTCAATTTGAATTTATGTCCCCTCAGGTGATTCATCTGGGCAAGAGGAATAATCCCATCAGCACTGAGCATGCTCAAACCATTCAAGGCTTTATACACCTCAATCAGATCATCTCGTAGGTGCCTAATCACCACACACTGTAATTTGCAAAATTGAAGCCTTTGTTCGTAAGAGAAACCCTTTGTTCCATTCACTAATCTTGTTGCCCTTCTCTGCACTCGTTCCAGAAGCTCTACATCCTTCTTGAAATGAGGCCTCCAGACCTGTATACAGTACTCAAGGTGACCCTGACCATTGCATTATACAAGGGGATAATCACCTCCTTATCCCTGCTAGAAAAATTCCTGTGTATCATTGACAAGACATTATGAGATACTCTTGCAGACCGTCTGCACTGCTCAGAAAACTTCACATCTGACTGCACAATTACCACCAGGTCCTTTTCATTCTCTACCACCTTGAGTGTAGTACCACACAGTTGATATGTTACTCTGGGGTTACTGCTACCCACATGCAGTGCCGTACATCTGCCAATGTTAAACTTCGATTTCCACCTCTCAGCCCATTTGCTCAACGTTTCTAGATCCTCTTGCAGTAGCGTACTGTCATTAGCAACTCTGGCAATCTTTGTATCGTTCGCAAACTTAGACATTAAGCCTGATATATCCTTATCAATATCATTAATAAATACAGAAAACAACAATGAATCCAACACTGAACCCTGGGGGATTCCACTAATAACATTAGTCCATGAAGAGCAGTGACCATTGATTACTACTCTCTGTCTTCTCCCACTCAACCATCCCTTTATCCATAGCAGCATTTTGCCTTTATTGCCATACTGCTCAAATTTGTACAGTGTTCTTTTATGTGCAACAGTATCAAAAGCTTCCTTAAGATCCAAGTATATGATTTCAAAATTACTGTTTGCATCCAGTTCCCTTGTGACCACATCGTAGTATCCAATCAAATTGGTCAGACCAGACTTCCACTTAACAAAACCATGCTGTGTCCGAACTATAACCGAATTGTTGTCTAGATGATCCTGCAGTGCTTCTTTAACCAGCGTCTCCATTAATTTCCCGGAACAGAAGTTAAACTAACAGGTCTATAATTACTTGTGTTGCCTTTTGATCCTCTTTTGTCAATTGGGGTCATATTTGCACATCTCTAGTCCATAGGTACCTCCCCTAAGTCCAAGGAAGCTCTCATAATTATGGCTGAGGGTTTTCTTACTTCCTTTGCCGCCTTCTTTAATATAACTGGATAGATCCCATCCACCCCAGGTGCCTTTTTTATTTTTATCTTCAACAATTTCTCCTCCACTTTGCTCTCAGTTATTAAAATATCATTTAACTCACTACCATACTGTAATACACCTCTGGTATTCCTCTCCCTGAATAACTCCTCATGTGTAAATGTAGATGCAAAATACTCATTGTTTGTTAGCTACCTGAGCAGGATCATCAACAGTTGAGCAGTCTGCTCCTTACAGGTTAGATGGATATATAATGCAAATCTCTCAGACATGTCAATCCGTCGGAGTGATGAATGTATGAGTTAACATTGTAACATGGAGGAAACTCCTGCTCTTTTTATACGGTTTGACTTTAGTTGGAGTTGAATGTACTTTCAAAATGTCACGTCAATGCGTTAATTCACCACACCAAATAACTTTTGTTGTGCGTGGTGATTCCACAATTAAATTAAATGTCATAAACGCTGTTAAAAAGAAGGATATGAACTTTATTTAGGTTCAAATTAGGTGATCAGGACAAGAAGTGGGTTCCCCATATAAGCTGCACTAACTATATTTTATGTCTCAGAGTCTGGTTAAAAATACAAAACAAACGTTGGAAAACTCTTTCTGGATTTTGACCAGACAGGCTCTTGATAATTACAAAAGAAATGCAACGAAAATAGACCCAGTTTGCAATATTTTTGTTCTGTTTATTGTAATACTTAAGGAAATTTTATTAAACATTTCAGTATTCTAAATCCGTGGGTCTGACTTCAAATTTGGATTCAGCTGATCATCAGGAGGAAACAATTAAAAGCTTAAAATTTGTTGTTCAGTGTTATAAATGCTTTTCTTTCACTATTGAGTCTTGTGACAAATGCATTCATTTTAAGGATACCTATTGCTATTCTAATGATAAAACGAAGCAGCGAAAGTGAAGCTTACTTTCTGGGTTGCTCAGGTGACTGCGGTACTCCTTGTTGAATAGATGTTTCGTATAATTAATGAATTATTATCGAGATGTGGTTTCCAAAAATTCTTCCAATTCTCAAGCTATCTATTCATACGCAGGCAAATTATTCCCAATACATACAATTTATCACTCAAAAAAATTGCTAACTCTTAAAGGGAATCGTCAGGAGTTTGTGTAATGTATTAAGGACCTATCTGCAATAGCCATGGGAATGCGTATAAAAATGAATGATTGGATAATCGTGCTTTGAGTCTACAATGATTTTCTGAAAACAGAAGAGCAAACAATGACAGAAAGATAAACCTAACACCCTTGGAGGTCTCTGCTTCGAGGGATGGGGGTGAACAACAGTTTAGAAAAAGTAATTAAAGTTTCTGTTTAATGTTTTGTGTCCTTCGAGAGGCCGTGTTCATCATTAATTGAATTTACACTTTTCTCGAGAGTTCGGACTCCAGGGTATTGTTTTAAAACGTCATAGTTGGAGTGTTCAGACTAGAAGCCCGAACTTATATTATCCCGTTGAGCTTTGGACAACAACGGGATTACCGTTAACTTCAAGAGTAATCCTTAAAACATTACCATCTGTTTTTTTCTTTCCCCACACTCTAAATAGATTCCTCTTTGGCTTGTGTCTAACAGCAAATAGAAATAAGACAGTGGAACAAAATTAAAAAGACACGGCTTTGCTTTTGGGAATGTAACAACTCTGCCATGTTTCCAAACTTCTGCTAAGAATGAATACAATTTGAGTAGAAACTTTGTTTCTAGTAAGTTGCGAAATAACTTTCTTTTTTTAAAGGTGAGCTCAATAACTCATTGAAAGGATTTTTGTAATTTGAATGTCCTATTTGGAAAATTACGTTATTTTCTGTACAGAATGTAAAATTTGTAAATATTGATTTACTACTATGTATAGAAGCTGATGGCAAAAAACGATCTAACTGTGAGAGTAGGGTGTTTAAATTTGACCTTGCATTTTCAGCTTTTCTTGTACAGCAATGTATTATTTTTACACAATCATATTTCGCTTCCTCACGGATTTTCGTACCTGAGTTTGGTCATACCTCAAGATTGCGTCCTCAGAAGTTATTAAGAAGGTGGAGCACTAATGTGTAATAAAAGTTTTGGTGAAATAAGGATTACATATTACTGACTGATATTACGAATACTTTTCTTCCCACCACTAGCTCACCAAGTAATCGAGGAATTGGCTGTCGGCGTGCAATGCGACGCCCAAAAGAGTCCCACACTTGCTCCATCGAATTTAAGTGTGGTAATCGTGTTGGACAGGGCAGTAGTTGGATATATTCAGTTTCAACTCAGACACTTCCCATTGCACCTACTCAACCAGAGTATGAAGGCAGCCTGGCTCACCTCCCAGCAGTGGTGGTGGCGGGCAACGCAGGGTTCCACTAGGGGGCCCTGCGGCCAAGTAGCCAGAGACACAACAACAGAACAATAACACAATACTGCATAAACCAGACACTACAATTTTTTCTGGCTTGTGCAGTAGTTCTGCATTCCATCACAGAGTACATACGGCGCAGATGAGGGAAACCACAGGTGGCGGCTAACCCTAATTACTATGCCACTATATTCAGTTTCAAGCTATTGAAGAAGAAGAAGAAGAACACTTTATTGAATACAAAAGGCACACGCCGTACACAAGACCCTTCACGGCTACAAGCCAGGGGTTTACAGTAAAGGCTAATACAAGGTTACAAAGGCTAATACAATATTACAGTAAAGGCTAATACAATGTAATGAACAAGGATGAGATAGGAGAAAAAAAAACAATATTATTACTAATTATACAAGTGTAGGATTAAACATTGGAAAACAAATTAAAAATTGACATATGAACATATACACAACAGCATGTTTCTTCCACATTTGAATTCTTTGTACAGTGGTGTCGTTTGTGTAACACAGAACTCTGTGAAGGCCAGAGGTTTTTCAAAAAGTGAGAAGTGTATGGTTGTATCGTGTAATGTCATATTACGTTGTTCCTTTGACCTTTTAGGCGTTGGACCACTAGTGGGATCCCCCGTTGCCCACACTTTGCCCCGAGGAGGCAGATCAGGCAGTAGAGGGATCGCTTATTTACTCGAGCAGACCCTGCTGCCCAGTTTCCGAAGATATCAATAGCAAGGGCCTATAAAAAAAAATAAATTTTTCTTTTCTTTTTTGCTTGCGAGTTAAGTTAAAGCCGAGTTAGAGTTTAAATTAAGGTATAGAGTTAAATTTAAGTTAAGTTTAGGGAAGGTGAGTACGCGGTAGGTTTGATAGGTTGGAGTTGGAGGTGAAGGCTGGAGGGGTAAAGGTAGAAATATAATGCCGAGACAACACTGCGTGCCACATTAACACAATATGCCACCTCCGCCTGAGATTGCCCCGATTCAAGTCGTCAAACGGCCAGCCCTCTCAAAGAATCATCTAAAAATTTAGATTATAAATAATGATGACTTGCCATCCTGAGTACTGCAGATGTGGCTATCCCGCTGAACAAGCCAAAAAACGGGAATAAAATGATATGGTCACAACTCGTGTTTTTATAGGCATGAATAATTTGCATAATGTGTGGCTCGGTAAGGTGGTAGATCGATTTATATTGGATACTCGGAATTTGCATGCCAGGATGCCTATTATGTCAAATATTCACCTTTGGCGACACTATTCACAATAAAATATTTATGAAAAACATTTTGTTCTGTTAACTTTGTCGAGCAGTGTATTTGGCGGTGGAAGCCGAATCCAATGTTTTACCAGCGAGGGCCCTAAAATCGCAATTTAAACCATGACGAGCCATAAATAATTCACTTTAATTTCGAGACGCCTATTATACGGTTGGGGCGAGTTGAAAATGGTTTCAATCCAATATAGATTGCAGAGGTTTTCGTGAAAGACAATATTGCCAACTCTTCTTGTAAGTTCACAGAAAATTTCAGGTTTATAACTATGTTCTTCTCCTTTACGGCAAGCGTTGAAGTAAGGAAGGTGAACGAAGACGATGACTGTTGAGAAAAATCAAGCACCGTGCAGTTCCTGGGTACCTTCATTTAAATTTGAAACCACCGTCAGATTCAAGCGTGGACAAGACAGTGCTGAAGATGTACCCTGCAGGGTGGATCTGTTACTGCGCCAACATCTATAGATGTGGATGTCAATCATGCCTTGATCTTTCAAGACCACAGAATAACATTGATACACATTGAGATAAAATTCAACATCTCCTACGAGCGAGTTCACGATATTGTGGTGAATGTTTCAAGAATGAAGACGGTTCCTTCGAAGTTGTTCCCTAAAGCATTGAATGTAGATCAGAAGCGAGAAAGAGTGAGGTGTGATCATAAGATTGTGCAGTATTTTGAAGCTAATGAAGCTCAGTTTTGGGACTATATGTCACTATGAATGAAACATGGATGCACCACTTCGACCCTGAAACAAAAAAAGTAATCGAAACAGTGGAAGCATCCCTTGCCCTCCTGAAAGGTTTCGAATGCAGAAGTCGACTGGGAAAGTCATAGTATCCTCTTCTGCGATGCAGAAGGAATGATCATGGTTGATTTCCTGGAACGAGCTGTCACTAACCTACTGAGACGTTTCTGTGAGAAATTGAAACTCAAGAGGTGTGGTAAATTGGCCAAAGGATACATCTTGTATCAGGACAATGTACGGGCGGGCACAGCATTTGTGTTTCAGACAACACTGCGTGACTTTGGATTCGAGCTATTACACTTCCCTCCTACTGACCGGATTTAGCTCCATCGGATTATTTTTTATTTCCAAGTCTCAAAAAGGACTTGAAAGAACAGAAATTCGACAGTGAGAATGCTGTAATGGATTCAGTCAACAACTGGTTTGAGTCAAAATCTGAATTTTATTTGAGTGGGTTACGAAAACTAGTGGATCGTGCCAGAAAGTGTGACTTAAGAGGGGACTATGTTGAAAAATAAATGCGTATTCAACTTCCAGCATTCCTTCTATAGGAGGCTGGAACCTTTCAACCTCCCCTCTTATTTTTGGTTTTAATGTTCATTCTTCAGTTAAGCACAAGTGGATTTATCTTTTATTTTGCCCTTTCTCCTACCTCTCAGTGTCCTTTTCCTCTCTCTCTCTCTCTCATAATACGTCATTACATTATCCAAAATAAATTAAGCTTTACATCTTTATTACATTATTCGCTATTTTCGCAAGTGGAGAACAATTCAATAAACTCCAGTATTCGATTGGATGATAAAACTGCTCTAATCATTTCCTAGCAAAAAAGTAAATGACAAGGTTACCTTGAACTATCTAAATAGCATCCGTGATTCTTTTTTTTTACCTTTTCAATTCTATTTAGGGACTTATTAAAAAGACACTGGTGCAAAATCCGAAATTATTTTACATACTGATTAAGACAAATTTAACAGTTGATTGGAATTAAAAGGTACCCGAAAAACGTGCCTGTTTTCCAGATCCTGACCTATTTCACAGCAACAGAACACGAGAGGCGTTTCAAATCTGATTAAATACACTCAAATTCCACTCAGGATATGTAATGTAGTCACTCTTGCTAACATCTCGAAGAGAAAAGGACAGGAAAGAAGTTGGTAATTCAATAAAAGATAAGACGTGTACCATTTATTTTTGATGAACAAAAGGTTACGCCTTGATTGCAGTTTTATTTAATTAATTAGTCGATTAATTAACTAAATAAAAGAAACAGTTGAGCTCAAGGGTAGAACAGGACAACAAATTAGCTACCTTTACGTCGATAGAAAATACTGCATGTTGGGATTAAGTATTTGATTCTTTCTGTAGATTATGTCTTCCTCATTGTAGCCCATAAAAATTCCTCACATCATCGACTCGAACTGAGATCTTTTCCACCCAGTCTAGGGAAGACGGTGAGTCTACCAATTGTGCTACCAGCGGCGGCACTGTGAGACAGATAGATATATAGTTGTTGTCGGATTTTAGGAGCATCGGCTACTTAGGCCATGTTCCTTCATGTATTGTCTGCAAAATGAGTATGTTCTGAGGTTGATTTTCTGTTTTTCTGAATGAAAAACTCCAGTTTCCGAAAGGAAAAAACCACGCTACCCTCGCCTGAGACCGACTAACTCGGCCACGTTATGAAAAATACCCATAAAAATTCCTCCCGTCATCCGAACTCAGGTGTGTTCCACCCACTGTGGGGAGGATGGCAATCCTACCAACTGTGCTACCCACCAAGGCAGATTGATAGATGAAATCCAGAGAGGTGATAAGCGTATGACTTCTCGCTCAGTTCGTTGAAAGATTTAATATTAAACAGTGAGCATAAAATAATTTCCTCCGTTATAAATCAAAATTTTTTAGGTTAAAATCACCCTAAAAATTCATTCTATAATGATTAATGAAATTAGATGAGCGTATAAAAAATAAAGGAATGATAAAAAAAGAGTTCTGGACCATGGTCCATTAAAGCACTTGTTGCTATAGTTAAGAAGTTACATGAATCCCAAAACTCTTCAAGAAATTGTTTTAACAAGTTTAGATATTTGCAGTACCCTCGACATCGCTCGACAGATGGATATTCTACTGAGAGTGGTAAAAAAATACCTACTTCAAAAATGAGGTAAGCTTAAAGTTACATTTATGCAAGAGCAATAATTCACATGAGTAGGACGGATTATGCTAGCATTTATTTTTAAAGATTAGATAAAAACCTAGACGCTAGCTAATCTGTTGTGGATAGACGAGGTTTATTTCTAGTTTCGTGGTAATGTTAACCCCTACAGCAGTGTAATTTGGGACAAGTAGAATTCTGCTTACTTTTAAAATTTTCTCTATGATGAAAAAGTTATTGTATTTTGTGTCTCTATACTAGGATTTTTGATTGGTCCATATTTCTTTCAAGAAGAAGTTAGTGGGCCACTCAAAAAGTGTTACTGTAACTGTGTAAAGAATTTTTCTTTTATTTCTTGTGTGTTGGCCGTCCAGAGCCGAACTATGGCAATCCTACAGTATGTGAAGATAGTGCACCCAGCGAGCCGATCTGTGTAGTGGTGATTGTGTTCACGAAGTGTGGTGTTGGGTGACTGGCCTCTTAATCCAACGAGAAAATCACTGGTTTCCAGTAATTTTCTCGTTGGATTAAGAAATAATTTGAATTGATAACAGCGTAAACCCTTACATCCGCGTGGTTTCGGTAGTGATAGGATGTACATATTCCTCCAAAATTTCAAAGAAATAAAATTATGCAACCAATGCTTGGGACCGGTTAACTCGGCCACGTTGTGAAAAAAAGCCGTAAGAATTCTTTGCGTCATTGATGGGATTCAAAACCCACCCGCTTTAGATGGACGATGATTATAATCACTGTGCTACCACGGGGACATCTGTTCAAAACATATTTCGCAATATTTGGAATTTTCTTGAATAAATAAAAGGCCGTTTATAAAATTTATATTCATTGTGGTAAATTATTTTTTGATCGCCTCATTTAAATAATCTTTTAAATAATCATCCGCAGTGATTGGAAATAAATTTTGGCCTCCACGTAAATTTATTGTGTGAGGAACAGAACAATAACTCAAAAATAGGAAATAGGTAATAAAAGACCTTCCAACTACTCTTTCTCCCTTTTAGTAGCGTATTTTATTTATTATATGCCTGGCCTATAGGAGAATACTGCTCAATACATTAGTTTAACCTAACAAACTCTTGAGTACTAATTAAAAGTCCACGCACACAGCATCAACTGATATTGTGTTAACAGACTGTTAACTCAATAATGAACCCAATATTCAGTTGACAGTCGATTAATCAATTGAGTTAACAATAGACGTAGGACAAGATTGTCACTTGCCTTTTTTTGGAAATTTCAGACTCCTTTTATTTTTATTAAGATAGCCTAATTAAGGTGAGACTGTGCATGCTGTTGTGTCTTTTATTATTTTTCTTTTTTTTAAATTAAAGTATGACAGATATAGTCACGAAAGTAATCAACAAATTAATAAAGTGTTGGTTTGCTTTTGGCACAAATGGCAGCATCAATTCGTCGTACAATACTTGGAACTACGATCAGGTCCTAGTTCCATGGCCCACTACCTCCGATCTCAAATAAGGGCGCAATACGCTGCAGTAGATGACATTCCCCAGGATATTTCTGGAAGCGCATTCGACTCTATGATATGAATATTGTGTAATTGTGACTCGTCGCTTCATGTGATCTGTTTATGCTCTTCATGGTCCAAGAACGATGGGCTAGGAACCACTGAAACGGCTTCTGGCTTGACTCGTGTGATGTGGGATTTGTGGGCATCAGCCTACCATGAAAATATGCGTGTCATATGTACGCTGGCAGGGAAACTTGAGTTCAGCTTCGCCATATACAGTATATCCGAGCTGGAACACAACTCCGAAAGGCCAGTCGTAACAGTGCATAATGTCGTTGGCGTAGAGTCGGTGTAGGGGTGTTATTATGTTCTGATGACTGGTCTCAGTAAGCAAAGAGAAGCAAAAATGGTTCCCATCCCTACCACGAAGAGGTGGGCCGCCATGTGTCGCGTACTGTACTGTACCAGAATGCGAACAGTCAAAAATTACTTATCGATGAGAGGAAGCGCATCACTCCCACAGATTCTAGCAGTAATACTATGTCAACAGGCAATCTCCCAAAAATCATCAGCAATTAAAAAAAGAAATAGCAATTCACTCAAAATTGCTATTTCTCTTCTAATTGCTCATGCTTCGTCAGCGTACTCACTCTCACACGTCTCATCTGTAGCCTCTGTCGTCTGAAAAGGCTGACGTATAAGAATTGAAGATTCTTATACGTCAGCTTTTTCTTTCTTTTCATTTCTTTTTGGCCTACTCCACCCTCTGTGTCCACCTACATCGCCTTCTTTCTCCATTTCATTTTTTCACTACATCTACTACAGCTAACTTTGCGAGGTTGAAACCTTTGGCTCTCGCATTCCGTGATAAATTCAGTCCGGACTCAGTTTGCTTGTTTGCGATATCTCAGCTATTGACAGCGCATTCTTAAACCTCTTCCTGCTTTGCATACATCTTGTTCGAATCACTTGCTACCTTGGGAAGAGTGTCCGATTACTTTTGGTAGGTTATCGTATATCTGTTCGCTTAGTAAGTTATATGTGACACAAGATGGTACTCATAAACAGACACGTCTGTTTATGAGGATTAATATATAGATTAATAGAGGATTAATGTTTAAAAATGAAACCGTGGTAGACAAAGGACTACGTGCTGTTACGATTGTATGAGCCCATAAGTAATAAGAGAAAGTAATTACATAACTGATACGGCTAAGATCCATAGACTATCCTTGTGGGTAGCACAGTGGGTATAATTTCCGTACTCTCCCATACCGGGTGGAAAAGATCTGAGTTCGAATCCCATCAATGATGCGAGGAACTTTTATAGACTTTTTACATTTCGTAGCTGAGTTAGTTATCTCAGGCGAGGGTTGAACGTTTTCATCTCCTGGAAACTAGGGATTTTTTTTTTCGTCCATGAAAAAAATTGACAGAATATAGGATATTTACAGATACAGTATACTGATACCTCATGGCCTTTTGTAGTTTACAGGCATTATGCCATGAGGCATCAGGAACATCAGCAACTAAGGCCATATACTGTCTGTAAATTTGCGTGTGTTCTGAGGTCGAGTTTCTGTTTGCTGGACGAAAAACCCGAGTTTACAGGAGAAAAAACCATGATACCCTCGCCTGAGACCAACTAACTCAGCCACGTTGTGCAAAAAGGCCCATAAAAATTCCTCCCGTCATCGACGAGACTCGAGTTCAGGTTTTTTTCGTCCGATGTGGGGAGGACAGCGATCCTACCAACTATGCTACTCACGAGGGAAAGAAATTTGTATCTAGATGAGCAACCCCATACGATTATTACAATGCTCCATCTGTGTAATTTTCCTGAGACATTAACCGTATTCGTATAATCTCTGTCACCTGTTACAACTTTCTTGTGGAGCGGTGAGAAAGAGATAGAACGGAAAACTACCTTTTGACCAAAGTTTTAGAATGTGACATTAGACGTTTCAGTTCTTGAATATATATTTTTCTTATTATATACATTTTTTTTCAACTGAAACAAATTTTGACAACGTGCAACCGGTGAATTGTCACAATAAACATGACAGTGATTTTTCGCTTGATGCTTCAATTATGTAAATCACTGACCTGGTCGACTCTGTATACTTCAAAAGCAATCCACCTTATACATTTGTATGTTAAGAAATTTCTGACATTCGCTGAAAGCTGTTTTGTTGTCGCGTCTACGTTTTCACTTTGGATGTTAATCTGTCGAATGTTGAACTGTTGTTAGAATTATATCAGCCACACAGATGACGCATTAAATCACCTCCTAAAAAAGAAAACTTCAGTTGGAATGCATTTTATTCCTCGATGTTTGATGCAGAGATTTTATCCATCCACAACTTCTCCATGGAAAAAATCACGCAATCTGTTTTCCCACTTCCATTTTGTGTTTGCAATCTACTGCTTCAGTCCTCATTTGTAGCCATTCCATCAAGAACGGTGGTTGCAATCGCTGTCCTTCCATGAGGAACTTTTATGTGCATTTGTCTATCGTGGCGAAGTTAGTCGGTTTCGACCATCGATTTCACAGTTTCTTGTTTGGAATAAACTCGTGTAAGTTTTTGACGTCTGGAGATATAAAAATTGAATGAACTTTGTTCACGTTTACTGAAAAATGACAAATGTTGCGCTATACACCGCATCTATAATGTTATTATTGTTATCGTTGTCTGATTTTCTGCCAAGGAAACTAAACTCATGAGGCTTCTGTGTATTTTATGTTGGTTTCTCTGTTTTGATGGATGAAAAACCCGTGTTTTTAAGATAAAAAATAGTACGACCCTTACTCGAGAACGACTAACTCAGTCACGTTGTAAAAATACCAATAAAATCTGCAGATACTGACATCATCACGCTATCTGCAGTAGCTACGCTGAAAACAAAAAACTGTATCGATTCGCTCACTCGAGACATTGACCATGAAAAATTAAAAATTTTCAAAGGCGTTTGATTCTTTTGATCATAATAAACTAATTAATAAATTTAATCAATATGGGATTATGGATTATCCTCTCAATTAATTTAAAATTTTTGTCTCAGAAATTCGCAGCTTATTATCCTAGAATTTCTTACCAGAATCGGAGGGTTCCATTCAGGGACCAATATTGAGTGCCCTGTTATTTGTCCCTTTATCAACGACACTGATGAAAACTGGTGGGTGTACACATACACGTTTTGTTGATGAAGCTGTTCGAAATTACTAAGGTTAAATATTTACGAATAACGCAACTGAAATAAACTTACAAATAAGTATTTATTTCACTAGGTGCAGGGACTAACTTTCGTCACTTAACCGAATAAAAGAAAGATCAGAATCCTTTTAACAAACATATTAATAACATCGAGAACAATAATGAAGACTTAGAGAATATACGATTTCTGTTAATTAAGTTACATATCCATCTGTAGACCGATTTTCTACTATTCGAGTGTGTAGTTCCTTACAAGCATAAATTAATTGATTAAAAATATTGAATACGTTGAATAAATATAGCTCAGAGCACTTGCAGCACGCACTTACACTTCTCCATCCAGCGAAACAACTTTTCCATCCACGTGGAATTAAGAAACCAATGCTGCAAGACTTCCCTGTCCCCTTTTGAACATAAAAAAACCATGGTAAGTGATTCCTGCACACCAAGTCGTGTACACAGTTGCCACTACTTCCATATATAATTGCAACATTATCTGGATTAACAAAACTCAAGTAAAGAGAAACAGAATAATGGTATTATTCTACTCAATAAATATGCAAAATGTCAAGAGATGGAAATATTATAAATTCGGCTACATTTTTTTGTTTTATATATTTTTAATACTCGTTATTTACATAAATTCATCGCCACATACAATCAAAGAAGAAAATGGAATGTTTTATTGCTATATTAACGTCTAGGACTACCCGTACACATATTTATTGTACCATATGAAACTCCCAACAGATAGGGATAGGCCCAGACCATATTTAAAGGAGTGGAGAACATTCCAAATATAAATAATAATCAGAGTGCGAGCATCCTCCAAGCAAGTAGCGGGTCAATATTAAATAAAATTATGTAGAATTATTTCGCGTAGTATTTATTCATGCAGAACATCACAAAAACACTTCGTTACACCTCACAACACACCACAGGAGATTGTCCTTCCACAAAAGGAATGGTTTCCGCTTTATCTGGCTTGAACTTGGTGCTGTTTCTTCTCTCTGACTTTTTTTGGATCTTCTTAAGACTCGCTTCATAGGTAGGAGCGGATGGCATGAGATTAGCTTTCGTTTGGTACTCCATGAGTACCCTGTAGTGAGGTCGTTGGTATACTAGAGACGTCTGCAGATTCGGGTGGACTTCTGAAAGCACAACGCATCTGTCTTGTGGTGGTTTCAAACGGCGACAGAGGCAATATTGAAACATCATACTCCAAACGACGACTGCTACCAGAAAGATGAGAAATGCTACGGGAATTGCCACGAGCAGGATATCAATGTCGTTAATTCTGTAACAAAGCAAAATAAATAAATAAAATCATTAACCAAAGTTTAAAATGGAAAATTTCAAATGTTGAAACAATCACGCGTAGGAAAGTATACTCAAATGATGCAAACGCAATTGTTATACCACCATCTAGTGGTAGTTTGGTGTTAAAACGCATGTTAGAATCTATAAAATTATTTAAAGTAAACAAATTTGAAATCAATCACAATCACACGAATTTCGGAGTTCTTTCAACCAAATCCAACCCTACAAAACATGTCCACCTTCGCATACACGTTAGTGAAGTAGTTAATGAAAAATTTCTGCCAACCTTTAATAATATTCTTCTACAGTATATTTAGAAAAATATGGAAGAGATAAGCCGTTACGGATTAAGTATGCATTTGGTCAGTAATAATATAATATAAGTGGCAAGAAACAGCAAAAATTAGAATGGGTGATTCCTGTAGATTTGACGTTGCTAAATTCAAATATGACAACCATACTGCCGTAACATCCACTAGATTTAAGGGAGAAGGAATTAAAGTCAAAAACGAAGTTTCTAGTAAAAAATATTTCATATATTTTAAGAAAATGTTACATGCAGTACTAAATATTGACCAATGGGTCTATTAACCTTATTCTATTAACAAAAATCTTTATCTGATAACAAAACACTTATTTTGTCGTGTTGTACCCTTTGTAATCGTCCATTGGTGTCTTCCGTACGAGATTCCAACAGTATTCTGCCAACATATTTACTCTCCATTTTCCCTGGTATCTTTTTTCCATTTGAGAAATATCTTGGTGAAACCTTTCACCGTGTTCATCTGAGACCACTCCCAAGTTTTCAAGAAAAAAAGTCTAAATGGGAATGTAAGAAGTGAAGCTTTAATGACAGGTCTTGGTTTTTGGTCATTAATATAAGATATTTGAAAACTGAGGGTGATGAGAATTTTTTAAGCACATATCTGAGTTTTTGAACATATTTCCTACGAGAATCTGTCGAAATTATTTCAAGGATCAAAGCGATGCTGACCATGTAATTATTAAGTTCTAGAAATGTGGTTTCTGTTTCTAGTGTTTCTCGTTAAAAGGTAAAAATCAAATTAAGCAACTGCAGAACACCTGGAGAAGGAACACGAAACCATCGCTTAAAAAAAAAAAGTTTAATCGACAAGGAAATTCGAACCTAGATCATTTTGGTTCTTTCTAAGCAGGTCGCACACTCATTATGCTACGGATGACATACGAAAAGAAGAGTCCAATTCAAGGTATCAGGATAATTAGAACACACGCTCTCCTGTTCACCAGACAGCACTTTAACCGAGTAAGTCAACACCATCACGGATATGTAGGTGTATTTAGATCTTTTTATGATTTACAGGATCAAAACCGTACAACCACTTTCAATACATCGTATTCAAAACTCCCAAGGAAAATCTAGACCAATTCTTCGAGATCATCCTTTACCACCAAACCAGAACCTGGATTACTAAAAATAAACCTCTTTTAGAGTTCATGAATTTTATGGACAAACTCAGTAATCTTCCCACTTCATATTACATAAAACTGTTTCCAAATCCTCCACTACGAGCCTCTGAATAAGTTCGTCCTGTAAGTTTTTCTAGATTTCACAAAACGTCATGACATCTCCGTCCTTTAAATGAAAAGTTTAATTTGGAGGACAGAATCAAGTCGCAGTGAGTTAGAGCAGGAGTATAGAGGTCAAAGGTTTATAGTCACTATCCTTATCCAGAAATTTTCACGCACTCAGACTGCTGTGAGAAGTAACCATACTTTAGACATTATCATGGAACATCTGGTAGTACCCGCTGAAGAACTTATCTGCATAAATGCTGGTTGACAGCTTGGCTTAGTGGAAAAAAATCCTTTATGGACAATTTTATTGATGTTCAAAACACGTTCAACTTGCTCTTGATATTCAAGGGGAATATCAAGTTCACGCCCACCTAAAATCTAATTATGAGCAAAGTGATTGTGGTTACTTACATTTCGGATTCTTTAGATCCAATCCGGTCTTTTCTTCTTACTCTAGATACTGAAATTCGAGCTAAGATTTTCTTCTTACTCTAGATACTGAAATTCGAGCTAAGATTTCATGACTCTTTAGAGAGAACAAGAAAAATCGCAATTACTGAAATTCTTACAATTCACTTATTGAAATTCCATGAAAAATCGCGGTTGTTGAAATTCTTAAAGAGAATCGATCGCCAGTTGCGCAAGATATAAAGTCCAGAAAGTGGACACGTGTGTGCGGATCTGACTAGGATGTTTAACATCTTAAAACATTTAAGAAACATTAACATTGAAGGCTTCTTTCCACACTCTAACATAATGCAAACGAGAATCGTAGATTATAATTAAGAAAAGATATTTGGAACGAAATGCAACTTAAAGAGTTTCAGAAACAGTGCGCTTATTCTTGGTCTTTCTATCAAGCATACATTGTCAGGCATATTATTCAAGAAATGGAGCACCAGTGAAACCCTTTCAAAATTATCCCATTTTTTTAATTAACAATAAGGATAGATTTCGAAGTGCAAGTTCTCATATTTAAATACGTATTTTATGAGCCAAACAGTAGATCAATTCCGCTATCCATGGGCAATGCAAAGCGAGATCCTAGTATAGGTAGAATCGAAAAAGTGACTTATCTTTCTTTATTCGCGTTGCCAATATGTGAAACTTCTCGCTAAACGTTCCTTTTTCATGTTGAACTTACATAAGAGGCCACAATTTTGGAAGCTCGGTCACTTATTTTGTAGAGGGAAAATATCGATCGATTTCAGTTCGATCAAACTATTGCTTCTAACGATTTTTCTGTGGGAGGTAATTTTCTCTGACAAAAGCCAGCCAACAAAGTTTTTCATTTTTTAATGGAGTGTGTGCCTCAAAGATACAGAAAAGTTTTTAAATTATCGATTGAGAAGTTCATTTAATATGCAGATAGTGGCAAAGGTTTTGGGTTCTACGACTAAGATTGGACTGAAGTTGCTATGGAGTTGGCGCAGAAATATGAAACTGAAATAACACCAGGTCTGATAATATGCACCTCTTAAGGTATTTTATATTAATAGAAACTATCAACTGCCGATTTTATCCTAAATCTCCTCATAAAGATTAAAAAAATTGTTAACGAAACGTTTATAAAAATGTGGTCAAAACCACATTTTTACATTCATTGTTTTTCTGACACAGTGCAACGGTTTTCTTGTTGTAATATGAACTAGCAAATTGGAGAGATGGTTTTGTGAACACTGCCATTTTTATCTGCTACTACAAATCTACTAAATGACGAACGTACACTGGTGCTCAAAAGCTAAGGAACGAACACCAAAAACGAGAATATATTTTTAAATACAAAAATAAAAACATAAAAGACTATTTCGATGATTACTTGAGGCAGAAGAGCTTTCCGACACCGACTTCGTGCTACTGCAAGCAACATGGCTATTATCTGGTCCTACTGTAAGGCATCATAGAAACTTCAAATAACCCTAAATTTGTTCTGAGTTTGTTGGATCTATGGGAAAGCGTGTGTTGCGCACTGTATTGGCTTATATCGGAGAGCTTATATTCAATTGACTAACCAGATCATTCAGACTTCAACCAATAACGCGTGCTTAGAATGCTGCAGGTAGGAAGGATGCCAGTCACAGTTGTCCCACCATGAAACCTCAGTGAGCTTGAGTCAGCACTTAGGCAAGAATATAAACTGATACCTCCAGCGCTAATTGAAAGTCTCCTCCTTAGAATGAGAAATCAATGTATTACTATCTAAGGAGATTACACGCCGTCCTATGGTGCTTCCATGAATTATCGACGCCCTATTTTTGGATTACTCTATATTTTTTCCTTAGATATTGAACACCAACGTACATTTTTCTCTCTGCTTGTTAATTTTACTATCGATAGTGTTTTAAAAATCATAAATATATCTTTATTTTCTAGTCCAGAAAGGAAAATGCTTCCCTGAATCAGCTGAAATGAAAAGATTTGTAAAATTTTAACCCTAAAATTATAAGGTGATAATTCTCCTACTACACTGGTGTGCAAAATTTAAGGATCAGTCAGATTTTCACCTTTAGCTTCTCATAGGAGTGGCCTGGATATAGGAAAAGCATACCAGGAACCTCGTGAGGTACAGAAATGATGAAGGAAACAACAACGGAAACAAAACGGTACAGAGGGACTTTATTCAAAAATGGCAACATAGCACTGGCTGCCATGATACAGATGCATCACTGCCAATGATGTAACAAAGGGAAGAGGTGGTCCTCAGTAGGAGATATGGCCACCCCTAATGTCGATGAAGGCTTTGCACCGCCTGTCCATGCTTAGAACAATGCTGTTGATAAGTTCTTGCGGTAATATCGTCCATTCCTCTGTCAGAGCCATCTTCAGCTGGTGAACATTTTCTGGTGGGTGTGAACGTGCCGCTAGGCGTCTCCCCAGAGGGTCCCATATGTGTTCGATGGGATTTAGATCGGTGTAACGAGCAGGCCAATCCATACGAACAATGACCTCACTTTGCAAAAGCATATCACAGCTGCAGTGCGATGGGGTGTGGCGTTATCATCGATAAACACGAAATCGGGGCCAATGGCACCTCGGAACAGACGCACATGGGGAAGGATTACCTCAGTACAGTAGCGTTCGCTGGTTACAGTACCCCTTCCAGTATATGGAGTGCGTCCAGATAAAATAACGTACGTCCTTCCAAGATAACGCCTCTCCAGACGAGACCACCTCGACCTCCAGATTAGCCGACGTCCAGAACCGCTGCTGAAACAGAATCTGCTCTCACCAGTAAAGAGTACCTTAAGTAAAGATTTTGTGGTTGTAACCTTTAGAAATAGTGTTGGTCCTTAATTTTTGCACGTCAATGTATTAATCCTGAAGGAGATGATAAGGTAAGTCAATGCAGCAATATATTTTTTTTTTTAGATTACTAGGAACTGAGCACCAATTTCGGTGTCAGAAATCGATATCTCATTAGCACAACATGTTTGATAACAGTAGGCTGAGGGCTGGAGTGGACATGGCGGTTATTTTCTCCTCCCTCACCCATATGGCCCGATTTCGATTTCTTCATCCAATCGAAGCTGAGAATTGTTTTTTGCTATAATTACTTCACACCATGGTTCAGTTAACCGCTCTCTGAAAAGGGGCGCATAGTTTTAATCTTGGAAACTCTGGTTTTTCATCCCGGAAAGCAGCAAAACAATTACATATGTAATATACTGATATAATATATCGATGCTTCATAACTTTAGTTGCCTCGGAAATGCTAAACAAACCAAACAATTCTCCCTTCCTATTCCCAGTCTTAAGACGAAATGCTGCATCTACACAAAGCTATTATTAGCTAAAGATAAATATATGAAACAGATGGTAGTGGTAGAATTCCTGAAACTTTTTTAACTTCATAATCACGTGCCATCATAATCATAACGTTTAACAATTAACACAGTTAAATATCTTATATTTCGAAGACTGAACGGATTAGAAAAATATGCAGTTCCCGATTATTTGATCAAAAGAATATTACACGAAATAAATAATTATAAACGACTCTATGCCTCTATTTTAATCAGTAATAACCATGGCAGTAAATGCGTTATTTACTTATCACAAAGTACACATGACAAGAGTAAATTCCACACCCTGATGCTTGTTAGACCAGAACAATGATAACGTAACACCAGTTACTCCAGAGGGCAATCACCTCCTGGAAAATGCAGGAAATGGTGTCGAATAGTTAACTACAAATACCAAAAACAGAATATGAAGCCTTGATAACTTTTGTAATACAGCTGGGAGGTTTAATCCTGCCCAGCAGAGCTGTATACTGTACTCGAAAGAAGACATCTTTGGAAATATTTTAGCATTTCGTTGTAACCCATGTTCACCTGGTATATTTAAAACATTCCGGGAAAGAATATCATAATTGGAGCTGTTAGAGATGATCTACATCAGTGTTTCCCAACCTTTTTTTTACCATGCCCCACCTAAGTCTTTCTAAAATTCTGATGCCCCCTATGTAACGTTGGGAAACACCGATATACATATTTTTTATATTCAAAAATTGAATTATTCCCTAAATGAAGCCTAATTACAACTTGTTCAGGACACAAAACTTAGGTTTTAGGAAGAAATCATTAGGAAATTATTAAGAAAAAAACAGTAAGTAAATTTTCAAAACATATAATGGACAACTAAAATTCAAGTACAAAATAATTTATATGAAAGATTTTTTTATAATATTTTAATTTTTAGTAATTATTATTTAATTGTTTAATAATTTAAGAATTTCAACATTCCATGTGAAGTCACGTCTAGATGAGTGCACTAAATTTAATGAGACCCTTGTGCTTGATGCTTGCCGCAGAGAGATTTTATATTGGGCTCCAATTTAGTCAGCTTCAGTCTCAAGTCTCCCCGTTTTGTGATATCCAGTCGATTTCTTTTCTTTAGGAACAAATCATTTATGGCACTAAATCCACATTCAGCTAAATATGAAGATGGAAACGGTAACAATAGCTCTCTTGCAAAGTTGGTTGAATTTGGGTATTTAATTTCCGTTTCATCACAAAGCCATGCCATCGCTCCTTTTATATTGAATAAAGTTTTAACCGACTCATCATTTTGCATTTCTGAGAGTTCTTCTTGGTACTGCATTGATACATCAGACAAATCCACTAACGTTGGTTGCATCATCCAGGTTGGAAAATCAATTTGTTTTAAATCAGAAAACCTTTCTTTTAAATCAGCGGACAGAATTTTCAGATGATCGACAATAACAAGTACAGCGGTATCAGTCACTTCACATTTTTGCAGCCAACGAAACTGTTCAAAATTTTTGTTACAAATATATTTTTGACATAATTCAATAAATGTAATGAAATCAAATATCTTCGCTTTTGCATCGACGAGAGTTTTATTTGTTCCTTGAAGTTGTTTATTTAATATATTTAGTTTTTCAAAGATATCGGCTAAATAACTCACAAATGCTTTACCATCGACCGTTAACAGATGCTTCATTTCAGGTTTGTCACTTAAAAAGTCACTAATAGTATCAAATAGTTCCATGAATCTTTTCAAGCAGTTCCCTTTCGAGAGCCACCTTACTTCAGTGTGAAGTAAAAGTCTCACATGGTCTCCATTTTGTTCTTCACAAAAAAGCTTGAAGAGACGCTCACATTTGGTATTAGCTTTAATAGCATTGACACATTTTATAACTGATTTTAGTACTTCATGAAGAACAGGCGAAATATTTTTAGCTACCAAGTTTTCCCTATGAATAACACAATGCACAAGAAGCATTTCTGGATTCTCATCTTTCATCAATTTTAAGCAGCCATTTTTCTTGCCCATCATATTAGGAGCACCATCTGAAGCGCAAGATGTTATATTTTTCATTGGTATATTATTGTCATCTAAGTAATTTTTTAGCTTATTATATATATCTCTGGAGGTAGTGGTGCTCTCTAATGATTTACACAATAACATTTCTTCAGCAAAATTACCTTTATCAATATATCTCACATAAGTTATCAGTACGGCTTCACTGTCTCTCAAAGTTAATTCATCCATTTGCACTGAGAATTTTCTTGTTTTCAGCTTTCCAACAAGTTGTATTTCAATATCTTCACTCATTTCATCTATTCTTCTGCTAACAGTATTGTTATTGAGTGGCATAGCTTTCACGTCTTTGTCATCTTTTTCCAGAACTGTTTTAAGAAATGCTGATATTGATGGTTTGATTAAATTCTCTCCTATAGTATGATTTTTCCCAGATTTAGCAATGAGTAAAGAAATTTCATAACTAGCCTCAAGAGTACGATTGACAGTTGCAGTATGAGCAATAAACAGAGACTTTAATGTTGCTCTTTTTTCAAAATTCTTCTTTAAAGTTTGAAAGTAATCTAAATCTGAATTTACATGAGCATTATGTTTCGCCTTCAAATGCGCCTCAAGACGACCTCGCTTCATTGATTCGTTGGTCAAGCATTGTTGGCATAAAAGACAAAAAGGTGACCTTTGATCGTGGACAGCGGGTATGAAACCAAATTTTAAGTATTCCTCTGAATACTGACGAACTTTTTTTTTACTTGCACTACTCATTTTACTGCGCAACTGAAAGAAATAAATATAAGATAAATCAAAAACTAAAAATAAACTATGCATTACAGTTAATTTAATTTTATTTTAATATATCAAAATTAATTATTAGTACGCTTTTTGAATGAATAAATCACACGAATTACTGAATTCGGGCTATTAAATCTGTGGTCTCTGTGAACAAGCAGATAAGTCTAATTTGTCAAAAATGAGATAAGTGCACTATAATAAAGTATTTATTATTTACTATTATGTGACACGCAGCTATCTTCGTTATTGTAGTTTTAGCGTGAGTAATAAATATTTGTATATTCGAATACAGTGAAACTTCCCTTTAACGGACAGCCATGGGGAACGAAAATGTGTCCGTTACAGAGAAGTGTCCGCTAACAAGAAGTCTGAGGGAGAAAAAAAAAAAGAAAGAAAGAAAAATCGTTAAACGTTTAAGGTAAAATTAAATTAAAATATATACAGATTTTGAACAATATTTTTGTAAATAATATACAATTACATACACAAGAGATAAAGAAAAATCGTTAAACGTTTAATGTAAAATTAAATTAAATTATATACAGATTTTGCACAATATTTTTGTAAATAATATACATATTATGATTTTATCTTAAGAAAAATACATACAGTAATCACTTATTTTCTTCTGCACCTTCTTCCGGCTGATAATTTTGTTTTCAACATTTGTTTGGAGTGAAGAAACCATCGAAAGTCCTTCAGTATCTTCTTCAGAGGCGAAAAACATTTTTAAACGATTGATTTGTATGAGCGCTTCTTCTATTTTCATCGGTGGTTCGTCGTTAATATGTTCTTCGACAGAATGACCTCCTTCCATTTCGTCATCCTCATGAGGAACTTCTTGAAAAATATCGATGATAATGTCGTTGATATCTAGAGCACCATCTTCTGTAGTGAGGTTTGAGTCTATATCTTTGTAGCCAGGGTCACTTGTAGCGGAAGTATCGTACATTATCAATAGATGTTGAAGTTCTTGTTCTTCTTGGTGCTCCACATTGCTGTTCACAACTTCAATTTTTGCGTTTGAGAAGCCAGACTTTACAAAACAGTTCACGACAGTTTGTTTTCTAATTGCGTTTACTGAAGAGGAAATCCATTGAATCGCATCTAGGATGCTGATTTTCTTTGCAAGGTCACTCGCACATGTTACATCGTTCATGTTTGCAATGAGATGTCTTAAAACACGTTTTCTGTAGTGAAGTTTAAATTTTTTTTTTTATCCCTTGATCCAAGGGCTGACACTCTGCAGATGTGTTTGGTGGCAGAAAAACGATTTGAATGTTGGACAATTCAATGTGCGGGTGAGATCCAGCATTATCCATGAAAAGAATAATTTTTCTGTTTTGACGAATCATGTTTTGGTTAAAGTGACTTATCCATTCGCTCATGATATCTCGTGTCATCCACGCTTTTTTATTAGACTTCCAGTCAACATCCAAAAGATTCAACTTTATGCCCTTGAAACAACGAGGATTTTGCGGGTTTCCTATAACAAGAGGTTGTTCAAAGTCTCCCAGCATATTTGTACACAATAGTACAGTCAAGCGTTCCTTAGAAATGTTTCCGCCCTGGCACTTTTCGTTTTTTAGACTCATTGTTTTTTCAGGAAGAGCTTTAAAAAACAATCTTGTTTCGTCACAGTTGTAAATATCCTTAGCTTCAAAATCACGACATAAATCTTCCAATTTGATGGTCCACTCTGTTACAACCCCAGTATCAACAGATCCACCTTCACCACTTACGGTTTTCCAAGAAATTTTATGCCGAGTTTTGAACTTGTCTAGCCATCCCACAGAAGCTTTGAACTCATTTACTCCCATAGATTTCGCAACCTCCAAAGCCTTTTCCCTAATAACAGGCCCATTAATGGGAATTTTTTTAGCAAGTGCGCGACAAATTTGAAGTCCAACAGTTTTCGGGAATGATTTTTGAACCTGATCATTTACGTGTTGCCAAAATTGTTTGAGCAGTTCATTTTTTTTTCTTTAGGATGTCGCTTACCTGCGTCTTTCCGATTTTGAATTTTCCACACACTTTTTTTGCCGATCATACGCATTAATGAGTTCGACTATCTTTTAAAGTTAAATGTTTACGAGAAGACATTGTGCACTTCACACGACACTGAACAAAACTGAAAAGACGAAAGGCCGACCATATTCCCCCCTCCCTGCACACACCGAATTCATCAGAAGTTTTGATGTGCCTTAAAATTCTTGAAAAAGTGTTTAGAACCGCGACGTAAACCTTGATAAAATTCAGAGAATCGGAAATAGAAAATAAACACACGATTGAGGCAATACGTGGAAGAAAAGTTCCTAGAAAAAGGGCCGTGAGCTCGCCCGCTGTCCGTTAAGGGGAGATCAAATTAAGTGCTAATCTAAACGAAACAGTGCAGATTGCCTGTCCGCGTCCGTTACAGAGAATGTCCGCTAGACAGAAGCTGCAAACACGTTAAAACCAATGGAGGTGAGTTGGGGAATTTGAAAATGTCCGTTGTAGAGAGATGTCCGTTAACGAGAGGTGTCCGTTAGGAGAAGTTTCACTGTATATGCGTGTTTATATGAGAGTGTGAAGTTTATTTTTCCTCTCCTGCAAATTCGAGGAGAGGAAAACAATTTTAACTTGTACAAAACAATTCTTCTTTTGTACAAGTTAAATCATAGTAGGCGGTTGTTTTAAACTCTAGACGAGCAATTTTTGAATTGCCCCCCTGAACAATCAAATTGCCCCCATGTGGGGCGTGGGACCCACGTTGGGAAACACTGATCTACATGATCTACGTTCAAGAATGCAAAGTGAAGTGTGTGGCCTTAAAACTTTCCGTATTAAACACTTCCATCTGATTGAACACCATGATTTTTTATCAACATATCATCCCTTGGCATTTGACAGAGATACAACAAGAAACTTGGATGAGTTATCGGCTAAACTAATCGATTGAGCCAACGAAACAGATGGGTGTTAGAGATGGGTTTTCTCCACCATATTAATATTCTATCATCCAGTTTGCTATATGAGTTGCAAATTTCCACTATAACGACATGAATATTGATGGATGTGCCAGAATTGTTTTTATCAATGCAAGAAGACAGAGTAGGCCGCTTTGTTATATGTCGTGATAATACCAACGTAGGAATTCTATCAGAATCTAACCAAACTCTACGAATATGCGAAGAAAACGGCCAGCAAGTACATTAAAGTGTATATTAGTGAAAAGATCACAGAAAACAACAACTTCGAGGGCGAAATTAGAAATACTAAAACAATTGCATGTGGGTGAACATGCCATGGATTACGTCAGATACTTCACCTACACAAAATGATGATTCGTACGAATGCTATCAAAATTAAGCAATACGATGTATTGTGACATCATTAAGTGGTACTGGACTTTCAAAAGGAAAAGACTGAGATGTGGAAGAATATGGAGAAATGTAAAAATGTGCACTGAAAATAAAAGAAAAGGTGGATAAAGAAGAATTAAGTACAGGATTGCATAAATTAATATTTTAAATCCCTAGCTTAACAGCTAAGCTACCATGCGTTAGCATAGCCAGAAGCAGAAAGAGGTACAAAAATATCAATGATGGAACCCACCCGGGCAAATTAAATGTTAGACGAAATACAGTCGTTTGGATGAGTGGCATTTTGCCAATCATGTTCCTTATTATACAATAAATAATATACAATACACTTATCCAATTCGATGCAATGCCACTGAGCACACATGGGACAGTTATAGTTATGAATAAAACGTATTTATTCAAAGAAATTCAATGCGTTATGGAAGACTTTCTATTAATTTCATAGAAATCTGGTGGTACTGTGCTCCGTTCCCACATTAAAGCATCCGTAGGCAAGCGGTTCGCCTTGGCCTTACCCTAATTCTCCATTCAAGTTCATTCAAAGGTATTCAGTTAGGTTGAGGTCACAGCTTTGCGCTGTCTACTTCAACCTACCGATGTTATTCTCTTCATACTACCGTTCGCAATTCCTCGCTTTGACATGGAGCGCTGTTGTGTTGGAAAGTATAAGGGTCAGTGTAGGAAGTAGCATTTGTGGTTCCATGCGCTTTGAGCAATGTGCATATCACGAGAAACAGTAGCCGACGACACCGCCTCCCAATTTCAAAGATGGGACAACTTCCTGAGGTAGTAAGCGTCCTTAAAGTATTCCTCATATCTAACACGTCCATCAGACTGGATGAGTATGTCTTCCCACTTGTCACTCCACGAGACCGATTTCCATTGATCTACAATCCAAGTTCTGTGTGCCTTACACCGTGTCAATCAACGGTATGCATTTGTTTTAGTTATCAAAATGCCTGTGAGCTGCAGCTTTTCCGAAAACTCATGGCAAGAAACTCTGTACCTCTTTCTGTATATGCAATCAGATCTAAGAGAATCTGAATTTGAAGACGCGAGTGGCCACAGTCAGGCCTGTAGCATTTTACACGATCACCTCTCTACTTCCACCTCATCTGCACGTTGTTAATTCTCAACTTCGGAATTTTCGTTTCATTTTCGACATACACAGTTGAAGAGAATTCCAGGCTGAACACCTTTATGGGTCAAAATATTTATGCGTACTTCAGTTACACACAAGTTCCGAAATCGAGTCGGTGGAATGTTTCGCATGTTGGTAGTATAGTGTATGTTTATATTCAAGTCACACTTTCTAAGAACTTCTACAGAGAACTAGTTGAACATAAATTGTCAATATTTGTTATCAATTATTTATATTTATTAGACAGAATTTATATCCAAATGTTTGAGTAAAGTTTTATTTTATCGACCATTTTGGGAAGTGATCCAAACATCGGCAAACATGTTTTTGCTTCACTAACTGATCATTTGAGTCCATTTTATTGTTCAAGCAGATGTACTTCCGTAGGGTAGAGGGTATTTTTCTCTGCAATATTAGCACATGACACGCGTTCAGCTGGCTGGCATACATAACGCAATAGAATAACTGCTCTATTTAGAAAGCATCCTGAGTCATTCAGGCTCATGCGCCATTGACAGTTGATATATGGGTTTGCCTCTAACGAGGCACGTTTAACCTAAACTAATTTATGAAAGTTTCGAAAGACGCATCCACCTACACTGAAACACTACATTTAAACAAATAAAAGATAAATATTGGTACATTTATGTATCGTCCCTTAGTGCATTCCCATATCAATCACAATAAAACAAGATCTACTAATAATAACAGCACAGATCAATAACCGAATCAATTAACTAGTCCTGAAAAGTTTCTCTCAAACTTAATGAATATTTTAACTACTTAGAAGTTATCCATTTGAAATAATGCGTGCATAATTCAACTAATAAAAAGAAATCCAAAATTGATTTCAGGCCAAAGCAATGTAATTGAAACTCAGTCGAACCAGTAATAATTCTCTTCTTATTCAAGAACCAAACTTTATATTTTTAAAAGACAAATAAATAAATAATAAATAAGTATTTTATGCAACTGTGCGTATACGAATGATTTATAAAATATCAAAAACGATCTAAAATGCTATCAACTGTGTATTTAATGCAAATGTATTTTAGCTAAAGATAGAGCCCCAAAACGCTTAGTAGTTAGATTAATAAGTAAATGATATACAAATATCAACTCCATTAAGTTGTTCTTACTTACAATATGCTCATTTAGCTCGATATTTACCACGCAGCCATAATACTTTGATACTGTAGCTGTACATGGAGCAAGCAGTTAGCAACCCTATCTCGTGTTATCTCGCGTGCGTATTGTGATTCAAAACATCATAAAATGATGATACGTCAGATGCAGGTGTGCTTATTTGCAACAGGTGTTTTCTCTCATGGACACAAGATGTAGTCCTGAGAAGGGCAGTTCAGAGATCACGAAGTATATTTCCTGATCTCGTGAGTGTATTCCATAAAACCGTTTCTTTGGATAGGTACGTCTATATTTCAGCTGCTTTAAGAGGTTAGTTATTTGAAGAATGACCAGTTGTCTGAATGGGTAAAGTTGTTGGATGCAGTAAGACGATTTCAATAGATTTGTTCAGCAAAGTGGCGTAATATCTAATACAGTTTCTTCATCAGTCATATATTTCTGGAATTATACGAATTGAACTTTTTTTTAATGGTTCTGTTGACTGCTGTTTTATAATAGCTGGATTTTTACTTGAAATGATATCCCCTGAATGTATTTGGACAATAATATACATCGCTTTGGGCAACATAGCAAGATCAGCATGTCGTTTGTTCTAGACTATTCTTAGCAATATAACCTGCAGCAGAAATGTTAAAAATTAATTTTAACTATATATTCCCAACCCTATTCTGGTCACAAATATAATTAGTGACAAATTTTTAAGGCGCGATATTTTTGCAGAAAACTTTACCAAGAAAATTGTGTTTCAAAAGTTTTAAATAACTTTCAAATGAGTTACAAACAAGCAGTGAAAGAGAGTACTCAAAAATATCTAAAATACTTAAAATTATACTAAATATAGTTATTTTAAATATCACCTGGTAAAAAAATCCATCCGAAATCTAATTTCTAATTGGAAGGATTAAAAATCTTCGATATTGTGGTTCTTAAAATATGTAAAATTATCCACTGTTTTCACCGTTTCATTTCAAGTCTCACACAGAACTCATCACCACACACACGATGTGTTTATTAATTAACGTGAAAGTTGTTCGTCACTTCAAGAAGGCGCATGGATATAAATACATGGGCAAGTGAACCAGAAGCTTGAGTACTGTTATCAGCCTGCTGGCCTAGGGAGATATCAGGGCTGGCCCAGTGAAGTCGAAAAGAGAGGAAACAGGACGTGACGTTTCAAGATTTGTTTAAAGAAAGCTTTATGCATGTTCAACTAATAGAATGTTGCCACCCAAACAAATTTAAAGAAGGGAATCAAGAAATACTTTTGTGAATGCGTGGATTACTGAGGGGATTGTTTTTCAGTGGAGTCTGGTATCCAAGGGACAAAGATACTACTTAGATGTATTTAAAATTATTCAATATGGAAATCGCTTAATTGAAACAGTCGCTGCATTACTTTCTTAGCATTTTGTTTTTAAAATAAGCCTTCTGGCTGAATTGAATCTGTATAATGCTCCCGCCATTACCAAAAGTCCCTGAACTCCAAAATAGAGAGAAAAAAGAGGGACTGATTGTTAATTGTTAGAGATAATTTTTTGTTATTATTTTATCAAAAAGGACGTGCGGATAGGATGAGTTCTACGCAACAGGTTAGAGGTGAAAATTCAGGAAAAGCATGCAGACTGGTCTCAATTTCTAAAACTTAAAGCCACCTAGTGATGTTCGCAAGAAAATAATTTTTACAGCATTTGTTAATGATGCGAACAGAGAAGCAGATCATGAGATAAGCACAGTGTTTTTAGGTATTAAAAGGAAACACCCTCCCCCTCCCCACCGGGGGGGTCTGTCTTGCTCAGTTTCAGATTTAGGCTATTTATCATCTAGACCAATATTTTTCTGTTATATTTAGGATTAAGCTTTGAATTCGACGTTAAAATTGGACTAAGTATTATCGTTTAGATTTTACCATTTTTAAATTGAAATTTAGAAATCGTAATGACCATACCGATTTATATTCTACGATTTTTCGCTGTTGTTTAACCCTTAACATCACTGTGATCATATATATAATTCAGATCATCTTACAGATTTGCACATTAATCGGTCAATTTTTATCATTCTACTTTTCAAAACATTTTCTAGTAGAAGGAAGATGTGGCTAATATACAGGCTGTACGTATATCCGATGATAAAGATAAGCTTCTTTTCGCGAAGGTTTATCGAAGTCATGAATTTTTTTTTTTTTTTTTTTCTTTTTGAGATTTATGAAGAATCAGACTATGTTCATTATGTTCCATACGTCTTCATAAAATTGGCAATTAGCCTGAATTTATGAAGTTCGAGTATTCAGCTTGTTAAAAATTACTGCGAGAAAATACCCCGACGCATAACTTTAAATGTTAGACGCGTGACGGTCTCAGGTTCAAGATATCCACTAAAAGATGGAGAACGTTACGCGTCTGACAACTAAATTGACATTTACTAGCCACAGGAGGCGAAATCGAAACTGCATACACTAGCGCCGATTTTGATAATAATATTCTCGATAGCACCATGATAACGCATTCGTAACCTGTTGATGTGACTGGACCGTTTTTCTTCGAAATAAAACGATTTCAGAATGCCTCAAAAGTGAGTGAAAATAGTAACAAAGCTATAATAGTGGCCACGTGACTAAAGTTGAATTATATGTTCGGATGTATTCCCAGCTAAAAGTAGCTCGCATCGAAATCATACACATAAATACAGTGCCCTACCATTAATATCCGGACACCTGCCCATAGACAAAAAAAAAAGAACTTTTATTGAGTCATTTAATATTTTGTGCTGAAAACTTTTGCTTTTATGACGGCCTTCATCTTCGCGACATACTCTCAACCAGCTTTTTATAAATGTCAGTTGATATGTTCCTCCACTCGGCCTTTAACGCAGCCAACCAGTTCGGTTTTGTTCTTTGGGCGATCTCGACGATCCAATACATCTCAAAGATGCTCGATAGGGTTCAGATCAGTACCCTGGGCTGACCAATCCAACTTTTCCACACCCATGTCCTCAAAGCAACCTGTTATGACCCGAGCAGTATGGCATGGCAAGTTGTCTTGCTGATACAGGTATTGGCCTTCCCCAAAGTATTGCCATAATGTTGTAAGTGCATAATTGTCCAGACTGTCCTGGTATTGCCCAGCATTCGTGGTTTTGTCGATAACGACTAATAGGCCCAAGCCAAATCATGAAAGGAGCCCCATACCATTACACTTCCTCCACCAAACTTCATTGTTGGGAGGATAGCACCAGGAAATAACTGTTCCCCTGGCATTCGCCACACCCAGGGACCGCCATAAGACTGCTAGAGTGCGAACCTCGACTCGTCTGTCCATAGGACTCTTTTCCACTGCTCTACAGTCCAGAATTCGTGCTCCTTACACCATGTTAATCGGCGTCTAGCATTTGTTGACCTGATCAATTCTGTTGAACTGTTCAGTAATTCTCTTGAACGTGCCACTGTGCATGCTCACTTTTGCAATTGTCTGTTCAAAGCCCAGTGTGCATATTTATAGCAGGTTCTGTGACGTGTTACATGCATAGGGCCTGTTTCCCCATCCATGGAGGGGTGTCCGGATATTAATGGTAGGGCAGTGTACATTATTATTTATAAATCACAATTTGTTTTGTTTATCTCTCATAATATTCGATAGACATTTAAAATTTTTAAAAACTGGCGTTCTTATAGAAATTCAGTATTATGCAGGAGCGTAAGCATATCCCCACTATACAGTGGAGTTGTCTGTCATCACCACTGTCCAACAGAATTGATTTTCGAAAATATTTGCCCTAATCATGATTTCGTACTTCCAAATGAACTTTGTTTCCTGATAAAAAGAAAGCCAAAATTGTTATGGAAATGTAACGAATTCATTTCTCTCTTTCCTTACAATAAAATAAATCTTCTGTGATGATCATGAAGAAGAACTTTCTATTATCCGCTAGAATAGCGTCATCCAAGTTCCTAGACAAGTAAATGCCTTTTAGAAATAAAAGCTTCGAAAACGAAGGCTCCCATCGAGCAATCAAAGTGTAACGCAGTCCTGTGGATTCAAACAGCAGTGATGGAAGCAGTAACTGAACGAAGAGTGCCTGTTTGCACAGTCTGTTATCAGAGGATCATTAGGGACCTGGATGCAGCGTGCAAAATGCTATCGTTGCGCATACAGCAGTTGCAGAGCTGATGAAGTAAATTTCACCTATCCTCTTGTAGAAGGTAACTCACCCATTCAGGTTGGTTTCTGAAAAAATATCATATTGCCTCTCAAACACTTTGCTAAATTTTTGAACCATTCTTTATTTTATTATTATTTTTTTTTTGTTGATTTCTTTCTTAATTCTATTAAAAGGCATCAACAGAGCATATAAAACAAAGTAGTTTAAGTTAACCGTTGTCTAAAATCGCATGGAAAGTGGCAAATTATCATGATTTTAAACATTTTATATTATTTATCGTTCAACGTTGACACCTTCAATTTTTCTTAAAAACTTTAATTTCAATTTAAATTTAAATTTCAAAGTTTAATTTCAATTAGAGACTAATTCTTCACTCGAATTAATTTCAGTTAGAGAAAATATTTTACGTAATATGAGTTTTAGAGAAGAATGTGTTTTGCAGAAGGTTAACTTATACTAAGAAAAATTATAATTTACATATTCAGCTGATCGTTACGTTCCAGGAACTGGGGAAATTATATTTTGATCATAAACGCGCTATCTGAGGGAAAATATGACCGTTTTTATCCCCCAGGATCTTCACAAACGTTTAATTCTAGCATTTTCTGCTTCAGGATTTAACCATCAATTGCAATACGATTTATAAGAAGATTCACTCTTTATCGGTTGTCCTTTATAAATATCGAATTAGCAGGAAGTAAGAATTTTGATTTAAAAAACATTAAAACTTTCGTTTCTCGTTTGTAAAGTTGAAAATTTTTTCATTCTTCATTCCCGCACTCATATTATACGTGCGCTGTTCTGGACAAATTCTCCCATTAAAGAACGACTGGACAAATCTATGCAACGACATCAATCTCCTTTCTGCTTGGGATACGCCATCTTATGCACTTGACCAATGGAAAATGGTACCCTCTTCTTACACCCAAAACAACATTTAAATTTCTAACACCTGTTCAAGATCCTTTTTTAGAGAAGCATCAAAATAATTCAGAGAGCAAGAAAGCGATTTCGGTGATCTTCAAGTTTAATGCAGCAGACGGGTTCGGTAAGTTACAGTTTCCATTCATATGACAATAAGACATCCTGTCGGTCGAGTTACACCGTGGACACGATGGTCGATCCGATCAAGTCCGAAACCGGCAACGAGACGTTAAGCAACGAAGCATTTATCCTTAAAAGTATGTGAAGTTTACGCTGCAGCTTTCAACTTTCTCCAATGAAAAATTTTGAATGGTATTTAGACCGAAAGAATTCAATAAAGCATTCTTAGTACGACTATCGTGGGTGTGAAATCATTAAATAGATTCGTCTGAACCGGAAGGCCACTGACGACGTCAATAGCACTGGAGTACATCAAAGTGACATTTACAATTGAAGTAAATGTAAATAAAAAGTTTGTTTTTGTTAATATTTGTTGAACAATGCATCAACCACTTATTGCGAGCAAAGTCACTTCGTACTCTTCGAAATAATTAATGTAGCATTAACATAAAACCAGAGAAGTAACAACCAACTCTTTCCCAGCAACCCTCTCTTTCTCGTAAAGAAATCGATATCAGTTCACTTCATCATCTTTACAATGCTAAAAACATTTTTTTTTTGCATATACTGTATTGCTGAATATTTTATGCGTCACAAAAGATTTAGTTTAGTATAACAATATGATTATATTACTCAAGACTTTCTAAAAAAAAAGCAGATGTCTTTCAATACGCAGTCTGCTCAAAACATGTTATTAGTGATTTCATTTAGCCGAAAATAAAACATTGTGGTGTTTGATGGTTTATGATGGATTGCCAGTGTTTTATAGCTAGTGCCATAAAACTCTAGCTGAGTTCTGTTTCCGTGTGGTGACATCTAGTGGTCACTATTAAAAACAAATTCACCAACTGGACTACTGTGTATTCTTTAAAAAATGCAAACTTTGCTGCGCTGTGTTACCAGTGTATTTTTGCTATCAAATTATGTTACTTATATTTTAAACAATTTAATTCGTCCACTGATCACAGCTGCAAGGGAGTGGTCACAAGAATGTAACTTCATAGGTTTGTCACAAAATATAAATAATGTGGGCTTGAATTGAAATATTTTTTACCTAATGAAGAGAAAGCACCAAAGCTGCTTTTATGAAACTGGAACAATTAAATTAATATGAAGAACTCAACACATGGCAACTACAGAGATGTTCAGAACACTCCTGATAATTTTCGATCGTGATCTGCCACTATGATCACAAATCGGTCTGCTTTGCACATTTCGGTTATCTCAAGTTCCAGGGAGTTTCAAACTTTTGTTTGGCCTTGGATCTTTTTTGCGAATTTGGATCTTTCCCGGAAACCCTGATATCTCTAAAACAGCTAATTGACACGATTAAAATTGCCACGTGACCTAGTTTAAAAATGTATGATCTACACAATTTAATATTTCGAAAATTAAGAACTGGTAAAACTCTAAAAAAATCTGATGAATTAGAAAAAAAAAAAGAGTGGATTTATGACAATAAGAAATCCTGTCCGTCGAGTTATACCATGGACACGATGGTCGATCCCATCAAGTCCGAAACCGTCAACGAGGCAGAAATCACTTTTGGTTTCTTCTATTTATGCAAGATATCTGCCATTAAATGATTAACAACATGAAAGGTTGTGCTATATGAATTTTTCCTCTTCTTCTTCAACCAATAAATATTTATTTATTTATCTAGTGCTTAGTAAGTAGAGTCTCTCCAAAGATAGAAAAGTTTCAGTAAAGTAATTTGATTTGAGAGAGCCAACAGATGGACAAGATTTTTTCGGTCGCTAATTGTGCAATCTGTGCAAAATTGGAGCAATTTGCTATGTCCGTCCGTTCTTCACTATGTCCGTCCATCCTTCTATCCGTCCGCATGTAACAACTGAACTCACAGTAGACGGATTTTCATGAAATTTTATATTTCAGTCTTTTAAAAATATTTATCAAGCCATCTCAAATTTCAATAAAGTCGGGCCAACAGAAATTTGATTTTTTTTCCCTAAAATATGATCGATAAGATATCGTTAATTGTGCAATCTACACAAAACTTGAACAATTAACCACATCTTAGAAACCTCATATATCACTGTATCGTCACTGATTTATGCGCGCATAACGTTGTTTTCGACGTCCACTTTGATTCTTTCAAGCACGATGCGCTGTTGCTGTCATCCATAAAGTGTCCATCGCCTTCGGGATAAAAGTGTAACTTCGCAGGGTGCAGTATCTCATACAGGTACTTCCAGGATAACATTCGACTTTCCTCCGGTATCAACGGACCCTATCCGTGCCAACAAAACATTCCCCACAGATACCATCTCTAGATGCTTCGGTTGTCTCAACAGGGAAACAGGGTCCATTGTTTCGTGAGGTTCTCGCCACACTCTCTGCCTACTATCGCTGTTCCTGTACCATTCCTTGCGCATGGTACAGGTTGAAATAGGGCAGCTCTGGGCTTGGTTGAATTCAGATGCCATTTGCTGCACATTGGATGTCCTACTTTTCCGTGCAGTCCTCTGTGGGGGGGGGGTGGAATAAAAGGAGATTATATTTATTTATTTAGTTATTTTATTGTTCTTATTTAGTTCCCTATTATGTGTTTGTCCACTTTATTCTTATTTCCCCCACTTACGCATCTGACTTTACTTCCTAGGAGAATTCCAGATTCAAGGGAACTTCTCAATTAATTATAATTCCCTTCGGAAAGGCTGAGTGTTCAGGAATAACAAAACTCACTGGTTAATAAACAACAAAGTTTATTTACATACATATATACAACATAATATGCAATTGATTAAAAAAACATGTAATATGCATACAAAGTTAAATCAAGGCAAATATTATTCTTATATTAACAATCAATATGCTACTTTCATCATTATACTCTGTGTTCTCGCCATTCTGTTACAATACACTGAAGACCAATCTTAACTTTCCTAAAGTCTCTATTGTTTATTAGTCTTTCAGTTGGACCAACAATTCTTCATCAATACACACACTATATTCAATTATCTATCCTTAGAACATTCAAAAATTCTCACTATATTCAATTATCTATCCTTAAAACATTCAAAGTTTTTTATATAGTTCAATTATCCTTCTAACATATTATAATCATCTGAACAACAATTTAATCTATTACTTATCTTTCGTTTCTCTTGCATTTTACAATAGCCTTTTTGAATTAATTAAACTCTGTTAGTATATATATAATTTACTAAAGAGATAATTTATCTATCAAGTTACTTCTAGTGCTATCTCTGTTTTTTATTAATTAATCACTATACTGTTTCTCTAACAGTCCTTGTTAACTTACAGTACTTACTATTATCTTTTTTCCTTCCTTTCCGGGGAGGTTTCAAACTTCCATTTTTGGCTCACTGAGGATCTCCTTCATCTGCTTTCACCTGAATTTGCTACAGATAATTTTTTTTTTTTTTTTGGAACTATTGGCTGCATGGGACTGGCGTCTTTTCTCCACCTTATTTGGGCTACCATCCATTCGCTGCTTCCTTCCTTTTCATCGAGCTACTAATTTCGCATTTTCGCTCCTTTCTCTCGAGCTACTGATTCTGCGGATTTCGCTCCCTTTCTCTCCACCTTATTAAAACCTATCACAAGAAAAACTCATAGGGCAACTCACACTAACTCTTTCTCCACTCCACTTTATTAAAACTTATCACAAGGAAAAACTCATATGGTGCTACCCTCGTTTTTTCGCTCCACCTATTAAGAACTTTTTCAAGAAGAAAACTTCCCAGGGCGCTACCCTTCTCTTTTCTCACCAAGACCAAACACTCAACTGTTAACTGACACATATTTCCTACCACAACAGAACTCTCAACTGTCCATGTTACTAACTCATTTTACTTATCTCGACGAAAATCTCGACTGCTGTGTCCGCTGACTATTTCATTTTCCCTAGCACCAACAAAAAACTCAACTTAGAATCCCACTAACCCATTTTCCTAAACACCCACAAGATCTCAACTCTGGGTCCCTCCTAACTCATTTCCATACACACCCACATGTAGACATGTGTAGACATGTATAGTATCTTATGTAGGACGGCACCTGAACGAAAGTTCAACTCCGTCTTTGTACACTGTGATGGTTACAGAAAGCACTGTAACAGGCCAGAAATGTGTGTAACGTTATGTTCGTGCAGTGTGTGTGTTGTTTAGTTGTTTCTGGCCGTTTTGTCACCAGGCAGGCGATCACCTGGAAAGCCTGCCCAGTGTCCGTCTACACCACGGGGAGGTAGGCCACAACTGCGCAGGAACCATGGCCAACCTCAACAGTCACGTACTGAATGTCCAAAGATAGTTTTGGAGCCATTCAAAAGAATCCCGTGCCAGCAAACCGGCAACAGCGCATGCGCTCACACACACACACACACACACACACACACACACACACACACACACACACACACACACACACACACACACACACACACACACACACACACACATTCCCAGGAGACAGGACAGCAGAAGACGAAGAAATAAGGATGAGAATAGCATAAAGTAAATAAAAAATAAATAAATAAATAAATAAAAAAAATAAATAAATAAAAAAATAAATAAAAAAAAAAATAATAAAAAAATAAAAAAAAAAAAAAAAAATAGGAAATTAAATCTTTGTCCATTTCTTGCCCACGTCTTTATGCAGTGCTGCCTAAAGTGGTCCACAAAGAGAAAGAGGTGTATTGTCAACCAGAAGTAGTAATGTCATTCAATCTTGATCGACAGGAACAAATTCTAGATGTAATTCTGAATTCTGTTAATCTGGAGTGGTGTCAGAAGTCTCTGGTCGATGACGGTATCACTGAGTAGAGGTTTAGTTGCAGAGAGTCTTGATAAAGGATGAGTCAGAGAAGTGCAGCATCTGTTAAAATCTTTGCGTGTTTTGAAAGCCACAATTTTGTATATGACGTCATCAGGACGACGAGGCAGCGCACAGTTGTATTATGATTTATGATGTGTTTTCAGTTTCATTTCTTGAATTAACATTGAGGTTGAGAGACTTCCTGCGATTAAAAGCAGCATTGGAGAAGGTTTGAAGGGCCTGCAAATTGTTGACAGAAATGAGTATCTTCTCACCTCCGGGACACAAGTTGGGTACTGTTGCCTTAAGAGCCGATCTTAGATCCTCGTAAATGGAGCATTCAAAAAGTACGTGAGGAGAGTCTTCCGGTAGCCCACATCGACAAGAAACTGTATTGGAAAGTCTAAATTGGTAGAGTTTTGCGTTTAGCGAACCATGCCCAGTTAGTATGTAGGAGGTAAACAGTGAGGGTGAAAACCATTTTCTGGTGGATGATGAGAGTAGTGCAGTTACGTCGGGAACGAAGTTTTTGGTGATAGCTCCTTTTTCGGTAGAATTCCATCTATTCTGCCAGGTATTCACTAACAAATTCCAGCATCTGGTTCGCTCAGTTTTGGGATCAGTCTGAGGGTTAACAATGATTCCCTGAAATTCCGTAGAAATGCCTTTGCGGATGTAAAAGCAAAGCCCTCTAAACACAACATGCAGGTCAAGTGGTATAGTGCCTGCAAGAGTCTGTAAAGCTGGAGTTGATACTGTTCGGCAAACGTGAAGTAGGCTAAGGAGAAAACAACGTTGAATAGTGGATAACTTGGTTTGTACAGTTTTGAGTGCAGTACGTCTAAACCAAAGGCTGGCAGCATAGGTTGTAATTGGGATTATGGCAGCATTATAAAATAGATGTAGGGTTTTAGTGTTCAGTCCCCAGTCTTGTCTGGTAATTTGGACCAGCATTGCGGTAAAACTCTTAACTTTGACGGACAGATGTTGAATATGCTCAGTAAAGGAGAAGCGGTCGTCGATGATGACTCCTAAAAATTTGGTGCTTTGGACATGTGGAAGTGATTTCTTGTCAAGTTTTACAACTGGTGGTCTGCGATAGTCTAATTTGTGTTTAAAAATCATGATCTTCGATTTTGTTGGAGATAATTTTAATTTGTTCTTAGAGGACCAGGACGATAGTTCAAGGAGTACTTTATTGGCATAGAGTTCTAATTCAGATCTTGAGTTTCCATTCACTAAAATGATAATGTCATCTGCATACGCAAGTTGTTGGACATTTTGAAATTCAATCGTCCTAAGCAGCCAATCATCGAGAACTAGGTTCCAAATCAAGGGACCCAAAATTGATCCTTGGGGGCAACCACGGGAGACAGATCTGTGAATCTTCGTGCTTTTAGTGATGACGGTGACGGTGCGATCGGCAAAGTAGTTTCTAACAAGTTTATAAAGCTGAATAGAGCAGTGATTGGAACGGAGTCTACTGAGGGCACTCTCCCACCATAAAGTATCAAAAGCGCCCTCAAAATCGATAAAGATTGCCATAACGTACTTGGAAGTGGAGCAGTCAATGAGGTGGTGGAGTTCTAATAAGGCATCTTCGCATCCAAGCCCTTGCCTGAATCCGTATTGAAGAGATTATGTGGAGCTTGTGGCTTCCTGCAGTGTGGTTATTTTATTCGCGATTAATCTCTCTAACACTTTTCCCAGGTGAGAGAGCAGGGCTATGGGGCGGTAGGATCTGGCATTATCTAGTGGCTTACCAGGTTTATGTAAAATCTTAAGAATGGCGTGTTTCCATGGTTTGGGAAACGTTCCAGTATTTAAGCAGTTGTTGAATAATTTAAGTAGAACTTTGGGCCTTAGGTCATAGAAATGTTTGATAAATATATTTTCAATCAGGTCATCGCCAGGACATTTGTTTGACTGAATTTTATTCAAGATTGAAGTAAGTTCTTCTGCAGTGAATGGACTTGTTTCTTCTAAAGGAAGGTATTTTTGGTTTAAATCTCGAATAGATAGATGGTGTGAAGTTTCAATAGTGAGATCATCATTAGGCAGCAGTTGGTCCAAGATGGCATTTATGGAGTCTGTTAGTGTAATAGTTTCCAAACTGTTGGAGGTAATGGAGTTAAAAATGTCACCCAAGATCATTTTATTTTTAGCAATTTTATAGATGACGCCCCAAGGATTATTATTCCCAGACGTGCGGACAAAATTGTGCCAAGATTGCAATTTGCTTTCATAAATCAGTTTTACGTATTTACTTTTGAGAGTTTTGTATTCCTCGTGTAATCTGTTGACTTCTTCTTGAGGCCAAGTACGCCGTTTGCGCTGAAAATTTCTTCTGGCTTTATGTACAAGTTTCCGAGTAGAGGAAAGTTCGTTATTCCACCAAGGTGTGCAGTTAGTTTTCAGTTTCTTTTTATGCGTAGATTTCTGAATTGCAGTGATGATAATGTTTTGAATCTGCAGTGCTAGTTGTTCGGTGGTAAGAGAATTAAAATTTTCTAGGTTGTCTTCAGGCAAGTGAGAGAGAACGGAACGATTAAAACGTTCCCATTTTATGTTTCTAAGAGAGTAACGTATGAGATTACGAAGCGGTTGTTGATGAGGAAGAGTTGATCCCAGCAGGAAGACGATAGAGCGATGGTCACTTGTTGTTAGGTCAGTTTCGACGTGCCAGTCAGTAATATAAGGAGCAATACGGGCTGTGGCCAGAGAGATGTCTATGTTTGATTCACCCAGGGAATTAGAAAAGGTACATGGCTGGTTTGGTTGATTCAAGACAGTTAGCTGATGGGAGAAGATGGTATCCTCAAGCAGTAATCCCCGCGCATCTGTGAAAGAACTGTGCCACAATGCAGACTTGGAGTTTGAGTCGAGTAAAATTAACAGAGGAATAGGGCCTAATAAACTGAATACGGAATCAATATAGTGTAAGTGAGGAATCAAGTCAGATGACGGGGGGCAATACATTGAGATAACATAAGTCGAGTGATTAGGACTCAAGACTTGAATGCAAATGGCATGCTGTGATGTTAAACAGGACAAGAGTAAAACGTCAACATTTTTATTAAATACACACCCACATAGCTCAACTCAGGTATCTACCTCCACTGACATTTTAGAACACGACAAAAAACTCAACTGTTTGTCCTAACTCATTTTCCCAAACGCCGACTAGAATCTAAACTTTGTCTCCCCCTAACTCATTTCCATACACACCCACATAACTCAACTCGGGGTACTGACTTCCCTCTCTCCCTGTTCACTCACTTTTTTTTCATCTCAATTTCTGTACCGCCTACATATGTCAAAGCCGCCCTAGTTTTCAGTTTAACCAATCTTACTCATTTTATCAACTTTCTCTCTGTTCTTATTCGCTAATTTTAATCTTTCTCACGCTGTCTATTTAGTGCTCTATCCAACTTCTTATTTTAAGAAATTTGTAAATTTTCTCAGGCTGTCTGTTCCTTTGAAGTCAGCCGCTTATAGTTATACTTTAGCAGACTAATTTCCCACGATCTATAAAACTTGCCATCACTGCCAGCCAGACGCCAGTCTTAAATCTAATTCCCAGCATTTCCGTATTCACTACCTTGTCCCTCCTCCAGGTGTCACAGATTAAAGAAAATGTCCCGACAGCATGGTTCACCCCGCTATTGTTTACCAGAGTTGACACCTTCTACTAATAGCCGTTGCTACTGGTTTCTATTGTTTTGGTTTGCCTGTGTGAGCTGAGAGTCAGCGTGTACCTAGCTTGCTAATAGCTTTTCAGCCTACCGCTCCCCTTGTATAGGCGTTGTCTAATTTAATCCCAAGCCAGTGATCTTAGTAATATTCTTGACTTGTAATGTTCCGCTCCCCCATATTGCTTTATTATAAGTTTTACTTTAAACTAATCTCACTTTTCTATAAAATAATATATTTGTAAGATTTTACATCTTACACCTCCTTACAGTACGACGGCTTCGCTCTTGAAGTATTCTTTTTCTGCCACATTTACGCTTTTGAGATGTCGAAGAATCTCTTTCTTTCCAGTCATTAAAAACCTTTGAGATGGGTGCTTTTGAGAAAACAGTTACGTTTTTCGTTCCTTGAATTGTGGCTCCTACTAAACGTGCACCCACCATAAGACCATTTTCGAAGTCTGATATATCACGCGTTTTCCCCAGCCTGGCTTCAGATTACTGCAGTCGAACATCCTGTGCAGCCTTACTCAAAGAGGGAACATGTCATCATCCCACGTTACTGTTACCTTTGCATCTATTTGCATTTATTCGTAATTACTTGCATTTCTTCTGTCTGTGAGTGTCTTAATACAAAGGTTCGAATACTTTTGGCCAGTGCGTGTATGTGGACGAGATTCGTGACATGTAATACACGAATACTTCTTCGATGATTGCACTTAAAAAGTAATTATTGTTTAATACTCAAACCTTAGCGAGAAGTTGAATCTTTTTGTAATACGATTTAGCCGTTTTATATATTATTGATTTTAAAATGGATATTGAAGCAAATTATTGCTTTGTCCATGAATGCACTGGATTTAGGAAAATGCAAGGAAATTACCCCACTACTGCCTAAACGTTTGTAGGATTTAATATTAATTTATTATGACTTATATCTGGTACATTATCGCAAGGTATATTATTGCATCATTATAATCAGTTTTATGTTTAATATTAATTGATTTATTGCCAAAATTAATTCATTATTAAAATTAATTTGGTTTCAACATATTTGACTACGTTATGAACACAAAAAAAAACAACGAAATTTAACTAATATTTGAATTTAAACGAAATTTGTCTTCACACTACAGGCAAATCGAATCTAAATGTGACGTCCTTATTTTCTTTGAAGCGTTTCTGGATTTCACGCAATGCATTAAAGATTTTTTGATATTTCTTTAGGCTCACTAAGTGCTTATGCACTACAAGTTCCTTGTATGCTGCAAAATAGAAAAAAAAAAAAATAAATAAATAATTACGAAGATCTTTATTTGGCTGTTTTAAATATTTTTTTTCCAATATTTATGCCGACTAACCCATAAACATACATGAAATGTGGAAATAAAATACCCATCTCATTAAAAGTATATGAGCTTCAGAGATGAGCATTACACCAAGTTCAAGATTTACCTCAAGATCCATCTCGGTAATGGAAAAGAATCTCAGAAATACGGAAGTTTTTGAGCATTTCTCAGAGCGTAGTTTCTGGCCGGACTTATAAAAATCACCGCAGTGGTCAAATTTATGGATTATTATATTCTATCTTAGAATCTTTTCATTAATCTAGTATATTTTCTTAAAAACTGCATGAAACCAACCCTCAACCGAACTCAAGTGTGAATGGGTGAAATGTATTAGACCACCTGTAAAGGTAACAGTGAGATCGACAGAGATCACTGCAAGTTTTCCCTCGTGATATTGTGGAAAAACAAGGAATAAAAAACAGTCGCGATTCGCGTTTTGACGTTAAAAACGTTTTTACTGGCGTTGTTCCAAAAAAATTGTAACGAAAAAACGTCATGCGAAAAGCGTTACGGAAGTAACGTCATCTTCTACTTCCGCCAGAAGCGAATTATTGTAACTTTGTATTGTTGCAATCATACTTGTAATGATGGCAACAATAATTTATCTTCTACTGGACCAAATTTGCACGGAACTTCATCTTAGCTCTATACTAGAGGAAAAACTTTCAAATCTCTGAAAATTGCAGTAGTTTTTGCAGAATAGTGGAAAATATGAACGTGTGATCAAGGAAATTTTCTCACGTAATAAATGGGATAATGTGGACGTATAGCATATCGTCTCCTAAGGAATTTAAAAAAATTAAACAATTAAACTCTAAGGCTGGAAAAGAGTTGTGCACATTTATGAAAACATTCTTCAACTTGGACATGTCATCAGATCTTTCGATAAATACTACACGTAATGAAACAACTATAGATGGTGTATTTAGTCGTGAACTCTTCAATGTAAATCCTACTTTAGTCATCACAGACCAATACTTTCAGTAACCGATATGTAATTATTATTAATAAAATAAAAACATTGTTATGTTATTATCCACGAATTTTATTAATATCTGAAAATTAAAACGTTTCTAACGCCTGCCGATGACTCTTAAATGTAAACACGTTAAATATGCTAACAGCAAGACATATGATGTACAGAATTTTCCTTCTTGCCTAATATAATAGTTTGATTTTCATCGATGATTACACTTCGATGACCGCTCAACAAGTATGAAGTTTTCCTAACACTATTAATACAAAAACAGAAAATCATCTGCAGACCTTTCAAGTAAATTCGAATTTATTAAAAGCCTTGAAAGGTCTGCAGATGATTTTCTGTTTTTGTATTAATAGTGTTAGGAAAACTTCATACTTGTTGAGCGGTCATCGAAGTGTAATCATCGATGAAAATCAAACTATTATATTAGGACACCCGAATATTTAAATTCATATGCCATGCTGCGTGTGTTCTATGGTCGATTTGTCTATTTTGCTGGACGAAAAACCCCATGTTTTTTTTTTTTGGGTGGGGGGACTTTGCCATCTACGCCTGAGACCGACTAACTCAGCCAAGGAGTGAAAAAAAGCCTATTAAAGTTCCTTGCGTCATCGTCGGGATTCTAACCTGGGCCTTTTCCACCCGGTGTAGGGCGGATGGTGATGATATCACTGTGCAATCTGCGCAGATTGGTCCCTATAATGATTAAAAATCGAATTAAAAATTGCGTCAAGTTGAAGGCCCATAGAACAATAAAAAGAAATAACAAAAATTTTCCGGACGTACTGCCAGGAGAAAATGGCCCTGACAGTTGTGTAAGGACAAATAACTAAGCGACAGGTTTATTTAGATCGAAAGAGTATCCATGTCAGTTCAAACTGTTGGTTGTGATAACTGTCGATGACAATAACATGCCTGGAATCGAAGAACGACGTCATCAATTTTTTCTCATGAGAGTTGCTTTGACTCTTGGCCAACATGCCTTTATATGCTGTCTCTTACACCTCTGTCAAGATTGTTGTCATCGTCCAAGTACACTTTGTCCTTCAATAACTTTACATCCAAAAATTCGAATGGATCTAATCAAATCTATTTTATGTGAAAACTAGAGTCCAAGGATTTTCAATCAAGAAGACTTGGAATAACACGAAGGGTGAGGAATCAGAAGATCACTAGGCCCCCACGTAGAGCCCCAAAAATTGAAATATACTTCAGTATACTCAACATTTTGCAGCAATAAGTGGCCCAAAATCCCACAGCACTTCTGGGTCTCAACTGATTTAAGCGTGTCGCTGTAAGGAGTTAATGATATTGTGCTAACCATTCAGTTATAAGTGCGCCGCTGCAGTCTGTGAAATGTTTCAAGGCCAATTACTTGTTCTATGAACATACTTTCTTCCATACTTCCTCAGGACCATTTAGAGTCTGCTGTCGTAACCATAAGATTTATATGGGCATCAGTGTTGCACGCTTCTTACGAACTGGGGGAGAGTTGACTATCGAAGCAACAACTGTAGGCTATATAGCAACTGCTCGTTCGTTGGAGAGCGAATGGTCATAGCAAACAAAACAATCTCTTTTACAACCTCTTAAAAAAACTATTCACAAACTATCCATCTCCTCAAACTTCTATACTGTACTGTTCAACTCACTTTGTGACAGGGATTCATTTCTCAGTCTTTTCAGTCGGAGGTATTCGCGAAGGTCATCCATGGAATTGTTAGTGTTTCCATAGCAGAATAAGCTCTGTTACACAAGTCTCATGCTGAATCTTCTATGTCCGTTTTGCTATCATCTGTTTTTGTAGCACTTAAATAGAGGCGTCATCGGAGTAAAATTTTCATTATTCTTTTATACAGTGCCACTAACACCCTAGTGATGCTTTTGTCTTACGGGCCGCATTAGTGTGCACAAAGCACATCACTGAAATTAATGAGAATTATATATTAAATATTTTCACCTATATCCCTTGTGCGAAATTGCTCGATCAGTAACCATAAAATCTACGGTGGTTCTTATAAGGCACAAATTTTGTTTAATTGGTGTATCTTTTTAAGTACGAGAAGGGTTTGATAAGTTCGTGACCTGGGTATTAAAGGTTTATTGTTGAGGAGTCTGATAACATGTTACTTTACAACATAGTCCCCTTTGGAGTCCATACACGTTTTCCACCGATGCTGCAATCCACTGGTGCCAACTGCAAAGAAAGTTTTCGCTTGAGCCTCCAGGAATGCATTCATTGAAGCAATTGATATCACTGTCGGTAGGAAAATTAATGCCAAACAGCTATTATTTTTTTTTTTTCAAATTAGAAAATACATGAAAATTCCATGGCGCTACATCTGATGAATATGGGGGACAGTCCAAGATTTTAAATTCGCACTCATGAAGTGCAGCCATGGCAATGACTGACTTGTGAGCAGATGCATTTTCCTGGTGGAACAAGTCTCCTTTGCTGAGTTTTCCTCGGCGTTTGTCTTTGATATTTTCACGCAAACGCCTCACAAGGTCTGCGTAATACATCCCTGTGACTATCTGATATGTCCGAATGTAATTTACTAGCAACACTTCATCAGGGCACCAAAAACCAATGCCATCACTTTGCCAGAAGAAGAAATCGAACTGACTTTCTTTAGAGGGGGGGGGGGGAGAAGAGCTGTGTTTCCACCTTTTGGATTACTCCTTTGTCTCGGACTGAAAGTGATGGACCCACTGGTTATCCTCGGTTGCAAACTGCGAAGAAATTTGTTAGATCTGCTTGAAAGCGAGGCAAATGTTCACTTGACTTGAGAACTCTTGTGCATTTTTGATCTGCTGTCAACACCTTTTTGGACACATCGTGCTGACACCTTTTTCATAGCGAGAACCTCTGTTATTATGTGGTACGCACGTTCAGATGAGATTCCCAAGATGCTGGCAATGTACCAAACTGTCACTCGTCGATCACTCTTCACAGATCGTGCACATCGTCAACAACTCCTGGAGTGATGGACGTTACAGGTCTTCCAAAGCATGTATCATCTTCCAGGCTTTCTCACTTCGTTTAAATTCTGCTGCTCACTTCTTAACCGTGGAATAGGAAGGAGCATCCTCCCCAAAGATTTTGCCATATCCTCATTAATTGCGTGTAGCAGTAGTTCCTCTTTTCATAAAAATTTGATGACTGCTTGGTGAATGATTTTGTCCATCTTTCCTCATCTACAAAACTTTGTTGAACTCAGTACCCTTAATTAAAAATAAGACGTTATTGAAACTGTATAAAACATGGTGATTTACTATTTGAAGTGTTATTCATTAAGTAGAGAAATTTTTAACACTACACCACTACTCTTTTATACTGGTGCCACGAACTTTTCAAACGCCCCTCGTATTACCGTTTATTTATTACCATATAAATATAAAACTGTTAACCTGTGAAAGTCAAAAACATTTGGGGACGGCCAATTCAACTTGTCTCAATTCTATTGGCTTTTAAAGAGGTCCAATTTAATTACAATCACCCGATGTTTTAATGGATATATGAAAAAAAAAGGTGATTACACGCACTAATTGGAATTGCTGCTTCTTATTGCATGGCCATAAATAAGGGAAGGAATTAGCAAAATTATACTACTTTAAAAGTTTTTCACTGATACTTACTTGTACTATTATTTAGTCTGTATCTACACAAATCTTCTACGATCTTAAGTGTCACATAGCCTCCGAGTTCAAGATACTTTAGATGGGGAGAAACCTTTAGTAAGCGATGGAGAATGATTCGTGAAAAATGTGGATAACCATCGAGTATCAATATCAGAGACTCTACAAGAAAATATAGAAATGAAAATTCAAATTCATTACACCAAACCATACCTCCTATAACATAGTCAAAATTAACGAAATTCTGAAAATATTATTTAATAAATTCGTATAAACCTAATTTATGTAAAATGAGACTCACCAATGAGAAGATTATATAACAGACTAGTTTCAAGTGCAGATTAAAGAAACGGTTGAAACTAATTAAACCATTGATTTTTTTCCCCAGAGTTTGGAGTATAATTTTCTTTATTTATTCTCAACAATCCACATCACTTCAGTACACAACATAATTAGTACCACCTTAATATTTTGTAATTGGCTTAAGAAAAGCTCGTTCTTATAATAATTTGTCATTTATTATTATTTATGCAGTAAATATATTTTTTTCGTATTGCAAATGTATTGGAAGAATTCAATCCATTTGCAATACAGAATTCATAATAAAATTTCGTATTGCAAACCGGGCTACATTTTAATAGAAGAGTCCTGTAAAATGATGATATCAATTTCAAAATCTGGCACTTTACTCTTTTAGACCTAAAGTAATTAATATAAATAAATAAATCTTTATTGTGAAGTAGATTTACAGCACAATATCCCATCACGGCGACGAGCGCCAGGGGTTCACATATAGATAACATAAGTACAAATTCAAATGGCTACAAAATATAGCGAACACATACAAAAGGCTACAAAATACAGATTACAAATGCAAAAAGAAATACAAATACATCATAAAAACAAGGAGCTGAACACAAATAAAGAAAAACAAATACAACTCGGCAGTGATTCAGGTTTCAAGAGCTTTGATAAAGTTGTGTCTGTCCTTCTTTTTACTTATTATGGTGTCGATGTCGGCGTCCACACGGTTGAGGGCAGCGAGCATCTGCTTGGGCAGAAATCTTTCGGTGAGTACAAGCCTGTTGTGGTGAGCCACAAGTGCTGGTACCGACCTTAGGCTTGGCTGTGGAATCCTCCAAGAGCAAGCATTCCAAATATTTGGAGATGATATTTGGCCTGAGATGAGTTTGGCTGTGAAGACCAGCCTCTTTTCAACGATCAGGAACTTCAACCTCGGGATGTCGAGTGCTTGTGCCATCATGGTAGTTGTGGTAGCGGGAGGTAGCCGAAGCTTGTTATTCGCCCATTTCAGTAACCAGTATTCAGCAGTGTACACCCGCTTAAAGTTTGTATGTGCAGCAGAGGCCCATATTTCTGCACCATAGAGAATGGCAGGGTAGACGGTGGAGGTGATGAACCTTTCAACAGTGGCAGGATGTCGGACGTGTAGCAGCTGCTGCTTTGAGATCCACCGTAGACGAGAAAATCTGGTACTGAGTTTGTCGATCTGGTTGACAAAGGCCATCTTTTGGTCGAACAGAACGCCAAGGTCTGTGTGCGAGGGTACGTTTGGTATTCGTACCCCTGCGAGTGAAACGTTGAATACTGTCGGCATGGATTTAAGGGAGAATATAACCTGAGCAGACTTCAGAGGGTTGATTTTTAGATTGAAGTTTGCCAGGTACAATTCTAGATCCTTAAGTTGGGAATTGATCCTGTTGCTGAGCTGGGCGGGGTTGTCGCCAGGGTTAATTGGAGTCAGCAGTTTGAAGTCATCGGCATAGCATAGGAGACCATTCGTTGAGGCAATAATGGGCACGATGATGACTGTGAACAGGACACCAGACAGGACACCCCCCTGCGGTACTCCAGCAGTAATGTCGCAGGATAGGGTATGTTGCTGCCGATGGAGAATAAGTATTCTGTGACTGAGAAGTGATTCCAAAAAGCACAGCATATCACCTCGAATGTGAAAATTCTCCTTAAGTAGGAGGAGCAAGGCCGGAATCGACACGGCATCAAAGGCTGCGCTTATGTCGAGGTATGTGGTTGCTAGCTCAGCTCTTTGTTCGAATGCTGAGAGAATGCGTTCTGTGGTGGCTGCCAAGTTAGTGATTGTTGATTTTCCTGCGATAGCATAGTGGATTTCAGGTGGTTTCGTCTGGAGGATTTGTTGAGTGATTGTGGGTAGCAAAGCCTTTTCAAGAGTTTTTAACAGACAAGAGGCAACTGATATGGGTCTGAACTGGCTGACGTTTGTGGCAAATTGGTTTTTGGGGATGGGGTACACTCTGTATTTATTCCACTGGGGTGGGAAATAATGCTCAGCGAGGCATCTGTTGTAGATCGAGAGAAGAGGGCCTATGATGAATGTGCTTAAGCATTTGATCATAAATTGTGGAATTCCATCCTCCCCAACAGTGGCTGTTGTGGGAAGGGAATTGATGGCACGTATGAGCTCCTGTTCCGTGATCTGGATAGTCCCTAGGACATCTGAAGGGTTTTCATAGACAGGCTGGACAACTGTAGATGGGACTGTGGTTGTATTTGAAAATCTGGCGATGTATTTGAGCCATTCTTGAGGACCAAGCATGTGATTGAATCCACCATGTGGGGCAGCATAGAATGGCTTTCCTTTCCTCAGAGTGCGGTTAAGGTTCACTTGGATTGCGTCAGCTTTCTTTCGATTAAAGTGGGCCCTGGCACGGGAAAAGGCGATTCTGTCTTTACTGTCATTCGTATTTTAATCGGATGACAGTAATCCATTAATCGGATGACCGAATATCGCTTTTAATCGGATGACATCACCCATTAGGCGAATCCGCAAGCTCCGAAAACCGGCCACAATACTTCCTCCTGTATTTTATGGATAATGAATTCTCATAATGGGTGATGTTATCAAATTTAAAGCGATATTAGTTGCTTTAGGTTGAGTACGTGGACATGTGTGATAGTTTCTAAAAGAGCCTACGTCCGAGCAATGTCACTGAAGAGACCCTATATTTTAATGCTGCAAATTGCAAGCCACTGAAGTTTATGCCTATTAAAATCCCTTATGACGTGTGCTGGCGCACATGTGCACAATTACAAAATACAAAGTTTTACATTCGAAAATAACAACTCCAGATCTTCCACCTTACAATCGTTGACTAGAAGGTATTTACATCCTTAGGTTTAAGCAATTTGACGGAATCTACTATTACAAAAATCATATACATGATAATACACACGCGCGGTGATGAAGTGTTGCCTCGTTGAGTATAAAAGACCGCACAGGCTGTTCGACTGCAATCGTCTGAAGCCAAAGTGTGGTAAACGCGTGATCTATTAGACTTCGAAAAAGTTCTTATTGTGGGTGCCCGTTAAGCAGGAGCTGCGATTCATGAAACGAAAGGCATGACTGGGACTGGTTTCTCAAAAGCATCCGACTCAAAGATTTGGATGTTTCCTAGGTCGAACATTTAGAAAGTCATGTGGAGAGACGAATTACGATACGCTTTGTTTTGCACTGATGATAGGCAGCGAGTGTGGCGAGAACTTCAAGGAGCAATGAACCCTGCTTGCATTGTTAAGACAACCCAAACATCTGGAGGTGGTATCATGGTATGGGGAATGTTTTGTTGGCACGGACTGGGTCCGTTGATACACCAGTGGAAGGTCGACTATCATCCAGAGAGTATATGAATTTTGTATCAGACCTACTGCATCCTGCAATGTTACATTTTATCCCGAAGGTAATGGCCACTTATGGATGACAATGCAACAGCCCATCTTGCTTGAATCGTGCAAGATTAGTTCTGAGAACGTGACACGGATTTTCACCATCTTCCCTGTCCCCCACATTAACTTGATCTCAGTCCTATTGAGAATGTGTGGGAGATGCTGCACAGAGTTATTTGGCAACTAAATCCTCTTTCTTCAACTTTGTTACAGCTACACGATATTTTGCTGGAAAATGGTTACAATTAGACTAAAACACACTAAAATCCCATATAGAATTCATGACGCACCGTACACTTGCTGTTATTCGAAACAAAGGCGGCCCGATTCGATACATTCAGTATCGAATCTCTCTCTCTCTCTCTCTCTTTCTCTCTCTCTCTCTCTCTTTCTCTCTCTCTCTAAATTAGTAAATTAAATTAGGGTGGCGCCTCAGTAGCCAGGTGGGAAGGAGCAGCAGTGCATAGCACACGCTTCTTGATTAGACCGGGGTTCGAGCCCGTCACCACCAAATATGGAGGAAGCGGAGAGGTCAGAGAATGACCACCGCATTTCCCGGAGCAATATGGCCTTAGTTGCTAATGCTCCTAAAAACCAAATAACAAAAACAAATTAGGGTTCATAAATTTAAGCATCATTGGTATTACTTTAATATGTGTTCCTTGAGGTGAATAAAAACTGTTAGAAATGTACTTACCCAAACGACGAAAACGGTTCCGAAGATAAATCATGAATATGATTTGAGTAGTACCTGCTCGCATACCTTTCGTAAAGACAACTCGATAATCAAGGCGACGTAGTGGAATGCAAGGGGAAAGCATCCGAGTTAAAGTGAGATATTTAAGGTTAGTATCTGAAAATGAAAGAAATTACGGGTAAGGGGTTTCACCTTTCAAACGAAAAAAAAATCGATTTATAATTTTGTATTTATCAACAGCAGTTACTGCTACTTCTGGGAACGTATGCCTTTTTTGTGAGAAGTTCCTAATAATTAAATAAAAATAAAATTATACATAGGTCCTGTATTGTTCAACTTTTGTACTAAACACGTTCACACAAGTTCAGTGCACTATTTGCTATTGCTCAGTAACTATCAAAGAGTAGAACAACTTACTCATTAGGTCGCCTAGACCAGGAATGATTACTAATGGTAAGCGAAGTGCTTCAAGTACTTCACTGCTCGAGAAAATTAACAGAACACGTAGAAAACGTGGGGTACTCGTGCAGATGGCACCGAATTCCTCGTTGTGTCCAGATTAAATAATGTCTAGAATCTGTTTGTAGGCTAAAACGGGACTCATCAGAGAACAGAAGTGTGCCTCATTTGTCAGAGTTACATGTCACATGATCATGGCACAATTCCGCCGAGCTGTGTAGTGGTTTTCGGTTAATGGGATACAAACCACCTTCTTTGCTCTTAGAGTTCACTTGAATTGAGCTTTCTTAACACAGACCAGTTGGAAATGTTTTCAAGTGTGGCCGTATCAACCACAAGAGACAGTTGATGACAGGACATCGTCTTGTTGTTAGAGCCAGATAGCGGTCTGTTCTAGTTGACGTAGCCCTCAGGCGACATTGGCCAGCTCGTCATGTAAGGGTTCCTATCTCTTGAAACTGCTTCCATAGTGCTCAGACGACACTGCATGACACATTAAGCCAATGTGTCACCACCACCCTAGACTGCCCGGCTTCAAGTAGACAGACCGCTCGCCATTTCAAAGAATCATCTAAACGACGATGACTTGCCATCCTGAGTACTGCAGATGTGGCTATCCTGCTGAGCAAGCCAAGAAACGGGAATGAAGTAATGTGGTCGCACCCGTGTTTTTATAGGCATGAATAATTTGCATAATTTGCGGCTGCTAAGGTGGTAGGTCGATTTTTTAGCATTAGTAGGGGCATTTGATGCAAGAAAGCAAGCTTATGCAGCATCAGCCAAAAAAATTTCTATGTTGTATATTCGGAATTTTCATGCCAGGATGCCTATTATATCAAATATTCACCTTCGGTGAAACTGTTCTCAACAAAAATATTAATGAAGAACATTTTGTTCTATTAATTTTGTCGAGCAGTGTATTTCTTCGCTCTCTTAACTAGCAGTGCAAGCAGAAATACTTGAATACTTGAGCGTATATCAGTACCCACAGTGAAATTTCAATAAGAGCAGTGATTAGCATTCCTTCTGTCTAGAGTATCTCGGCATGCTCTGATAGATTTAATTTGCGGATCTGCTAGGCAGGGTTCATAAATTTATTCTTTTTTTATAAAAAACATAAGTATTTGTAATGTGATAGAGATGTTATTATAATTTTTATTAATTTTTTAATGTTTTCTTTTCGGATCTATAATTCATGATGAACGTTCAAGAGCGAATTTTCGTTGTATCATCCAGCATCAAAGGAATAAAGTTTTGTGAAATTAGGGAAAGAATTTCAAGGATATTTCATAGTCCCGGTCCTACAGACAATGCGATTCGTGCACTGATGAATAAGTTTAAAAGAACTGGGTCTGTGCGTGCCGAGGAAAGATGTGGACGCCTAAGAACAGCAAGTGAAAGCATTGAATCAATTCGAGAAATGTTCGAAGAGAACCCAAAATTATCAGTTAGGGAGGGATCTCGAAGACTGAATATATTCAAAACATCAGTTCACAGAATTTTGCGTTCGACACTGATGAAAAACCCCTACCACATGCAACTGTTGCATGACATGTATGAAAGAGATTTACCACGCAGAGCAGCAAAGTGTGCAGAATTTGTCCATCAAATCCAAAATAACAGCTTAATGGACCACATCTTGTTCAGTGATGAGGCGACTTTTCACACTTGTAGTAAAATCAATCGCCATAATTGTCGTATCTGGGCTTCCCAAAAACCATCTGAATTTACAGAATGGCAAAGAGACTCCCCTAAAGTAAATGTGTGGCTTGGGAAGACGAAGTCAAAAATTTATGGACCTTACTTTTTTTACAGAAGCAAGAGTCACAGAAACTGTGTACCGCGATATGCTTCAACAGTTTCTTGAACCCCAACTTCTTTATGATGGTGTTATTTCAAGCTTAGTGTTCCAGCAGGATGGGGCACAATGCCATTACGCTCGAACTATCGAGGAATAACTCAACAGGTGTTTTCCGAATCGGAGGATCGGGCGTGGAGGACCTATACCTTGGGCGGCGCATTCTCCGAATTTAACTCCCTTGGATTTTTTCTTGGGGTTTCATAAAATGAAAGGTTTATTGCAAGAAGTTCAAAATTTACGTGATCTTAGACAACGCGTTCCGGAGGCAGTACAGAAAATTACCCCTGAAATACTTGCAAATGTGTTCCGGAACGCAGCTGAGAGATTTGAAATCTGCAGGGACACTGATAGGGCACATGTGGAGGGCAATAATTAAATTCTTGACCCTTTGTATATAATATATATATATATATTTTTGTTTAAAACTTGGATATTGTATACAAATAACCTTGTAATCATGCTATTAAGTCATTCGTCTCAAATTAATAGGATTTCACCAAGATATGGAATGACTTTTTGGGACACCCTGTATATGGGATATAACTCCACCTTGGAAGGTATTGGTTTGCTAGGAGACTCTGCAGAGACATTAAAAGAAAGTCAGCATCAACTGTTCTCCAAAAGGACGAACATAAGGGTGAAGAGTCTTGATCTTCGATTTCGATACCTTACAGTAGTGAGATCTTGTTTCGGGAACATATGGAGAAATGTACGGCTATTGATAGTAATTCAGTCCACACCATTAAACCACCACCACCTTCGAGTCGCTTTCTCCGGTGTCAGTGGAATTGAAAACCCTGATCCATATTTTTGGATGAGGAACAAATTGTACTGTTTTAAAAGTGAAGATATTTTGGGTTTATTTTTATTTGTATTTAACAATGAATTCACACTTTTTTGCGTTTGTTCCTTAGCTTTTGAGCACCAGCGTAAATGTGTATTTTGTTCCAGTTGCAACGACCACCCTCACATTTTAGTATCGAAATGGGGTTCTCACTATACGTTTGACTATTGACTGCGGTCCATTTGTGCAAAACAATAGTGGAGGATGCCTAAAACAAATTAACACTAACAACATGTTCTTTTGTTACCTCGATATCACATACTCGTACAGTTGAGATGTGGCCCCAACACTAATCCGTGTGGAACTCCACTTGTTACATTTATAATTACTCTCAGTCTGCCATCTTTTATCCGGTCTTAGATTCAATGAAGGATCCTATCTTTAATCCCATTTGCTCCAGTATCTTAGTATTACATTATTATCCAATATTTTCGTATTAGTATCCAGTACCTTAGTAACAGTATTAACAGTGCGGGTAAATAATGCAGGGAAGCAAGTCGTGTAGCATCAGCCAAAAAAAAAAAAAAAAAAAAAAGAGGAAACATTACTCACTTCATCTGTCCATCCGTCTCCAGTAATGGTTAAGGATGACATTCAGGACTGTCTAATCATGAATCGTGTCTTCAGCAGATCTCAGCATGGGTTCGTTGAGGGGAGGAAATTGTGAGGTAGTCATTAAGCAGCTGGATGCAGGTAGCAATTTTTGACATTAGAAATGTGGTAAAATAATGTGCACTTTATCCTGTGTGGAGTGTAATTTGCCTTAAGAAATTATTCTCAGACGTTTTGTGGTACTTCCTATGCCACTTCTTCAGTGATTCTAAAGACACCTGAGGTGAATGGGATTTATCCAGTTATATTAAAGGAGGCGGCAAAGCAACTAAGCAAACCCTTAGCCATAATTATGAGAGCATTCTTGGACTCAGGGGAGGACCCCACAGACTGGAGATGTGCAAATATGACCCCAATTCACAAAGGGGAATTGAAGGGTGACACGAGTAATTACAGACCAGTTAGTTTAACTTCTGTTTCGGGTAAAATAATAGAGTTACTGGTTAAAGATGCATTGCAGGTTCATCTAGACAAGATTTCAGTTATAATTCAGACACAGCATGAGTTAATTAAGGGAAAGTCTTGTCTGACAAATTTTATTGGATACTATAATGTGGTTACTAAAATTGGATGAAAAAAATAATTTCGATATCATATACTTGGATTTCAGGAAAGCTTTTGATACTGTTGCACATGGAAGACTACTGACTACAACTTGAAATGTGCTCATTACAGAAATGCAAGAATTTTCTTGAGTTTAATTTTATTTAATTGTATTAAATCTTAATTTTATTAACTAAATTTTTAACTGATTTAAATTTTTAAAAATATTTATCATAATCTTAAATTACAGGTGAAAACCTCATACCTTTGAGTAGGACTATTAATCTCTCAACACTCAATCGCGAATGATTATAATATGAACTTACCCACCGTGTATTGTCATAAATGAATCAAGTTAAAATAACTATTAATTAAAATAATCATGTATTCAACTCTCATATCACGTCAAGGGAATCGGAAAAACAATTGCCGCGAAATTCTAAAAACAACGACAATAATAAATAAATTAATTCACACATAAGTTAAACTTTAAAATCGTTATTAACTTCTTTTAAGAGACCACCTTATTCGGTTTGTTTCCGTGTTCACAAAAAGTACAAAAGTGATTCGCGAATGCTATTCCCCCCTGTTTTATATCGTATTAACGATACCTGACACGAAATTATTTATATAATTATCAGATGGTTTATTGATTAATATTTATCAGATGTCTACTAATAGCTATCTGTTGCCTAATTCGGGATCTATACGGGCATGCGTAATACTTGTGTATGTAGTAAAGGCTAAATATTAACAAGTAATCAAATTAACAATTTAAATCAAATATAAATGAAGTCACTGTAATTCATCAGTTCTGCTGTCTCTACAGTCACTGAATAAGCGGTACAGGAAGTACCAGGAAATATATGAGAATAATCTGTAATTCTTTACGAAATTAAAGGCAGGTTACACCCACGCAGGTTGAAGTGCTCATTATTTCAGCAATTTCCATTTCTGGATATGCATGGTGCATGCAGCTAAAAGAATATTTAAGAATTTTTGGCATTATATATCTAGACTTTTAAAACGGTTCATTACGAAAGGTTGTTATATAAAGGAAAAAGTTAGAATTATTGGTAAGATCCCATGCCGGATTGAAGGCTCGTTAAAAGGTAGAGCACAGAAGGTTGGGCACAGAAGGTTGTTATAAATTTTCCGTCTTCAGGGTGGACCAATGTAACAAGTGGGATCACTCAGGGATCGCTTTTGGGTTTCCTTCTATCTATAATTTTTAAAGATGATATAGACGATAATATCCAAGGTAAGCTGCCCAAGTTTAATGATTGAGGGTGACAAGGATGGTTAACAATCCGAGTCAGCCATGATGCTTCAAAAATATTTGGATCAGTTGCCACGTAAAATGGCAACTGAAGTTTAATGCTCCTAAATGTAAGGCTTAGCATTTGGAGAACAGAAATCCTGGAGTCACTTATAAACTGGAATGGGGGGGGGGCGGAGTTAAAAGTGATTCAAGACGAAAAACACTTAGGCGTTATGATTCAGTCTGGTATGAAATTTTCCATGTAGAATAAACAGGCAGATATAAAGACACATGGTGTCCTGGCCATCAGTTATAGGGCCTTTGCCAGTAGGGAGAAGGAAGTCATTATCCCTCTTTAGAAGGCGATGTTAGGCCCCATTTCGAACTGCATCTAAAAAAGCTATGAAACCTTTAGAGAGAGTTCAGAGAAGGGCGACCAGATTGATAAAGAGTGTAAAGACATAAGAAGAACAGCTTAAGAAGGTATGGACTGCGAAGTCTCATAATTAGACATCTGAAGGAATTTATAAATGAGCTTTATAAGACACAAATGGATTTGTAAGACACAAAGTCTTACAAATTAAATTAAATGTCTATACAATCAATGATAGAATGCTAGATAGTGTGATATTGTAAACCTTACAAGAAAACACTTAAAGTCAAAAATATTGTTTAAGATAGTGGTTCTCACGCTAATGGAATTTAATTAAGTCTATACAGGGTGTTTCAGTTAAACGTTTCAGAACTTCTAAGAGGGGTAGGGTACATCCTGACAACTCGAAATCATATAGCAATGTGGGGTCGGAAATGCTTTCCTGAAGCGGTGTTGTACACAGAAGCACCATAAAGGAAAGAGACCGTAAGTGAGAAATCGTTTTAATAATACATGAAAAGAAGCAAAAGGTACATGGATTAAAGTAAGTGTTCGAAGTTTCTTCCACAGGCTACAATGCACGCCTCACATCTCCGACGCATGGACATCCGAACATTCTGGAATACTCCAGGCGAATTTCGAATTTCTTGAACAAGAACGCCAAGTTAGTAGGATGGATGATTACACGAGCGCAGAGTTAGCCGATATGCATTTGGCGTACGGGGCTGCAAATTGTAGTGGGCCAGCCGCACAGCGTTTGTACGCGGAACGATATCCGACGAGGCGTATTCCCAGTCATAATTTCTTTGCAAGACTGCACCAGAGGTTAGCTGAGAGAGGTTCATTTGAAAGAGCTGACAGGGACAGGGTAAGAACAGCACGGACTCCAGCCGTCGAACAGAATGTGCTGCAGCATGTACAGGGGAATCCAAGAACGAGTACACGAAGTCTAGCAAACGCAGTCAGGGTTTCCCATTGCAGCGTCTGGAGGATTCTCCGAGAACAAGACATGCATCCGTTTCACGTGCAGCGTGTCCAGACACAGCAACCGGAGGATTATGCACCTCGTATTGCTTTCGCACAGTGGTACCTTGGAAAATGTGCTAAAAATCCCCTTTTTCCTGCTGAAGTGTTGTTTTCCGATGAGGCATCCTTCACAAGGGAAGGAATTTTCAACACGCATAACAACCATATCTGGGCGGTCGAGAACCCGCATGCAATACGACGTCGTGCAGCACAGATTCGATTTTCGGTCAATGTATGGGCCGGTATTATGGGAGATCACCTCATCGGACCTTACCTGTTACCCTGTCGTCTAACCGGACCTATCTACTTGATCTTTCTGCAGCAAGTATTGCCACAACTTTTGAGAGATGAACAGATTTCTGCATCGACGCAACAGATAATGTGGTTCCAACACGATGGAGCCCCTGCCCATTATAGCGGAGATGTTCGTAACTACCTGGATGTCACATTTGGTCAACAGTGGATCGGACGTGGTGGTCCCGTGCGTTGGCCTGCTCGGTCACCCGACCTATCATGTCTTGATTTTTATTTCTGGGGTCATATGAAATCGCTAGTTTATGACACCCCTGTTGACAATGCTGAGGAGCTGGTTGCAAGAATCGCAGTAGCTGCCGAAGAAATTCGAAATTCGCCTGGAGTATTCCAGAATGTTCGGATGTCCATGCGTCGGAGATGTGAGGCGTGCATTGTAGCCCGTGGAAGAAACTTCGAACACTTACTTTAATCCATGTACCTTTTGCTTCTTTTCATGTATTATTAAAACGATTTCTCACTTACGGTCTCTTTCCTTTATGGTGCTTCTGTGTACAACAACGCTTCAGGAAAGCATTTCCGACCCCACATTGCTATATGATTTCGAGTTGTCAGGATGTACCCTACCCCTCTTAGAAGTTCTGAAACGTTTAACTGAAACACCCTGTAGTTAATGTAAAAGCAAATATACCGTGGAAATAAACATTAGAAAGAGTTTTGAATCAGTGCCCACACCTGAATCAGCAAGACAGAACAGTGGGGGGGTCAACTGATAGAATGGCAAGGGACGGATTGCTCCAGAGATGACAATAGGGGTACCAGCGGGGGGCGTTCTTGTTTACTGCAAACAGAGCGGACGTGGCGAGACGAATCAAGTAAATGGACGCAGGTGTTTTCTGGATGATACTGAGCTCCGAAATTTCGATCACCTTCCAGAATATTCGAGAATTCTCTAGAAACGGAAGTCCTCTCTACACCGGAAGTGGCTCGACCATCGTGTCATGGGTCATAGGCAAATGAGAATGGAGACGATGATGGTCAGATAGAAATGATTGGTCGAGGAAAGGAGGGGCGTTACGAAATTTTGGGAAATAAAACGGCAAGAGCACGCGAGTTAAAGGGTTGATGAAGTTTTTTCGGAGAGGTATATTTTAGAAGGGTTGTTGAAGTTTTTTTCGAAAGTTTTTTTCGGGAATGCTAAAGTTTTTTGGAGGGCGAGAAAGGTGTTTTTGGAGAGATAGGCTCAGGAAACAGTCCCCGGAAGCGATCCACCAGTAAAACCAGTTATGGTGAGTTGACTAAGTTCTGATAGCTTTAATAAAGTGTAGATAAGTTACAGAAAGGGGAACTTTCTCGAGATGGAACATAGAAGTCCAAGAGCGTCCACCGAGAGATATATTTGAAAGGAGGACAGCGAGATAATGCTTACGGAAGAACACCGTACCGTCCCGTAGAAATAAACTGATGGGAAGCGACTCCTACTGAATGATCCGGCACAGCAAAGAAGGATACAACACCAGGATGATCGGCAAAGCGAATAGTGTCCCTGGCAAAGTTTAGCATTCCGGAATCGGGGAAGAACGTTCCCAAACCAATGGAGGACCCGATGCAGAGCAGAAAGTCACAGGCACATTGTATTAGCGGTAGGATCCAAATCCCCAGAAGTAAGTGGTTAAACAACGAATATACCTCTATGTAATTGCAAAGGACTGCAGGGAAGATTAGATAAATATTAAGTGAGATTTAGGGAAACATACAGTTAACTCAGTGCATGTTGTATAGATAAGCAAGGAAATATCATAGAAATAGTTTAATGAAGGATTGTTTACAGGTGTGGTCTATTTACTGATCAATTGATAGAGGGAAAGTAATAATTTTGGACGGGTTAGCCTATAGAGCAGGTACAGTTGTATGTTATTTATATAATGTCACTGAAGTAGAGAAATTAGTCGCTAAATGCTGGAGTTTACCTGAGAGGATGAAGAAATAAACCAATGTATATTTCATTAACATGTAATTTTAATGTGTTAGGGCGAGAATAGAATAGAACAATGTGTAAAGTGGACATTAAATTCCAGAAGAAGAATTGTGTTAACCATGAAGAAGAATGTAGGATGGTGCTAGATAAGTATGATTAATAAATAAAAAATGTCAATTGTATTTAAGAAAGAGTTAGGTGAAACTGATCATAGGAATGTGTTAGTTGCCGAATATTAAGAAAATGATGATAGGAGAGCCTAATGACCAGGAACGTAATCCATGCCATGTAACTATATATGAAGTGAATAATGTGTAATGAATTGCTTGATCTTTTATTTGTAATTATGTATAATAAACTAATTGTATCTAACTTAATGCAAATAGCGTTTGGTCATTTCTGAACACACAGCAAAAAATCCAAAGGAGGAGTGCATTAATATAGGAACTCCCACAGGACCGGAATTCTTCTGTGAGATAACTAGTCAGATGCAAAGTGCGGATTTTTAAGAATATAAATAAAAATAAATAACAAATAAAAAAATATATATATAAATAATAATAAACATATATAAAACGCCACCCCCACAGATTAATAATATTAATAATGGAGGGCTGTTCTCCGTTGAGGTTGTGACACTAACCAGGGTACCAAATATAAACTCTCAGGGAATAACAGAAGATTGGATCTCACGAAATTCACCTATGAGCAGCGTGTTTCCAAACATTAGAATAAACGTTGCCCCCAAAGTAGGAGGAGGTAGTGAGTTTGGCAAAGTTTAAAGCAAAATTGGATAATTACCATGTGGGAATGGGAGTACTATGCATATGCTGTTTTCTTTGAATTTTCATTATTGTTATTTTATATATTTATTTATTTTTTGCTGTTGCATAAAAGTTTCCGTCCTGCATAACTCGGCCTTACGTGTACTAATACTAACACTAATAACTTGTCCAATTCTTCCCAATCCATTCGAACCACCTACCTCCGCAACACCAGATGTTAGCCTGTTCCTACAACTAGTGGCTCTCTAGCTGAAAGCAAATCCCCGCACCTCCATACCGCAACCATCCTTTTTCAACTTAAATTTATGTCCCAATATATTTTTGGCGGAGAAAGAGTTCAGAGGTCATCCGCATTAAATTTACACAATCCAATCCCTTTAAAGCCTTAAACACTTCAATCAGGTCTCGTCGCAGGCTTCCAGCTTTCAGACGCTGGAATTTCCAGAAGTGAAGTCTTCCATGGTAAAAGTACTCCCCTGTGTCCCCGAATAATTTTTCTGCTTGCCTCTGCACCCGGTCCAACAGATCCACATTCTTCCCAGAAAACTTCATGTCTGACTACACAACAATCCCCAGGTCCAATCCCCCCCCTCTCCCCATCCACGGTACCGCCCAATTGGTATGCAATTCTGGGATTACTGCTTCCCACATTTAGCACACTACATTCCCCAATATCAAACCCCAACTGCCACTTCTCAGTCCACATGGCTAATTTTTCTAGGCCTGGTTGCAGCATAATACCCTGATTTCCATCATTAACCACTCTGACAACCTTCGCATCATCTGCAAACTTTGACATCAAACTCGATACGTCTTTATAAATTTCATTAACAAATACCGACTCCAATAATAACATTAGTTTACAAAGAGCAGTATCCACCAATAACTACTCCTTGCCCTTCACCACTCAATCATCTCTTTTCCCAGGGCAGTAATCTACTCCTATTACCACACGCTCCACTCTGTATAGCAGTCTTTCATGTGGAATAGTATCAAAAGCTTTGCTGAAATCTAAGCACGTGATTGTTTGACTATCGTCTAAATTTATGCATACCAATTTTGGAAAATGATTAGTATGTCTGAAATTACTTGAGTTAGCGTTAATTTTTCAATTTTTATATTTAGTTCTTCAAATAAAAAGTTATTTACTGGAGAAGAACAGAAAGTTTGTTTAATTTTAGCTCTATGTATACGCTCTCCAGTATGGAGATACTTCCATAATTAATGACGTTCAAGTTTTTATGCCAAATGACAGTGACCCCACCACCCGTCCCCTCCATCATGGTCTCTGCCGAAAACGTTAAGGTCGGCTGGGTTGAACTCGCTGTCGGATATCGATGGGTAATATTAAGTATACTTTGCCTAATGATTTGTAGTTCATACTTACAGATCTGAAATCCAACATTTATGTGAGGAATTTCCTGCGATAGTCGCCGCCACGCTTGATGACTAACGATGTTTCCTTTGTACTGATGTTCTTCGCATGACACCGTGAACATTTCCAGAGATGAAGCCAATTTGCACAACAGAATTACTATTTTATCACTTAGACAGTTGTAACTTAGGCTCAGGGATTGCAAGTTGGTGAACTTCAACAGCACTTTCTGGAATTTGTGGTTCCTGCAAGGTCAGAAATATAATGAGCATATGCAACGAAAGAATAGGAGCGCATCATTAAAATAAAAATTGTTGTTTATAAAAGTAATCAACATTAGTAAAGGGTTCATTTCTTTTATAGGGCATCATACAAACTGCAGAAAGCTGTTTAGATCCTTTGTAGTCAATTTTTTTTTGTTTTGCTAGTTGAAAACCCTGGTTTCTGGAGGAGTGGGAGGAGAGAGAGAGAGAGAGAAAAAAAAATTATGTACCAGGTACATAATGAGTTGCTGCCGCTCTACGCTGAGACTGATAGTGTCACTGATAATGTCACAGCGGCAGCCGTTAAAAACGTCTTTGCAGGAACTCATTATGAAATTGGTACAGTAAAATAGATAAAGTATTGTTGCATTATTTTTATTGAAAAAATAATTTCAGTTCAATGAAATACAACGAATGGAATTTTTCATTGTACTAGTGCACAATGAAATAATTCGTATAAAATATATTATAATAACAGTAAAATTATTGGTCTGTGGTAACTGAAATAAGATATAATTTTGACACTCAAATGATTTTAATTCCCGAGTGAATACTCCATCGATTATCGTTCCATTACGTGTAGTATTTTTTACAGTATTTGACTTCACTGAAGATATCTTTCATAAATTTACAAAACTTCTTTCCAGTCTCACAATTTAATTCTACATTGAAATCACCAGCGAGAACTATAGGTATACGATCCAGTGGCTCTTCCAATAATTTTGCACCTTTAAAGAATACAGCATCAAATTCTTGTTTATGAATTTTTGAATTATAGCTAACGACATCCGTGGAGTGATCTATATGGCAACGATGAAAATATATTCACAATTGAATCTTCACAAAGATCCACAAATGTCTCCAATTTCATCTGATACCGCTGTCGCATTGCTGCTATTATGTTGTGCAAAGATATGTGGTGTACTGATGATGTTGAATCTTCACGTTGATATATCACAACACCACCACTACGAACATCCGACCTTTTAAATTGAGTCACACATTGGAATGGTTTCAGAAATATATGTTCATCATTATCAACCACGTTTCACTTAATATCAATATTTGGGATTGCTGTAAGATTGTGTCATTTCGATATCTCGAACATGGGCCAGTAAACTTTGTACGTTCATTGACGATATTGATATACCACTTTGCATGAACCCTTGCAGTTCATCCTGTAGAGATGGTAGCTTATTATTTTTCAAGCTATCTATTTCAGCACGAAGTTCTATATTACTAGTAGCTTCGTCGTGGGGATTTGTAATATATAAACCTTGCAATGAGGTCAGTCGAGATAACACCACGTATACAAGTTGCTGTTGATGATCTTTCTCATAATTATATACAACTTTGTCGAAGGTCCCTCCTTGAGATTTATATACAGTCAAAGCACAAGCGCATCTAAAGGACACTGTGTATGTCTACATATTAATTTCCTATTGTTCTTGAATGGAATCGTAGTTGATCGTCTTACAATAGGTACGGATTGACTAGGTAAATGTTTATCTTTCACATATTGTTTATAACAAGATTGAAGTTTATGTCCTATTTTTGACTCAGGAAATTTCATCCATATTCGTTTAACTGTTTCGTCGTCCTCATATTCGAAATATACTAACGTACCCGATTGCACCGTTTACCAATCCATCAACCACATCTATATTTGTAGTAATCATATACGGTTTTCCTTTCAATAATGGTAGAATGTATGGAAGTCCTGCAGTTTTAGTCACTGACATTTTATGAATTTTATTTTGCATACTTGATAATTGTTCTTCAGAATGATATCCGTGGTATAAATCTTGTGCAACCATTTCATGAGTTTTATCTGCAACTAAAGCATTTGTATTATAGGCATTTATAACACTATTTCTTTAAAATAGTCGAATCCCTTGCGGACATAAATTAGTAGCATCTTCTTTGGTAACAAATCTCGATTCTATCATTTTAAGTTCATCTGGTAATAACACTTCTCCATTGCCCATTTTGGTAAGAATTTTAGAAAACGTACCATCGGACTGTCGAACAGCTTCTACTAATTCATGAAATTGTAGTGAATGCCATAATTCTGGAGCAATCAATTAATGTTTCGCCCCGTTTTCAAAATTATCAAAAATATTATCTTTCCATATATCCAAAGACTCACTATCAAACTTATTCATCCAATTCAGCTTTTGATTTACGTAATTTCTGACGCTCATGTGGCCATACCATTGGCACGTATTCAATCGCTCTTGAAGACACGGACATTGGGTATCGTAATAAATACCAAGCTGCCTTTTGTGAACTCATCTCTATAGAATTAAATACATCTACACTTAATGCTCGTGTGTCAGATCAGTTATATCCATATCAGGATATGGATATAACTGATCTAACATATCCTGATATATCCATATCAGGATATTCTTCTTGTAGCTCTATAAATTTCCTTTGCAGATTGCTTATTATTTCTCTCAGTTTTATTCACATATTCAACTACATAGGCTGCACATGAATATTCTCGCTATGCTGCATTTGAACACTCCTAAAATCTAATTATTGTAATGATTCATAAATTTCTCTTCTATCTTGCGTTTAAGAAATGCACGTGGTCGTTTGATGCCAGCCCTCAAAATATTTAGATATTCTAGGTAATTTATGAACCATCGTATTTACGTTAACTGGTAGATTTATTACTTGTCTAATGATCTCATATTGCCCATGTTCATAACGAAAACGACGAATTTGCATAAAGGGTAATCGTAGTGATATCAAACGCTCGGTTACAACATCCAGTGGAGGCAAATGAGTAGGATATGTTGGGTTGGATATACAAATAAATCCATTTGACGTGGCCATAGTTGGTATCCGTCCCTCTTTTAATGAAGTATAACTTGCATTACACGTCATGAAAGTACTCACTTCTTGTAAATGAAATTCATTTGAAGTAATTCATATGAAGTTGTTGGAAATGATTTCAAATCTAATTGAAGCATAAACGATCACAAACATTACAATTAAATCTAAATGGGATTTTGTACACTAGTTTTTCAAACTCACTGTCAGCTCGTGTAGACACTATAGGGATGTAATCAGGAATCTCATTATTAGCATTTCTAATTACGTTTTTTTTTCGTGCATGATATTCCTTCATTCGATCTGGTGGAGTTTTAGATTCCTGGTAAGTATCAGGCATAGTAGAACTCTGTGGTTGGCAGGTATCAGGCATAATAGAACTCTGTGGTTGCCAAGTATTAGGCATAGTAGAACTCTGTAGTTGAATTTCATTATGATTCGGAATAGTTTGAATTTCTAATTTCCTTTTCTTCAGTTCACAATATTCCTTCATTATTTCAGCTCGAGTTTTTTTTTTTTTTGGGTGCAGTTTGAGAACTCCCAGGCATAACGAAATACTCTTGTTGAATTTCATGTGGATTCACATTTCTGTCCAACATCCCTTTCTTTCACGATATTCCTTCGAACGCTGGGCTGTAGATTTTGGCACAGTCACTCGTATATTAGTCTTTATGCTGATATAACGGTATAACGTAACGCGTCACTGCTTCATTGTACTTGTTGTGTCACTGCAACTTGTTACGTCACTGCACGTTGCGTGCAATTGAGTTTTCTTGGGTGCATGCGTTGTACTTGTTGAGTCACTGCAGCAACAAGAGCTCCTGTCATCAACTGTCTCACGGGATTGCTACAGCCACCTCCGGTCCAATTAGGTCCGGATTTATTTCTCGTGAAAAAACGAGTCTGCTGCTCGTCTTTCACAACACTTAGATTTCTAGATAAGATCTCATTCTTTACTGGGAATAATCTGACCTCTAACCTGTTCTGACATAAACAAATATTGCTTTCTCTGCACCGAATACACAGGTGTTATTTAATTTATAATTTTTTTCTAAACATCTACTAATTCTGTGCAAGTAAAAAATCCTCTCTACCATGGAATACTGTTTCCACATGTGGCCTGGTCCCGACGATAGTAGCCGACTTCTTGAACTTTCCTTAAACTCCAATACGTTATGCAAAAGGAGACACCCAGGTTAATTAATGATTGGCTGTACAATCGAAATGCACTCTCTAGAACACAGACGTTGAGCTTCTGCCGAATGTCTTTTCTACAGCAATTTCCATGGGCTATTGCAATTTCCATGGGAATCAACTACTCAGCATCCATTTACAGTTCAACTACAAACTCACAGAACTAACTTTTACTCTCTCAATTTATCCTTTCTATTTCGTTCTGTCGAAAACCTTTCTTATTGTATTTCCTGATATTCTACAGAAATTCCACTGTGTTTCCTTGATTGTATAACGTTTTCTGTGTTAAAAATGACTTGAAATGTTTTTTTCATAATGAGTAGCAAACGAACACAATCTATCTATTGTTACACTATCTCTGATAAGAAGTGGCCTACATTATAAAATCACTTTAAAGTTTGGGACATTGCAGGCCGAAACTTCCTTGAGCAACCTGCTCCTTAAGAGACGAAGGAAATCCAATAGAAATCATGGGCGAATGGTGCGAAATGTATGCAGGAGAATTTCAGGCTCTTTTCTCTTCCGTGGTAGGTGTGTTCACTATTCTGTCTACCCTCACATAAAGATGTGTATGTACACATTTCGCAATTTTAATCTGGCTATTCCTGTACTGGTTCGTCTGATGTGTATAAAGAAATAATCTTAAATTACATCTTATGTCACTGCTAGCTTAAATCAAGGCTTCCAAAATATACCTTAGAGCATAACTTACATGTAGACTTTATCCTTGTCGCAAAAGAAGTTATCGAGCCACAGTGTCTGAATCGAACGCCTATTTCGAAACGCAACTGCATCCAGTAAAGGCAAAGCCTTGCGCTCTTTGAGACTAAACTTGAGTAAACTTAAACTCTCCAGAAACGTTTGCTTTATTAAGAGGCGCACAAACAACTTCCGAAGGGAATAATCTGGTAACTGTTTACAGCTTTGATGGACAACTCGGAAGTTCTCAATAGTGAGACTACGGAACTGACAGGAACTCACGAGTGTAAAAAATAAGTTTAAGTGTTTCTGAATTCGAGCATTCCTGTAACTGCCTCGGCGGTAGAAGGTGAAGTGAAGTTTTTGCATTACTGATGGAAAGCTGAGAAAAATATTTTTTAATTAGTTAACAACTTCATTATATTATCAACAGTAGATTTATTTTGAAAATTTCAGTTTCAATTAAATTTATGAAATACATTTCATAATAATTAACAGTCAGTTAAGGTACGCAGTGCGTTACATTTCAGGAGCTTTAGCAAATAAAGCAAACTATTATTTTTAGGCCACCCGAAAAATTAAATTCATCTGCCGTGCATTGTGTAATATGTATGAAAAAAAAAATAAATAACTACCAGATTTCTATTGTTCTAATTATTACGAAATTTGGAATGGTTCGACAAATCTTTCTAAAAGGCCCAAATATAAAATTTCACGAAAATTCATCGACGGACAAAGAAATAATAAATGTCGGATTTCTATTGGGTCCCATTTTAATAAAATTTGTAATGGCTGGACAAATATAAAGCCTTTTAAAAGGCACAAATATAAAATATTTCATGATATTTTATATTTGACTATCAGACAGTATATAATGTCTGAAAATGCGTGTGTTCTGTGGTTGATTTGCTGTTCGCTAGACAAAAAACCCAAGTTTCCATGAGAAAAAAACTATGCTATCCTCACCTGAGACACTCACTTCGCCACATTGTGAAAAAATCCAATGAAAATTCCTTGCGCCATTGAAGGGGATTCTAACTCAGATCTCAAATATCCGACACCCTTATCCAGACACCCTTATCAGAATCCAGAAAGCCCTCAACGAAAGGACACAGCTTGATGTTATTTGCTTTGATATAAAAGCGGCCTATGACAAAATAGGCATAGCAGCTCTAAACATCATTCTCCAGTATTACTTCAACATCACAGGAAATACTCTCAGAATCATTAAATTAATCCTGGAGCATAGACATCTCATCATCTCACATCGCACCTTTCGAACAACATACATTACTAATAGCGGTGTCCCACAAGGGGGAGTCCTGTCATCAACCCTATTTGCTGCAACGCTAGAGCTTTTCCTGGCATCCCAAACTGACTTCCAATCATACGCTGATGACTTGAAACTCGACGTCATATCTTCTTACCAAAATCAGGTTCTAAGCACTACCTTGCAGGCAAATAAAAAGATCCATGAACTTGAACAATATCTGACCTCAATCCAATTACAGATTAATCAAGCAAAGACAGCTCAAATGTCTTTGACCTGGAAGAAGTCCCGCAATGATATCGATGCTACCATCAATGGATCACCCGTTCAAAAGTTTGAACGGGTGATGTGCACAAAAGCACACAAGGATTTCGGGTTAATATGGGATGAGAGGCTGGCATTCCTCGCTCACCTACTGAATACAAAAACCAAAATGTATTCTGCTATGTGGGCGATCCACCAGCTTCTACTTCTACTTCTCTCTCTCTCTCAGGGTAATTCAGAATTTTTTTTTTTTTTTACCTGGTGCAGCATAAGCCTCAGGCTTCCTTGCACCATATGGCTAAGAATAATAATAAAAAAAAAGTCGCCCCATGGAAACGACAGATTGTAGCAGCTGACCTTCTTGCACTGGGTAGACTAATCACAGAACGACTTGACGCCCCTGATATCAATAACTGATAAAAACTCCCCGAATTGCAAGAAAAAATCAAGCGAACCCAAAGCTCCCACTCAAATCAGTTTCAACGACCTCAAAGACTTCAAACACATGTTCCCAGGAAACACGGTAGATTTAGATCAACAATCTAGCCATCGATCTGGATAAATTCTGTCAACAGCATATACACTAAAAGGACAGAATTCATGGGTTACCTTGGTTCCCAGGCAACGCAACGCTGGCATCCCTCTCGTTAGTGGATGAACGCACCGTTTGGCAAGTAGGCGGAGAAAGGTGGTGGATGAATGTGAGCGGCGACGTTTGTCTCGCATTAGTGACAGTGCACAAATCATCGCCGACTTCAACGAGGGATGTGCCAGAAACGTCTCCACCAAGACCATCAGGCGATCATTAGCCACAATAAGTTATGGGAGCCGCCGATCCACCAGAGTCGCATTGCTAAAACCACAACACTGGACTCTAAGCCCCAATTGGGCGAAAGAACATCGAACCTGGGATGATTTGCGACGGGTCTTCTGGTCCGATGAGTCCCGTTTCCAGTTATTTAGAGCAGACGGGAGGGTGAGTTAAAATTTCACTGTCAAGTATATGGATGCAACCAGGTTTCAGTGAGGCCGACTATGGCAAAGGTTTGTTGCAGAAGGAAGAGACGAAAAGCAGTGATATTTTTTACAACACTTCTACGGTTCACATAAAAGAGTAATAAGGTTGCTATAACGATCTTGATATACATCGAGAAGATAATTGCTAAATAGGACGAGTAGGTCTGGCAAGATGGGCAGTAGTGTCTGAAGACGACCTGTAAGGTTTAATAAGATTGAATTATGAATTGCATACATCGATGAAAACCACTAATGGTTTTTATTAAGTAGCGTTAATTTGAATATTAATTTAATTAATATAAAGTAACTAAAAAAATACATAAAAATTTATAAATTACTCACCGATTGGCGAATGTGAGAGCTTTTCTTATGTTATGTGTTAGTGGATATCCATTACAACTGAAGCTCATAGATCTCCATAGCATGGCAGCGTTGAAAGAACGGGACCAATGCTGGCAGACAAATGAACAGTTTAAACGGTCTCGGTAATTTAGATAAGAATATATTGAGACCAAGGCTGTTGAAGGCAGCGAACCCCATTTTCCTTGGGGGTCTGCAGTGTCCTCTTGCGAGTGGCTTGCCATAGTCCTACTTTATATCTGAAAGCCTACCCTGAATGTTAAAACTGTTATGGGCACTTCTGTTCTGTTTTGTTATTAAATTTAGACAATTGAGAGTCGTAATATTGTCACGCATTGTGATGATTATTCAACAATGTTTCACTTTGTTGTTGTTTATTTTTCTAAACCTGCAAGTTGGAGCCCGTTGCTGAACACCAAGATGGCTAATGCCAAAAGCACAGTATCCTTATTTTGTCTAATTCATTTCGTTTATTTTATTTAAAGCAGTTTGTTTATTTCATTTAAATTAGTTTGTTTATTTTATTTAAATAAGCTCGTTTAAATCACTTCACCCATGAAACTGTCTACATTGCGAGTGTGTTTATTTTTTTTAATAGAAGACACAAAAAGCTTTACATTCCTTAAATAACTCAGTTGTACAACAGGTTTAAATAAAAATACATAATATAAAGCAACGTACAAGTTAGTGCAAACGTATCATATTATGGTACGTTAGTCATAATATAAAACAGTAAATATAAATATTAAACATGCATAAACAGATGATAACATTAATTATAATTAAAAAGAAGAATATAGATGTTTACTTACAAGTATATTTCTTGTGCCCAATGTCAATATGATCAGTGCCCGGAAAGGAAACAGTACAAACACTCGATGCTCTGTCTCAGACTTTTCTTTGTAAACCTGGTCAAATCGATGTCGCGGGTAAGGAATATTCCAATAGTTTTGGAAGAGAACATGCGATTACAGTTCTTTATCCTGTTCCTGGTGTTAAAAGCAGTTCGACTATGACGAAGGGGTCTGCTGATGGTTGGGTGGCAGGGGACAGTCGTCGTAGCGAGGATTGGAATTTCTATCCTTTCAGTGAATAACTTTGACAGGCTGGACAGGTTCTTTGGATTATAGTTAGTTAGTTTCCAAGGGATCCAACACAAAGTGGCGTGAATATTACGTCTAAAGATAGTAAACGATTCCCCAGGAAGTGGTTCAACCACCTTAGGATTCAGTATTCCACAGATAGCAATCTCTTGAAGTTAATTAATTTATTTATTTCGTATGATGTGATCAATACACGAAGGAACCAGTTTTTTCGTGCTTCCTTCGTGTATCGTGGCCGGGATATCCAACCAATCCGGTTGGTTCGGCACCATCGTGATATCCAGCCCGAGGCGGGAATCGAACCCGCGACCTTTGGGTTGCCAGGCAGGCACTTTACCTACCCGGCTAGCCTGGTCGGTTTGAAGTTAATGGTGGAAGCAGAGGCTCATGTAGGGCGACTGGGCATACCCATCTCACTAAATAGTGCGTTAAGAGGATGGATCAGTCTGTCTGTGCGGTAACACAGTAGCATTTGCAGGCTCAATACACATGGGTAAATAAAATAACTTTCCGGGTGACCCTAATAAATAGGTTTTTTTTTCTGTCCCAGTTAGCTCTTGTCTAACATACCACAATGCCACAAAAGTTTCTTGTTTTGCATCTGCAAGGTGATGGATAAAACTGCGTTTGGTCTCCCATACCATGCCTGATTTCTTTTGTTGTTGAACTCTTTGGATGGGATGCCCATTTAGGGTGACAGCAATGTCTGTCTTCAGTCTTTTTCATACTTAAAAACATTTGAGCAATGTTGTTTGGGATAAGAGAGAGAACAAAGTTCTCGAGATAGGAGGCTGTCTTCGAATTGGCCAAAGGCATCCTTACAAATCAATCGAACATTTAAATTATGAATATCTCAGGGTCGTCAGCATATGAAAGGAAATTCGCGTGGAATGATAGAGAGGGGCGATGGCAGCAGCGAAAAGAAAAGCAGAGAGAACTCTACCCCGAGGGACCCGTCTGTTCAGTGTGTAGAATAGAAATGTCTTGTCCTAAAGATATTGCATGATTATTAGCCTGATCAAATGATAATCATACAAAATCTTTAGTAGAGCTTTCACAGAGCTCAGTCAAAGGCGGATGCATTATTCCAAAAATTACATCCATTTGACGATCACTGTTCAATGAGCATTGTCTTGGGCCAAAGGTCTTAAGAAGATTGGTGTTGGTAGATGACCAAAGCAGTGGACGCTGACATACTTTCAAGGTGAGACAACTGATTGAGATGGGTCTGTAATCCTTCGGAGTCTTGAGACAGGCATCTTTAGGTACAGGTCTGGGGTCTTGTGGAGGAAAGTTTTCACATCGGCGGAATGTTCGAGGTTTGGGGGATGCTGTTATACGCTAGCAAGAATAGATCAATTATGTAGGGCAACATATCTTGAAAATAAATAAAGAGAAGACATCTGGACACACAGTAGCCTTGTCTAAGAGACTGTTTGATGGTCCGAGTGGGATCAGTTTTGGACAGAATAATGGAGAACAGTTGAAATCTATTTCACTGCTATTAGGAGTGGCTAATGATGCAAAAAGCAAGTTAAAGCAAGTTTGCAAAAAGCAAAGCATCAGTAAAAAAAAAAACAAACCTACCCACCTCCGTCTATCCCCTCCAAAAATTTGTCCAGTTCTTCCTTGAATTTTTTCGAACTATCCACTTCCAGAGCAACAGATGGAAGCTTGTCCAACAATCAAGCACCCGCTGGCTGAAGGCAAACTTTCACACATCTGTCTTGTAACCATCCTTATTCAATTTTTAAACATGTAGTAACCATCTTCGATTTTTGTAACTATCTTTCTTCAATTTATGCCCCCTGACATAGTATAGTGTATAGTGTTTTTAGGGTCTAACGGCACCAGGGATTTCCCCCATCTCCGCGTAATATACATTGTGGTGTGATACAGGACACTGTAGAGGCCAGAGGTTTAAAAGTGTATGGATATTGTGGTGTGTAATGTTTTGTACCGTTGTTCATCTGTTCTTTTTAGCCGTTGGGTCTCAAATGAGACCCAACGTTGCTCACACTATACCTCGTGGAGGCAGACCAGGTACACCAGTATTTTAGAAATTTACTATTTACTCTGGCAGGTCCTGCCACCTAATTTCCTGAGATTTCAGTGGCCAGGACCTTAAAAAAAAAAAAAAAAAAAAAAACTGCAGGGGGGGGGGGAAGAAACGCTAGAAATTGGGTCAGGCCGAAAGAGATATAAGTTATACGGGTTATAGTTCATTTTTTATTATTTTTTAAATTTTTGTGTGGAGCTTGTGTAGTTTTGGCAAGGGTCAAACGCTAGTCACAAGATAGCTAGAGAGGGAAGGGAGACTGAAGACTGGGGGGTGAAAGACAGAAATATGGGGCCAATAGTGAAGATAACCCCAAAAGTCGGTGGGGCAGGCCCATGCCTCACCAGGTGAAGATAGGGGATGGCAAGGGGGAGGGTACAGAATAACCATCCCCTGCCAAGGGAAGGGAAAGAAAGTGAACCGAGTGAGGGTACCCGGTTCAGATCGCCTAATGATGTTTCGGCAGCAAACTGCACAATCTCTTTGTCAGGTCTTCGTACGCTATTCCTGGGACATGTTGTCCCGTCCCTGTGAGTGGTCAAGTCCAGATAATGACTCCAGTTTAAGCCAGTGGTCAGATCCAGGTTAAGTTAATGATTAGTTTTTCAGATTGTAGCTGTTAGGTTTTTGTTTGGTTGACACATCTGATGATCTTTATTATGGATGATGAGTGGTTAGTTTGTGGGAAAATTCCTGCTAAGGTTGTGGGTATGTTCTTCTTCTAGTAAAAAGATCCTGCGCAGACTGCGTTAAGGCTTTATAGTTGTCCTCGCTCTCCAGGAGATATTGTTCTTGGTTTATTGGTGAGAAACGTATTCTAGTTATTAAGAGGCAGCGGAGGTCTTCGTATAATTGGCAGTGGTGCATGAGGTGCTCCCACGTCTCTGGCAGTCCACAGTGGCAGAGAGGGGTGTCACTCAATCCGAAACTGGAGAGTTTTGCTCTTATTGCGCCATGTCCGTTGAGCAGGTAAAATGTCAGCAGTCCCGGTGAAAACCAGTTTGGGCTTTTGGGAAACGCTAGTTGATTATCCGGTATGAATCTTCGGGTGACTTCCCCTTTTGTCGAAGTCGTCCAGCGGGTTTGCCAGGCCTGCTGTAGGTGGGTGAGAAGGCGTTTCTTCTCTAGTTTACGATCGTTCGCCGGATCAGTTGTGTAGTCTAGGCAGGTGTTTGATTTGCCTTTGGATAGTTGATAAAGCAACATACAGCGGACGATCTCCAGGTCCAGGGGGGAGAGCACCAAGAGGACCTGGAGGGCGTGGGTGCTTACAGTACAGCAGGCTCTCGAGATTGTTAGTAGGACTGAACGTTGAATGGTCTCTAACTTCCTTTTTTGTATACTGCTGTTACCGCCTTGTGGAACCAGACTCCTGATGCGTATGTTATTGCTGGTAAGAGGACTGCCTTATAGAAGAGAGCTAGGGTCCTCTTCTTAAGTCCCCAGTCGCGACGAGTGACTCTAGCTATTAGTGCGGAGTATTTTTTGATTTTGCTTCGGAGGTAAGTAAGATGGGGTGTGAATGATAGATTTTTATCCAGCAGAATACCAAGTTATTTAAGTTCTGTGGAAAGCTTAATTGTTGTTTCCTGAATCTTTATCTGGGGAGGCCTTCTGATATTGAGAGAACCTTTATGTAGGATGGAGCAGGTTTTTGTTGGGGATATCTTTAAGCAGTTTTGGGTGGCCCAGTCTTGTAGGATATTTATAGCACGGTTTGCAGAGATCTCTAGTTGAGTTCTTGAGTCTGCCGCCAGCATCAGGATCAGGTCATCCGCATAGGCTTGCGATCTCACATTACCAAGGTCGAGGTTTAGAAAGCTGTCGAGCACCACGTTCCAGAGAAGTGGGCCAAGTACTGAGCCTTGTGAGCATCCTCTATAGACTGGTCGTGTGACTGAACAGTACGGAGCACTGACGGTTACTGTTCTGTTTGCAAGATAGGTTTTTATACAATTGTACAAACTAGCTGGTAGTTTTGCTTTCCGGAGTCTGCCAAGGACGCTTGGCCACCAGAGGGAGTCAAACGCCCCGGCAAAATCCACTGAAATGACAAGGAAGTATTTATGGCTGGTAGTGGTAGCTGCTTTGACGATATTCTCTAAGGCGTCCACGGGGAGCATCCCCTTCTAAAGTCGTATTGGTTGTCAGAGTGAAGGCCAGCCTTGGAGTAATGAATTTCTATTCTATTGCTTAGATGTTCTAGGAGTTTGCTTAGTATGGATAGAAGAGCGATGGGCCGGTATGACACCGGAAGGTCTTGTGGTTTTGTCGGATTCTTGAGAATAAGCCTTAATTTTGCAGATCTCCATACTACTGGGAAATGGCCTGCTTCAAGGCAATGGTTGAAGAGGTTTAGGATCTCATTTGGGATGGTTTCAACAGCCTTCTTTACGATCTCGGGCTCCAGCATATCTTCTCCTGGAGATTTCTTGTTTTTTATTCTTGCTGCAGCGGAGTCCAGTTCTTCCTTGGTGAAGCTGTCTTCCACTTGGGCCGTGGTGTATGTGCTGTTTTCCTCACATAGTAGTATTTGCTCTGGGGTACTTTGTGGCATGTGTTGATGGAACATGGCGTCAAGGATGTTATTTATAGATTCGGACCATGTCTTTGTATACGTGCCTTGTGGCGTCTTGGTGGCTGGGATGACTTCTCCCCTGGGGAGTTTGTTTGTGAATACTCTGTAGACCACTCCCCATGGAGCAGAATTTCCAACTGTGGAGACTAGGTGCTCTCAGGAGCGCTTCTTCCTTTGTTTAATCAGGGCTGTGTATTCGTTTTTTGCCGTTCGGTACTGCTGCTTGAGATACTCTACTTCCGCTTCCGGCCATGTCCGTCTTGCGCGTTGAAAATTTTTCGTCGGGTGTAACCTCCCGTCGCAGTTGTTGGAGCTCTGAGCACCACCAAGGTGCGGCTCCAAGAGAAGGTTTCTTCCGTTTAATAGAGTTAATTGAGCTTTCAGTGACTAGGCTTACAATTGCCTTTTGGTGCTGGTCTGGGTTCAGTCCAACTGTGCTGAGAGAGTTGGCGGCCATGATCAGTGAATCCTTAAATTCCTGCCAGTTTGCCTTGTCGATTGCAAATCTATGTAGAGTTTGCCTCATAATTGGTTGTCGGCTTACTGATCGGTGCAGTTGGAAAGTTATTACACGGTGGTCCGAAGTGGTCCAGCTTTCTCTAAGTGTCCAGGATGAAAGGTGTTGTGCAACGGATCTTGTGGCCAGGGTGATATCAATTGTGGCTTCCCACATTGTACTAGAGATGGTCGGTAGGTTATTCGGTTGGTTGAGAATTGAGAAAGAACTGTTTGAGAGATATTCTTCCAGTCTTTGTCCATTGTTTGTGCCTCGTCTATCTTGAGTTTCACTGAACGACGCTGGCGACCTGCAATTTACGTCGGCGGCAACGATGATTTCTGCAGTTGGGAATTCCAGAGCGATGCTTTGTAAGTATCTAATAATCAGGAGAATATCCTCCCCCGGCCGAGAGTAGAGAGAAACTGAGTAAAATTCCCCCAAAGGGGTGATGATATGGGCGCAGGCTGCCCAGGGAAGGCAGTAATGTGGTATTTTGGTAACAGTGAGATCAGAGTTTCTGACCAGAATAGCCGTCCATGGGGTCTCCCCGTCCACTTGAACGATCTTATAAGTCAACGGATACCCTCTGACTGCCTTACTATGCGAATATGGCTCTTGAAGAAAGAGGATATCGAGGTTCTCCTCATCTGCCTTTTTCCTCAACTGCGCTGCAACTGCTTTAGTTCGCTGGGCATTATTATTTTGTGCAAATTTTACAGTGGTAGTATTAAATGGTTTAAGGTACGTCCCCATAATCGAGCCTTAGTTGGCATGTGCTCTTAGCTTTTGCGTAGACAGGGCATTTATTGTCCCGGATGGAATGATCTGCCTGCATTTTCATTGATTTGCAGTTTGCGCAAGTGGGTGGGTCTTCTTTTTTAGTGCACGAGTTAAAGTCGTGGCCTCTCTCAGCACAGTGTCCACATGTGGGTTGAGCTTGGGTACACGTGTGTGTCGTGTGTCCAAAACGACAACACTTTTAGCATTTGGAGACAGCCACATGCTCCTTGAAGCGGTGACTGCCCCAATTTATGAACACTCTATTTTGTTGACTTATTGTTCTCCAGGCAGCGGGGGAAAGCTCCACTACCCAGCTGGTAGAATTTCCCACTCTGGAATTTTTTTGGAATTTCGGGAAAACGAGGTCATTTGGTTCAACATCTGGGTGGTCCTGCTGGAGGTTTCTTCTGTATAGTTCATCCTGGAGCGTTGCTGGGGTTAGGTCCTTTTCGGTATCATAAATTATTATGCTGGTCCCCTTTCTTTTCGGGGGTGCAGCCTGTAGGCCAAGTGTTTGTATTTTGGGGTTACTAATGATTTTGTTAGCTTCTTCTTTCGTCTCAGTTTCAATGATGACGCCAATATTACGTTTCTTACGCACAGATTTAATTTTTGCCATTTTCAGGTCTTCTGCTAAATTTGCGACCACTATATTTTTACTTCCTCACTTGTGTGATGATCTTCTGTGGAAGTAAATCTAACAATTACCAGATGTGGTTTTTGTAGGAGAGTTTTCCTTTTGGTTGAGTTTCCTGATTCAGTTGTTTGTTCAGCATTTCTGGGAATCCTCAGCGCGTCTGCATAGGTAGGGGCGCGCTGTTGCATTTGACTATCCCTACAGTCAAGATATACCTCGAGTTTAGCCACTGCTTTCTCGCGTTCGAGGTGCGTTGTAAGTAAAATGGTTTCCAACTTCGTCCATAGGGAAACTATGTCTGCGCGCAGAGCTGTACTGACTCTGCTGTTGGTTGTCTTCATTAAAGTTTCTAGTGCAGTTCTCAGGTAGAGAACCTGCTCTAAAACGGGACCCTCAGGCAGAGTGGGATCCAGTGGTGTCCCTTCATCATCATTTTCTCCTTGCTGGGAAGATCGGTCTTGTAGTTCCTTTCGTTCACTTTGGGATCTGGTTTCCATTTCTGATTTCGGAAATGATTTTTTATTACGCTTCTTGGAGGCTGGAGTCGGCCTGGAGGCCTCAGTATCACCCCGTAGGCCTACAGTTTGGATAGTTTCAGGAGTAAAGTCCTGGCGTTCATCAATGATATTATAGTCTGCAGTGGACATTATTTTCGAAAAACGGAAAACAGGGGTTTCCAGATAATCGAGTCGCCGTTAGTATTCACCTAAAAAGTAGCAAAATGACGGTTGAAACAAGTCTCTATGATAAACAGGAACCGGGCATTGGGCTGTAGCCTTCTGGTCACGTGGGATAAAATAGGAAAAGCTCAAGCGGAAAAACCTCTAAATGAACAGAACAAGTTTTTTATTATTATTATTATTAGAAGTTTTTGGGGACGATAAATACGATGACAGTCTTCATTTTCTTGCAGGATAAGCCCGGGGGAAGTTTCACATCTGCCACAAAAAGTTTGTAGACGTGTGGGGAACACACAGAAAACATGGTAAAGTTAGTTTAAATCAGGCGAAAAGTTTCAGAGACGTTGTGCCTGTGGGCATAAGAGTAGAAAAGTACAATTAGGGTGGAAGAGGTTCTCTTGATATTTTAAGGAGTCCTTATGTGCTGTAATGTAATAACTAGATCGTATGTATAGCTTAGCTTAATTTTCAGCACCCACCTCATAGTAATCCGCTTAGCTGGTGGAGAGTTTTACCACATACATAGTGGTTATAGGATTCTAATACTTTACAGGGATTATGGGTTTAAAATTAAGTTATGGTTTCCACGTGCACTGAAATGCATTTCGGGAACCCAACCCGTATATAACGCAAGCGCGCTCTCTTCCCCCCCTCCACTATAGCTAACTGAAGACGAGGAAACTCGAAAGTCGCTCGTGCGCGATTATTAGCTTACATTCTCTTTTTTCTCTTAATTTAATTTAATTTAATTAGGCAACCATGGAAGGTGCACTTTCCTTTCTTAAAAATTTTTCTACAGCCCATAACTTAATTTTAAACCCATAATCCCTGTAAAGTATTAGAATCCTATAACCACTATGTATGTGGTAAAACCCTCCACCAGCTAAGCGGATCACTATGAGGTGAGTGCTGAAAATTAAGCTAAGCTATACATACGATCTAGGTGGAAGAGGTATAATCCCAAACCTTGTCGCCACGTGACGTTATTCTTGACCTTGTTAAGCGAGAAACACTAAGCAACCTAAGCAGACAAATGCTGACACACAGCGGGTGGTCCCCTCCCCAGTCACAATTTGCTAGAAATTAGCGTGGCAGCTCCGAAAAGACCGAAAACTGCCCTCTTCAGTTTCCTGCCAATGGCGGCATGGCGACCTAACCATTGACAAAGACGTTGAGTAATTAACGTTAAGATCTAGCAGAAAGATCCCAGAAAACACCAAAAATGTCTCACCAACGGAATGCGCTTCTAAACTTGTCTATGGAGAACATAATTCCAGAAGTATGAGGCACTTTAAGCACTTAAATTAAACAAAATATCAGGAGCTCGAATTATTGCGTCTGCATGCCGAGACGTTAATGGACACCCTGACATATGTGATCTCAGAACGAAGAAGGAATTCTATCATCATTGAATTTACTCAGTCCATTCAAGGACTTAAACACATCAATCAGATCTCGCAGTTGTCTATCTTCAGCAGATCTACATCCTTCCTAAAATGAGGCTTCCAGACCTATAGGCAGTACTCAAGATGCGTCTTAACTCTGACCATTACAATGGGATAATCATCTCCTTGTCCCTTCTAGTAGAGTTCCTGTATATCAGAGAAAACCACATGAGCTATCTCCAAGAAGTCTGCTTGTACTGCTCAGAGAGCTTCCTATTTGATTGCAATATAATCCCCAGATCTTTTTCATTTTCCATTGCCCTTACTACAGCACAATACGGTTGGTACGCTAATCTGGAATTACTGCTACCCATATGCAGTGCCTTATATTGAACAATGTTAAACTTCAACTGCTATTTCTCAGTCAATTGGCCTAATTTATTTTTATCTTGTTGCAGTGGCTTACTTTAATTACTGTCATTAACCACCCTATCAACCTTTGTATTATCTACAAACTTAGACATTGAGCCTGTTATACCTTCATCAATATCATTAATAAATATTGAAAACAAAAATAGGTCCGGCATTGAACTCTGTGAGATTCCACTAACATTAGTCCACGAAGGGAAGTGCCCACTGGTAGCCAAGCTCTATTTTCTCCCACTCGACCATCCCTTTATTCAGAGCAGTAACTTGCCCTTGATACCATACTGCTCCAATTTCTACAGCAGTCTTTAATGTGTAACAGTATCAAAAATTATTACTGGTATCAAGTTCCATTGTTACTGCATCATATCCAATTAGGTTGGTAAGACAAGACCGCCCCTTAACAAATCCATGCTGTGAATGCAATATAATTGCATTCCTGTTTAAATGGTACATTACTTTTTTAGCAAGTGACTCCGTTATTTTCCTTGAAACATACGCTAAAGTAACCGCTCTGTAATTACTCATGTCACTTTTTGATCCCTCCCTTTGTGAATGGGGAATACATTTCCACATTTCCAGTTAATAGGCCACCTCGCAATCGAAGGATGCTTTCATAATTATCGCTAAGAATTTCTGCCTCTCTTAATACAATTGGACAGATCCTATCCACTCCACGAGCCTGTTTTATGTTTAAACAATTTCTCTTCTACTTTCTGCTCAGTTATCACAAAATCATTTTGCTTCCCTTAAGAGTGTGATAAAGTTCCGGAATCCTCTTCAGTAAAGAAGTCGTCATGTATGAATGTAGATGCAAAATACCTATTCAGATGGTCAGCAATCTGAGCAGGGACATCAACAGTTAAACTACGACATCAAGTAGCCCAATGAGATTCAACCCGTTTATTTTACTGTTAATATAAGCACATTTACAGTAGATGTTTTTGCTTCTGTCCTTTATATTCTTTGCCAGTGGTTTCTCCTAATCTGCATTAGCAGATTAAGAGAAACCACTGGCAAAGAATCCAGTGCTAATACAGACCTACACTAGCACTGGATTTCTCTGCTAATGCAGATTAGGATTTCTCTAACCTCTCTTGCAACTTGATTAGAGACTTGGTCGTATCTATCATCCGCTTCTACACCTGATAATTTATATACATCTCACGCATTTTTCTGCTTTGTCATATATCTCATCAGTTCATCAGACATTCGTTTACCTCAAAGCCTTGAACAGTATTTCTTAGTTGGTAGGAAAAGCCTAGTAGCGTCTATGATTATTTCCCTGAATACTCCCATTTATTATTTGCTGACTAGTAACAGCATCAATCAGTTTTCGGGCGCACAATTTAAAATTCTGTCTGAGACCTTTATCCTTGACATTTGTTATGTCTTTAAGTAAATTCCACATCAATAATGTGATCACTGCCGCTCAGTGGGTAATTTACCACCAGATTCTTAATTCTTATAGACTTTTTCCATTTCGTAGCTGAGTTAGTTATCTCAGGCGAGAGTTGAACGTTTTCATCTCCTGGAAACTGGGGATTTTTTTTCGTCCATTAAACAAATTGGCAGAATATAGGCTATTTACAGACACAGTATATTGATGCCTCATGGCCTTTGGTGATTAAGAGGCATTATGCCATGAGGCATCAGGAACATCAGCAACTAAGGCCATATACAGTCTGTAAATTTGCGTGTGTTCTGAGGTCGAGTTTCTGTTTGCTGGACGAAAAACCCGAGTTTACAGAAGAAAAACCCATGATACCCTCGCCTGAGACCAACTAACTCAGCCACGTTGTGAAAAAAGGCCCATAAAAATTCCTCCCGTCATCGACGAGACTCGAGCTCAGGTCTTTTTCGTCCGATGTGGGGAGGACAGCGATCCTACCAACTATGCTACTCACGAGGGAAAGAAATTTGTATCTAGATGAGCAACCCCATACGATTATTACAATGCTCCATCTATGTAATCTTCCTGAGACATTAACAGTATTCGTATAATCTCTGTCACCTGTTACAACTTTCTTGTGGAGCGGTGAGAAAGAGATAGAACGGAAAACTACCTTTTGACCAAAGTTTTAGAATGTGACATTAGACGTTTCAATTCTTGAATAATACTATATTTTTCTTATTACATACATTTTTTTTTTTTTTTCAATTGAAACAAATTTTGACTACGTGCAACCGGTGAATTGTCACAATAAACATGACAGTGATTTTTCGCTTGATGCTTCAATTATGCAAATCACTGACCTGGTCGACTCTGTGTACTTCAAAAGCAATCCACCTTATATGTTAAGAAATTTCTGACATTCGCTGAAAGCTGTTTTGTTGTCGCGTCTACGTTTTCACTTTGGATGTTAATCTGTCGAATGTTGAACTGTTGTTAGAATTATATCAGCCACACAGATGAAGCATTAAATCACCTCCTAAAAAGAAAACTTCAGTTGGAATGCATTTTAATCCTCGATGTTTGATGCAGAGATGTTATCCATCCACAATTTCTCCTTGGAAAAAATCACGCAATCTGTTTTCCTACTTCCATTTTGTGTTTGAAATCTACTGCTTCAGTCCTCTTTTGTAGCCATTCCATCAAGAACGGTGGTTGCAATCGCTGTCCTTCCATGCGGAACGTTTATGTGCATTTGTCTACCGTGGCGAAGTTAGTCGGTTTCGACCATCGATTTCACAGTTTCTTGTTTGGAATAAACTCGTGGAAGTTTCTGACGTCTGGAGATATAAAAATTGAATGAACTTTGTTCACGTTTACTGAAAAATGACAAATGTTGTGCTACACACCGCATCGATAATGTTATTATTGTTATCGTTGTCTGATTTTCTGCCAAGGAAACTAAACTCATGAGGCTTCTGTGTATTTTATGTTGGTTTCCCTGTTTTGATGGATGAAAAACCCGTGTTTTTAAGAGAAAAAAATAGTACGACCCTTACTCGAGAACGACTAACTCAGCCACGTTGTAAAAATACCAATAAAATCTGCAGATACTGACATCATCACGCTATCTGCAGTAGCTACGCTGAAAACAAAAAACTGTATCGATTCGCTCACTTGAAAGGCATTGACCATGAAAAATTAAAAATTTTCAAAGGCGTTTGATTCTTTTGATCATAATAAACTAATTAATAAATTTAATCAATATGGGATTATGGATTATCCTCTCAATTAATTTAAATTTTTTGTCTCAGAAATTCACAGCTTATTATCCTAGAATTTCTTACCAGAATCGGAGGGTTCCATTCAGGGACCAATATTGAGTGCCCTGTTATTTGTCCCTTTATCAACGACACTGATGAAAACTGGTGGGTGTACACATACACGTTTTGTTGATGAAGCTGTACGAAATTATTAAGGTTAAATATTTACGAATAACGCAACTGCAATAAACTTACAAATAAGTATTTATTTCACTAGGTGCAGGGACTAACTTTCGTAACTTAACCGAGTAAAAGAAAGATCAAAATCCTTTTAACAAACATATTAAAAACATCGAGAACAATAATGAAGACTTAGAGAATATACGATTTCTGTTAATTAAGTTACATATGCATCTGTAGACCGATTTTTTACTATTCGAGTGTGTAGTTCCTTACAAGCATAAATTAATTGATTAAAAATATTGAATACGTTGAATAAATATAGCTCAGAGCACTTGCAGCACGCACTTACACTTCTCCATCCAGCGAAACAACTTTTCCATCCACGTGGAATTAAGAAACCAATGCTGCAAGACTTCCCTGTCTCCTTTTGAACATAAAAAAACCATGGTACATGATTCCTGCACACCAAGTCGTGTACACAGTATGTTGCCACTACCTTATAAACAACCCTCGTGTTTTTTACTTCCATATATAAAAGCAACATTATCTGTATTAACAAAACTCAAGTAAAGAGAAACAGAATAATGGTATTATTCTACTCAATAAATATGCAAAATGTCAAGAGATGGAAATATTATAAATTCGGCTACATTTTTTTGTTTTATATATTTTTAATACTCGTTATTTACATAAATTCATCGCCACATACAATCAAAGAAGAAAATGGAATGTTTTATTGCTATATTAACGTCTAGAACTATCCGTACACATATTTATTGTACCATATGAAACTCCCAAGAGATAAGGATAGGCCCAGACCATATATAAAGGAGTGGAGAACATTCCAAATATAAATAATAATCAGAGTGTGAGCATCCTCCAAGCAAGTAGCGGGTCAATATTAAATAAAATTATAGAATTATATGGCCCAGTATTTATTCAAGCAGAACATCACAAAAACACTTCGTTACACCTCACAACACACCACAGGAGATTGTCCTTCCACAAAAGGAATGGTTTCCGCTTTATCTGGCTTGAACTTGGTGCTGTTTCTTCTCTCTGACTTTTTTTGGATCTTCTTAAGACTCGCTTCATAGGTAGGAGCGGATGGCATGAGATTAGCTTTCGTTTGGTACTCCATGAGTACCCTGTAGTGAGGTCGATGGTATACTAGAGACGTCTGCAGGTACGGGTGGACTTCTGAAAGCACAACGCATCTGTCTTGTGGTGGTTTCAAACGGCGACAGAGGCAATATTGAAACATCATACTCCAAACGACGACTGCTACCAGAAAGATGAGAAATGCTACGGGAATTGCCAAGAGCAGGATATCAATGTCGTAACATGTCGGAACATGTCATAATCCCACGTTACTGTTACCTTTGCATCTATTTGCATTTATTCGTAATTACTTGCATTTCTTCTGTCTGTGAGTGTCTTAATACAAAGGTTCGAATATTTTTGGCCAGTGCGTGTATGTGGATGGGCTTCGTGACATGTAACACACGAATACTTCTTCGATGATTGCACTTAAAAATGAATTATTGTTTAATACTCAAACCTTAGCGAGAAGTTGAATCTTTTTGTAATACGATTTAGCCGTTTTATATATTATTGATTTTAAAATGGATATTGAAGCAAATTATTGCTTTGTCCATGAATGTACTGGATTTAGGAAAATGCAAGGAAATTACCCCACTACTGCCTCAACGTTTGTAGGATTTAATATTAATTTATTATGACTTATATCTGGTACATTATCGCAAGGTATATTATTGCATCATTATAATCAGTTTTATGTTTAATATTAATTGATTTATTGCCAAAATTAATTCATTATTAAAATTAATTTGGTTTCAACATATTTGACTACGTTATGAACACAAAAAAAACAACGAAATTTAACTAATATTTGAATTTAAACAAAATTTGTCTTCACACGACAGGCAAATCGAATCTAAATGTGACGTCCTTATTTTCTTTGAAGCGTTTCTGGATTTCACGCAATGCATTAAAGATTTTTTGATATTTCTTTAGGCTCACTAAGTGCTTATGCACTACAAGTTCCTTGTATGCTGCAAAATAGAAAAAAAAAAAAAATAAATAAATAATTACGAAGATTTTTATTTGCCTGTTTTAAATATTTTTTTCCAATATTTATGCCGACTAACCCATAAACATACATGAAATGTGGAAATAAAATACCCATCTCATTAAAAGTATATGAGCTTCAGAGATGAGCATTACACCAAGTTCAAGATTTACCTCAAGATTCATCTCGGTAATGTAAAGGAACAAAACCTTAATATTTACACTTAAATTTAAATACAGAGAATTTCAGAAATACGGAAGTTTTTGAGCATTTCTCAGAGCGTAGTTTCTGGCCGGACTTATAAAAATCACCGCAGGGGTCAAATTTATGGATTATTATATTCTATCTTAGAATCTTTTCATTAATCTAGTATATTTTCTTAAAAACTGCATGAAACCAACCCTCAACCGAACTCAAGTGTGAATGGGTGAAACGTATTAGACCACCTGTAAAGGTACCATTCATATAACAGTGAGATCGACAGAGATCACAGCAAGTTTTCCTTCGTGATATTGTGGAAAAACAAGGAATAAAAATCAGTCGCGTTTTGACGTTAAAAACGTTTTTACAGGCGTTGTTCCAAAAAAATTATAACGAAAAAACGTCATGCGAAAAGCGTTACGGAAGTAACGTCATCTTCAACTTCCGCCAGAAGGGAATTATTGTAACTTGTATTGTTGCAATCATACTTGTAATGATGGCAACAATAATTTATCATCTACTCGACCAAATTTGCACGGAGCTTCATCTTAGCTCTATACTAGAGGAAAAACGTTCAAACCTCTGAAAATTGCAGTAGTTTTTGTAGAATAGTGGAAAATATGATCAAGGAAATTTTCTCACGTAATAAATGGGATAATGTGGACGTATAACATATCGTTGGAAAGCTAAGGAATTTAAAAAAATTAAACAATTAAACTCTAAGGCTGGAAAAGAGTTGTGCACATTTATGAAAACATTCTTCAACTTGGACATGTCATCAGATCTTTCGATAAATACTACACGTAATGGAACAACTATAGATGGTGTATTTAGTCGTGAACTCTTCAATGTAAATCCTACTTTAGTCATCACAGACCAATACTTTCAGTAACCGATATGTAATTATTATTAATAAAATAAAAACATTATTCATGAATTTTATTAATATCTGAAAATTAAAACGTTTTTAACTCCTGCCGATGACTGTTAAATGTAAACACGTTAAATATGCTAACAGCAAGACATATGATGTACTTGGTACAGAATTTTCCTTCTTGATTTTCAAGTAAATTCGAATTTATTAAAAACCTTGAAAGGTCTGCAGATGATTTTCTGTTTTTTATTAATAGTGTTAATAGTGAAAACGTCATACTTGTTGAGCGGTCATCGAAGTGTAATCATCGATGAAAATCAAACTATTATATTAGGCCAACCGAATATTTATATTCATATGCCATGCTGCGTGTGTTCTATAGTCGATTTGTCTGTTTTGCTGGACGAAAAACCCCAGGTTTTTTTTTTTTTTTTGGGGGGGGGGAACTTTGCCATCTACGCCTGAGACCGACTAACTCAGCCAAGGAGTGAAAAAAGCCTATTAAAGTTCCTTGCGTCATCGACGGGATTCTAACCTGGGCCTTTTCCACCCGGTGTAGGGCGGATGGTGATGATATCACTGTGCAATCTGCGCAGATTGGTCCCTATAATGATTAAAAATCGAATTAAAAATTGCGTCAAGTTGAAGGCCCATAGAACAATAAAAAGAAATAACAAAAATTTTCCGGACGTACTGCCAGGAGAAAATGGCCCTGACAGTTGTGTAAGGACAAATAACTAAGCGACAGGTTTATTTAGATCGAAAGAGTATCCATGTCAGTTCAAACTGTTGGTTGTGATAACTGTCGATGACAATAACATGCCTGGAATCGAAGAACGACGTCATCAATATTTTCTCATAACAGTTCCTTTGACTCTTGCCAACATGCCTTTATATGCTGTCTCTTACCTCTGTCAAGGTTGTTGTCATCGTCCAAGTACACTTTGTCCTTCAATAACTTTATATCCAAAAATTCGAATGGCTCTAATCAAATCTATTTTATGTGAAAACTAGAGACCAAGGATTTTCAATCAAGAAGACTTGGAATAACACGAAGGGTGAGGAATCAGATGATCACTAGGCCCCCACCTAGAGCCCCAATAATAGAGAGCCTCAAAAATTGAAATATACTTCCATATACTCAACATTTTGCAGCAATAAGTGGCCCAAAATCCCACAGCACTTCTGGATCTCAACTGATTTAAGCGCGTCGCTGTAAGCAGTTAATGATATTGTGCAGCAGTCACGATATACTTTATCAGAGTTTCGTTGAACCTCCTCAAAGGAGAAAACTTATGTAATGAATCTAGAAGTGAAACCGCACCACATGTGAGGAGTGTGGCGGAGTTTTGTCTACGGCACGTGAAATATTGACATAACCATTCAGTTAGAAGTGTGCCGCTGCAGTCTGTGAAATGTTTCAAGGCCAATTACTATGAACATACTTCCTTCCATACTTCCTCAGGACCATTTAGAGTCAGCTGTTCTAACCATAAGGTTTATATGGGCATCAGTGTTGCACGCTTCTTACGAACTGTGGGGAGAGTTGACTATCGAAGCAACGATTGTAGGCTATAGCAACTGCTCGTTCGTTGGAGAGCGAATGGTCATAGCAATACAATCTCTTTTACGACCTCTTAAAAAAGAAACTATTCACAAACTATCCATCTCCTCAAACTTCTATATTGTACTGTTCAACTCACTTTGTGACAGGGATTCATTTCTCAGTCTTTTCAATCGGAGGTATTCGCGAAGGTCATCCATGGAATTGTTAGTGTTTCCATAGCAGAATAAGCTCTGTTACACAAGTCTCATGCTGAATCTTCTATGTCCGTTTTGCTATCATCTGTTTTTGTAGCACTTAAATAGAGGCGTCATCGGAGTAAAATTTGCATTATTCTCTTATACAGTGTCACTAACACCCTAGTGATGCTTTTGTCTTACGGGCCTCATTAGTGTGCACACAGCACATCACTGAGATTAATGAGAAAAATATATTAAATATCTTCACCTATATCCCTTGTGCAAAATTGCCCGATCAGTAACCACAAAATCTACGGTGGTTCTTATAAGGCACAAATTTTGTTTAAATTGGTGTATCTTTTTAAGTACGAGAAGGGTTTGATAAGTTCGTGACCTGGGTATTAAAGGTTTATTGTTGAGGAGTCTGATAACATGTTACTTTTCAACATAGTCCCCTTTGGAGTCCATACACGTTTTCCACCGATGCTGCAATCCACTGGTGCCAACATGTTACTTTTCAACATAGTCCCCTTTGGAGTCCATACACTTTTTCCACCGATGCTGCAATCCACTGGTGCCAACTGCAAAGAAAGTTTTCGCTTGAGCCTCCAGGAATGCATTCATTGCAGCAATTGATATCACTGTCGGTAGAAAAATGAATGCTAAACAGCTATTATTTTTTTTTTTCAAATTAGAAAATACATGAAAGTTCCATGGTGCTACATCTGATGAATATGGGGTATAGTCCAAGATTTTAAAATTGCACTCATGAAGTGCAGCCATGGCAATGACTGACTTGTGAGCAGATGCATTGTCCTGGTGGAACAAGTCTCCTTTGCTGAGTTTTCCTCGGCGTTTGTCTTTGATATTTTCACGCAAACGCCTCACAAAGTCTGCGTAATACACCCCTGTGACTATCTGATATGTCCGAATGTAATTTACTAGCAACACAGAGAGGTGCACAGAGCATGTCCGCAGGGGTCGGTTCTGGGGCCACTCCTGTGGAACATGGTCCTCGATGAGTTCCTAGAAATGGACCTGGGACCTTTGGGAGCGCATGCGTTTGCAGATGACCCTACATTGACAGTGGAGGCAGACTCCAGGGCCCAACTGGAGGTGTTGGCAAACCGGGCACTACAGCAGCTACAACAATGGGCTTCCAAAAACCAATTAAGAATTTCACCAGAAAAAACCTCATCAATCCTCCTCAGAGGGAAACTATAATTGCGGCGGCCCCCGCAAATAAAAATGGAAATGTCACCATAAAATTCGCGAGCGAGCTAAAGTACTTAGGCGTAATCCTGGATAATAACTTGTCTTTCCAGCAGCACCTGAAATACATCCGGACAAAAATCAGGGGCTACTCTGGGATGGTAGCCAGGATCACAAAGAAAGACTGGGGTCTCAAAAAGAGAACCCTGTCAATATACTACAAAACAACTTTCCTACCAGCAATCACCTATGCAGCAGCGGTGTGGTTTCCCAAAGCAGCACTGGTTGTGAACAGAAGAACACTTGAAACGATCCAAAGGACCATATTACTCACAACAACGCGAGCTTGCAGCACAGTAAGCACACCAGCACTGCAGGTGCTTGCCGGAGTGCTCCCCATGGATCTGGAGGTTATCCAGGCAGGGTTGCTGTTCCTGCTGTCCAGGGGAGTGGCTGCCACCCACCAGGGCTACACGACTGATCCGGCGAACAGCCTAAAGAATGAAAAAGTCAGGTTACAGACCCACCTCCTAAACCTTTGGCAGAGACGGTGGACTGAGACCACCAAGGGAGAAGTGACAAAAAATTCCTACCGGACATCCGCAAGATATATCCAAAACAACCGGTGTGGTACTTCCCAGGGTACCACAAGACAATACTGTTAACAAGACATGGCCCCTACAATGAAAAGCTTTTCGGGCTGGGTCTCACCGACGATCCCAGCTGTACATGCGGAGAGAGCGAAAGCGGGAGCCACATAGCTTATGAATGTCCACAATATGAGGACCTCAGAGGGATTCTCATATCAAGAATCAGATACCTTCCGAAGGGATTGGAGTCCCACTTCCTGGACTCAGAGGAAGAATACAGGGCGCTCTCCCTCTTCGCGCAGGATCTATTCGCTAGGAGGAAAATGCTAATTGCAATCTACAGCAATCAACACAGAGACTGACAAGAAACGCTACCAGATGAAACAGAAAATCGAAATTCGCGGGATACCAGACTCGACCAAATGGAAAGCTGACAACTGGAAGAGACAACTGGAAGTGAGTGACATTGAAAACAGAGAAGAGACAAAAAGCAGCATAACTGCCAACAGACTGACGGCGACCTGAAGAGGGCACTCTAGTCCCCTTCACCTTTTATTCCCACATCCATCGACGACCTTCGCTCCCTCCCCTTCTCGCCACCCTACATCTTCTACTCTGGTGGGGTATGGGCATGCCTCACTGACAACTGGGGCTACCTACTCTATTGGTCCCATATTTCTATCTCTCACCCCCCAGTCTTCTGTCTCCTCCCCGCTTCTATCTTTATGCTAACGAAAGCCCCACACAACAAAAATTAACGTGCCAAAAATCCTTGAGCCCAAATTCGGCATAACAACCTTAGCGATCATACCCCCACGCCAACTCATATGTGTATGTATACATGTGTATGAAATTGTACATGTGTATATTTATGTGTGTGCATCGTTACTAACCTAATGGAATTTTTTTATTTATTTATTATTTTTTTTATTATTTTTTATTTATTTATTATTTTTTTTTATTATTTTTTATTTTTTATTTATTTATTATTATTTGTTTATAGGTCCTAGCCGCTGAAATCTCAGGAAAGAAAGCGGCAGGACCTGCCAGAGTAAAACTGAGTCTACTGGGTTCCTGGTCTGCCTCCACGGGGCGTAAGTGGGGCAACGTTGGGCCTCAGCAGGGGACTAGCGGCTAAATGACCAGATGAACAACGGTACACAACACTACACATGAACAAGTCCCTCACACTTTTAAATCTCTGGCATTTCCCAGTGAACTGGTTCACCCACAATGAAAGCAACTCGGAGATGGGGAAAACCCCTGGTGCCGTATGACAATAACACACTTTATTTTACACTTTACTAGCAACACTTCATCAGGGTCCCAAAAACCAATGCCATCACCTTGCCAGAAGAAGAAATCGAACTGGCTTTCTTTAGGGGGGGGGGAGAAGAGCTGTGTTTCCACCTTTTGAATTACTCCTTTGTCTCCGACAAAGGAGTAATCCAAAGTGATGGACCCACTGGTTACAAACTGCGAAGAAATTTGTTAATCTGCTTGAAAGCGAGGCAAATGTTCACTTGACTTGAGAACTCTTGTGCATTTTTGATCTGCTGTCAACACCTTTTTGGACTCATCGTGCTGACACCTTTTTCATAGCGAGAACCTCTGTTATTATGTGGTACGCACGTTCAGATGAGATTCCCAAGATGCTGGCAATGTAGGCAATGTACCAAACTGTCACTCGTCGATCACTCTTCACAGATCGTGCACATCGTCAACAACTCCTGGAGTGATGGACGTTACAGGTCTTCCAAAGCATGTATCATCTTCCAGGCTTTCTCACTTCGTTTAAATTCTGCTGCTCACTTCTTAACCGTGGAATAGGAAGGAGCATCCTCCCCAAAGATTTTGCCATATTCTCATTAATTGCATGTAGCAGTAGTTCCTCTTTTCATAAAAATTTGATGACTGCTTGGTGACTGATTTTGTCCATCTTTCCTCATCTACAAAACTTTGTTGAACTCAGTACCCTTAATTAAAAATAAGACGTTATTGAAACTGTATAAAACATGGTGATTTACTATTTGAAGAGTCATTCATTAAGTAGAGAAATTTTTAACACTACACCACTACTCTTTTATACTGGTGCCACGAACTTTTCAAACGCCCCTCGTATCACCATTTATTTATTACCATATAAATATAAAACTGTTAACCTGTGAAAGTCAAAAACATTTGGGGACCGCCAATTCAACATGTCTCAATTCTATAGGCTTTTAAAGAAGTTCAATTTAATTACAATCACCAGATATTTTAATGGATGTATGAAAAAAAGAAAGGTGATTACACGCACTAATTGGAATTGCTGCTTCTTATTGCATGACCATAAATAAGGGAAGGAATTAGCAAAATTATACTACTTTAAAAGTTTTTCACTGATACTTACTTGTACTATTATTTAGTCTGAACTTACACAAATCTTCTACGATCTTAAGTGTCACATAGCCTCCGAGTTCAAGATACTTTAGATGGGAAGAAACTTTTAGTAAGCGATGGAGAATGATTCGTGAAAAATGTGGATAACCATCGAGTATCAATATCAGAGACTCTACAAGAAAATATAGAAATGAAAATTCAAATTCATTACACCAAACCATACCTTCTATAACATAGTCAAAATTAACGAAATTCTGAAAATATTATTTAATAAATTCGTATAAACCTAATTTATGTAAAATGAGACTCACCAATGAGAAGATTATATGACAGACTAGTTTCAAGTGCAGATTAAAGAAACGGTTGAAACTAATTAAAACCATTGATTTTTTTCCCCAGAGTTTGGAGTATAATTTCCTTTATTTATTCTCAACAATCCACATCATTTCAGTACATTTCAGTACATAGTTTCTAAAAGAGCCTACGTCCGAGCAATGTCACTGAAGAGACCCTGTATTTTAATGCTGCAAATTGCAAGCCACTGAAGTTTATGCGTATTAATATCCCTTATGACGTGTGCTCGCGCACATGTGCACTATTACAAAATACAAAGTTTTATATTCGGAAATAACAACTCCAGATCTTCCACCTTACAATCGTTGACTAGAAGGAATTTACATCCTTAGGTTTAAGCAAATTGACGGAATCTACTATTACAAAAATCATATCTATATATATGATAATACACAGGCGGGGTGATGAAGTGTTGCCTCGTTGAGTATAAAAGACTGCACAGGCTGTTCGACTGCAATCATCTGAAGCCAAAGTGTGGTAAATGCGTGATCTATTAGACTTCGAAAAAGTTCTTATTGTGGGTGCACGTTAAGTAGGAGCCACGATTCAAGAAACGAAAGGCATGACTGGGACTGGTTTCTCAAAAGCATCCAACTCAAAGATTTGGATGTTTCCTAGGTCGAACATTTAGAAAGCCATGTGGAGAGACAAATTACGATACGCTTTGTTTTGCACTGATGATAGGCAGCGAGTGTGGCGAGAACTTCACGGCGCAATGAACCCTGCTTGCATTGTTAAGACAACCCGAACATCTGGAGGTGGTATCATGGTATGGGGAATGTTTTGTTGGCACGGACTGGGTCCGTTGATACACCAGTGGAAGGTCGACTGTCATCCAGAGAGTATATGAATTTTGTATCAGATCTCAGTCCTATTGAGAATGTGTGGGAGATGCTGTACAGAGTTATTTGGCAACTAAATCCTCTTTCTTCAACTTTGTTACAGCTACACGATATTTTGCTGGAGGTTACAATTAGACAAAAATACTAAAATACAGTATAGAATTCATGCCGCGCCGTACACTTGCTGTTATTCGAAACAAAGGCGGCCCGATTCGATACATTCAGTATCGAATCTCTCTCTCTCTCTCTCTCTAAATTAGTAAATTAAATTAGGGTTCATAAATTTAAGCATCATTGGTATTACTTTAATATGTGTTCTATGAGGTGGATAAAAACTGTTAGAAATGTACTTACCCAAATGACGAAAATGGTTCCGAAGATAAATCATGAATATGATTTGAGTAGTACCTGCTTGCATACCTTTCATAAAGACAACTCGATAATCAAGGCGACGTAGTGGAATGCAAGGGGAAAGCATCCGAGTTAAAATGAGATAATTAAGGTTAGTATCTGAAAATGAAAGAAATTACGGGTAAGGGGTTTCACCTTTCAAACGAAAAAAAACCGATTTATAATTTTGTATTTATCAACAGCAGTTACTGCTACTTCTGGGAACGTGTGCCTTTTTTGTGAGAAGTTCCTAATAATTAAATAAAAATAAAATTATACATAGGTCTCGTATTGTTTAACTTTTATACTAAACACGTTCACACAAGTTCAGTGCACTATTTGCTATTGCTCAGTAACTATCAAAGAGTAGAACAACTTACTCATTAGGTCGCCTAGACCAGGAATGATTACTAATGGTAAGCGAAGTGTTTCAAGTACTTCACTGCTCGAGAAAATTAACAGAACACGTAGAAAACGTGGTGTACTCGTGCAGATGGCACCGAATTCCTCGTTGTGTCCAGATTAAATAATGTCTAGAATCTGTTTGTAGGCTAAAACGGGACTCATCAGAGAACAGAAGTGTGCCTCATTTGTCAGCGTTCCATGTCACATGATCATGGCACAGTTCCTCCGAGCTGTGTAGTGGTTTCGGTTAATAGGATACAAACCACTGGCTTCCTTGCTTAGAGTTCACTTGAACTGAGCTTTCTTAACACAGACAAGTTGGAAATGTTTTTAAGTGTGGCTGTAGCAACCACAAGAGACAGTTGATGACAGGACATTGTCTTGTTAGAGCCAGATAGCGGTCTGTTCTAGTTGACGTAGCCCTCAGGCGACATTGGCCAGCTCGTCATGTAAAGGTTCCTATCTCTTGAAACTGCTTCCATAGTGCTGAGACGACACTGCATGACACATTAAGCCAATGTGTCACCACCACCCTAGACTGCCCGGCTTCAAGTAGACAGACCGCTCGTCATTTCAAAGACTCATCTACACGACGATGACTTGCCATCCTGAGTACTGGAGATGTGGCTATCCTGCTGAGCAAGCCAAGAAACGGGAATGAAGTAATGTGGTCGCACCCGTGTTTTTATAGGCATGAATAATTTGCATAATTTGCGGCTCGTAAGGTGGTAGGTCGATTTCTATATTGTATATTCGGAATTTTCATGCCAGGATGCCTATTATATCAAATAATAGTTCTCAACAAAAATATTAATGAAGAACATTTTGTTCTATTAATTTTGTCGAGCAGTGTATTTCTTCGCTCTCTTAACTAGCAGTGCAAGCAGAAATACTTGAATACTTGAGCGTATATCAGTACCCACAGTGAAATTTCAATAAGAGTAGTGATTAGCATTCCTTCTGTCTAGAGTATCTCGGCATGCTCTGATAGATTTAATTTGCGGATCTGCTAGGCAGGGTTCATAAATTTATTCTTTTTTTATAAAAAACATAAGTATTTGTAATGTGTTAGAGATGTTATTATAATTTTTATTAATTTTTTAATGTTTTCTTTTCGGATCTATAATTCATGATGAACGTTCAAGAGCGAATTTCGTTGTATCATCCAGGATCAAAGGAATAAAGTTTTGTGAAATTAGGGAAAGAATTTCAAGGATATTTCATAGTCCCGGTCCTACAGACAATGCGATTCGTGCACTGATGAATAAGTTTAAAAGAACTGGGTCTGTGCGTGCCGAGGAAAGATGTGGACGCCTAAGAACAGCAAGTGAAAGCATTGAATCAATTTGAGAAAGGTTCGAAGAGAACCCAAAATTATCAGTTAGGGAGGGATCTCGAAGACTGAATATATTTTAAACATCAGTTCACAGAATTTTGCGTTCGACACTGATGAAAAATCCCTACCACATGCAACTGTTGCATGACATGTATGAAAAAGATTTACCACGTAGAGCAGCAAAAGTGTGCAGAATTTGTCGATCAAATCCAAAATAACAGTTTGATGGACCACATCTTGTTCAGTAATGAGGCGACTTTTCACACTTGTAGTTAAATCAATCGCCATAATTGTCGTATCTGGGCTTCGCAAAAACAATCTGAATTTACAGAATGGCAAAGAGACTCCCCTAAAGTAAATGTGTGGCTTGGGAAGACGAAGTCAAAAATTTATTGACCTTACTTTTTTTACAGAAGCAAGAGTCACAGAAGCTGTGTACCTCGATATGTTTCAGCAGTTTCTTGAACCCCAACTTCTTTATGATGGTGTTATTTCAAGCGTAGTGTTTCAGCAGGATGGGGCACCATGTCATTACGCTCGAACTATCGAGGAATGCCTCAACAGGTGTTTTCCGAATCGGAGGATCGGGCGTGGAGGACCTATACCTTGGGCGGCGCATTCTCCGAATTTAACACCCTTGGATTTTTTCTTGGGGTTTCATAAAATGAAAGGTTTATTGCAAGAAGTTCAAAATTTACCTGATCTTAGACAACGCATTAGGGAGGCAGTACAGAAAATTACCGCTGAAATACATGCAAATGTGTTCCGGAACGCAGCTGAGAGATTTGAAATCTGCAGGGACACTGATAGGGCACATGTGGAGGGCAATAATTAAATTCTTGACCCTTTGTATATAATATATATATATTTTTTTGTTTAAAACTTGGATATTGTACACAAATAACCTTGTAATCATGCTATTAAGTCATTCGTGTCAAATTCATCGGATTTCACCAAGATATGGAATGACTTTTTGGGACACCCTGTATATGGGATATAACTCTACCTTGGAAGGTATTGGTTTGCTAGGAGACTCTGCAGAGACATTAAAAGAAAGTCAGCATCAACTGTTCTCCAAAAGGACGAACATAAGGGTGAAGAGTCTTGATCTTCGCTTTCGATACCTTACAGTAGTGAGATCCTGTTTCGGGACCATATGGAGAAATGTACGGCTATTGATAGTAATTCAGTCCACACCATTAAACCACCACCACCACCACCACCACCTTCGGAGTCGCTTTCTCCGGTGTCAGTGGAATTGAAAACCCTGATCCATATTTTTGGATGAGGAACAAATTGTACTGTTTTAAAAGTGAAAGATATTTGGGTTTATTTGTATTTAACAATGAATTCGCACTTTTTTGCGTTTGTTCCTTAGCTTTTGAGCACCAGCGTAAATGTGTATTTTGTTCCAGTTGCAACGACCACCCTCACATTTTAGTATCGAAATGGGGTTCTCACTATACGTTTGACTATTGACTGCAGTCCATTTGTGCAAAACAACGTGGTGGAGGATGCCTAAAACACATGAACACTAACAACATGTTCTTTTGTTACCTCGATATCACATACTCGTACAGTTGAGATGTGGCCCCAACCCTAATCTTTGTGGAACTCCACTTGTTACATTTATAATTACTCTCAGTCTGCCATCTTTTATCCGGTCTTAGATTCAATGAGGGATCTTATATTTAATCCCATTTGCTCCAGTATCTTAGTATTACATTATTATCCAATATTTTCGTATTAGTATCCAGTACCTTAGTAACAGTATTAACAGTGCGGGTAAATAATGCAGGGAAGCAAGTCGTGTAGCATCAGCCAAAAAAAAAAAAAAAAAAAAAAGAAGGAAACATTACTCACTTCATCTGTCCATCCGTCTCCAGTAATGGTTTAGGATGACATTCAGGACAACTCATCATGAATGGTGTCTTCAGCAGATCTCAGCATGGGTTCGTTGAGGGGAGGAAATTCCGGAGGAAATTGTGACGTAGTCATTAAGCAGCTGGATGCAGGTAGCAATTTTTGACATCAGAAATGTGGTAAAATAATGTGCACTTTATCCTGTGTGGAGTGTAATTTGCCTTTAGAAATTATTCTCAGACGTTTTGTGGTACTTCCTATGCCACTTCTTCAGTGATTCTAAAGATACCTGAGGTGAATGGGATCTATCCAGTTATATTAAAGGAGGCGGCAAAGGAAGTAAGCCAACCCTTAGCCATAATTATGAGAGCATCCTTGGACTCAGGGGAGGACCCCACGGACTGCAGATGTGCAAATGTATCTCCAATTCACAACAGGGATCAAAAGATGACACGAGTAATTACAGACCAGTTAGTTTAACTTCTGTTTCGGGTAAAATAATAGAGTTACTGGTTAAAGATGCATTGCAGGATCATCTAGAAAAGATTTCAGTTATAATTCAGACACAGCATGAGTTAATTAAGGGAAAGTCTTGTCTGACAAATTTTATTGGATACTATAATGTGGTTACTAAAATTGGATGAAAAAAATAATTTTGATATCATATACTTGGATTTCAGGAAAGCTTTTGATACTGTTGCACATGGAAGACTACTAACTACAACTTGAAATGTGCTCATTACAGAAATTCAAATATTCTTGGATATCTATTTGCTTGAGTTTAATTTTATTTAATTGTATTAAATCTTAATTTTATTAACTAAATTTTTAACTGATTTAAATTTTTAAAAATATTTATCATAATCTTAAATTACAGGTGAAAACCTCATACCTTTGAGTAGGACTTAATCTCTCAACACTCAATCGCGAATGATTATAATATGAACTTACCCACCGTGTATTGTCATAAATGAATCAAGTTAAAATAACTATTAATTAAAATAATCATGTATTCAACTCTCATATCACGTCAAGGGAATCGGAAAAACAATTGTCGCGAAATTCTAAAAACAACGACAATAATAAATAAATTAATTCACACATAAGTTAAACTTTAAAATCGTTATTAACTTCTTTTAAGAGACCACCTTATTCGGTTTGTTTCCGTGTTCACAAGAAGTACAAAAGTGATTCGCGAATGCTATCCCCCCCTCTGTTTTATATCAAATTAACGATACCTGACACGAGATTATTTATATAAACCAATGTATGAATTGCTATTCATACATTGGTTTATAATTATCGGATGGTTTATTGGTTAATATTTATCAGATGTCTACTAATAGCTATCTGTTGCCTAATTCGGGATCTATACGGGCATGCGTAATACTTGTGTATGTAGTAAAGGCTAAATATTAACAAGTAATCAAATTAACAATTTAAATCAAATATAAATGAAGTCACTGTAATTCATCAGTTCTGCTGTCTCTACAGTCACTGAAGAAGCGGTACAGGAAGTACCAGGAAATATATGAGAATAATCTGTAATTCTTTACGAAATTAAAGGCAGGTTACACCCACGCAGGTTGAAGTGCTCATTATTTCAGCAATTTCCATTTCTGGATATGCATGGTGCATGCAGCTAAAAGAATATTTAAGAATTTTTGGCATTATATATCTAGACTTTTAAAACGGTTCATTACGAAAGGTTGTTATATAAAGGAAAAAGTTAGAATTATTGGTAAGATCCCATACTGGATTGAAGGCTCGTTGAAAGGTAGGGCACAGAAGGTTGTTATAAATTTTCCGTCTTCAGGGTGGACCAATGTAACAAGTGGGATCACTCAGGGATCGCTTTTGGGTTTCCTTCTATTTCTAATTTTTAAAGATGATATAGACGATAATATCCATGGTAAGCTGTCAAAGTTTAATGATTAATGTTTAATTTAATGAATAAAGAGGGTGACAAGGGTGGTTAACAATCCGAGTCAGCCATGATGCTTCAAAAATATTTGGATCAGTTGCCACGTAAAATGGCAACTGAAGTTTAATGCTCCTAAATGTAAGGCTTAGCATTTGGAGAACAGAAATCCTGGAGTCACGTATAAACTGGAATGGGGGCGGAGTTAAAAGTGATTCAAGACGAAAAACACTTAGGCGTTATGATTCAGTCTGATATGAAATTTTCCATGTAGAATTAACAGGCAGATATAAAGGCACATGGTGTCCTGGCCATGAGTTATAGGGCCTTTGCCAGTAGGGAGAAGGAAGTCATTATCAATCTTTAGAAGGCGATGTTAGGCCGCATTTGGAATATTGTACTGTACAGAGGTCTGCACACTGCATCTAAAAAAGCTATGAAACCTTTAGACAGAGTTCAGAGAAGGGCGAACAGATTGATAAAGAGTGTAAACACATAAGAAGAACAGCTTAAGAAGGTATGGACTGCGAAGTCTCATAATTAGACATCCGAGGGAATTTCTAAATGAGCTTTATAAGACACAAATGGATTAATAAAATTGATGATGGAGGGCTGTTCTCCGTTGAGGTTGTGACACTAAGCAGGGTAACTTTAAACTTTGCCAAACTCACTACCTCCTCCTACTTTGGGGGCAGCGGGTTCCCAAACATTAGAATAAAAGTTTCCCCCAAAGTAGGAGGAGGTAGTGAGTTTGGCAAAGTTTAAAGAAAAATTGGATAATTACCATGTGGGAATGGAAGTACTATGCATATTCTGTTTTCTTTGAATTTTCATTATTGTTATTTTATATATTTATTTATTTTTTGCTGTTGCATAAACGTTTCCGTCCCTGTATAACTCGGCCTTACATGTACTAATACTAACACTAATAACTTGTCCAATTCTTCCCCAATCCATTCGAACCACCCACCTTTGCAACACCAGATGTTAGCCTGTTCCTAAAACCAGTTGCTCTCTAGCTGAAAGCAAATCCCCGCACCTCCATATCGCAACCATCCTTTTTCAACTTAAAGTTATGTCCCCATATATTTTTGGCGGAGCAGGAGTTCAGAGGTCATCCGCATTAAATTTACACAATCCAATCCCTTTAAAGCCTTAAACACTTCAATCAGGTCTCTTCACAGGCTTCCAGTTTTCAGACGCTGCAATTTTCAGAAGTGAAGTCTTCCATGGTAAAAGTACTCCCCAGTGTCCCCGAATAATTTTTCTGCTTGCCTCTGCACCCGGTCCAACAGATCCACATCCTTCCCAGTCAACTTCATGTCTGACTACACAACAATCTCCAGGTCCCATTCCTCCCTCTCCCAACCCACGGTATCGCCCAATTGGTATGCAATTCTGGGATCACTGCTTCCCACATTTAGCACACTGCATTCCCCAATAAAAGTAAAGTGCAGCCATTATCAACCCACTGCAGGATGGAAGCCTCCTCAATAATTCATGCTGAGGGAAATGGACCATAATCTGCCACGCTGGTCCAGTGCGGGTTGGCAGATCGACCGTATTCAGCAGTCAGGGGCTTGAACCCCGGTCTACTCAAAGAGCGTGTGCTACTGCACTCCCGCTCCTGCCCACTCGGCTACGGAGGCCGTTATCAAACCCCAATTGCCACTTCTCAGTCCACATGGCTAATTTTTCTAAGCCTGGTTGCAGCATAATACCATGATTTCCATCATTAACCACTCTGACATCCTTCGCATCATCTGCAAACTCTGACATCAAACTCGATACGTCCTTATAAATTTCATTAACAAACACTGACTCCAATAATAACATTAGTTTTCAAAGAGCAGTATCCACCAATAACTGCTCCTTGCCCTTCACCACTCAATCATCTGTTTTCCCAGGGCAGTAATCTGCTCCTATTACCACACGCTCCACTCTGTATAGCAGTCTTTTATGTGGAATAGTATCAAAAGCTTTGCTGAAATCTAAGCACGTGATTGTTTGACTATCGTCTAAATTTTTGCATAGCAATTCGAAAATGATTAATATGTCTGAAATTACTTGAGTTAGCGTTAATTTTTCAATTTTTATATCTAGTTCTTCAAATAAAAAGTTATTTACTGGAGAAGAACAGAAAGTTGTTTTTAATTTTAGCTCTATGTATACGCTCTCCAGTATGGAAATGCTTCACGTTTTTATGCCAAATGACAGTGACCCCACCACCCGTCCTCTCCATCATGGTCTCTGCCGAAAACGTTAAGGTCGGCTGGGATGAACTCGCTGTCGGATATCGATGGATAATATTAAGTATACTTTGCCTAATAATTTGTAGTTCATACTTACAGATCTGAAATCCAACATTTATGTGAGGAATTTCCACCGATAGTTGCCGCCACGCTCGATGACTAACGATGTTTCCTTTATACTGATGTTCTTCGCATGACACCGTGAACATTTCCAGAGATGAAGCAAATTTGCACAACAGAATTACTATTTGATCACTTAGACAGTTGTAACTTAGGCTCAGGGATTGCAAGTTGGTGAACTTCAACAGCACATTCTTGAATTTTTGGTTCCTGCAAGGTCAGAAATATAATGAGCATATGCAACGAAAGAATAAGAGCGCATCATTAAAATAAAAATTGTTGTTTATAAAAGTAATCAACATTAGTAACGGGTTCATTTCTTCTATAGGGCATCATACAAACTGCAGAAAGCTGTTTGGATCCTTTGTAGTCAATGTTTTTTGTTTTGCTAGATGAAAAACCCTGGTCTCTGGAGGAGTGGAAGGAGAGAGAGAGAGAGAGAGAGTAAAAAATTATGTACCAGGTGCATAATGAGTTGCTGCCGCTGTGACTCTGAGACTGATAGTGTCACTGATAATATCACAGCGGCAGCCATTAAAAACGTCTTTGCAGGAACTCATTATGAAACTGGTACAGTAAAATAGATAAATAAAGTATTGTTGCATTATTTTTATTGAAAAAATAATTTCAGTTCAATGAAATACAATGAATGGAATTTTTCATTGTACTAGTGTACAATGAAATAATTTGTATAAAATATATTATAATAACACTAAAATTATTGGTCTGTGGTGACTGAAATAAGATATAATTTTGACACTCAAATGATTTTAATTCCCGAGTGAATACTCCATCGATTATCGTTCCATTACGTGTAGTATTTTTTACAGTATTTGACTTAATTGAAGATATCTTTCATGAATTTCCAAAACTTCTTTCCAGCCTCAGAATTTAATTCTACATTGAAATCACCAGCGAGAACTATAGGTATACGATTCAGTGGCTCTTCCAATAATTTTGCACCTTCAATGAACACAGCATCAAATTCTTGTTTATGAATTTTTGAATTATATCTAATGACATCCGTGGATATAGTGTGCATAGTGTTAGGGTCGGGCGCCACCTGTGGTTTCCCACATCTGCGCCATATGTACACGTCCTGGCATTTGGCCGGATGGCCCCTGGTGGAACCCCACGTTGCCCGCACACACCACTAGGAGGTAGCCAGGCTGCCCATAGTTCTCTGGCTAGTCTCCGTCAGGGTCGCCTCAGCTTCCTGAGCGGAGACAAAGTTAAAAAAAAATAATAATAAATAAATAAAATAAAATAATAATAATATAAAATAAATAATAATAAAAAAATATAATAATTAAATTAATTAATTAAAAAAAGCAGCGATTAGATAGAGTTAGGTAGTACAGGGTGTACAGAAGAAGAGGGGGAATGAAAGTAAGAGTAAGGGGATATAGGCGAAGGCATCCCCAATCAATCAATGTACACTCAGTCAATCAGGTGAAGGGGAAGGAATGGGGTCGAAAGTGACTGATCGAAAGGGAGCACAGATAGGATCGCCATTTGGCTCCTCTGTCATCGACATCGGCTGGTGTCCAATCCAGGGGTTTAATTCAATCCAATGGTACCTTTCAAACTCCAATCATCAGATAGTTGTCCGTTTGATGGTGTGGCAGTCAAGTTCATGACTGTCTAGTCTGGATGAAAGTCCATCATGGTCTCAGACAGTCTGTTGTCTTCCTTGGGACCGTTGTGGCGCAGGTACAGGAACTGTAGATAATGATTTCTTTCGGCTGAAGAGCTATTGTGCAAAACGCGTGAAAGCTGTATATTCCTCCCTACTATCAAGCAGGTGTGTTTCTTGGTCTTTGGGTATGTAGGTCAAGGAAGTGATAAAGGTGCAGCGAAGATCCTCACATAGGGGGCAGTCATACATAAGGTGCGACCAACTCTCAGTCCCACCACAGGTGCAAGTGGGATCATCGATGATTCCCAGGGCCGTCAGTTTGCCTTTTAATGATCCATGGCCAGTTAACAGGTATGTAGCATAAAGACCAGGTGAAAAACAGGGGGGAAGCCTGGGGAACACCCTGTTAATGTAAGGGAAGAACTTTCTAGTGATTTCGCCTTTGTTGGAAGTAGTCCATCTCGCTTGCCACGCCTGCTGCAGATGCGTGAGGAGACGCTCCTTTTCTGCTGTTCTGTCGTTTGCGGGGTCTGTTGTGAATTCGAGGATGGTCTTGGAATTTGCTTTGGAGAGGTGGAAGAGTAGTCCACAGCGGATAGTTGTCTCCAGGTCCAGTAGCATGGCGCCTGCCAGGATTTGCAGAGCATGGGTACTGACAGTGCAGCAGGCACGGGTAGTAGCGAGCAGGATGTTTCTTTGCAGAGAGTCTAGGATTCTTCTACCACTAACAGTGACTGCTTTCGGGTACCAGATGCCTGCTGCGTACGTTATAATCGGGGTAAATATCACTTTATAGAATAAGGACAGAGTGTGCCTATTGAGTCCCCAGTCCCGTCTGGAGACCCTGGTGACAAGGGCGGTGTAATTACGTATCTTTCTTCTTTGGTATTTAAGATGTGGCTTGAAATTCAGTTTGTTGTCAAGTATAATTCCTAGATACTTGAGGTGAGCGGAGAATTTTATGGTCCTGTTGTCGATTTTTATCTGTGGCAGTGTGGCTTCATTGAGACTTCCTTTGAGAAGAATAGAATCTGTTTTGGCAGCAGAGATGGTGAGGTTATGGTGTTTAGGCCAGTCCTGTAGCTTCTGTAGTGCATTATTGGCCAAATTCTCCATTTAAGGAGTGGAGAATCACTTCGAAATTAAGATGATTTTCAAATTCTAATGAGCCGTGCATTTTACGATATTTTAGATTAGCTTATTTTTTGCAATAAGCTAATCTTCGATTGTCATCATCTGTAGCCATCGGTATCAATATACGAGTTTGCGACATTGGCCAAAAAGGTGCTTCAAATCGACATTCGCGTCGGTTTGCCTTATTATTTTTATAACAGGTAAAAGCATGTTTATGTTGCTGTAAATTTGAATAACCTGAAGTTTTCTCTATAGAACATAATGCATCTATCATTTGGATTGCTTCTTCCATCCCACTTTCTTTTTCTTCTAATGGTGCATTTTTCATCCAGAATAATAAGTCCATGTAGACTTCCTCGATGTTGAAATTCAATGCGTTTAAGGAAATTCACAACATACTATTTCCCAAAAGGACTATCGGTTTTCGATTTTAAAATTTTGAGTTTACTCTCAACAAGTTTATTAAAGTATATGGCACACGTTATGAGATCTTCATTTATTAATGTAGCTCTTTCCATGTAAGGTAGATCCCTAACTTCATTAGTTGTAATTTCTCGTTTATATCTGAATTTGTATAACATACATAGTAATACGGCCATGTTGGTTCACACGCACTCAACATTAAGAACATTGTAGGTTTTCCTAATTGACAAATCGTGGCAAACACATCTCGTTTTCGTTGACTCCAATAATATGCTGAATTGGGAATTTATTTTAGAAATGCCAAGTTAGACTCTAATGACTTGTTTATAAATTCTTTTGATTCCAATACAGAACGAGTAATGTTAGCTGTTATTCCTACTGATTTAAATGCAATTTGCAAATTTTCTGGGGTACGCATTCGCATAATTTTCATTGCCATGAATAGCAAATGTTGGGGAGTTACTCCACGACGATTAGATCTACGAATTTCGCTCGAAGCCATCATAAAGGTAGTAATTTTTAATCCATTTTTAAATTTTCGTGCATGTCCCAAATATATAGCTAGAAAAAAAAGTTCTTCTGCATGTATATTAAATATGAAACTTGTTGGAGATGATTTCTGACCCGGTGCTATACATAAATATTTATCTTCAGACCATAATAATGTTTGTTATTGAATTATTAATAGTTCATCATCATTGTTGACAGGTTCCACAATTTAATCTGAATGTTCCTGTTTACCACCATCATTTTTCCCCAAGAAATCGTCACTCACTTTTATGCCATACAATTTACACAAAGGTGAATTTATCAAATACCGTAACAATGTTTTCATTATTTTCTTCTGCACACATCCTTGTAGATATGATGATTTATGTACGAGTCTTCGTTTTATATGTACATTAATGGCATAATCGTCATCTAATTCTCTAGGTAATTGATGAACCATCAATTTACGTTAACTGGTACATTTATTACTTGTCTAATGATCCCATGTTGTCCATGTTCATAACGAAAACGACGAATTTGCATAAAGGGTAATCGTGGTGATATCAAACGCTCAGTTACAACATCCAGTGTAGGCAAATGAGTAGAATATGTTGGGTTGGATATATAAATCCATTTGACGTGGCCATATTTGGTATCCGTCCCTCTTTTAATGAAGTATAACTTGCATTAGACGTCATGAAAGAACTCACTTCTTGTAAATGAAATTCATTTTGAAGTAATTCATATGAAGTTGTTTGAAATGGTTTCAAATCTAATTGAATCATAAATGATGACAAACATTACAACTAAATCCAAATGGGATTTTTTACACTAGTTTTTCAAACTCACTGTCAGCTCGTGTAGACACTATAGGGATGTAATGAGGAATCTCATTATTAGCCATTTCTAATTTCGCTTTTTTTCGTGCATGATATTCCTTCATTCGAGCTGGTGGAGTTTCAGATTCCTGGTAAGTATCAGGCATAGTAGAACTCTGTGGTTGGCAAGTATCAGGCATAGTAGAACTCTGTGGTTGCCAAGTATTAGGCATAGTAGAACTCTGTAGTTGAATTTCATTATGATTCGGAATAGTTTGAATTTCTAATTTCCTTTTCTTCAGTTCACAATATTCCTTCATTATTTCAGCTCGAGTTTTTTTTTTTTTTGGGTGCAGTTTGAGAACTCCCAGGCATAACGAAATACTCTTGTTGAATTTCATCTGGATTCACATTTCTGTCCAACATCCCTTTCTTTCAAGATATTCCTTCGAACGCTGGGCTGTAGATTTTGGCACAGTCACTCGTATATTAGTCATTATGCTGATATAACGGTATAAAGTAGCGCGTCACTGCTCAATTGTACTTGTTGTGTCACTGCACGTTGCGTGCAATTGAGTTTTCTTGGGTGCATGCGTTGTACTTGTTGAGTCACTGCAGCAACAAGAGCTCCTGTCATCAACTGTCTCACGGGATTGCTACAGCCACCTCCGGTCCAATTAGGTCCGGATTTATTTCTCGTGAAAAACGAGTCTGCTGCTCGTCTTTAACAACACTTAGATTTCTAGATAAGATCTCATTCTTTACTGGGAATAATCTGACCTCTAACCTGTTCTGACATAAACAAATATTGCTTTCTCTGCACTGAATACACAGGTGTTATTTTATTTATTTATATATTTTTTCTAAACATCTACTAATCCTGTGCAAGTAACAAATCCTCTCTACCATGGAATACTGTTTCCACATGTGGCCTGATCCCGACGATAGTAGCCGACTTCTTGAACTTTCCTTAAACTCCAATACGTTATGCAAAAGGAGACACCCAGATTAATTAATGATTGGCTGTACAATCGAAATGCACTCTCTAGAGTGCATTTCGATTGTATAGCTTCTGCCGAATGTCTTTTCTATAGCAATTTCCATGGGCTATTCTTCTGAACCATCATCTGCAATTCTAATTTTTTCTTCCAGACCAGTTCGAACACATGAATCAACTACTCAGCATCCATTTACAGTTCAATTACAAACTCACAGAACTAACTTTTACTCTCTTCATTTATCCTTTCCATTTCGTTCTTTCGAACAACCTTTCTTATTGTATTTCCTGGTATTCTACAGAAATTACACTGTGTTTCCTTGATTGTATAACGTTTTCTGTGTTAAAAATGACTTGAAATGTTTTTTCATAATGAGTAGCAAACGAACACAATCTATCTATTGTTACACTATCTCTGATAAGAAGTGGCCTACATTATAAAATCACTTTAAAGTTTGGGACATTGCAGGCCGAAACTTCCTTGAGCAACCTGCTCCTTAAGAGACGAAGGAAATCTAATAGAAATCATGGGCTCTTTTGCCTTCCGTGGTAGGTGTTTTCACTATTCTGTCTACCCTCACATAAAGATGTGCATTATATGTGATGTACACATTTCGCGAATTTTTATCTGGCTATTCCTGTACTGGTTCGTCTGATGTGTATAAAGAAATAATCTTAAATTATATCTTATGTCACTGCTAGCTTAAATCAAGGCTTCCAAAATATAAGAATTTACCTGAGAGTATAACTTACATGTAGACTTTATCCTTGTCGCAAAAGAAGTTATCGAGCCACAGTGTCTGAATCGAACGACTATTTCGAAATGCAACTGCATCCAGTAAAGGCAAAGCCTTGCGCTCTTTGAGACTAAACTTGAGTAAACTTAAACTCTCCAGAAACCTTTGCTTTATTAAGAGGCACACAAACAACTTCCGAAGGGAATAATCTGGTAACTGTTTACAGCTTTGATGGACAACTCGGAAGTTCTCAATAGTGAGACTACGGAACTGCGAGGAACTCACGAGTGTAAAAAATAAGTTTAAGTGTTTCTGAATTCGAGCATTCCTGTAATTGCCTCGGTGGTTGAAGGTGAAGTGAAGTTTTTGCATTACTGATGGAAAGCTGAGAAAAATATTTTTTAATTAGTTAACAACTTCATTATATTATCAACAGTAGATTTATTTTGAAAATTTCAGTTTCAATTAAATTTATGAAATACATCTCATAATAATTAACAGTCAGTTAAGGTACGCAGTGCGTTACATTTCAGGCGCTTTAGCAAATAAAGCAAACTATTATTTTTAGGCCACCCGAAAAATTAAATTCATCTGTCGTGCATTGTGTAATATGAATGAAAAAAAAAAAAAATAAATAACTACCAGATTTCTATTGTTCTAATTTTTACGAAATTTGGAATGGTTGGACAAATCTTTCTAAAAGGCCCAAATATAAAATTTCACGAAAATTCATCGACGGACAAAGAAATAATAAATGTCGGATTTCTATTGGGTCCCATTTTAATAAAATTTGTAATGGCTGGACAAATATAAAGCTTTTTAAAAGGCACAAATATAAAATATTTCATGATATTTTATATTTGACTATCAGACAGTATATAATGTCTGAAAATGCGTGTGTTCTGTGGTTGATTTGCTGTTTGCTAGACGAAAAACCCAAGTTTCCACGAGAAAAAGCTATGCTATCCTCACCTGAGACACTCACTTCGCCATATCGTGAAAAAATCCAATAAAAATTCCTTGCGCCATTGAAGGCGATTCTAACTCAGATCTCAAATATCACTCCTAACCATAACCCGAATCCATCTGATGGATATCGTCCAAAAATACCACCGAAAGCTGTAGCGGGCCCCGACCGGTGTCCTCTGTTTCTAATTAAATTCTGTAGTACATATATTACAGATCGCCTAGTCCATATTTTCCATAAAATCCCATAAAGTGGAAAGATCCCAAAGATCTGGAACACGTACTTTGTTCGTCTAGTCCCTAAATGCAGAGACCCCAAGTGGTCACAACATTTAAGGCCTATTGTCATCAGCTGTGGGCTCCTTAAGATATTTGGAAAAGCAATTCAGCACTCCATTGCAGACCACCGTTTCAATCACAGGCCCCCGAACCTCCATACCGTGATTAAGGGGAGATCTATTGATAGCAACTCCATGGACACCCTTATCAGAATCCAGAAAGCCCTCAACGAAAGGACACAGCTTGATGTTATTTGCTTTGATATAAAAGCGGCCTATGACAAAATAGGCATAGCAGCTCTAATCATCATTCTCCAGTATTACTGCAACATCTCAGAATCATTAAATTAATAATGGAGCATAGACATCTCATCATCTCACATCCCACCTTTCGAACAACATACATTACTAATAGCGGTGTCCCACAAGGGGGAGTCCTGTCATCAACCCTATTTGCTGCAAAGCTAGAGCTTTTCCTGGCATCCCAGACTGACTTCTAATCATACGCTGATGACTTGAAACATTACGTCACATCTTCTTACCAAAATCAGGTTCTAAGCACTACCTTGCAGGCAAATAAAAAGATCCATGAACTTGAACAATATCTGGCGCCTCAATCCAATTACAGATTAATCAAGCAAAGACAGCTCAAATGTCTTTCACCTGGAAGAAGTCACGCAATGATATCAATGCTACCATCAATGGATCACCCGTTCAAAAGTTTGAACGGGTGATGTGCACAAAAGCACACAAGGATTTCGGGTTAATATGGGATGAGAGGCTGGCATTCCAGGCTCACCTACTGAATACAAAAACCAAAATGTATTCTGCTATGTGGGCGATCCACCGCTTCTACTTCTACTTCTCTCTCTCTCAGGGTAATTCAGTATTTTTTTTTTTTTTTTTTTTTTTTACCTGGTGCAGCATAAGCCTCAGGCTTCCTTGCACCATATGGCTAAGAATAATAATAAAAAAAAAAGTCGCCCCATGGAAACGACACATTGTAGCAGCTGACCTTCTTGCACTGGCCAGACTAATCACAGGACGACTTGACGCCCCTGATATCAATAACTGATAAAAACTCCCCGAATTGCAGGAAACAATCAAGCGAACCCAAAGCTCCCACTCAAATCAGTTTCAACGACCTCAAAGACTTCAAACACATGTTCCCAGGAAACACGGTAGATTTCGATCAACAATCTAGCCATCGATCTGGATAAATTCTGTCAACAGCATATACACTAAAAGGACAGAATTCATGGGTTACCTTGGTTCCCAGGCAACGCAACGCTGGCATCCCTCTCGTTAGTGGATGAACCGACCGTTTGGCAAGTATATAGGCACACTGCATTCATGTAGACGGTAATTTGTGGTCAGATGGATAAACGTCGTAAGTTAAAAGACTTTGAAAGAGGGATGATAGTGGGTGCCCGATGCATGGGTCACTTTATCGCGGAGGTGGTACAGAAATTCACAGTTCCCCTTCGACAGTATCAAGAGTGTATCGGGAATACGCCATTTCCGGAATAACATCTCATCGTGGGCGGAGAAAGGTGGTGGATGAATGTGAGCGGCGACGTTTGTCTCGCATTAGTGACAGTGCACAAATCATCGCCGAATTCAACGAGGGAGGTGCCAGAAACGTCTCCACCAAGACCATCAGGCGATCATTAGCCACAATAAGGTATGGGAGCCGCCGATCCACCAGAGTCGCATTGCTAACACCACAACACTGGACTCTAAGCCCCAATTGGGCGAAAGAACATCGAACCTTGGATGATTTGCGACGGGTCTTCTGGTCCGATGAGTCCCGTTTCCAGTTATTTAGAGCAGACGGGAGGGTGCGTATCTGGCGGAAACCGCACAAAGCTACGCACCCATCATGTCAATAAGCAGAATAAGTTTTCCTGCACAGTTAACCGATAACGAGATACCTTCAATGGAAGAATGTGTACTGAACCGCAGCACTTTGACCAGGTGATGGGTAAAGATATCAACACCACTACCGGTCCAGTCTCGGTCTAAACGATAGGCAGAATAGGAGAGAGTTGAACTTTCACTGTCAAGTATATATGGATGCAACCAGGTTTCAGTGAGGCCGACTATGGCAAAAGTTTGTTGCAGAAGGAAGAGACGAAAAGCAGTGATATTTTTTACAACACTTCTACGGTTGACATAAAAGAGTAATAAGGTTGCCATAACGATCTTGATATACATCGAGAAGATAATTGCTAAATAGGATGAGTAGATCTGGAAAGATGGGTAGTAGTGTCTGAGGACGACCTGTAAGGTTTAATAAGATTGAATTATGAATTGCATACATCGATGAAAACCACTTATGGTTTTTATTAAGGAGCGTTAATTTGAATATTAATTTAATTAATATAAAGTAACTAAAAAAATACATAAAAATTTATAAATTACTCACCGATTGGCGAATGTGAGAGCTTTTCTTATGCTATGTGTTAGTGGATATCCATTACAACTGAAGCTCATAGATCTCCATAGCATGGCAGCGTTGAAAGAACGGGACCAATGCTGGCAGACAAATGAACAGTTTAAACGGTCTCGATAATTTAGATAAGAATATATTGAGACCAAGGCTGTTGAAGGCAGCGAACCCCATTTTCCTTGGGGGTCTGCAGTGTCCTCTTGCGAGTGGCTTTCCATAGTCCTACTTTATATCTAAAAGCCTACCCTGAATGTTAAAACTGTTATGGGCACTTCTGTTCTATTTTGTTATTAAATTTAGACAATTGAGAGTCGTAATATTGTCACGCATTGTGATGATTATTCAACAATGTTTCACTTTGTTGTTGTTTATTTTTCTAAACCTGCAAGTTGGAGCCCCTTGCTGAACACCAAGATGGCTAATGCCAAAAGCACAGTATCCTTATTTTGTCTAATTCATTTCGTTTATTTTATTTAAAGCAGTTTGTTTATTTCATTTAAATTAGTTTGTTTATTTTATTTAAAGCAGTTTGTTTATTTCATTTAAATTAGTTTGTTTATTTTATTTAAATAAGCTCGTTTAAATCACTTCACCCATGAAACCGTCTACATTGCGAGTGTGTTTATTTTTTTTAATAGAAGACAAAACAAGCTTTACATTCTTTAAATAACTCAGTTGTACAACAGGTTTAAATAAAAATACATAATATAAAGCAAAGTACAAGTTAGTGCAAACGTATCATATTATGGTACGTTAGTCATAATATAAAACAGTAAATATAAATATTAAACAGATGATAACATTAATTATAATTAAAAAGAAGAATATAGATGTTTACTTACAAGTATATTTATTGTGCCCAATGTCAATATGATCAGTGCCCGGAAAGGAAACAGTACAAACACTCGATGCTCTGTCTCAGACTTTTCTTTGTAAACCTGGTCAAATCGATGTCGCGGGTAAGGAATATTCCAATAGTTTTGGAAGAGAACATTCGATTACAGTTCTTTATCCTGAACCTTGTGTTAAAAAGCAGTTCGACTATGACGAAGGGGTCTGCTGATGGTTGGGTAGCAGGGGACAATCGTAGCGAGGATTGGAATTTCTATCCTTTCAGTGAATAACTTTGACAGGCTGGACAGGTTCTTTAGATTATAGTTAGTTAGTTTCAAAGGGATCCAATACAAAGTGGCGTGAATAATACGTCTAAAGATGGTAAACGATTCCCCAGGAAGTGGTTCAACCACCTTAGGATTCAGTATTCCACAGATAGCAATCTCTTGAAGTTAATGGTGGAAGCAGAGGCTCATATAGGGCGACTGGGCATACCCATCTCACTAAATAGTGCGTTAAGAGGCTGGAACACTCTGTCAGAGTTAGCTGTCTGTGCGGGAGCACAATAGTATTTGCAGGCTCAATACACATGGGTAAATAAAATAACTTTCCGGGTGACCCTAATAAATAGTTTTTTTTTTTTTTTTTTTTTTTGTCCCAATTAGCTCTTGTCTAACATACCACAATGCCACAAAAGTTTTTTGTTTTGCATCTGCAAAGTGATGGATAAAACTGCGTTTGGTCTCCCATACCATGCCTGGTTCCTTTTGTTGTTGAACTCTTTGGACGGGATGCCCATTTAGGGTGACAGATAGGAGGCTGTCTTCGAATTGGCCAAAGGCATCCTTACAAATCAATCGAACATTTAAATTATGAATATCTCAGGGTCTTCAGCATATGAAAGGAAATTCGCGTGGAACGATAGAGAGGGGCGATGGCAGCAGCGAAAAGAAAAGCAGAGAGAACTCTACCCCGAGGGACCCGTCTGTTCAGTGTGTAGAATAGAAATGTCTTGTCCTAAATTTATTGCATGATTATTAGCCTGATCAAATGATAATCATACAATATCTTTAGTAGAGCTTTCACAGAGCTCAGTCAAAGGCGGATGCATTATTCCAAAAATTACATCCATTTGACGATCACTGTTCAATGAGCATTGTCTTGGGCCAAAGGTCTTAAGAAGATTGGTGTTGGTAGATGACCAAAGCAGTGGACGCTGATATACTTTCAAGGTGAGACAACTGATTGAGATGGGTCTGTAATCCTTCGGAGTCTTGAGACAGGCATCTTTAGGTACAGGTCTGGGGTCTTGTGGAGGAAAGTTTTCACATCGGCGGAATGTTCGAGGTTTGGGGGATGCTGTTATACGCTCGGAAGAATAAATCAATTATGTAGGGCAACATATCTTGAAAATAAATAAAGAATAGACATCTGGACCCAGAGTAGCTTTGTCTAAGAGACTGTTTGATGGTCCGAGTGAGATCAATTTTGGTCAGAATAATGGAGAACAGTTGAAATCTATTTCATTGCTGTTAGGAGTGGCTAATGATGCAAAAAGCAAGTTAAAGCAAGTTTGCAAAAAGCAAAGCATCAGAAAAAAAAAAACCTACCCACCTCCGTCTATCCCCTCCAAAAATTTGTCTAGTTCTTCCTTGAATTTTTTCGAACTATCCACTTCCATAGCAACAGATGGAAGCTTGTCCAACAATCAACCACCCGCTGGCTGAAGGCAAACTTTCACCCATCTGTCTTGTAACCATCCTTATTCAATTTGTAAGCATGTAGTAACCATCTTCGATTTTTGTAACTATCTTTCTTCAATTCATGCCCCCTGACATAGTATAGTGTATAGTGTTTTTAGGGTCTAACGGCACCAGGGGTTTCCCCCATCTCCGCGTAATATACATTGTGGTGTGATACAGGACACTGTAGAGGCCAGAGGTTTAAAAGTGTATGGATATTGTGGTGTGTAATGTTTTGTACCGTTGTTCATCTGGTCTTTTAGCCGTTGGGTCTCAAATGAGACCCAACGTTGCTCACACTATACCTCGTGGAGGCAGACCAGGTACACCAGTATTTTAGAAATTTACTATTTACTCTGGCAGGTCCTGCCACCTAATTTCCTGAGATTTCAGTGGCCAGGACCTTAAAAAATAAAAAAAAAAAAAAAACTGCAGGGGGGGGGGAAGAAACGCTAGAAATTGGGTCAGGCCGAAAGAGATATAAGTTATACGGGTTATAGTTCATTTTTTATTATTTTTTAAATTTTTGTGTGGAGCTTGTGTAGTTTTGGCAAGGGTCAAACGCTAGTCACAAGATAGCTAGAGAGGGAAGGGAGACTGAAGACTGAAAGACAGAAATATGGGGCCAATAGTGAAGATAACCCCAAAAGTCGGTGGGGCAGGCCCATGCCTCACCAGGTGAAGATAGGGGATGGCAAGGGGGAGGGTACAGAGTAACCATTCCCTGCCAAGGGAAGGGAAAGAAAGTGAACCGAGTGAGGGTACCCGGTTCAGATCGCCTAATGATGTTTCGGCAGCAAACTGCATAATGTCTTTGTCAGGTCTTCGTGTGCCATTCCTGGGACATGTTGTCCCGTCCGTGTGAGTGGTCAAGTCCAGATAATGACTGCAGTTTAAGCCAGTGGTCAGATCCAGGTTAAGTTAATGATTAGTTTTTCAGATTGTAGCTGTTAGGTTTTTGTTTGGTTGACACATCTAAGGATCTTTATTATGGATGATGAGTGGTTAGTTTGTGGGAAAATTCCTGCTAAGGTTGTGGGTATGTTCTTCTTCTAGTAAAAAGATCCTGCGCAGACTGCGTTAAGGCTTTATAGTTGTCCTCGCTCTCCAGGAGATATTGTTCTTGGTTTATTGGTGAGCAACGTATTCTAGTTATTAAGAGGCAGCGGAGGTCTTCGTATAATTGGCAGTGTTGCATGAGGTGCTCCCACGTCTCTGGCGGTCCACAGTGGCAGAGTGGGGTGTCACTCAATCCGAAACTGGAGAGTTTTGCTCTTATTGCGCCATGTCCCGTGAGCAGGTAAGATGTCAGCAGTCCCGGTGAAAACCAGTTTGGGCTTTTGGGAAACACTAATTGATTATCCGGTATGAATCTTCGGGTGACTTCCCCTTTTGTCGAAGTCGTCCAGCGGGTTTGCCAGGCCTGCTAAAGGTGGGTGAGAAGGCGTTTTTTCTCTAGTTTACGATCGTTCGCCGGATCAGTTGTGTAGTCTAGGCAGGTGATTGATTTGCCAGGCCTGCTAAAGGTGGGTGAGAAGGCGTTTTTTCTCTAGTTTACGATCGTTCGCCGGATCAGTTGTGTAGTCTAGGCAGGTGTTTGATTTGCCTTTGGATAGTTGATAAAGCAACCCACAGCGGACGATCTCCAGGTCCAGGGGGAGTGCACACAAGAGGACCTGGAGGGCGTGGGTGCTTACAGTACAGCAGGCTCTCGAGATTGTTAGTAGGACTGAACGTTGAATGGTCTCTAGCTTCCTTTTGTTTACTGCTGTTACCGCCTTGTGGAACCAGACTCCTGATGCGTATGTTATTGCTGGTAAGAAGACTGCCTTATAGAAGAGGGCTAGGGTCCTCTTCTTAAGTCCCCAGTCGCGACGAGTGACTGTAGCTATTAGTGCGGAGTATTTTTTGATTTTACTTCGGAGGTAAGTAAGATGGGGTGTGAATGATAGATTTTTATCCAGCAGAATACCAAGATATTTAAGTTCGGTGGAAAGCTTAATTGTTGTTTCCTGAATCTTTATCTGGGGAGGCCTTCTGATATTGAGAGAACCTTTAAGTAGGATGGAGCAGGTTTTTGTTGAGGATATCTTTAAGCAGTTTTGGGTGGCCCAGTCTTGTAGGATATTTATAGCACGGTTTGCAGAGATCTCTAGTTGAGTTCTTGAGTCTGCCGCCAGCATCAGGATCAGGTCATCCGCATAGGCCTGCGATCTCACATTACCAAGGTCGAGGTTCAGAAAGCTGTCGAGCACCACGTTCCAGAGAAGTGGGCCAAGTACTGAGCCTTGTGGGCATCCTCTATAGACTGGTTGTGTGACTGAACAGTACGGAGCACTGACGGTTACTGTTCTGTTTGCAAGATAGGTTTTTATACAATTGTACAAATTAGCTGGTAGTTTTACTTTCCGGAGTCTGCCAAGGACGCTTGGCCACCAGAGGGAGTCAAACGCCCCGGCAAAATCCACTGAAATGACAAGGAAGTATTTATGGCTGGTAGTGGTAGCTGCTTTGATGATATTCTCTAAGGCGTCCACCGTGGAGCATCGTATTGGTTGTCAGAATGAAGGCCAGCCTTGGAGTAATGAATTTCTATTCTATTGCTTAGAAGATGTTCTAGGAGTTTGCTTAGTATGGATAGAAGAGCGATGGGCCGGTATGACTCCGGAAGGTCTTGCGGTTTTGTCGGATTCTTGAGAATAAGCCTTATTTTTGCAGATCTCCATACTACTGGGAAATGGCCTGCTTCAAGGCAATGGTTGAAGAGGTTTAGGATCTCATTTGGGATAGTTTCAACAGCCTTCTTTACGATCTCGGGCTCCAGCATATCTTCTCCTGGAGATTTCTTGTTTTTTATTCTTGCTGCAGCGGAGTCCAGTTCTTCCTTGGTGAAGCTGTCTTCCACTTGGGCCGTGGTGTATGTGCTGTTTTCCTCACATAGTAGTATTTGCTCTGGGGTACTTTGTGGCATGTGTTGATGGAACATGGCGTCAAGGATGTTATTTATAGATTCGGACCATGTCTTTGTATACGTGCCTTGTGGCGTCTTGGTGGCTGGGATGACTTCTCCCCTGGGGAGTTTGTTTGTGATTACTCTGTAGACCACTCCCCATGGAGCAGAATTTCCAACTGTGGAGACTAGGTGCTCTCAGGAGCGCTTCTTCCTTTGTTTAATCAGGGCTGTGTATTCGTTTCTTGTCGTTCGGTACTGCTGCTTGAGATACTCTACTTCCGCTTCCGGCCATGTCCATCTTGCGCGTTGAAAATTTTTCCGTCGGGTGTAACCTCCCGTCGCAGTTGTTGGAGCTCTGAGCACCACCAAGGTACGGCTCCAAGAGAAGGTTTCTTCCGTTTAATAGAGTTAATTGAGCTTTCAGTGACTAGGCTTACAATTGCCTTTTGGTGCTGGTCTGGGTTCAGTCCAACTGTGCTGAGAGAGTGGGCGGCCATGATCAGTGAATCCTTAAATTCCTGCCAGTTTGCCTTGTCGATTGCAAATCTATGTAGAGTTTGCCTCATAATTGGTTGTCGGCTTACTGATCGGTGCAGTTGGAAAGTTATTACACGGTGGTCCGAAGTGGTCCAGCTTTCTCTAAGTGTCCAGGATGAAAGGTGTTGTGCAACGGATCTTGTGGCCAGGGTGATATCAATTGTGGCTTCCCACATTGTACTAGAGAAGGTCGGTAGGTTATTTGGTTGGTTGAGAATTGAGAAAGAACTGTTTGAGAGATATTCTTCCAGTCTTTGTCCGTTGTTTGTGCCTCGTCTATCTTGAGTTTCACTGAACCACGCTGGCGACCTGCAATTTACGTCGGAGGCAACGATGATTTCTGCATTTGGGAATTCCAGAGAGATGCTTTGTAAGTATCTAATAATCAGGAGAATATCCTCCCCCGGCCGAGAGTAGAGAGAAACTGAGTAAAATTCCCCCAAAGGGGTGATGATATGGGCACAGGCTGCCCAGGGAAGGCAGTAATGTGGTATTTTGGTAACAGTGAGATCAGAGTTTCTGACCAGAATAGCCGCCCATGGGGTCTCCCCGTCCACTTGAACGATCTTATAAGTCAACGGATACCCTCTGACTGCCTTACTATGCGAATATGGCTCTTGAAGAAAGAGGATATCGAGGTTCTCCTCATCTGCCTTTTTCCTCAACTGCGCTGCAACTGCTTTAGTTCGCTGGGCATTAATTTGTGCAAATGTTACAGTGGTAGTATTAAATGGGTTAAGGTAAGTCCCCATAATCGAGCCTTAGTTGGCATGTGCTCTTAGCTTTTGCGTAGACAGAGCATTTATTGTCCCGGATGGAATGATCTGCCTGCATTTTCATTGATTTGCAGTTTGCGCAAGTGGGTGGGTCTTCTTTTTTAGTGCACGAGTTAAAGTCGTGGCCTCTCTCAGCACAGTGTCCACATGTGGGTTGAGCTTGGGTACACGTGTGTGTCGTGTGTCCAAAACGACAACACTTTTAGCATTTGGAGACAGCCACATGCTCCTTGAAGCGGTGACTGCCCCAATTTATGAACACTCTATTTTGTTGACTTATTGTTCTCCAGGCAGCGGGGGAAAGCTCCACTACCCAGCTGGTAGAATTTCCACTCTGGAATGTTTTTGGAATTTCGGGAAAACGAGGTCATTTGGTTCAACATCTGGGTGGTCCTGCTGGAGGTTTCTTCTGTATAGTTCATCCTGGAGCGTTGCTGGGGTTAGGTCCTTTTCGGTATCATAAATTATTATGCTGGTCCCCTTTCTTTTCGGGGGTGCAGCCTGTAGGCCAAGTGTTTGTATTTTGGGGTTACTAATGATTTTGTTAGCTTCTTCTTTCGTCTCAGTTTCAATGATGACGCCAATATTACGTTTCTTACGCACAGATTTAATTTTTGCCATTTTCAGGTCGTTCAGGAAATTTTTTACTTCCTCACTTGTGTGATGATCTTCTGTGGAAGTAAATCTAACAATTACCAGATGTGGTTTTTGTAGGAGAGTTTTCCTTTTGGTTGAGTTTCCTGATTCAGTTGTTTGTTCAGCATTTCTGGGAATCCTCAGCGCGTCTGCATAGATAGGGGCGCGCTGTTGCATTTGACTATCCCTACAGTCAAGATATGCCTCGAGTTTAGCCACTGCTTTCTCGCGTTCGAGGTGCGTTGTAAGTAAAATGGTTTCCAACTTCGTCCATAGGGAAACTATGTATGCGCGCAGAGCTGTACTGACTCTGCTGTTGGTTGTCTTCATTAAAGTTTCTAGTGCAGTTCTCAGGTAGAGAACCTGCTCTAAAACGGGACCCTCAGGCAGAGTGGGATCCAGTGGTGTCTCTTCATCATCATTTTCTCCTTGCTGGGAAGATCGGTCTTGTAGTTCCTTTCGTTCACTTTGGGATCTGGTTTCCATTTCTGATTTCGGAAATGATTTTTTATTACGCTTCTTGGAGGCTGGAGTCGGCCTGGAGGCCTCAGTATCACCCCGTAGGCCTAGAGTTTGGATAGTTTCAGGAGTCAAGTCCTGGCATTCATCAATGATATTATAGTCTGCAGTGGACATTATTTTCGAAAAACGGAAAACAGGGGTTTCCAGATAATCGAGTCGCCGTTAGTATTCTCCTAAAAAGTAGCAAAATGATGGTTGAAACAAGTCTCTATGATAAACAGGAACCGGGCATTGGGCTGTAGCCTTCTGGTCACGTGGGAAAAAATAGGAAAATCTCAAGCGGAAAAACCTCTAAATGAACAGAACAAGGTTTTTTTATTATTATTATTATTATTATTATTATTATTATTATTATTATTATTATTAGAAGTTTTTGGGGACGATAAATACGATGACAGTCTTCATTTTCTTGCAGGATAAGCCCGGGGGAAGTTTCAAATCTGCCACAAAAAGTTTGTAGACGTGTGGGGAACACACAGAAAACATGGTAAAGTTAGTTTAAATCAGGCGAAAAGTTTCAGAGACGTTGTGCCTGTGGGCATAAGAGTAGAAAAGTGCAATTAGGGTGGAGGAGGTATAATCCCAAACCTTGTCGCCACGTGACGGTTTCTTGACCTTGTTAAGCGAGAAACACTAAGCAACCTAAGCAGACAATTGCTGACACACAGCGGGTGGTCCCCTCCCCAGTAACAATATGCTAGAAATTAGCGTGGCAGCTCCGAAAAGACCGAAAACTGCCCTCTTCAGTTTCCTGCCAATGGCGGCATGGCGACCTAACCATTGACAAAGACGTTGAATAATTAACGTTAAAATCTAGCAGAAAGATCCCAGAAAACACCAAAAAAGTCTCACCAACGGAATCCGCTTCTAAACTTGTCTATGGAGAACATAATTCCAGAAATATGAGGCACTTTAAGCACTTAAATTAAACAAAATATCAGGAGCTCGAATTATTGCGTCTGCATGCCGAGACGTTAATGGACACCCTGTCATATGTGATCTCAGAAAGAAGGAATTCTATCATCATTGAATTTACTCAGTCCATTCAAGGACTTAAACACATCAATCAGATCTCGCAGTTGTCTATCTTCAGCAGATCTACATCCTTCCTAAAATGAGGCTTCTAGACCTATAGGCAGTACTCAAGATGCGTCTTAACCCTGACCATTACAATGGGAAAATCATCTCCTTATTCCTGCTAGTAGAGTTCCTGTATATCAGAGAAAACCACATGAGCTATCTCCAAGAAGTCTGCTTGTACTGCTCAGAGAGCTTCCTATTTGATTGCACAATTATCCCCAGATCTTTTTCATTTTCCATTGCCCTTACTACAGCACCATACGGTTGGTACGCTAATCTGGAATTACTGCTACCCGTATGCAGTGCCTTACATTGAACAATGTTAAACTTCAACTGCTATTTCTCAGTCAATTGGCCTAATTTATTTTGATCTTGTTGCAGTGGCTTACTTTAATTACTGTCATTAACCACCCTATCAACCTCTGTATTATCTACAAACTTAGACATTGAGCCTGTTATACCTTCATCAATATCATTAATAAATATTGAAAACAAAAATAGGTCCGGCATTGAACTCTGTGAGATTCCACTAACATTAGTCCACGAAGAGAAGTGCCCACTGGTAGCCAAGCTCTATTTTCTCCCACTCGACCATCCCTTTATTCAGAGCAGTAACTTGCCCTTGATACCATACTGCTCCAATTTCTACAGCAGTCTTTAATGTGTAACAGTATCAAAAATTATTACTGGTATCAAGTTCCATTGTTACTGCATCATATCCAATTAGGTTGGTAAGACAAGACCGCCCCTTAACAAATCCATGCTGTGAATGCAATATAATTGCATTCCTGTTTAGATGGTACATTACTTCTTTAGCAAGTCACTCCGTTATTTTCCCTGAAACATACGATAAAGTAACCGCTCTGTAATTACTCATGTCACTTTTTGATCCCTCCCTTTGTGAATGGGGAATACATTTCCACATTTCCAGTTAATAGGCCACCTCGCAATCGAAGGATGCTTTCATAATTATCGCTAAGAATTTCTGCCTCTCTTAATACAATTGGACAGATCCTATCCACTCCACGAGCCTGTTTTATGTTTAAACAATTTCTCTTCTACTTTCTGCTCAGTTATCACAAAATCATTTTGCTTCCCTTAAGAGTGTGATAAAGTTCCGGAATCCTCTTCAGTAAAGAAGTCGTCATGTATGAATGTAGATGCAAAATACCTATTCAGATGGTCAGCAATCTGAGCAGGGACATCAACAGTTAAATTACGACATCAAGTAGCCCAATGAGATTCAACCCGTTTATTTTACTGTTAATATAAGCACATTTACAGTAGATGTTTTTGCTTCTGTCCTTTATATTCTTTGCCAGTGGTTTCTCCTAATCTGCATTAGCAGATTAAGAGAAACCACTGGCAAAGAATCCAGTGCTAATACAGATCTACACCAGCACTGGATTTCTCTGCTAATGCAGATTAGGATTTCTCTAACCTCTCTTGCAACTTGATTACAGACTTGTTCGTATCTATCATCCGCTTCTACACCTGATAATTTATATACATCTCACGCATTTTTCTGCTTTGTCATATATCTCATCAGTTCATCAGACATTCGTTTACCTCAAAGCCTTGAACAGCATTTCTTAGTTGGTAGGAAAAGCCTAGTAGCGTCTATGATTATTTCCCTGAATGCTCCCATTTATTATTTGCTGACTAGTAACAGCATCAATCAGTTTTCGGGCGCAGAATTTAAAATTCTGTCTGAGACCTTTATCCTTGACATTTGTTATGTCTTTAAGTAAATTCCACATCAATAATGTGATCACTGCCGCTCAGTGGGTAATTTACCACCAGATTCTTAATTCTTATAGACCTTTTCCATTTCGTAGCTGAGTTAGTTATCTCAGGCGAGGGTTGAACGTTTTCATCTCCTGGAAACTAGTGATTTTTTTTTTTCGTCCATGAAAAAAATTGACAGAATATAGGCTATTTACAGATACAGTATACTGATACCTCATGGCCTTTTGTAGTTTACAGGCATTATGCCATGAGGCATCAGGAACATCAGCAACTAAGGCCATATACTGTCTGTAAATTTGCGTGTGTTCTGAGGTCGAGTTTCTGTTTGCTGGACGAAAAACCCGAGTTTCCAGGAGAAAAAAAACTATGATACCCTCGCCTGAGACCAACTAACTCAGCCACGTTGTGCAAAAAGGCCCATAAAAATTCCTCCCGTCATCGACGAGACTCGAGCTCAGGTCTTTTTCGTCCGATGTGGGGAGGACAGCGATCCTACCAACTGTGTTACTCACGAGGGAAAGAAATTTGTATCTAGATGAGCAACCCCATACGATTATTACAATGCTCCATCTGTGTAATCTTCCTGAGACATTAACAGTATTCGTATAATCTCTGTCACCTGTTACAACTTTCTTGTGGAGCGGTGAGAAAGAGATAGAACGGAAAACTACCTTTTGACCAAAGTTTTAGAATGTGACATTAGACGTTTCAATTCTTGAATAATACTATATTTTTCTTATTACATACATTTTTTTTTTTTCAATTGAAACAAATTTTGACTACGTGCAACCGGTGAATTGTCACAATAAACATGACAGTGATTTTTCGCTTGATGCTTCAATTATGTAAATCACTGACCTGGTCGACTCTGTGTACTTCAAAAGCAATCCACCTTATATGTTAAGAAATTTCTAACATTCGCTGAAAGCTGTTTTGTTGTCGCGTCTACGTTTTCACTTTGGATGTTAATCTGTCGAATGTTGAACTGTTGTTAGAATTATATCAGCCACACAGATGACGCATTAAATCAACTCCTAAAAAAGAAAACTTCAGTTGGAATGCATTTTAATCCTCGATGTTTGATGCAGAGATGTTATCCATCCACAATTTCTCCTTGGAAAAAATCACGCAATCTGTTTTCCTACTTCCATTTTGTGTTTGAAATCTACTGCTTCAGTCCTCTTTTGTAGCCATTCCATCAAGAACGGTGGTCGCAATCGCTGTCCTTCCATGCGGAACTTTTATGTGCATTTGTCTACCGTGGCGAAGTTAGTCGGTTTCGACCATCGATTTCACAGTTTCTTGTTTGGAATAAACTCGTGGAAGTTTCTGACGTCTGGAGATATAAAAATTGAATGAACTTTGTTCACGTTTACTGAAAAATGACAAATGTTGTGCTACACACCGAATCGATAATGTTATTATTGTTATCGTTGTCTGATTTTCTGCCAAGGAAACTAAACTCATGAGGCTTCTGTGTATTTTATGTTGGTTTCCCTGTTTTGATGGATGAAAAACCCGTGTTTTTAAGAGAAAAAAATAGTACGACCCTTACTCGACAACGACTAACTCAGTCACGTTGTAAAAATACCAATAAAATCTGCAGATACTGACATCATCACGCTATCTGCAGTAGCTACGCTGAAAACAAAAAACTGTATCGATTCGCTCACTTGAAAGGCATTGACCATGAAAAATTAAAAATTTTCAAAGGCGTTTGATTCTTTTGATCATAATAAACTAATTAATAAATTTAATCAATATGGGATTATGGATTATCCTCTCAATTAATTTAAAATTTTTGTCTCAGAAATTCACAGCTTATTATCCTAGAATTTCTTACCAGAATCGGAGGGTTCCATTCAGGGACCAATATTGAGTGCCCTGTTATTTGTCCCTTTATCAACGACACTGATGAAAACTGGTGGGTGTACACATACACGTTTTGTTGATGAAGCTGTTCGAAATTATTAAGGTTAAATATTTACGAATAACGCAACTGCAATAAACTTACAAATAAGTATTCATTTCACTAGGTGCAGGGACTAACTTTCGTCACTTAACCGAGTAAAAGAAAGATCAGAATCCTTTCAACAAACATATTAATAACATCGAGAACAATAATGAAGACTTAGAGAATATACGATTTCTGTTAATTAATTTACATATGCATCTGTAGACCGATTTTCTACTATTCGATTGTGTAGTTCCTTACAAGCATAAATTAATTGATTAAAAATATTGAATACGTTGAATAAATATAGCTCAGAGCACTTGCAGCACGCACTTACACTTCTCCATCCAGCAAAACAACTTTTCCATCCACGTGGAATTAAGAAACCAATGCTGCAAGACTTCCCTGTCTCCTTTTGAACATAAAAAAACCATGATACGTGATTCCTGCACACCAAGTCGTGTACACAGTATGTTGCCACTACCTTATAAACAACCCTCGTGTTTTTTACTTCCATATATAATTGCAACATTATCTGTATTAACAAAACTCAAGTAAAGAGAAACAGAATAATGGTATTATTCTACTCAATAAATATGCAAAATGTCAAGAGACGGAAATATAAATTCGGGCTACATTTTTTTGTTTTATATATTTTTAATACTCGTTATTTACATAAATTCATCGCCACATACAATCAAAGAAGAAAATGGAATGTTTTATTGCTATATTAACGTCTAGGACTACCCGTACACATATTTATTGTACCATATGAAACTCCCAACAGATAGGGATAGGCCCAGACCATATTTAAAGGAGTGGAGAACATTCCAAATATAAATAATAATCAGAGTGTGAGCATCCTCCAAGCAAGTAGCGGGTCAATATTAAATAAAATTATGTAGAATTATATCGCGCAGTATTTATTCAAGCAGAACATCACAAAAACACTTCGTTACACCTCACAACACACCACAGGAGATTGTCCTTCCACAAAAGGAATAGTTTCCGCTTTATCTGGCTTGAACTTGGTGCTGTTTCTTCTCTCTGACTTTTTTTGGATCTTCTTAAGACTCGCTTCATAGGTAGGAGCGGATGGCATGAGATTAGCTTTCGTTTGGTACTCCATGAGTACCCTGTAGTGAGGTCGATGGTATACTAGAGACGTCTGCAGGTACGGGTGGACTTCTGAAAGCACAACGCATCTGTCTTGTGGTGGTTTCAAACGGCGACAGAGGCAATATTGAAACATCATACTCCAAACGACGACTGCTACCAGAAAGATGAGAAATGCTACGGGAATTGCCACGAGCAGGATATCAATGTCGTAACATGTCGGAACATGTCATAATCCCACGTTACTGTTACCTTTGCATCTATTTGCATTTATTCGTAATTACTTGCATTTCTTCTGTCTGTGAGTGTCTTAATACAAAGGTTCGAATATTTTTGGCCAGTGCGTGTATGTGGACGGGCTTCGTGACATGTAATACACGAATACTTCTTCGATGATTGCACTTAAAAAGTAATTATTGTTTAATACTCAAACCTTAGCGAGAAGTTGAATCTTTTTGTAATACGATTTTACCATTTTATATATTATTGACTTTAAAATGGATATTTAAGCAAATTATTGCTTTGTCCATGAATGTACTGGATTTAGGAAAATGCAAGGAAATTACCCCACTACTGCCTAAACGTTTGTAGGGTTTAATATTAATTTATTATGACTTATATCTGGTACATTATCGCAAGGTATATTATTGCATCATTATAATCAGTTTTATGTTTAATATTAATTGATTTATTGCCAAAATTAATTCATTATTAAAATTAATTCGGTTTCAACATATTTGACTACGTTATGAACACAAAAAAAACAACGAAATTTAACTAACATTTGAATTTAAACAAAATTTGTCTTCACACGACAGGCAAATCGAATCTAAATGTGACGTCCTTATTTTCTTTGAAGCGTTTCTGGATTTCACGGAATGCATTAAAGATTTTTTGATATTGCTTTAGGCTCACTAAGTGCTTATGCACTACAAGTTCCTTGTATGCTGCAAAATAGACAAAATAAATAAATAAATAAATAATTACGAAGATCTTTATTTGCCTGTTTTAAATATTTTTTTCCAATATTTATGCCGACTAACCCATAAACATACATGAAATGTGGAAATAAAATACCCATCTCATTAAAAGTATATGAGCTTCAGAGATGAGCATTACACCAAGTTCAAGATTTACCTCAAGATTCATCTCGGTAATGTAAATGAACAAAACCTTAATATTTACGCTTAAATTTAAATACAGAGAATCTCAGAAATACGGAAGTTTTTGAGCATTTCTCAGAGCGTAGTTTCTGGCCGGACTTATAAAAATCACCGCAGGGGTCAAATTTATGGATTATTATATTCTATCTTAGAATCTTTTCATTAATCTAGTATATTTTCTTAAAAACTGCATGAAACCAACCCTCAACCGAACTGAAGTGTGAATGGGTGAAATGTATTAGACCACCTGTAAAGGTACCATTCATATAACAGTGAGATCGACAGAGATCACAGCAAGTTTTCCTTCGTGATATTGTGGAAAAACAAGGAATAAAAATCAGTCGCGTTTTGACGTTAAAAACGTTTTTACAGACGTTGTTCCAAAAAAATTGTAACGAAAAAACGTCATGCGAAAAGCGTTACCGAAGTAACGTCATCTTCAACTTCCGCCAGAAGGGAATTATTGTAACTTGTATTGTTGCAATCATACTTGTAATGATGGCAACAATAATTTATCTTCTACTGGACCAAATTTGCACGGAGCTTCATCTTAGCTCTATACTAGAGGAAAAACGTTCAAACCTCTGAAAATTGCAGTAGTTTTTGTAGAATAGTCGAAAATATGATCAAGGAAATTTTCTCACGTAATAAATGGGATAATGTGGACGTATAACATATCGTTGGAAAGCTAAGTAATTTAAAAAAAATTAAACAATTAAACTCTAAGGCTGGAAAAGAGTTGTGCACATTTATGAAAACATTCTTGAACTTGGACATGTCATCAGATCTTTCGATAAATACTACACGTAATGGAACAACTATAGATGGTGTATCGTGAACTCTTCAATGTAAATCCTACTTTAGTCATCACAGACCAATACTTTCAGTAACCGATATGTAATTATTATTAATAAAATAAAAACATTATTATCCATGAATTTTATTAATATCTGAAAATTAAAACGTTTTTAACGCCTGCCGATGACTCTTAAATGTAAACACGTTAAATATGCTAAAAGCAAGACATATGATGTACTTTGTACAGAATTTTCCTTCTTGATTTTCAAGTAAATTCGAATTTATTAAACGCTTTGAAAGGTCTGCAGATGATTTTCTGTTTTTTATTAATAGTGTTAATAGTGAAAACGTCATACTTGTTGAGCGGTCATCGAAGTGTAATCATCGATGAAAATCAAACTGTTATATTAGGATACCCGAATATTTAAATTCATATGCCATGCTGCGCGTGTTCTATAGTCGATTTGTCTGTTTTGCTGGACGAAAAACCCCATGTTTTTTTTGGGGGGGGGGACTTTGCCATCTACGCCTGAGACCGACTAACTCAGCCAAGGAGTGAAAAAAGCCTATTAAAGTTCCTTGGGTCATCGACGGGATTCTAACCTGGGCCTTTTCCACCCGGTGTAGGGCGGATGGTGATGATATCACTGTGCAATCTGCGCAGATTGGTCCCTATAATGATTAAAAATCGAATTAAAAATTGCGTCAAGTTGAAGGCCCATAGAACAATAAAAAGAAATAACAAAAATTTTCCGGACGTACTGCCAGGAGAAAATGGCCCTGACAGTTGTGTAAGGACAAATAACTAAGCGACAGCTTTATTTAGATCGAAAGAGTATCCATGTCAGTTCAAACTGTTGGTTGTGATAACTGTAGATGACAATAACATGCCTGGAATCGAAGAACGACGTCATCAATATTTTCTCATAACAGTTCCTTTGACTCTTGGCCAACATGCCTTTATATGCTGTCTCTTACCTCTGTCAAGGTTGTTGTCATCGTCCAATAACTTTACATCCAAAAATTCGAATGGATCTAATCAAATCTATTTTATGTGAAAACTAGAGTCCAAGGATTTTCAATCAAGAAGACTTGGAATAACACGAAGGGTGAGGAATCAGAAGATCACTAGGCCCCCACCTAGAGCCCCAATAATAGAGAGCCTCAAAAATTGAAATATACTTCCATATACTCAACATTTTGCAGCAATAAGTGGCCCAAAATCCCACAGCACTTCTCGGTCTCAACTGATTTAAGCGCGTCGCTGTAAGGAGTTAATGATATTGTGCAGCAGTCACGATATACTTTATCAGAGTTTCGTTGAACCGCCTCAAAGGAGAAAACTTATGTAATGAATCTAGAAGTGAAACAGCACCACATGTGAGGAGTGTGGCGGAGTTTTGTCTACGGCACGTGAATGTGTTAGTCCACATATCCGGAAATTTTGGATATTGACATAACCATTCAGTTAGAAGTGTGCCGCTGCAGTCTGTGAAATGTTTCAAGGCCAATTACTTGTACTATGAACATACTTTCTTCCATACTTCCTCAGGACCATTTAGAGTCAGCTGTCCTAACCATAAGGTTTATATGGGCATCAGTGTTGCACGCTTCTTACGAAATGTGGGGAGAGTTGACTATCGAAGCAACAATTGTAGGCTATACCAACTGCTCGTTCGTTGGAGAGCGAATGGTCATAGCAATACAATCTTTTTTACGACCTCTTAAAAAAACTATTCACAAACTATCCATCTCCTCAAACTTCTATATTGTACTGTTCAACTCACTTTGTGACAGGGATTCATTTCTCAGTCTTTTCAGTCGGAGGTATTCGCGAAGGTCATCCATGGAATTGTTAGTGTTTCCATAGCAGAATAAGCTCTGTTACACAAGTCTCATGCTGAATCTTCTATGTCCGTTTTGCTATCATCTGTTTTTGTAGCACTTAAATAGAGGCGTCATCGGAGTAAAATTTTCATTATTCTTTTATACAGTGTCACTAACACCATAGTGATGCTTTTGTCTTACGGGCCGCATTAGTGTGCACACAGCACATCACTGAGATTAATGAGAAAAATATATTAAATATTTTCACCTATATCCCTTGTGCGAAATTGCTCGATCAGTAACCATAAAATCTACGGTGGTTCTTATAAGGCACAAATTTTGTTTAAATTGGTGTATCTTTTTAAGTACGAGAAGGGTTTGATAAGTTCGTGACCTGGGTATTAAAGGTTTATTGTCGAGGAGTCTGGTAACATGTTACTTTTCAACATAGTCCCCTTTGGAGTCCATACACTTTTTCCACCGATGCTGCAATAAACTGGTGCCAAATGCAAAGAAAGTTTTCGCTTGAGCCTCCAGGAATGCATTCATTGCAGCAATTGATATCACTGTCGGTAGGAAAATGAATGCTAAACAGCTATTATTTTTTTTTTTCAAATTAGAAAATACATGAAAGTTCCATGGTGCTACATCTGATGAATATGGGGTATAGTCCAAGATTTTAAAATCGCACTCATGAAGTGCAGCCATGGCAATGACTGACATGTGAGCAGATGCATTGTCCTGGTGGAACAAGTCTCCTTTGCTGAGTTTTCCTCGGCGTTTGTCTTTGATGTTTTCACGCAAACGCCTCACAAAGTCTGCGTAATACACCCCTGTGACTATCTGATATGTCCGAATGTAATTTACTAGCAACACAGAGAGGTGCAGAGAGGATGTCCGCAGGGGCCGGTTCTGGGGCCACTCCTGTGGAACATGGTCCTCGATGAGTTCCTAGAAATGGACCTGGGACCTTTGGGAGCGCATGCGTTCGCAGATGACCTTACCTTGACGGTGGAGGCAGACTCCAGGGCCCAACTGGAGGTGTTGGCAAACCGGGCACTACAGCAGCTACAACAATGGGCTTCCAAAAACCAATTAAGAATTTCACCAGAAAGAACCTCATCAATCCTCCTCAGAGGGAAACTACAATTGCGGCGGCCCCTGCAAATAAAAATGGAAAATGTCACCATAAAATTCGCGAGCGAGCTAAAGTACTTAGGCGTAATCCTGGATAATAACTTGTCTTTCCAGCAGCACCTGAAATACATCCGGACAAAAATCAGGGGCTACTCTGGGATGGTAGCCAGGATCACAAAGAAAGACTGGGGTCTCAAAAAGAGAACCCTGTCAATATACTACAAAACAACTTTCCTACCAGCAATCACCTATGCAGCAGCGGTGTGGTTTCCCAAAGCAGCACTGGTTGTGAACAGAAGAACACTTGAAACGATCCAAAGGACCATATTACTCACAACAACGCGAGCTTGCAGCACAGTAAGCACACCAGCACTGCAGGTGCTTGCCGGAGTGCTCCCCATGGATCTGGAGGTTATCCAGGCAGGGTTGCTGTTCCTGCTGTCCAGGGGAGTGGCTGCCACCCACCAGGGCTACACGACTGATCCGGCGAACAGCCTAAAGAATGAAAAAGTCAGGTTACAGACCCACCTCCTAAACCTTTGGCATAGAAGGTGGACTGAGACCACCAAGGGAGAAGTGACAAAAAAATTCCTACCGGACATCCGCAAGATATATCCAAAACAACCGGTGTGGTACTTCCCAGGGTACCACATGACAATACATGTTAACAAGACATGGCCCCTACAATGAAAAGCTTTTCGGGCTGGGTCTCACCGACGATCCCAGCTGTACATGCGGAGAGAGCGAAAGCGGGAGCCACATAGCTTATGAATGTCCACAATATGAGGACCTCAGAGGGATTCTCATATCAAGAATCAGATACCTTCCGAAGGGATTGGAGTCCCACTTCCTGGACTCAGAGGAAGAATACAGGGCGCTCTCCCTCTTCGCGCAGGATCTATTCGCTAGGAGGAAAATGCTAATTGCAATCTACAGCAATCAACACAGAGACTGACAAGAAACGCTACCAGATGAAACAGAAAATCGAAATTCGCGGGATACCAGACTCGACCAAATGGAAAGCTGACAACTGGAAGAGACAACTGGAAGTGAGTGACATTGAAAACAGAGAAGAGACAAAAAGCAGCATAACTGCCAACAGACTGACGGCGACCTGAAGAGGGCACTCTAGTCCCCTTCACCTTTTATTCCCACATCCTTGGGGAGGGGGAGGGGACGACTTCGCCCCCCCCCCCTTCTCGTCACCCTACATCTTCTACTCTGGTGGGGCATGGGCATGCCTCACTGAAAACTGGGGCTACCTACTCTGTTGGTCCCATATTTCTGTCTCTCACCCCCCCCAGTCTTCTGTCTCCTCCCCACTTCTATCTTTATGCTAATGAAAGCCCCAAACAACAAAAATTAACGTGCCAAAAATCCTTGAGCCCAAATTCGGCATAACAACCTTAGCGATCATACCCCCACGCCAACTCATATGTGTATGTATACATGTGTATGAAATTGTACATGTGTATATTTATGTGTGTGCATCGTCACTAACCTAATGGAATTTATTTATTTATTTATTTATTTTTATTTTTTTATTTATTTATTATTTTTTTTTATAGGTCCTAGCCGCTGAAATCTCAGGAAAGTAAGCGGCAGGACCTGCCAGAGTAAAACTGAGTCTACTGGGTTCCTGGTCTGCCTCCACGGGGCGTAAGTGGGGCAACGTTGGGCCTCAGCAGGGGACTAGCGGCTAAATGACCAGATGAACAACGGTACACGACACTACACATGAACAAGTCCCTCACACTTTTAAATCTCTGGCATTTCCCAGTGAACTGGTTCACCCACAATGAAAGCAACGCAGAGATGGGGGGAACCCCTGGTGCCGTATGACAATAACACACTTTACTTTACACTTTACTAGCAACACTTCATCAGGGTCCCAAAAACCAATGCCATCACCTTGCCAGAAGAAGAAATCGAACTGGCTTTCTTTAGAGGGGGGGGGGAGAAGAGCTGTGTTTCCACCTTTTCGATTACTCCTTTGTCTCGGACTGAAAGTGATGGATCCACTGGTTATCCACGGTTACAAACTGCGAAAAAATTTGTTAGATCTGCTTGAAAGCGAGGCAAATGTTCACTTGACTTGAGAACTCTTGTGCATTTTTGATCTGCTGTCAACACCTTTTTGGACTCATCGTGCTGACACCTTTTTCATAGCGAGAACCTCTGTTATTATGTGGTACGCACGTTCAGATGAGATTCCCAAGATGCTGGCAATGTAGGCAATGTACCAAACTGTCACTCGTCGATCACTCTTCACAGATCGTGCACATCGTCAACAACTCCTGGAGTGATGGACGTTACAGGTCTTCCAAAGCATGTATCATCTTCCAGGCTTTCTCACTTCGTTTAAATTCTGCTGCTCACTTCTTAACCATGGAATAGGAAGGAGCATCCTCCCCAAAGATTTTGCCATATCCTCATTAATTGCGTGTAGCAGTAGTTCCTCTTTTCATAAAAATTTGATGACTGCTTGGTGACTGATTTTGTCCATCTTTCCTCATCTACAAAACTTTGTTGAACTCAGTACCCTTAATTAAAAATAAGACGTTATTGAAACTCTATAAAACATGGTGATTTACTATTTGAAGAGTATTCATTAAGTAGAGAAATTTTTAACACTACACCACTACTCTCTTATACTGGTGCCATCTTTTGGACTGTAGAATAACTTTTCAAACGCCCCTCGTATCACCATTTATTTATTACCACATAAATATAAAACTGTTAACCTGTGAAAGTCAAAAACATTTGGGGACCGCCAATTCAACTTGTCTCAATTCTACAGGCTTTTAAAGTAGTTCAATTTAATTACAATCACCCGATATTTTAATGGATATATGAAAAAAAAAGGTGATTACACGCACTAATTGGAATTGCTGCTTCTTATTGCATGGCCATAAATAAGGGAAGGAATTAGCAAAATTATACTACTTTAAAAGTTTTTCACTGATACTTACTTGTACTATTATTTAGTCTGAACTTACACAAATCTTCTACGATCTTAAGTGTCACATAGCCTCCGAGTTCAAGATACTTTAGATGGGGAGAAACTTTTAGTAATCGATGGAGAATGATTCGTGAAAAATGTGGATAACCATCGAGTATCAATATCAGAGACTCTACAAGAAAATATACAAATGAAAATTCAAATTCATTACACCAAACCATACCTCCTATAACATAGTCAAAATTAACGAAATTCTGAAAATATTATTTAATAAATTCGTATAAACCTAATTTATGTAAAATGAGACTCACCAATGAGAAGATTATATAACAGACTAGTTTCAAGTGCAGATTAAAGAAACGGTTGAAACTAATTAAAAACCATTGATTTTTTCCCCCAGAGTTTGGAGTATAATTTCCTTTATTTATTCTCAACAATCCACATCATTTTAGTACACAACATAATTAGTACCACCTTAATATTTTGTGATTGGCTTAAGAAAAGCTCGTTCTTATAATAATTTGTCATTTATTATTATTTATGCAGTAAATATATTTTTTTCGTATTGCAAATGTATTGGAAGAATTCAATCCATTTGCAATACAGAATTCATAATAAAATTTCGTATTGCAAACCGGGCTACATTTTAATAGCAGAGCCCTGTAAAATGATGATATCCCATTCAAAATCTGGCACTTTACTCTTTTAGACCTAAAGTAATTAATATCGCTTTTAATCGGATGACATCACCCATTAGGCGAATCCGCAAGCTCCGAAAACCGGCCACAATACTACCTCCTGTATTTTATGGATAATGAATTTTCATAATGGGCGATGTTATCAAATTTAAAGCGATATTAGTTGCTTTAGGTTGAGTACGTGGACATTTGTGATAGTTTCTAAAAGAGCCTACGTCCGAGCAATGTCACTGAAGAGACCCTATATTTTAATGCTGCAAATTGCAAGCCACTGAAGTTTATGCGTATTAATATCCCTTATGACGTGTGCTCGCGCACATGTGCACTATTACAAAATACAAAGTTTTATATTCGGAAATAACAACTCCAGATCTTCCACCTTACAATCGTTGACTAGAAGGAATTTACATCCTTAGGTTTAAGCAAATTGACGGAATCTACTATTACAAAAATCATATCTATATATATGATAATACACAGGCGGGGTGATGAAGTGTTGCCTCGTTGAGTATAAAAGACTGCACAGGCTGTTCGACTGCAATCATCTGAATCCAAAGTGTGGTAAATGCGTGATCTATTAGACTTCGAAAAAGTTCTTATTGTGGGTGCACGTTAAGCAGGAGCCACGATTCAAGAAACGAAAGGCATGACTGGGACTGGTTTCTCAAAAGCATCCAACTCAAAGATTTGGATGTTTACTAGGTCGAACATTTAGAAAGCCATGTGGAGAGACAAATTACGATACGCTTTGTTTTGCACTGATGATAGGCAGCGAGTGTGGCGAGAACTTCACGGCGCAATGAACCCTGCTTGCATTGTTAAGACAACCCGAACATCTGGAGGTGGTATCATGGTATGGGGAATGTTTTGTTGGCAGAATTCATGCCGCGCCGTACACTTGCTGTTATTCGAAACAAAGGCGGCCAGATTCGATACATTCAGTATCGAATCTCTCTCTCTCTCTCTCTCTCTCTCTCTCTCTCTCTAAATTAGTAAATTAAATTAGGGTTCATAAATTTAAGCATCATTGATATTACTTTAAAAAGGGTTCTATGAGGTGGATAAAAACTGTTAGAAATGTACTTACCCAAATGACGAAAATGGTTCTGAAGATAAATCATGAATATGATTTGAGTAGTACCTGCTTGCATACCTTTCGTAAAGACAACCCGATAATCAAGGCGGCGTAGTGGAATGCAAGGGGAAAGCATCCGAGTTAAAATGAGATAATTAAGGTTAGTATCTGAAAATGAAAGAAATTACGGGTAAAGGGTTTCACCTTTCAAACGAAAAAAAAAATCGATTTATAATTTTGTATTTATCAACAGCAGTTACTGCTACTTCTGGGAACGTATGACTTTTTTGTGAGAAGTTCCTAATAATTAAATAAAAATAAAATTATACATAGGTCTCGTATTGTTTAACTTTTGTACTAAACACGTTCACACAAGTTCAGTGCACTATTTGCTATTGCTCAGTAACTATCAAAGAGTAGAACAACTTACTCATTAGGTCGCCTAGACCAGGAATGATTACTAATGGTAAGCGAAGTGTTTCAAGTACTTCACTGCTCGAGAAAATTAACAGAACACGTAGAAAACGTGGGGTACTCGTGCAAATGGCACCGAATTCCTCGTTGTCTCCAGATTAAATAATGTCTAGAATCTGTTTGTAGGCTAAAACGGGACTCATCAGAGAACAGAACTGTGCCTCATTTGTCAGAGTTCCATGTCAAAGTTCTGGCTTCCACTGGCTTCCTTGCTTAGAGTTCACTTGAACTGAGCTTTCTTAACGCAGACAAGTTGGAAATGTTTTTAAGTGTGGCCGTAGCAACCACAAGAGACAGTTGATGACAGGACATCGTCTTGTTGTTAAAGCCAGATAGCGGTCTGTTCTAGTTGACGTAGCCCTCAGGCGACATTGGCCAGCTCGTCATGTAAGGGTTCCTATCTCTTGAAACTGCTTCCATAGTGCTGAGACGACACTGCATGACACATTAAGCCAATGTGTCACCACCACCCTAGACTGCCCGGCTTCAAGTAGACAGACCGCTCGCCATTTCAAAGAATCATCTAAACGACGATGACTTGCCATCCTGAGTACTGGAGATGTGGCTATCCTGCTGAGCAAGCCAAGAAACGGGAATGAAGTAATGTGGTCGCACCCGTGTTTTTATAGGCATGAATAATTTGCATAATGTGCGGCTCCTAAGGTGGTAGGTCGATTTCTATATTGTATACTCGGAATTTTCATGCCAGGATGCCTATTATATCAAATATTCACCTTCGGTGAAACTGTTCTCAACAAAAATATTAATGAAGAACATTTTGTTCTATTAATTTTGTCGAGCAGTGTATTTCTTCGCTCTCTTAACTAGCAGTGCAAGCAGAAATACTTGAATACTTGAGCGTATATCAGTACCCACAGTGAAATTTCAATAAGAGCAGGGATTAGCATTCCTTCTGTCTAGAGTATCTCGGCATGCTCTGATAGATTTAATTTGCGGATCTGCTAGGCAGGGTTCATAAATTTATTCTTTTTTTATAAAAAACATAAGTATTTGTAATGTGATAGAGATGTTATTATAATTTTTATTAATTTTTTAATGTTTTCTTTTCGGATCTATAATTCATGATGAACGTTCAAGAGCGAATTTTCGTTGTATCATCCAGCATCAAAGGAATAAAGTTTTGTGAAATTAGGGAAAGAATTTCAAGGATATTTCATAGTCCCGGTCCTACAGACAATGCGATTCGTGCACTGATGAATAAGTTTAAAAGAACTGGGTCTGTGCGTGCCGAGGAAAGATGTGGACGCCTAAGAACAGCAAGTGAAAGCATTGAATCAATTTGAGAAATGTTCGAAAAGAACCCAAAATCATCAGTTAGGGAGGGATCTCGAAGACTGAATATATTTAAAACATCAGTTCACAGAATTTTGCGTTCGACACTGATGAAAAACCCCTACCACATGCAACTGTTGCATGACATGTATGAAAAAGATTTACCACGTAGAGCAGCAAAGTATGCAGAATTTGTCGATCAAATCCAAAATAACAGCTTAATGGACCACATCTTGTTCAGTGATGAGGCGACTTTTCACACTTGTAGTAAAATAAATCGCCATAATTGTCGTATCTGGGCTTCCCAAAAACCATCTGAATTTACAGAATGGCAAAGAGACTCCCCTAAAGTAAATGTGTGGCTTGGGAAGACGAAGTCAAAAATTTATGGACCTTACCTTTTTTACAGAAGCAAGTGTCACAGAAACTGTGTACCTCGATATGTTTCAGCAGTTTCTTGAACCCCAACTTCTTTATGATGGTGTTATTTCAAGCGTAGTGTTTCAGCAGGATGGGGCACCATGTCATTACGCTCGAACTATACCTCAACAGGTGTTTTCCGAATCGGAGGATCGGGCGTGGAGGACCTATACCTTGGGCGGCGCATTCTCCGAATTTAACACCCTTGGATTTTTTCTTGGGGTTTCATAAAATGAAAGGTTTATTGCAAGAAGTTCAAAATTTACCTGATCTTAGACAACGCATTCGGGAGGCAGTACAGAAAATTACCCCTGAAATACTTGCAAATGTGTTCCGGAACGCAGCTCAGAGATTTGAAATCTGCAGGGACACTGATAGGGCACATGTGGAGAGCAATAATTAAATTCTTAACCCTTTGTATATAATATATATATATATTTTTTTCTTTTGTTTCAAACTTGGATATTGTATATAAATAAACTTGTAATCATGCTATAAAGTCATTCGTCTCAAATTCATCGGATTTCACCAAGATATGGAATGACTTTTTGGGGCACCCTGTATATGGGATATAACTCTACCTTGGAAGGTATTGGTTTGCTAGGAGACTCTGCAGAGACATTAAAAGAAAGTCAGCATCAACTGTTCTCCAAAAGGACGAACATAAGGGTGAAGAGTCTTTATCTTCGCTTTCGATACCTTACAGTAGTGAGATCTTGTTTCGGGAACATATGGAGAATTGTACGGCTATTGATAGTAATTCAGTCCACACCATTAAACCACCACCACCACCACCACCACCTTCGGAGTCGCTTTCTCCGGTGTCAGTGGAATTGAAAACCCTGATCCATATTTTTGGATGAGGAACAAATTGTACTGTTTTAAAGGTGAAAGATATTTGGGTTTATTTGTATTTAACAATGAATTCACACTTTTTTGCGTTTGTTCCTTAGCTTTTGAGCACCAGCGTAAATGTGTATTTTGTCCCCAGTTGCAACGACCACCCTCACATTTTAGTATCGAAATGGGGTTCTCACTATACGTTTGACTATTGACTGCAGTCCATTTGTGCAAAACAACGTGGTGGAGGATGCCTAAAACAAATTAACACTAACAACATGTTCTTTTGGTACCTCGATATCACATACTCGTACAGGCCCCAACCCTAATCCTTGTGGAACTCCACTTGTTACATTTATAATTACTCTCAGTCTGCCATCTTTTATCCGGTCTTAGATTCAATGAGAGATCTTATCTTTAATCCCATTTGCTCCAGTATCTTAGTATTACATTATTATCCAATATTTTCGTATTAGTATCCAGTACCTCAGTAATAGTATTAACAGTGCGGGTAAATAATGCAGGGAAGCAAGTCGTGTAGCATCAGCCAAAAAAAAAAAAAAAAAAAAAAAGAAGGAAACATTACTCACTTCATCTGTCCATCCGTCTCCAGTAATGGTTTAGGATGACATTCAGGACAACTCATCATGAATGGTGTCTTCAGCAGATCTCAGCATGGGTTCGTTGAGGGAAGGAAATTCCGGAGGATATTGTGACGTAGTCATTAAGCAGCTGGATGCAGGTAGCAATTTTTGACATTAGAAATGTGGTAAAATAATGTGCACTTTATCCTGTGTGGAGTGTAATTTGCCTTTAGAAATTATTCTCAGACGTTTTGTGGTACTTCCTATGCCACTTCTTCAGTGATTCTAAAGACACCTGAGGTGAATGGGATCTATCCAGTTATATTAAAGGAGGCGGCAAAGGAAGTAAGCCAACCCTTAGCCATAATTATGAGAGCATCCTTGGACCCAGGGGAGGACCCCACGGACTGGAGATGTGCAAATGTATCTCCAATTCACAACAGGGATCAAAAGGTGACACGAGTAATTACAGACCAGTTAGTTTAACTTCTGTTTCGGGTAAAATGATAGAGTCACTGGTTAAAGATGCATTGCAGGATCAACTAGACAAGACTTCAGTTATAATTCAGACACAGCATGAGTTTGTTAAGGGAAAGTCTTGTCTGACAAATTTTATTTGATACTATAATGTGGTTACTAAAATTGGATGCAAAAAAATAATTTTGATATCATATACTTGGATTTCAGGAAAGCTTTTGATACTGTTGCACATGGAAGACTACTAACTACAACTTGAAATGTGCTCATTACAGAAATGCAAGTATTCTTGGATATCTATTTGCTTGAGTTTAATTTTATTTAATTGTATTAAATCTTAATTTTATTAACTAAATTTTTAACTGATTTAAATTTTTTAAAATATTTATCATAATCTTAAATTATAGGTGAAAACCTCATACCTTTGAGTAGGACTATTAATCTCTCAACACTCAATCGCGAATGATTATAATATGAACTTACCCACCGTGTATTGTCATAAATGAATCAAGTTAAAATAACTATTAACCAAACTTAAAATAATCATGTATTCAACTCTCATATCACGTCAAGGGAATCGGAAAAACAATTGTCGCGAAATTCTAAAAACAACGACAATAATAAATAAATTAATTCACACATAAGTTAAACTTTAAAATCGTTATTAACTTCTTTTAAGAGACCACCTTATTCGGTTTGTTTCCGTGTTCACAAGAAGTACAAAAGTGATTCGCGAATGCTATCCCCCCCTCTGTTTTATATCAAATTAACGATACCTGACACGATATTATTTATATAAACCAATGTATGAATTGCTATTCATACATTGGTTTATAATTATCGGATGGTTTATTGGTTAATATTTATCAGATGTCTACTAATAGCTATCTGTTGCCTAATTCGGGATCTATGCGGGTATGCGTAATACTTGTTTAAGTAGTAAAGGCTAAATATTAACAAGTAATCAAATTAACAATTTAAATCAAATATAAATGAAGTCACTGAAATTCATCAGTTCTGCTGTCTCTACAGTCACTGAAGAAGCGGTACAGAAAGTACCAGGAAATATATGAGAATGATCTGTAATTCTTTACGAAATTAAAGGCAGGTTACACCCACGCAGGTTGAAGTGCTCATTATTTCAGCAATTTCCATTTCTTGATATGCCAGCGCACCATACAGCTAAAAGAATATTTAAGAATTTTTGGCGTTATATATCTAGACTTTTAAAACGGTTCATTACGAAAGGTTGTTATATAAAGGAAAAAGTTAGAATTATTGGTAAGATCCCATACTGAATTGAAGGCTCGTTAAAAGGTAGGGCACAGAAGGTTGTTATAAATTTTCAGTCTTCGGGGTGGACCAATGTAACAAGTGGGATCACTCAGGGATCGCTTTTGGGTTTCCTTCTATTTATAATTTTTAAAGATGATATAGACGATAATATCCAAGGTAAGCTGTCAAAGTTTAATCATTAATGTTTAATTTAATGAATAAAGAGAGTGACAAGGGTGGTTAACAATCCGAGTCAGCCATGATGCTTCAAAAATATTTGGATCAGTTGCGACGTAAAATGGCAACTGAAGTTTAATGCATCTAAATGTAAGGCTTAGCATTTGGAGAACAGAAATCATGGAGTCACGTATAAACTGGAATTGGGGGCGGAGTTAAAAGTGATTCAAGACGAAAAATACTTAGGCGTTATGATTCAGTCTGATATGAAATTTTCCATGTAGAATAAACAGGCAGATACAAAGGCACATGGTGTCCTGGCCATGAGTTATAGGGCCTTTGCCAGTAGGGAGAAGGAAGTCATTATCCCTCTTTAGAAGGCGATGTTAGGCTGCATTTGGAATTTGTACTGTACTGAGGTCTGTACACTGCATCTAAAAAAGCTATGAAACCTTTAGAGAGAGAGTTCAGAGAAGGGCGACCAGATTGATAAAGAGTGTAAACACATAAGAAGAACAGCTTAAGAAGGTATGGACTGCGAAGTCTCATAATTAGACATCTGAAGGAATTTCTAAATGAGCTTTATAAGACACAAATGGATTAATAAAATTAATAATGGAGGGCTGTTCTCCGTTGAGGTTGTGACACTAACCAGGGTACCAAATATAAACTCTCAGGGAATAACAGAAGATTGGATCTCACGAAATTCACCTATGAGCAGCGGGTTGCCAAACATTAGAATAAAAATTGCCCCCAAAGTAGGAGGTGGTAGTGAGTTTGGCAAAGTTTAAAGAAAAATTGGATAATTACCATGTGGGAATGGGAGTACTATGCATATTCTGTTTTCTTTGAATTTTCATTATTGTTATTTTATATATTTATTTATTTTTTGCTGTTGCATAAAAGTTTCCGTCCCTGTATAACTCGGCCTTACATGTACTAATACTAACACTAATAACTTGTCCAATTCTTCCCCAATCCATTCGAACCACCCACCTCCGCAACACCAGATGTTAGCCTGTTCCTACAACCAGTTGCTCTCTAGCTGAAAGCAAATCCCCGCACCTCCATACCGCAACCATCCTTTTTCAACTTAAATTTATGTCCCAATATATTTTTGCCGGTGAAAGAGTTCAGAGGTCATCCGCATTAAATTTACACAATCCAATCTCTTTAGAGCCTTAAACACTTCAATCAGGTCTCGTCGCAAACTTCCAGCTTTCAGACCATGGAATTTCCAGAAGTGAAGTCTTCCATGGTAAAAGTACTCCCCAGTGTCCCCGAATAATTTTTCTGCTTGCCTCTGCACCCGGTCCAACAGATCCACATCCTTCCGAGACAACTTCATGTCTGACTACACAACAATCTCCAGGTCCCATTCCTCCCTCTCCCAATCCACGGTACCGCCCAATTGGTATGCAATTCTGGGATCACTGCTTCCCACATTTAGCACACTGCATTCCCCAATATCAAACCCCAATTGCCACTTCTCAGTCCACATGGCTAATTTTTCTAGGCCTGGTTGCAGCATAATACCATGATTTCCATCATTAACCACTCTGACATCCTTCGCATCATCAGCAAACTTTCACATCAAACTCGATACGTCTTTATAAATTTCATTAACAAATACCGACTCCAATAATAACATTAGTTTTCAAAGAGCAGTATCCACCAATAACTGCTCCTTGCCCTTCGCCACTCAATCATCTCTTTTCCCAGGGCAGTAATCTGCTCCTATTACCACACGCTCCACTCTGTATAGCAGTCTTTCATGTGGAATAGTATCAAAAGCTTTGCTGAAATCTAAGCACGTGATTGTTTGACTATCGTCTAAATTTTTGCATAGCAATTCGAAAATGATTAATATGTCTGAAATTACTTGAGTTAGCGTTAATTTTTCAATTTTTATATCTAGTTCTTCAAATAAAAAGTTATTTACTGGAGAAGAACAGAAAGTTTTTTTTTAATTTTAGCTCTATGTATACGCTCTCCAGTATGGAAATGCTTCAAGTTTTTATGCCAAATGACAGTGACCCCACCACCCGTCCCCTCCATGATGGTCTCTGCCGAAAACGTTAAGGTCGGCTGGGATGAACTCGCTGTCGGATATCGATGGGTAATATTAAGTATACTTTGCCTAATAATTTGTAGTTCATACTTACAGATCTGAAATCCAACATTTATGTGAGGAATTTCCACCGATAGTTTCCGCCAAGCTTGATGACTAACGATGTTTCCTTTATACTGATGTTCTTCGCATGACACCGTGAACATTTCCAGAGATGAAGCAAATTTGCACAACAGAATTACTATTTGATCACTTAGACAGTTGTAACTTAGGCTCAGGGATTGCAAGTTGGTGAACTTCAACAGCACATTCTTGAAATTGTGGTTCCTGCAAGGTCAGAAATATAATGAGCATATGCAACGAAAGAATAAGAGCGCATCATTAAAATAAAAATTGTTGTTTATAAAAGTAATCAACATTTGTAACGGGTTTATTTCTACTATAGGGCATCATACAAACTGCAGAAAGCTGTTTAGATCCTTTGTAGTCAATTTTTTTTGTTTTGCTAGATGAAAAACCTGGTTTCTGGAGGAGTGGGAGGAGAGAGAGAGAGAGAGAGTAAAAAATTATGTTCCAGGTACATAATGAGTTGCTGCCGCTGTGACTCTGAGACTGATAGTGTCACTGATAATATCACAGCGGCAGCCATTAAAAACGTTTTTGCAGGAACTCATTATGAAACTGGTACAGTAAAATAGATAAATAAAGTATTATTTTTATTGAAAAAATAATTTCAGTTCGATGAAATACAATGAATGGAATTTTTCATTGTACTAGTGTACAATGAAATAATTTGTATAAAATATATTATAATAACATTAAAATTATTGGTCTGTGATGACTGAAATAAGATATATAATTTTGACACTCAAATGATTTTAATTCCCGAGTGAATACTCCATCGATTATCGTTCCATTACGTGTAGTATTTTTTACAGTATTTGACTTCATTGAAGATATCTTTCATGAATTTCCAAAACTTCTTTCCAGCCTCAGAATTTAATTCTACATTGAAATCACCAGCGAGAACTATAGGTATACGATCCAGTGGCTCTTCCAATAATTTTGCACCTTCAATGAACACAGCATCAAATTCTTGTTTATGAATTTTTGAATTATATCTAATGACATCCGTGGATATAGTGTGCATAGTGTTAGGGTAGGGCGCCACCTGTGGTTTCCCACATCTACGCCATATGTACACGTCCTGGCATTTGGCCGGATGGCCCCTGGTGGAACCCCACGTTGCCCGCACACACCACTAGGAGGTAGCTAGGCTGCCCATAGTTCTCTGGCTAGTCTCCGTCAGGGTCGCTTCAGCTCCCTGAGCGGAGACAAAGTTTAAAAAATAATAATAATAAATTAAAATAATAAAATAATAATAATAAATAAATAAAATAAAATAATAATAATAATAATAAATTAATAAAAAATAAAATAAATAATAATAATAAAAATATAATAATTAAATTAATTAATTTAAAAAAGCAGCGATTAGATAGAGTGAGGTGGTACAGGGTGTACAGAAGAAGAGGGGAAATGAAAGTAAGAGTAAGGGGATATAGGCGAAGGCATCCCCAATCAGTCAATGTACACTCAGTCAATCAGGTGAAGGCGAAGAAAGGGGAAGGAATGGGGTCGAAAGTGACTGATCGAAAGGGAGCACAGATAGGATCGCCATTTGGCGCCTCTGTCATCGACATCGGCTGGTGTCCAATCCAGGGGTTTAATTCAATCCAATGGTACCTTTCAAACTCCAATCATCAGATAGTTGTCCGTTTGATGGTGTGGCAGTCAAGTTCATGACTGTCTAGTCTGGATGAAAGTCCATCATGGTCTCAGACCGTCTGTTGTCTTCCTTGGGACTGTTGTGGCGCAGGTACAGGAACTGTAGATAAGGATTTCCTTCGGCTGAAGAGCTCTTGTGCGAACCGCGTGAAAGCTGTATATTCCTCCCTACTATCAAGCAGGTGTGTTTCTTGGTCTTTGGGTATGTAGGTCAAGGAAGTGATAAAGGTGCAGCGAAGATCCTCATATAGGGGGCAGTCATACATAAGGTGCGACCAACTCTCAGTCCCACCATAGGTGCAAGTGGGATCATCGATGATTCCCAGGGCCGTCAGTTTGCCTTTTAATGATCCATGGCCAGTTAACAGGTATGTAGCATAAAGACCAGGTGAAAAACAGGGGGGAAGCCTGGGGAACACCCTGTTAATGTAAGGGAAGAACTTTCTAGTGATTTCGCCTTTGTTGGAAGTAGTCCATCTCGCTTGCCACGCCTGCTGCAGATGCGTGAGGAGACGCTTCTTTTCTGCTGTTCTGTCGTTTGCGGGGTCTGTTGTGAATTCGAGGATGGTCTTGGAATTTGCTTTGGAGAGGTGGAAGAGTAGTCCACAGCGGACCACCTCCAGGTCCAGTGGCATGGCGCCTGCCAGGATTTGCAGAGCATGGGTACTGACAGTGCAGCAGGCACGGGTAGTAGCGAGCAGGATGTTTCTTTGCAGAGAGTCTAGGATTCTTGTACCACTAACAGTGATTGCTTTCGGGTACCAGATGCCTGCTGCGTACGTTATAATCGGGGTAAATATCACTTTATAGAATAAGGACAGAGTGTGCCTATTGAGTCCCCAGTCCCGTCTGGAGACCCTGGTGACAAGGGCGGTGTAATTATGTATCTTTCTTCTTAGGTATTTAAGATGTGGCTTGAAATTCAGTTTGTTGTCAAGTATAACTCCTAGATATTTGAGTTGAGTGGAGAATTTTATGGTCCTGTTGTCGATTTTTATCTGTGGCAGTGTGGCTTCATTGAGACTTCCTTTGAGAAGAATAGAATCTGTTTTGACAGCAGAGATGGTGAGGTTATGGTGTTTAGCCCAGTCCTGTAGCTTCTGTAGTGCATTATTGGCCAAATTCTCCATTTAAGGAATGGAGAATTCTTCGAAATTAAGATGATTTTCAAATTCTAATGAGCCGTGCATTTTACGATATTTTAGATTAGCTTATTTTTTGCAATAAGCTAATCTTCGATTGTCATCATCTGTGGCCATCGGTATCAATATACGAGTTTGCGACATTGGCCAAAAAGGTGCTTCAATTCGACATTCGCGTCGGTTTGCCTTATTATTTTTATAACAGATAAAAGCATGTTTATGTTGCGGTAAATTTGAATAACATGAATTTTTCTCTATAGAACATAATGCATCTATCATTTGGATTGCTTTTTCCATCCCACTTTCTTTTTCTTCTAATGGTGCAGAGGGTGCATTTTTCATCCAGAATAATAAGTCCATGTAGACTTCTTCGATGTTGAAATTCAATGCGTTTAAGGAAATTCACAACATACTATTTCCCAAAAGGATTATAGGTTTTCGATTTTAAAATTTTGAGTATACTCTCAACAAGTTTATTAAAGTATATGGCACACGTTATGAGATCTTCATTTATTAACGTAGCTCTTTCCATGTAAGGTAGATCCCTAACTTCATTAGTTGTAATTTCTCGTTTATATCTGAATTTGTATAACATACATAGTAATACGGCCATATTGGTTCACACGCACTCAACATTAAGAACATTGTAGGTTTTCCTAATTGACAAATCGTGGCAAACACATCTCGTTTTCGTTGACTCCAATAATATGCTGAATTGGGAATTTATTTTAGAAATGCCAAGTTAGACTCTAATGACCTGTTTATAAATTCTTTTGATTCCAATACAGAACGAGTAATGTTAGCTGTTATTCCTACTGATTTAAATGCAATTTGCAAATTTTCTGGGGTACGCATTCGCATAATTTTCATTGCCATGTATAGCAAATGTTGGGGAGTTACTCCACGACGATTAGATCTACGAATTTCGCTCGAAGCCATCATAAAGGGACTAATTTTTAATCCATTTTTAAATTTTCGTGCATGTCCCAAATATATAGCTAGAAAAAAAAAGTTCTTCTGCATGTATATTAAATATGAAAGTTGTTGGAGATGACTTCTGACCCGGTGCTATACAGAAATATTTATCTTCAGACCATAATAATGTTTGTTATTGAATTATTAATAGTTCATCATCATTGTTGACAGGTTCCACAATTTAATGTGAATGTTCCTGTTTACCACCATCATTTGTCCCCAAGAAATCGTCACTCACCTTTATGCCATACAATTTATACAAAGGTGAATTTATCAAATACCGTAACAATGTTTTCATTATTTTCTTCTGCACACATCCTTGTAGATATGATTTATGCACGAGTCTTCGTTTTATATGTACATTAATGGCATAATGGTCATCTAATTCTCTAGGTAATTGATGAACCATCTATTTAAGTTAACTGGTACATTTATTACTTGTCTAATGATCCCATATTGTCCATGTTCATAACGAAAATGACGAATTTGCATAAAGGGTAATCGTGGTGATATCAAACGCTCAGTTACAACATCCAGTGTAGGCAAATGAGTAGAATATGTTGGGTTGGATATATAAATCCATTTGACGTGGCCATATTTGGTATCCGTCCCTCTTTTAATGAAGTATAACTTGCATTAGATGTCATGAAAGAACTCACTTCTTGTAAATGAAATTCATTTTGAAGTAATTCATATGAAGTTGTTGGAAATGGTTTCAAATCTAATTGAACCATAAATGATGACAAACATTACAACTAAATCCAAATGGGATTTTTTACACTAGTTTTTCAAACTCACTGTCAGCTCGTGTAGACACTATAGGGATGTAATCAGGAATCTCATTATTAGCCATTTCTAATTTCGCTTTTTTTGTGCATGATATTCCTTCATTCGATCTGGTGGAGTTTTAGATTCCTGGTAAGTATCAGGCATAGTAGAACTCTGTGGTTGGCAAGTATCAGGCATAGTAGAACTCTGTGGTTGGCAAGTATTAGGCATAGAACTCTGTAGTTGAATTTCATTATCATTCGGAATAGTTTGAATTTCTAATTTCCTTTTCTTCAGTTCACAATATTCCTTCATTATTTCAGCTCGAGTTTTTTTTTTTTTTTTTTGGGTGCAGTTTGAGAACTCCCAGGCATAACGAAATACTCTTGTTGAATTTCATCTGGATTCACATTTCTGTCCAACATCCCTTTCTTTCACGATATTCCTTCGAACGCTGGGCTGTAGATATTGGCACAGTCACTCGTATATTAGTCTTTATGCTGATATAACGGTATAACGGAACGCGTCACTGCTCAATTGTACTTGTTGTGTCACTGCAACTTGTTACGTCACTGCACGTTGCGTGCAATTGAGTTTTCTTGGGTGCATGCGTTGTACTTGTTGAGTCACTGCAGCAACAAGAGCTCCTGTCATCAACTGTCTCACGGGATTGCTAAAGCCACCTCCGGTCCAATTAGGTCCGGATTTATTTCTCGTGAAAAACGAGTCTGCTGCTCGTCTTTCACAACACTTAGATTTCTAGATAAGATCTCATTCTTTACTGGAAATAATCTGACCTCTAACCTGTTCCGACATAAACAAATATTGCTTTCTCTGCACCGAATACACAGGTGTTATTTTATTTATTTATAATTTTTTTCTAAACATCTACTAATTCTGTGCAAGTAACAAATCCTCTCTACCATGGAATACTGTTTCCACATGTGGCCTGATCCCGACGATAGTAGCCGACTTCTTGAACTTTCCTTAAACTCCAATACGTTATGCAAAAGGAGACACCCAGGTTAATTAATGATTGGCTGTACAATCGAAATGCACTCTCTAGAGTGCATTTCGATTGTACAGCTTCTGCCGAATGTCTTTTCTATAGCAATTTCCATGGGCTATTCTTCTGAACCATCATCTGCAATTCTAATTTTTTCTTCCAGACCAGTTCGAACACATGAATCAACTACTCAGCATCCATTTACAGTTCAACTACAAACTCACAGAACTAACTTTTACTCTCTTCATTTATCCTTTCCATTTCGTTTTTTCGAACAACCTTTCTTATTGTATTTCCTGGTATTCTACAGAAATTCCACTGTGTTTCCTTGATTGTATAACGTTTTCTGTGTTAAAAATGACTTGAAATGTTTTTTCATAATGAGTAGCAAACGAATACAATCTATCTATTGTTACACTATCTCTGATAAGAAGTGGCCTACATTATAAAATCAATTTAAAGTTTGGGACATTGCAGGCCGAAACTTCCTTGAGCAACCTGCTCCTTAAGAGACGAAGGAAATCTAATAGAAATCATGGGCTCTTTTGCCTTCCGTGGTAGGTGTTTTCACTATTCTGTCTACCCTCACATAAAGATGTGCATTATATGTGATGTACACATTTCGCGAATTTTTATCTGGCTATTCCTGTACTGGTTCGTCTGATGTGTATAAAGAAATAATCTTAAATTATATCTTACGTCACTGCTAGCTTAAATCAAGGCTTCCAAATTATAAGAATTTACCTGAGAGTATAACTTACATGTAGACTTTATCCCTGTCGCAAAAGAAGTTATCGAGCCACAGTGTCTGAAGCGAACGACTATTTCGAAATGCAACTGCATCCAGTAAAGGCAAAGCCTTGCGCTCTTTGAGGCTAAACTTGAGTAAACTTAAACTCTCCAGAAACTTTTGCTTTATTAAGAGGCGCACAAACAACTTCCGAAGGGAATAATCTGGTAACTGTTTACAGCTTTGATGGACAACTCGGAAGTTCTCAATAGTGAGACTACGGAACTGCGAGGAACTCACGAGTGTAAAAAATAAGTTTAAGTGTTTCTGAATTCGAGCATTCCTGTAATTGCCTCGGTGGTTGAAGGTGAAGTGAAGTTTTTGCATTACTGATGGAAAGCTGAGAAAAATATTTTTTAATTAGTTAACAACTTCATTATATTATCAACAGTAGATTTATTTTGAAAATTTCAGTTTCAATTAAATTTATGAAATACATCTCATAATAATTAACAGTCAGTTAAGGTACGCAGTGCGTTACATTTCAGGGGCTTTAGCAAATAAAGCAAACTATTATTTTTAGGCCACCCGAAAAATTAAATTCATCTGCCGTGCATTGTGTAATATGTATGAAAAAAAAAAATAAATAAATAACTACCAGATTTCTATTGATCTAATTTTTACGAAATTTGGAATGGTTGGACAAATCTTTCTAAAAGGCCCAAATATAAAATTTCACGAAAATTCATCGACGGACAAAGAAATAATAAATGTCGGATTTCTATTGGGTCCCATTTTAATAAAATTTGTAATGGCTGGACAAATATAAAGCTTTTTAAAAGGCACAAATATAAAATATTTCATGATATTTTATATTTGACTATCAGACAGTATATAATGTCTGAAAATGCGTGTGTTCTGTGGTTGATTTGCTGTTCGCTAGACGAAAAACCCAAGTTTCCATGAGAAAAAACTATGCTATCCTCACCTGAGACACTCACTTCGCCACTTTTTGGGAAACAATCCAATAAAAATTCCTTGCGCCATTGAAGGGGATTCTAACTCAGATCTCAAATATCACTCCTAACCATAACCCGAATCCATCTGATGGAGATCGTCAAAAAATACCACCGAAAGCTGTGGTGGGCCCCGACGGGTGTCCTCTGTTTCTAATTAAAATCTATAGTACATATATTACAGATCGCCTAGTCCATATTTTCCATAAAATCCCATAAAATGGAAAGATCCCAAAGATCTGGAACACGTACTTTGTTCGTCTAGTCCCTAAATGCAGAGACCCCAAGTGGTCACAACATTTAAGGCCTATTGTCATCAGCTGTGGGATCCTTAAGATATTTGAAAAAGCAATTCAGCACTCCATTGCAGACCACCGTTTCAATCACAGACCCTCGAACCTCCATACCGTGATTAAGGGGAGATCTATTGATAGCAACTCCATGGACACCCTTATCAGAATCCAGAAAGCCCTCACCGAAGGGACACAGCTTGTGGCAGACATACCCTGGTCCTGGAACAGGACCAGGGTATGTCTGCCAGGGGTAAAGGTTGATGACGTTGTAGAGCGAATATCAACATTTAAGGGCACAAAAGGTGATATAGTTGTACACGTTGGCACTAATAATATTAAGAGTAGGAGACCGGCAGAATTACTTAACAAGTACAGGTCACTGTTGAACAAAAGCCGAGAATTAGGGTTGAATTTTAAGTGTCTGCAATTCTGCCCAGACACGATAGGAGGGAGTATATGATGAGAACCTTGTCGATCAATTCGGCCCTGGAAAGATTGTGCAAGTCTCAAGGGGTAGAATTTTTTTCAGCCTGGACTGTACTTGTTAACAGGAGAGATTGCTTCTACAGGGATGGGATACACTTAAATAGAAAGGGTGCAAGAATATTTGCTGATGCTATCGAGGCAGTGTTAGGCGGGTCGGAAAGCTGCTAGCTTGTGGGGAGAAAAAGACCAATAGATTGACAGTAGCCACTGGCAGAGGTGAAAGAGATTCTTGCACTGCTTCTATTAGAATGAGCAGAAGCCTGAAAAACAAGATGCATGATATTTCAGAGACTGCTGGGAGCCATTGCGGTACAAGTAAATACATGGGTTGTGTTAGGGTAGCTAAGAATAGAAACAGGTGCAGGTATACTTGCGTGTACACCAATGCTAGGAGTTTAGTAAATAAATTTGATGAATTTGAGGTATTGCTCAAAACATCAAAGGCAGATATTGTTGGGATATCAGAGACGTGGTGTCACACAGATATAAGGGAAGCCGAACTGCAATTTGGAGAGTACAACATCTACAGAAAGGATAGACAGGATAGGAAGGGCGGAGGGGTTATGCTATTGGTTAAGAAACACATGAAAACCAAGGAAGCGAAGCCAGTCGACATCGCTGGACAGTGCAGTGTTGAGTCAGTTTGGTGTGACATAAGCATTGGGAGATCAAAATTGAGAGTAGGAGTGTGCTATAGGTCTAATGACTCTGATGAGTATAATAAGGAACTGTACAGGGAAATAGAGTGGGCCAGTAAATCAGAGAGTCTTATAATGGGGGGGTTTTAATTTCCCAGATATTGACTGGAATTTGTGGGTTGGTCACTCACACACTAGCAAGGCTTTTGTGGATTTATTGGATGATTGTTTTCTACATCAGCATGTTCGGGAGGCAACTAGAGGGAGTAATACTCTTGATTTGATTATCAGCAGTGATTCTTCATGCATTAAGAATCTGCAGATAAATGAACCACTAGGTGGCAGTGATCACAGTGTGCTGAAGTGGGATTTACTCAAAGAGATAACTACCATTAGGACTAAAGGGAAGGGTTATTGCTTCCGTAAAGGTGACTACGATGGACTGAGACAGTATTTAAATTCTATACAGTGGGACCAACTGATGATGTTACCAACAGCAAATTCAAAATGGGAAGCATTCAAAGAGAACTTATCTTGGAAGCTACTAGGCTTTACATACCAACTAAGAAATATTGTTCAAGGTTCAGGCCAAAATGGATGTCAGATGAACTAATGAGGCATATGGCAGGGAAGAAAAATGCATGGGATACTTACAAATTAACACATGACACAGAAGCCTATGATAGATACAAGTTGACATGCAACCAAGTTACAAAGGAGGTTTGGCAGGCGAAGGCAGATTACGAGAAATCCTTGGCAAGGGATGCAAAGAAAAACAGCAAAGAGTTCTTTACTTATGTAAACCCTAGAAGGAAGGGGATGAATCAGATTGGTCCACTTGATATTGATGGGTCAACTGTTGATAATCCTGCTCAGGTAGCTAACAAACTAAATGAATATTTTGCATCGACATTCACACATGAGGAGTTATTCAGCGAGGGGAATGCCAGAGGTGTATTCAACTCTAGCAGTAAGCTACAGAATCTTGAAATAACTGGGAGTAAAGTGGAGGAGAAACTGTTGAAGATAAACACAAGAAAGGCACCCGGGGTGGATGGGATCTATCCAGTTATATTAAAGGAGGCAGCAAAGGAAGTAAGCAAACCCTTAGCCATAATTATGAGAACTTCCTTGGACTCAGGGGAGGTACCCATAGACTGGAAATGTGCAAATGTGACCCCAATTCACAAAGGAGGATCAAAGGCTGACACAAGTAATTATAGACCTGTGAGCTTAACTTCTGTTCCAGGAAAATTAATGGAGGCACTGGTTAAAGAAGCACTGCAGGATCATTTAGACAAGACTTCAGTTATAGCTCGGACACAGCATGGTTTTGTTAAGGGGAAGTCTTGCCTGACCAATTTGATTGGATATTATGATGCAGTCACAAAAGAACTGGATGCAGGGAATAGCTTTGATATTATATACTTGGATCTTAGAAAGGCTTTTGATACTGTTGCACATGGAAGACTGCTACACAAATTAGAGCAGTGTGACATTGGAGGCAAATTGCTGCTAGGGATAAAGGGGTGGTTGAGGGGGAGAAGACAGAGAGTGGTAATCAATGGACACTGCTCATCGTGGACTAATGTTATTAGTGGAGTCCCTCAGGGCTCAGTGTTGGGTCCATTATTGTTTTCTGTATTTATAAATGATATTGGTGATGGTATATCAAGCTTAATGTCCAAGTTGGCAGACGATAAAAGGTTGGCAGGGTTGTCAAGGACACTACTGACACTATGCTACTGCAACAGGATATCTGCCTGGTTGTGCAGGCAGATATGAAGTTCTCTGAGCAGTGCAGATGGGCTGCAAGAGTAGCTCATGGAGTATTGTCAATGATATACAGGAATTTTTCCAGCAGGGATAAGGAGGTGATTATTCCCTTGTATAAGGCAATGGTCAGGCCACACCTATAGTACTGTATACAGGTCTGGAGGCCTCATTTCAAGAAGGATGTAGAGCTGCTGGAACGAGTACAGAGGAGGGCAACAAGATTAGTGAATCGAACAAAGGGGTGCTCTTACGAAGAAAGGCTTAAGTTTTGCAAATTACAGTGTCTGGAGACTAGGCACCAGTGAGGTGATCTGATAGAGGTGTATAAAGCCTTGAATGGTTTGAGCATGCTCAATGCTGATGGGATTCTTCCTCTAGCTCAGAAAAATCACCTGAGAGGGCATAAATTCAAATTGAGGAAAGACAGATGTAGGATAGACGTGCGGAAATTTGCCTTTAGCCAGCGGGTGGTTGGTTGGTGGAACAGACTTCCATCCCTTGTAGTGGACGTTGATAGCCTAAATAAGTTTAAGGCTCAGCTGGACAGGTATTTTGAACGAACAGAGGGGTGAAGTGGAAGTGGGTTTTTTTTTTTTTTTTTTTCTTTTTTTGTTTGGCTGATGCTGCATAAGCTTGCTCTCTTGCATCAAATGCCTCTACTAATGCTAATGCTAATGCTAATGTTGTTTGCTTTGATATAAAAGCGGCCTATGACAAAATAGGCATAGCATCTCTAATCATCATTCTGCAGTATTACTTCAACATCACAGGAAATACTCTCAGAATCATTAAATTAATCATGGAGCATAGACATCTCATCATCTCACATCGCACCTTTCGAACAACATACATTACTAATAGCGGTGTCCCACAAAGGAGAGTCCTGTGATCAACCCTATTTGCTGCAACGCTAGAGCTTTTCCTGGCATCCCAAACTGACTTCCAATCATACGCTAATTGGAAAACTGCACGATGGTACCGTGGTGAACATGTGCTCGAAGGTGCTCCTGAAATTTATCAGTTTTAAACGATTTTGTAAAGCTATTCAATGGTGATTTTTCGTGTACCAGGTACTAAACTCACAGAGGATCTCTAGATCTGGACACGCTGCATCAGGTCGTCAGATTCAAGGTAATGTTTGTAATTTTTATAATTTTTATCATTGTTTCCACGTTTGACAAAGAAAGTCACTCTCGCCAGCTTCAGTTGCGAACAAGGTCAGCGCAACCCCCCCCCCCGTTGATTGTTTCCTGCTCCTTAAAATGCTAGCCGCCCCAGGGCACACTTTCGAAGTGACCTTCTATAAGTTCACTCAGTTTAACGGCCTCTTGTGACAAGGAAGTCGTCGGCGACACATTCGCAGTGTGCCGCGATTTTGCTCCCACGGTTTCGGAATACTGTAAATTAGAATTGTGCCAACACAGACGTAAAATGGTGTTGTGTTATTCCCCCTCCGAGTGCGTCTAATAAATTTTTAAACGCTACCAGCGTCTTCGCCATCCCCAAACACCTCATAAGAAAGTGATCCCACTCTCCTAGAAGCATTTTAGCGCCAGGCCGTTTCCCCCCCCCCAGAGCTGTGGGGGATAGCCCAAAAACTTTGTCATCCTGCTACGAGGTGAATTTCCAACACACCAATTTGTGTGACACTGCAGTTTTCATCAATTTTCACCCTCTATCAGAACTAATGAATAGCCATCTGATTATCCGGACACCGCGAAAATCTGACATGGAATGCGAATTGCTGGAAGAAACGCAGGAAAGACCTACTAAACAGACCGAAGTGTCTCATCCTCCCGACACAGACAATGATCAAATGTTGCAGCCTGAGGATACAAGGCAGACGCCCATGGGAAAGTAAAGGAACCAGAAAAGAACAATCCCAAATACAGACAGGGGGACAAGGAGCCAGAGTGACATACAAGGTACAAGGTACAAGGTATTCGTGTAATGATTGCGGCCTCCAGGGTTTCCCCTATATACCGCTGTATCTTCTGTAGTTTATTTATAGCCGGCAAGTGCGTATAAATGTATGTGTGTATGTTTTAGTGTAGGTTCTGATCGGTGTTGTTTGCCGGCCCTGGAGACTTTGCAGCCTGGAGGCAGGGGGGGAAGCCAGCTGCGTCCAGACTCCCGTACCTTGCCACGAGGAGGCGCTCCAGGGGTTAGTAACAGCAAAGAGGGTTTCCAACCAGTGGTAAACCCGTGAAAGTTATGGGAAGGAGAAGTAGGACAAAGAAAGAAGAGAGATATTCTCTTAAGAAAGGAGCAGAAAACGGTAGGATGAATTAACAACTAAGAACAGAGAGGAAAGTTAGGTTTTCTCCGACTGGAAGAGGAGCCCAACCTCAGCCAGCCAGAGAAAGGAAAACTCAAGAAACAAATTTAATTGTGTCTGAGACACCAAGAAAATAACTTAACTTAACTTAGCATCTAATTACAAAATTTTCCAAAAATTTACAGTGAGAAGACAAGACTTCTGAGAAGCCCAGAAGAACTTGTCTGAACAATAGTTGGTAAGAGTTTTAAACAGTTACACTAAATAACAAGCAATCTAATAACCTTCAGTGATTTTGTTAGAACTGCATTTCTAGTATCTTAACACACAATGAGGAAAACTTGAGATTTAACAAGGCTATTAACTCCGAGAGTCATAGTAAAATTAAGATCACAATTACATAAAAAGAGGAAGTTGTAATTCTAAACAATTTTTTTTTTTTTTTTTTTTTTTTTTTAATCCAAAATTTTGAGTTAAACAGGATGAGCTGTGTTTAGCATCTTTCGTCTTCTAAACACCGAGTTAGCATAGTTACAAAAAGCTGACAAGGATTCTGATGTTTCCAAAAATTTTGGGAAATCATCTAGGGTGTAAACATTAGTGTCTAACATGAGCTGGTAACTTAAATCTAAATATATGTTGCAATTTAGGACTAAATGTTCCACCGTCTCCTCAGCTCCACAATGACAAAGAGGAGAGGGGACCAGTCCAAACCTAAAAAGGCGGGAGTTAAGGCCGTGACCCGTAAGAAGAAAAGAGGAAAAAAGTCCAGGTTGAAGCCAGGAAAGATTCTTAGATTTTACAAAGACTTTAGGAAGGAAGGAGAAAGTAATTCTGCCAAAGGAAGAGTCATCCCAAGAGAGCTGCCACTCATCAAGGGCTAAACTGAGCAGTCGAGAAACTTCAAGGTCGGTAGAGTTATTATAATTATTTTCAAAAACACCAATGGAAGCAGGGGTAAGACGCCTCCTGTGAAATTTAAGAAACGCAAGGATAATTTCTAAATGAATGGGAAGGCGCCCATTCAGAACTAGCAGGGCATCAGTAGAAACAGTTCTATATGCGCTACGTAGCCAAAAGGAAGGATCTTTGCGTCTGCAGAAGAATTTTAAGGATGAGAGAGTTTTGGACACGTGAACCCCACGCACCCGCGCCATATGTAACAATTGGGAGGAATATAGATTTGTAGTATAAACCCAATGTTCTAGATTTGAGGTTCCAAAGAGATCTGGCAATGTGAATTAACCAGCCAGTAGTCGATTTAATTTTTTCCTTTAGGAATTTGCAGTGTGGAATGAAAGAAAGGCGATCATCAATCACCACCCCAAGGTATTTAAATTCACGTACAAGCTTGATTGTCTGGTTGAGAAGCCTCACCACAGGAGGACGATTACGATTTAACAGACCTTTTAAGAGAAGCTGCTTCGTCTTAGATACAGAAATCGAAAGTTTATGAAGTGAGCACCATATGTGTAGATCATCCAAGACGTGGTTAGCCTTTGTTTCAAGCTCAAGGCGAGAATTCCCAGGGATCAGCAGGGCAAGATCATCAGCATAGGCAATATTAACAATATCGCCATGAGGGGCATTTAGCCATCCATCAAGGACCACGTTCCAGCAGACAGGGCCAAGAACGGATCCCTGAGGACAACCCCTAGAAACCGGTCTCGAAACCGAGCAGAAGCCCGATGAGACCACAAGGTTCCTATCTTGAAAGTAGCTGGAAATAAGGCTATAGATAGGACAGGAAACCTCGTCCCTTCGGAACCTCTCCAGGACGCTCTGCCACCACAAGGTGTCAAAGGCCCCTTTGAAGTCCACGAAGAGACCGAGAACGTATTTTGAAGGAGATGTTCTAACAGTATTTAAAAGAAGATTTATAGCATCTGTAGTTGATCTGCCCTTCGTGAAACCAAACTGGGAAGAAGAGGAGAGATTCCTAGAAACATAGTAGTCTTTAAATCTTGCAACAAGAAGTTTTTCCAGAATTTTCCCAAGAAAAGGAAGAAGAGAGATTGGCCTATAGGAGGAAGGTGAGTCAACGGGTTTAGCCGGACTCTTAATTAGCAGTTTAAGATTGGCAGTCTTCCAACGATCTGGGAAGACGCCATAACGCAAACAAGTATTCATTAAGGTAGCAATGAGACAGGGTTTAGTTTTCCAAGTGCGTTTTACGATAGAGACCTCAAGATTGTCAAGCCCAGGACTTTTGCCACAAGAGAAAGAGTTGACCACTGTATCGATTTCCTCAACGGTAAAAGGAGGTTCATTTGAGGGGCCTTCAAAGGAAAGATGTTGAAGACGAAACAGAGTCTGGTCATTACTTTCAGGAACCGAAGTATCCTGTGGAAGAAGTTCATCTAAAATCGCTTCAATAGATGCAGACCAAGTGAGAGTTTCAGAGGAATTGGGGAATGAGATTGAATTCTGTGGGGTATGCAGATGTAATTTTGACACACAAGAGGGAACTGTCTCCCAACAAGAAAACCCGAAGAGACCAAGCCCAAAGACCCCCCTCTGGACCCTGCACTCCCGGAGTGGCCGCCTATGGACCAAGCCCGAATACTCAAGACAGCGTTGGAGGATCTATTTAAAGAACAAAGCAGCAGTGTCAGCTGGCCTTAGAGGCCAAATTGTCACACTTTGGAATAAGATGGAGTCTATTCTCTACAAAACTTATCTGGAGTCCGAAAAGTCCGCTGCCCAAGTCGAAGTTTACATGAAAGGAGGAGCAAAAATCATGCAACAGCGCGCTCCCTCTTATGCTGATGCGCTGAGGATACCCGCACAGAGCGGCCAAACCGCCACACAGGCAACCCAGCAAAAGACAAAAGTCACCACCTAAAGACCCAACCTAGTGGTGCTCAGGCCTCTAAACAAAGAGGACAACCAAACTAGTGAAGGCATAAAGCAAGTACTCATGGACAAACTCTCTGAAGATTTAAAAACCACTAAAATAAAAGCAGTAAGAAAGACTAGGAATCCAGGTGTGATTATCGAAACTGAGACCACAGAAGAGATAAAGCAAATACTTGAAAACCCCAAAATTGCAACTCTGGGTCTTAAGGCCGAACCCCCAAAAAGAAAAGGGCCCTTGATCGTAATTTACGATATAGACAAGAACACCAAACCTGATGCGATCACTAGAGAAATATATGAAAGAAACCTACGAGACCACATCCCCAACAAAGATCGGATCGACCATGTGGTGCCTAAACACACCACCAGAACCCAATCCGCAACCACTGTCAACTGGGTCGTGGAACTTAGCCCGGCGGCCAGGCAGGTACTCACAAATCAGACCAGAATATACATAAACTGGGGCAGCCACCGCTTTCGCGAACACGTGGCTATCACCAAGTGTTACAAATGTTGCAAATTCGGCCACACCTCGCATACCTGTGCCCATGCTGTGCCCACCTGTGGCCACTGCTCTAGCAAAGGCCACAACTTCAGCAACTGCCCTAACAAAAGCGCAGACCCAGTCTGCGCTAACTGCAGAAACCTAAGCTAGATGCCTCCCACTCTCTTAGAGATGTCAACTGTCATGTATATCAAAAGTACAAGAGCCTAAACCAAGCAAAAACCGATTATGGCAGCACACCATAAAAAATTTAATACCAGCATAGTGAAATTTTTCCAAATCAATGCACAGAGGGCTAGGGCAGTGGTTGACCAGATTAGGCTAAAAGCAGAAAACGAAAATACAGATATCATTATATTTCAAGAACCGTACGCAGTCGTTAAGCAAGTAAGGGGTTATCCCCTGCACTACAAAGTCATACAAGCCGAAGATGAAACCCCTTGGGCCGCAATAGTAATTAGAAACCCAGATCTCACAGCCACTAGAATTACACATCTCTGCACAGCGTGGGCAGCCTGTGTCCATGTTATTTCAGCACTGGGTGCATTCTATGTGATTGCACTCTATTGCTGACCCGGCGAAGACATAACTTTTGCCACTAGATACCTGGAAAATGTAACCAGCATCCTCCGTGACAAAAAATAATAATAGGAGCCGACGTGAACTGTCGATCGCAGGCTTGGTACAGCCATACTCCGGATAGACAGGGAACGAGGAATGGGCACCGCTTGGAAGAATTCCTTGCAACATCAACCATCACTGTACTAAACAAGCCAAACCACCTACCAACCTTTTGTAATCTCAGGTGGGAAGCCACAATAGACGTCTCACTAGCAACTAGAAACATCGCAGGCAACATAACTGATTGGCAGGTGCAGGACGCCTGGACAACTTCCGATCACAGGGCCCTGACCTTCCAACTAAACAGAGACCACCAGAGACCCCACCTAGCAACAAGAATGTTCCACAGATATGCACTCCCCACTGCTGATTGGGATGTATTCAAAGACACTCTAGCTATGGAAAAAAATGCCAAACAATCTGAAATGGACTCGCAACTAGACCCGGACCTACTGCAAGAAACTGTCACTGCAGTTATTACCAAAGCGGCAAATGCTGCAATCAAAAGAAAAAACCCCACCCCAGGCACAGTTCCATGGTGGAATTCTCAGCTTCAGAGCCTTCGAAAGGATGTCCAAAATAAAAGGAAGGCCTTCCAGAGGGCCAGACGCTCATGGCCTGCCCCAGAGGTAAATGCGCTACGCGAAATTTACAAAGAGGCAAGAAACCTATACACCTCACTTATCTGCCGTAGTAAACAGCAATCTTGGGAGAATCTAGTCACAACTACAGGGAACTCTGACCCCTGGGGGATGGTCTACAAGGTGACCACTAACAAACTCCCCAGAGGGGAGATGTTGGCAGCTACCAGGACTTCACAAGGCAGAGTCACAAACTCATGGGAGGCGTCAGTTAACAACATCCTTGACGTAACCTTTCACCCAAATGCTGACCCGCAAACGCCAGAACAATTCCGGATGTGCCAGGAGAACGACCAATACCAAACGGATGAAAAGGAACGGGCTTTTGCTCTGGAAGAACTCCAAGCAGCCGCATACCGTATCAAAGGAAAAAAATGACCGGGTCCGGATCTCCTGGAGCCGGAGATCGTGTTGAAGGTTGTTGATATAGCCCCAGACATACTCCTAAACCTCTATAATCTATGCCTCAGGACTGGAACTTTCCCCAAAGAGTGGAAGAGAGCCAACGTAAAACTAATTATCAAAAATGCTAACAAGCCGCCGGAACTACCAAACTCCTACAGACCAATAGCCCTCCTCTCTGTTTGTAGCAAACTCCTTGAGAGACTCCTCCTGACTAGAATACAAAACCACTACCTTCAAGCAAACCTGGCATCGCCAAAACAGTATGGCTTCCGTCAGGGGCTGTCAACAGTGGATGCCCTGAGAAATCTATTGGTGCAAGAAGCAGCCACTGATCAAAAGTACTTCCTAGCTATCTCTGTTGACTTTGCCGGGGCGTTTGACACCCTCTGGTGGCCAAGCGTCCTGGCCCAGCTCCGGGAGACCAGCATGCCAGAAAATTTATACAGGGTGTTTCAGTTAAACGTTTCAGAACTTCTAAGAGGGGTAGGGTACATCCTGACAACTCGAAATCATATAGCAATGTGGGGTCGGAAATGCTTTCCTGAAGCGGTGTTGTACACGGAAGCACCATAAAGAAAAGAGACCGTAAGTGAGAAATCCTTTTAATAATACATGAAAAGAAGCAAAAGGTACATGGATTAAAGTAAGTGTTCGAAGTTTCTTCCACGGGCTACAATGCACGCCTCACATCTCCGACGCATGGACATCCGAACATTCTGGAATACTCCAGGCGAATTTCGAATTTCTTCGGCAGCTACTGCGATTCTTGCAACCAGCTCCTCAGCATTGTCAACAGGGGTGTCATAAACTAGCGATTTCATATGACCCCAGAAATAAAAATCAAGACATGATAGGTCGGGTGACAACTTTTGAGAGATGAACAGATTTCTGCATCGACGCAACAGACAATGTGGTTCCAACACGATGGAGCCCCTGCCCATTATAGCGGAGATGTTCGTAACTACCTGGATGTCACATTTGGTCAACAGTGGATCGGACGTGGTGGTCCCGTGCGTTGGCCTGCTTAGTCACCCGACCTATCATGTCTTGAATTTTATTTCTGCGGTCATATGAAATCGCTAGTTTATGACACCCCTGTTGACAATGCTGAGGAGCTGGTTGCAAGAATCGCAGTAGCTGCCGAAGAAATTTGAAATTCGCCTGGAGTATTCCAGAATGTTCGGATGTCCATGCGTCGGAGATGTGAGGCGTGCATTGTAGCCCGTGGAAGAAACTTCGAACACTTACTTTAATCCATGTGCCTTTTGCTTCTTTTCATGTATTATTAAAACGATTTCTCACTTACGGTCTCTTTTCTTTTTATGGTGCTTCTGTGTACAACACCGCTTCAGGAAAGCATTTCCGACCCCACATTGCTATATGATTTCGAGTTGTCAGGATGTACCCTACCCCTCTTAGAAGTTCTGAAACGTTTAACTGAAACACCCTGTATAACGTAATAAAAAGCTACTTGTCTGACAGACGTATCACGATAAACACCCCATATAGAACGCTTACAAGACAAATACACAGAGGCTGCCCACAGGGCTCTGTACTGGGACCAATACTGTGGAACATCACAATAGATGAACTCCTTAATACGGACATTGGTGAAGCATCCTCGCAAGCCTTCGCAGATGACCTCATCCTTATGGTCGCCGGAAACAGCAGACTACAACTTGAAACAAAGGCAAACAATGCCCTACAAATTCTTCCGAAATGGACCGAAAAGCACAATCTCAGGATCTCCAAAGAAAAAACTAATTCTATCCTCCTAAGGGGCTTCCTTGATCCGAGGAGATCCCCCTCAGATCAAGATTGGTACCACCACACTGAGACTATCAAAAGAGCTCAAGTACCTGGGTGTAATACTTGACGCCACCCTTTCCTTTAAAACGCATCTCAACTACACCAGGAAGAAAATTAGGGGCTACACGGCCCTCATCACCAGGGTCGCAAAAAAAGGGACTGGGGGCTAAACAGCAAAACTCTCAAGCTCATATACAAAGCAGCCTTTATACCAATAGCAACCTATGCATCGGGAGCATGGTACTCTAAAGTCACCATGGCAGTAAACCACAGGTTACTCGACTCCATTCACAGAGCCATGCTATTAGCCATCACACGGGCCTGCAGCACAGTAAGCACACATGCGCTGCAGGTGCTGGCTGGAACCCATCCACTCGACCTGGAAGTGATGAGAATCGGTATCCTCTATGAAATTTCTAAGGGTAACGCCTGCACCTTCATGGGCTTCAATGCAGATCCCACTGCTAACCGAGCGACCGAAAAGAAAAGGCTCACTGCTCACCTCACGCAAATATGGCAATCTAGATGGGACAACTCTTCCAAGGGAGAGATCACTAGGAAATTTCTCCCCAACGTGGAGAAATTGCATCCGAAGGCCCCGCTGTGGTTCTCATCGGGCCTCTATACAACCTTTCTACTTACCGGACACGGAGCATTCAAGGCAAAACTCACAGCCCTGGGCATCACAGAGGACCCTGCCTGCTGCTGTGGAGAGTCTGAGAGCTGGCAGCTTCTCATGTACGATTGCCGGCTCTACGATGGCATTCGCTGCCAGCTCATCTCCAGGATCACCTTCTTGCCCACAGACAGAGAAAAGCACCTACTCGACAGTAAAGAGCAATATATTGCATTCTCCAAATTCGCAGAAGACCTCTACAAGAGGAGACGTACCCTCATTGTACAACAACCAAACAGTGACCAACAGCAATAAAACTAATTCAAGCTGAGAACTGATAACGACGAAGTGTCATGACTGCCGCATCGTGGACCCTACAAGGAAACGGATTCTACTAAGAACAAAGGACACGGCTTACAACCATTAGAATGACCACAACCCTGGACTTTTCAAAGGAACACACCGACCTGGATCGTGCAGTTCACTGCCACCAAGCCATTTTGGCGAACAAAATCGAGCACCTGACTCGATTACTTTAAACCCAAACCCAGGCGGAAAGAGGGGAGACACCCTGTCCCCCCCCCTCTCCGCCGACCCTCCTTTTCCTTCTGGTGAGGCATGGACATGCCTCACTGACCACCTGGGGACATCTACTCTGTCGCCCCCATACTTCTACCTTTACCCCCAGCCTTCTGCCTCTCCTCCCCCACTCTATTTATACACGATGCAAACGCCCTACATCCTAAATTAATCAAATCAAAAATAATTTTCGCCCAGTCTCGGCCTATCACATTCATTGCCCTGTTCTTGCCGTTTGAATGCATGGACGCTATGCGCTGTATGCAAACATTCAAAAACAAATTACAACTGCATGTATATATTGAAGATATACACTTATATATCTTCAATTTTTATTTTTTTATTTATTTTTTATTTTTTTAATATTTTTATTTATTTTTTATTATTATTATTTATTATTATTATTATTTATTTTTTATTTTTTTTTTATTATTTTTTTTATTTTTATTTATTTTTTTTTTTATTATTATTTTTTTAGGTCCTAGCCGCCGAAATCTCAGGAAAGTAAGCGGCAGGACCTGCCAGAGTAACTTAAGGCAAGTGAGTTCCTGGTCTGCCTCCACGGGGCTAAAGTGGGGCAACGGTGGGCCTCAATAGGGGTCCAGCGGCTAAATGACCAGATGAACAATGGTACACAACACCACACAAATACAATTCCCACACACTTTTAAATCTCTGGCTTTTCCAGTCAACTGGTTCACCCACAATGTAAACTACGCGGAGATGGGGGAAACCCCTGGTGCCGTGGACTCTAAACACACTTTCACTTTCACTTTCCTTTCATACGCTGATGACTTAAAACTTTACATCATATCTTCTTACCAAAATCAGGTTCTAAGCACTACCTTGCAGGCAAATAAAAAGATCCATGAACTTGAACAATATCTGGCGCCTCAATCCAATTACAGATTAATCAAGCAAAGACAGCTCAAATGTCTTTCACCCGGAAGAAGTCACGCAATGATATCAATGCTACCATCAATGGATCACTCGTTCAAAAAGTTAAAGCACACAAAGATTTCGGTTAATATGGGATGAGAGGCTGGCATTCCAGGCTCACCTACTGAATACAAAAACCAAAATGTATTCTGCTATGTGGGCGATCCACCAGCTTCTACTTCTACTTCTCTCTCTCTCTCAGGGTAATTCAGAATTTTTTTTTTTTTTACTTGGGGCAGCATAAGCCTCAGGCTTCCTTGCACCATATGGCTAAGAATAATAATAAAAAAAGGGGGAAAAAAGTCACCCCATGGAAACGACAGATTGTAGCAGCTGACCTTCTTGCACTGGCCAGACTAATCACAGGACGACTTGACGCCCCTGATATCAATCACTGATAAAAACTCCCCGAATTGCAGGAAAAAATCAAGCGAACCCAAAGCTCCCACTCAAATCAGTTTCAACGACCTCAAAGACTTCAAACACATGTTCCCAGGAAACACGGTAGATTTAGATCAACAATCTAGCCATCGATCTGGATAAATTCTGTCAACAGCATATACACTAAAAGGACAGAATTCATGGGTTACCTTGGTTCCCAGGCAACGCAACGCTGGCATCCCTCTCGTTAGTGGATGAACCCACCGTTTGGCAAGTATATAGGCACACTGCATTCATGTAGACGGTAATTTGTGGTCAGATGGATAAACGTCGCAAGTTAAAAGACTTTGAAAGATGGATGATAGTGGGTGCCCGATGCATGGGTTAATTTTTTCGCGGAGGTGATACAGAAATTCACTGTTCCCCTTCGACAGTATCAAAAGTATATCTGGAATACGCCATTTCCGGAATAACATCTCATCGTGGGCGAAGAGACGTGGTGGATGAATGTGAGCGGCGACGTTTGTCTCGCATTAGTGACAGTGCACAAATCATCGCCGACTTCAACGAGGGAGGTGCCAGAAACGTCTCCACCAAAACTATCAGGCGATCATTAGCCACAATAAGTTATGGGAGCCGCCGATCCACCAGAGTCGCATTGCTAACACCACAGCACTGGACTCTAAGCCCAAATTGGGCGAAAGAACATCGAACCTTGGATGATTTGCGACGGGTCTTCTGGTCCGATGAGTCCCGTTTCCAGTTATTTAGAGCAGACGGGAGGGTGCGTATCTGGCGGAAACCGCACAAAGCTACGCATCCATCATGTCAATAAGCAGAAGAAGTTTTCCTGCTTGGTTTTTTTTTTTTGGTTTTTTTTTTTAGGAGCATTAGCAACTAAGGCCATATTGCTTCGGGATATGCGGTGGTCATTCCCTGACCTTTCCGCATCCTCCGTATTTGGTGGTGACGGGCTCGAACCCCGGTCTAATCAAGAAGCGTGTGCTACGCACTGCTGCTCCTTCCCACCTGGCTACTGAGGCGCCTAGTTTTCCTGCACAGTTAACTGATAACGAGATACCCTCAATGGAAGAATGTGTACTGAACCGCAGCACTTTGACCAGGTGATGGGTAAAGATATCAACACCACTACCGATCGAGTCTCGGTCCAAACGATAGGCAGAATAGGAGAGAGTTGAAATTTCACTGTCAAGTATATATGGATGCAACCAGGTTTCAGTGAGGCCGACTATGGCAAAAGTTTGTTGCAGAAGGAAGAGACGAAAAGCAGTGATATTTTTTACAACACTTCTACGGTTGACATAAAAGAGTAATAAGGTTGCCATAACGATCTTGATATACATCGAGAAGATAATTGCTAAATAGGATGAGTAGGTCTGGCAAGATGGGCAGTAGTGTCTGAAGACGACCTGTAAGGTTTAATACAATTGAATTATGAATTGCATACATCGATGAAAACCACTAATGGTTTTTATTAAGGAGCGTTAATTTGAATATTAATTTAATTAATATAAAGTAACTAAAAAAATACATAAAAATTTATAAATTACTCACCGATTGGCGAATGTGAGAGCTTTTCTTATGCTATTTGTTAGTGGATATCCATTACAACTGAAGCTCATAGATCTCCATAGCATGGCAGCTTTGAAAGAACGGGACCAATGTTGGCAGACAAATGAACAGTTTAAACGGTCTCGATAATTTAGATAAGAATATATTGAGACCAAGGCTGTTGAAGGCAGCGAACCCCATTTTCCTTGGGGGTCTGCAGTGTCCTCTTGCGAGTGGCTTTCCATAGTCCTGCTTTATATCTAAAAGCCTACCCTGAATGTTAGAACTGTTATGGGCAATTCTGTTCTGTTTTGTTATTAAATTTAGACAATTGAGAGTCGTAATATTGTCACGCATTGTGATGATTATTCAACAATGTTTCACTTTGTTGTTATTTATTTTTCTAAAACTGCAAGTTGGAGCCCCTTGCTGAACACCAAGATGGCTAATGCCAAAAGCACAGTATCCTTATTTTGTCTAATTCATTTCGTTTATTTTATTTAAAGCAGTTTGTTTATTTCATTTAAATTAGTTTGTTTATTTTATTTAAATAAGCTCGTTTAAATCACTTCACCCATGAAACCGTCTACATTGCGAGTGTGTTTATTTTTTTTAATAGAAGACACAAAAAGCTTTACATTCCTTAAATAACTCAGTTGTACAACAGGTTTAAATAAAAATACATAATATAAAGCAACGTACAAGTTAGTGCAAACGTATCATATTATGGTACGTTAGTCATAATATAAAATAGTAAATATAAATATTAAACATGCATAAACAGATGATAACATTAATTATAATTAAAAAGAAGAATATAGATGTTTACTTACAAGTATATTTCTTGTGCCCAATGTCAATATGATCAGTGCCCGGAAAGGAAAGAGTACAAACACTCGATGCTCTATCTCAGACTTTTCTTTGTAAACCTGGTCAAATCTATGTGGCGGGTAAGGAATATTCCAATAGTTTTGGAAGAGAACATTCGATTACAGTTCTTTATCCTGTTCCTGGTGGTTAAAAGCAGTTCGACTATGACGAAGGGGTCTGCTGATGGTTGGGTGGCAGGGGACAGTCGTCGTAGCGAGTATTGGAATTTCTATCCTTTCAGTGAATAACTTTGACAGGCTGGACAGGTTCTTTAGTTTATAGTTAGTTAGTTTCCAAGGGATCCAATACAAAGTGGCGTGAATAATACGTCTAAAGATGGTAAACGATTCCCCAGGAAGTGGTTCAACCACCTTAGGATTCAGTATTCCACAGATAGCAATCTCTTGAAGTTAATGGTGGAAGTAGAGGCTCATATAGGGCGACTGGGCATACCCATCTCACTAAATAGTGCGTTAAGAGGCTGGAACAGTCTGTCAGAGTTAGCTGTCTGTGCGGTAGCACAGTAGTATTTGCAGGCTCAATACACATGGGTAAATAAAATAACTTTCCGGGTGACCCTAATAAATAGTTTTTTTTTTTTTTTCTGTCCCAGTTAGCTCTTGTCTAACATACCACAATGCCACAAAAGTTTCTTGTTTTGCATCTGCAAGGTGATGGTTAAAACTGCGTTTGGTCTCCATTACCATGCTTGGTTCCTTTTGTTGTTGAACTCTTTGGACGGGATGCCCATTTAGGATGACAGCAATGTCTGTCTTCAGTCTTTTTCATACTTAAAACATTTGAGCAATGTTGTTTGGGATAAGAGCAAGACCAAGTTCTCGAGATAGGAGGCTATCTTCGAATTGGCCAAAGGCATCCTTACAAATCAATCGAACATTTAAATTATGACTGAAGGGAATGAATATCTCAGTGTCGTCAGCATATGAAAGGAAATTCGGGTGGAACAATAGAGAGGGGCGGTGGCAGCAGCGAAAAGAAAAGCAGACAGAACTCTACCCCAAGGGACCCGTCTGTTCAGTGTGTAGAATAGAAATGTCTTGTCCTAAAGATATTGCATGATTATTAGCCTGATCAGATGATAATCATACAATATCTTTAGTACAGCTTTCACAGAGCTCAGTCGAAGGCGGATGCATTATTCAAAAAATTGCATCCATTGGATGATCAATGTTCAATGAGCATTGTCTTGGGCCAAAGGTCTTAAGAAGATTGGTGTTGGTAGATGACCAAAGTAGTGGACGCTGATATACTTTCAAGGTGTGACAACTGATTAAGATGGGTCTGTAATCCTTCGCAGTCTTGAGACAGGCATCTTTAGGTACAGGTCTGGGGTCTTGTGGAGTAAAGGTTTCACATCGGCGGAATGTTCGAGGTTTGGGGGATGCTGTTATACGCTCGGAAGAATAGATCAATTATGTAGGGCAACATATCTTGAAAATAAATAAAGGGAAGACATCTGGACCCACAGTAGCCTTGTCTAAGAGACTGTTTGATGGTCCGAGTCAGATAAATTTTGGTCAGAATAATGGAGAACAGTTGAAATCTATTTCATTGGTATTAGGAGTGGCTAATGATGCAAAAAGCAAGTTTATAAAGCATCAATAAAAAAAAAACCTACCCACAACATCCGTCTATCTCCTCCAAAAATTTGTCTAGTTCTTCCTTGAATTTTTTCGAACTATCCACTTCCATAGAAACAGATGGAAGCTTGTTCCAACAATCAACCACCCACTGGCTGAAGGCAAACTTTCACACATCTGTCTTGTAACCATCCTTATTCAATTTGTAAGCATGTAGTAACCATCTTCGATTTCTGTAACTATCTTTCTTCAATTTATGCCCCCTGACATATGTGATCTCAGAAAGAAGAAGAATTCTATCAACATTGAATTTACTCAGTCCATTCAAGGACTTAAACACTTCAATCAGATCTCACAGTTGTCTATCTTCAGCAGATCTACATCCTTCCTAAAATGAGGCTTCCAGACCTATAGGCAGTACTCAAGATGCAGCTTAACCATTTCCTAACCATTACAATGGGATAATCATCTCCTTGTCCCTGCTAGTAGAGTTTCTGTATATCAGAGAAAACCACATGAGCAATCTCCAAGAAGTTTGCTTGTACTACTCAGAGAGCTTCCTATTTGATTGCACAATTATCCCCAGATCTTTTTCATTTTCCATTGCCCTTACTACAGCACCACACAGTTGGTATGCTAATCTGGAATTATTGCTACCGATATGCAGTGCCTTACATTGAACAATGTTATATTTCAACTGCTATTTCTCAGTCAATTGGCCTAATTTATTTTGATCTTGTTGCAGTGGCTTACTTTAATTACTGTCATTAACCACCCTGTCAACCTTTGTATTATCTACAAACTTACTTAGACATTGAGCCTGTTATACCTTCATCAATATCATTAATAAATATTGAAAACAAAAATAGGTCCAGCATTGAACTCTGTAAGATTTCACTAACATTAGTCCACGAAGAGCAGTGCCCACTGGTAGCCAAGCTCTATTTTCTCCCACTCGACCATCCCTTTATTCAGAGCAGTAACTTGCTCTTGATACCATACTGCTCCAATTTCTACAGCAGTCTTTTATGTGTAACAGTATCAAAAATTATTATTGGTATCAAGTTCCATTTTTACTGCATCATATCCAATTAGGTTGGTAAGACAAGACCTCCCCTTAACAAATCCATGCTGGGAATGCAATTGCATTCCTGTTTAAATGGTACATTACTTCTTTAGCAAGTGACTCCGTTATTTTCCCTGAAACAGACGATATAGTAACCGCTCTGTAATTACTCATGTCACTTTTTGATCCCTCCCTTTGTGAATGGGGAATACATTTCCACATTTCCAGTTAACAGGCCACCTAGCAATCGAAGGATGCTTTCATAATTATCGCTAAGAATTTCTGCCTCTCTTAATACAATTGGATAGATCCTATCCACTCCAGGAGCCTGTTTTATGTTTAAACAATTTCTCTTCTACTTTCTGCTCAGTTATCACAAAATCATTTTGCTTCCCTTAAGAGTGTGATAAAGTTCCGGAATCCTCTTCAGTAAAGAAGTCGTCATGTATGAATGTAGATGGAAAATACCTATTCAGATGGTCAGCAATCTGAGCAGGGACCTCAACAGTTAAACTACTGACATCAAGTAGCCCAATGAGATTCAACTCGTTTATTTTACTGTTAATATAAGCACATTTACAGTAGATGTTTTTGCTTCTGTCCTTTATATTCTTTGCCAGTGGTTTCTGCTAATCTGCTAATGCAGATTAGGAGAAACCACTGGCAGAGAATCCAGTGTTAATACAGATCTACACTAGCACTGGATTTCTTTGCTAATGCAGATTAGGATTTCTCTAACCTCTCTTGCAACTTGATTACAGACTTGTGCGTATCTATCATCCGCTTCTACACCTGATAATTTATATACATCTCACGCATTTTTCTGCTTTGTCATATATCTCATCAGTTCATCAGACATTCGTTTACCTCAAAGCCTTGAACAGTATTTCTTAGTTGGTAGGAAAAGCCTAGTAGCGTATATGATTATTTCCCTGAATGCTCCCATTTATAATTTGCTGACTAGTAACAGCATCAATCGGTTTTCGGATGTAGAATTTAAAATTCTGTCTGAGACCTTTACCCTTGACGTTTGTTATGTTAAATTCCACATCAATAATGTGATCACTGCCGCCCAGTGGGTAATTTACCACCAGATTCTTACTGCGTGAAGATCTGTGGTTATAATCAGGTCAACAGCATTGCTTCCTCTTGTTGATTCTTTAACCTGCTGCTGTAGAAAACAGTCATCCAATTAATCCACAATAGTCTAGCTAGCATGTAAATGAGCAACCCACAAAATCTAGTCAACGTCTAGAAAGTTAAAGTCCCCCATTATAATACATTCTGATTTTCTGGCCAATTTTATTTCTTTATATACTTTTTTTGGTATGTTGTTCACAGTCATTAGGCCTATAGCAGACTCCTACTCCTCCGTAGCCAGGTGGGAAGGAGCAGCATTGCGTAGCACACGCTTCTTGATTAGACCGGGGTTCGAGCCCGTCAACACCAAATACAGAGGATGCGGAAAGGTCAGAGAATGACTATCGCATATCCCGGAGCAATATAGCCTTAGTTGCTAATGCTCCCAAACAACAAACAAACTGAATTTTTCTAATTTGTCAGAATATTCCGATGTTAAATGCAGAAATATATTGAGGCCGTCGTAGCCTAGTGGTCAGGCGCGAGGGTGCGTAAGTGCACGTGCCTCGAGTGATCGAGGTTCAAGCCCCTGACTGCTGAATACGGTACTGTTTCTTGTATTCTGTGTATGTTGTGAACTCCTCTGACCGTTCGGTCGTCCCGGAGTATAAACAGAAAATTTATTTATTTACTCTCATTTTTGTTTTTACCAAACTGACTCTACATTGCACTGGCCACCTTTGTACACTGGGTGCACTGTCTTAGATTTAATATGCTTCTTCACTATGAGCTTAACCACTCCTCCCGCCACTTGTCTGTCCTTCCTGTATACATGTTCGAGAGGCAACCAGAGAGGGTAATACTCTTGATCTGGTTATCAGCAGTGATCATTCGTGTATTAAGAATTTGTAGATAAAGGAACCACTAGGTGGCAGTGATCACAGTGTACTGATGTGGAATTTACTTAAAGATATAATTACTATCACGGGTAAAGGAAAGGGTTTTTGCTTCCGTAAAGGTCACTACATTGGTCTCAGACAGTTTTTAAATTCTGTACAGTGGGACCAACTGATGACGTTGCCAACAGCAAATTCTAAGTGGGAAGCATTCAAGGAATTAATCGTGGAAGCTACTAGACGTTTCATACCTATTAAGAACTATTGTTCTAGGTTTAGGCCTAAATGGTTGTCAAATGAACTAATGAGACTCGTGGAACAGAAGAAAATGCATGGGATGCATATAAATTATCAGGCGACTCAGAAGCCTATGATAGATATAAGCTAGTTAGTCTGTAATCAAGTCACAAAGGAGATTACACAAGCGAAAGCAGATTACGAAAAATCTTTGGCAACGAATGCTAAGAAAAATAGCAAGGATTTCTTTACTTATATACACTCTAAATGGAAGGGGAGGAATCAGATTGGTCCACTTGATTCGATGGTTCGACTGTTAATGAACCTGCTCAGATAGCTAACACACTGAATAAGTATTTTGCAACTACATTCAAACATGAGGAGTTATTAAAGAAGGAAAATGCCAGTAGGTAATCAAATTGTAGCAGGGTGCTTACTGATTTTGTAATAACTGAGAGCAAAGTGGAGGAGAAATTGTTGAAGTTAAACATAAGAAGGCACCTGGGGTGGATGGGATCTATCCAGTTATATTAAAGGAGGCGGAAAAGGAACTAAGCAAACCCTTAGCCATAATTATGAGAGCATCCTTGGACTCAGGGGTCGTCCCCACGTACTGGAGATGTGCAAATGTATCCCCAATTCACAAAGGGGGATCGACGGGTGACACGAGTAATTACAGACCAGTTAGTTTAACTTCTGTTTGGGTAAAATAATGTCACTGGAGAGTCACTGGATAAAAATGCATTGCAGGATCATCTAGATAATACTGCAGACACAGCATGGGTTTGTTAAGGGAAAGTGTTTCTGACAAATTTGATTGGATACTATGATGTGGTTACGGGGAACTGAATGCAAAAAATAATTTTGATATCATATATTTGGATTTCAGGAAAGCTTTTGACACTGTTGTGCATGGAAGACTATTGTACAAATTGGAGCAGAATGGTATTAAGGGTAAGTTGCTACAATGGATAAAAGGGTGGTTTAGGCGGAGAAGACAGAAGGTGGTAATCAATGGACTTTGCTCTTTGTGGACTAATGGTATTAATGGAGTTCCACAGGGTTCGGTGTTGGGCCCACTGTTGTTTTGTATATTTATCAATGATATCGATGAAGGAATATCAGGCTTTGTGTCGAAGTTTTCAGATGATACAAAGGTTGGCAGGGTTGTTAATGGCAGTAATGGCAGTGTGCTACTGCAACAGGATCTAGAAAATTTGGGCAGCTGGGCTGAGAAGTAGCAACTGAAGTTTAACATTGAAAAATGCAATATACTGCATATGGATAGAAGTAACCCCAGAGAAACGTACGAACTGTGTAGTACTACACTTAAGGTGGTAGGAAATGAAAAAGACCTGGGAGTAATTGTTCTGTAAATTTCAGCGGCTGGAGCCTAGGGACCTGTGAGATTACCTGATTGAGGTGTATAAGGCCTTGAATGGGTTGAGTACGCTGAATTCTGATGGGATTCTTCCACTTGCTCAGATTACGAACCTGACGGGCCATAAATTCAAATTGAGGAAAGAGAGTTGTAGAGTAAATGTGCGGAAATTTGCCCTTAGCCAGCGGGTGGTTAATTGCTGGAAGTTGTGGAAGTTGATAGCTTAAATAAATTCAAGGAGGGACTGGACAAACATTTAGAGGAAATGGTTGTGTGAATTTGTTTTTTTTTTTGGCTGTTGCTACATAAGCTCACACGCTTGCTTTCTTGCCTCACATGCCCCGATTACTATTACATAGTACTCTCCATATTCGAATTCAGCATTGCTGACGACTGAATGACATTATGTCTTTGATAATCTTGTAATGCCTACATTTGATGTACTTAACTAGTACTGTACTTCAAATTCATCAAATTTATTCAAAATGCTCCTAGTATTGTGAACTTATACTTTCATGTACATGCAAGTATATATGCACCTGTTCTTACACTTAGTTTCCTCAAACAGCTCACGTATTTACTTGTTCCGTGACGACTGACGGTAGAACTTGAAATCCTCGACACCTTGTTTTCCAGGAAGTTCCATGTTCCAGTAGAAACATAGTGTGCAAAATGGTAGGGGAACAGTGCCTCCAGTGGTTTCTCACATCTGCACCTATGAAATCTCTGGAGACAAACGGTATTACTGTAAAACCCAGAAAATGTGTGTTGTATATGTAGTATTGTGTTTGGTTCTGTCGTGTGCTCTTGCTTTAGTTGACAGGGCCTCTGGTGGACTCCACGTTGCCCGCGCGCGCGCGCGCGCGCGCACACACGCACACACACACACACACACACACACACACACACACACACACACACACACACACACACACACACACACATCGCTAGGAGGTAGCCAAAAAGCTGCCCATAATTCTCTGGCTGGTCTCCACCAAGATCGCCTGATACAGGGGGTACAGGCAGGATGTACTGAAGAGAATGCAGGAAAGAGAGTATAGACAGAGCCACGGAAGACGCGATGTAAGGGAAGGCATCATCTGCAGGATGAGTGGGATTTGTCCCAGGCAAAAAGGGGAAGAAGGAACCCTCGATAGGGTGAGAAAGATAGTCATGTATCAAGGGCAACACGAGAAATTGCCAGGTGGCTTGGAAAGGTAGGCTTACCCTAGCTTTAGGGTTTGCAATTGCTACCCTGGAGTCAACCTGAAACTACCAGGGTTAGCAATTCAAGCAACGTGAGTGTCAAGCTCAGTAGGTGAAAGTGGTCACAATCTAGGCGAAGATGATCACAGGTGGGTGTTAAAATGGTCAAATCTGGCGGAGATGCGGGCAAAAGGTGAGCTTGGGGTTGAGAATAACCCCAAGGTACTTCAACTCCGATGACAGTTTCACGGTCCTTCCAGCAATATTAATCTGCAGCAGCCTGTTTATTTGAAGGGTTGCTCTGAGTAGAATTAAAACAGTTTCCTCAGGAGGTATATGAAGTTTGTGGAGGATGGCCCATTCTTTTAGGGCTTCATCAAATATTGTTTCATTTTGCTGATAATAAAGGTAAGAAGAGTGGTTAATGACCAGAACCAGGCAATTCTGCTTCGGAATGAGTTAGCTCGGTTGCACACATGGTCTGAAAAATGGCAACTGCAATTTAATGCTTCTAAATATAAAGTTTTGTATCTGGGGATAGAAATCTAGGAGTTACTTAAAAGCTAGGGTAGTTGAACTAAACGTGGCCAGGACGAAAAAGATTTAGGGGTTGCGATTCAGTCAGAGTGGAATTTTCGATGCAGTTTAAACAAATGGCCAGAAAGGCACATGGCATCTCTATAATATACACTTATCCAATAAAAACATTATAACCACTTATAATATACACTTATTCAGTAAAAACATTATAACCACTTATAATATACACTTATTCAGTAAAAACATTATAACCACCTATAATATACACTTATCCAGTAAAAACATTATAACCACCTATAATATACACTTATCCAGTAAAAACATTATAACCACCTATAATATACACTTATCCAGTAAAAACATTATAACCACCTACCTAATAGTAGGTGTGGGTCGTCTTGCTACCAGTGCCGACGGCAAACGGTGAGACCTGGACCATGTAAGGCATCTGAATGTTGCAAGAGGTACTGTTCCATGTTGCCAAGATTTCGTGTCATACACCCGAAGCAGTCCGTGGGCAATGATCGAAATGCCAGATCTGTCGATCCACGTAATCCGAGAGATGTATGGATTCATATCCGACTAATTCAACGGCTTAGACAGCACCTAGAAGTCACTTTGTTCCATTCTTGCAATACAGGCAACGTGGGCACATTTATCCTGCTGAACACGCCTGTATCACTGGGTGGCACAGGCCGGGGTGCGAATCCCGTCGATGACGCGAGGAACTTTAATAAGCTTTTTTCACTCCATGGCTGAGTTAGTCAGTCTCAGGCGTAGATAGCAAGGTGTTCCCCCCCCCCCAGAAACTGGGGTTTTTTCGTCCAGCAAAAACAGGCAAATCGACTAGAGAACACACGCAATTCACAGACATAATACATATACGGGCATATATAAGAAATTATGGGTGGCCCTAATATAATAGTTTGAGGGATTTTTTGTGTTATCTGGGACAATCACCATGAAAGGTGTACCTGATCAGCCACAATGGATAGGTAGTTTTTTTTAGCATTCAGTGTGCAGCCTAGGGTATGAGGGCACCAAAACAGTCCTAGGAAACACATCTTCCATTACAAAACACTGTTTTCATCTGCCTGTTTCTGTTGGAACAGGATAACGGAGTGATTCCTTTCCAGTTTTTTTTTTTGCAATACCCTTCTCTACTGTCTACATGGCATAGCAGGAAACGTGATTCATTGGAGAAGGCAACTTTTCTGAATGCAGTGACACCCTTCACCTACCCATGTTAACTAGGGTGGCAGACTATTCAGGATGCCTATACGGAGGAGGAATCATTGGATCATGATCATGAAAACACCAATGTTCATCTCATGATTAGCCATTCTACCGTTTTCCATTTATTGGCACACATAATGCAGGACTATTTATGAAGTGTGGACACATTTCCTTAGCATGGCTACTGCTACTGTTCACTATTTGTCATCTCTTCGAACATCTTAACTCCGCGAACAGCCTGCAGAGATTTGAAGTTTGCATAATACATCGACCCTTCAAACCGGTACCTCCTGACAATCATTTCATTTCAAAGACCTCAGATTACATCCTTTGCTTAATGAAGTACTTCGTAAGGGCCACATCCCATGAACTTGCCGTATCATTATTATCGGTTCTTATTGCGAGACAGATGCCACCAAACGGGATGGAATGTCCGATTGGCAAAATACGGGAGATCATGCTTGGACTGGACAGTGTATACGACCATCACAAGTAGGGAAAAATATGTTATCGTCCCTCTTTATAGGATGATGGGGATACTGCTGTTAGAATATTATATTCAGATTCGGGGACCATTCTTGAAGAAAGGAATCTTCTAGAAAGGGTTCAAAAAAGGGCAACCAGATTGGTCATGGGTGCTGCTCAATGTCTATATGAAGAACACCTTAGAAGGTGCACTGGGCAAAGCTTAGTGAGTGGACATCTTAGAGGAACCTGACAGATGTATATAGGGCTCTAAAGGGGATTTAGTAAGATTAACAAGAAGGCATATTTTCAATAGCAGAAGAGAGAACCAGGAGGGCATAAGCATAAATTTTGGGAACAGAAAGCTGAATCTCAAGAAGTTTACTTTCAATAATTATGTTATAGATCTTAAATTGAATTGCTGGACACAGTGGTCTAGGCGGACAGTATAGTAAAGTTCAAAGTTGATTTGAATTACCAAATCCCGTCGATGACGCGAGGAACTTTAATAAGCTTTTTTCACTCCATGGCTGAGTTAGTCAGTCTCAGGGGTAGATACAAGGTGTTTCCCCCCAGAAACTGGGGTTTTTTCGTCCAGCAAAAACAGGCAAATCGACTAGAGAACACACGCAATTCACAGACATAATACATATACGGGCATATATAAGAAATTATGGGTGGCCCTAATATAATAGTTTGAGGGATTTTTGTCATCTGGGACAATCACCATTAAGGTGTGCCCGATCAGCCACAATGGATAGGTAGTTTTTTTTAGCATTCAGAGTGAAGCCTAGGGTATGAGGGCACCAAAACAGTCCTAGGAAACACATCCTCCATTCCAAAACACTGTTTTCATCTGCCTGTTTCTGTTGGACCAGGATAACGGAGTGATTCCTTTCCAGTTTTTTTTTGCAATACCCTTCTCTACTGTCCACATGGCATATCAGGAAACGTGATTCATTGGAGAAGGCAACTTTTCTGAATGCAGTGACACCCTTCACTTACCCATGTTAACTCGGGTGGCAGACTATTCAGGATGCCTATATGTAGGAGGATTCATTGGATCATGGTCTTGAAAACACCAATGTTCATCTCATGATTAGCCACCATTCTACCGTTTTCCATTTATTGGCACACATAATGCAGGACTATTTATGAAGTGTGGACACATTTCCTTAACATGGCTACTGCTACTGTTCACTATTTGTCATCTCTTCGAACATCTTAACTCCGCGAACAGCCTGCAGAAATTTGAAGTTTACATAATACATCGACCCTTCAAACCGGTACCTCCTGACAATCATTTCATTTCAAAGACCTCAGATTACATCCTTTGCTTAATGAAGTACTTCGTAAGGGCCACATCCCATGAACTTGCCGTATCATTATTATCGGTTCTTATTGCGAGACAGATGCCACCAAACGGGATGGAATGTCCGATTGGTAAAATACGGAAGATCATGCTTGGACTCCATCACCAAATTTTGGTGATCATCGAGAAAGTACGAGTGACAAAATAAAGAACTTTTCCGTCGACAGTATTTATCCTTGAAAATGAACTGAACTAATTTGAAAATTCTATAACTACATTTGTAATGTATATACAGATATAAAGAAAGATATTTATATTTAATAATCAGCATGTTTATAATACAGCCTGCTTGCTCATTGTTTTATACCCATAACTATCCATTCAAAAACGTTTTACTCACTGCTCTCAGCAATAATATAGCTATCTCACACTTTCTGTATGACTGTCTTTCGCAACTAGGGGAATAAGAAAAGAGAGATTTCTCAATGGAATAAATTTTGAAATTTTACATTGTCCATGTTTTGAGGAAATTCAAAAGGAGCCTCCAAATGAATGGACGCGCGTTACATGCAAAAGCAACTAAGGCTATAGGACATCAGTATATCATGATTGTAATTTACATGTATCATGTGCTTGATCTACATTTTTGCTGAACAAAAAGGGAGATCTCCCGAGAGATAAAACCGCACAACTATTGGCTGAGACAGATTAGCTCAGGCACATTGTGGGAAAAAATTCATAAAAATTCCTTGTCATTGAACGATTCGAGTTCAGGCATTTTAGACTCAGTGTTGGATGATTATATCCACTGTGGTACCTGCGAGGACAAGTTACTAAATACGTAGCAGCAATTGTATATTAAGAAAAACTTAAACGTAAATGTTGCAAGAAAACTAGAAATTCAAACTCAGAAAAAAAAAATCAAAATGCAACTGTTTTGAAAAAATGGAAAATTTGGTCTCAAGACAGCTTTTAATTCTATGCAGTGGGCCCATTAAGATGTTACCTACGTCAATTCTAAATGGGTAGCTTTCTGGGAGGTAATCATAGAAGCTACCAGGATTTGCATACAAACGAAGAAATACCGATCACCTAAATGGATATCAGATGAAATATAGCGGCATGTTGGCAGAGAAGAAAGGTGCATGGGATTCGTATAAATTATTAGATGATACAGAAAGCTGTGGTATACATAAATTAGTTTGCAATCAAGTCACCCAGGAAATCAGACAAGCTAAGGCAGATTGTGAGAACTCTCTAGCAAAGACTTCTATGCTTATATTAACTGTAGAAAGAAGGGGTTGAACCATATTGGGCCACTTGATGTTAATGCGTTAACTGTTAATGACTCTGATCAGGTTGCTGACAAATTGAATAGGTATTTTGCATCTACATTCACACATGAGGATTTAGGGGAGGGGATGGGAGAAATTTATCAATTTGTATGTGTTTGTAAATTGTGTGTTCTGTTGTAGATTTTCTGTATATTGGGCAAAAAATCCGGGTTTCCGGGAGAAAAAAACATTTGTTAAGGTGCAGTCTTGTCTAATCAATCTCATTATTATTACAGTATTAATAACATGGTACAGGGAAGCCTGAGGCTTATGCTGCATCAGCCATAAAAAATGCCCAAGCTACCTTGAGAGAGAGACAGACAGAGAGAAGTAGAAAGGAATCACCAAGAAAGAGAATGATGATGTCCAGCTCAGAACCCTGGGTGTGCTAAGCCCATACTCACTAAATGTGAGTCCCTGGAGCGATATGTTGCTATGATGCATATCATAGTAACATATGATTGATTAGCCAAGACTGCACCTTTACAAATAGTTCCTTGGTCACTTGACGCAGTGACCAGAGAACTGAATGCAAAAAATAATTTTGATATCACGTACATCGTTTTGGGGTTTTGATTCTGTTGCACATAAAATAATGCTATACAAACTGGAGAAATACGGCATTAAGTGCGGGTTACTGTTATGGATAAAGGGATGGCAAAGTGGAAGAAAACCGAGAGTGGCTGTCAATTGGCACTGGTCTGTGTGGACTGTTATTAATGGAGTCCCATAAGATTAAGTGCTGGGCAAATTGTTGTTTTTAATGATACTGATGAGGTATATCATTCCTAATGTCTGTTTGTAGATGATACAAAGGTTGGCAGAGGGGTTTACGACATCAGTGTGAGCTATTTGCAACAAAATCCAAAAAAGTTGGGTCGATTGGGCTGAGAAATGGCAGTTGAAGTTCAACATTAGGAAATGCAAGGTACTGCATATTGGTAGCAGCAATCGCAGAGTAACTTATCAACTGTGTGGTACTGCAGTCAGTGTAGTGAAAAATGGAAAAGACCTGGGGATAATTGTGCAGATGTGAAATTCTCTGACAGTGATACACACTGCCATGGGGTTTTTCAAATCATATACAGAAACTTTGCTAGCAGGGATAGAGGTGATTATCCCTTTATACAAGACAAGGTTTATGCCACATCTCCAGGTCAAAAGGCTTTAGGAAGGATGTACATCTACCGGAACAGGTGCAGAGGTCAATCTTGAAAGGCACCTCTGCAGATTGCAGCGTTTCACACAAGGCACCTGCAGAGTGATCTGATTGAGGTGATCAGATCATTCTGCAGATGCCTAGTGTCCACTCAATACATTCAAGACCTTTATCAAAAGGTCTTGAATGCATTGAGTAAGCCGAATGTCCATGCCATTCTGTCTCTGAGAATATGCACATATTGTTGTTGTAACAGTTTTAGGTTCATCAACAACTACGACCATATTGCTCCATGTACACTGTCTGTAAATTTCTGAGGTCGATTTTCTGTTTGCCAGCCAAAAAAACCCCGAGTTTCCTGGAGGCAAAAACCACATCACCCTTGCCTAAGACCAACCAACTCTGCTAGTTTGTGAAAACCGCCCATAAAAATTCCTCCCGTCATCGCCGGGACTCGAATGGTCTTTTTCACTGGTATGGGGAGAACGGCGATCCTACCAACTGTACTAATCCACGAGAGGGTATAAAGTTGAGGAAGGATGGCTGCATAATAGATGTGAAGTGCCTTCAGCTAGTGTGTAGTTGACTGCAGAGATAGGGGGAACCCCTGGTGCCATTTGACCCTAAACACACTAGTGTGGTTGACTGTTGGAAGAGACTTCCATCCGTTATGCAAGGGGAACGTTTGAGTAATTTCAAAGAACACTAGACAAATTCCTGGAGCGTATAGATGGGGGAAAGGGTTTTTTTTTTTTTTTTTTGTTGAAACTATATAACCTTGCTTTCTTGCATTACTTGCCTAACTATTTCTATTTTGTAAGCTTATCAAGAAAAATAAAAAACCCTTTTCTGGAACACTGTTTGCAGTTGCTTTTATAAAAAACCTAGAAGCTTCATAACTGTTACATAGCATTCTAGAAAATTTGGCATCTAGAGTCTGAGGGGTGGGGGTAAGAAACTGTTTCACTGATTAAATGGTATGTATAACATTTTGTGAAAGTCAAAATTTTCTTTGGAACAAGGTATGCAACTTAAAAGGTTATAATGCATGCCCACAAATAACATAAGTTTGTAAACATTTAATGTTTAAAATACTGCTTCATTTTTAGATTTAAACAAGTAGCCACTGTTAGCTGTTAAATTTTAACATCTCATCTTGCTAAAATCTTTAGGTAACATGCCATCTAAAATATATCCATGTATTTCAAAATCTGCATAAATTGCCTAAGAAACTATACTTATACTCACAGTGATCACTGAATTATGACCACCTACCTGATACTTCGTAGGTCCTCCATTTTCCCTCAGTACAGCAGCTATCCAATGTGGCATTGATTCAACAAGATGTCACAAGCGTTCAGGAGGTATGGCTAACCAAGCCGTGTGATGCGGCTAGCAATGCAGGTATGGAAGTGATTGGTGTATCCCGATTCCTGATATGCCTTTCCAGTGTCCCAAAGTGCTGTATGGGACTGATATTGGGGGAGTTCAGAGGCCAATCGATATGCTGGAAGTCAGAACTGTATTCCTCAAACCATTCCTGCAAAACACATGCCCAATGGCTCGGCACGTCATCTTGGAAGACACCATTGCCACTCAGGAAAGTGTAACATAGCGGGGTGTAGTCAGCAAGCAGTTGACGATAGCAGTAACCACTGATACATTGTTCCACATGCACCAAGCATACAAGTTCCTGGCAGTGAAATGTGGGCACCATACAACCACCTCCACTGGCATGCACATTTGATACCATACACGATGGATGAAGAGCCTCATGTTAATGCCAAATCTGTACACGACCACCCAGTATGGAGTAAATAATGACTCATCCAACCAGCACATCTTCCAACGTCCAACTTGCATGCTCTTTGCACCAGGCAAGTCTTTTATGCCAATGAACCTTAGGATGCCATAGGGGTTGTCAGCTAGTATAACCCATACGTGCAATGCATGGTCATGCCAGATATTGTTCTGGGGTGGCCCATGTTGCATTGGGTAGTCAACTCAAGTGTTGTGCCTGTTCACCTGTATGTGGTCTGACCCGGCACTCACCTCTAACTTCAACCTTCTGCTGGCCTTTCCAGTTTTGCTGTCGTTGTTTGACCATTTTGATGCGTCCTGGTACATTTTAACGGCAGCTCTTGAACACCCCACCAGTTCAGCTCTTTGAGAAATCGTGACACCAAGTTCCCACAATGTCCTTTATCAGCCCGTTAAATCTTTCCTTTTACCCATCACATTTGGAATTTTACTATCTACTGAACAACTGACACCTTATCTATGTTACGTGTCGACTAAATGCGCACTCCCGAACCTCATGTGGTCAACGGGTTGCATTCAGTTTTCACAGGGGCGGTCATAATTCAGTGATCACTCACGTGTATATTCCAAAAAGGTTTATTTTAAGCACTTGCACTTTATTTTTAAAAAAATAAAGTGCAAGGTTCACATAAAGAGATGTTTCAGGAAGCTACGGCCAAATTTCCCATTGTCATGTATAATCTTACACAGTATTTCTTTAACACCACTCTTTGAAGAGCAGTTGCACAGCAATTTATATATTTCCTTAAGGCTTTACTACACCCTACCCTGCCTAAAACACTGGCATCACTTCCACTCATTTTAATAGTAAAGTAAAGATGTAAAGTAAAGATAATAGTAAAGATGGAGAAAAGCAGTCATTGTGCAATCATCTGATTGCAGTGACTGTACTGTATAAGATCAATGATGATTACACTGCAGAAAGAGCTGCATGTCCACAACTCCAGAAGTTGTCAGCAGTGTGCATGATCTGGTGATGGGTGATCAGCAAGTAAACAAAAAAGGTCTTGACACAATTAGTCCCAATAGTTGACAGATCAGAAACACAAGTTCTGAAGTTAAATGGATATTTTCATCATTTTCAAGCATATCCAGCAAATTTCCTTGCAAGGTTTGTGACCATGGATGAGATGTAGGACCATCACTTTCAGCCAGAGATAAAGGAGTGGTCCATACAGTGTAATCATGCTCTTCTGCCCATCCAAAGAAAGTCAAGTTGATTCCTTCTGCCAGCAATGTGATGGCATCAGTTTTAACATCACCTCGTGGATAGGCTTTCCACCTTCAAACAAGTTTTTGCTTTGGCACTATTTCATTGCATTACTAAGTCAAATGAATGGTATAGTATAGAGCAGCGGTTTACAAACTGTGTGCAGTGGCACCTGAGCAAACTCACAGGGGGGGGGGGGCATCACTGGATATTTTTAAATTTTGAGGGAAACACAGCTATACTCAATATCTGTTGGACACTGCAAACTACTAGATCCAAGTAGTTCACAGTTTAAACATTACTTAAGTTATTTGGACCTAACTACTTAATAAACAAAACTGTTTATTAAGTTATTTCTTTTGGCCTAGGGGTGCAGTGAAAAAATTACCGAGACACTAAGGGTACTGTGAACTGAGAAAGTTTGGGAACCTCTGATATAGGCTACCAGCAATTGCATGAGTTAGCATTAGCATTAGTAGAGGCATTTGATGCAAGAAAGCAAGCTTATGCAGCATCAGCCAAAAATAAAATAAAATAAAATAAAAAATAACTACTTCCACTTCACCCCTCTGTTCGTTCGAAATACCTGTCCAGCTGAGCCTTAAACTTATTTAGGCTATCAACTTCCACGACAGGGGATGGAAGTCTGTTCCACCAACCAACCACCCGCTGGCTAAAGGCAAATTTCCGCACGTCTATCCTACATCTGTCTTTCCTCAATTTGAATTTATGCCCTCTCAGGTGATTTTTCTGAGCTAGAGGAAGAATCCCATCAGCATTGAGCATGCTCAAACCATTCAAGGCTTTATACACCTCTATCAGATCACCTCACTGGTGCCTAGTCTCCAGACACTGTAATTTGCAAAACTTAAGCCTTTCTTCGTAAGAGCACCCCTTTGTTCCATTCACTAATCTTGTTGCCCTTCTCTGTACTCGTTCCAGCAGCTCTACATCCTTCTTGAAATGAGGCCTCCAGACCTGTATACAGTACCATAGGTGTGGCCTGACCATTGCCTTATACAAGGGAATAATCACCTCCTTATCCCTGCTGGAAAAATTCCTGTATATCATTGACAATACTCCATGAGCTACTCTTGCAGCCCGTCTGCACTGCTCAGAGAACTTCATATCTGCCTGCACAACCACCCCCAGGACCCTTTCATTCTCTACCATTGTCAGTGTAGTACTACAGAGTTGATACATTGCTCTGGGGTTGCTGTTTCCCATATGTAGTACTTTACATTTGTCAATGTTAAACTTCATTTGCCACCTCTCAGCCCATCAAAGTAAAGTGCAGCCATTATCAACCCACTGCAGGACAGCTGACAAGACAGCATTGCAACATCTTGCATTAGCCTACCTTTCAAAGGCAGCTCAGCTTGGTTGTGTGCCCCATGATGAGAAAAAAGTTGTTGCTCATATGCCTTACTCATACAAGGGGGATTTGAAGTTTGCAGGCTGAGCATGAAAGTGTAGTATTCAAAATTTCTTTACTTAATGTACAATACAATACTTCAAATGGTAACCTATCAAATTCCATACAACTTCAATTTTTTTTTTTTTAATTACAGGTCCTGAAGTCAAAGTTGTGTTAATGAGGAAAGATGGAGAAAAGCAGTCATTGTGCAATCATCTGATTGCAGTGACTGTACTGTATAAGATCAATGATGATTACACTGCAGAAAGAGCTGCATGTCCACAACTCCAGAAGTTGTCAGCAGTGTTCATGATCTGGTGATGGGTGATCAGCAAGTAAACAAAAAAGGTCTTGACACAATTAGTCCCAATAGTTGACAGATCAGAAACACAAGTTCTGAAGTTAAATGGATATTTTCATCATTTTAAAGCATATCCAGCAAATTTCCTTGCAAGGTTTGTGACCATGGATGAGATGTAGGACCATCACTTTCAGCCAGAGATAACGGAGTGGTCCATACAGTGTAATCATGCTCTTCTGCCCATCCAAAGAAAGTCAAGTTGATTCCTTCTGCCAGCAATGTGATGGCATCAGTTTTCTGGGATGCTGATACAGTGTTACTGGCACCTTCAGAAAGAACAGACAGTCTCAGGGACATATCACACAGACCTTGTGAAGCATTTGGGTGAAAACAAAAACAAACACAGACGAAACTTGGAAAAGGAGTGTCTTGTTCCACCAAGACAATATACCTGCTCACAAGTCACTGCCATGGCTGCACTGCACAAGTACAGTGTCAAAATCTTGGACCATGTCCTATATTCACCAGATCTAGCACAGCTTTCACCTATTTCCTAGTTTAAAAAATACCTGACTGGCATCCATTTTCCCACTGACAGTGATGTCATCCTCTTAGGAGTGAATGAATTCCTAGAGATCCAAGAGAAAACTTTCATTGTGGCTGGAATCAATGCATTATAGCATTGGTGGAAAAACTGTATCGACTCCAAAGGGAATTATACTCAAAAGTAACATGTTACCACTCCACAAATAAGCCCTTTGTATTCAGGCTGCCTTTTCAAATGCCCCTTGTATACTGGTGTGCATTACGTTTCATTCAGACAGGTTCAATGACCCAAGAACACAGGGGGGGGTGAACACATTTTGTGATGCCTTATATCAGAAGATATCAAATGGTGTGTTGTAAAGAGAGAAATGACAAAAAAGGTGTCAGCTCAATTGGTCCCAAAAGTTAACAGCAGATCAAAAAGTTCTGAAGTCAAGTAAATATTTGCATCATTTTCAGCAGATCAGCAAATTTCCTTGCAAGGTTTGTGACCATGGATGCGAAGTAGAACCATCACTTTCAGCCAGAGACAAAGGAGCGGTCCATACATTGGAAACATTCTCTTCTGCTCATCCAAAGAAAGCCAAGTTGATTCCATTAGTTTTCTGGAATGGTGCAGAGTGTTGCTAGCATGTTCAGAAAGGAGAGTGTTGGTAAAAACAAATTTGTAAAATTTAAGTTATTAAAAATTTATAAAAATTTTTTTGTTAGGCTGATCATATTATGTGATGTGCTTTACACATGGCATGACATGACATACTACAATCTAGTTCACTGTGAGTAGCAACCATTGAGAAAAAAAAAGACTAGCTGCCTTGTGTTTAATACACCCATCCTTGCATAACATATTTCCTGTAGGTTTAGCAGACATCAAGTTTATCCACAATACAATAGAAATTAATTTTGTAAGTGAATTGAAAAATGCCATGAAGTGGTTAACCTACAGGATACTGCACAAATGCTGATCAACTCAAAAATTATTTCATTTACATTAATTTCTAAGGCAATACACAAAATAAAATTAGTTATTGAAAAGCAAATATGCATTTTAAAATTGAGACTTCTTAAAACTGCTGCCCAAAAGGAAAAATAAGCAACATTAAATGTTACAGGCCGACCGGGCCAGCCGAGTGGTTAAAGTACTGCCCGGCAACCCAAAGGTCGCGGGTTCGATTCCCGCCTCGGGCTTGGATCAAAGTACTGTAAAAACCTTGGGAGGTGCAATATGGCCACAGAAGCCGATGCGCCAACAACTACCAAATCAAAAAAAAAAAAAAAAAAAATGTTACAGCTGAACATTATTACTGCTAATTTAATTAAATTTAACCACTTAACAATATTTCAATGCATGATTTAAATTAGCAATTACATTTAGTCTTTAAAAATCATATGCTATTGATTTTGAAAATCTAGCAGTTTTTGTATTATTATTATTATTATATATATATAGTGTAAATAGGTAATTCCAGAGAATGATTTTAAAAACTGTCAGAATAGTGAAATGTACACTGCTCAACAAAATTTGACATGGTGTATCATAGAATAACAATGAAATGAGGAGACAGCAAGAAACTTCCAACAGACACAAGGGATATTTATAGGGGTTGTATAAGAATTGCCAAAAAGGTCACATTACAGAAGGCAATACAAGATGCTCGAAAATGTGGTCACATGACATCAGTAGTGTATGATCTCTCCAATGGCTGGACATTTGAGAACCATGCTCAATATATAGGCGTCTAAGATTCTCTGGCAACAAATCCCATCATCCACCAATGCAGACTATAGCTCACCAAGTGACCAAGGAGTTGGCTGTCAGAATGCAATGCCCAAGGATGTCTCACACATTTGATCGGATTTAAGTCCAATGATTGTGCTAGCCATGGCAATAATCGGATATCTTCCATTTCAAGATATTCCTCCACCACTTGAACTCTAAGTGCAGTAGAGTTTGAGGATCTCTCAGTACCTCTGCAGTTATGGTACCCCTATCAAAAGCACGGAGGGGTGAGGCCACTATCATTATTCAGCCACATACGAGAACACTGCCTCCACTAAAAGTATCCCTTTCTCTGATGTTGGAGGGATGGTACCGCATTCCTCATTGTCTGCAGATGAAAGAAACTCTAGAACCTGTTTGTAGACTAAAATAAGACTCATTGGAGAATAGAACTGTAACTAATTTGTCAGGGCCTCCAAGTCATGTTGAGACACTGGTGACACATTAAGCCAACATCTCACGTCCAACTGGCGGACTTGAAGTCGATGATTCTTGCCATCTCAAAGAATCATCTAAACTACAATGCTTGCAATTCTGAGTTCTGGAGAAGTGGCTATTCCACTGAGAAAGCCAAAAAACAGAAATAAAGTAATGTGGTTAATGTATACAGTGAATTATATTTCAGATGCATTAGATTTTCATTTGTTAAATTAATTTTTTCTCCCTTTGATTAAGAGAAGCAAAATGTGAATAGTTAACTTACCAATTAATTACTAGTTGATTAATTAGCTACTAATATATAAAAGTAATTGCTTTCACTTCACTGCATAAATCTTCCAATGTAATATTCACTTTCACATTTTGTAACACCATTATCAACAGTGCTTGAAGTGCGACGTGTATTTCGGGCTCTGTGATTTAATAAATTAAACAATCATAGCATACTGCCAGTGCTTTCATAATGCTATTTAATTATGTCTTCCTGGATTTTAATCACAATTGAAACAACACATCTTTAATGTTTCTGCTGCTATTAATATAAGCAAATAGTAATAATTAGTGATTTATGCATTTAGTAAATTGATAACAGACAAAAAAAAAAGCAAATGACTAGTATGAACTGAGAATATTTTGTTTCTGTGCATTTGCATTATCGCCCATTCATTCCTCAAATCAGTGCACAGCAATAGCCTGTGTGATGTGTATGGAAAAAAAAAATATTAATCGACAGATTTCTATTAGTTTGATTTTAAAGATATTTAAGGAGGCTCAAGAAATTGTTCTAAGAGAGCCAAATTTAATTTCATGAAAATCCATCCACTGGATGTCCATCTGTTAGTCCATCACATGTGGATGGACTAACAGATGGACATGGTGCACACAATAGGCAGCACTTTAGGCATATATGCTAACATGCCTAATAAAACTGATTATATTCTGCATGGCCACCATGACTAGAAAGAAGAGTTCACAGCTTCTCTAATTGTTTTGATGAAAAAATAACATTTAAAAATGGACCATGTACTACTTGTGGAAGTGTATGTAGTATCTTGTAAATGTTCATGCATTTTAACCCCAAAGGACATTAGTACACACACACATTTACAAAAATATAGGAAGCCTTCCTTATTCTCTTCATTTTGGCAGCCAACAGTTTCCCATTGCTAAAGCAGTGAACAACTGCTGGCTGCCAAAAGTCCTGATATTTTTTATAGTTTTGGAAAAATAAATAACAATTGGCTATTTTAGTTGAAGTTTAACATACATTTATCCTTGTTTTCTTGAAAATGTCTGCTTTGTTAGAGAACCACCCTATATATTTCAGATAAGTACTTTGCACAATATCCTACGTTCTCTTTGAAGAAAATATAATACAAAGATATCTGAGATAATTTCTCACGTATAAAATATATACTTTCCAATAATAGGTTATGATAGATTAATTTATTTTTATTTTACTTTAGCTTATATTTTGGAAAGGTTATTAACAAGTGCAGGAATACTCCAGCACTTCGGTAATGTCCACCACATATCACTGAGCACTTCTTTCAATGGGGCTTTTACTATACAGATGTCTGAATGAGATCATATCACAGGAAAAGCCAAATTTTACAGCAGTTTTAAGCCATGCTAATTTTAAAATTCTACTCTAGTGTTGAGCAATAAAGTCAAAATAAAACTACCATTATCATTAACCCAAATACTTTGGTAACATCAAAATTCAGATTTTACAGTTTGAGATATTTTTATAAATTCCAACTATGTTAAGGACACTGTTCCTAATTATAAGCACAAAAAAAAAAAAAAAAAAAAGTACCGTGGGAGGGGAAAAAAATCCAAAAGTTTAGTCATTGTTCTTTATTGCTGTTTTTAATGTTTTAAGAATGAGAAGTAATACATCCTTACAATTCCTTGAGCACACACAATGCTTTCATACACTGCCTTACACCAAACATTTCATAATTTTTTTAAAGAAATTAGTTAACACTTAAACTGACTAACTATTTTATGATAAATATTTTAAATTATTTTGAGTACAAGCAATCCATGACCATATTAATTCATATATATATATATACATACACACACACATACATATGCACATGTGTGTGCACATATATATAAAAAATTTTGAAACTTTATAATACAGTAACATATCTGAACAATACACTGAGAATAAAAAATTGGTCATACTAAATTGTGGGAAAAAAGCATACCCCCTTTGGACAAACAAAAAACACATTTTATTCTACATGAAACAAGTAACATCTGCAATAACAAGGACATCATACATATCTTTAATATTATAAAGATTCTAAAGCTGAAATTAGTAGTGAGATAGCTGACAGTCTAGGTTTGAAAGTTACCACAGGTTCTGAATACTGATCCTCAAAGATAAAATAACTAATACCTAAAATATATCTTGATGGTCATAGCATATACACAGGAAAAGCTCAAAATTTATTAGCTTTATAAATTACAAAATCATGAAAAGTGGTGCATAATAGTATTTTGTCTCCCAAAACAAATTGTCAGTGACAATAATACCTGCAATGGTGATATTGGAATGTTTTGTATCACAAAACAATTTGCTAGTGATATAACATCTGCAATGCTGAAATAGGAAATGTTTTATATCAACAAAAACAAATTGCTAGTGATATAACATCTGCAAAAGCAAGTACACTTTTACAGCTATTAAACTTATCACAGTGAAAAACTATTTCATTAGATACTTGTTCACTGTCTTGTTCATTTTCAGTTAGAAGCTAAACCAAATAACAAATCAACAATGACAGTGAACAAGATGCAGGTGCAGGAGCTCATTACACATTGTTTGCTATCTGGTGGAACATACGCACTTCACTACAAAGACAAATATAACCTATGATTGGCAGCATGGCTTCTTTCTGATATCTGAGCTATCTGTGGGAGGAATGATAATAGATTTAACATTGTCTCCTGAAGGAGAGGGATCACTGTCTGCATCATTCCTTATCTGTTTCTGAGAGACGATACGATAAATTTCTAAAGAATAAAATAGAAAATGGTTTAAATATGACTACAGGCAATTACTATGAAGAATTTTGACAAGAAACTGGACAAACGTATATCACGTTAGAATAGATTTCATGATCAGTAATGGCAAAACTACAGCCATGTGGTAATCAACAAGCAGGATTCTAGTAAGTTCTCAAGATTTAATTAAGTAATATGCATGTATAGACCATATCATTTTACAAAATTTGCCTAAATCAATTATAAGATTCTACAACTTGCATATTTTTCATATGCACTAATACTGTTCCAAGGTTTAAAGCAAATGACACAAAGCATCAGTAACACTGACTCTAAACTATGTGGGTATACAGATGACATGCAAATTTAAGGTAAAATTTTGGCACTTAATGTTTTGCTATGACTGTCCTGGATAAAATTATTTTATTATTATCATAATTTTTTTTATCAATATACAAGGAAAGCACAAAATACCTTAAGATGAATTAAATATTTTTAGGCTAATATTAGCTGACCATGCAACTATGGAGGGATGATTTAGCCTTTTGATAAAGATTTGGACAGTCCTTTAAAACTACAAAATTCCGTGCCGCCGCCACCACCGGTTGTATTCTGTTTCTTTTCCCTGCTCATGGACTATCGTAATCGCAATTTCTATTGAGGTAAAGCCCGCTGCAAAACTGCCAAGTCGATCTTGTCCCATTCCTGCTGGCAGACTTTCCACAAACCTTCAAACAGTTCTGGGGCGGCGGTTTCCAAGAGCTCTTTTCAAAAGTCCGAATGCGCAAAAATCCATGGGTACAGCGTCAGGTGATTTAACAGGTATATCTTTAAACGGGATCGAACGAATACCTGTCACCGCTTCCATTCTCTGCAAAAAAGCACGGTGGAACGTGACTGCGGCTGGACATTTTATCCCGGTGCACCCAGACCTTTTCAGTGTCAGAACTGTACAATGTGGGTATTTCACGTTCAAACAATGGCTGTAGAATTTCAGTCTGGTAATACACTGAGTTGACTTTCACGTTTTTAGCGACTCTACGCAACTCAAATTTGCTGTTATAACAAAAACCGGCTACAACCATAAAACCTTGGCCAAAACTTTCCTTGCACTGATGTGCCCATGATGCAAAGGCCTTGTCACCCTGTGGATGGTAATAAATTGCTCGAATTTTGTTGCAATAGGAGAGATGCACCCACGCTTCGTCCAATATTGCTACGAATTTCCACCTTTCAGCTGCCAGATATTTTTCGTAGAGTTTGAGCATTGACCTGCCGTTCTGCAATGTGCCTTGCTCCTAGGTGATGTACGAGGGCCTTGTACTTCTTTTCCAGTTGCAAATTTTCGTTGATTATGCGACAAACGGTTGAATGGGATGTTCCCACATGTGACATTATAGCTCTTTGGGCTTTTCACCGACAACGAGCAACTGCACTTTTCGTACTACCTCCCTCGTTCGACTTGGAGCAGGTCGCAGTTTCTATGGTGTTTTCCGCCCACATGCAGCAGCTTCGCGGAATTTTCCTTTGCCATTCAAAACCTTATGGATACCGAACTTCAATACACTAAAATTTTTCAACTTGCACCTATCAATAATTTTGGCATAACTGTACCCTTCTTCGGAAAGTGTGGTTATGTAACCTTCCAACCCTGGATCCAATTTCCAAGGTATGTCAACATTAAAACAACTGATACACCTGTTCATAAGGTTTGGGACTGTGCCTGTGGGGAAAAAAAAAAATTATATTGCTGCTATACATCACAAGCAGGATTAATGTCTAAATCGTTATCAGAAGGCTGAATCTATAAAATGCAAATTTTATTAAGAAGAAATTAAAAATAAAGAAAAGAAATGTATGGATGATATATCTGATGAAAGGCTGTGTTACCCTTATATCACTTATTATAAAATGTACCTCTGCCCTTGAATGCTTCAAAAGCTGTAAAAGAGAGAGAGAGAGAAGAGCTCTAGCTAATGTCTCACTATGGCAGTTACTGATTTCATGAAAAAATATGAAAGACAGCAGTGCACATGATACACTTAGAGAAATGGTAGGCAAATAACTTCTGATGGGAGAACTGAAGCAATAGCCCAAACAATAATACGCAACACTGCATTCTATATTATTTTATTTATGCTATGAAGGTACATTGCCTGAAGTTTTACTTCAGTTTTTACTCCTTAAAATTGCCTGAAGATCAGGCAATTTTAAGGAGTAAAAACTGATGTTTAGCCCAAAACAGGAGATTTTGTAAAGTACACAATGTTGAAACCAAATAAATTAGAACATACAAAAATAACTTTATATTGAAGCTCACACATAAGCCTTTTTCGCAAATGTCTGAAAAAGTAAGGTACAATGATGCAGTGTTGATTTATTTACAGGTATAGAGATCTAGCAATGCACTGGGAATAGAGGCAAAGTACTGTACTGTTATTTTTTTACATAATCACAAAGCAGCTTAGGCAACTGTCCTCACGGTGATTGAGTGTACCAATATCTGCCACAAAGAAATTGTGATTTAAGCAATGGCATTCAGATAATCACCATTGTATAATATCTGGGTTCTACGGGTTTTTTTTTTTTTTTAAAAACAGACTTGACCTTTATTAATGGTCCAGTGAAGTGGTAGTCTGGACCTACAATGGATGTGCTAAAAATTCCTATCAATACTATTTTATTCACTAGGTCTGTAATGTTCATTTTTTTCTAGTGTGAGGTGTTAATGAGCAATACTGATTGTCACTCCTCTTCTTGCTAGATCAAGATTTGTTCCTTTGTTACTTTGATACTGCTAAACAGAGTTTGCAAAGTTTTCTGGATTATGTGCATTATTTTAAATTGGTCATAAATCTTTCAAAGAAAAAATATATCAGATTTTCTCGTAGGCAGTGGTGGTTCACATCATTCAAAATTATCGTGGATAATAATGTTCAACTTCAGCTGCTGGATTCGGTTAAATTTCTGGGTGTCCCTTTAGACAGTTAAGCTTTTGACAGCACTGTCACCAGGTTATGAGTGTTCTATATGCTTTTTGGCTGCACATGGAAGACCAACATCATATTAGGTAGGTGGTCATAATGTTTTGGCTCATCGGTGTATGTTATTGTACTACAGTTTAATACAATAACATATGTGGAAAGTATTGGAATTAAATAAACCTATTTGAAAAGTCACAAGCCTGAATAGAGAAACCAGTGGCAACCATCTGAACAGTATCCAATTAAAATGTGCCACCATGGTGGCATGTATGCACCAATCTAAAACTAAACTAAACTTGGTGCATTGCTGAAAATGAATCACTGAAGAAATGAGTGGATCTCGTAGAGACAGAACTGAGGGCTGTCAGATATATGTTCTCGTATTCTCTCCATCTTGAAATCCTTTGATCTTATGTGGTCATTCCAGAGTATACACAAAAAATGTATTTATATATTAATGACCTGCCAGGTGATGTGCTCTTGATTTAGGTCTCCACAGTGGATGATGAAGTGCAGACTACTTTGGCTGAAAAGGATAGTTTTACTGGGATACTCTATTGTCAGAGAAATTGCAACTTTTTTTTTCAATAAAGATAGGTGCACTAGAACCAGGGGTATGTTTGCCAGGAGCTCAACTTGATGATGTTACCAATACATTGTCAGTTTATAAAAGGAGTAAATAGAGAATAATTATTTCTGTGGTAACTAATGATATTAATTGTACACATACTGATGATTTTTGGATACAGACATGAATGAGAAAATGTTACAAGTTAGGTCATGAATGTATGTGTCTGCTGTCCAGCCCTGCATGAGATGAACTATATGCCAAAAGTCATGTTAGGGGAAGGAGGAATTTTTATTGGTGTGGCCTGCTCCAGTGGGTAGAATTTATTTTGTAAAGATGGAATACATTTGAACAAAGGTGGTGCTTTGTCAATATTATTGAGGAAGCTTTAAGGGTTCATGGAAATGCTATTTTTGGGGATAATTCATATATACATTTATCTTATGATATGGGTCAAAGTAACGCTTGCACACACACCTCAAGGTTTGTTGTAGGAAGCCACAAAGAGCCTACCGATACTGAAGAGACTGTTGGCAGCGATATTTTAAATGAATGGGAAAATGGGAAGAAAATTCTTGGAGAAATTACCTGTAAGCAACTGCACAGGATGTGTCAGAGCCACAACAGGCATAAAAAGGCAGACCCTCACATGTCTCAACACTAATTCTAGGTGTAGTTAAACAGTTTGAATAGTTTTAAGCGCTGGTTAAATCAACAAATAATAGGAATACAGGTTGACCATCACTAATCCGGCAGCATTGAGACCTGTGGGGTGCTGGATTAGTGAGTTTGCCGGATCACTGGTGGTTATTTTAGCACATACATTTTACCCAACAGCTAACCACCTCCTTCTACCTTTAACACGTTAAATGCCAAGCTAGTTTAAGAAAAAATATATTTAGGAAATAATTTCATTAGTAATTCTAAAATAAATATTGTAATGTCAGTGTTGTCGTTTTTGTGCTTAAAAAAAAAAAAAAAAAAAAAAATATATATATATATATATATATATATATATATATATAAAAAAAGGGTCTTTTTTTATGTCGCATATATGTGGCCACATATGTTGGTTACTTTATTTCTCGAGAAGATGTGTTGGCCACATACATGTGACACTATTACGGCATACATAAGAGTTGTTTGTGATTAGTTTATTGCATGCGCTGCGAGCGCTGCAATAAAACTAATTACGATAAAATAAACTCTCAAACATCGCAATAAGTTTGTCAGTATTGTTAGAGATTTTGTGAAAACAAGTTCATTAGCACGCTGTTATCCATCATATTGTGTTGTGTTTTCCCACAAGTTTGTATAAGTGTGTTGTAAAAAAAAAAAAAAAAAAAAAAAAAACTAAAAAGGAATGGCTAAAAGAAAATTATTAAAATAAGAGGAACTGAGAGAATTTGCTGGAATTTACAATTAAGCAGAGTTAAACTTCTCTCACACACACACACACGCGCACGCTGTCAAGTTTTTTCAGAAGTTCAACTTTATCTGTTATGGACAATGTACAGTGTTTGCACTTGACACCATGAGAGGCACTTCCTTTATGTATTGGAATCATGGCTGGGGCTAAATGTGAGCAGGTTATAATAATAAATGCAGAAAAACAAGTGGGAATGGCTTGCCAGTGTTTATGAGATCATGCCAACAGCTGATGCTGCAACCAATGCCACCAAAACAGTGGTGGCAGGTTGGTGCGCTGACCCGGGAAATTTGAAATTACGCTCGCGGAAATTGTCCGAATTAGCGGTAGAACCAGATTACTGGTGGCCAGATTAGCGATGGTCGACCTGTATTACAAACATGGTGTAAATCATCTGATATAGTGGATGCAGAATTTGAATATTACAAATACAATACACACAGGAGGGTCAAACAAGGCAGAAGGGAAAGGGTTTTGATTTTAATTGCCAGGCATAGATTCGAGACAAGAATATTCAGTAGATAACCATACAAAGAATTAATGACAAGAAAACAAAGATGAGTTGAGTATAATGAACACATCTTTACAGATGAATAGTGGGCTAGCAAATCAGATTGTCTTTTTATTGGGAAGCTTTAATTTTGTAGAGAATGAATGAACTTTTGGGGGACGTCGCTCACTTAGTAGTCAGGGATTTCTGAATTTACTAAATAACTGCTTATTATATCAGCATATTTGCTAAACCAAAAAGAAATATCCTTGATCTGGTTATCATTAAGGATTCATCAGATGTTAAGAACCTTGAATAAAGGAACTACTGAGAAGCAGTGATCACAGTAATTAATGTGGGATCTATATAAATGCCTACTATCAAAAGAAAGGGGGAGGGTTTCTGCTTTCACAAGAGGGATTATAACGGTCTTAGACAAAGTTCCTTTAAGATGGATCAAATGGTAAATTTAACAAATACAAATACTAAATGTTTAAGTTATTTTGGAAACTCCTAAGCTTTTTATAACAAAAGTATTCTCCAAGGTAAAGCTTGGAACCAAAATGGATGCAAAACAACTACTGACCTTAGTAAAAGAGAAAAATAGGCTTGGAATTATTATAAACTTTCAGTGTACTCTTAAATCCTACAGTAAATATAAATAATCTGTAATATAATTACTCCTGATATTTGCCACATTGAAGTAGATATCCTCAGTGAATTCTTTAACAAAGTACATAGAACAGTAGAAGGAATTTTCTGCTTAGGTTAACAGTAAAAGGAAAGGAATCAACCATACTGGTCTACTTAAAATACTGAAATTGTTGCTGAAAACCTTAATAAATATTTTGCTTGCACAATCACCTGCAAGAAAATTTCTAAAGTGTTGAATGATTTTATGATAAATAAGAATAGGCTAGAAGTGAAGTTATTAACCATTAAAAGTAAACAAGGCACCATGAGCTAGTGGAACTTATTATATTGAAGAAAGAAGCAAAAGATGTTAGCAAAATTTAGCTGTTATAATGACAGCATCCTTGGGTTTAGGAGAAGTCTTTATAAACTGGGGTTGTGCAAATGGGTTACCTATTCACAAAATAGGTGATTCAAAGGATAATAAGAACCATTACAGACTTGTGATTATAACTTCTGTGCCAGGGAAGATTATTGAGTCCATTGTTAAGAATGCAATACAAAATTATCTGGACAGGTATGAAATAAGGGAATCACAGCATGGCATTGTTACGGTCTTGCTAACCTAATTGCTACTAATGAGGTTTTCAATAAAGACTACATGAAAGGAATAACTCTGATATCATTTGTTTAGATTTCAGTAAAGCTTCTGAAACAGTCTCCCACAAAAGACTGTTGTATAAATTGGAGCAACATGGCATTAAAGGCATGTTACTACTTTGGATACCAGGATGGTTAAGTGGTAGGAGACAAGAGAGTAGTTATAACTGATTACTGCTCATCATGGATTAATGTTATGAGTGGCACCTCACAGGGTTTGATTCTTTTCCCCTTATTAAATTAATGATACTGATATAGGTATTTCAAGTTTTATGTCTAAGTTTGCTGGTATAAAGATGGATTGTTAATGACTGTCACCAGAGTATACTAATTCAATAAGACGTAGCTAAACTATTTGGATAGGCTGGAAAATAATTTATCTATGTCTTATGAAATAATATATAAAAATCAAGGGTGTAGATAATGAAAAGACATGACATGACTTGGAAATAACTATAAAATCATGAAGTTTTTAATCTGTTCCAGTGGGTAAAAGTGAAAACTTCACTTTAGATGTTACAAATTCAGCTATTAGCAGTGACAAATTATGCAAGAAAGCAAGTTTATAAGAGCATCAGCCACAAAAAAAAAAAAAAAAACTTCACCTTCCATTTCACCTATTCATTCCCTCCAATAGTTTGTTTAGTTCTTCCTTGAATTCATTTAAACTAGCAACTTCGACAACAACAGATGGAAGTTTGTCTCAACAGTCAACTTTTGCAGATTAATTTTACAATCGTCATTCCTCAATTTGAATTTTGCCCCCTTGTGTGCAGTGTGAGCAAGAGGAAGAATCCCATCAGCACTGAGTTTGCTCAATCCATTCAACGCCTTAAACACCACCTCAATCAGATCACCTTGTAGGTGTTAAGTGAAACTTTCTTGGTACGAACACCCCATTCCACTCGCCTGTTATAGTAACATACTGTCATTAGCCAGCCTGCCAACCTTTGTATCATCTGCAAACTTGGACATTAAGCCTGATATGAATTCATCAATATCATTGATAAATATAGGAAATAACCATGGGCCCAATACTGGAGAACTACACTAATAGTGGAGTTTCCCAGTGTTGGGCCCATTATTAACATTAGTCCGTGAAGAGCAATGTCCACAGATTACATCTCTACCATCCATTATCCATAGAAGCAACTTGCCCTTAATGCCACACTGTTCCAATTTATACATGAATTTTATGTGCAACAGTATCAAAAGCTTTCCTGAAATCCAAGTATATGATATCAAAATTATTTTTTGCATCTAGTTCCTTCGTGACAACATCATAGTAACCGATCAAATTAGTCAAACGCGATTTCCCCTTAACAAACCCATGCTATGTTTGAAGTATAATTGCAGCCTTGTCTAGATGATCCTGCATTACTTCATTTACCACTGACCACTATTTTCATTGGAACAAGAACAGAAGTTAAATTAACAGGTCTGTAATTACTCAAACACCCTTTGTGAATTGAGGATACATTTATTATAATGTAAAGAGAGAACACAATGAACAAAGGTGGCACTTTGTCAATATCACTGAGTAGGCCTTATGGGTTCAGGGATATGCTAGTTTCCCTGTAATACACATATGCATTTATCTCACGAGCTGGATGAAAGTAACACATGCACACCCTAGTAGTCAGTCAGTGATATATAGGAACTCTTCCTTACACCGATGAGCCAAAACATTATGACCAGCGAGTCGTTATGCAAATTGAAGCAACTGCAGATGAAATACGGCACGTGCGTGGGTCAGGACACTGTACAAAAAACACCTGATACTGAGCTCCGTTAATCAGTGTTACTCTTGTTCTTCAGTTGGGAAAGGCAGCGGACTTAAGCGAGTTTGACAAAGGCCAAATTGTAATGGCCAGACGACTGGGTCAGAGAATATCCAAAACGGCATGGCTGGTGGGGTGTTCACGGTCAGCCGTGGTCTGAGGAGCGGAAACCCACAAACCGCCGGCAAGGTGTTGGACGACCACGGCTCATCGATACTCGAGCTGAGTGAAGCCTCTCCAGGATGGTATGTGGCAACAGAAGGGTGACTGTGGCGCAAGCCGGTAACTGGAATGCTGATGACAGGAGTAATGTGTCACATCACACAGTACATCGAACCCTGCTAAAAATGGGGCTGTGTACTTGCAGGCTGTTCCGAGTACTCATGCTAACCATGGTTCACTGGGGACAGCACCTACAATGGGCCTTCAGTGACTGGAAGGAGGTCACTTGGTCCAATAAATCACGTTTCCTGTTGCACCACGTGAACAGTCAGGTACGTGTGTGTCATTTACCTGGGGAAGTGATGGCGCCTGGATGCACCGTGGGATGAAAAACAAGCCAATGGCGGCAGTGTCATGCTTTCGGCGAAGTTCTACTGGGATATCCTGGGTACAGTCATCCATGTTCCGGGCACTCTGACATCTACCATTTACCTAAACATCACTGCTGACCAGGTACACCTTTTCATGGAAACGGTGTTCCCCTCTGGTCTATCTTTCAACAGGATAATGCGCCATGCCACACCGCCTGGATCATTCGAAACTGGTTCGCGGAACATGAGGAAGACTTCCAGGTATTGCCCTGGTCTCCAAATTCAACAGACATCAAGCATCTGTGGTTTGTGTTGGAACAGCAACTCTGATTTGTGGCGTCTCAACCACGGACCTTACAGGAATTAAAGGACCTGCTGGTACTAGATACCATAAGACATTTAGAAATCTTATAGCGTCCAGGCCTCACCGAGTACGAGCTGTTTTGGCTGCACGTGGAGGACCAACATCATATTAGGTAGCTGGTCATAATGTTTTGGCTCATCGGTGTATATAATGAAATAATAAAGTAGAAAATAATAAGAAGAGTCCTGTGTATCAATTGGATGACAGGAGGTTCTGTCAATGATATACAGGAATTTTATCAGTAGGAACAAAGAGGTGATTATTCCAATGTGGAGGCAAAGGTTAAGCCAAGTCTAGAATACTTGTAAACTTCATTTTAAGAAAGACATAGCTCATATTGGAAAGGGTACAGAGATGAGATAGAAGAATAGTTGGATACACAAAAGGATATTCTTAGCAAGAAAGACTAGGGTTCTGAAAATTGCAGCCTCTTGAAACTAGACAGCTGAATGGCAAGAAAATTGACATATATAAGGCTTTAAAAATGTTAAGTAAACTAAATGCTAATGTCTTTACCTTTATTTAGTTTAAACATAAATTTAAGGTGGAAAAGGATGGTTGCAGAACAGATATATAGAAATTATGAATCCAGTAAAAGGGGCTAATCAATTGTTGGAATAAACTTCCAACTAACATTGTGGAGATGAGTAGCTTGATTAATTTAAAGAATTGGACAAATTATTGGAAGGAATGGGAAAATAGAGCTTTTTTCCCCCATAAAGAAGTATAAGCTTTGCTTCCTTGCATCATTTTGCAAATACTAATAGTAATAATCACCTCTCTCTCTGCTGGAAATGGTTAGGCTACATTATGGATACAGACTTGGTAATCTGACTGTAGAAAAGAGAGGAACCTGTGTGAGAGAGTAGAATATGATGTGGTTGTTAAGGGCACAAAGGGATATTCTTACCAAGAGAGACCAGTTTTCAAGCTACAATATCTGGAAACCTGCATCTGCAAGGTGATCTCTGACCATGATGTTTAAGGTCTTGAAAGGTTCAGGTAAACTAATGCTCAGGGAATTTTTAAACCTAGCTGCATGACACAAATAATGGGACATAAATTTAAGTTGAGAGGGGATAATTATAGTGTAAATGTCTGAAAATTTTTCCTTCAGTTAGTTTGACTGTTAGAGTAAGCTCCCACCTACTCCTCCGGAATCCAGAAGATTTTAAAGAGTATCTGGTTAAATACTTGAAAGAAATAGGTAACTAAACTAAGGAAAGGTGGCACTGATTATCTCATTTGTTTTTTATTTTTTGGCTGGTGCTACATAAATTTGCTTCCTTGCATCATTTTGTCAATATAGGTTAAAAAATTAAGTTCGCAAATTTTCCTTTAACTTAATTAAATATTTTTTTTTACTTACCAGTTAATATCTGCTGAAAGGCTGCTTCCACATTGGTGGAGTCCAGAGCAGATGTTTCAATAAAAGATAAAGTGTGTTTCTCTGAAAGAGTTTTAAATATTATACTAAAACAAAAAAAGAAAGCTGTAAAGATAATATAACTTGTAAACAAATAGATGAAATGAGTCCATCCTATGTAGCTAAACACAGCGAGGTTTAACAGACAATATAAAGTATTCTATAGCAGAAAACCATTACAAAAAGTTAGTAAACCATCCAATAAATAAACACACCAAACATTTTCAGAGCTGACAACAAATTTAACTCAATCTTCAGTGGAACTGGTACGCAAAATTAGTCAGAATTCATATATTAACTGTAAATTGTTATTAAAAGAGCATTTAATTTTAACTGAGAACAAACCCATTAAACCGAATATGAACAATCACAACTTGATCAGTTTTCTTTGTTGGCATGCTCAGAATCAAGCACTATGACTAAGTGACACAGCAACTGGTAGTTGAAGACAAACTGCCAAAATATTTTTGTTCACTGTGCTAAGCCACTGTTTGAAAAGAAAAATAGTGCTAAGTTGTTAGTTTGAGAGGCAGAGTCATGTAAATGTTTCCTGAAGCTTCAGGAGGGAAAGGTAAAAGCAGAAAATAGCTTACACAGAATGGATGTCTTAAATAATGGAGCCAATTTATTCCTTAAGATGTTGAAGGAAGAAATACAGTCCCCCAATATCAAACTCTGGAATAGTCAGAACAGGAGATGAGCAAAAATGTTGGACAGAAAACGGCATCTGATGCACAAGTATAGGTGAAATGCACGTTAGAAACTTCAATAGGTTGGATGGAAAGAGAATCCAATTGAATTGAGTATGGAAGGTAATTAGTCTAATTAATGAGGAGAAAGATAACACACATTGTCACTGAAAAAAAGTGTATGTGAGAGAGAGAGGATACTGGCTGGCAATAGAGAATTGCTTCTAGTGACATCAAAATCAGCAAAAGGCTGACTAAGAATAGACAATGTTACACAAGGGAAGCTACATGAGCCAATGTAGGTGGTGGAATGCAGATCACGAACAAATTATTTCAGAATGAAGTTGTTTTAGAAGGCAGGTGTAAGGATGCTCACCTATTCTTTTTTCTTAACTATTCTGATTCTGTCAGGTGGTGCAAAGCTGAATCGGTTAAGGGTCTTGTATTTTTTTTAATAGTTTGACATGCTTTTATACGAGCCCTACAATGGAGAAAAAGAGGATGCAAGCAGAGAACAACTCAGTAGATGGCATTTTAGGTAAAATTCTGCAGTCAGGAAAAGAGAAGTCTCCATACATACCCGAGTGTATGGGTGCAGGCAGCATGGTGCAAGGTAGTGCAAGTGCACCACCTTTGGATTTCAAAGTAATACAAAATTTAATATTTTCATTAATTTATTGAAACAAAATATTTCATGTATTCGAAAATTTAGCGAACAAAATTTCTCACATGCACCACCTTGCAAAATATCCTGCCGGCATCCATGCCAGAGTGCTACTAACATTTAAGTCTGTGTATACCCAGTACCCATTATACACATTTTAGAGAAAGGATTCTGAAAGGCAATGCACCTGGCCAGAATTTTGGTTAGGTCAATTTGAGTTCTACGATCCCTGGACAATTAGGAGATGCAAGGTTTGATTTGTGCAATCTACCATGCTCACTATCAGAGTCACTTCAATGACTCTCTCAAGTAATGGAACAGCCTCTGGTAAGTCTGACCAATTTATATCAACCAATTTACACCACACCTCAGTTGTTAAAGATTCAGTGATATGATCTACATAGTACTCTTATCTGAGGAGTTGCTTTAATTTGTGGAAGCCAGAAAATGTTACTGACTAAACAGAACAAGAATGCATGAAAAATAAGACAAAGGATTAGATGGAACAGGATCTGAATTATGCCTGGAGATAGTGTCTTGAATAATTTTGATGAGAAACAAGATTAACTAGGAAACTGGTTAGAGAATCTGGAGCTTTCTTGGCACTGAGATCGTTCAGAATTATTCTAACATCCTTTCAAAACATCCTGTCTTTTGAAACTATTTTCCCACTGCTGATCTATTAAAACTGTGACCAATTAGTTGTTACAGTTTTAAAACAGACGGAAGCATTTTAATAAATGACTCTATTAATGCTAGAAACTAATGGAAATTGGTTGGGATGGATTATTAAATGACGAATATCTGCAGTAGGGCAGTTCTTTTCCCAACTTTTATATTTTATTCTTTTGAAACAATATAAATGCAATTACAATTAACAGTTCATAGTTAATGCATATCATGTGCCACCATGCAACTTAAGTTTTTATTTACTGTTATATGTGAATACCATTAATTTTATAAGCAAACTCCAGTAAAGAAGGGATTAGGCTTACTATTGAATCCCAAAACATTTGCTAAGTTTATTTGATTATGTTTACTAAGAATTTTGGAATTGTTTCCTTTAGAGAATGCTTCAGATTATCTTACAAATAAATTAATGTTAATCTGCATAAGAAAGTGGCCTTGTTCCATCCATTTATTTATTTATTAAGAGAGAACAAAAGAAAAACCTCACTTTGTGAACTTTTCTTAAATTCATTCAAAAAAATAAATAAGCAAAATAAACAACTGATATATATACAGTAGTCTGCATAAAAGCTGAAGGAAAGTGATGCATGCATAATGCATGTAATTAATTGTATTATCAGGATTACTGACAATTCCCGTAATTGTATTGCAATGACACTGATTAATGTTGGCTATTCACTTATCCCTTATTCATGTCTTATTTGAGTTTCCAATTAATAGTAGATGCAGTTTTAATAGAAGGCAGTAAAAATAATTTTTGAAAATTGAAGGAAGACTTCTGCCTTGGTCTTCCAACAGAAGGATGTTAGAATTCTGAAAAATCTTGATGGCAAGAAGTTAAAAGGTCCTGAGCTTGCACCTGTTTTGTGTTGCCTTTTAACATTTTCTTATTTCACCAATGTTTTAACTTCTGCATGAAAATTTGCTCACATCCTATCAACTCCTAAAAAGAGTGACAAATCCCTCTTGTCCAATTATCATCCAACTGCACATACCTCTACTCTTTCCAAAGTAATGGAAAAATCCACCAACTGTCAACTCTTAAATCTTGAAACCTTCAACTGAATTAATGATTGCTAACATAATTGTGCAGGCAGATATGAAGTTTTCTGAGCAATGCAGACAGGCTGCCAGGGCAGGTCATGGGGTTTTGTCAATGATATATAGGAATTTTGCTAGCAGGGAAAAGGAGGTGATTATCCCTCTGTATAAGGCAATGGTCAGGCCACGGCTTGAGTACTGCGTACAGGTCTGGAGGCCTCATTTTAGGAAGGATGTAGATTTACTTGAGCGTGTACAGAGAAGGGCAACAAGATTGGTGAGGGGAATGAAGGGATCCTCTTACCAAGAGAGGCTTAATTTCTGCAAATTGCAGTGGATGGAGATTAGGCACCTGCGCGGTGATCTGATTGAGGTATATAAGGCCTTGAATGGGTTGAGCACGCTGAATTCTGATGGGATCCTTCCACTTGTTCAGATTACGAATCTAAGAGGGCATAAATTCAAATTAAGAAAAGACAGATGTAGAATAGATGTGTGGAAATTTTCCTTTAGCCAGCGGGTGGTTAATTGCTGGAACAAACTTCCATCTGTCGTTGTGGAAGTTGATAGGTTGAATAAATTTAAGGAGGAACTGGACAGGCATTTGGAGGGAATGGTGTGATTTTTTTTTTTTTTTTTTGGCTGATGCTGCATAAGCTCATACATTTGCTTTCTTGCATCACATGCCACTACTACTACTCTTCTCCTCCTGTTGTACATTAACAACCTTCTTCCACTGACCTGAAATCCGATTCATAGTTTTCCTAATGATAGTACTCTACATTTCACCTTCCAATATGAGAAACCTTGTCCTGCACAAACAGCTTAAACTTCTCAAGTACACCGCCAATTCCTTAAATGATGATCTCCAGGTAGTTAACTTCAATTAATCTAAAATTACATCCTGCGTTATTTCTCAGGGAAAAGTCTACTGCTGCTATGCTCTTAATATGCCCTTCAATGATACTTAGTTTATTATACAAGATTAGATCTCTGTTGGAGATAACCCTAACTTCTAATCTCTCTTTAGAATAAGAACATCACATTCATTTCTTTGTCTGCATCAATAATATTAAGTTTTCTTTTTTGCTCACACTGTTACTTTTCTTCTAAACAGCTACTAACTACAAATCTCATTTTCTTCTAAACAGCTACTAATTACAAATCAATTGCTGCTATGGATTGTTAGTTTGTTTGTTTGTTATTCGGTTTTTAGGAGCATTAGCAACTAAGGCCATATTGCTCCGGGAATGCCTTCTAACTAACATCGGGAGCAATGCCCCAAACTTAAGCTCCTTGACTCTTTAAAAAAGGGCCATCAGCTTAATCAATGACCTATCACTTAAGAAGTCTCTCCACTCTGACTCACACATATTAAATTTTTGCTGTATGTCTTTTTTATAGATACTTCCATCTGCACTGTTTCTCTGAATTGGTATCTCTAATTCCATCACTTTCTTCCTAACCAATGGAGACATTGTCACAGCGAGCCAACATCCACTCACTGTTCAACCCCAAACTCATTTTCCTTCTTCTTCATTTATCACTTCCATTTCTGTTCTCTGAAACAACCTTCTTTCACATGTATTTCTCAAAAATTCAAATCTAATGTCAACAAATATTTTGTCTTCTTACCTTTAAGCCACGAATGGTGCTAAGCACTAAAGGTTCTAATACCCTTTTGTGTTTGGGGTATTCATAAAAAAAGTAAAAAATATCCAACAGAAATCACTAAATAGATAGGAAAAATAATTATTGCAAATGTTTAGAAATATGAATCAAATATGTGTACAGAGTAAAGCAACAAGTTATTGCAGCCATCTATTAGTATAATAATTACTGCAGATTCTCCCAAGTCCTTCAAATATAGCAAAAACCAAATAAGATAAGCTTTAACTGTTGATTTAGAAGGCAGTGAAAATTGATTCATCAGATAATAAACAAGAAAATTAATAAGAAATATAACAAGATGATCACACAGAGTTTTTATAGACTGGATATCAACTGCTTACAATTTGCTTCATTATATTATTAAATTGAAAGATCAGTTGCATCCAGGGAAATCCACCCTGCCAATTCCTTTTTTCTAAAACTTATGGCAGTACGGGTCCAGGAGAGTAAACATGGACCTTGCCATCCCCCCATGCCCCTCCTACATCCATAACAATTAATTAATTCTATTAAATAATTACCTCAGACAAAATAATCTCAATTGTGATAAATGGCTATTCCTCAGATTGGGTTGCTGTAAGAAGTGGGGTTCCCCAAGGATCAGTATTAGGACCACTGTTGTTTTTAATTTTCATAAACGACATTGATGAAGGGATAGAGGGCGTGATGTCTAAATTTGCAGATGATGTTAAAATTGGTAGAGTAGTTAATGATCACTGTCAAGCTGAGCTTCTTCAGAGAGACCTAGATAGACTTCAAGAATGGTCAGAAAAATGGCAGCTGTGCTTTAATCCAACAAAGTGTAAGGTATTACACCTGGGAAACAGTAATCCCAAAATAAATTATTCACTTGGTGGAGTTCAACTAAACCCAGTACTGGAGGAAAGGGACTTGGGTGTTACGATACGGTCAGACATGAAATTCTCTGAGCATTGTAAACAGGTTGCAAGGAAGGCCCATGGTGTCCTATCGATGATCTATCGAACTTTTGCAAGTAGAGATAGGGACGTGATAATCCCATTATATAAGGCTTATGTTAGACCACACTTGGAATACTGTGTTCAAGTATGGAGACCGCACCTAAAGAAAGACATCGAGCTTCTTGAAAGGGTGCAAAGAAGGGTAACTCGCCTGGTGAGATCGGCAAAAGGGCGTCCGTATGAAGAAAGACTTCGAATATGTGGGTTGCAGAGTTTGGAAACTAGACACCTTAGGGGAGATTTGATTGAGGTGTTTAAGGCTCTGAGAGGCATCAGTAAAATGAATGAGGACAAAATTTTCAAGATTATAAATGATGCTAGAACTAGGGGACATAAATTCAAGTTACGCGGGGAAATGTTTAGATTGGACTGCAGGAAGTTTTATTTTAGCCAGCGAGTTATAAATTACTGGAATAAGTTGCCTTCATGGGTGGTAGAGGCCGACAGTTTGGGGAAATTCAAAGGTCATCTGGATAGTACTTTCGGGTAAGGGAAGCGCATAGGATGATAGGATTAATTTCCTTTTTATTTAATTTTTAATTTCATTTTATTATTTTTATTTATTTATTAATTATTATTATTTATTTATTTATTTAATTTTTGTTTTTATCATTGTTTTGTTCGGATTTTTTTTTTTTTTTTTTTTTTTTTTTGGCTGGTGCAGCATAAGCCATAGGCTTTCTTGCACCATACGGCCGTTACTAATACTAATACTAAAAAATACTAAATACAAAGCATTATTAACACAATTTCACTATTGTGCTTTCAATAATGAATATATAAAAACATTTGCCAGGAAAGTCCATGGCATTCTATTGAGGATTTTTAAAACATCATCCTGTAAAGATATGGAAGTCAATCCCACTGCATAAGACAATTGTAAGACCACATTTGGAATACTGTGTTCTAGTATGGAAAATTCATCTGAAAAAAAAAAAAAAAAGAAAAGAAAAAAAAAAGAGACTGAGCTTCTTGAAAGGGTCCAAAGATGGGCAACTTGCATGGTGAGATCAGAAAAGGGGCAAATATTTCAGGAAAGACTAAATATGTAGGCTACAGAGAGTGGGAACCAGACACCTCAGAGGTGTGAGGTTTATAAGGCTCTGAGAGAGGTTAATAAAATGAAGGCAGAATTTTCAGTTATAGAGAATTCCAGAATTAGTGGGTATGAATTCAAATTACAGGGGAAGAGGTTTAGACTAGATGTAGGAAGTTCTCTTTTAGTCAGCGAGTCACTGATTGCTGGAAAAAGGTTGCCTTTGTGGGTAGTTGAGTTTGAATAAATTTAAAGGTCAATTGGATAGTTACCAATGTGAGGAGGGAAGCAAATAATTTGCATTTTCTTATTTTAATGATGAGAGGCAACATCCAATAATTTTAAAAAAATGGCTAAGATTCAGCCAAGTATATACAAATACTATCTCTAACAGACAGACCTTGTACTATGGTACTTTCATGTTGTAGCCAAGTGCATAAAGATTAAAGATTATATCTGGTATAAATTTGCTACTTGAATAGATTCCTCAATAGATCATTCTTTTATTATCCCAATAATATTTTAAAGTGTCATGAACATAAAAAAAAAAAAAAAAAAAAAATTAAATTCTCCAATTGACAATAAATGCTACCAAATCTTAGGGAATTTTCAGGTTGGATACAATAATATGAGTTGAAAGAGTTAAGATAAGTTAGAGGAGACAGGACTCGAAAACTTTGTAGTTTAGGAATCTCGTCTATCGAATCACTTCATAATTATAATTTTATGTATATCTCAAGGGCAGCAACCAATGCTTTTATATAATGGAGAATAAGTCTGTTTTTCAATATCACACAAGTAATATCCTTTTCTCATAAAACTGTCGGATACACTTCCCCCATTTTTCATTTGCATTACTTATGCTACTTTTTTTTTGCATACCTTTTATCATATTCCCCCAACCAATATTTAAATGAATTTCCTTTACTCTTACAAGATAAATCTATATTTAATCTTAATAAAGTTGTAATAAAAATCTATATGATGTTATCAAACATACATGAATTTTTAAAATTAGCATTTTTTAAAAATCAATTTTATTAAAAGATTCATTTCTTCCCAGAAGAGATTATATAAAGTGCAACTGAAGAAATAAGGTCAGAGGCCAAACCAGAGCAGGGCTGTGTTTAGAAACACTAACAGTTGTAAGAAAAATGTTGGTTCCCCCACAGTTAAACTTTCCCCTCACTCTCACAACCATCTGCCATATTATAAACTCAGACTGATTTAGAAAGGGGTTTCTAAATATAAAGAGAGTTTTTGGTTAATTTTACAATTTTAAAATAAAACAAATGACTTCTAACTATCAATGATTGTACATGGACAGCTAAAAGACCAGTATCACTATTTTAGCTGTCCATGTACAATCATGGACAGCTAAATTGGCAAATTTAGCAGGCAAATTGCTGTTATGGATTGTTAGTTTGTTTGTTTGTTATTTGGTTTTTAGGAGCATTAGCAACTAAGGCCCTACTGCTCTGGGAATATGCGGTGGTCATTCCCTTGACCTTTCCACACCCTCCGTATTTAGTGGTGACGGGCTCGAATCCCGGTCTAATCAAGAAGCGTGTGTTACGCACTGCTGCTCCTTCCCACCTGGCTACAGAGACGCCACTCTGCTATGGATAAAGGGATGGTTGAGGAGACTAATAACATTAGTCCACAATGAGCAGTGGACTAATGTTATTAGTGCAGTCTGTCAGGGTTCAGTGTTGGGTCCATTGTTGTTTTCTGTATTTATAAATGATATTGGTGATGGTATATCAAGCTTAATGTCCAAGTTTGCAGACAATACAAAGGTTGGCAGGGTTGTTAAGGACACTACCGATGCTATGCTGCTGCAACAGGATCTGGAAAGGTTGAGCAGATGGGCTGAAAGGTGGCAAATGAAGTTTAACATTGACAAATGTAAAGTACTACATATGGGAAACAGCAACCCCAGAGCAACATATCAACTCTGTGGTACTACACTGACAGTGGTAGAGAATGAAAAGGACCTGGGGGTAATTGTGCAGGCAGTTATGAGTTATCTGAACAGTGCAGACGGTCTTGCAAGAGTAGCTCATAGTGTCTTGTCAATGATATACAGGAATTTTTCTAGCAGGGATAAAGAGGTGATTATCCCCTTGTATAAGGCAATGGTCAGGCCACACCTCGAGTACTGTATACAGGTCTGGAGGCCTTATTTTAAGGAGGATGTAGAGCTGTTGGAACGAGTACAGAGAAGGGCAACAAGATTAGTGAATCGAACAAAGGGTTGCTCTTACGAATAAAGGCTTAAGTTTTGCAAATTACAGTGTTTGAAGACTAGGCACCGGTGAGGTGATCTGATAGAGGTGTATAAAGCATCGAATGGTTTGAGCATGCTCAATGCCGATGGGATTCTTCCTCTTGCTCAGAATAACTGCCTGAGAGGGCATAAATTTGCCTTTAGCCAGTGGGTAATTGGTTGGTGGAACAGACTTCCATCCCTTGTTGTGGAAGTTGACAGCCTAAATAAATTTAAGGCTCAGCTGGACAGATATTTCAAACAAACAGAGGGGTGAAATGGGAGTTTGGTTTTTTTTGTTTTTTTTTTTTGCTGATGCTGCATAAGCTTGCTTTCTTGCATCACATGCCTCTACTAATGTTAATCAGGCGCTATCTTTATAGCAAAACTGGGCAACCAAAAAGTCTGCAAATGTTTATATATTCTATTCTCTGTTTTAGATGCCCATGCTAAGCAAGCAGTGTGTATATAAAGCAGCTTAAAAAGAATAATAAAATTAAAAATTGATATGGATTATGGACAAGGGGCACTGCCTGTAATAGCAGAAATACCCAACAACCATAATGGAATATAGATAAGTAGATTAGAGTATAAATGGAGGAATGCTGACCACATAAAATGTATTAACAATGGAAAAAAATTTTATTTTACAGGTATCTATTTATTTTCAATTGTTAATACATCTGATGAGGTCAGCATTCCTCCACATATACTCCAATCTACTTATATATATACAGGGTGTCTCAAAAATATTGGTACAAATGTTTAGGGGAGGTAGGTAACATCTAAAGGAATGTGAATCGCATAGGAACCCATAACCGGAAATGTCACCGTAAGTCGGTACACGGTGCTGTTCATCAGTTCACGAGAAGGAAAATTTCTGGTTTACTCATTCAATCAGTAGTTGCCGCATGAAGAGCATGCATCGATATACGAACTGTGAGCTGGCAGACATGCACCTAGTGTATGGATTAGCAGAGGGCAATGGACGAGCTGCTCAATGAATTTATGGAGAACGCTTCCCAGACAGACATGTACTGGACCACCGCTTTCTTGCGCGTGTGCATCAAAATTTATGCGATTATGGGTCATTTAGAGGTAACAGGAGTAGTGCAGGCAGACCATGTTCGACATGAACTCCCGCCATGGAAGAAAGTCTGTTGAATGCTGTCCAGAATAATTCTACTAACAGCACACATGCCGCTGCCTCAGGAGTGTCTTGTTGCAGTGTACAGCGTGTCTGGCATGACGATTCCTTACACCCCTTTCATCTCCAAAGGGTTCAGTTACTGCTCTCCCAAGATCATTTTGCACATGTGGTTTCTGCGCAGTGGTTTCTCCAAGAAAGTGTTCAAGACTTGAATTTTCCAGCCTATGTTTTGGTCACGGATGAGGCTTATTTCACCAGGGAAGGCTTATTCAATCAGCACAATGCTCATGTGTGGGCTCACAACAACCCACACAGTGTGCACCCCCATGCGGCACAACATCGCTTCGCAATAAATGTGTGGAAAGGTGTGGTCGGTGACTGCTTAGTCGCCCCATATCTGCTACCACCCTGCATGAACTCCGCTAAATATCGGATCTTTCTTGAACAAGTTCTACCAGGGTTACTTGACGATATTCCAGCAAATATGAGATGCAACATTTGGTTTCAACATGACGGGGCACCTGCCCATTATGGAAGGTGTGTTCGTGACCATTTGAACAGACGTTTTAGGCGTCGATGGATTGGCCATGGTGGACTCGTTGCTTGGCCCCCACGCTCACCTGATTTATCGAGCCTTGATTTCTTTCTGTGGGGGGACCCTCAAATCTATCGTGTATCACTCGCCTGTGGAAATGGATCTCGTGGCGAGACTCGTCTGCGCTGCTGCTATTGTCAAAGAAACTCCAGGTGTGTTCGACTGTGTCTGCCAATCCATGCTGTGTCGGTGTCACGCATGCATCACGTCTCATGGTGGAACCTTCGAGCATCTGTTGTAACATCATGAAATGCATCCATCTCGTACTCCATTGTTAATATTATGTCAAATAAATGTTTGCCACTAATTACTGTCTTGTGTCATTTCTGCTTCTTGTGCCTCTGCTACTACTTTCCTGTGATGTTTCCGGTTATGGGTTCCTATGCAATTCACATTCCTTTAGATGTTACCTACCTCCCCTAAACATTTGTACCGATATTTTTGAGACACTCAGTACATATATAACAGAAATGAGTGAGAAATAAATAAATATCATTTATTTTATTTCAGCATACGCAAATATCAGCTATTTCAATAGTTTCTCTACTGTGGTTGAAATACTTCTAAAACCTACCAAGGCAGACAGAAATAAAATTTGATCATGTTCACTCAGTGAGAAAAATATTACCTTATTCTCACTCAATGGATCATCCAAATTATTATGTTCGTGGAAAAACTACTATCTACAAGACATGAAAGAGATTCAAGAAAAGATAAAGAGTTAAAGAATTGGGGTTGGGGGTCTACTCTGCTTGCAATCAAACCTTTGAGCAAACACAAATCCAATCAACAATTGGAGGACTGATGAGATTCATGCAAAGGAAAGATGCTATGCAAAAATTAAGATGACATCCAACAATTATAACAATAACTAAGTGATAAAATTTTTGCCATTTGTGAAAATTTTGAAAATACAAGGTTATGGAATATACTAAATGGCTTACTAGCAGGTAAAAGCATGGCTGCATGTCTACTTAATTTAATGTAAAATGCTAAAAAGTTACAGGCATGTTTCAAAGAAAGGTTATAAAAATAAATAAAATAAAAAGAAACTAACTGAAAAGCATCTATTCAATTAAATTAAGATTTTAATTTAAAAAATGTTAAGACAGTGGAAAAGCAGAATCACAAACAAGCTTTGAAGCAGTTATAAAACACACAATAAACTTGTGTTTTGAGTTATTGCCATATTCGATAGCATTAGCTGAAAGGAGATTTTTTATGAAAGCCATCTCTGTCAGCTAATGCTTTGGGATATAGTAATAATTCAAAAAGTAGTGGGAATTGATTAGAAAATTATACTTTATTGCAAGCATAAAGATCTGATGAAGCCTATTTCTTGTGCTTTGTAATTACTTTGAAGCGTGTTTGTTATTTTCCACCATAATAAAATTTTTAAAGGAAACCCTTGAATTCAATCAGATATGCTGTTTTCTGTTTTTTAACCTCTTCTTCAAAATCTGCAAGCGACTTCTTAACATTTTTCATTAAATTAAGTAGACAACAGCTTATAGCTTTTACCTGCTAGTAAGCCCTTTGATGTATTCCACAACCCTGTGTTTTCATCCCTTTCACAAAACAGAATGGCCGACCGGGCTAGCCAAGTGCCTGCCTGGCAACCCAAAGGTCGCGGGTTTGAATCCCACCTCGGGCTTGGATCAAAGTACTGCAAAAACCTTGGGAGGTGCATTATGGCCCAAAGAAGCCGATGTGCCAACAACTACCAAAAAAAAAAAAAAAAAAAAACATAATTTTATCACTTTGCCATTTTGATAATCACTGGATGTCACAATCTTTCATTATGTTTTTTATTCCATTACCCTTGATCAACTGATCATCGTCTCTAGTCAGATCACCAGGCATCCTACAAAATTAGCCGAGTGGGTAAAGTACCTGCCTGGCAACCCAAAGGTCGGGGGTTCGATTCCCGCCTCGGGCTTGGATCAAAGTACTGCAAAAACCTTGGGAGGTGCAATATGGCCACAGAAGCCGATGCGCCAACAACTACCAAATCAAAAAAAAAAAAAAAAAAAAACCCTACAAAATTAAAGTAAGGAATTATGAATACATAGCATTTTTCTTTTGCATGAATCCAATAGGCCACCCTCCAATCACTGATCAAATGTGTTTGCTCAAAGGTTATATCCTAAGCAAACATCAGAGAGTTACACATTTCTAACTCTGTGATATCTGCTGTATATTTTCTGTAATCTGTTATGTAGTAGTTCCACCAACATAATTTGAATGATTCACTGAGTGAAAAAATAAGATAACATTTTCCTCAGTGGGTTAAGATAATTTCTTTCCCTCTACATCAGCCTTGATAGAGTTTTTATAAGTACCACAACCACAGTATGGTAATTATCTGCATATGCTACCCTGATAATGATTTGGTCTCTGAAGCAGTGAAAACAAAATGAGTTTCCATCTCTTGAAACTAAGTGATAAACATAAAAATTAATTAAAACTACCTGCAAAAGCTCTTGCTTCATCAGTTGGAACTGCTCTCAAATGTCGCAAATCACTTTTATTTCCAACTAGCATGATCACAATATTCTGATCAGCATGTTCTTTCAATTCATTCAACCAGCGTTCTACATTTTCATATGTTAAATGCTTAGCAATATCATACACTAGCAGTGCTCCAACAGCACCTCGATAGTAGCTGAAATATAAAAGATGGCAAAGGTTAGGGAAAGAGATTTACAGAACTAAGATCTTGTATGTTAAATAGCCAATACACATAAAACCATTTACAGGTATGTAGGATTTTTCTAAATTACACTGACAAAATTATAGGGATAATTCTACATATAAAAACAAGTTTCTGTAAACTTATGTCTGGAAATGCTTTCTTTCCAACTTACAGCTCTTTTTTGTGTTTTGAAGAGTAATGGGTGTAGAGGCTTTTTCTTGGGAGTTACAAGGAAAGGTGAGCAAGTATAATTATCTTTAATGCAGGTTTAAGTTTTTTGTCACCAAGTGTCCCTGTCAACAATTTCAGCAATCAGAAAAGTTGCTTAAAGTAGCAAACTGAATTTCTGGCATTGCATAGATTTTTCGTAAGAAAGTGTTAGCATTTCTGATCTGAGTTTACTGGATTTCTTTTAATGGAAACACTTAAGAAAGTGTTGCTATAAAAAGAAATCCAGTAAACTCAGATCAGGAACTGTCACACAGGAAAGACAATCAAAATTTGGGCAAGGCTCTATCATTAGCATAGGCATATGATGCAAGAAAGCAAGCTTATGCAGCATCAGCCAAAAAATAAATAAATAAATAAAAAAAAAAACACTCCCATTTCACCCATCCATTTGTTTCAAGTACTTGCCCAACTCAGCCTAAAATTTATTTAGGCTATCAACTTCCACAACAAAGTATGGAAGTCTGTTCCACCAATCAACCACCTGCTGGCTAAAGGCAAACTTCCGCACATCTATCCTACATCTGTCTTTTCTCGATTTCAATTTATGCCCTCTCAAATGATTATTCTGAGCAAGAGGAAGAACTCCATCACCATTCAGCATGCTCAAACCATTCAAGGCTTTATACACCTTAATTAGATCACCTCGCAGGTGCCTAGTCTCAAGACACTGTAATTTGCAAAATTTAAGCCTTTCTTCGTAAGAGCAACCCTTTGTTCGATTCACTAATCTTGTTGCCCTCCTCTGTACTCGTTCCAACAGCTCTACATCCTTCTTAAAATAAGGCCTCCAGACCTGTATACAGTACTCAAGGTGTGGCCTGACCATAGGGGGATAATCACCTCTTATCCCTGCTAGAAAAATTCCTGTATATCATTGACAAGACACTATGAGCTACTCTTGAAGACCGTCTGCACTGTTCAGAAAACTTCATATCTGCCTGCACAATTAACCCCAGGTCCTTTTCATTCTCTACCACTGTTTAGTGTACTACCACAGAGTTGGTACATCACCCTGGTGTTGCTGCTTCCCATATGTAGTACTTTACATTTGTCAATGTTAAACTTCATTTGCCACTTCTCAGCCCATCTGCTCAACTTTTATAGATCCTGTTGCAGCAGCGTACTGTCATTAGTGTCCTTAACAACCCTGCCAACCTTCGTATCGTCTGCAAACTTGGACATTAAGCTTGATATAGCATCATCAATATCATTTATAAATACAGAAAACAGCAATAGACCCAATACTGAACCCTGAGGGACTCCACTAATAACATTAGTCCACGATGAGCAGTGTCCATTGATTACCACTCTGTCTTCTCCCATTCAACCATCCCTTTATCCACAGCAGCAATTTACCTCCAATGCCTCCAAGTTGTGCAGCAGTCTTCCATGTGCAACAGTATCAAAAGCTTTTCTAAGATCCAAATATATGATATCAAAGTTATTCCCTGCATCCAGTTCCTTTGTCACCACATCATAGTATCCAATAAAATTGGTCAGGCAAGACTTTCCCCTTAACAAAACCATGCTGTGTAGGAGCTATAACTGAAGTCTTGTCTAGATGATCCTGCAATGCTTCTTTAACCAGTGCCTCCATTAATTTTCCTGGAACAGAAGTTAAACTAACAGGTCTATAATTACTTGTGTTGCCTTTTGATCCACCTTTGTGAATTGGGGTCACATTTGCACATCTCCAGTCCATGGGTACCTCCCCTGAGTTCAAAGAAGTTTTCATAATTATGGCTAAGGGTTTGCTTACTTCCTTTGCTGCCTCCTTAAATATAACTGGATAGATCCCATCCACCCCGGGTGCCTTTTTTATGTTTATCTTCAACAAATTCTCCTCCACTTTCCTCTCAGTTATTACAAAATCATTCAGCTCACTGCCAGAGTTTAACTCACCTCTGGCATTCCCCTCCCTGAATAACTCCTCATGGATGAATGTAGATGCAAAATACTCATTTAGTTTGTTAGCCACCTGAGCAGGATCATCAACAGTTGAACCATCAATATCCAGTGGAATAATCTGATTCATCCCTTTCCTTCTAAAGTTTACATAGGTAAAGAACTCTTTGTTGTTTTTCTTTGCATCACTTGGCAAGGATTTCTCATAATCTGCCATTGCCTGCCTAATCTCCTTTGTGACTTTGTTACAGACCAGCTTATATCTATCATAGGCTTCCATGTCACCAATTAATTTATACGTATCCCATGCATTTTTCTTCTCTGCCACATGTCTCATTAGTTCATCTGACATCCATTTAGGCCTAAACCCTGAACAATATTTCTTAGTTGGTATGTAAAGCCTAGTAGCTTCCAAGATAAATTCTTTGAATGCTTCCCATTTTGAATTTGCTGTTGGTAACATCATCCAGTTGGTCCCACCGTATAGAATTTAAATACTGTCTCAGACCACCCTAGTCACCTTTACGAAAGCAAAAACCCTTCCCTTTACCCCTGATAGTAGTTACCTCCGAGTAAATCCCACTTCAGCACACTGTGATCACTGCCACCTAGTGGTTCCTTTATTTGCAGATTCTTAATGCATGAAGAATCACCACTGATAATCAGATCAAGAGTATTACTCCCTCTAGCTGCCTCGCGAACATGGTTATGTAGAAAACAATCATCCAATAAATCCACAAAAGCCCTGCTAATGTGTGTGTGTAACCAACCCACAAATTCCAGTTAATATCTGGGAAATTAAAATCCCCATTATAAGACACTGATTTACTGGCCACTCTATTTCCCTGTATAGTTCCTTATTATACTCATCAGAGTCATTAGGCCTATAACACACTCCTCTCAATTTTGATCTCCCAATGCTTATGTCACACCAAACTGACTCGACACTGCACTGTCCAGTGATGTCGACTAGCTTGACTTCCTTGGATTTTGTGTGTTTCTTAACTAATAGTATAACCCCTCCTCCCTTCCTATCTTGTCTATCCTTCCTGTGCACATTGTACTCTCCAAATTCCAGTTCTGCATTCCTTATATCTGTGTGACACCACGTCTCTGATATCCCAACAATATCTGCCTTTTATGTTCTGAGCAATACCTCAAATTCATCAAATTTATTTACCAAACTCCTAGCATTGGTGTACATGCAAGTATACATGCACCTGTTCCTATTCTTAGCTACCCTAACACAACCCATGTGTTTAATTGTACTGCAATGACTCCCAGCAGGCTCTGAAATACCCTGCATCTTGTTTTCCAGGCTCATTCCAATAGAAGCAGTGCAAGAATCACTTTCACCTCTGCCAGTGGCTACTGTTAATCTATTAATCCTTGTATCCCCCAAAAGCTAGCAGTTTTCCAACCCACCTAACACTGCCATCATGATATTTTAAATTTTGTTTGTAAGTGTTTGCACCCATCATTTTTCAAACACAATGTGGGCTGAATGTAAGGCAAGGTAGCTTCCAGATAAAGTAAATTTTTTACTTGTTTTGGCATATATAACACCCCCTATAATTCTGTCAGTGTAATTTAGAAACACCCTATATCAGGGCTAGGATTTTTATGTATTATCATATTCATTTTTCATTTAGATAAAGGCAAGAAACTTAATGAGCTGATGGTACATGGTCTGAGGATCCTAAAGAAGTGTCTTTGTAATTTCATATTTCATCATATTTTACACATTAGGTCATTATTTCAAAAAAAATATATGAACTATCATATTTAATAGCATATTTTATACTTGTCGACATAATTTTCATATTTTGCCTTACGATAATTGACAAATTATTTATCAAATTGATTTAAAATATATTTCTAAAAACTGTGGGAATTTATGTTTAATCGTTTCACATTCCAGTGTGGGCGGACATGAGCGGCTAAATCCCAAAGTTATTTTGATTGGCTGGTTAGTCACTCACAATGACCATTAGCACAATTTTAGGTATAATTTAAAACTTTACAGTAGTTTTGCCTTATACTGAGTTCAGCATATTATTCATTCAACTTATTTTATACAGTAGAAACTTCAGCTGTTGGTGAAATGAAGCTAAAATTGAGCTTTTTAGAAAACTGATTTCTGTGGTTAAAGAAGAGTCTAAAGACACATACGTTCAAACAGATGGAAAAATAATATATTGCAACACGTGCAATAAAGAGGTATGTAAATTAATTAATTACCTGGTAATAGATCTATCATAATTTTTATTTCTGGATGCTTCAATATATGGACATTCCAAATTTAATGCTCATGCATATTAGTTTTTTCATACAATTTTTCATATAAATCAGAAAATAATTATAATTTTTATAAATAATCTTAAATAAATACTTTAAGGTTCCATGCATGAAAGTATCCCAATTACAACAGCATAACATTACTACTTTGCATGAAGAAAACCTAAGGAGAAGGAGAATTTCAGGGGTGCATACTACACAGCAGCTATTTACTGCAGAAACCCAAAAAACACCAGATCCATTCTTTGCCGATTTATACCAAGCAATGGTTGCTGCAAACATACCTTGGAACAAAGTGAACAATCCAGTATTCAAAAGCTTCTTGGAAAAATACTGCTCCCAAAAAATTCCTGACGAATCAACGTTACGAAAAAATTACCTCGAAGACTGCAATAAATCTGTACGCCCTCACTGATTTTATTAAATTATTAATTATATGATCAAAGACTGAACACTGTGTAGGCAATATTTTAATTAGTTTATTTATTTACTTACTTGCATGTCTAAACAATATTCGAGAAGATACTGGAAGCAGCTGTGTGTGTGTGTGTGGGGGTTCAGTTGATGAAACCATGGATTGTGAAGGCAGATATGTAGCTAATTTTGTCGGAAAGCTTGATTCAGACGGACCATCTAAATCGTATCTACTTGCATCAGAGGGTCTGGATAAAAACTAATCATGCAAATTTTGCAAGATTTCTTAATGATTCTCTTGGTAAGTACCGTATCTCTCATCAACTGATCACTGCTACTTTGGAATGGGAGTTTACACGGTTAAAATAAAAAATAATATTTGTATTTTTACTTATTATTTAAAATTATAAATGTATAATTTATAAAATGATAAATTAAATTAATATACAATTGCTTATTCGTTTTGGGTATTTTGTGGCTGGACGGTGTAAAAGCTGATCGTTTTCTTCTTTTATTAACAGATTCAGCAGCCAACATGCTCAAAGCCGGAAAAGCATTGTAGATATTTTTTCGAGCATGATACAACTTATTTGTTTGGCCCATGGTCTCCACCGTATAGCAGAACAAGTGCATTCAGAATTTAAAGATGTTGACAAGCTGATATCACTAACTAAAAAGATCTTCCTTAAGGCACCCTCAAGAGTACAGCTCTTAAAAGAAATACACCCTGATCTGCCACTTCCACCCAAGCCAGTAATCACATGATGGGGACCTAGCTCGATGCTGTGTCATATTATGGCCAACATTTTACAGCAATGAAGGAGGTTAGTTACCGTTTTAAATAAAACTTAAACACATGGTATTTAAAGCCATGCATCATTTTATTTTAATTACAGGTAATTGAAAACTTGGTACCTGAAGAAGCTAAATCTATATCTGAAGCACAGGGAATTTTTGCTAAGCAGAAGGTATCCCATAATGTTGCTTATGTTGACAGTAATTTATCTTCCCTATCATCCTCGACTACTAAACTGGAGGTGAAAGATATGCCTCTAGTTACAGCTATAGCAATCTTTCAAAAACCAGAGGACAAGATGAAACACGTTCCAGGGGAGATCAGAGAGAAAATAGTTAATAAACTAGATGCAGTTTTCGCTAGAAACCCGGCTTATCCTACCATATGCAAAATTTCCAAAGTTTTTGAGGGTAGGGCCATTGAGGGACTTCCTCTAGCTCCCGATGTCATTAAGGAGTTTAATGTTGCCCCGATCACATCTTGTGATGTTGAGAGGTCCTTCTCTGTTCACAAGCAAATATTAGCAGATGATAGGAGATTAACTCCAAAACATTTGGAGTGGATACAGGTATCGCAATGCTATGGAAAGTACTTAACAACTTAAGTGTTAGTAGCCTAGTATCTTAGCCTATACATTTTGGTTTTTGTATGTTTAAAAAAATTTTATTTTAATGTTTATACTTTCAATGTTGAAAAAAAAAAAAAAAAAAAAACCGTGAGTTAGGGTTGAATTTGAAAGTGTCTGCAATTCTGCCCAGACACGATAGGAGGGAGTATATGATGAGAGCCTTGTTGATCAATTCGGCCCTGGGGAGACTGTGCAAGGCTCAAGAGGTAGAATTTTTCTCAGCCTGGTCTGTGCTTGTCTGTGCTACAGGGATGGGATACACTTAAATAGAAAGGGTGCAAGAATATTTGCTGATGCTATCGATGCAGAGTTAGGTGGGTCGATACATGAACTAATAGATTAACAGTAGCTGCTGGCAGAGGTGAAAGTGATTCTTGCACTGCTTCTATTGAAATGCAATTGAGCAGCAGCCTGGAAAGCAAGGAAATGGGGATTTCCAAGACTGCTGGGAGTCATAGTGGAACAAGTAAATACACGGGCTGTGTTAGGGTAACTAAGAGTAGAAAGAGGTGCATGTATACTTGCATGTACACTGATGTTAGGAGTATAGTTAATAAATTTGATGAGCTGAAAGTGCTAGTCAAGACATCAAAGGCAGATATTGTTGGGATATCAGAGATGTGATGTCACACAGACATAAGCAGTGCAGAACTGGAATTTGGGGAGTACAATGTGTACAGAAAGGATACACAGGACAGGAAGGGAGGAGGAGTTATGGTGTTAGTTAAGAAAACAAAATCTAAGGAAGTGCATCCAATTGATGTTGGTGGAAAATGCAATGTTGAGTCTGTTTGGTGTGACATAAGCCCTGGGAAAGGAAAAATGAAAGTAGGTGTGTATTATAGGCCTGATGAATCTGATGAGTATAATGAGCAATTGTGCAGAGAAATAGAGTGGGCCAATAAATTAGAAAGTCTTATAAAGGGGGATTTTAACTTTCCAGATATTGACTGTGGGTTGGTCACTTGCACACTAGGAAGACTTGTGGATTTATTGGATGACTGTTTTCTACAGCAACATGTTGGAGAGGCAACAAGAGAGAGTAATACTCTTGATCTGATTATCAGAAGTGATTATCGTGCATTAAGAATTTGCAGATAAAGGAACAACTGGGCAACAGTGATCACAATGTACTGATGTGGGAATTACTTAAAGATGTAACTACCATGAAGGATAAAGGGAGGAGCTTTTGCTTTCGTAAAGGTGACTACAGGGGTATTAGACAGTTTTTAAATTCTATACGGTGAGACCAACTGATAATGTTACCAATAGTAAATTAAAAATGGGAAGCATTCAAAGAAATAATCTTGGAAGTTACTAGGCTTTTCACACCAACTAAGAAATATTGTTCAAGATTTAGGCCTAAATGGATGTCAGATGAACTAACTGGACACATGGCAGAGAAGAAAAATGCATGGGATACATATAAATTAACAGGTGACACAGAAGCCTATGATAGATATAAGTTGGTCTGTAACCAAGTCACAAAGGAGGTTAGGCAGACAAAGTCAGATTACGAGAAATCTTTGCCAAAGGATGCAAAGAAAAACAGCAAAGAGTTCTTTACTTATGTAAACTCTAGAAGGAAGGTGATGAATCAGATTGGTCCACATGATATTGATGGTTCAACTGTTGATGATCCTGCTCAGGTAGCTAACAAACTAAATGAATATTTTGCATCTACATTCACACATGAGGAGTTATTCAGGGAGGGGAATGCCAGAGGTGTATTAAACCCTGGCAGTAAGCTAGATAATCTTGTAATAACTGAGAGTAAAGTGGAGGAGAAATTGTAGAAGATAAACATAAGAAAGGGATCTGGGGTGGATGGAATCTATCCAGTTATATTAAAGAAAGCAGCAAAGGAAGTAAACAAACCCTTAGCCACAATTATGAGAGCTTCCTTGGGCTCAAGTGAGGTACCCATGGACTGGAAATGTGCAAATGTGACCCCAATCCCCAAAGGAGGATCAAAGGGAGACAGGTAATTACAGACCTGTTAGTTTAACTTCTGTTCCAAGGAAATTAATGGAGGTACTGATTAAAGAAGCATTGCAGGATCATCTAGACAAGACTTCAGTTATAGCTTGGACACAGCATGGGTTTGTTAAGGGGAAGTCTTGTCTGACCAATTTGATTGGATACTATGATGTAGTCACAAAGGAACTGGATGCAAAGAATAATTTTGATATAATATACTTGGATCTTAGAAAGGCTTTTGATACTGTTGCACATGGAAGACTGCTGCACAAATTAGGGCAGTGTGGCATTGGAGGAAAATTGTTGCTATGGGTAAAGGGATAGCTGATGGCTGAGAGGGAGAAGAAACAGTAGTAATCAATGGACACCACTCTTCGTGGAATAATGTTATTAGTGGAGACCCCAGGGTTCAGAGTGTTGGGTCCATTGCTGTTTTCATTAATGATATTGATGATTGTATATTAGGCTTAATGTCCAAGTTTGTGGGTGGCAGTGTTGTTAATGACACTAATGACAGTATGCTGCTGCAAAAGGATCTGGAAAAGTTGAACAGATGAGCTGAGAGGTGGCAACTGAAGTTTAACATTGACAAATATAAAGTACTGAATATGGGAAACAGTAACCCCACAGTACCATATCATCTGTGTGGTACTACACTGACAACAGTAGAGAGTGAAAAGACCTGTGGGTTATTGTGCAGGCAGATATGAAGTGAGCAGAAGGTCTGCTAGAGTAGCTCATGGTGTCGTGTCAATGATATACAAGAATTTTTCTAGCAGGGATAAGGAGGTGATTATCCCCTTGTATAAGGGTCAGGCCACACATTCAGTACTGTATACAGGTCTGGAGGCCTAATTTTAATAGGGATGTAGAGCTGTTGGAATGAGTACAGAGAAGGGCAACAAGATTAGTGAATGGAACAAAGGTTGCTCTTATGAAGAAAGGCTTAAGTTTTGCAAATTACAGTGTCTGGAGACTAGGCACCTGCAAGGTGATCTGATTGAGGTGTATAAAGCTTTGAATGGTTTGAGCATGCTCAATACTGATAGGATTCTTCCTCTTGTTCAGAACAATTGCCTAAGAGGACATAAATTCAAATTGAGGAAAGACAGTTGTAGAATAGATGTGTGAAAGTTTGCCTTTAGCCAGCCGGTGGTTGATTGTTGGAACAATCTTCCACCTGTCGTTGTAGAAGTTGCAGATTAAATAGATGCAAGGCAGAACTAGACAAACATTTGGAGAGAGTGGATGGTTGAAATGAAAAGGGGGTGTGTGCGTTTTTTTTGGCTGATGCTATATAAGCTTCAAGACGCCTGGTCAGCGTGAAGAGGAAAAGACCAAACCCTCCAGCACATGAAAGCACAACGAAACAAATGGCCCTCAGTCCCCAGCAGCTTTCACTCTCCCTCTTATGGCAGCGAGAGGATCAGAGTGGAAGCAGAGGGTGCTAAGAATCTCTGGGTACGACCAGGCTGCCATGCACGGAAACTGAACTTGGCCTGTTATAACGTAAGAACACTCATTGGTGAAGACAGGATATTAGAGCTGGAAAAGGAATTGGAAAATGTGAATTGGAATATCATCGGTTTGGCTGAAACAAGAAGAAGAAATGAATCACTTATAAGTTTATCAAGTGGAAATCTGCTGTACACCAATGGAAACAGTGAAAGGAGTGAAGGTGGAGTTGGGTTTCTGGTCCATAAAGATTTTAAAAACAACATTTTGGAATTCAAAAGTACATCACCAAGAGTGTCAAGACTAATACTCAAGATTTCTAAGAGATACAAGCTAAATATTATAATGATTTATGCACCAACATCGAGCCATGATAATGAAGAGGTTGAAGAAATGTATACCGAAATTGAGTCTTCTAGATGAGCATAAAACCCACTACACTATTATTATGGGAGACTTCAATGCTAAGGTTGGAAAAAGACAAAACAGCGCAGAAAAGGGAACAATAGGAAATTTTGGAATTGGTGAAAGAAATAAGAGGTGAAAGACTTGTGGAATTTGCAGAATCTCAAGGATTGTCAGTAATGAACACTTTTTTCAAGAAAAGGGTGAACAGAAAGTGGACATGGAAGAGTCCAAATGGATTAACTACTAATGAAATCGACTTCATCCTCACTAACAGAAGATATATTGTGAATGATGTTACTGTCCTGAATAAGGTAAATGTTGGAAGTGATCACAGAATGGTAAGATGTACCCTTGATATAGATGTAGGAAAGGAAAAAAATGACTCGAGTAAATAATACAAAGGTCTTTGAGATAACAGAAGAGGAGAAAAAGCAGTATGTACTGGAACTTAGGAACAAGTATGAGCTTCTGCAGACTGCTCAGGACCAAGATATCGACAAGGAATATTACAACTTTTTGAAAGTGATAAAGCCCAAGAAACCTATAGGGAAAAAGAAATCCAAAGAAGAAAAAATTAGTCAAGAAACACTTGTCATGATGAACCGAAGACGACAAATGAAAAACAAGAAAAACACTGACAGGGAGAAAATTGAGTATACTGAGTTATGCAAAGCCATTAGAAAGAGACTCAGAGAGGACATAAGAAGATTTAACACAAGAAAAGTAGAACAAGCATTAAGGGAAAACAAAGGAATTAAATCAGCAGCCATGAGCAGTAATACAGAAAGACAAATGATACTGAAACTGAAGAACAGCGATGGTGCACTTATAAACAGCAGAGAAGGCATAATTCAAATAGCAGAAGACTACTATAGAGAATTATACAAGGAGCAGGGGAATGATGCCAGCAGTGGGGATGATGGATTGCAAAGTAGCAACACATACGACATACCCAATATTCTTCCTGATGAGGTAGAACATGCATTGAAGAAAATGAAGAATCAGAAAGCCCCGGGGGAAGATGAAGTTACTGTAGAGTTGTTAAAATTGGGAGGAAGAGACATAACACAAAAACTGGCAAGGCTCTTCACAAAGTGCATTAGAAAAGGTGTGACACCTAAGCAGTGGAATAATGCAATCATAGTTTTGCTGCATAAGAAAGGAGATAAATCAGAAATTGGAAATTATAGACCAATTAGCTTGCTATCCCACATCTACAAGTTGTTCACAAGGGTCATTACTAACAGATTAGAAAGAATACTTGATGAGAATCAACCGAAAGAGCAAGCTGGCTTTAGGACAGGATTCTCAACTATGGATCACCTTCATGTAATATCGCAGCTAATGAATATAAAACACCATTATGCCTGGCATTTGTGGATTATGAAAAGGCATTTGACTCCATACAGCATAAGGCAATGTTTCGGGCACTGGAAAGACAAGGCATTGATACCCCATATATTATGATTTTGAAGAAAATATGAGAGTGCTACCTCCTTTATTAGACTAGACAAAGACAGTAGGAAATTTAAAATTGAGAAAGGAGTTCGACAAGGAGACACAATATCTCCGAAGCTGTTTACTGCTGCCCTTGAGGAAGCTTTCAGAAGATTAGACTGGTCGCAGAAAGGAGTCAATGTGAACGGAGAGTACCTAAACCATTTACGATTTGCAGATGACATTGTGGTCATTAGCCACGATCCCAACGAATTAGAGGAAAATCTTAATCAGTTATGCACAGCTAGTAAGGATTTTGGACTAAAGATGAATATGGCTAAAACAAAAGTAATGATGAACAAGTATGCCACAGAAAGGGAAATAATGATTGAAGGAGCAGTAATTGAAAAGGTGGAGTCATATACTTATCTAGGACAAGTCATTAGCTGTAATAATGATAAATGACTGGAAGTCAAGAGAAGAATAAATTTTGGATGGATAGCATTCAGGAAATATAGTCACATACTGAAGAGCAATATCCCAGTTTGTCTGAAACGTAAAATAATGAATCCATGTATACTCCCCACCATGACTTATGGAAGTGAAACTTGGGCACTCACCAAAAGAATGGAAGAGAAGCTGAGAACTACACAGCGAAGAATGGAACGAATCATATTGGGAATCAGACTGTTAGATAAGAAGAGAAACACATGGATTAGGCAACAAACTCAAGTAAAGGACATTCTGATCAAAACTAAAGAACTAAAATGGTCTTGGGCAGGACACATAGCTCGAAGACATGATGACAGATGGACTAAGAAAATAACAGAATGGTATCCAAGAGGAGCTAGAAGAAAACCTGGAAGACAAAGGCGAAGATGGATAGATGAAATTCATGAGTTTGTGGGTAGTAAATGGATGGCCAGTGCTCAAAACAGAAGGAACTGGAAAGTTGCTGGAGAGGCCTTCATCCTGCAGTGGATTGAAAATGGCTGATGATGATGATGATATAAGCTTGCTTTCTTGCATCATGTGCCCTTGCTAATGCTAAGTATGGGGACTTCATGTCAAAAATGTTCTGCTTCTTGAAAGGATCCAATGACAGGCAACTTGCATAGTGAGATCATCAAAATGCAACTGTGTAAGGAAGGCTTTGATTTTGTGGGCTACAGAGCTTGGCAACCAGGAACCTTAGAGAGGACATGACTGAGGTATATATGTCTCTGAGAGGGGGTTAGCAAAATGAATGAAGGTGGTATTTTAAGTGCTATAAAGAATTCCAGAACTATGAGCCATGAACTCAATTACAGTGGAAGAGACTTAGACTAGATTGTGGGAAGTTTTCTTTTGGCCAGCAACTTGTTGATTACTGTAACAAGTTGCCTGTGCAGGTATTCAAGGTGGGCAGTTTAAAGAAATTCAAAAGTCAACTGGATGGTTACCTATACGAGGAGGGAAGCACATAATTTGCATTTTCTTATTTACTTTTTTTTTTTTGGCCAGTGCAGCACAAGCTTGTGGATTCTTTGCACTATATAGCTAGTTCTACTAATATTCCAGTAAAGATATAAATCTTTAGTACCATTTACGCCAAAATTTTTCTATTTTTACGTGCACTAGCATATACGCTTAAAGTGCAAGTCTCCACCATTTCTATCCACATGTAATAAATCAACTCCCATTTGAATTATTGCATTTTCTTCATGTTTTACTCTGAGGATTTCTCAATAAATCCTAAATTTCATTAAAACTGGATCAAGGAAAATCTGGAAATTTTTTATTTTTATTTTTATTATGCATATTGCATAGCCTAATATATATATATATACTACAGCTGATGCATTGGATATTATGCTTGCTGCCATGCAATAACTGGACAAATCAGTGGCCAATATGGTGGATGCTCAGAAACAAAATATTTTCAGTTTGCACATAAGTCATTGTTTTTCTCATTGTTATCAGTTTACTGAATACACAAATCACTCAAACAACACACAAAGGGTCAAACTTAAATCAAAAAAGGATAGTTGCAGGATAATGTGCAAAAATTTGCTTACAGCCAGAGTGATTGACTGTTGGAACAATCTTTATCTGGTGTTGTAAAAGTAGGTAGTTTGAATAAATTTAGGGAAGAATTAGACTAAATTATCAGAGGGGATAGACAGATTAGGCAGGTATGTTTTTTTTGCTGATGCTGTATAAGCTTGCTTCCTTGCATCATTTATCACTACTAATACTAGCACCAAAAATAAAAATCCAAGACATAATCCAAGACTATAAATGCACCGTTCACAACAGCTATTTGGCACAACCACTACCATCAAATACTGAGTACCTTGTGGTCTTGCTTCTTCACTTCAAGAGCTACATTATCTGTTGAAAGCTAGTGTACCTGTATACAAAGCTTTCTTCCTACTCTGTAGTCACATCTTAGCAAAGGTTGCTGAAGTGCCAGAGTAGTTGAAGTGCTGATGTTGTTGATTACTTTGGCAGTTGTTTGTGATAATAACAGAAGTTGTAACCAGGGATGCAGAAGCTGGAGTGAAATTTGCTATAGGGTTACCAATGTTTTTCAAACTAGGTTCTCAAAGACACTGACTCACTTGCAGTTGACATGTAGATTGTCTCTTTTTTTTTTTTTTTTGACAGTCTAGCAAAGTGCCAATATATTTTTTTTTAATAAGCAGTTGCACCCAGAAAAAATTATGACTTAAAAATCAGCAAGAAATAATTCAAAACTTGATCACTTTTATCATAAAATGAACTGAAAAATAATTTTTATATTAAAAATGTTTGATTTTTAAAAATATCTCCCACCCCACCTCACGCATGCTTTAGACATGCATGTCTGCTTTGCAATTATATCACCTTTTACATTTGTGTATGCCTTCACCATAGGTAGAGGGAGAAGAACACACTGCAATGGCTAATGCCATTATAAGCAATCACCATGAAATCAAAAAGCCAGCATACTTCAACAACTGGGTGCTAGAGATACTAATTTTAAATTCTCATTTTTCGACACTTGAATAAAATTATTGAGAATAGGTATCATGTGATTTTATTATTTTTATGGAACTTCTTCTAGAAAAAGGATGAAGATCAAATGTTAAGACCACACTTGTAATACTGTGTTCAGGTATGGAGACCGCACCTAAAGAAAGAAGACATTGTGCTTCTTGAAAGAGTCCAGAGATGGGTAACTCGCCTGGTGAGATCGGCAAAAGGGGCATCCATATGAGGAAAGACTTCAAATATGTGAGTTGCAGAGCACTTGGAAACTAGGCACCTTAGAGGAGACTTGACTGAGGTGTTTAAGGCTCTGAGAGGTATAAGCAAAATGAATGAGGACAAAATTTTCATTTTCATGGTTATAAATGATTCTAGAACAAGGGGCCATAATTTCAAGTTACGGGGAGAGATGTTTAAACTGGATTGCAGGAAGTTTTATTTTAGCCAGTGAGTTATAAAATTCTGGAATAAGTTGCCTACATGGGTGGTAGATGCCGACAGTTTGGGAAAATTCAAAGGTCAGCTGAATAATTACCTAAGGAAGGAGGGAAATACTTACGTTGTCCATTTCCTCTTCTCTTATTTATTAATTATTATTATTTATTTAATTTTTTTTTTTTTGCTGGCGCAGCATAAGCCATATGCTTCCTTGCACCATGTGGCCATTGCTAATACTAATAAAGCAAACCAATGACAAAGGATAATAAAATTCATACTGACGTCATGTCACTTTAATAGGTATTTTAATTTTTAAATTTAATTTTTTTTGATGAATGAAGTTTGCCAACACACTAATTGAGAATTAAACCTAGTCGTAATGATGCCTATTTTTATACTTGATGGATACGAGGTGAAGGCCTTTTCTCACAACCATAGGTTTCCAATAAACCTTTGTGTTCTCAAAAACAAAAAGGTTTATTGACGAGGAGGCAATCAAGAATTCATATTTTCAAATTAAGAAATTGTAATTTCTCCCAAAACCCCCAAAAATATCAAAGCTTGAGTGTAATATAAAGTAATAAATTTCTAAATATTTTACTATTTGCCACAAAAACTCATATACTTACGCACTGGTTATGGCCCTGTACCTTTCCTGTCCAGCAGTATCCCAAATTTGGGCCTTAATAGTCTTACCATCTACCTGAATACTTCGGGTAGCAAATTCAACTCCTATTGTACTTTTACTTTCTAAATTAAATTCATTTCTTGTGAAACGTGAAAGGAGGTTACTTTTCCCCACTCCTGAATCACCAATCAGAACAACTGAATTCATAAGAAAAAAATAAATACACAAAAATAACTCAATAAGTAACAAATTAGCAGCAGAAACTATTATACATAATTTTAATTTGATTTATAAGCACAGCATGAATATAATTATATATATATATATATAAAAAATGTAATTTCAATATACAGCACGTCCAAAAAGTTTGGAATCACAGGACATGTACTAAATAACCAGTGTGGTTTAGAGTATCTATTTGAAATGCAGTCCTTGAACATTAAAGAATGTTTATAACCAAAACTGCATGTAGTTTCTAATGTTCCTGGGCAGATAGATGCAACTTTTGCTTCAATTTGTTACTTCAAAATCTTCATCCTGTAAAGACAACTTCAAATAACCACAGACAGCAAAATCCATATAGTTTAGATTCAATGATCCATTCCACAGGTCCTCTTTGATCAATCCATCCATCTGTTAAATACTTATCCAGCCAGTTATGTTTGTTTGTTGTTTGTTATTTGGTTTTTAGGAGCATTAGCAACTAAGGCCATATTGCTCCGTGAATATGCAGTGGTCATTCCCTGACCTTTCTGTATTTGGTGGTGACAGGCTCAAACCCCGGTCTAATCAAGAAGCATGTGCTACGCACTGCTGCTCCTTCCCACCTGGCTACGGAAGCGCCTCCAGCCAGTTATGGACAGGAAGTGCATATGGAGGCACAGCCTTACATAAACTAAGTAGTACAGGCTCTAAGTTTATCAAATACAAGCATTAAGTAATCTTCCAGCATGATAAAATAACCTTCCCATAACTGTACCATTAAAATAAAAAGGCCTAATGACATAAGAATCCTCAATGCTACACTATACTATCAATTGTACAGCTTGTTGCTGATTTTGAAAGTAACCAGTGTGGATTCTCCTCAGAACAAGTAATGGATGTTCAGTTTGATTTTTTTTCAGAAAAGAAAATGCCCTATAATAAGTTTGGATCTTCTCCAGTGCAGGGCAGAAACCACCTGACATTTCAACACATCTATTAACTTGCAACAGAAGAAGCAGTTGAAGTCTTTATGGATGAAATTTCACTTTGAATAACATTATATACAGTACTATTTGGAATCCTCAATTCTGTAGCTGTGCATTTGACAGATTTCTTGGAACTTGAACAAATTTTCACAATGATTCTCTGAAACACTTAAGATAAATTAATTAATGTCCTGCAGCAACAGACCCCCACCTCTGAATTTCTTTAGATGCTTTTGCTATTGCCAAATGAAATGTTTCTTATTTGGTTTTTAGGAGCATTAGCAACTAAAGCCATACTGCTCCGGGGATATGCGGTGGTCATTCCCTAACCTTTCTGCATCCTCGGTATTTGGTGGTCACGGGCTCAAACCCAGGTTTAATCAAGAAGCATGTGCTATGCACTGCTGCTCCTGCCCACCTGGCTATGGAGGCATCCCAAATGCAATACAAATTTTCTTTATGAATGATAATTAAGCTCATCTCCAACCGCATTCAACTTTCACATCCCCACAGTACATTCTCAATATCCTCTTCTAGATATAGTGACACGATTACTCACAAAAAAAATATATATATAGTTAAAAGTCACTGTTTGGCTGTTTAGCTAATGGGAGGCAAAGTTAGGAAGGTAAATAGGATAAAAATAAACACCCCCACCCTCGTATTACACTAATAGCTCAGAGTGTGGAAGAATTTTAGTTGTAGGAAAATAGAAAGTATATGACTGGAGGAAAAAAAAAAAAAAAAAAATTCTATAAAGCTGGTGCTCATGTTATCCAGGAACACAATTTCCCGTCCGTGTTAGTAATGGCCCTGGATATGGTAGATTTCTGCATTCAGAAATGGTTGTCTGTATATTTACCAAAATCTTATACTTACAATTAAAATTTTATTTCTAATTAAAATTCTATTTAACATTAATGTATACACTTATACTTATGATGTTATAATTGAAACTAAGGTTTTAAACTTAAATTAGTGGTAACTGGCTGATATATGTGAAACGGTATCTCTTCAGGATGCTACACCTTTCACTATTTCAGGAAATTATGCTGAAATAGTCCATATATACAGCCTTTAATGTTTCAATAGTTTCCTGTACATATAAGTAGGTGTTGTAGCCAAAAAATTATTAAAACAAAATGAATTTATTTATTTAAATATGTACAGGTGACTGTGGCATCTACGTTATGTTACCTTTACTTTAAAAAAATGCAGGTAATTTAAAATTAATAATTATAATGAAAAATCAATTATTGGTTAATTAAGAATGTTTAAAAAAATTCTAAGCTGCTGCAAATAACATTTTTTTACGAAAACCTCAAACATGAGAGGTATTAGAACCTATAGTACTTAGTACCGTGCTTGGGTTGGAGGTTGAGAAGACGAAAGAAGATATTTGTTGACATTAGACTTGAACTTCTGTAGACTGTAATTTTCAGGAAATACGTAAGAAGGAAGGTTGTTCCAGAAAACGGCAGTTGAATGAATAAACGAGGAAGACGAAAACTTGGTTCTGCGAGTTTGAAGTTGGACAGTAAATGGATGTTGGCTGGTGGCGACGTGTTCGGACTGTTTTGAAAGAGATAGCGGAAATTATAGATGCCAATTCAGAAGAACAGTGCCCATGGAAATATCTGTAGAAAAGGCATGCGACAGAAACAATAAGTCTATGAGACAGAGAGTAGAGAGATTCTGTTAGAGAGGAGTCATTAATTAACGTAATTGCCCTCTTCTGAATGGAATCTAGAACCCTGAGAGAGGTTTTGGGGGCACGGCCCCAGATGTGGGAACAATATTCCATGTTAGGGCGGATTTGTGATTTATACAGAGTTAACAGCTGTTTGCTGTCCACTCTGTATAAATCGCCGAGAGCGAAAGCGAAAACCAAGTTTTTTAGATGCAGAGGAAGCAATATTTGTAATGTGCTTGTGCCAAGAGAGATTAGGAGTCAGGGTAATCCCCAAAAGAGATAACATTTTGCCTAGAAATCGGAGTGTCACCAAAGATAAGCATAGCAGCAGAAGAATCTTTTTTGTGAGATATAAGACAGGACTGAGTTTTAGAAGGATTGAAATCAACTAAGCTGTCTCAGCCCTACTGGAGAATTACCTGTAGATCAGCATTTAAGAAATTGGTAGTGGATATTAGAGAAGTTGAAGCTGATTGAGCAGGGCAAGGCATCCCAAACTGGAAAGTGGAATGCAATGTGCTATCGTTGGCAAAACTATGGATAGGATTTCCGATCAATTGAAGGTCATTAATATACAAGAGGAAAAGAGTGGGGGAAAGAACCAAACCTTTGGGGACACCAGCACTAGTGGAGAAGTTAGAAGACAGAGCCATCTACCATCACCCTCAGTGAGCAATCAGAGAGAAAACTGGATAACCAATTACAAAAAACAGTTGGCAAACCATAAGATGGAAGCTTGTTTAGAAGACTTATGCCAAATACGATCAAAAGCCTTTGAGATGTCAAGAGCAACAGCTTGTGTTTCACCGAACTTATTTTTACATATATAAATAATAATTACAATATTAAACAGCTTTCCCACTGGTTCTAGATTTTTTGGACACCCTATAGCAGTGGTGTCCAACCTTTTCCCCGAACAGGAGCCATATTCAAAGATAGATTTGTTTTGTGGGCCGCATTGAGTGATCCGATAAAAATTAGTGTGTTCCTTTTTCCATATCTTGTTACGTGTAAAAGGAAGTTTCTAATTTCATGTTACTGTTTTTTATTTTCAGGCTATATGTATATATTTATAAAAAAAAAAATTTTTAAAAATGCAAATTTCCAACACTTATGTGCAGCTAATCTATGTCAGTGATTTATTTTTTTTAAGATTTTTTTTAAAATTATAAATACAAATTTTTTTTTTTAAATACCTCACCTTTGCTTTTAAAATGCTTATTTAGAAAATTTACAACCTGAAAAGGATCACTGCTTTTCAGTATTAAGGTGAATAAATAAATATAATGATACACCTAAATTTGAAAATATTTCAAAATTTTATTAAGTACAGTTCACAATAATATTTACTGAATCACAGTGTCGTTTTAAATTATATTCTTTAAAAACTGAGTCTCCTCACTCACCAAACACACTGCTTTTTCGTCGTACTCAATGAAGAAATAGTCTTCAATCCGCTTTTGATTAAAAACACGACACTCCAAATCGACCTTCCTCTTTCAGAACATTTTTAACGCAATACAATATTTTTTTTATAACTGTATTTAAATGTACATATGTACACGTTTCATATGGTCGAAATCAACACCACTGCGTGTACAAGCAGTGGCCTACTCTAAAATGTGTTTTAGTCCACTTTCCACGCGGGCCATATAAAAATTATTCACGGGCTGTAGGTTGGACACCACTGCCCTATAGTTTTAAGCCAACAAGCAGCTGTCTCTTATTTTGTTAATATAAGTAGTGTTTACATTTTTAGGCATGTCAGTACATATTAGAGGTCGGCCCAGGCTGGGCAGCACAAACGATATTCGGGCTCAGGTCAGGTACAAATAATCATAATGATTTATTTCAAACATTTTGGACTACTATTAAAATGTGTATTATTTGTCTGTTGACACAATTGACCAATAAGGCACACTTTGCCAATGTCTCCAAAATTCACCGAAATTTGTATTCTTTCATGGAAATAACCCGCCTGCAGTGCAAGCGAAAAGAAAAGAAATTTTAGTGCAGCCGAATTAGCAGTGCAAGAGCATTGAACCATAAGTAGCAACAGTGTTGACTATTTTATTTCTGCACAACAATTTGGAATAAAAAGCATGTGAAGAGAAGGTAGAGGTAAATATCAATTTTCGTTTTGGAATTATATTAAATATAGTAAATTTTGAAAATTTCTTACATTTTCTTTTCTTTTTTTTAAACTAATACTGAAAATCATTTTGGATAATTATTATATATTGAATCTGAAAGTTTATTTTTTTTATTATTATGAAACTTCAGAAACTAATGCTAGAGATTTTATTTATATAAAAAGTTTCAGCTGGAATGGGATAAAAATCAGTTTGGGTGGGTCTGGTATAAGTAATGAATTTGGAAAACAAATTGGGGCTCAGCTCGGGCTGGATAAAATTAAAAAAAATGTAGGTCCATGCAGACCTCTAGTACAGATGCATAAGTACATATTGTTTTCATGTCCATCTATCAGCATAAAACAACTGGACTCTCAATGAATGGTTTTTCAAAATATTTAGTTCTTTTAGAAAACTGTTAAGTCATCCCACATTTCATTAAAATTGGACAAATAAAAATTTGATAATTACTATTTCTTTTCTCTAAAATTTGTATGGAAAAAAATACATTCATACATAAAAAATTCATACATTAAACATGGTTTTAATGCAGTATTGTGTTAGCTTTAGAAAATCTGTGCATGCTTAGCATGTATTGTTATGCAAGACTGGTGAACATGTCACTTACGAAAAGATACATACTGTATATATAAAGAGAGAAAATACTTAAGAGCATAAAACTATAGTTTAAGTATTCTGTAAAGTTATAATGTTAGTAATTAATTGATAAGACATAACTATTTACTTTTCACTTCAGTTAATTATAGAATAATGAAAAAAATATACAATTAATTTTAAGAAAAAAATAGAATACACCTCAAATGTAACATGCTGCCTACATTACCTAACTTGTAATGGAAGTATGTTATTGGATGTTTAGATTTTATTCAATAACACAAAGTTAAACTGATATAACATTTTCAGTGCATGCTTTGTTCTTCCCTGGAAAGTTTTTCAAATCAATCATAGCAACCCTCCCACCCCACTACAGAAATCTATTCATATAAATGAAAGTATATTTTGCATATTACCAGGCCATGCAAATGGAGGGTGCATTGAATGTGGTGCACCAGGGCCCCCAATCGAGGGAGCCATCAAAGTTTCAACACAAATAAACAAGGCCCCTTAACCCCTTTTACACTGGGGCCCCCAAGTACCTTTGCATGGCCCTGCATATTACTCTAGAATAAAAAGTAGGATCAAGGCCAAACGTTCAACCTACGTTCTCCTGGTCCTTGAAAAAATTTAAGATCCCGTTAGAATTTCACAGCCCTTGTTACTTCCCCTCTCCTACAAAAGTCAGCCAGATGAACCAGTTGAACACGCCTCAGACCATTACTGAAAGTCCACCTGCCTGACAAGTTCCTTGTTGACATGACAGGTGCATAGCTTCACGTGGTTTCCACCGGATAAGCACAATCCTGTCCACTCGAAATAAGTGGAAACAGGACTAATCGGACCAGGAGACCCATTTCCAATCATCCAAAGTCCAGTGCAGATGTTCTTTTGCCCAGTTGAGGAGTCGAGTCCTGTGTCATGGTGGTAGCAATAATGGGACTCTGGTGAGTTGGAGGCTCCCATAACCTATTGTGGCTAATGATCGCCTGTGGTCTTGGTGGAGACATATCTGGCACATCCCTTCAAGTCGGCGGTAATTTTTGTGCCACTGTCACTCTCTGGTTGGCTAAAACAATGCGAGAGAGAAGTCGACAGCCACGCTTGTCCTCCACCCACAGCACTGTCCACAACGAGATGTTATTCCGGAAATAGTGTATTCCTGATGCACTCTCGATACTGTCAAACGGAGATAGTGCAATTTCTGTACCACCTCTGCAATAGAGTGACCCATGCGTCAGGCACCCACTATTATCCCTCTTTCAAAGTCAGTTAACTCAATGTTTACCATTCTGAGAGCAAATTACCATCTATGTGAATGCTGTGATTCAGTGTACCTATATACCTGACAAGTGGTGGGTTCATCCACTAGCAAGAGGGGTGACAGCATTGTGTTGTCTAGGAACCAGGCATCCCATGAATTCTGTCCTTTCAGTGCACTATAAGTTTGGAACAAGAACCCTGATCCAGTTCAAAATTTCAATGCTTAGAATATTTTAGGAATCTTTGTAGCAAATATTCATGTTAATGGGTTGACTTATTTTGTTATAAATCGTGATTTATTACTATTTGCTAATGTGTCTGAAATGTAATGCACTATGCACATATACTAACTTGTTAAATATAAACTTCAATAATTTTATAATTTTCAGTTCAGTGGACTTTAAGAATATTTCATGAAAACTATTTAAATATAGATCCAAATGTTAACATGTAAATAATCTCTGATTGTATGTTGGCATAACTGAAAATTTAATTAACAAAGATGACAGTGTAGTGCAGAGTAGTAGTCAAGAATTTCAATTCACACCCTCCCTTCTAGTAGGGCAGATTATTAGCACTACATGTTACAAGCAACTACATATGAAGATATAGGAATGATATACTGGGGTGGGGGAACAGAGGTAGATGTTTGTTTGGTTTTTACGAGCATTAGCAACTAAGGCCATATTGCTCCGGGGATAGGCAGTGGTCATTCCCTGACCTTTCCGCATCCTCCGCATTTGATGGTCACGGGCTCGAACCCAGTCTAATCAAGAAGAGTGTGCTATACACTGCTGCTCCTGCCCACGGAGGTGCCAGAGGTACACAACAGAAAGGCTACTAACACAAACTGTGGCAACATATCAAGCAAAAATACAAAATAATGCAGTGACAAAATGTAATATTATGTGTATATATAGTATATATACACATACAAGGGGCTGTTCTTAGAAGATGATTTGGAAGATAATTGAGATCGAAGTTCTTGAGCCATATTTTCTTTGAACCAATGTTTTACAGATAATAAAAGCAAAGTTTTGAAATGTTAAAAACTGGAAAAGCAAAAAAAAAAATTTAACATGCCCAAAAGAGATATCATCAGAACCAACAGTGTACAGCACATGTAACAAACACCAGGGCAACAACCCCCCCCCCCCCAACCACAAATACACCTAACATTCTTATATAGAATGAGAAATCAATGCTAGCAGCTTCAAAATCAAATTTTACACTGGGACCTCAAAATCAAGTTTGCCATGCCACTGATCAGAACAATCTTCAAGTAATGCTCTCCTGAAGAACTTACATTAACTTAAATAGGGGAAAAAACTACTTCATTACTTGAAGAGGTGCGCTGTATGATTATGCATAAAGAGAATAAATTTAATATTCTATGTTTAAGGGTACAGTGTTTAAAAGACCTAAAATGGATCTTAAAAAAATGTATGTTGTGCAGGGAAACATAGCAACACTACAGCTTAAAGATACCAGCTACTGCTTAAAGCAACACTACAGCTTAAAGTAAACACAGCTGATCTGTGTTTACTATACAATATTAAGGAATACTGACTAATTGTACATGCGAACATGCATTGTGTGTTATGTAGGGCAGCTCCTAAACATTGATTCAACTTTTCCACAGTACAGATGAAATCCAATATAACACGATGCTCTGGGTCCAAAGAATCACATTGCGATATAAGCGGGATTGCATTAGAAAATTCTAGCCATTTTTCGACATACAAACTTCATATGTACTGTACTATCAATTTTGTTTCTCTATTTTTGCATGATACTTGCAACACTACGTGTAAGAAAAATCTCATGGCTGATCTCCATTTTATGGGGTCACCTCGTCACCGCTTTGTAGGCATGGCTGAAGAATGGAGTGATTGTCCTGTCGAGTTCTGTGATTGGCCGATTACTGTGAATGCGTAATTTATCTTTCCAATTGTTTGACTGGATGAAAATTTGCTTCTGATTTTAGTGGTAAATAAGAAATTAACATGTGGTTTCTTTATTCATGTTGTTTAGTGGTTGTACATCAGTACTAATCAACAACACTAAAGAAGTGAGTGGGAGGTGCCTTCACCTGCCAATCATTGCCTTCTTCCTCTCTTTCTCGCCGAAGTACAGATGTGCCCCATAAACTAGGGTTTTACTAAGCATTTTAACTGTAAGATTGGAAGGGAATCAACCTTTTCTGTTTTAAGAAATTTAAGTCCAATTTGCAAACCAGCGAGTGCCTTTGTGATATAAGTCAACAAGTAAAGTTAAGTTGTTTATCATTGTTTTTACGGAAATCAAAGGATAATATGTATTGCAGATTCAAGTTAAACTGAAAATATCGGCTCATGTTCACAAGGAATCCAAAATGTTGGTCTTCAGTGACTAAAAACATGTTTCAACTTTAACCCCAGGGGCTCACATCTGGTGAGTATGGGCTTGGCAAACTCAGGGTCCTGAGCTGGATATCATCATTCTTCTCTTTTTTGGTGATTCCCTTTGACTTTCTCTCTCTCTCTCTCTCTCTCTCTCTCTCTCTCTCTCTCTCTCTCTCTCTCTCTCTCTCTCTCTCTCTCTCTCTCTCTCTCAGGGTTTAACTCAGAAGTTTTTTTTTTTGCTGGTGCAGCATAAGCCTCAGGCTTCCTTGCACCATAGGGCTAATAATAATAACAATAATAACTGATGAAAAATGGGAGCCATGCTTGCATCATGTTACAAGAGGAATTGTGCTCTAAATCATGTTTTAATGGGTTTCGGCTATACCAATGTTTATGCAAAGTGTGCACATGTGTGTGTTTAACATTGTTTATGGCCACTCTGCTGCTAGGAAGGCTGCTTCTCAGTATCTATTCATACCACAAGGCAGCTGGCCACAAATGTGCGTATTCTCCTTTTGACTAATTACTACAACCATGGTTATTACAGGCACCCATAGGACTTGCACTACTAAGTAGTGCAAGTCCTATGGGTGTCTGTGATAACTAAACCATTAGGGTCCAAACCAATGGTGGCAGCATAAGTAAAAAAATAAATAAAATAATTAAAAAATCCTTCTACACAAGAAGGGCAGTGATGCAGCCTCTCACACAGCCAAATCCATTTAAGCTAGAAAAGAAGAAATTGAAGAGTGAAGGATATAAGAGATTAAAAAGCACTTAGGAACAGCAATTAAACAACATATCTGATATCTGCTGAATAATTTCCAAAAGTCCTGGAAAGCCACAAAGGTATTTGAGACTAGATTATTTTCATTACTTGGAGAGAAGTCTTAATCTGGTTAGACAGTCCCCTCTGAGACAGTGGTTTTCAACCGGGGGTGCCGCAACAACGTTCTAGGGGTGACATGTAATTTGGGTTTAAGTTATTTAAATGTATTTTTTGACTTTAAAAGCGTTTTTACAGCCATTATTTGGAAAAAAGCATTACGTTACCTAGAAATCGTCACAAAATCCGATGTGCATGCATTGTACTTGCTGGGTACAGTGATGCAACAAGTACAATGCACCCAAGAAAACTCAATTATACGCAACAAGGGCAGTGATATGCTAAGTTATACCGTTACGTCAGCATAATGATTAATACACTAGTGACTGGGCCAAAATCTACAGCCCAGCATTCAAAGGAATATTGTGAAAAAAAAAAAAGGGAAGTTGGATAGAAATGTGAATCCAGATGAAATTCAACAAGAGTGTTTTGTTATGCCTGGGAGTTCTCAAACTGCACCCAAAAAAAACTTGACCTGAAATAATGAAGGAATATCGTGAACGGAAGAAAATGAAATTAGAAATTCAAACTATTCTGAATCATAATGGAATTCAACCACAGAGTTCTACTATTCCTGATACTTATCAAGAATCTAAAACTCCAGCAGAACGAATGAAGGAATATTGTGCACGAAAAAAAAAACAAAATTAGAAATGGCTAATAATGAGATTCCCGATTATATCCCTATAGTGTTTACACGAGCTGACAGCGAGTTTGAAAAACCAGTGTACAAAAACCCATTTGGATTTAGTTGTAATGTTTGTGATCGTTTATGGTTTCAATTAGATTTGAAACCATTTCCAACAACTTCATATGAATTACTTCAAAATGAATACTTTCATAACGTGTAATGCAAGTCATACTTCATTAAAAGAGGGACGGATACAAACTACGGCCACGTCAAATGGATTTAAATATCCAACATATCCTACTCATTTGCCTCCACTGGATGTTGTAACTGAGCGTTTGATTTCACCACGATTACCCTTTATGCAAATTCATCGTTTACATTATGAACATGGACAATATGGAATCATTGGACAAGTAATAAATGTACCAGTTAACATAAATACAATGGTTCATCATTTACCTAGAGAATTAGATGACAATTATGCCATTAATGTACGTATAAAACGAACACTCATACATAAATAATCATATCTACAAGGATGTGTGCAGGAGAAATAGTGAAAATATGGTTACGGTATTTGATAAATTCACCTTTGTAAAAATTCTATGGCATAAAAGTGAGTGATGACAATTTTTGGAATGTGTCAACAATGACGGTGAACTATTGATAATTCTCATTCTTCTCTTTCTTGGTCATTCCCTTCTACTCTCTCTCTCTCTCTCTCTCTCTCTCTCTCTCTCTCTCTCTCTCTCTCTCTCTCTCTCTCTCTCTCTCTCTCTCTCTCTCAGGGTAACACAGCATTTTTTTTTGGCTGGTGCAGCATAAGCCACAGGCTTCCTTGCACCGTATGGCTAATAATAATAATTCAATAACAAACATTATTATGATCTGAAGATAAATGTTTATGTATAGTGCCAGGTCAGAAATAATCTCCAACAAGTTTCATATTTGATATACATGCAGAAGAACTTTCTTTTCCAGCTATATATATATGGGACATGCACAAAAATTTAAAAACGGATTTAAAATTATTCCCTTTATGATGGCATAGAGTGAAATTCGTAGATCTATTCTTCGTGGAGTAACTCCAACATTTGCTAGACAGGGCAATGAAAATTATGCGAATGCGTACTGCAGGAAATTGGCAAATTGCATTTAAATCTACAAATGCTTTAGTTGCAGTGAAACCCATGAAGTGGTTGCACAAGATTTATACCAGGGATATTATTCTGAAGTTTCGCATACCTGATTAGCAGGTATGCGAAATAAAATTCATAAAATGTCAGTGACAAACTGCAGGACTTCCATACATTCTAACATTATTGAAAGAAACACCGTACACGATTACAACAAATATAGATGTGGTCAATGGACTATTGGTAAACGGTGCAATCAGTACTTTAGTATATTTCGAATTTGAGGATGATGAAACAGTTAAACAAGTATGGATGAAATTTCCTGAGTCAAAAATAGGACATAACCTTCAATCTTGTTATAAACAATACATGAAAGATAAACATTTACCTAGTCAATACATACCTATTATAAAACGATCAACTACGATTCTATTCAAAAATAGGAAATTAACATGTAGACGTACACAATTTCCTTTAGTATGTGCTTGTGCTTTGACTATACATAAATCTCAAGGAGGGACCTTCAACAAAGTTGTATATAATTATGAGAAAGATCATCAAGAGTAACTTGTACACGTGGCGTTATCTCGAGTGACCTTATTGCAAGGTTTATATATTACAAATCCCCACGACGATTTCACATTTCACCATGGCAAAGCTACTAGTAATATAGAACTTCGTACTGAACTAGATTGCTTGAAAAATAATAAACTACCATCTCTACAGGATGAACTACAAGATTTCATACAAAGTAATATATATCTATATCGTCAATGAACATACAAAGTTTACAGGCCCATGTTCGAGATATAGAACGGACACAATCTTACGGCAATCCAAAATACTGATATTAAGTGAAACGTGGTTGGATAATGATTAACATATATTACTTAAACCATTCCAATGTGTGACTAAATTTAAAAGGTCGGATGTTTGTAGTGGTGGTGTTGCGATATCAACGTGACGGTACTACTATCATCAGTACACCACATATCTTTGCACAACATAATAGCGGCAATGCGACAGTGGTATCAGATGAAATTGGAGACATTTGTAGATCTTTGTGCAAATTCAATAGTGAATCTATTTTCATTGTTGCCATATACATCACTCCAGGGATGTTGTAAGATATAATTCAAAAATTCATAAACAAGAATTTGATGCCATATTCCATCGAAGGTGCAAAATTATTGGAAGAGCCACTGGATCATATACCTATAGTTTTCGCTGGTGATTTCAATGTAGAATTAAATTCTGAGGCTGGAAAGAAGTTTTGTAAATTTATGAAAGATGTCTTCAATTTAGATATTAAATAAATACTACATGTAATGGAATGACAATTGATGGAGTATTCACTCGGGAATTAAAATAATTTGAGTGTAAAAATTATATATCTTATTTCAGTTACCGTAGACCAATAATTTTAGTGTTATTATAATATATTTTATACGAATTATTTTATTGTACACTAGTACAATGAAAAATTCCATTTATTGTAAGTCATTGTACTGAAATTATTTTTTCAATAAAAATAATGCAGCAATACTTTTTATTTTATTTATTTTACTGTACCAGTTTCATAATGAATTCCTGCAGTAAACACGTTTTTAACGGCTGCTGTGACATTATCAGCGACACTATCACACTCAAGAGTAGAGTGGCACAACTCACTATGTACCCAGTACATAATTTTATATTATTTTAAATTTATATCGTTATAAAAAAAGGTGTACGATATCATTGTATGGCATCTTTAATTTTGTGGTGATCGATAATTGATGCTTAATTAGTACTTCTATATAAAGAATAAAATTATTATATAAGTATATATAATTTATATTATGAATTGCAATTTTGTTTATTATATTATTATAATTACAGGAAGGGGAAACAGCTGTACATTTCGGTTAATTTGGGTATTCATCCAAATTGTAATTTTTAATCCTTTTAATTTTAAGTGTTTTTAATCTTTTTAATTGTGATTTTAATAATTTATTATTGGGAGCAGTTTTAACTATTTATTTTGACACTGTCTTCTCGCACTGATGGTCTTCCTCTGGTGGTTTGATGTGTTTTGGGGTCGGGTTGGGGCTCTTGATTCCATTGCGAATCGGATTTGGTCGTATCTCCATGAGTGAGGGAATTCATTAATTTGTTTTTTTCATCTTTTTCATCTTATTTTATTCATCACATTTGGGAGAAAATTGACTGGAAGCATTCCACGAAAAAGACTGAGGTAATCTCTTACTTTTTAATATATTAAAAAATCGTGGAAGTTGTTGAGCCCTGTAGCTCTGAATTTTTTAAACGAGAATTTGATGCCATATTCCATCGAAGGTGCAAAATTATTGGAAGAGCCACTGGATCATATACCTGTAGTTCTAATTTTTTTAAATTTTATAACTAACATATAACATTTTTTAAAAAAATACACACACACACACACACACACACACACACACACACACACACACACACACACACACACACACAGAAAATCGGATCTCAACAGGTAGAAAATTAAGTACGTGTGCCACAAAATAAAATACTTAAGGGTGCCATTATTAAAAAATAATGTCAAAAACCACTGCCCTAAGATATTGATAAAAAGGTGAGAAGCAGATTACATGTTTCCAATCCTCAGTATGAGATTTGAACTGGATAAGTCTTATTTAAAAGAGCCAGGTCCTGTTTATAAGAAATGCAATAAAAAAAAAGCAAGGATGACAGAACCATTTCTGAGTTGCTTTATTTGAAGTAAATGATATTTGAGACAAGCACTTGGTCACAGTTCCTTTGGTAGAGAATTATACCATTTAGCCCATTTATAATATCTGCAGAGCATTCCAAATTCTAATATCTCAGCTGAGGTATCAATAACAACATCAGATAAATTTAGTGAAGATTCTTTCCTTACGTGATAACATCTTTATAAATTAAGCACAAATCAAGCAGAAATCCAGAGATGACCTGAAATGAGGTTGTGGAAACCATTCTACAAGTTCTTAATAGAACAGAAAAGGAAAATCTTTGAACATTATCTACCTTGGACTGTACAGCAAGGAGGCCACTAGTATTTGGCATAGTTATGTATGCCAAATACTAGTGGCACACACAACTATGGGAATAAAGACTGTGCAATATAATGTGTAGTGTTTTTCAGATCTGAATCATGATGAAATATCCTAAATATCGCAACTGTAATTTCCCCCCTTTATATAATAAATATTGATATGAGGCACGAAAGCTAGTTTATCATCTACATACAAATCCTAGATGTTTACAATTAAATATCAAAGGTAACTTGTTAGAGCACACTTGGTCACCAGAATTTCAATACCCCTCTGGAGTCCATAAACAGAGCCAACACATGTGAATGTGCAGTCAAATTCTGGTTAGCATCAAACTCAATTCCTGATTGACTGAATGATATATCTTTGTAAATGCAAAATAGGGCCAATGTCATGAACAAACATACTTAAAGAATTCTAGATAATGTATTTTTCCCTGAATTTCCTTGTTATAGCAATGATTTACTGAAGAATACATAATAATAAAAAAAAAAAAGAATATTCTTAGATCATAGCAACACTAATTATACTCATACATACAAAAAAAAGGCATTCAATGCACATATCCTTGTAAGATTCATATGTACTGAAAAAATTTAATTTTCAATCATTTTTACTGTCTAGTGATCATATTTTATGGAGTTACAGAAGTTGACCTTCTGTTCAACTTCAAGGAACTGACTAAGACCATTATTCAGGGTCAATTTGTGATCATCACACCTGATGAACTATAATGGTTAGTATTTTTTTTTTTTTTTTTTTTATGAAAACCCCAAACACGAAAGGTATCAAAACCTATAGTACTTAGTACCGTGCATGGGTTGAAGAAGAAGTATGGGGGGAGGGGGGATGCCGGAAACTTTGCTCTAGAGACTAAACATGGGTTTCACTACTTCAAGCCTCCAATAAGCAAAGTGGTGGTATTTCACCGGTTGATGAAAGTCATCTACCACCTAAATATATTCTACCTCAAGAAATATTGAAGCCATTTTAAAGGCAAAAGGCTTCCCAACAAAATATCAACATTTCATATTTAATTACTATTGACTGCCCACAGTTCTTTTTAATCAACATATTCAGTATTCCAGTCTTGTTTTAAATTATTTTAAAGAGATTTCTTAAATTGTGCAAGTAATGTGACATTTATTTCAAAATAAAATAAACTTGAAATTCTAAAAACAGAATTCATATTATATGTGAAATTTACATAATTTTAAGAGCGTTCAGAACTAAGTTCGCTAGTGTAGAAGTTTAATTCGAGATTTTTTTTTTTTTATACTGAATCAGTTTAATGCTTAATGTTGAATAATCACTAGTAATTTTTCTTCCTCTGAGAATTATACCATTTTCCTTTCAATAATAAACCAATAATGTTAGTAATATTAAATTAGCAACAGGCAACAAATGCTTATTGTTTACTACCAAATCAGCAATTCAAACCACCTATTCTTACCACTTATTAGAAATTATAAATGGAAACTTAAATACTATCTACACTGATAACAAAAGATTGCAGCATTTGATAGTACATAAAAAAACCTTATAAACTTAACTTTTCTCTGAAATGCTGAAAGAGACACCACTAAAACTTTTAATTATAATATAGTTGCATTATATTTTAAATTAATTCTGCAAATTTCCTCACCACATGATTTACAAATTCATTTCCATTTCACTTTCACATACGCAGCTTTTTCTCAAAATTTTAATACTTTTATATATGAACTGAGAAAAAAAAAACATTATTCCAGTTACTTCACATTAGTACCAAATTGTAAGATCCCAAATATTACAAGTATAAATAAAGGGAATGATTTTTAATTAATTAGTTAGAAAATGTTTTATAACAAAATTTTATAAATTCTTCTTTGTGGCTGTTGTTGTTATTTGGTTTTTAGGAGCATTAGCAACTAAGACCATATTGCTCCGGGGATATGCGGTGGTCATTCCCTGACCGTTCCGCATCCTCTGTATTTGGTGGTCACAGGCTCGAACCCCGGTCTAATCAAGAAGCACGTGTTACGCACTGCCGCTCCTGCCCACCTGGCTATGGAGGCGCCCTTCTTTGTGGTTAACTACAAAAAATCAAAGAAGATGCGGGGGAAGATGAAGTTACTGTAGAGTTGTTAAAATTGGGAGGAAGAGATATGACACAAAAACTGGCAAGACTTCACAAAATACATTAGAAAAGGTGTGGCGCCTAAGGAGTGGAATAATGCAATTATAGTTTTGCTGCATAAGAAAGGAGATAAATCAGAAATTGGAAATTATAGACCAATTAGCTTGTTATCCCATATCTACAAGTTGTTCACAAGGGTATTTACTAACAGATTAGAAAAAATACTTGATGAGAATCAATCGAAAGAGCAAGCTGGCTTTAGGACAGGATTCTCAACTACGGATCACCTTCACATAATGTCACACTAATGGAGAAAGCAAATGAATAAAAAACACCATTATGCCTGGCATTTGTGGATTATGAAAAGGCATTTGACTCCATACAGCATAAGGCAATGTTTTGGGCACTGGAAAGACAAAGCATAGATAACCCCATATATTATGATTTTGAAGAAATTATATGAGAATGCTACCGCCTTTATTAGACTAGACAAAGACAGTAGGCAATTTAAATCGAGAAAGGAGTTCGACAAGGAGACACAATATGTCTCCTTGTTGAACCGAAGCTGTTTACTGCTGCCCTTGAGGAAGCTTTCAGAAGATTAGACTGGTCACAGAAAGGAGTCAATGTGAATGGAGAGTACCTAAACCATATACGATTTGCAGTTGACATTGTGGTCATAGGCCACGATCCCAAAGAATTGGAGGAAAATCTTAATCAGTTATGCAGAGTTAGTAAAGATTTTGGACTAAAGATGAATATGACTAAAACAAAAGTAATGATGAACAAGTATTCTTATGATGAACAAGATGATTGATGATGAACAAGCGTTCTTATGGGCCTATATGAGAGCTTGAAGGACAGGGTGGATGCCCTCGAAGGAACTAAATTGAGGGGCCCATCACGCTCTCAGCTGCCCACATCAACGCCAGAGCTTGCACTTGGTCATCGTGAAACACAGCGGCAACCCCCAAGGCAGAATGCGCTGGTCCCAAAGGAACTAGTAGTTGTTCGTGACTCTATTGTCAGGGAAACGGGGAACATGCTTTGTAAAAAGGATAGGTGGAACAGGACCAGGGTATGTCTGCCAGGGGCAAAGGTTGATGACGTTGTAGAGCAGATATCATCTTTTAAGGGCACAAAAGGTGATATAGTTGTACACGTGGGCACTAACGATATCAAGAGTAGGAGACCGGCAGAATTGCTTAACAAGTACAGGTCACTGTTGAAAAAAAGCCGTGAAAGAGGGTTGAATTTGAAAGTGTCTGCAATTCTGCCCAGACACGATAGAAGGGAGTATATGATGAGAGCCTTGTCGATCAATTCGGCCCTGGAAAGATTGTGCAAGGCTCAAGGGGTAGAATTTTTTTCAACCTGGACTGTACTTGTTAACAGGAGGGATTGCTTCTACAGGGATGGGATACACTTAAATAGAAAGGGTGCAAGAATATTTGCTGATGCTATCGAGGCAGTGTTAGGTGGGTCGGAAAACTGCTAGCTTGGGAGGATACAAAGACAAATAGATTAACAGTAGCCACTGGAAGAGGTGAAAGAGATTCTTGCACTGCTTCTATTGGAATGAGCAGAAGCCTGAAAAACAAGATTCAGGATATTTCAGAGACTGCTGGGAGTCATTGCGGTACAAGTAAACACATGGGTTGTGTTAGGGTAGCTAAGAATAGAAATAGGTGCATGTATACTTGCGTGTACACCAATGCTAGGAGTTTAGTAAATAAATTTGATGAATTTGAGGTATTGCTCAAAACATCAAAGGCAGATATTGTTGGGATATCAGAGACTTAGTGTCACACAGATATAAGGAATGCAGAACTGGAATTTGGGGAGTACGACGTCTACAGAAAAGATAGACTGGATAGGAAGGGAGGAGGGGTTATGCTATTAGTTAAGAAATACATAAAATCCAAGGAAGTGAAGCCAGTCCAGTCGACATTGCTGGACAGTGCAGTGTCGAGTCAGTTTGGTGTGACATAAGCATTGGGAGATCAAAATTGAGAGTAGGAGTGTGCTATAGGCCTAATGACTCTGATGAGTATAATAAGAAACTGTACAGGGAAATAGAGTGGGCCAGTAAATCAGAGAGTCTTATAATGGGAGATTTTAATTTCCCAGATATCGACTGGAATTTGTGGGCTGGTCACTCACACACTAGCAAGGCTTTTGTGGATTTATTGGATGATTGTTTTCTACATCAGCATGTTTGGGAGGCAACTAGAGGGAGGAATACTCTTGATTTAATTATCAGCAGTGATTCTTCATGCATTAAGAATCTGCAGATAAATGAACCACTAGGTGGCAGTAATCACAATGTGCTGAAGTGGGATTTACTCAAAGAGGTAACTACCATTAGGGGTAAAGGGAAGGGTTATTGTTTTCGTAAAGGCGACTACGATGGACTGAGTATTTAAATTCAATACAGTGGGACCAACTGATGATGTTACCAACAGTAAATGCAAAATGGGAAGCATTCAAAGAACTTATCTTGGAAGCTACTAGACTTTACATACCAACTAAGAAATATTGTTCAAGGTTTAGGCCTAAATGGATGTCAGATGAACTGATGAGGCATATGGCAGAGAAGAAACATACATGGGATACATACAAATTAACACATGACACAGAAGCCTATGATAGATACAAGTTGATCTGTAACCAAGTTACAAAGGAGGTTAGGCAGGCGAAGGCAGATTACGAGAAATCTTTGGCAAGGGATGCAAAGAAAAACAGCAAAGAGTTCTTTACTTATGTAAACTCTAGAAGGAAGGGGATGAATCAGATTGGTCCACTTGATATCGATGGGTCAACTGTTGATGATCCTGCTCAGGTAGCTTACAAACTAAATGAATATTTTGCATCGACATTCACACATGAGGAGTTATTTAGCGATGGGAAAGCCAGAGGTGTATTCAACTCTAGCAGTAAGCTAGAGAATCTTGTAATAACTGAGAGTAAAGTGGAGGAGAAATTGTTGAAGATAAACACAAGAAAGGCACCTGGGGTGGATGGGATCTATCCAGTTATATTAAAGGAGGCAGCAAAGGAAGTAAGCAAACCCTTAGCCATAATTATGAGAGCTTCCTTGGACTCAGGGGAGGTACCCATAGACTGGAGATGTGCAAATGTGACCCCAATTCACAAAGGAGGATCAAAAGCTGACACAAGCAATTATAGACCTGTGAGTTTAACTTCTGTTCCAGGAAAATTAATGGAGGACTAGTTAAAGAAGCACTGCAGGATCATTTAGACAAGACTTCAGTTATAGCTCGGACACAGCATGGTTTTGTTAAGGGGAAGTCTTGCCTGACCAATTTGATTGGATACTATGATGCAGTCACAAAGGAACTAGATGCAGGGAATAACTTTGATATTATATACTTGGATCTTAGAAAGGCTTTTGATACTGTTGCACACGGAAGACTGCTGCACTAATTGGAGCAGTGTAACATTGGAGGCAAATTGCTGCTGTGGGTAAAGGGGTGGCTGAGAGGGAGAAGACAGAGAGTGGTAATCAATGGACACTGCTCGTCGTTGACTAATGTTATTAGTGGAGTCCCTCAGGGCTCAGTGTTGGGTCCATTATTGTTTTCTGTATTCATAAATGATATTGATGATGGTATATCAAGCTTAATGTCGAAGTTTGCAGACGATACAAAGGTAGGCAGGGTTGTCAAGGACACTACTGACACTATGCTGCTGCAACAGGGTCTGGAAAGGTTGAGCAGATGGGCTGAGAGGTGGCAAATGAAGTTTAACATTGACAAATGTAAAGTACTACACATGGGAAACAGCAACCCCAGAGCAACATATCAACTCTGTGGAATTACACTGACAGTGGTAGAGAATGAAAGGGACCTGGGGGTGGTTGTGCAGGCAGATATGAAGTTCTCTGAGCAGTGCAGACGGGCTGCAAGAATAGCTCATGGTGTATTGTCAATGATATATAGGAATTTTTCTAGCAGGGATAAGGAGGTGATTATTCCCTTGTATAAGGCAATGGTCAGGCCACACCTAGAGTACTGTATACAGGCCTGGAGGCCTCATTTCAAGAAGGATGTAGAGCTGCTGGAACGAGTACAGAGAAGGGCAACAAGATTAGTGAATGAAACAAAGGGGTGCTCTTACGAAGAAAGGCTTAAGATTTGCAAATTACAGTGACTGGAGACTAGGCACCAGCGAGGTGATCTGATAGAGGTGTATAAAGCATTGAATGGTTTGAGCATGCTCAATGCTGATGGGATTCTTCCTCTCGCTCAGAATAATCACCGAAGAGGGCATAAATTCAAATTGAGGAAAGACAGATGTAGGATAGACGTGCGGAAATTTGCCTTTAGCCAGCGAGTGGTTGGTTGGTGGAACAGACTTCCATCCCTTGTCGTGGAAGTTGATAGTCTAAATAAGTTTAAGGCTCAGCTGGACAGGTATTTTGAACGAACAGAGGGGTGAAGTGGGCGTGGTTTTTTTTTTTGGCTGATGCTGCATAAGCTTGCTTTCTTGCATCAAATGCCTCTACTAATGCTAATGCTAAGTATGCCACAGAAAGGGAAATAATGATTGAAGGAACAGTAACTGAAAAGGTGGAGTCATGCTTATCTGGGACAAATCATTAGCTGTAATAATGATAAATGGATGGAAGTCAAGAGAAGAATAAATTTTGGATGGATAGCATTCAGGAAATATAGTCACATACTGAGGAGCATTATCCCAATTTGTCCGAAACGTAAAATAATGAACCAATGTATACTCCCCACCATGACTTATGAAAATGAAACTTGGGCACTCACCAAAAGAATGGAAGAGAAGCTGAGAACAACACAGCGGAGAACGGAACAAATTATACTGGGAATCAGACTGTTAGATAAGAGAAACACATGGATTAGGCAGCAAACTCAAGTAAAGGACATTCTTATCAAAACTAAAGAACTAAAATGGTCTTGAGCACGACACAACTCGAAGACATGACAGATGGACTAAGAAAATAACAGAATGGTACCTAAGAGGAGCTAAGAGAAAACCTGGAAGACAACAAGGGAGATGGACAGATGAAATTCATGCGTTTGTGGGCAGTAAATGGATGGCCATTGCACAAAACAGAAGGAACTGGAAAGTTGCTGGCGAGGCCTTCATCCTGCAGTGGATTGAAAATGGCTGATGATGATGACAAAGAATCAAAAACAGGGCAAGTTAAGTGCTCGAACATCTAAATCCACACAGACACTCAATTGAAGCAGATTCCTAATTAGTCATGCAAAAGTGAGCAGGCACAGAACTATAACTGTTCTGAATGCTAGCATAGAGCAATGGGAAATAACTTAAGCTGAGTACATACAATTAAACTGCACCTAGAAAGCATTTTGGGAAACAGAAGGGTGTTGGTTTCAGTCTACGTGTGGAACTAACCCGATAAAGGCAGGGTTCGGTTAGTAGAAAGTTTGAGAAAGAGTGGGTCCGGAACCTTGTACTCAAAAGGAGGGGGAGATGCCCAACCATACTGCACAGGGAGAAAACAGATTTCCGATGAAGGGCAAATTACAGGAGAGATGCTGTAAGAGAAGGTGATTATGACTGGTCAAAAATAAGGTGGGAAAATGGGAACTAAAAGGGAGAGCATGAAGGAAAAGTCGTCACAAAAGAAATTTTGGGTTGTGAATGTTGTGGTCGTGAGGAAGAAAATTTTGTCATGTCTGAAAAATAGTGGTTGTAACGTTGGGTCTGTAAGAATGGCAAGGTGGAAATACCCGCGTTTTATGTAAAGGAGGGGGGTAGTGAAGGTAGTCCTAAAGGTGAGGAGTACATCTGTCTCCTAGCTTCTGGTTCCGATACATCGATGGCCTGATGTATGTGCAAGGAATCCCATCCTCTCTATACTTAGAAGATAAATGGAAGCAGACCGTAGCCCATCGAAGTATCGGAACCAGAAGCTAGGAGAGAAATGCCTGAATGATTAGTGAGCCAGGTACTAGGAAGACAGCCACAAAAGAAAAGATTTGAAGTGAAACCCACTAATGGCTGAGGAATAAAGATTAGGCAAGGAAAATAAGTTCTCACAATTATATAGATTGTTAAAACCCACTCAGAAATGATGATTGTTACTTGGTAGACACATAGTTTGGGACAGGCTTAGGACTCAAATAACCAGCAAGCAACTGTATTAGGTGGACAGAAAGGTGTTTTATGCTTTAGATTAAGTTGTGTAAGTGCTCTAGAGAAATATAGGTATTTCAAGGTTTTGTATGGTTGTAATTTTTGATATAGGTATCTGATTTATGTGTGATTATTGACTAGAGGAGAAATTTTTTGTAAAGGTGAAAGGATGGTTTTAGAGAGTGTTGTGCGAGTACAAAAAGAAAAATTAATAAATAGATCTGAAGAAAATTTTAGATTAGATGAGAAATGTATGATAAATATTGTATAAAGGAGAAGGAAGTTCTATTGATTTTGTAGTTAATTTGAATTAAAAGTAGAGTTGTACAGATTAAAAAAAAAGGAGATACTATTTTTTTATTTTAATGAGGTAATAAAGTGTAAAATATGATGTAGAAATAAACCTTGTTATGTTTATGAATTTAGATAAATGTTTTATTATTCAAAGAGAAATGTACACTGCCCTAAAAGGAAAAAAAACTTGCAATAAAAACAAACCTGCACAGGGAGAACAAAAATATCCTCAAGTGCCCAGAATCTTCTGCGACAGAAATTGTTATTTGGTTTTTAGGAGCATTAGCAACTAAGGCCATATTGCGCCGGGTATATGCGGTGGTCATTTCCTGACCTTTCCGCATCCTCCGTATTTGGTGGTCACAGGCTCGAACCTTGAATCAAGAAGCATGTGATACGCACTGCTGCTCCTGCCCACCTCGCTACAGAGGCACCCTGAGACAGAAAGTATCAATAAAACAGTCAGGTAGCTTGTGAACTTTGGAAAAGAGAGGAACCAGTTGCTCTTGTATTAAAAAAATATTTAATACTCAACTACCTAAATTAGTTTGCAAAGTACGTGGCAACACAGAGCAATATAGCTGTATAAATAAATAGAGAAGAAAACCCCAGTTCCCACAATTGTCGAGCCAGCCAGAGATAGTTCTCCCATAATTGGCTTACCCAGCCAAGATTTTCCCCGGATTGGTTTTGCTATTTCCACAATCGGCAGTTTGAGGGCTGTGTATTTCTCTTGGATATTGAGGGATAAGTTAAGAAAATAGTTACTGATCTATGTGAAAAAAATCAGTTGGCAAGCCAGGAAAATTAGTTTTGTAGATTATTGCCAAATGATCTTATTGCGATTAAACAGGTAGATTATGAATTTAATACTGATCATTAATGATGGAATTGTTGATTTATTAAACAGGTAGGTTATTGATTAATGGAAAACAGAAAAGCTAATTGGAATAAGAAAAAAAAAATATTACTTTGAAAATACACTGTAAACAATGCTGTTGCGATCGCAAAGAGGTAGCGAAATGGGAGAAGAGTGTGGTAGGAATAAGTTCGAATATGAAAACGAACTGGGGCAATACTTTTAAATTTAGCAAATTTCTAAAACCTTTTAAAGGGGAACACACAGAGAGGGTAGACACATTTTTAAAGAAACTGCAATTAATAAAAAAGAATGAAGGTTTAGATGAGATGGAAATAGTAACCTTCACTGAATTTAAGTTAGAAGGGATAGCCCTAATTAAATATCAACAAGCTACACAAATGCTGGAGATAGATATGCTAGATAAATTTAGCAAAATAATGAGAAAGCTATTTGAAAAAAATAATTTGTTTTTGGAGGGAATAAGTATATTAAATAATTGCGCTCAAATGAATAAAGAAAATATACAAGACTTTCATCGAAAATTTTTAGAGGTAAAGATGACAACTGACGTGGGGGTGACAGATTGAAGCCTTTGACCGGATTCTAGTGGGACAGTTAGTTTCCGTAGACAAAGAAAAATACCAGAAAGAAATTCTCCAGAGAGACCTGACTTCCTTGGCCCATGCATTTGTGTTAGCGCAAGAAGAAGGTTAGACGAGTATTTCAAAAGAAAAGTAAGAAAAGACATTTACTAAATTTCTACTGAGAATAAAGGCCTTCAACAGAAGGAGAATATGGAAGATAGGAAGGAAATAAAAAATTTGGAGAAACATTGGACTGCTCGGGAAACTGTTGGCCGAATTGACGGCAGTGGTCAAGAAGGGAGCAGAGGCACAGAACGACGACAATAAAGATTATACAGGGTCAACGAACCAGAAACGAGAGGATTTAGTAATGAACAGGACAAAGTGAACCAGTGCTACATTTGTCAACCCAGAGACCATTTTGCGAGACAATGTCCACTCAGATATAGCCCGAGGAGATACGGGCGAAATAGCAGTGACCACTATAAACTGGACGAAGGCCAGCAGACAAAGGAACAAGGGCGAATTAACAGCACTGAAGTTAAAAGAAGTAGATTTTTCAGGAACGCCCACTGTTGTGAGAGGCATGCATTAAACATAAACACAGCCAGAAAGCGCAAAAAATATCCTTAGGTGCTGTAGGTAATAATGGCAGTGAGTACGGCCTGTTAGAGGTAAAAGGTAGCTTGGGGGGGGGGGATCCGAGGTAAATTTCTCGTAGAACAGGAGGCTCAAACATCTATTTTAATGTGGGATTACCTTATCAGATACTGTAAAGCGTCTAATAAGGAAGACATAAGATGTTAACGTGAAAGGATGGGCTAGGTGCGGAAGAAGTTTGCACCTATTATATAGTTAGAGACATAATAAGACTGGAGGGATCTGAAGACATGGTGTCCCATTCTCATTTAATGGAAAACAGAGTGGACAGTTGTCGGCACAATGCAATATTAGGCATGGACTTATTAAAGAAATTAAGAGTCAACAGATTTGGGAAGTGGCAGCATTAACTTTGTTAGTGAGACACTGATGAGTCCTAAGTTAGGCAGAAAGTGCAGTTCAGTTGGCAGAGCCAGGTATGAGACAGAAAAAAGGGATTCCCCTAAGGGAAAGAGTATGAAGCAGCTAGAAAAGGGTAGGGCAAACGCTTCCGATAAAGTTCTGATTACACAAGAGGAATTGAGGAAAATGAAAAGGAGCAAAATTAAGGAGGATAATGAAAGAAGTCACAGGAAAGAAGCAGGACAACAGGAAGGGAGAAAATTAGTGCATGTGGGAGTTTTAGAACTTACAGAGAAAGTTAGGCTAAGTTCTGAACAGAAAATGTCTCAAAAGGAAGATAGACTGGATACTAAAGATAGAAACCTTTAAATGAAGTGGCAGAACGGGTTGACATCTACATATGGTGGGAAGGAACAGTTGCAATTTCAGATATGGAGGCAGCCTATAAACTGAAAGCATCTAACAGGCTCAAGCAAATATTTGGTGGGAGGATTAATTGAAATATGTAGAGAAGGAATAGATCTAGTATAAGCTTAAGGTATGTAGGATGATGATGTGCACCTGTATAGAGACTGCTAAGGGGGCAACATGAAAGTATGGGAATAAAACTAGGGAAAATGGTACATTTTAGCAAGTGAAATAGCAGCGAGTTAAGAATTCAGATTTACATAAAAACATTTTTGTATGTATAAATACATAAATTTTAGGGGGAGAGGATAGAATTGTAAGTTCCCAAATCTTACAAGTATAAATAAAGGGAATTATTTTTAATTAATTAGTTACAATAATGGTTCTGAATGCTAGCATAGAGCAATGGAAAATAACTTAAGTCAAGTACATACAATTAAACTGCACCCAGAAAGCATTTTGGGAAACAGAAGGGTGTTGGTTTCAGTCTATGTGCGGAACTAACCGGATAAAGGTAGGGTTCGGTTAGTAGAAAGTTCGAGAAGGAGTGGGTCCGCAACCTTGTACTCAAAAAAAGGGGGGAGGGGGAATGCCCAGCCATACTGCACTCGGAGAAAACAGATTTCTAATGAAGGGCAAATTACAGGAGAGATGCTGTAAGAGAAAGTGATTACGATTGATCAAAAAGAAGGCAGGAAAATGGGAACAAAAAGGGAGAGCACAAAGGGAAAGTTGTCGGAAAAGAAATTTTGGGTTGTGAATGTCTGGGAAATATCATGGTCGTGAAGAAGAAATTTTTGTGATGTCTGATCCGTAAAAATGGCAAGGTGGAAATACCCACTCTTTATTCCTCAGCCATCAGTGGGTTTCACTTCAAATCTTTTCTTTCGTGGCTGTCTTCCTAGTACCTGGCTCACTAATCGTTCGGGCATTTCTCTCCTAGCTTCTGGTTCCGATACTTCGATGGGCTACGGTCTGCTTCCATTTATCTTCTAAGTATAGAGAGGATGGGATTCCTTGCACATACATCAGGCCATCGATGTATCGGAACCAGAAGCTAGGAGACAGATGTACTCCTAACCTTTAGGACTACCTTCACTCCCCCGTCTTTTACATAAAATGGGAAAGCAAGTTTCCGCAATTATATAGATTGTTTGTTAAAACCTGCTCAGGAATGATGATTGTTACTTGGTAGACACAGTTTGGGATAGGCTTAGGACTCAAATAGCCAGCAATTAACCGTATTAGGTGGGGGGGGGAGAGAGAGAGAGAGAGAGAGAGAGAGAGAGAAAATGTTTTATGCTCTAGATTAAGTTTTGTAAGTGCTCTAGGTTTTGTATGGTTATGATTATTGATATAGGTATCTGATTTATGCGTGATTATTGAGAGGAGAAATTTTCTGTAAAGGTGAAAGGATGGTTTCAGAGAGTGTTGTGTGAGTACAAAAATAAAAATGAATATATAGATCTGAAGAAAATTTTAGATTAGATGAGAAATGTATGATAAAAATTGTACAAAAGTGAGGAAGGAAGTTGTATTGATTTTGTAGTTAAATCTTAATTAAAAGTAGAGTTGTACAGATTGAAAAAAAAAAAAAAAAAGATTTTTTTTTTATTTTAATGAGGTAATAAAGTGTAAAATATGATGTGGAAATAAACCTTGTTATGTTTATGAATTTAGATAAATGTTTCATTATTCGAAGAGAAATGTACGTACACTGCCCTCAAAGAAAAAAACTTGCACTAAATCCAAACCTGCATAGGGAGAACAAAAATATCTTCAGTGCCCAGAATTTTCTGAGACAAAGTATCAATAAAACAGTCAGGTAGCTTGTGAACTTTGGAAGGGAGAGGAACCAGTTGCTCTTGTATTAAAAATATATATATATTTAATACACAACTACCTAAATTGGTTTCCAAAGTACGGGGTATAGCAATATAAATAAATAGAGAAGAAAACCCCAGTTCCCACAAAAACCTACTCTACAGTTATATAACTATAATTTTCATAGCTATATACAGAAGTATAGTGCTTAGTGAATAAAATGAGGGGGAGGAAATGATGAAAACATATTGTAATAGCCTTTATGTTGTTTGTTATTTGGTTTTTAGGAGCATTAGCAACTAAGGCCATATTGCTCCGGGGATATGCGGTGGTCATTCCCTGACCTTTCCGCATCCTCCGTATTTGATGTGACGGGCTCGAACCCCGGTCTAATCAAGAAGCATGTGCTACGCACTGCCGCTCCTGCCCACCTGGCTACGGAGGCGCCGTAATAGCCTTTAAATCTCTCAAGTTTCACTTCTCATTTTTTCCTCTGCAGTTATAAGCATCAACTAGGAATATCTGGTATTCATAATTAGAGTAAAACAATCATGAAGTAGATAACATGGAAGAACAGCCAAGTTATAATTCTGCCACCCAGCTAATTCATATGTATATCTTTAATAGTGTCCTATTATTATTAGCCATATGGTACAAGGAAGCCCGAGGCTTATGCTGCACCAGACAAAAAAAAATTCCCAAGTTACCCTGAGAGAGAGAGAAGTAGAAAGGAATCACTATGAAAGAGAAGAATGATGATATTCAGCTCAGGATCCTGGGTTTGCCAAGCTCATACTCACCAGATGTGAGCCCCTGGGAGGTCTAGTGAATAATCAAGAAGTATTACCTCCACTTCACTGTCAATTAGGTAACTACATACCTAATTGACAGTGAAGCACTAAAAATTCAAAACCTAAAAATGAATTTCATCAAAAAATAATAATCTTAAAATCATAATTATGGAAACAGAGGTTGTCACAAACACGAAAAAATAGTCATTGTTTTTTGGATTATCAAAGCAGTGTATTTAATGATAAAAGTATATAATAATAAAGAAAACGAAGTAAACAGACTTAGGTGCAGCTGATATGAGACTAGTGAGTAAGGGCAGATATTATTTATTTTAATCAAAATTTAACCAAAGATGACCCCAACCCTGTACAGCCAACCACCTAGAGAGTGTGGTGTAATAGTTAGAAAATATATAAGATATGCAATAGTTTACAGGTTTATTTAGTAACATGTATACAATTACAATAAACATGATATAGCTATCAATCCAGGAAAAATTGTCTCAACTGAGTTAGTTTGAGGCAAATTTTACAATTCAAAATTTAAGACTGGAAAAATGCTTTAAAAAGGTTCTCCATCGAAAAAACCAAAAGATTTTCCATTAAAAAAAAACTTCAGGATTTCATCTCACAAAAACCAGAAACCGTCCTCCAGAATATATGCAATTTATAAAAAAATACAATAAACCACGTTATTTCTTGTTTTGCCATATTTGGCAAAACAAGAAATAACACTACAGCAATTAACTAGTGATCCAGATGTACACCCAAGCCTACTTACCAAGACTAGATTAAAATTGACAAACCCAGGGAACTAAATTAAAAATATCCATGTTTCCCATCTAAATGTATAATAAATTACACATTTTCCTTTTAATCCTATATGCAATGAGTTATTTCTATATTTTATGTTAAATAAAATACAGTTATTAGAGAAGCAGTTCAGAGTGAGTGAAAAATGTTCATAACAGTGCCGTTTGGCAGCATCAACTTGGCACTATGGGCAATGCCTACATGTAAATCCAGACCTAGTCTCTGCTGCTTACAGCAGAAATTAATACTGTGCATACATCACATATTTATGCTTACTAATTCAGGCTGCAAACAAACACAGGTGAAGCTGAATATCAATTTACTTAAGTTCTAATCAGCAGCTTTGCCAAAATAACCATGTTTGTTGGAGGTGGTTACAAACATTTGTCTCAATAATTTGTGAAGGATGCAAAAAGAGCAAAAGCTTCCGTTTCATGCAAAAAAAAAAAAAAAAAACCCACAACTAATAAAGTAGTCTATAGTCTCTGAAAAAGAACGAATACAGCTAGCTTTCAAAAGGTGCAGTGATCGCGCCCCCCCCCCCAATAAAAGAACAAAATGCACGATAAAATGACAACTGAAACCATACTAACGTCTACTGGCACTGCATACAATCTTATAAGAGCAACTTCGAATCAGTCGAGCTACTAGCTAAGTAGCTCAAATGATGCCACTTACTATACAACTATATTTAAGAAATAGTTTTTATGAAGCAGTTAAAAACAGCACAAGAGCTGCTGAAGCTATAATATCTAACAATGGTTTAATGATTTGAAACATGTTGGCAGTTGAGCAAAATTTTGCTCAGCTAATTTTCCTTCATAATTGCTTCTCTTATAAGAGAAATGAAAGGAAAATTAAACCAAATATTCTGTTTTATTATTTAGATGTTTAATACTATAACTGATTGTAGTGGTCAATCTTCAGTAGAAGATATAAAAAAAATTTAGTAATCATTGCCCAAAATTTTCTGCATAGTGTATTTCCTCTGTTAGTCAGTAAGAGAATAGTTTGTTGTTCTCTTATAAGTAGCAGCCAGTCATGGATATATTGGATGACAAGTGGTGATTGACAATTGATACATTTTGGCATATCTTCTGCTGTAAGTAAGAGTGAGTATACTCGCTCAATTCATAATTTAGCAAGCACTTTCTGCCTGTCTGATTTGGAAGTCTAGATATTTTTTTTTCATTACCTCTGGATCTAAACAAATGGGAAGAACATGTTTATCAGTTTCAGGACATTGCTCTGCCAGCTAATGGCTACAACTAGCTTTCTAATTCCTATATTGACCACTCTGTGTTCTTTTATATTTAGTATTAGCAAATGATGCAAGGAAGCAAACTTATATAGCATTAACCAAAATAAAATAAAAAAACTTCCCATATCACCTATCCATCCCCTCTAAAAGTTCATCTAGTTCTTCCCTGATTTTATTCAAACTACTTCTATTTCAACACCAGATGGAAGTTTGTTTCAACAATCAACTACATGCTGGCTGAAGCCAAACTTCTACACATCTATCCCGCAACCATCCTTCCTTAATTTGAATTTATGCCCCCTTATGTAAGTAATAATTCAAGTAAGAGGAAGGGTTCCACTGGCATTGAGCCCAATCCATTCAGAGCCTTTAACACCTTAATAAGATCTCCATGCAGGTCTAGAGATGCTATAATTTGCAGAACTGAAGCCTTTTCTGGTAAGAGCACCCTTTTGTTCCCCTCACTAATCTTGTTTCTCTTCTCTGCACCCACTCCAAAAGACCAATATCTTTCTGCAACAAAAAATTCAGCAATGATATCCAAAGAAAGAAAATAAGTTGCTCCCATTCTTATCCTCCTCATGTGAATAATATTCTCAACTTTGTGATTAAGTTTGTCAGTGTATATATTTCATAAACAATTTCAATATTCAATGTTTGTCTAAGAGTCAGCATTCCTCCTTCTTGGCTGAGGCATCTAGTTTATCATTATCTAAAAACCTGGATTCAGACACCAACAAAAGACTAGAATCCCATTTCAATTTCTTCTTCCTTATTAACCCTGCAATAAGAACCCTAATAAAGTAACAAAGCCAATGGTGTAGAATCTGACATATGCCACACTTTCTTTTTAATTTCTGAAAAAAAAAAAAAAAAACTTTTGGACTTTTTTGAATTCCGCTTAATATACTAACATTTTATCTTTTCTTAATGGGTTGCAATATGCAATTTTTTGTTTTAAATAAAAAAAAAATATATATTTAAAATTTTGTACTTATATATTTTATTTTAAAAAAATAAAATTAATTTTGCTGAAAATTAAAAGAAAATAATATAAGCAATAAAATAAGAATGAAACTGTTGGTCTCTTCCATTTTTCAATTTAAAACCATTAACCATGTGAAATTTCAAATAGGTGCATGCACATATGCTTGTGTAAGTAGTTTTAAAATTATTTATCTAATAAAGCAATAAGGGGAAAGGAAAAGGAATAAAAGAACACACACAAGCATATGTGCTTGTGTGTGTTCTTTTTCTATTTGACGAATCATGTTTTGGTTAAAGTGACTTATCCATTTGCTCATGATATCTCGTGTCATCCACGCTTTTTTATTAGACTTCCAGTCAACATTCAAAAGATTCAACTTTATGCCCTTGAAACAACGAGGATTTTGTGGTTTTCCTATAACAAGAGGTTGTTCAAAGTCTCCCAGCATATTTATACACAATAGTACAGTCAAGCGTTCCTTAGAAATTTTTCCGCCCTGGCACTATTTTTTTGACTCATTGTTTTTTCAGGAAGAGCTTTAAAAAACAACCCTGTTTCGTCACAGTTGTAAATCACACAAATAAAGACCTGTTTCGTCACACAAATAAATAAATATATATACACACATATTGAAACTTCCCTTTAACGGACAGACATGAGGAACGAAAATGTGTCCGCTAACAAGAAGTCTGAGGGAGAAAAAAAAAAGAAAGAAAGAAAGAAAAATCATTAAACGTTTAATGTAAAATTAAATTAAAATATATACAGATTTTGCACAATATTTTTGTAAATAATATACATACAATTGTGCTATGCATATTATGACTTTATCTTAAGAAGAATACATACAGTAATCACTTATTTTCTTCTGCACCTTCTTCCGGCTGATAATTTTGTTTTCAACATTTGTTTGGAGTGAAGAAACCATCGAAAGTATTTCAGTATCTACTTCAGCGGCGAAAAACATTTTTAAATGATTGATTTGTATGAGTGCTTCTTCCATTTTTCATCAGTGGTTCGTCGTTAATATGTTCTTCGACAGAATGACCTTCCATTTCTTCATCCTCATGAGGAACTTCTTGAATAATATCGATGATAATGTCATTGATATCTAGAGCACCATCTTCTGTAGTGAGGTTTGAGTCTATATCTTTGTAGCCAGGGTCACTTGTAGCTGAAGTATCGTACATTATCAATAGATGAAGTTCTTGTTCTTCTTGGTGCTCCACATTGCTGTTCACAACTTCAATTTTTGCGTTTGAGAAGCCAGACTTTACAAAACAGTTCACGACAGTTTGTTTGCTAATTGCATTTACTAAAGAGGAAATCCACTGAATCGCATCTTGGATACTGATTTTCTTTGCAAGGTTACTCCCACATGTTACATCGTTCATGTTTGCAATGAGATGTCTTAAAACACATTTTCGGTAGTGAAGTTTAAAATTTTTTATTATCCCTTGATCCAAGGGCTGACACTGCAGTTGTGTTTGGTGGCAGAAAAACGATTTGAATGTTGGACAATTCAATGTGCGGGTGAGATGCAGCATTATCCATGAAAAGAATAATTTTTCTATTTGACGAATCACGTTTTGGTTAAAGTGACTTATCCATTTGCTCATGATATCTCGTGTCATCCACGCTTTTTTATTAGACTTCCAGTCAACATTCAAAAGATTCAACTTTATGCCCTTGAAACAACGAGGATTTTGTGGTTTTCCTATAACAAGAGGTTGTTCAAAGTCTCCCAGCATATTTATACACAATAGTACAGTCAAGCGTTCCTTAGAAATTTTTCCGCCCTGGCACTTTTCATTTTTTTGACTCATTGTTTTTTCAGGAAGAGCTTTAAAAAACAACCCTGTTTCGTCACAGTTGTAAATATCCTTAGCTTCAAAACGACATAAATCTTCCAATTTGACTGTCCACTCTGTTACAACCCCAGTATCAACAGATCCACCTTCACCACTTACGGGTTTCCAAGAAATTTTATGCAGAGTTTTGAACTTGCCTAGCCATCCCGCAGAAGCTTTGAACTCATTTACTCCCATAGATTTCACAACCTCCAAAGCCTTTTCATTAATAATAGGCCCATTAATGGGAATTTTTTTAGCACGTGCGCGACAAAACCACTCATACGTAACATTGTCGATTTGAAGTCCAACAGTTTTCGGGAATGATTTTTGAACCTGATCATTTTCGTGTTGCCAAAATTGTTTGAGCAGTTCATATCTTTTTTTCTTTAGTCTTCACGATTTTGAATTTTGCAGCAAGACTGCAAACACTATTTTTTTGCCAATCATATGCATTAATGAGTTCGACTTTATCTTTTAAAGTTAAATGTTTATGAGAAGACATTGTGCACTTCACACGACACTGAACAAAACTGAAACTCAAAAGACGAAAGGCCGACCAAATCCCCCCCCCCCTGCACACACCGAATTCATCAGAAGTTTTACACGTGCCTTAAAATTCTTGAAAAAGGTTTTAGAACCACGACGTAAACCTTGATAAAATTCAGAGAATCGGAAATAGAAAATAAACACACGATTGAGGCAATATGTGGAAGAAAAGTTCCTAGAAAAAGGGGCCGTGAGCTCGCCCACTGTCTGTTATGGGGAGATCAAATTAAGTGCTAATCTAAACGAAACAGTGCAGATTGCCTGTCTGCATCCGTTACAAAGAATGTCCACTAGACAGAAGCTGAAAACACGTTAAAACCAATAGAGGAGAGTTGGGGAATTTGAAAATGTCCGTTGTAGAGAGATGTCCGTTAGAAGTTTCACTGTATATAAAATAATACTAAATTGCTTGAATATTTCCAATTTTTTCAAATTGTGAAAATTGAAGGTAATATTCAAATTTTTTGAATACTGTCTTCCTTGTTTGAATTGTGTTTGATTATTATTAAAAAATTGAATCGGCCAAACAAAGCATTCAAAAATATCTGATCCAAACCATAAGAACATTACTACCCAAAGTGGATAAATTATGCTGCTAAATCACATGGGAGAGTTCTACAAATAACTTGTGATATAAACGAACAAAATGCCACACTTTATAGCACCTGTGGAAACATATCAAGTTCCCACACTATGGGGGGAGGTACAGAAGCTGATAAGTTTTATCACATTGCAAAAAAAAAATGCAAAAGGAATACAAAGTAAAACTCTGATTATATTTAGAAAGGTACAGAAAATCATGGATTTTTATCTTCAACAAATAATTAACAAGGTCTCTATTTCCGAGAACCTCACAGGTCCAGTGCCATCACTGCAAGGTTAAAAAAAAAATTCGGAGACCCCTATTTCGCACTCTAACCTATCCACTCGGCTATTTAACTTCTCTTACATTCACTAGCAAGACAAAAGGTGTCCCCCACCTGTACCAATCAACTGGAAAAGGAAGAACAGGATGAGCCAACTTGACTTAGTTTATGACTTCGCATCAGCCTTTGACGTGCTATCATACCAGAAATCTATTCTGAATCTCATTGAGCAGTTTTACTGTGTTGATTTACTATCACTCACTCTTCCCTTCTTAACAAACTCTAGTCTTGCAAAAAACTTAACTGTCCTGAAAAAGAACACTTTGGGATTCCAGAAAGAGATACCCTGTCATCACTGCTTTTATCAGTCCTTATTCCTCCCCTTCTCTTGAGGAAATTCCTCCCATCTCATAAGTGGATGATATTAAGTTCTAGGCTATCTCCAGCATCTCAGAAGAGACAAGATATAAAAAAATCTTACAGTAATGAATTTTTACCTTTTCTCACTGAATACTTCTAAAGGTTGAGGCTAAAGACAAATCCTCTAAATCTGCACATATCAGCCTCACTAAAAAGGTGACATTTGACTTCTTTCCCATTACCCAATGTCAACCTGTTCAGAATGTTAGTAAAAGAAAAGTATCTGGTTTTATCTGATACCAAACTTCAGTTTCAGACTCAAATCTGTCAGCTTAAAACTTGTTCCATCAAAAAGATACAGATCCTCAGAATTTAATTCACATCTCTGGATCTACTATCCTGATATGTTATATTCAAAACACCTTCCTAATGTAAGTATGGTGACATATAGCACTACAGTTTGGTTAACTGCTTTACCTTCTAAGCGCAAACAATTGCTCTCAATTGAGTATACAATTCTCAATGTGGCCATCAGTAACACCTGATCAAGATGTCAGATGTATCAGAATCTAAATGTCTCACCTTTAGTGAAATTAAAGATAAAATCCTTAGTTTCATTCATGAAACTTTACATTGGTTGTTGGCATTCACCCTCAACATGGAATAAATCTGGTTGGTAAATTCCCCCAAGGACCACTAAACAAAACCATCACTTTCCAAGTTAGCTAACAGAACTTCCTCTTAACAGTTTCCTTTTCCCCCATTCTCTATCGAGATAATTAATATGCTCAGTATTGATCCCTCTCTATTCTGTAGTGATTTTAAATAGATATTATTAAAACTGTTAAATACATTGTGGGATACTTAGTGTATATTATTTATTTATTATTTGTAGGAAAATCTCAAATATAAAAGGTATTAGAACCTATACTACTCAGTACTGTGTATAGGTTATAAGACAGAAGACATTTGTAAACATTAGGCATGAATTTCTGTAGATTTTAATTTCCAGGAAATACATGTGAGGTAAGGTTGTTCTTGAAAACAAAAGGATGCTGACTGGTTGCAGCATGTTTGGAAGAGAGTGGAGGAATTACAAATATCAATTCAAAACAGTACCCATGGAAGTATCTATAGAAAAGAAACTGAATTTCTGTGAGACAGAGTAGAGGAACTTTGTAAGAGACTAAATGGAATCTAGAAACTCAAAGAAGTTTTGGATGAATCATCAGATTCATCCAAAACTTTCCTCTTTGAGCCAGAGATGTGGGAACAATATTCAATGGTGGAACAAATTCGAGATTTGCATAGAATGAGTAGTTGTTTAGTAGAAAAATAACACTGGGAGCAAAAAAAGAAAATCCCATTTCTGGATGCAGAGGATACAATATTTTTGACGTGTTTGGCAAAAGCATTCAGGATTTAGGGTAATTCCTAGTAGGGCATGATTGTAAAAAACTACCAGTATCTGAGTGTAAAATGAAGATGAGCGAAGCAGTAGGCTCTTTTTTGCAAGACTATAGCATGATTAGATACTTGTCACTGGTGTCTTATACACACCATGTGGGATTGGGAAAGAAAGGTAGAAGAAAGATATGCTTTTGCTCACCTGGCATCTGTTAAATGCCAAGGAAAAATTTAACATCTCTTATTTTATTTCATTTCATTTTGTAATTGAAACGAAAGCACAAAATACTACATAACCAGTTAGAGAAATTGGTGGGCAAAGGTACACAGGAGGATTAGATTTTGTTTACAAATTAAAAAAAAAAAACAACAGAAACATTTAAAAAAACATCTGTCAGATGTCAAAAGCAGCAGAAGGATAAAAACTGAATTATTTCAGCACTGAAAAAATATCTCTTGCATAATTTTTTTTACACATTTTGGCCAAAATAAGATGCTGGTACCTATATAATCTATTGCAGTTTAATTATACACTAGAAAAGATGAAATACAAAACTGAAGTTACAAGTTGTTATTTTTTGTAATTTTTAAATTTACTCATAAAAAAATAATAAAAATAAGTTATGTACTAATTTGAATACATTTTTTTTAAGTTAATTCAGAACTAACCTGGAAATGGTTGCTTTTTTTTTTCCTCTGGTAAATCCTCTGGTAAAAATCTTTACCAGAGGATTGGCTTTGATTTTATGAATTGTAAATACAGGGTTGTTAAAATTAAAGTATCCCTATGGAGAGGGCTCTGAAGCAAGTTCTAAGGCTCGTACTGAAGAGAAATTTGGACAACAGGTACAATAAAGAATGCACTCGCCATTTATTGAGAAAAAAAAAAAAAGTCAAAAATTTGTCACTGTATGGCGAGTAACTGTCTTAGTTATGATTATGCAAATAACTTACGTTATTTGCATAATCTTAGGTTATTGCCACGGCACCACTACTCAGCTCTACTGTACTGTATAAAAGCAAAGCAGTCTCTTCAAAATCATACAGATGTTTGCCTGCATTACAGCAGCAATCCAACAACATTGCAGGAAAAGGCACTATTAGTGAAGCTGTACCATAAGAACAACAATGCAGCTGCGGCTATCAGAGAATTCCGGCGTCAGAAGCGCATAAGGCCCACGCGTGGACCTATGACTGTTTGTGCTGTTCACAAAGTGATTGCGAAATTTGAAGTGACAGGACACCTTGGTGTTCAACCAGGTAGAGGTCGAAAACAAGTAGACTCCTCTTGTGTTGAAGATGTGGCTATGGCTGTTGTGGATTTATCAAGTCAATCTCCATGTGGTAGCGAAAGTGTGCCAGCTGTTTCTCGTGAAGTGGACATGTCGTATTCCACTGTAAGGCTAGTAATGTGTCAAGTGTTGCATTACTATCCTTACAAGATGCACATGCTACAGCAGCTAAAGCATGATGATGCCGATATTCATTTCACATATGCACTTCAGTTTCTGGTGCGAATGACAGTGGATATCACTTGGCCATGGAACATCCTTTGGAGTGATGGAGCTCACTTCTGTTTAAATGGGCAAGTGAGTACACACAACTGTTGCATTTGGGCAACAGAAAACCCTCCAGTTATCCAAGAGGTACCGTTGCATTCTCCAAAAGTGACATTGTGGTGTGGATTTTACAGCCACATTCATGATTGGACCATATTTTTTTGAACAGGTAACACCAACTGGACCCTACATCTGTTCTATCACTGGACAGCGATATTATGAAACATTGGCAAATTTTGCAATACCAGAGCTGCAACAACATGGGTGCATTCAGGATACCATATTCTTGCAAGATGGTGTGCCACCCCCCACATCCACCGTTGTGTCCAAAGATTGCTAAGGAAACACTTTACAGATGAACGGGTCATCAGCCATTGTTTCCAGACATCTTGGTCACCCCATGTGACTTCTGGTTGTGGGGTTTTTTTGAAGAACAGCAGCAGCTGGCAGAGGGTGACTCTTGCACTGCCTGGAAAGCAAGGTGAGGGGGATTTCAGAGACTGTAAAGGGGTCATCACGGAACAAGTAAATACATGGGCCGTGTTAAAGTAGCTAAGAATAAGTACAGGTAATGTATACTGTGTGTACACCAGTGCTAGGAGTTTAGTAAATAAATTTGATGAATTTGAGGTGTTGGTCAAAACATCAAAGGCAAATATTTTTGAGATATCAGAGACGTGGTGTCACACAAATATAAGCAGTGCAGAATTGGAATTTGGGAGTACAATGTGTACAGAAAGGATACACAGGATAAGAAGACTCTTCCACAAGTCTCATTGGTTTATCTCACATCTATTTAGGCCTAACATTAAACAGTATTTCTTACTGGTATGAAAAGCCTAGTAGCTTCCAACATTAATTCCTTGAATGCTTCTCATTTAGAATTTGCTGTTGGTAACATCAGTTGGATCCACTATATAGAATTTAAAAACTGTCTCAGACCACTGTAGTCACCTTTACAACAACCCTTCCCTTTACCCCTGATGGTAGTTACATCTTTAAGTAAATTCCACATCAGCACGAGGTGGTCCTTTCTGCAATTCATAAATGTGTCGATGTCCAACCACAATTTTGATAAAACAGCTTTTATCTCAAACTGTAACATGACCTAAAGCAATATCATCATCCATTTTAAAAGCTTCTACTATACGTTCAAAGCAGAAACTGTTTCAAGCACACTAATGTTGAGGTTAAACTTCAAATTAACCTGATAAATGTCAGTCATGGAGGCATACAGAGTGATGAGTCCATTACTTTTGGGATAACCCTTGTATATATGTTATGTAGATAAATATTTTCAAAAGAGAAAAATTACACAAGTACACAACAAATAAATTTAAATACTATAAGTAGAAATATAATAGAGATAATACTGCTATCTATAGTATAATCATTTTTCCCAATAGTTGTTTGCTATTACCTTGCTTTTCTGTTGTATTATAGTTCTGTTTATACTCCGGCATGACCACCAGGTCAGTGGAGTTTACAATAAATCATCAATACAAATGTTAATCGTATTTAGCAGCCACGGGCTTGAACTCTGGTCCACTCAGAGCGTGTGCTACTGCACTCTCGCTTCTGACCACTTAGCCATGTGTGTTACTGCACTCTCACTCCTGACCACTCGGCTACGTGAGGCCTATAATTTCTTACTGAACAAGGGCCACCATTGCTCAGATCTACTGCATTGGTGGGTTGATTAATCTGGGCTCAATGATTGGCCTATTTTAATTTTGGTTTTACAATAGTGGTCAACTTCTTGGCCTGATTTTTCAATTCTATTAGTTAAATTTCATCTAATTCAGTACTGATGCCATCAAGGAGAAACCATTAAAATGATATTAACTGGCTTATATTCTAAATTATTTGAATGAATTCCTTCTGCAATGCCCTTATTCTTAACTAATTTCCCCCCTTCTAGTTTTGTTTCTATAGTTAAGTTATGGGTTTTTCTTTGTTTTTGTTTCTTACTTGGATTACCATACTACAAGCATAACCATAATTTATACATTCTAATTATATATATATAAATACATACAGAAAGGGGAAGGGAAAAAGAAAATAGAGGGGAGACTTACGGACAAGAGCCACTGAGAGACAGAAAGTACCCATTATGGTCATTGGGTACAGAAAGTACGCAACAACTGTAATGAATATAAGTGTTATGTATTAATTGAAGAGAAAAGTTGAAGAGAAAGAAACTTGTTAGGAACAGAAAAGAAAAAAAAGAAAAAAAAAAAAAGAAAAAGGGAGGGAAATGATGAGTATTACAGAGAGAAGTTAAGTTAAAAGATAATCTTTCCCTTTTGTCTTTCTCCACATTGTTCTTTTTTCTGTCGAAACTGCTGAAATGGCGTTCCAGAAGTAAAAAAGAAATAAAAATAATTTTTTTTTTTTTTTTTTTTTGTTTAAATATGATTATTACTAATGCCATTGTGCATTGGCAGAGAGTTAAACTAGATGCACAATTTGACTTTGTGCTTCATTTACTGAAGTGTTCACCAGTCACAATACTTAATTAAAATGCTTAATAAAACCATAGCTTATTCAGGGTAATCATGCAGCCTTAAACAAACAGCAAAAAAGGAAATTGAAATAAAAAATATGACATGCTTTACTAGGGAAATCTTGATAAGTTTTGAATAATAAACAAATAATTATCTATTAAATTAGTTTTGTACAGTTTAAAAAATTTTTGTAATTTTAAATGTCAAATTATCACTCATGATGCCATTATTTAAGAGCATCACAGGGGAATTATAACACGTACTGCTTATTGTGTAAGTGTTTGTTTGTTATTTGGTTTTTAGGAGCATTAGCAACTAAGGCCATATTGCTCCGGTACATGTGGTGGTCATTCCCTGACCTTTCCGCATCCTCCGTATTTAGTGGTGATGGGATCGAACCCCGGTCTAATCAAGAAGCATGTGCTACGCACTGCTGCTCCTTCCCACCTGGCTACGGAGGCACCTATTGTGTAAGTGTGCCTATCCATCCCCGTCAATACTTTATCTAGTTGTTCCCTGAATTTATTCGAGCTATCCACTTCCCACCTGGCTACGGAGGCACCTATTGTGTAAGTGTGCCTATCCATCCCCGCCAATACTTTATCTAGTTGTTCCCTGAATTTATTCGAGCTATCCACTTCCACAACAACAGATGGAAGTTTATTCAGGCAAACAACCATCATCACCCGCAGAATAAAGGCAAACTTCTGCACATCTATTATACAACCATCCTTCCTCAATTTGAATTTATGACCTTTCATGTATATGTAGTGTCAGCAAGAGAAAGAATGCCATCAAAATTTAGTTTACTCAAATCCATTCTAGGCCTTAAACAGCTCAATCAGATCTCCCTGCAGGCACCTAAATTATCAGGTTACCTGATAATTTATATGCATCCCAATTTCTTCTCTGCCATGAGACTCATTAGTTCATCTCGCATCCATTTAGGTCACCTTTATGAAAGCAAAAAATCCTTCCCTTTACCCTTAATGGTAGTTACAAATTTAAGTAAATCTGACATCAATACACTGTGATCACTGCCACCTAATGGTTCTTTTATCTGCAGATTATTAACGCATGAATAATCACTGCTGATAACCAGATCAAGATTATCAATCCTTCTTATTCCCTCTCTAACATGCTGCTATAGAAAACAATCATCCAATATATGCACAATTCTTGCTAGTGTGTGATCTGTAAAGTTAAAATCCCCCGTTATAAGAAATTCTGATTTGCTTGCCCACTATTTCTGTGCACAGTTTATCACTGTATTCATTAGTCAAAGTAACAGGCCTGTAATTACTCACTCAACCATTTGATTCCCATTTGTGAACTAGAGATACATTTTCAGGTCTCTAATCCATAAGATCTTCCCTTGAATCTAAGAATGCTCTCATAATTATGGCTAATGGTTTGTTGACTTCCTATGCTGCCTCCCTCAATATATATATATATATATATATATTTTATAAAATGCATTATATTATCATTTTGTTTCATTATACTTATGATATACCAGGATCTCTTTCTATAAGGGACAGGAAGTTACGCTCCCGGTAAAATCCGACGTACACTTGCATTATAGCTTTCCCTTTACTTTTAACTTTTACTTTCACATTCTATTTTTCTTACCTCATGAACTATTTGAGTAATTCGAGGGGGATTGAGGTACTATCGCTATTCTTAAACCTCATATCTGTTCTCTTTTTTAGCTTATGCTCCTTTTGTACTTATTAATATGATATTAATTGAAGGTTATTGGTTCTCATTTATTTCTCTTCTTCCTCAATGTATGCTTTTGCTGTCTTAGCTATCGGTCAGGCTAAAGTCATCCAGCCTGTTAACAACAAAATTATTGTCTAACTTTAACTATACTGATCCATTTATCGCATGAATTACCTTTTGACTATGTTAAACAGGCAGATGATATCAGAAACTGATAGCCAGGTTAATTGTAGGGGACATATTGAGAGGATTAGCCCTTGACAATGTCCCTTTCAATGTGTCCTATCACCTATAATTGATTTGATATATATTATTATGTTGATTAATTGTTTTATTTTTACTTTTGCTTTGACTAATGATTATCCTTTACTAGATTTTACCTCGTGGACCAGTTATGGCTATTATAGGGATAAGTAACTACCAGCTTATCCGATATGAAATATATCTTACTAATCGTTCTTAAACTATACAAAAAATAAATAATAAGACTGATGTAATGTTCTATCTAGTTATGTATAGATGGCATTAATTATTTCTTGTTTAGTTAATAAGTTATTTATTAATTTTCTATGTTTTGTGTGTGTGTGTGTGTGTGTGTGTGTGTGTGTGTGTGTGTATACACACACACACACACACACACGGAAAAGATGAGAGGTGCCTTATTTACTTTTAGCTTCAACAATTTCTTTGACTTTCCTCTCAATTATCACAAAATCATTTAGCTCCCTGATAGAATATTATATATTATATTGACATCCCACCCCTAAAAAATTTCATGTGTGATTGTGAAATATATCTAGTCAGTTTGTCAGCATTCTGAGCAGGCTCATTAACAATTATACCAATCATATCTAGTAGACCAAGGCAATTCACCCCTTTCCTTCTGGTGTTTACTTAACTAAAGAAATCTTTGCTAGTTTTCTTTGAATTCTTTGCCAGAGACTTCTCGTAATTTGCTTTAGCTTACCTAACCCACCTTCATCATTGATTTCACTTGATTATAGTTTATATTTACTGTAGGTTTCTGTATTCCCCGATAATTTATTTGCATCCCATGTATTTTTCTCTGCCACTAGTCCCACCAATTCATTTCATATCCATTTAGGTCTAAGCCCCGAACAGTATTAGTACTGGCCAGAGGGTGCAAGGAAGGCAAGGCTTTTGCTGCACTGGCAAAAAAAAAAAAAAAAAAAAAAAAAGTAGATAAGAAAATACAAATTATGCACTTCTCTCCTCACACAGGTAACTATTCAGTTGACTTGAATTTTTTCACACTGTCCATCTCAAATACCTGTGCGAGCAACTTATTTCAGCAATCAACAACTCATTGGCTAAAAGAAAACTTCCTACAATCTAGTCGATGCCTCTTCCCCTGTAATTTGAGTTCATGGCTCATAGTTCTGGAATAATTTATAGCACTGAAAATACCACCTTCATTCAATTTACTAACCCCTCTAAGTGCCTCATATACCTCAATCTGGTGCCCGGCTGCCAAGCTCTGTAGCTGACAAAATTAGTCTTTCCTTGCCCAGATGCCATTTTGCTGATCTCATTATGAAAGTTGCCCATCTTTGGACCCTTTCAAGAAGCTCAATGTCAATTTCAGATGAAGTCTCCATACTTGGACACAATATTCCAAATGCAGTCTTACCATTGCATTATACAGTGGGACCCTCCCTATCTCTGCAGGATATTGTTTGATAAATTACTAATAGGACACAATGGGCTTTCCTGGCTGCCTGTCTACATTGCTCAAAGAATTTATCTGCATGCATCAAAACTCCCAGACCCTTTCTTCCTCTTTTGGCTGCTATTCCCCAAGTGTTGACGTTGCATTTTGCTGCATTAAAACATAACTGAATCATTTCTAACCATTCTTGAAGCCTGTTCAGTGCAGCCTGAAGGAGAGCTGAATGGCACTGATTATTAACAACTCTCCCAATCTTTATACTTGTCTGCAAATTTTGACACCATTCCTCTCGCACTTCAATGATGTTGTTTATGAAAATCAGAAACAACAGTGGTCAAGAACCAATGTCTGTGGGGCCCACTTTTTATGTTACACCAATCTGAAGAACATCCATTAATCACAATCTTCTGCCCCTTCTGTCCTGCAATCCATCTTAGAATCTTTCCAGTAATCCAAATATGTTCTAGCTTATATAGTAACCTCTCATGAGGGATTTAGTCAAATGCCTTGCTAAAATCAAAAAAAAAAAAGTATGTTAGTAGCTGTGTTAAAACAGCTTACCAGGTTAGTTAAACATGATTTTCCCTAAAACCATGTTGTCCTTCAGAATGCCATTTGTATCAAAATCACCCTTAATCGTGCTCTTAATCATTATCTTTTCGCTACTATTGAAGTCAGTCTAAATAGCTTGTAGTTACTGACTTTACTCATAGTATTACTTTTATGTATTGGCAATATATTGGCACTTCTCCAACCAAAAAAGAATTTTGAGTCCTGATAATTAACCTCAATGGTTCAATACACTTTCTGTTTGCCTCTCTTAAACTTATTGTATATATTCCATCAACTCCAGGAGCCTTATTTGCCTATAGGCTCAGCAATATTTCTAATAAACTGTCTTCTGTAATTACAAAATCACTCATTTCATGTCTCAACTTCACTCGCACAAGCTCTACTCAGCATGAAGGTTCTTCTGTCAGTAAAGACTAATGCAAAGTACCTATTCAATTCATCAGCAATATCAGCTGGGTTATCCAAGACTGTCCTCGCACCCACTACACAATAGTCCAATCTGATTCATTTTCTTTGTATTCACATAGATGAAAAATCCTTATGCTTCACTCTCTTAGCCAGTGCTCTTTCATACTTATCTATTTATCATGGCCTACATAACCTTATCTGTGATACAATTACAGATCAACTTGTAGCTATTGTAAGCTTCAGTACTTTTCTTCATCACTCTAATTTTCACATGCTACCTTTATCTGTTTATTTTATCTTTTGCTTTACCCAAGATATCTATTAGACAGGCCAGCTCCATATTCATCCATTTCAGCATCATCCTCATACTATATTTTCTTAGATGATATATATGTGTTCGTGACTTCTGTGATTAGCATTAGTAGAGGGATAGGCAAAGTGGAGAAGAAATTGAAGTTAAACATAAGAAAAGCACCTGAGGTGGATGAGACCTATCTAGTTATATTAAAGGATGGGGCAAAGGAAGTAAGCAAACCCTTAGCCACAATTATGAGAGATGAGAGCTTCTTTGAACTCAGGAGGGTCCCATGGACTAGAGATGTGCAAATATATCCTCAATTCACAAAGGGGGATCAAAGGGTGACAAGTAATTACAACCCAGTTAGTTTAACATCTGTTCCAGGAAAATTAATGGAGTCTGGTTAAAGAAGTAATGCAGGACCATCTATACAAGACTATAGTTATAGTTCAGACAGAGCATGGGTTTGTTAAGAGAAAGTCTTGTCTGACCAATCTGATTGGATACTATGATGCAGTCACAAAGGAACTGGATGCAAAAAATAAGAGATGGTTGAGTGAGAAAAGAGAGAGTGGTAATCAATGGACACTGCTCCTTGTGTACTAATGTTATTAGTGGAGTCCCCAACAGTTTGATGTTAGGCCCATTATTGTTTTCTGTATTTATTGATGAAGGTATATTAGGTTTAATGTCCAATTTTGCAGACGATATGAAGGTTGGCAGGGTTGTTAATGACAGTACACTACTGCAAGATAGAAACTGAATTTTAACATTACATTTGTCAAAGTACTGCATATGGGTAGCAGTAACCCAAGCGAGACATATCAACTGTGTAGTAGCACACTCAACGTAGTGGAGAATGAAAAGGACCTGGGGGTAATTGTACAGTCAGATATGAAGTTTTCTGAGCAGTGCAGACAGGCTGCAAGAGTAGCTCATGGTGTCTTGTCAATGATATACAGGAATTTTTCTAGCAGGGATAAGAAGGTGATTATCCCCTTGTATAAGGCAATGGTCAGTTCACACCTTGAGTACTGTATATAGGTCTGGAGGCGGTCTCATTTTAGGAAGGATGTAGAGCTGCTGGAACGAGTACATAGAAGGGTAATGAGATTGGTGAATGGAACAAAGGGGTGCTCTTACGAAGAAAGACTTAAGCTCTATAAATTGCAGTGTCTGGAGACTAGGCACCTGCGAGGGTATCTGATTGAGGTTTATTAAAGCCCTGGATGGTTTGAGCAAGCTCAATGCTGATGGAATTCTTCCTCTTGCCCAGATTAATCGCCTGAGGGGATATGGATTCAAATAGAGGAAAGACAGTTGTAGAATATGTGTGCGGAAATTTGCCTTTAGTCAGCAGGTGGTCGATTGCTGGAACAAACTTCCATCTGTCATTGTGGAAGTCAACAGCTTAAATAAATTAAAGGCTGAACTAGACATACATTTTAAAATGAATGGATGGGTGAAATGGGAAGGTTTTTTTTTTTTTCTGGCTGATGCTGTATAAGCTTGCTTTCTTGCATCATATGCTACTAATGCTAATACAATGCAAAAAAGCAAGCTTATATTGCATCAGCCAAAAAAAAACTCCTTCCCATTTCACCCATCCATTCATTCCAAATGTTTGTCTAGTTCAGCCTTGAATTTATTTAAGCTATCAACTTCCACGACAGATAGAAGCTTGTTCCCAGCAAGCAACCACATGCTGGCTAAAGGCAAATTTCTGCATATTTATTCTACAACTCTTTCCTCAATTTGAATTTATGCCCCTGAGGTGCATAATCTAAGCAAAGAGGAAGAATCCCATCAGCACTCAGCTTTCTCAAACAATTCCAGACCTCAATCAAATCACCTTGCAGGTGCCTAGTTTCTTGATGCTGCAATTTGTAGAACTTAAACCTATCTTGGTAACAGCAATCCTCTGTTCCACTCACTAATCTTGTTGCTCTTCTCTGTACTCGCTCTAGTAGCTCAACATAACATCTTTCCTAAAATAAAGCCTCCAGACCTGTATGCAGTATTCAAGGTGTAGCCTGACCACTGCCTTATACAAGGGGAAAATCACCTTATCTCTACTAGCAAAATTCCTACATTTCATCGACAAGATTACACGAGCCATTCTTGCCACCTATCTGCACTGCTCAGAAAACTTCATATCTGACTGCTCAATTATCCCGAGGTTTTTTCATTCTCCACTAGCCTGAGTGTAGTACCACACAGTTGGTATGTTACTCTGGGGTTACTGCTCCCCCATATGCATTACTTTGTATTTGTTAATGTTAAATTTCAGTTACCACCTCTTAGCCCATCTGCTCAACTTTTGTAAATCCTTTTGCAGTAGTGTACAATCCTTACTGTCATTAAAAACTGTACCAACCTTCATACTGTCTGCTAACTAGGATATTAAACCTGATATACCTTCATCAATATCATTGATAATTACAGAAAATAACGAGCCCAACACTGATCCCGCGGTAACTCCACTAATAACATTAGTCCATCAACAGCAGGCTCCATTTATTACAACTCTTTCTTCTCCCACTCAATCATCCTTTTATCCATTGTAGCAACTTGGCCTTAATGCCATACTGCTCCAACTTGTACAGTAGTCTTCCATGTGCAACAGTATCAAAAGCTTTCCTAAAATCCAAGTATATGATATCAAAATTATTTTTTGCATTGTGACCACATAACAGTATCCAATCAAATTGTCAGACAAGACTTCCCCTTAACAAATCCATGCTATGTCTGAACTATAACTGCAGTCTTGTCTAGATGATCCTGCAATGCTTCTTTAACCAGTGACTCCATTATTTTCCCCAGAACAGAAGCTAAACTAACAGGTCTGTAATGTGTCCCCTTTCAATCCCCCTTTGTGAATTCATTTGCACATCTGCAGTCCGTGGATGCCCTTATAATCATGGCTAAGGGCCTGCTTACTTTCTCTGCCGCCTCCTTTAATATAACTGGTTAGATCCCATCCACCCTAGGTGCCTTATGTTTAACATCAGCAATTTCTCCTCCACTTTGGTTTAGTTATTACAAAATCATTTAACTCCCTATTAGTTTGATTCTTGGCTTCTGGCCTCCACTTCCCTACAGTGGTACTGTAGGTTTGTCAGCTACCTGAGCATAATTTTCAATGATTGAACCATCAATATCAAATGGACCAATCTGATTCATCCCCTTCCTTCTAGAACTTACATAAGTAAAGAAGTCTTTATTGTTTTTCTTTGCATCCTTTGCCAAATATTTCTCATACTCTGCCTTTGCTTGCCTAACATCCTTTGTGACTTGATTACAGACTATATTATTACCATTTGAATCTGTCTCCTGATAATTTATATGCATTCCATGCATTTTTGTTCTCTGTCACGAGTCTCATTAATTCATCTGACATCCATTTAGGCTTAAACTTTGAACAGTATTTTTTAGTTGGCATGAAAACCCTAGTAGCTTCCAAGATTAATTCCTTGAATGCTTCTCACTTAGAATTTGTGGTAGATAACATCAGTTGGTCCCACTAAACGGAATTTAAAAACTATCTGAGACAACTGTAGTCACCGTTACAAAAACAAAAATCCTTCCCTTTATCCCTGATGGTAGTTACGAGTAAATCCCATATCAGTATACTGTGATCAGTGTCACCTAGTGGTCCCTTTATCTGCAGATTCTTAATGCACGAATATTAATGCATTGCTGATAATCATATCAAGAGTATCTCTCTCTCTGTTGCCTCTCAAACATGCTGCTGTAGAAAACCATCATCCAATAAATCCACAAAAATCTTGCTAGTGTGTGAGTGACCAACCCACAAGTTCGAGCCTATATCTAAGAAGTTAAAAATCCTCATTATAAGAGAATCTGATTTACTGGCCCACTATGTCTCTGTACAGTTGTTCATTGTACTCATCAGAGTCATTAGGCCTATAACACACTCCTCCTCTCAACTTTGTTTCCCCGCACTTATGTCACACCAAACTGACTGAACACGGCACTGTCCACCCATGTCAACAGGATGCACTTCCTTAGTTTGTGTTTCTGAACTAACAGCATCACCCCTCTCCCTCTTCTACCTGTCTATCCTTTCTGTACACATTACACTCCCGAAATTCCAATTCTGAATTCCTTATCTCCGTGTGACACCACGTCTTTGATATCCCAATAATATCCACCTTTGATGTCTTCACCAGCACCTCAAATTCAAATTTATTTAATATACAGGTACTCCTAACATTGGTGTACAAGCAAGTGTACATGCATCCCTTCTTACTCTTAGTTTTTCTAACACAACCTATGGTATTTACTTTTTCCATGATGATTCCCAGCAGTCCTTGAAATCCCAAAAACCTTGTTTTCCAGGCTGCTGCTCATTCCAATAGAAGTAGTGCAAAAATCTCTTTTACCTCTGCCTGCACCTACAGTTAATCTGTGAATCCCCCCAAGCGAGCAGTTTTCTGACCCACCTAACACTGCCTTGATAGCATCAGCAAATATTCTTGCCACCCTTTCTATTTAAGTGTATCCCATCCCTGTAGAAGCAGTCTCTCCAGGGCTGGATTGATTGACAAGGCTCTCATCATATACTCCCTCCTATCGTGGCTGGTCAGAATTGCACACTTTCAAATTCAACCCTAACTCGCAGCTTTTTTTTTTTTTCAGCATTGACCTGTACTTGTTAAGTAATTCCACCCTTCTCCTACTCTTAATGTCATTACTGCCAACGTGTACATCACCCTTTGTGCCAATAAAAGATAACATCTCCTCTACAATGTCAGATTTTGCTGCTAGCAGACATACCCTGGCCCTATTCCTCCTATCCTTTTTGCACAATATATTTCCCATATTCTGGACAAAAGAGTCACCAACAATAACTAGCTCCTTTCTTGTAAAAGGTAATGAATAACTAACGTATTTGCCCTCACTCTGGAAGCAACCAAAATGATAATGCCACGTAGTGCCGTAAACTATTATAATCTCCTTTCCTGAAATTTAAACCTATGCCTTTAACTACTGAAACATCTTTCTTCATTTTCTAACGAATGACTTATGATCACCCCAGGGGTTCACATCTGGTGAGTATGGGCTTGGCACACCTAGGGTCCTGAGCTGGATATCATCATTCTTCTTTTTCTTGGTGATTCCCTTCTACTTCTCTCGCTCTCTTTTTCAGGATAATTGAGAAAAATTTTTTTTTGGCTGGTGCAGCATAAGCCTCAGGCTTCCTTGCACCATATGGCTAATAATAATCACTGGTCCTTGCCAATGTAAGCCCTACGATGTCAACTGATTTGTAACGATAAGATCCAGAATATTCTTACCCCTAGTATTTTCTCTAATATGCTGGTATAACTATTAATTATCTAGTTTATTTTAATTTTTTTTTCCCCATGGTGAGTTTCCCTTCCATTTATTCCAACCAATTAAGGACAGATTGAAGCCACCCATAATAAGACATTCATAGTTACTCACCCATTCCATCTACATGTAGCGCCTCATCATATGCTTCTTGATCTTCTGGTTTGTAGATTACTCCCGCTCTCATTATAGCTTTGCTTCCATCTAACTCATACCACAGATCCTTTCCCTGGCATGTGTAACTTCTGGCTCACCAAAATCTCTTTTCATGCTCAGGCTACTTTTAATAAGAAACATGAGCTCTTCACCCCTCCTATCTTCCATATGTTTCTCATATACATTATAAATACCATTGTGGAACTAGTCATAATCAATTTTCAGGTGGTACCAAGTTTCAGTTAGCTCTATTATGTCAGCATTATTTGTTCTAATCAGGAGTTTAAATTCAGCCATTTCATTGCTATTACAGTAGACACAGTTAAGATTAGGCATTCTTCTATAGTTTCATACTCTGACACCCCTTGAAGTTATTTAGGCTTGTTTCCATAGCTTTATCTCCCTGCTCATTTGAAACATTGCCGCCCTGAGAACATCTTTTCAACATCAGCTGTTGCAGCAACAAACAATTCTTGAGATGTGTACAAGCATTACTTTGACTCATATCATCAGATATGATGTGCCTATATTACCCTTCTCTATCCTAATTAGCAGTTCCTTGAACCCTTAAGGTATCCTCAATGATACTGGCAAAAGCCCTTGCAACACCTTTGTTCAAATGAATGCCGCCTCTATAAAACAAATTCCTTCTACCTACAAATGTGAGTCATGTTGATAAAAATTTCCCACACCCATACACCTTGCAGAGTCCCTCAGGTCTTGAGTTAATCTACAAGGGTTTCAGCATATAATCCCTCCTATCATGTCTGGACAGAATTGCAGACATACACATTCTGCCCTAACTCACAACATATTTTCAGCATAGTCCTATATTTATACTACAAATTGTCAAGTTATGTTCATTTATTATTAGTCCCTACATGAAAAATAATGCACTCTTTTCTCCCCCTTAAAATCTGACAACCTGTTGACAACATTATCAATTGTTGCTCTCAGCAAGCACACCCTGGTTCTGATTCATCTATCTTTATTATAACAAATTTTACCCATTTATTTGACAACAGAGTCTCCTAATAAAACAGTCTCCTTCAACCGAGCAGTATGCACTTGACTATTCTCTTTTAGGACCAGAATCAGGGTTGCATCACTTGGCAGTTCACAAGATAGTTGAGTCTCTGATGAGCTTCCAGTTATGTTTGTTTCTTTAGCAACTCTAATTCTTCTAGTAATGCACCACATTTTAATTTGAGATCAATATGCTCCTTACATTGAATACAAATAAAAGAACATTCACTTGAACTTGGTACAGCTACTAGACCGACCGTAGAATACATACCACAGGCTATATAAACAACAAACTGGTGGCTCCCAACAGAAATGTCTACAAGCATTTCCTTTGAAGTCATGATGTCCTTGAACGATGTATTGAAAGCAGATCTTGTAACAACCATTATTTAGGTAAAATCTGAACTTAATATTAGCAAATTTAAATTTACAATATATTACAAAATTTAAATTTAGTATTAGTAGTAGAAAATGATGCAAGAAACCAAACTTATAAAGCATCAGACAAGGGGGAAAAAAAAAAAAAAAAAACCTATACACTTCACTCATCCATACCCGCAAAGAATTTGTCTAGTTCTTTGAATTTGTTCAATTCACACACTTCAACAATGGATGGAAGTTTGTTCCAATAATCAACCACCTGCTGCAAACTTCCACACATCTATCCTACAACCATCTTTCCACAACTTGAATTTATGCCACTTCATGTGTATTCTTAGCAAGAGGAAACAATGCCATCAACACTTAGCTTACTCAAATCCATTCAATGCCTTAAACACCTCAATCAGATCACCACACAGCTGCCTAGTCTCCAGAAGCTGCAATCTACAGAACTGAAGAATTTTTTGGTAGCAGCACCTGGAAAAACATCTGGGTTTACTGTTACCCAAATGCAGTACCTTGCATTTGTCAGCGATAAACTTCAACTGTCATTTCCCAGTCCATCAACCTAATTTTCCTAGATCTTGTTGCAGTAGCTCACCCTGATTACTATTATTAACCACCCTCCCAACCTTTGTATCATTTGCAAACTTTGACATTAAGCCTGATATACCATCATCAATAAATATTTAAAACAATGGGCCCAGCACCAAACTCTGGGGAACTCCACTAATAACATTAGTCCACAAAGAACAGTGTCCACTGATAACGACTCTGTTTTCTCCTACCCAACTATCCCTTTATCCATAGCAGTAACATGCCCTTAATGCCACATTGCTCCTGTTTGTACAGCAGTCTTACGTGGCATGTAAGACTGTTGTACAAATGTGCCACAAAGGCTGCTGTAATAGAAGCCTTCCTGAAAACCAACTTTATATCAAAATTATTTTTTGCATGTAGTTCCATGGTCACTGCATCATAGTATCCAATCAGATTGATCAGACAAGAATGCCCCTTAACAAATCCATGCTGTGACTGTAGTATAACTGCATTCCTGTCCAGATATTCCTGCATTACTTTTTTTGCCAGTAACTCCATTATTTTCTTCCCTGGCACAACCATTAAGCTAACAAGCCTACAATTACTCATGTCACCTTTTGATTCCTCTTTGCAAACTGGGATACATTTGCACCTCTCCAGTCCATGAGGATCTCCCCTCAATTCAAAAATGATCCCAGAATTAAGGTTAAAGGTTTGCTTACCTTCTTTGATATCTCCCTTAATATAGCTGGATTGATTCCCTCCACTCCAGTCACTTGTTTTTTATATTTAGCTTCAATTTCTCTACCACTTTCCTTTCAATTGTCACAAAATCATTTAGCTCTCCATTAGTTTGATAAACTTCTGGCATTCCCTTCCTGAAGAATTCCTCACATGTGAACACAGATGCAAAATACTCATTCAATTTGTCAGCAACCTGAGCATAGTCATCAACAGTGAACCCACTAGCATCAAGTGGCTCAATATGATTCAACCCCTTCCTTCTACTGTTAATAAAATATATAGACACCTTTTTTCTGCTTTTCTTTGCCAGAGACTTCTCATAATCTGCCTTTGCTTGCCTAACCCCCTTTGTTCACAAAAAAGTGCTGAGGCAAGGTTTGTTATTAACAAAATATTACAGAAATTGAACTGTTACCAAAACTTTATCCAGTAGTAAAGTCGGCTTTACCTTCACTGCTGATCTGATTACCAGCAGTAATTATTCATGCATTAAGAATCTGCAGACAAAGGAACCATTAGGTAGCAGTAATCACATGGAAATGGAGGCGAGAAACTTATTAAACTCTAACAGGGATCTAAATGATTTTATAATAATTAAGAGCAAAGTGGAGGAGAAATTATTGAAGTTAAACATAAGAGGTAACTAGGATGGATGGGATCTATCCAGTTATATTAAAGGAGAAAGCAAAAGAAGTAAGCAAACCCTTAGCCATAATTATGAGAGCATCCTTGGACTCAGGGGAAGGTCCCCACAAACTGGAGATGTGCAAATGTATCCCCAATTCACAAAGAGGGATCAAAGGGTGACAAATGTAATTACAGACCTGTTAATTTAACTTCTGTTCCAGGGAAAATAACATAGTCACTGGTTAAAGAAGCATTGCAGGATCATCTTGACAAGACTGCAGTTCTAGTTCAGACACAGCATGGGTTTGTTGAGGGGAAGTCTTGTCTGACCATTTAGATTGGATACTATCATGTGGTCACAAAGAAACTGGATGCAAAAAATTATTTTGATATTGTATACTTGGATTTTGGGTAAGCTTTTGATACTGTTGCACATAGAAGACTATTGTACAAACTGCAGCAGTATTGCATTAAGGGCAAGTTGCTACAATGGATAAAGGGATGATTGAGTGGGAGAAGACAGAGTGGTAATCAGTGGACACTACTCTTCATGGACTAATGTTATTAGTGGAGTCTGCAAGGGTTCAGTGTTGGACCCATTGTCTTGTATATTTATCAATGATATTGATGAAGGTATATCAGGCTTAATGTTGAAGTTTGCAGATGACACAAAGGTTGGCAGAGTTGTTAATGACAGTATGTTACTGCAACAGGATCCAAAAAAGTTGGGCAGATGGAACAAGAAGTGGCAACTGAAGTTTTAACATTGATAAATGCAAAGTACTGCATATGAGTAGGAGTAATCCCAGAGAAAAGTACCAACTGTGTGATACTACACTCAAGGTAGCGGAGAATGAAAAAAGACCTAAGGGTAACTGTACAATCAGATATGAAGTTTTCTGAGCAGTGCAGACAGGCTGCCAGAGCAGTCATAGGGGTCTTATCAATGATATACAGGAATTTTGCTAGCAGAGATGAGGTGATTATCCCCTTGTATAAGGCAATGGTCAGACCACACCTTGAGTACTTCATACAGATCTAGAGGCTTCATTTTAGGAAGGATGTAGAGTTGCTACAATGAGTACACAGAAGGGAAACAAGACTGGTGAGGAGAACAAAGGGGTTAAGTTCTGCAAATTGCAGTGTCTGGAGATTAGGCACCTGAAAGGTGATCTGATTGAGATGTACAAGGTTTGAGAAGGCTCAATGCTGACGGGATAATTCCGCTTGCTCAGACTAAGAACCTGAGGGGGCACAAATTCAAATCGAGGAAAGACAGTTGTAGAATAGATTTGTGGAAATTTGCCTCTAGTCAGCGGGTAGTTGATTGCTGGACCAAACTTCCATCTGTCTTTGTCGAAGTTGGTAGCTTAAATTCAAGGAAGAAGTGGACAAACTTTTGGAGTGAGTGGATAGATGAAATGGGAAGTTGTGTTTTTTTTTTTTTTTTTTTTTTTTTGGCTGACGCTGTATAAGCTTGCTTTCTTGCATCATATGCCTCAGCTAACTAATGATAAAGCCTGTAAAGCTACTGGAACGACTTTACCTTTGTAGAAGCACTTTAAAAAGTACTTCTACTAAGGTAAATTTAAATTTACAAAATATTGAAGAAATTAATTTCACAAAAGTTACAAAAATTGCTGAAATAAAATTTACAAAATTATTGAAATAAGATTTAAAAATTTCATAAATTAAATTTAATTCAATTGTAAAAAAATATATATTGTGTACCAGACACTTAATCCCCTTCAGTTAAGTAGTCAGATCCAACGTGAAACATGCCTGTTCTCTTCAACTGCCTATAATCCTATTCAAAAACTCTCTTACTTGGAATAAAAAGCCTAGTAGCTTTTATGAGTAGAAGCTATGATTTGTGAATAATCAAGATTATTCAGAAAGCCATTCAAATATGTATGCTGCAATTGCTCTTTTTAATTAGAGAAAGGACTGATGAATGGTTCTGTTTGGAATTGATCTTGATGACCAAGAACAATCATTAAAGAGCTTTTTTTTTTTTTTTTCATTCTTTGACGAGACAACTGAATATCCAAGCCCACCTCTAATGCTAAAAGAATTTTGTCTGACTGCACAATTACCACCAATTCATACATTATTCTGGGATTAATACTAGCTATATACAGTAACTTGCATTTGATTTCTCATCTAATTTGAACTTCAATTGTCACTTGTCAGCCCATCTTCCTAATTTTTCTGTCTTGCTGCAGTAACATACTTAGATTATAGTCATTAACCACCTGCTTTACCACAATACTGATTTCTTTTAGCAAGGGAGCTATGCCCTGCTATTACACCATTAAAGTCACTCCAAATTCCTAATCAACCTATGTGACCAACAAAGGGTTGAAGAAGCAGACCAATTATTGGGAAAAGGAGTAGTTCTTTAAGGAATATTCCTGTATTGATTTTTTTCCTTCCCAAATAACCTGTGATTTTTTTTATCCTCGGGGTCTCTTAGAACCCACTTGCATTCCCAAGGGTTTCTATACTTTTCCTAGGCACAAAGCATTTTAAGCTCATATTTTAAAAGTGGGTTTCAAATAACAATTCTGTCACTAAGCTTATCATACAAGTCAGTTGTGAAGACTGCTCTTGTAAAAAAACTTTTATCTAGATTTAACAAGTTTTGAATGTGTACATGCTTAAGCAGTCTCTTAACCATCAGTATTGAGCACTCTCCTAATTTGAATCTTTTGGTAGTTACCACAAAGCCTATATAATTTTAATTTCATGAATGTGGCTTACAATTCAAACTTACTTTCTTAAGAATTCAATCAGGCAATATATAAATTGCATCTTAAAATCATATGCTAAAGCTATATTTGTACTTGCCACCTTTAGAAAAAAAAAATTCATAATAACCTTGCAATATGTTGTAGCAGATGGCCACTATGATAAGAACACACAGCTATGATAATGATTATAACCTAATTACAACAGGTGAACAATCATCAGATTGTATTTTTAATTATTTGTTCAAGATATGTTGAGGTGTTCAGTAAGAACCCAAACTATTATTAGTATTGAAATAGCAAGAACAATGCAAGGAAGCAAAGCTTATATAGCATCTGTCACAAAATATATAAAACAATAATAAAAATCTCAAATTTTATATTTTATTTACTTCCTCTAAATATTCCTCTAGTAATGTTCAATGTGGGAAATAAATTACTACCAGATTTTATTTCAACATTTATTTTTAAATATAATTTCAAACAAGCTGGTATAGCAGAGCTAGCTATCTCTACAAAAAGATAAAACAATTTAAAACTGACACTCCATGGGCATGGAATCTTAAGTAAAATTTACCAGTTATTTTTATGTTAATCTAAAAAAAAAATTAAATAAAATTTATATATGAAATGGCAAATATCGTTTAAAGATTGTTTTATATATTTTAAAAACAGAATATACCTTCTCTTATCAGTTAATTCACTCTAAATTGCACCAGAGCTAGTAACTGTCAGAAAGACAAATGAAAACTAAACTTAAAATTTTTATATTCTCGTTTACAACTGTTATTGGTGAAAAAGTATGTACAATCTTTATATACAATTAAGGTTATCCCATTAAAATTAACCACAATTGGATTGGGTTTAATCGGGTTGTATTTTAAATGTCCAATATCATACTTCTGGGTAGTTCAACATGATAATATATAATACAGTATATATTTCGAAAGGTCGACCATATTATTACCTATTGCAAAGGGAAATTATATGGTGTTTTAAGTTTCATATGCAGGATGTTAATTACTATCTCAACTTTTTTTTTTCTTCACTTTTCTTCCTTTTTACAGCATAACTGCACGTACAGCATGACCATAATTTAGTGAGAGATTAGACAGGAAGAGAAGAAACAGTAATCTTTGCCAGTAAACATTAATGAAAACGACAATGGGAGGCCACGAGTTTTTGCCTTACCGTTTCTTATTGAACCTAAATGAACAAGAATGACGATACCGGTGCTCACACAACAAGTTTTTATTCAGAATTAAAGGGAATGAAGAAAGTAAATAAATGTAAACAGTATAAACTAAAAATAATGGATGCATTTTGGAAGTAAATTTATTCTGTGCCCCTTATTTATCTGTTCCAACGTATACATAACACCAAATGATATTAAAATATCACATCCTATACAATTAATTCGCAATTAAGGTCAAGTAGAGAAATAGAGTTGGAAAATATATTCATAATAAGATATCTGGACATCCACTGTTGCTCCAGACGTACTGTCATACAAAATCTGAACTGCTCATACTTGGGGTGTGTTTGCCGAAAAAAGCTATTACTTTTTTTTGTTTCGTTTTACTTAAATACTGCAGCAATGTTTCATTTAAGCATTTATTTAATCGCAAGTTTAAATATCTTCACTGCTACACAACACAAACCTACCTTTAAATAAATAATCATATTCATCGTCCCTAGTACCCATTATCGTAACGCAGAGCAACTCCTCCTACTGGGTTTGCTAGTTAACTGACGTTAGTGAACGCCCGTGTTTTCACACACTACTTCGTTCAAAACTAATTGCTCCAAAATAAATCCAAGTCGGAAGACATGAAACCTTATGAAATTTATATAAAATGAAAGAAGATTATTCGGATACGGAGAGGATGAAATTTTAATAACAACTTATTCGAGTTTCTTCTAATATGTCTGCCAAGAGCTGTACCACCCCAATACTGCGCATCACAAATTCTGCGCAAAAGCTTCTTTCCGTGTTGGAACCCGTAAGTAAACATTTAGCACGCGGTTCGTGTCAAAAATATCAGTTAAAAATCTGAAGTTACTTTTAGACTTTTTTTTTTTTTTTTTTGTTATTTGAAACAGTTCAGATATTCGATATGAATACCAACCAATATTCTTCAGAAGTGTTTTGAATTTTCCGCTGAGTTTGTTTTAAAGCGCTGCTTGTAATTACGTCCTGATTTTGTTCTATCTGTCTTTTTTATCTTTTCTTTCTTTTTTAAAATTTTTTTTTAGATTATGTTGGATTGTATTTAAAAAAAAAAATCTTTTGTACTCGATACAGCTCTCACGTATAGTGGTCAATAAGAGTAACAAGATCAACAAAGGTAGTCCTAAGCAGGAATACCTCCCCCTCCCATGTGAACAAAATAATGTGGGATTTTTAATCGCTATATGATGATTAAAGCTTAATAATCCTTCGGAACACTGTTTTAGCCCTTTTCCCCTTTAATTGACTTATCCTCCGCATACAACATCCTGCGATCGTCATCAATGGCCTGACGTAGCTCAGTGGTCAGGAGCGAGAGTCCATAGCACGCGTTCCTTGAATGGATCGGGGTTCAGGCCCGTGATTTTTAAATACGATAAATATTTGTATTGACGATTTATTGTAAACTCTACTGATTTGGTTGTCGTTCCGGAGTATAAACAGAAAATTTATTTATTTTTAAAAGTAATAGAGGCATGTGATGCAAGAAAGCAAGAGTATGAGCTTATGTAGCATCAGCCAAAAAAAAAAAAAAAAAAATTCACACAACCATTCCCTCTAAAAGTTCGTCCAGCTTAAATAAATTCCTCCTTGAATTTCTTTAAGCTATCAACTTCCATAGCTACAGATGGAAGTTTTTTCCAGCAATTAACCACCTGCTGGCTAAAGGCAAATTTCCGCACATCTATTCTACAACTGTCTTTCCTCAATTTAAATTTATGTCCCCTTAGTTCGTAATTTGAGCAAGTGGAAGAATCCCATCAGAATTCTGCGTGCTGAACCCATTCAAGGCCTTATACACTTCAATCAGATTACCTCGCAGGTGCCTAGTCTCTAGCCGCTGCAATTTGTAGAACTTAAGCTTCTCTTGGTAAGAGGATCTCTTCATTCCCCTCACCAACCTTGTTACCCTACTCTTTCAGTGCCGTTGCTCTTTCAGGCCTCGTTCACAAGGCGTGAGAACCAACGGCCAAAGTTTAGAAATACGTTCATGAAACAACAGGAAAGGCTTTTAAGACAATTTCTACCCTTTGGCTCAGTTAGTACTATACATGAGTGAAAATTGATTTATAGTGGTTGCAGATTAGGATCACTTGTGACTTTACCAGACTCGAATGGAGAATTTTACGAAATGAAATGCCTGCTAATGAAATATCTTTAATAACAAAGTAAACACTTGACGTTACCGATGCGTGCAGGGAACAGGAATAGCCCTTCGGGAGCATTCCGTCCAGTCCGAATCCTATGATTAACTGTAGGAGTTCTTTATGGAACTGCAAACAAAAGTGACCTGAATGTGTCACATAACAAATGCTATCTTAACATTTTCAGTTTCGGTTTACTTGAGCAAGTAAGTCATATAGCCACAATACTAGTACTTATGTCTATAAATTTAAATGTTATTTTGTTGGTTTACAAGTTCGCTGGACAAAAATCAACGTTTCTAGAAGAAAGATCATACACTGAAAGCCGACTGACCAAGCCACGTTATGAAAAAAAAAAAAAAAAAAACAACAACAACAACAACAACAAAAAAACATAAAAGTTCCTCCAGTTGTTGGAGGGATTCGAACTCGTCAATAATGAAAAATCAGTAGGATGGAAATTACAAAAGATTGCTTATTGGAGAAGCCTTTAAGTCTGAGAGCAAGAACAAAGTTTCTAGTGCTGATGAAATACACCCAGTTATTTGAGGGTTTTTTTTTTCCTTTCATTTACTCTATTGCTGCACCTCTGTCAATCCAGAGACATCCATGTCCGTGCGAGTAGCATAGTGATTAAGAACTTCTTTATGAACACTTTTCATTCGTGGCAAAGTATGTCGGTCTCAGGCATGGACAGCTGGGGTTTAACCACGGAAACACACTTTTTTTTCGTCCAGCAAAACAAGGAAATCTACCAGAGAGCACATGATAATAATGCACATGGGCAAGTAAATTAATTTTTGAGTGATTCTAGTATGACACTTAAAGACACAGTCCAACTGCATCCAGGAGTTATCCTATAGTCGAGAGTGCAAGTTGCAAGACCTCCTCCCATTATGCAATTGTTACTGTCTAGAAAGCAATTAGCAATTTCCTAGCAATGACAATCATAGAGACTACAGTTCGTTTCTCAATATGCCATGGAAAACCGACAATGTTTATCCCAGGCGTTCCTGGGAAAAACGTTGCTGTTGGCCAAAAACAGTAAACTTAGAATCCAGATGACCATATCACAGTGTCCAAGGAAATTGCACATTGCCAGTCTACGAAGACACTGAGGGAGCATTACTCCTTGGATGGGGCGTGGCTGAATAGTTGCCACTCTTAGACTACTAGCGAAAACCTGAATGTACACGATATATTCTTAGTGTTAGTAGGGTCAAAAAACCATTAAAACCACATAAGCTGGAGTTAGCATATTTTCCCTGCAGAGTTTCATTAACCCCTTTTTCAAAAAAAAAAAAAAATAAAAAAAAAAAATACTGCGAAGGCAATTAATTTAACATAACACCAGCATTTGCCATTTGGGGATTGAATTGAACTTCTCTATGTCCTACGTGAAAGGACTAGAAAGTCTATGATCACTATTTTTCTCCTTCCTAGCGAATTAGTCAAGGGATTTTCGCTACAGGCAGCTTTCTCTGCCTTTAATGTTTCAGTTGAGGTAGGTCATTGAATTGCAGTGCTCATTCTACCAAGTGGGGAAACTTGGAAAGCAGCTTCAGTGACTATTTTGCCTTCTATATTTCAGACAAAGCAAATCTAAACCTAGCTCGTTCTCATTTAAGTTAAGGGCTCACTGAGTTGCGATGAGCCCTTAACTAAATTTGTACGAAATTGCAGAATTGTAAATCTAAACTCAGCAACAGATTCTATGCTAAGTGAGAGAATCAGAGCCAATGTAATTGCAACAGATGGCCAAATTAGCATTAGCATTAGCATTAGCAGAGGCATTTGATGCAAGAAAGCAAGTTTATGCAGCATCAGCGAAAAAAAAAAATAAAATAAATAAATAAAAAATAACCACTTTCACTTCACCCCTCTGTTCGTTCGAAATACCTGTCCAGCTGAGCCTTAAACTTATTTAGGCTATCAACTTCCACGACAAGGGATGGAAGTCTGTTCCACCAACCAACCACCCGCTGGCTAAAGGCAAATTTCCGCACGTCTCTCCTACATTTGTCTTTCCTCAGTTTGAATGTATGCTCTCTCAGGTGATTATTCTGAGCAAGAGGAAAAATCCCATCAGCATTGAGCATGCTCAAACCATTCAAGGCTTTATACACCTCTATCAGATCACTTCGCTGGTGCCTAGTCTCCAGACACTGTAATTTGCAAAACTTAAGCCTTTCTTCGTAAGAGCACCCCTTTGTTCCATTCACTAATCTTGTTGCCCTTCTCTGTACTCGTTCCAGCAGCTCTACATCCTTCTTGAAATGAGACCTCCAGGCCTGTATACAGTACTCTAGGTGCGGCCTGACCATTGCCTTATACAAGGGAATAATCACCTCCTTATCCCTGCTAGAAAAATTCCTATATATCATTGAGAATACACCATGAGCTACTCTTGCAGCCCGTCTGCACTGCTCAGAGAACTTCATATCTGCCTGCACAACCACCCACAGGTCCCTTTCATTCCCTACCACTGTCAGTGTAGTACCACAGAGTTGATACGTTGCTCTGGGGTTGCTGTTTCTCATATGTAGTACTTTACATTTGTCAATGTTAAACTTCATTTGCCACCTCTCAGCCCATCTGCTCAACCTTTCCAGATCCTGTTGCAGCAGCATAGTGTCAGTAGTGTCCTTGACAACCCTGCCAACCTTTGTGTCGTCTGCAAACTTGGACATTAAGCTTGATATACCATCATCAATATCATTTATAAATACAGAAAACAATAATGGACCCAATACTGAACCCTGAGGGACTCCACTAATAACATTAGTCCATGATGAGCTGTGTCCATTGATTTAATTTAATACTTTACCTCACCTAACCTCACAAATCAAAGCAGAAGAGGTGCCACAGATTAAGTTTGTCAACGTCTCCAGTCCCAATCCAGTTTGCCACAATTAATTCATCAGAAGCAGGGAAAATTCTTTAATCCGTTCAATAAAATGATGTCTCATTCGACTATCGGAAAGTCATGGTCCGTCTAGCAAGTAATTTGGGGGAAAAAAATAAAATAAATTATTATATTAGTGTCACCCGGAAAGTAACTTTCAACTACCAATGTGTATTGTGTCTGTAAATTGCATGAGTTCTCTGGACCATTCACTTGCTTTGCTGAACGGACGAAAAACGCCAGTTTTTCCGGGGGGAAAAAACCTTACTATCTCCGCCTAAGACTGACTAATCAGCCACGGAGTGAAAAAAAGACTGTAAAAGTTCATCGCGTCATCCATGGGATTCGAGACTGGGCATTTTCCATCCGGTACGGGGAGAACAGTAACGATATCACTGTGCTCCAGTTATAACTGCAGACCAGTTATTTGGAAAACGGCAAAAAAGTACATCAAACTACAAAGTTAAATATGAGGGCTTCATTGCACTATAAAATTATTTTCTTGGATTGGAAGAGGGACAGTACTTATTGCCAGCACAATGAATATAATCGTCATCCTTCCCACACCAAGTGGAAAATGCTCAGGTTCGAATCGTGTCAGGTACATGCCAAGGATTTTATGGGCTTTATCATACCGTGGCTAAGAATTTATTCAGTGTCGATCGAGAGCTGCACATGTTTTTTCTCCTAGAAATCCGGCTTTCGTCCAGCGAACAGGCAAATTGATCATAGAATGCATGCAATTTCTAGACACAATATATTGTCGCTTCATAGCCTTAGCTGCTTTGAGACTTCACACACACACACACACACACGCACACACACACACGCACACACACACACACACACTGCTCCTTGTAGTTACTCGAAGTGTTGCCTTTCTCTCCTGCTATCTACATCATATGAATTCATTCTATTAAATTCCTTAGCTTTTGCACCCCTCCTAGCCTTGAACCCATGACAAACACCTAGATGTCAATCTGACTGCATTTCCTTTCGTCCCAGCTCTCCACCATGAGTATTAAAATCGCGCTAATGCTTAAAAACGAAGATAGCACAATAAAACAAATTTATAATGGTGAACCGAAAACATTAACATAAATCTGTCATTCATTACCCTACTCAGGAGGAGGACAAACTGAACTCAAGTATATATGCGGTGCATTCAAAACGTTTTAGGACTTCTACCGTAATCACCTGATTATGGCGGATGAGGACTACAGTGATGGAGTTTTTTTGCAAAAAATTCTTCAATGGAAAGCGCAAGTGTGCAGAGGAATTCTCTGAAGCTCACTTTTCCAGTCGTTTTATCCTTTCAGCATCGCGCAATTTCCGCAAAACTGTTTTTCAGTGTTCCTAATTCACTATTTGACCATACCGAACAAATTCATAATGACCGTTGAATAAAAAAATAAGACACGCATGGTTTCACATTTAATCGAGCAAATCATGCTTAGCGAAAATTGAGTTTTTCACGGGGATGACTTGGCCTTCGTTTCTCACTTAGCCAACCAGTCATGATTCGCAACCAGAAAAGATGGAAGGAATAAAGTGTGGTTCAGCAGCTGCAGAAGCACCACGTTGACGAAGTTACCAACATGAGAAAACTCGCTACTTTTTCTGATTATTGGTGAGCATACAAGGCACCACAAAATTGGGCCAAACGCTTAGCACGTTTTCAAATATTGACCCATAAGAAACTTCAATTTCTAGGAACTTGTCGGATAGCTGAACTTTGATCACATTTTGGCACAAGGGCTTTAGTTGCCCTTGTGCCAAAAAACCCGCCATTAAAACCAATTACCTACTCAGAATCTCTCAAGTAGTCATGATTCCACAGAATTTTAAACCTAATAAGATGTATTCCCTAGCGCTTAGATTACAGATGAGTGTTGCTGTTATAGAGTACAGTTTTGTAGCCAATAAGCGATGTATTAAGGTGTAACGAGTTGATAATAATAATAAGCGATGTATTAAGGTGTAATGAGCGCAGTTCAGAAAATGCCCTTTCTTCACCCCCCCCCCCCCAAAAAAAAAGCAAGGAACGTTACTGGTCTTTATTTTTTTCATGCTACCAAACATGGAGGATCTCCTCAGTATTCATTTGTTGTTCCCTTGCTGAACAGCACTGGCAGAAGAACTATTTACATGTGTCCTGCGGTTATCTATCAAAATATTTGCGTTGTTCCTTTATTTCTTGTTGGTTGCAAGGCCGACGTTAAGGGCGAGTGGAACAAATAATCAACCTGGTCAGTGTTCAAGAGCGCCTTTCAATACCTACACCACTCAAAAATGTCTCCATCAAAGTTTATGTGTTTATGTGTGACTTCCCTTATCCGGGCGAAATCTATCCATTATTAGGTAGGTATCCCGTAATTTCTGTCCATCCACTCAGTGTAATACAAACTGTTAAATGTAAAGTAGAAATTCCTTGTTAAATTTCTAACAAGGAAATTTACAAAAGAACACGACTGGTTGCATGGCTCTGCATTGTTTTCCCTATTTATTGTTCGCGCTGTTGGACGGTGATTGTAATCACCCTCTCACCACACTGGGTTCGAATCTCGTCGATGATATAAGAAACCTTTTTTCACTCTGTGGTTTTTTCTCCCTCAAAACAAGCAAACTAACCTGAAAACACAAGCAATTTAAGAACACAATACACATGGGTAAATTAATTAGTTTACGATGACCCTATTATAGCACTTATCCCCCCCCGTTATTATTTTCAGGATAAAAGTAAAAAAGTAAAGTGCAGCCATTATCAACCCACTGCAGGATGGATATCTCTGCACAAATTCAGAGAAGGTCGATGTAAGTGGATAGTATTAAAATAAGAGTAATGGTTAAGCGAACCATATCAAAACTTTTTTGAGCTTAGCACTTTTTGGCAATGTTGATGCCTTACCATTAATACCAGATACCTGTATAATTACAAATAACGTTTATTACAGGGAAACTAATAAATTGTGCTACTAAAACCCTTAGCCTTTATGACAGCCTCTTGTCTCTGTGAAGCATTTTTTTTTGTAAATAATGACCTCCCGTATTTTCCGCCATTCAGCCTTCTAAACGGCGACCAGTTTAGCAATTCCAATTCGTTCAGGGGGTTCTCTACAACATTGAGGGCCAGTCCATCTTTTCGAACGTCCTTAAACCTATCCATCACAACGCAAGCTGTATGATGGGACATTGTCCTGCTATTATAGCTATGAACTTACCCAGATGTGCTGCTACAGCGTAGGTAAAGCATTATTGTTGACCACATCTAGTTACACTTCAGCATTCATGGTTTTGTCCAAAAGACCTAATGGTCCCAGTGAAAACCATGGAAAACAGCCACAGGTCATCACACTGCTACAACCAGACTTTATTGTCAGGACAATACAATCTGGCAGATAGCTTTCTCTGGGAATCTAACAGGCCCAGACACAACCGTCAGACTGGTAGACCATGTATCATGACTCGTCATTGGTCTATGGCATTGGTCTATGGTCCAAGAACGGCTGGCCTGAAATCAAGCTAGACAGCTTCTGGCATTAGTCGGTGTGATTAGTGCTTGTGGATGGATGAATGCTCATAAATGATATCATGCAGCATCCTGTGCACTGTACCGGTTCTGATATGCATCCCTAATTGTCTCACTAGAGTATTGTCCTTGTTGCGACAACGTCGACCTGAGTTTCGAACGAGTGATTCTTTTCAAGGCTCTCCAGTCACATGCTGTCAGCTTCGGAGGTTTTCCGGGTAGTTTCGTCACAGTTTCAGCACTAGTCTGCTTCCATTTGTAGATTTCATCACCAATTGTTGATATTGGGTTCTTTGCTGCAGTCAAAATGTCACATACAGACCATTTGCTTATGTAGCATCCTATTATCATTCCGAACCGGAAGTCTGCTAACTCATTCGATTGTAGTCTTTGCATACACATTGCTCGTACGCCTTCGAGGGAAGAGTTGTCTCCTCGAAGGCGTACGAGCATATTTACAATTATATCTGACACGTGGTTGTAAGTTAGGACTAGTTATCAATGGAAGGATAACCGGATATTAATGGGAAGTATAGATAACAAAGCAATTATGCAATGATTCTAGGTGGAATATTGTAGTACATATATAATGTTTTTAGATAAGAAATACAATGAGCCAGGAAAGACTGTCTGTCCTAGTCATGATTTCTATAGAAAGAAGATTAGTTATGGTCATACTAGGTTTTAATCGTAAAGTTACAAAGCGTAGACCGAAGTTTTTTTTTTTTTCTTGTTTGGCATTTGGCCTTCAGTTGGAAAATCAAATCATTCTCTCCTACGCGACACACTGTTTGAAATATGCCATAGTCTTCCAGAGATGTTACAATGAATCATGAAAGATATGAGGATGGTAAATGACTGTCGCACCGCAAAGAACTTTGACATCCGGGATGAAAAGATACCCAGGGTTTAGCTCTGTTCTGTACTCCGAGCCTACTTGTTGCTGTTCCTCTGAATGAAAGCATTCAGAGGTCCTTGCTTTTACTCGGATGATGAAGTGAAGAAGATTATCACATATGGATTTAATTAATTTATTTATCTATTCGTGATAGAATTTGTAATATACTTTTGTTTAATATGAGTCTTTACAAGGAATCGATGTTACAAAATTCTTCCTCAGAATAGGAGATGAGTTCGTTTTAGGAGATGATTTTCTTATGACCTTAAGGATCATTTAACGAAAATTACTAAATTAGTTTTATAAGTAAAATTAAATTTATAAATACATCACTGAAATTGAAGTGAAGAATGTGATTTAAATTTCAATCATGTACTGAAATTTAAGTCACATGATACCACTCGCAGTTTAAGTTAACACTAAACAATTATTACTTTTTTATTATTCTTGTTTTGAGAAGAATAAATTAAGAAGTACTTTAAATAAATAAATTTTCATTAATATTGTCATTACTTTAGAAACAAATACTACTTATTCGTGAGCCTCTAACAAATATGACGAAAGTAATAAGAAAAGGGAAATTTTTCAAAGGTGCAAATGACGTATTTAGAGCTTTTGATAATAGATGGCAGCAGGCGTTAGACATTTTAAAAAATTAACAAGCAGTTATTGGTGTTAAATTGAGAAAATATGAAACAGATAAATAAAATTTTCGGTATTTTCTATTAAATATTTTTTCTAAAGTTTATTATTTTCATTTTATTGTATTTATACTCAGTATTTATTAATCTTTGAATAATTTTTTTGTTTACTTATTAATTCTCTTACATTTATTCTCTTAATAGTCATCATGACCGGCCTCGTAGCCGAGTGATCAGAAGAATCAGAAGCATAATATAATTACTGAAGAACATTACTTGGAAGTTTATACAGTTTAGTTCAAATACTATGAAAAAATTACACAGATAGATAGATAGATACATTCTTGTGAAACTTACTGTGTTCAAGCATGGAGACCGCACCTAAAGAAAGATACTGAGCTTCTTGAAAGGGTGCAAGGATGGGTACCTCGCCTGGTGAGATCGGCAAAACTCGGGCGCGACCCTAGGGTTTTGGCGCCCCTAGACAGAAATGCATTTGGCGCCCTTGAGATACTTTTATTAAATATTATTATAATAAAAATTTTGAATTTCGGCTTCCCTATGCACTGCTTACCTGACTTACCGTGTTCCGTCTGCCCTGAGCGTCCATATGAGGAAAGGCTTCGAATATGTGAGCTGCAGAGCTTGGAAACTAGGTGCCTTAGAGGAGACTTGATAGAGGTGTTTAAGGCTCTGAGGGGCATAAGTAAAATGAATGAGGACGAAATTTTCACTGTTATAAATGATTCTAGAACTGGGGGCCATAAATTTAAGTTATGGGGGAGATGTTTAGACTGGATCGAAAGAAGTTTTATTATAGCCAGCGAGTTATAAATTACTGGAATAAGTTCCCCACATGAGTGGTAGAGGCTGACAGTTTAGGGAAATTCAAAGTTCAGCTGAATAGTTACCTCCGGGAGGAGGGGAACGCATAGGTTGTCTATTTCCTTTTATTTTATTAATTATTTATTTTTTTAAAAATTTCTTCTTATTATTATTTTATACTTCTTTTTTTTTTTCTTTGGCTGGTGCAGCATAAGCCATAGGCTTCCTTGCACCATGTGGCTATTACTAATACTAATACTAATATTAAAGCTGTTTATAGTTGTTATGGAAGTATTTGAACTTAGCCAGTCTGAACTGTCGCGTTCTCAAGTGCAAAAACAAAGTTACACACAAACCTGTTGTCGGTTAGTTATAACCTTACCACAAAACAGCTAGCCCTCACAGATGAAAGTTGTTAAGGTCGGTGAATCAAGGTGTGCTTCTCCAACAACTTACGTGGGTGGTAGAGGCTGACAGTTTGAGAAAATAAAAGGTCAGCTGGATAGTTACCTACGAAATTAGGGGAACGTATAGGTTGTCTATTTCCTCTTCTTTTATTAATTATTATTATATTTTTTTAATTTTCTTCTTATTTTTTTTTTCTTTGGCTGGTGCAGCGAAAGCCATAGGCTTCCTTGCACCATGTGGCCATTTCTAATACTAATACTGACACTAAAGCTGTTTATGGAAGTATTTAAACATAGCCAGTCTGAACTGTCGAGTTCTCAAGTGCAAGAACAGAGTTACACACGAATCTGTTGTCAGTTGGTTATAAAGTTACCACAAAACAGCTAGCGCTTACAGATGAAAGTCGTTAAGGTCGGTAAATAAAGGTGTGCTACTCCAACAAGACCTGCAGAAATTAAACAGATGAACTGAAAACTAGCAATTGATGTTTAACATTGATAAATGCAAAATACTGCATTTGGGCAGCAATAATCCTAAAATAACATACCTTTCTGGGCAGTTTTCAATTGAATACCGTTTGTGTATTCAAAGTTGTGGAGAATGAAAAAGAACCAGGGATAATTATAGTCTGGCACGAAGTTCTCTGAGGAATGCAAAGGCTGGCATGAAGTTCTCTGAGATGCAAGGGCTCATAGGGTTTCGTCTATGATATACAAAAATTTTTCCAGTAGGGTAAAATAAACATGATTATCCAGTTGTATAAGGCAATGGTTAGGCTGCATCTTGAGTTCTGTATACAGGTTTGGAAGGCTCATTTTGGGAAGAATGTGGATCCATTGGAACCACTGCAAACAACGGCTGGTTCAGTCATGGGAACAAATCGATCCACTTACCAAGAAAGAGTTCAGTTTTGTAAATTGCAGCGTCTGAGTACAAGGTACCTGCGAGGGAACTCGATTGCAGTGTTTAAGAGCTTAAGGCAATTGAAGGCCTTAAATAGGTTGAGTAAACTGAATGCTGATGGTATCTTTACTCTTCCTTGGAAAATACACACACAAGGGTATATAAATTCTAATTGAAAAATGAGTAGTAGTAGTAGTAGGATTTTAGTAGCATTAGCGGCTAAGACCACATTGCTCCGTGTATATTGTTTGTAAATTGTGTGTGTGTTGTGAGGTCGATTTTCTGTTTAGTGGACGAAAAACCACAGTTTCCGGGAGAAAAAACCATACTACCCTCTTTGCCGCTACCGATACTGATACAATTGTAAATCAAAACTAGCAAGGAGAAAGAAGTAGCGCACGCTGTCTCTTGTATTCTGATAAACGGATTTAGGGATCATGGCGGGTGCAACAAACTTTGGAGTTTAGGGACGCATTTTACAAAATTTACATATTCACAGCACAATTACTCAGTGGTTTAGATTTGGATTATGTAGCTTCAGAGAGCGGCTCGCAGAAAGAGAGAGAGAGCGATGCAACTTTTTGTAGTTGTCATTTTGATTGAGAGTAATGTAATAGTTAAAATATTGAAGTAACTTAAACACAAATTTCTCTGAAAGAGTACGGTTGAAGCCTTAATCTGCGTTTCCTGGATAAATTTCCAGTGGATTTGCTGTCCCCCTTCACCTATTAACAGTTTCTTTATTCCTCCTGTATGATTTCACAGAGACTTCGACAGTCCTTTGTTCCAAGGAACAATGACCTCTATTAAATGAATTTGCTATACCAAATAGAATAGGCCAATCTGTGATGAACTTTCCTTCCCCATATAACTTGCATTATCTGTAAGTCTCAGGAATTTCTTTTTCTTTTGGCTGATGTAGAATAAGTTCGCTTTCTGGCGTCATTTGATCTGATTAATAATAATACCAATACTAATCGTTTCGTATGAGGAGATTCTACTATATTAGTCAAAGCAATTAGCGGATCAGACCATGTGCAAACAGCGTTTTTGTAAATATGATAATGTACATATCTCCTGATGTAGATGAACTCAAGTTCCAATCAATGTACGTAGAAAACGTTCAGAGCAATTTACAAATTGCAGCTCTATTGGAACGTGATACATCAGCAGCAAAGTACTTTAAGCTTGTGGGAAAAGTATTTGCCACATTTGGGAACAATGTATGCACGTCCAACAATTTTAGTATAGTGTATAGTCTCAGAAACCGTCAGAGATTTTGTCCATCTGCGGTACATCAGGGAATCAAGGTATCGATGAGTTGTTGCAGAATCAGTTGCTGCTGTTGTGCAAGTGCTCTTTCTAGCTAATTAAGTGTTATTGGATAGTACGAACAAGTTGCAGTATGCCTTTCTACAGCATCCTAGACGTATTCGTGGAGATTCAGGTCGGGGTGGCTTGGAGGTCTGTTCCTACGATATCTGGTACTCACTCAATGTAATTCACACCATAGATCTTCTTGTATGAAGTCCATTTCTGTGCAGAGGATTTTGAATATCAGTAAAATGTCGCTCATCCCCTCTCACTTGGTCTTAGTAAAGTCCCTAATCGTTTATTCTCTGCAAATTTTAATTGCAAACGTAATGTGAAGGCAATTTGAGAAATATTTAAGAAATAAATAATGGGTCGCTGCTACTTATTATTGTATGACTCTAAGCAATTTAAAAATGATCCGAAGAAAACTGTTTTAAGTATTCACAAATACTTTAAATTTAGATACAACCAAAATATCAAAGGAACACTTTGCAAATGTCTGTGAGTGCATGTAGAAAAAATTAAGCTGAAATAGAATTATGTATTTATAGGTGTAAGAATTTATAGGTGTCAGAGTTGTTAAAATTGAGAGGAAGAGACATAACACAAAAACTGGCAAGGCTCTTCACAAAGTGCGTTAAAAAAGGTGTGACGCCTAAGCAGTGGAATAATGCAATCATAGTTTTGCTGCATAAGAAAGGAGATAAATCAGAAATTGGAAATTATAGACCAATTAGCTTGTTATCCCACATCTACAAGTTGTTCACAAGGGTCATTACTAACAGATTAGAAAGAATACTTGATTAGAATCAACCGAAAGAGCAAGCTGGCTTTAGGACAGGATTTTCAACTATGGATCACCTTCACGTAATATCACAGCTAATAGAGGAAGCAAATGAATATAAAATACCATTATGCCTGGCATTTGTAGATTATGAAAAGGCATTTGACTCCATACAGCATAAGGCAATGTTTCGAGCACTGGAAAGACAAGACATAGATACCCCATATATTATGATTTTGAAGAAAATTATGAGAGTGCTACCTCCTTTATTAGACTAGACAAAGACAGTAGGCAATTTAAAATCGAGAAAGGAGTTCGACAAGGAGACACAATATCTCCGAAGTTGTTTACTGCTGCCCTTGAGGAAGCTTTCAGAAGATTAGACTGGTCGCAGAAAGGAGTCAATGTGAACGGAGAGTACCTAAACCATTTACGATTTGCAGATGACATTGTGGTCATAGGCCACGATCCCAAAGAATTGGAGGAAAATCTTAATCAGTTATGCAGAGTTAGTAAAGATTTTGGACTAAAGATGAATATGACTAAAACAAAAGTAATGATGAACAAGTATGCCACAGAAAGGGAAATAATGATTGAAGGAGCAGTAATTGAAAAGGTGGAGTCATATACTTATCTGGGACAAGTTATTAGCTGTAATAATGATAAATGGCTAGAAGTCAAGAGAAGAATAAGTTTTGGATGGATAGCATTCAGGAAATATAGTCACATACTGAAGAGCAATATCCCAGTTTGTCTGAAACGTAAAATAATGAACCAATGTATACTCCTCACCATGACTTATGGAAGCGAAACTTGGGGACTCACCAAAAGAATGGAAGAGAAGCTGAGAACTACACAGCGAAGAATGGAACGAATTATATTGGGAATCAGACTGTTAGATAAGAAGATAAACACATGGATTAGTCAGCAAACTCAAGTAAAGGACATTCTTATCAAAACTAAAGAACTAAAATGGTCTTGGGCAGGACACATAGCTCGAAGACATGATGACAGATGGACTAAGAAAATAACAGAATGGTATCCAAGAGGAGTTAGAAGAAAACTTGGAAGACAAAGGCGGAGATGGATAGATGAAATTCATGAGTTTGTGGGCAGTAAATGGATGGCCAGTGCTCAAAACAGAAGGAACTGGAAAGTTGCTGGAGAGGCCTCATCCTGCAGTGGATTGAAAATGGCTGATGATGATGATGATGATGATGATGATGAGGTGTAAGAAAAATGTAAAATATTTCAAATTAGAGTTACCCGAGAGAACATGCTCATCCACTTGTAACATACTGAGCTGTGTGCAACTGCCTCAACTGCAGCCTCCAGATGTCTTTCCAAGAGGCAGACAACTACAACTCCATCTGAGATGGCATTCCAGAGCTCTCGTAGGTAGCACTTGGTAGAATCGCCGTCCTCCCCACACCGGGTGGAAAAGAACTGAGTTCGAGTCCTGTTGATGAGTTGAGGAATTTTTATGGGCCTTATTCACAACGTGGCTTAGTTAATCGGTCTCAGGCGAGGGTAGCATTGTTTTCGCTCCGGGAAACTCGGATTTTCGTCCAGCAAACAAAAAATTGACCCTGGAGCACATGCAATTTACAGATAGCATATACGAAGCAATATGGCCTTAGTCGCCAATGCTCCTAAAACCTTATAACAACAATCATCATTCTTCTCTTTCTTGGTGATTCCCTTCTACTTCTCTCTCTCCCTCTCAGGGTAACTTGGGAATTTTTTTTTTTTTTTTTTTGGATGGTGCAGCATAACCTTCAGGCTTCCTTGCACCATATAGCTAATATTAATAATAATAATAACATTTCAGATGTTTCACTGCAATAATCGACAGGTGCGTTGTGCTTTTCAGCCACAAAACGATCATATACCTGAATTTTCAGGTTCTCGGCCTGTATTTGTCGGAAAACTCAGTAATTTACATTTGCTTCTCAATCCGTGTGAATATGTACTGTCATGGTGACCACAATGGATGTCGGTATGGTGAATTGTTCAACAGATTGTGAAGTGTTTCTCCTAACTGATTTGACCAATTTAAAACAAGGCAAATCTTATGAAAATATGACACAATTCTAAATTTAAGAGTCCAACGGGTAAACTCCGTAGATGCAAGGTCATAATCGAGTTAGGAGAAATTTTACACAGATTGATAACCTCCTGGAATAGTTACCTTAATTTTAATCCTCGCCGCTTCTGCTGGTGCACTCTATCTCTCTCTCTAAAAAATTCGACGAAAAAAAAATTCATAATTCAACATGCCGAAGACTAATAGTGAGAGTTGTAAGGCGTGTAGAGCACATCTACATGCAATGCGACTACCAAAACCACCTCTATTGAGTACAAAGGAGAGAATTATAAAAACTTTAATAAACCTGTAAAACAATTGTAAAATATTAAACCACTGTAACGTTGAAATAATAAACGTTTTAAAATATTGTAAAGAAGTTTCACTTAACTTCCCCTATGCGTTCTCAGCACACACGCAATTTTTTTATATATATATTTTTTTTTATTAAGGAAAGTTCTGTTTTATAAAATTTTACATTTCGACTCCTGACAGTATCTTTGTTCTTATTTGCAACTTATTGTCTTAATCTTATTATATTGCTTTTATTTCTCAAGATTTATTTCATTATTATGATAAATGAACAATGGCTCACTTATTCATGTTTTAGAATTCAGCCATTTGATCCGCCTTACGTTTTATCTTAAACTTTATCATTAGAAAATTTATAGCCAGAAATATGATGGCATTAAAAAAAAAAAAAAAAAAAAAAGAGAGAGAGAGAAGAAGAAGAACGATACGAAGAACATCATTTGAATTTAAATCTTTGTTAGTTTTTCTTTTCGTTTTTTTTTAATGTAATGCCATTTCTATCTTTTTCCAGTTAATAATTCATTAGCGTCAAATGGCATTGCTGTCGCAAAAAATTTAAATTTACGTTCCTTACCAAACTTATTAAAAGTAGACGAAAGTTTGCGGATCGTAAATTATGATGACAAAAGTGTATTAGGATTTTGATAAAGGGTGCAATAAAGTTAACAATCTTGGCAATGCCAGACGTTAGTTGCATAATACACTGTGAGCGTAATATACGATTCAGATCCTTTTCTTTTTTGCCTGAATTTGAATATAGTAAGCCTGCTTCCCTTTCCCCTTTGTTCAATCGACGCCGAAAAGAAAAGCACGAAGAGCATTCCTGTTTCTCAAACATGGTCTAGAAGACTGAGAAGGAATCTAAAAACATTTTGAGGAACGTTAAACTTATTACAGAGAGAGCGAGCGAAGAAGATGTCGACGGTAAATATCTAACGTATTTCGATAAGATTTTAAAATTTATGCATGCTAAATTTTAAAATTCTTATTCCATAATTTTTGGTTCCAATGCTTGATATTATACGATGTCTATATTTTGTTATAGTTGTGTTTTTGATAATTACTCTCATATCACGTGTATTCTGTCCTGTCCCGTTGCCTTGGTGCATCGTAACCTCAGTCGATTTTTGCGCCATAAAAGCCCAATTGAATTCAATCCAATCCAAATCCTATTCTGTCTTATTATTATTAGTGGTAGTACTAGTAGTATTGTTATTATTATTTCTTCCTGATCGAGATCCCACCTACTCGGTGATAGGTAGTGCACAGGGTGGTTGTTATGTCAGGCAATCGTTACTATTAGGAACTATCTGACTATCCTACTGGTGTTCAGGATCGCGACTTTCTGCAGTTCCTTGTAGGTGTTCTCTGGCAGGTCTGTTGCTGCTAGGCTCTTATGGAGGGTCTTTGGCACCATGTCGGTGGCTGACACGGTGAGTGGCATGGTCTTACTTGTTTCATATGCTATATCTCTTTGAATTCCTGTCTTAGGTCTCTATACTTCCTGATCTTTTCCTCATGGGTTTCCTGGAGGTTGCTGGCGTTGGGCACCGCTATGTCGATCATTTAGGTAGCTGTTTCCTTCTTGTCGATGAAGGTTATGTCCGGTATGTTCTGCAGGATCGTCTTGACTGTACTTATGGCCTGGTCCCACTAAAGCCTATGGGTTTGGGTCTCTAGTACAGTTTGTAACGGTACATTTTCTTTGATTAACTGGCATTTCTCGCTAGCTTCTTATGTACCATCCTGGCGAACTGGTTGTGCCTGTGAGTGTATTCCGTCTGTGTGATCACACTGCATCCCGTGATGACGTGCTGAATTGTTTCTGGGGAAAGGTGGCATCAGCGACATGTGTCGCCTGTCACTCCAGGTGACTCATGAATTTTAACTCGACATAATTTGTCGAGTTAAAATTCCATGTATTTTTCATTTAATAGTTATTATTATTAGGCGTCGGATAATATGCACTAAAATAGGCAAAATGTGCATGCATATGACCAATAAAATATGTAGCAAAACGTTATATGCAACAACATTTTTATATTTATTAGCATTTATCAATTATAATTCAGTTATATATTTAAATATAATTTCATTATTTTCAGAATTTAAAAGTAACAAAACTGTTAATGAAATGGTTTAAAATTAAGGATCATTTTACAACGCCATAACCTTTGTTATAATAAATAACAATATATTTTTCAATGTGATCCAATTCCATTTTAAATGTGTGGCGTTTATCGTCCAAAATCATTTTAAAAGAAGAGAAAAGTTTATGTATTGGTCCCATGTATTTGTCTGATCCGACAAGGATCCCGAAGAGTTGTTGCATCAATTTTAGAGTAATCAGGTCACAAGCACATAACAAACTAACTTACAGTTATTCATATAGTATAAAAGTGTTTAATTATATTATTTTTATTTTTTTCCAAGACCGTGGCCAATTTAGTCGATCTCATACGAAAGTTGCACGATTACCTACTTCCCCATCCAGAAACTCGAGTTTTTCTCCCAGAAAAACAAGGAAACCGACTATAGGATGCACGAAATGTAGAGACAGTGATCGAATACACGTGCCTCATAGCCGTAGTTTACCTTTGGTATATAAAAGAAGAGCTTGACAATTTTCTATTTCCTATAGTGGTAATGCGAACTGACTAAAGCTTATTCAGTCCGAAGAGTTATTGATATGTAACATGCTGTACAGTCTGTTATCATGTAAGGGTGAGGAAAATCTCGTCCTCCTCAGGCTGAAAAAATATTTTAGCTCAAGCTAATGCATGTCTTAAAAACCGGGACGAAAAGTCTGATCCAGTGAACGCTGTCGTTATTTCCTAGTCCGTTAAATTGAGGCGTTGTCCTTTACAGCGAGGGTTTACTGTACATATTAATCTTTGCGTACTTGATGTACAACTATACGAATAGCAACTTTAGGGGGCACCATGACGTCCCTAAATTTGCTGTTCATTTATGGATCACTTGGAAAATGTCACTGTACATCCCACTATGAGAATTTCTTTAGCAAGACGTCCTTTGCAGAGGCCCTCTAACGTTGTGTTTTCGCTAATGCGCTGGTGTACTGTGGTAAGCCCGTGGTCTAGATAAATTGTCTACTTGTCTGAAAAATGGCAGTAAAAGTTAGATACCAGTAGGTGTAAGGTCCTACATTTGAATAATGGTTATCGCAGATTACCGTATTGCTTGGGAAACAACAAACTTATGGTGACCTTGTGTGACGATTCGAAGTATAAACAGATTTTTTTTTTTTAAATTCGGTAATCGAAAAAGTTTAAGAATAATCGTACAGTCCGATATAAAGTTCCCTCTCCAGTGCTGACAGGCTTCCAGGACCACACATAATGTTATATTTATGAAGCACAGTTGTTGGAAAGATGATCTTCTGAATCGCGGCAATGAGAGGAACGAAATTTTAGTCCTCTATTGTCTGATAATGATTTCTGTTACTTAAATAGCTTTGCTATAATCAGTAATTCTACTAGCTGTAAAATGTCTTTTTATCTATCTCTCCACAAGCGTAGTTCGGAGCAATATGGCCTTAGTTGCTAATGCTCCTAAAAACCAAATAACAAACAAACAAACAAGCGTAGTTAGGATATATAAATCACTTTTCCATTCGTTTTTAATTTAACTATTTCACATTCCTTTTTAAAAGTCGGTTGTTTGCTTCAATTTGACACTACAGAAATCTTAGAATTTAGAAATTAGATAGAACAGTATAACCAGATTATTACTTAGAGTGTTATGTGCTGTTTGTATGCAGGTCATTTTCCCTGCTGGAAAAACGATGTATTTTGCTTGGATGGTTGCTGTCTTTACTTCTACATGTTTTGGATCAGAATCTCCATCTCCTCCTCATATTATTTATTTTAATATCGATGATTTGGTAAGTACTCCTAAAGAACAAAAAATTATTCTTATATTTGCTCAATATAATTTCTCTAGAAATATAGTTTTAATTTATGAGACAAATTAAATGCTTTAATTTATATCCCCAAGAGACCGATGACGATATATTCTTTTTTTGTTATACTAGCGTTATTTAAATAATGTACTTTCTTCTTTTATATACATTATTGCTACATTATTGAATTTTCAATACAATCTATGCTCCAAATAACTTTATACCTTCTCCATACACTTTTTCTTGACTTATTGTGTGTGTGGTAAACGTCATTATTTATACGATCTGGACATTTTGGTTCATTTTTATTGTTCCCATCAGTTTAATTTCCATATAATCTGTTATCCATATTATCTGTTAAGTTTAATTAATTTATATCAAATTTATAATCAAATTCCTGCTTTAAAATATAACTGGGCATTCGGAATTTCATTTCAAATGCTGCTGGATATTAGGAGATAAAGGTACATACAGTCTTTATCTTGATTTAATTGGAAGTTATTCTTCTATACAGGGACTCTTCAGGCTGTCATACATAATGAGAAATACGAAGCAAAGTCAATAGGAAAAAATCAAAAGCAATTTTTGATTCTTCCTTAAAAAAAGCGTTCTTATCTAGGCTTTTTTTTTTCTATCTGAATAGGGTTGGAATGACATTAGTTTCCATGGGGCCCCTGAGATTCCCACTCCTAATATTGATGCTCTAGCAGCCTACGGAATAATTCTAAACAACTATTACGTCCTTCATTTGTGTTCACCCTCACGAGGAGCGCTCATGACTGGAAGATATCCCATCAGGTTAGGTAAGATAATTGCAATGGTCTCGAGATCATCATTGACATATTCATTAAAACAAAAAATGCATTTACTTCAAAATAATTACACAACTCTGTATAATATTGTGGACTCCAAAAATTCAAGCTAACGCCTAAGAAAACGTATTACTGTACATTTTAGTAACAAACAGTATTCAACCCAAACTTGCGTGAGTGAGGATAAAATAAGAAATTTTATGCGAAAGCATATTTATTGCATTGGAAACAAATACTACCAAAATTATCTTGGATTAAATTATTGTTTATGCCCATAGGATTATTGACGCACCAACTATAAATGCACCTTTCAGAAGAAGATATTTGGTAATAGAATTATAAGAGAAATACGATATTAGAATTCTTTGATGCAGTAAGTTCCACAGTTGGAAAAACTCAAGTTCAGGTTCCATTATACATTATTCAAATTAAACGTTCCGATATATGTTTCCTGCAGAATGTATAATGGAACGTTTCCTCGCGTTTACCTTTGGACGGCATGTTGTTAGGAGCAGTTACCTCTCAAAGTGACCGGGAGGGGGGAGGTTGTTTAGCAAAGGCTGAACTGAATGGAAATTTTAGTGATGGAAAAAGTGTGACTCGATTGTGAAAGTGTTTATTTTCTTTGTTATTTTTTTATTCCGCTTCCTCCCATCAATTGACCATTCTGATACAAATTTTCTGCAAGTGGGTTAAAACGCTGCAATTAAATTAATTTAATTATCCAAACGCTTTTCAAGACTTCTCATCATCATCATGAATTTGATCCGGCTTAGGTCTTTTAAGACCTGTTCCGCTGTAGCTCTTGGAGGTGGTCTTGATCTCACCATCGTTGTCTTGGTCGACCCACATCTCTCTCTTTCCTGTAGGTTTGTAGTTAAAGGCTAATTTTGGGATCCGGTCTGGATTCATTCTTTCTAGGTGGCTGATCTATTTTTTCTGATACCGTTTTATGTCATTTACTTTGTTATCTACTTTTAATTTCCTCGCGGATACCTAAATTTCTTTGGTGGTCTAGCCTTGTAAAAAGAAATTTAGATATCCGCAAATATCTTCTTCTGAAAGGTGCATTTATAGTTGGTGCGTTAATAATCCTATGGGCATAAACAACTTAATCCAAGATAATTTTGGTAGTATTTGTTTCCAATGCAATAAATATGCTTTCACAAAAATCTAAATTTCTTTGGTGGTCTAGCCTTTACAAGACTAGACCACCAAAGAAATTTAGATTTTTAATGAGAATTTTAAGACCTAATAATGGTCTTAAAAATCTCATTTGTGCTGCTTCTAGTTTGTGTGCATCTTTCTTATTTATGACCCAAGTCTCACAGCTGTAGAAAAGCTGTAGAAAAGGGTTGATTTTGAAGTGATGTTGTGCAGTCGTAATTTTGTTTCAGTTGTCATTTGTTTTCCGAAGTGGTGTTTAATCGTTCCATTCATTTTATTATATTTTTGTAGTTTAGTATGGATGTCTTTCCCTTCATTTTATTATATTTTTGTAGTTTAGTATGGATGTCTTTGCCTTCATTTGATATTAAATTTCCCAAATAGGTGAAGTCAGATATTTGTTCTATTATTTTGTCATCAATAACAATTTTGACTCTTTGTATGTTTTTTCCACATAATCCCATTGATTTGTTTTTGAGGTGGAGATTTTCATCTCGTACTTTTTACATATTTTATCAAGTTCATTTGCTGCTATCTGTAGTTCATATTCGGATTTTGCAATTATTACTTGATCATCAGCATATAATATACTTTGGATTTTATTCCTGTTGTTCAACTGTATTCCGTTGTTAATTGTTTGTTTCCATTCTTTAAGAATTTTATTTATGTAGATATTAAATAAATTTGGTGGTAGTCCACAACCTTGTTTGACTCCTTTATTGGTGTCAATTGAGAGTTGACCATTAAAATATTTTATGCAGACTTTTGAGTTTTTATATAGTCTTTGCATCGTTTTCCAGAGTTGGGTTGGAATATTTCCTTCACGTAGAATCTGCCAAAGTTTTTCCCGGTTTACATTGTAATATGCTTTTTCATAATCAATAAACAGTAGAAATGTTGGTAGATTGAATTCTCTTTTTTTCTCCAAAATTTGTTGTAATGAGAAAATGGCATCTATTGTGGTTCTCCCTTTTCTGAACCCACATTGTTCTTCTTCTAAGAATTGTTCACTGTATTTATTAAGTTTATTCTTTAGTATATTAGAGTATAGCTTTGAAGGAGTTGATAGCAGTGTTATCCATCTGTAGTTGTTATGGTTATTTCTGGAGCCTTTTTGTGTAAATTGATTACTATTCCTGTTTCCCAATCTTTGGGTATCTATTGCTTATGCCATATGATGTTAAATAATTTTAGTAGTGTGTTTTTTAGTAAGGTGCCACCATATTTAAATAGTTCTACATTCAAATTGTCTGTGGCTAGGCCTTTTCGGTGTTTTGATTTTTGTAATATTAACTCTAGTTCTTCCATTGTTATTAAGAAAGGTGATAAAAATGGATTTATACTGCTCTGAATGCTTTTAAATTTACTGATTTTACTGTTTTCACATATCGTGCTTTTCCCCATAACCTCGGCCTATTTCTATAACTTTGACCTACCTGGGGCCTCTGCAGCCGAGTGGTCAGGAACGGGAGTACGATAGCACACACTCTTTGAGTAGACCGGGGTTCAAGCCCTTGACTGCCAAATACGGTCGATCTGCCAACTCGCAGTGGACCAGCGTGATAGATTAGCCCAATTCCCTCAACGTGACTTGTTGAGGAGACCTCCACCCTGCAGTGGATTGACAATGGCTGCAGAGTTATTTTTTTTTATTTACCCTACCTGGATATAAGGAATAATATTCTTTGGTAGAATAGTAGAAGTTATCTTTAGTCTCTAGTAGCCACAATTTCACTTGTAACGGCCTTACCATCATCCCCAAACTTTGAATAGATCAAAAAGATGTGCTTAAGAATGAGAGAGATTCTTGCTATGTGGTGAAGGGGATCACATGTACCAAACTATATGGAAACACATCCAATGCGGTTTGCAATTGTCTTCCGATTGGCCTGCAGTCCTGCGCCGTTTAAAGGAGAAAGATATCTTCCATGTCTTTTTCTGATTGGACTTGCTGTGAATATCTCTTAAGGTTACAAAAGATAGCATTATCCGCATGCCTCAGAACTTTACAGTTTTCCTTTTATCCATAATGCCCATCAAACCCGCACCTTTATTGTTTCATAAGGCAATAATGGCTACCTCTTCTTGCTGAGGAAGGTATTTGCACTTTCTTCTTTCATAGAGTGAGTGAGTGAACGCCCTTAATTCATTGTTATTTAATTTCTGGTTCAGCGGGGTGCATGAATGTTTTATTACCAAGGGCAAACTGTGAAAGGAGGACTTCCCAAATTGCCTCATGCTGTGCAAGCCACTCTAAAGCAAATTTCTTCTGAAGTTTGTGATCTAATGTAATATGTCTCGAACAAACTATAAGGATATTTTCGGTTAACTCAAGTAGTAAATTATTGTATCCACACTTCTTTCGCTAATTTGAGCGGCGCTGGTAAATCCCAGTATTTGACACATCCAACCAGGTGAATGAAACCATCCATGGGAACATCGGTGTAAGTGCCCAGATTGATTTCTTTCTTCTAATATATTCCCGTGCTTGACCTAGAGTTAAAATTGACTACCAAATCGTTGTTGAAATATTTTGAGATTCTATAGTCAATAGGAAGGAACGGGAATGAATGGAATGAATTTTTCCGTATTTTTAAATAATTATTTTCTAAGAAAATAATTGTGCAGCCATACTTTTTTTTTTAAAGTGACCCTCATATAATTTACACAATCTTGACAACATGATTAAAATTGGATGGAGCTGTGAATTTTCATCATAGATATAATCATATTTATTTATTATTTAAAATAAGAATGATTAACTTAAATATAAGATTTTGAATAACAGGATAATGTATACTTGACGTGCTTCTACTTTATACCATGTTATTAATTTTGAAAGTTTAACTAAAAAGCTAACGATTACATTGATATATTTTTAAATAGCGCATTAAGTAATCGGTTGTTGAGCTAAGCTTTTATCTTATTCCTATATATTATTTATTCTTTTACACAATGAACTGCTTTAATATAATATGCATTTTACTCCCTCATTAATATAATTTGTTTTAATAGTAATAACATTTTTTATTGTGTCTTTACTAGTGAAGTGTAAGTAACCCAAGGGAAATAATTCACTACTCATGGGGTAAAATACGTGATACCCAGATAGAAACTTGCCTCTTCTAAACGTATTTTGAATTACGTAAGAAATTGATTGCGATAAATCACAGTAAGGAAAGGACAGCATCATGTTTTAAGAAGCTTCAAGAATATGACTTGATAGACTTTGTTTCTTTACAATATACAGTTACCTTTAGTGATGTTCCTTTGGAATTTAGAAGTGTTAAAAATTGCTGTTAGAAATTAAAACTGTTCGAAAAAATTATTTCTTTCAGGGTTACAGCACTATGTGCTACTAGCTGGAGAAGCTAGCGGCCTTCCATTGGACATTCCTATCATTCCGCAGTTTCTGAAGACACGCGGATATGCAACGCATGGCATTGGAAAAGTAAGTTAAAAGTTTGCAAAATTTTCCTCATTCGTTTATATAACTTCTATACTTACCCAAATGAGATTTAAGGAATCAGTGTTTCTCAACCAGTAGTTGCTATCATTATTAGAACTATTAGAACTATCAAAACTTCTTAAATCATATTTTGATAGGTGTATTAGGCCTGGAATCGCTTAAATTAAAATTGCAGATCTGAAAGAACGAGAGGAATACATGCAATGAATAAATCTTTGACGCCTGCATGGGCAGTCTTGATGGTGACTTGAGTAACATACGGCATGAGTTTCTTGACAGTGAATCGTGTTGTAAAATATAGACTCACGATTCATAATTCTGTAGATCTTGAGATTAAGATTGTGATGAAACACACTTGGTAGTTCCAGAGAGTTGAGAAATTCTGGTGGGTAGTTAATTGTCTCGTAAATGTTCGGTAGAGTGTTAACGGACATGTAATTTTGTACAGTGTCAGACAGTTGAGAAAGATGCATTGTGATATTAATTGCGTCATGTTTGATGGTAGGATGGCTCTTTGGCAAAACCACTTGCGATCATGGATTTCATACGTAACATTTGAAAATACTGTTTCTTTCAATTCTTGAAATATTAGAGGTGTTTTTGCAATGATGTCATTTGAAGGTCTGTAGTTCATCGGCTTTGGTTCCATGTGGAATGATTTGTTTAGCTAATACTAGCAATGTTTAGCTAACATCAGGTTATTTCTCAGAAGATTTTTTTCATGATGAAATCAAAAGTCTCTAAGGCAGCATTATAAGTGATTGTGAATTCATCTCAGATAATCGACACATCTGCAGAACCTTTACTTTTCCTTTGGCCCTATAAATGTAGTCCGTTGTCACAACTTGTCATTTAAAGATAGTTTGAAGACTGGATGAGCTCTTCTTCCTCCTGTTGGCAGTGTGGCAGTAATGCCAGACGATGCTACAACTAGGCCATCGGAATTTTTACCAGAAAAAGATTAATGAGAAACATTTTTCCATTGCCATCTGAAACATTCAGGAAGGAAATTCCAGTCTGACTGTGGCATCCTCTGTTTGAAAAGTTCTTGGACAATTTGAAGATTTCTCCTTTGACCCGGGACCAGACTCCGCTTATTATATTTTTTTATTCCGTCAGATAGTCAATGTTGTTGTTAGCTTCTGTAAACATTTCATTTGTGAACTTATTTTCTCGTTGTGGCCCAGGAAAGTCAAAGAATATGAAATAAAGAGATATGAGATATCAAAACTTCTTTTTTTTTGCTCTGATGTCTCATAATGTCATCTTGTTTTCATTGTAATAATATCATTATATAATCTTGTTTTAAAGAAGATGACAGCTCGACTGAAAATGGCCTCTGTAGTTCATTTCCACTTTCAGGTTTTTCGCTTTCTGGTGCAAAAATATCTTCTGAGAAATTATTTGTGGTTGAACATGTTCCATAAGTGGTGAGAATTTTACGTGCTATATTTTTTTTTCCCTGATGGCATACAGGTTTGGGAGCATCCCAGGTAAATGAATTGCAGTTTCTTTCTACAGCGTGTTATTTTCAATGTATATCATCCTCCCGAAGTTCTCTTACTGTAAAACTTGTTTGAAAGGGTCATAGATTGTGGCACTCTCTGTTTGAAAGTTCTCAAATGTGTTGGTTGGTGGTCGTTGTTTTGTAACCATTGTGCTAAAGAAATGATATTGGACCAATCATCTTTCAAAATCTTGATGACGTATTATGGTAATCTAGGAAGGCTAGCAGGACATGCAGTCCTTGATATCTAACTTTTACTTATATATTTTGGTATTTTTCAGTATTTTCACTATACACTGATGCAATTAAAATATGACTAAAACTAACTGATATTTATCTTCTTTTTAGTGGCATCTTGGTTCATTTAAGAAGGAATATACTCCAGTTTATCGTGGCTTTGATTCATTTTATGGTTTCTGGCTATCAATGGGAGATTATTATGATCATACCCACTATGATAAATACGACAATACAGCGTACCCTGTAAGTAAAAATAATATTTTTTTTGATTGAAGAAAGATTTCATTTAAAACAAAATAATTGTTACTTTACACTTTATTCTTTAACTCTGGAAGTTTCGGATGGAAGTTTAATATCAATTTCACGGTGACAATTTTTAATAAACCAACATCCAAAATGTTGCAATACGATCTACATTGCAAACTTTAGTTGTCTTGTTAACAAGAAATCTAAAGTTCGTGAAGCTGTGCAAAAAATTCCATTACAGCTGGGAGTTACTGGATTATATTAGTGGAACATTACTCCAACCTCGGTTGTCAGCTTTAAGTTTTGAGAGGTTCCTCTCGTGTGAGAATTGCATATTTGGTTTAAAAATTTAACTATCTCGTATACAGCCTTCCATAGTGTCACAATTGTTATCATCGAACTGGCGGTATTTTATAACAACGGATATTTATGTGAAATATCTTACTAATGATCCACAATGTTTATTTCTGACGTAGAGGAAAATGTGTGATCCTCTACATTAAAAAGAAGATCATTTATATTATTAAGAAGCATCGTTCTGTTGACATTTCTTATGGTAATTCACATCAACTGGATCGTTTGAAGACGAGTGTATGCACAACGCTCAGTGATGAGCAAATGCAGTCTGACTGTAGCTAGTCGAGTTGCCTTTCAGGTGATAAAAGCATGCTGATTACCTGCAGCGCGGAATTACCACGGCATGCAACCAATGCTCAAAGTGAAAGGGAAACGGTTCAGACAACCACGAACAAGCCCTCTTACGATGCGATGCCTTTTCAAAAAAATATCTTACCTTGTTCGACGTCTTTCGCTGTAATAACTGCCACAGATGTGGTAAAGATGTCCTATTCATGAGGTACCAGATAATTCTCTTCACAAAATTGCACCGTGAATTTGGGGCCAAGAAGAGATTATCAATGATATAATAATAGTAATAGTAATAGTAATAGTACAAGGAAGCCACAGTTTTGCTGCCCTGGCCACAAAAAAAAAAAAAAAAAAAAAAAAATTTAAAAAAAAGAAAGAAAGAAAAACGAGTAGATAAAAATCAAATTATTTGTTTCCTCCCTAACATAGGTTACTATCCAGCTGACTTTTGAAATTATTCAAACTGTTAGCCTCAACTACCTGAAAAGGTAACAGCAATCAACGACTCGCTGGTTAAAAGAAAACTTCCTACAATCTAATCTAAACCTCAACTCCTGTAATTTGAACTTCTGCCCCTGATTTCTGAAATTCTCTGCAACAGTGAAGATTCCCCCCTTAATTCATTTTACTAACTCCTCTCAGAGCCTTAAACCTCAAACAAGCACCCTCTAAGGTGGCTGATTACCGAGTTCTGTGGCCCACATAATCGGAGTCTTTCTTCGCATGGTGGAAGTTTTGCTGCCCTCACCATGCGAGTTGGCCATCTTTGGACCCTTTCAAGAAGCTCAATGTCTTAATTCAGATGAGGTCTCCATACTTGAACGCATTGTTCCAAATGTGGTCTTACAATTGCCTTATATAGTGAAACTATAACCTTCATATCTCTACAGGATAATGGTCAATGAATCATCGATAGGATACCATGGGCTTTCATGGCTGCCTGTTTACACTACTCAGAAACTTTATATCAACCCACCAAATATAATTTATTTTGGGATTGCTATCCCCAAGTGTAATATCTTGCACTTTGCTGCATTAAAACATAATGCCACTTTTCTGACCATTCTTGCAGCCTGTTCAAGTCATCCTGAAGGAACGCTACTTGGTACTGATCATTAACTACTCTACCAATCTTTACATCGACTGCAAATTTTTAGACCAAGATTAATATCCTATCATCATCGATGTCGTTTATGAAAATCAGAAACATCAGTGGACTAAGAATCGATCCTCGGGGGACCCTCTTCTAACTTTACACCAATCTGTAGAATATCCATTAATCAAAATCCTCTGCTTTCTACCTTACAGCTACCCAGCAATCCTGACTTGCTAAAATACAAATAAATTATGTCGAAATTGTTCCCTACATCCAGCTCATGAGTACCTGTTAATTAAACATGATTTTCCCTTAATAAAATCCAGGTGTGTGCTATTAAGAATGCCATACCTATCTAAATGTTCCTGAATTGCACTTTTAATCATTACCTCTAATATTTTCTCTGCCACTGAAGTCAGACTAATCGGTATGGAGTTACCAACTTCGCTCTTAGAACTGCCTTTATACATTGGTGATACGTTGGCACTTCTCCAATCTTAAAGGATCTCTCCCGAGTCCAAATATTCCCTCATAATTAATTTCAATGGTTCAATAGACTCCCTGGCGACCTCCCTCAAAATTACTGGGTATATGCCATCAGCTCCAGGAGCCTTACTTGCCTTTATGCTCGAAAGTTTTTCTAGTAAACAGTCATTTGTAAATATATCTATAAAATAATCTGCAAATATACAGTCATTTGTAAATAAATACTGTAGATAAAATAGGAAAATTTGGCTGAAAATAGACTTTCATTCCCAAAACGTGTAAATTTGAAACGTGCTCGTAAAATTTTGTAATAAAAATAATCTTAACGTACAAAATTATCTTCTATTCTTTTTTATTTTGGTCCCAACCATCATTTTACAGTGTTGATTATTGCCTTATCTAAAGGAAACTGATAAAGAAGGAAGAGATAAGGAAGTGTTGAAAATGTTAGGCCCTAAATTTCTATACTGAAATCCTATGCTATTCTCATCCATTACTTAGGATTTAGATCTTCTATTATTAGAGAAGTACTGGAACAAAACCCGAGCCTAATTTTCTGCATTCATTAAAAAAAAGGGATATATATATATATATATATATATATATATATATGTAACCATCTTAAAATTTAGTGTATTCTGTTGCACTTTATAAATTCTTTATTTATATATACTGGTATCCAAAAAGTTAAGTTTAAATTAACTTGACTTATGCTTAATGTTTATGCGATTATGCGTGAAACTTTTTTGATTAAATGCTATAAGATTTAAAAAGACATTAGCAACTAAGGTAGAATTGCGTACAAAAGAAACACTTGTATTAACTAAATGTATTAAACGTGCTTACGTACTTTTAAAACTGTATACTTACTTATATTTTTTGCAAACTGGTGTGAGTTGATGAACTCAATTTGATACAGAGGTGAAATAACGGAAATTTATTCTTACAAATGTAGTCCAAAGAACTATAATATTTTTAAAATATTATTTTAAATATTTTAAAACTATTTTTTGGAAAATAAAACTCTATTTTGAAACGTGTGCGTTATAAAATGTTCTTCATTATCATGCCAGCTTCTTTTTTGCAATTTTTGTAGTGGCATTAAAGACCTAAAACGGACTGCGCAACTTAGGAAATCAAAATGGAGATGTGTAATCTGCCGCAAGCAAAATAGGGATTCATCAGATACAGCTGACATATTAGCTGCTCCCTTAGTGCACCTGCCTCCCTCCCCCACAGTCTCTCCCTCTAGAATGCTGAATGTTGTTAATGACGTCACCACACAGATCAATTCCACTCTTAGTGAACCCGCTACGAAGAACAAGTTTTTGCCTGGGGTTACTGATAATTATTCTCAAACGGAATCACAAGCTCAAGTCAGCTGCGCTTTCTGCGGGTGTAACACTGAGAAACTTGAAACTATTGAAGGCATTCTAAGAAAACTGTATTCGGAAAATAGCTCGCTAAGGGAACGTCTGAGCCAGCTCGAAGATTATCAGCGAAAGTCCTTGAGCCTACTACAAGGTCTCTTGCCCGTGAACACTAGGCTCCCTTGTCCGGGCCCACTGGAACGCCCATCTCCCACACCTGAGTCATTCCTACTACGCGAAACGGATATAGTTACTCTCTCTAAAGACAGCGCCTATAGCGCCATGCTAAAATCAACGAAAAGGAACTCTGACAATGCAGGCATGAATGGAGCACAGCAAGGCCAGATGCCCGGACCTCAACCTCAACCGCCGCAAGCAGCCCCACGCCAACGGTTTTCCAGAAACAGCAAAACCACCTTGATTGGCACGAGAGTAGTTAACACTAGCCTCAGAATACGAGATCGCCAAGCCACCAGCAATACTCATGCAAATATATTCATTAGCAGGCTGGATCCGTTGACAAAAGTTGAAGAAATTCAGGCACTGTTGATGGAACTAGGCATACCCGGTAAGCCTTTCAAAATCAATACCAAGCATCCGTCTTATGCTTCCTTTAGGATTCAGATTGATGGGCCTAATTACCAACAATACCTGAATGCCGAATACTGGCCCAGAGGGCTATTGGTAATGCCGTACTATGGGACACTAAAGACCAAGAACTTATCAAGCCCGAACCCCATTCCACAACAAGGCATAACTACAACAGCATAGCTACCTGTCCTCTCTAGCGGAGTCTCCCAAATTATATCCGAGAGCGAGTGCAACTTACGGATGTCTAACGTGGAGATGACGAGCGAACATCGGACCGATCGCATTCCAGTCAGAATATCCAGTAAGAGGGCTCATCGAACGCGACATCGATCCCGGGATGAGATTTCAGATCATTATGTGAAAAGCAAATACGGTTCCAAGAGTAATCTCATCATAGTACAACCTTCTGTCGAAATAAAAATTCGATGCTTCCTACAAAACATCAGGAGTGTCAAAAACAAATTAGATGGCCTACTTGATTTGCTTTCCTGCTCAGACTACGACTTCGTCATTCTGATTGAAACCTGGCTCAGAGATGAAATGGAAATTTCCGCCTTCACCTCAAATCTTGGCTATCACACGCTGGCTGCTAATAGAATTGGGAGACGTGGTGGCGGTGTTGCAATCTGTCAAAGGAGTTCACTACCCCTGATTAAGGCATACACTTATCCAGGAAGTGACATAGAAGCTGTTCTTGGAATCTACCGAATTGCTGGTTTGTCGATCTCTGTGTGTGCCGTGTATTTACCCCCACCAGTTTCTGAGGATTCTGTCCTTAATCTGACAGCATGGCTGTCATCCACAACCAATCATCGGCAAAAGCTCATCATCCTCGGAGACTTTAACCTTCCACTGCCAGCCACAAAGAAGCTCCTAGATACTCTGTCATCGAACATGTCGGATATGGGCATTGGTCTTATTCATGTTCCTCCCTCACACGGCGATGCCACCCTGCAGCGCATCTTCTCAAACTGTTTAGTAAAGGAAACCCTGACCATAACTGAGAACTTCCTCCCGTCCGATCATGTTCCGATTGCTGCGATGATATCTATGCAGGCACCTAAGGATGAACGTAGAAAACTACAAACTACAAACACTGTCAGGAGAATATACAATCCCAAATACATCAACATTGGAAAAGTTACTACCCTTTTCCAACTTTACCCATGGAACATACTGGCTGAGCTTAACATAAATGAGGCTGCCTACTGGCTTTCGAGATGGATGGAATTCATTACAAGGTCTGCAATGTCCAAAACTTGCATCCTAAGTCCCCACTCAAAGCCATGGTGGAATGACTTCCTGACCAAGGCCTTTAGGGAAAAACAGGCAGCCCATGCCTCTTACAAGAAGTCGCCTTCACAAGAGTCATACATCAAATTTTCCAATGCAAGGATGGATTTCCAGAAGAGGAAACAATTTTCTATTGACAATTTCATGAATGGCCGGCTATCCAGGGGAAAACGTGTGTGGTCCACTAGTCATAGTTGCACCCCTCTATCTTTTGATGTCCAGGAATGGTGTGAGCATGTGCTCCGTATTAAGCGAGATCACCGTGAGTCCGAAGCATATCCTTGGAACGAAGCGTTGAACATTTCTTCACCTACTAGTAATACAGAAATTTCCGAAGAACAACTAATAAAAATAATAAATTCTCTACCTGACAAGTCCACCATAGGAATTGACGCAATACCTCTTTTTAGTCTAAAAATCGCTTCTTATTTCATCAGCAAAGAGCTCACTCAACTCTACAACAAAGTTCTCAAATTTGCACAGGTACCTTCAAGCTGGTTATCATACAGAGTCGTGGCAGTTCCGAAAAAGCCTCATGCGAAAAGACCGGCTGACTTCAGGCCAATATCAATTGCCTCTCCCTTCCTGAAATGCCTCGAGAAGTGCATCTATAATGATGTAGCACTCGCAATCTTTGCGCATAGGCCAGAACATACCCATTATGCCATGCCTAATAGATCTACCGTAACCTGCCTACAGTCATTATCACAGAAAATACTTCAGGCCTGGAATGACAACGAAGATCTTCACACCATTTTTCTGGATATGAAAGCTGCTTTCGACTCAGTCCAGATAACACCCCTTCTTGCCTTACTTGAAAGATTCTACGGGATATCCGGAAATATGCTCGAGATCCTCAATAATTTGCTATCTAGGAGAATGCTTCACTTCAAAGGTGATGGCATTACAGTCACTAAAAGCGTCGAAGTCGGGATTTCACAAGGTAGTTGTCTCTCAGCCTTGTTATTTGCAGCAATATTCGTTCCACTAATGGATCAAATTCCAGCCTTCCTATCGTATGCTGATGATATTGTTTGCTACTTGCCATGCAAACGCCATGTTGGTGATGCACAAGAAAGACAAACCGCCTCTGAATCTGTAAACAGCTACCTAAATACATTCTATAAGTATGCTAAATTTTTTGGCCTGTCAGTCAATCCAGAGAAGTCAAACTATCTCATCTTTACGCCAAGTCGGATGACTTCTACTGATACTGCATCTTCTCTACTTCCGGAATTGGCAGGAAAGGTCCTGACGCCCACAGACAGCGTCAAATTCCTAGGAGTAATCCTTGATGCCAACCTCACATATAAAAAACAAATCCAAGCACAGTATTCCAAAGCCCTAAGAGCGTTCTGGGGAATGAAAATTGATCTGTGCAAAACGCACAATAAGAAAATAATCAAGAAGTACCTTGCAACTTACTTCTGTAGTGTGCTCTCCTATGCCGTGGAGGTCTGGTCGGCGGCACCACCCACCAGCCTCAGGAAACTATGGGGCCTCGAATTCTGGGTGCTGAAGTGGGCCAACTTGTGGTCGCACCAGAACTACACAACATCTAAATCTATTCTCTGTTGCAACCTGCAATATACGCCCATCGTCCACAGAGCCCATGTGCTAAAAATAAAGTCATTCCTTCATCTGTGCTCAGCTAAGCAGGATCACATCAACATCTGGAACACGGTTGGTTGGCGTTTGCCAGGCAGACATCTCCGTAGTATCCCCTCCCTGTGCTCAAGGCTCCAGCGGTTACAGAATTTCAGGAGACACTTCCCTAATGTGACTCTGGACACTCTCAACTCGCTCAACATCGACATCGACCTGTGGACTATAGACAAGGCATATCGCGATGGCATCTTGGCCCATCTTGCTGTTTGTAAAGGACATTTATGTAAGTGCCGATCTTAGTAAGTTAACCGATGTCATTTCATGTTCTGCTCAACTTGTAGTCCGTTTTCGCTGTAATTACTACTTCATTCATTTTACATTCTGTTTATCATCTTTGCTTTGATCTATTAATTATTATATAGTTATTATTATTGTTATTATTATATATACATATATTTTTTTTTTTTTTTTTTTTATATAAAACAAAATCACTTGTATAAACAACAAATTGTAAGATTCCTCTGGATTTCTGTGTACGGAATCATTATTGTATAAAATTTATGTTAATAAAGAATCTTATTATTAACTTTATAAAATTTCAGTAATGTCTGCTATAACGTAATGATCTGGCATTAGTTTTCTTGTTAAATTTACCAAAGTGTTTCAGTACCTAGCATGATAAAGAACGATGCAATTAGGATAGCAAAGATATATTTCAATTCCATAAAATATTTTTAAAATGGTATAAGGAATTCGTCTAGTATTATGAACTCGGAGGGACAGTATTTCACAGTTTGCACCTCGTGTGTGCAAACTGTGAAATACTGTCCCTCAGTAGCTAATGACAAAGAAATGAAAGATAAACGATATATAAATCATAAAATATTCTAAGCGAAAGTAGTTTCACAAAGGTTACTCTACGAAATACTTCAACTCTGCAAATACTTCAACTTCCTGTCACTCGGACTTAGACTTCAAAAAGGTTAATTACGTCAGAGATCTAATTAACATTTGATGAACATCATGTGAAGTGAAAACAGTGCCCTCACTACCCGTAGATGATTTCTTTGCCCAACACAAACACAATTAGAGCAACTGTGGTGAGTTATTGGATGACAACATCTGTTATGCTCAAATAAGTTCGAAACACCAGAGACGTCTCATTAGAAACATGTACAGAATGATTATTAGGAAGTTTCGAACCTATGTTTGCTAACAAGAGTTTCTATCCTTAGCAAAAAAATCGCCTTCACCTAGCTCAGTGTGCTGCTTTTATTCTATTGCTCACCTTCTCTAGGACATTTTCTTTTGCAGATTTTGTCTCTTCGTGTCCTTCCTATAATGACCAGACACCATAATAAAATTCCCTGTTCCTGCTATGTCGAAATAGCTTCATCATCAGAACTTCAAAGCTGACAGTATCAGTCTGGATCTTTCAATGGACTTTATGCTGTTTCTCAGAAAATTCCAAAATCGGAAACCAACTAAATTGATCATCTGGTTGATCGGAATTTTTAAAACCATTGCGAACACTACAAATTTTGCCTCTATCTTTTTATGATAACCATACATAATAGGATTGTAATTGCCAATAATACGCTTGCTTTCGTAATTTTAAAGTTCATTGTAATTCGTCTATAGCAAATCATTAATATTAATTCTACATAATAAATATTAAAATTAATTCTATAAATAATCCTTCAATTTAATTAATGATTGTATTAATTTTTGAATAATAAAAATATAACATTAACAATAACAATTTTAATAAAACATCTGTTCTTACATAAAATATAATGTAAATAATGATGCACGAATCCCTTAAATATTATTGCAAATAGTGATTTTTTTTTATGTTTTCTCTATGTGCTTACTGAATGATAGTTTATGATGCCAATTTTCATTTTGAGATAAACGAAATGATGTATCATTTTTATAATCCAACTATTTAAATTTCACTTTAGATCTTCTGGGGTAAAGACATTCACGATGGGATGAATGATGTGAAAGACATGCAAGGACGTTACAGAACTGATTTAATTACAGAGAAAACCCTTCAAGTCATCCAAAAGCACAATAAGTCTCAGGTAATGCTGCATATTAATATCTTAAAGTTGCACATTTTGTATAATATTGTTCTAATTTATTAAATTTAAAAACATGGAAAAATGTAATTTTAATCTACGTTGTACACTCGAATTGCCACAACGTTAGAGGCAATAATTTATTCTGAGGTTAATAATCGGAACAGGTTCTGTAAAGTTAGAGTAACACTAATCTGCCTACATTTTCATGTTTCCAAAATTCATGGAGTTTCTAGGTCTACTTTTAATGCTAATTCAAAAAATGTAAATTTTTTTTACCTACACGTACCGCTATTTCACAGACAGTAAGAACTATTTTCTTAGATAGGCATTCCATGTATACGCGATATACATACTATCTCCTTCGTGACTAACAGGTATAGACGTGCTCAAACGTGTTTATACAAGTCGAGACCTGTAAATGAGGTAAGTTCATAAACCAGCGAAGTGTTTCTTTCCCCATTCAGTTGTTTCTTTTGTTTTCTAATTTGTAAAAAAAATCTGACGTACAGCAAATTTCAAGTAGCTTTCGAAATTTCCGTATTTCTTATCAGCAATAAAACAACAGAGAACGTTTCTCAAAATGCAGACCGATATTTCTCAACCATTTTTCGTTTCCCACCTCATATTATTGCTCCGTTGCATCAGGGAAAGAATGAGTAAAAGAAAATGAAGAAACATTTAAAATGATATATTGGTAATTTATCTTTCCAAGGTAAATACAGTATGACGTTGCCAGATATAGTTCCGGGTTATTACCGTTAAATTCACTTTAAACATACTTTGAAGAGATAACCATTAGGTTTATTCGTCATATTTTTATTTATCTGTTTCATATTTACCATTACAAGACTGCTGTTTTATCATAAGTTACTCATTGCACAGATGCTGCACATAAACAGGCTACTTAAATAAATTAGAAAACAAAATTAAATACGACTAAGAATTTCAACATTAAATGTAAATATAAATTAGTTGTACATCTTAAAAATCTGAGCTATAAACAGCCTTAGGATCTAAGAGCTAACAAAAGTTATTCACACGCAATTTACAGACATGATATATGGCGCAATACAGCCTAAGTTGCTGATGCAACTAAAACAACTACTACTACAAATTAAGTCCTTTAGATCATTGACATAAGACCTTTTTTTTTCAGAGGTGTTTTGTGTTTTAGTTCTTCAATGCGCTTTTGTTAGAGTCGGTCATTTGAGGTTTTAAGTTCTTCAATATATTTTTATTTTGTAAATCTATTCGTAGCTTCAGTCTTTCAATTTCTACAATTAGTGACTGAGCAACTTGTTCCAAGCCATTCCATCACTTTAGAATGATCTTGGTCTTCGTTTTGGTACCTTGAGATGGGCAGATTTCTCATTGAGCAGATATTCCTCTAATTTTATGCGTAGCAAAATAATAGCGTCTTGAGATGGAAGTTCGTTTAGCAATGCAGTGACCTTATTGGGTATCCTTACCTTCCTGTCTGGAGATAGAGTTGCAGATGATCTAATGTTTTTTTCTCCTATGAGGAACTTATAGCGCACCTCGATGAGATCTCACACGTAGCACAGTGGTGATAATCACCGTCCTCCTACTCTGGCGCCCTCGTGGGTAGCACATTTGGTAGAATTGCCGTCCACCCAAAACGGGTGGAAAAGAGTCCAGTCGAGGACGTGAGGAATTTTTGTGGACCTGTTTCACAACTTGGCTGAGTTGGTGGTCACAGGCGAGGGCAGCATGATCTGTTCTCTCGGAACCTCGGGTTTTTCGTCCAGCAAAATAAAAAATCGACTACAGAACACACGCAATTTTCAGACTGTATATACGGAGTAATATGGCCTTAGTCGCCAATGCTCCTAAAACCCTACTACAGTACAACAACAACAACAACAACCTGCTCTGGGTGGAAAAGTCCTGATTCTAATCACGTCATTGACGCATGAAATTTTTATGGGATTTTTTCACAACGTGGCTTAGGATTTAGCCAATCCCAGTAGAGCGTTGCATGGTTTTATATAGAATCACTGAGAATAACTAGCTCCTGTGGGACCATGAATTCTGCCTTGGGGATTGCCGCTGTGTTGCCTGATGCGCAAGTGAAAGCACTGGCGTTGAGCACTGGCAGCCGAGAGCTTGATTGTTCTCAATAATTCCTTCGAGGTCATCCACCCTGTTCTTCAAGCTCTCATAAACGCCCATCTGAACGTAAAGTTCAGATAGGCTTTTACGTTTGTATCATGCCCCGTTTGAATTCCTGCAAACATCGAACAAATAGCACATTTTGTAAGGACGTGATTCGCAGGAGGATCGCCCCTTCAGTTTTCTCCTAGCCAGAGCAGTTCTGCTACTTTGAGCCCATTGCTTTGCTGCTCTTTTTTTAGCCCATGATATCTTTTATATTGAGTTTTATAAAAGGGCAGTGTTTTATATAACACTGCTCTCTTCAAGTTTTAATACCTATCGGCTACCAAGTTTGAGTTATATGTACCTGTATTACGCTATACCATTGCATTCGCAGAGCTTCAAATCAGTTACTGCTTTACTAGAAATAAAGTAGATCAATCGATATCCTGATTTTTATTGCTTGTTTTCCTCTTTGTAGCCATTATTCTTGTATGTGGCCCACTCTGCTGTTCATACCGGAAATGTATATATGCCACTGCAGGCGCCTCCAGAAGAAGTTGAAAAGTTTCCCTACATACTGGACTTAAATCGAAGAACATTTGCAGGTAAGTCAATAATTAGCTAATAAATAGGCATCCAATATGAATGATATTTCTCTCTAATTACATTACGTGCAATAATGATAATAATGGGACATTATGGTTTGCAATGTAATAATAATAATAATAATAATAATAATAACATTATTATTATTATTATTATTAAAATTAGTTTATTTTCAAGTGATGATAGCTTTGAAGAAGCTCAAGGCGAGAAGAGTGCAAAGATTGCACTAATTTACATTACGAATTTGCATACAAATGAAAAAAAGAAAAGAAATTGTTTTCTGTCCTCCGGACGACCACAAAAGCCAGAGAAGTTAGCGAGATGGAGGATTACAATAACATCACCATATTTAATTAAGGTGACTCAAACACGTTCGATTGTTGTCGAGGATTTGAAAAAACGGAAGGTGTGCTCGCACATGGTACAGCGATCATTGACGGCTGAACAGAAGGAAGAACGAATTGCTGCATGTCGAGATTTGGTTGAGATGGCAGATAGTGATCCAGACTTTTTTTTTTTTTTTAATCACAACTGGTGGTGAATCTTGGTGCTTTATGTACGAACCCGAAACAAAAAGACAATCAGCTGCATGGGTTGGAGAAAATTCGCCGAGGCTGAAAAAACTTTCCAAAAGTCTCGATCCAAAACGATTTTGGTGATTATTTTGATTAGCAAGGAGTTAAGCACAAAGAATTTGTACCGGAAGGCCAGACAGTGAACTCTAAATTTTACAGAGGAGTGACGGACAGACTGTTGAAAAGAATTTGGCCTATTAGGCCAGGCGCAGTCGAGTCAAGTGAGCGGTTCTTGCTTCACAGCAATGCTCCTTCACACAACGCAACTATCAACAAGCAGTTTCTCGCACAGAAGGGAGGGTGTTATAGTGCTTCCCTAACTCCCGTGTTAGCGGATTTCGCACCTTCTGATTATTTTCTGTTCCTAAAGAGAAATTCCACCTGAAGGGACACCATTTTGACAGCGTTTCAGAGATCCAAACCAGCGTGACGAAGGAGTTAAACAGGATTCCACAAGATCACGTCCACAGAGCCATCCAGAAGCTGTACGACTGTGCAAAGAGGTGTATCGAGTCACGACGGATGTACATTGAAGATTAAATGATAATAATTTTTTTCCCTTGAGCTTTCGATTTTTTTAATCTATTCTTAACTTCTCAGACACATCTTGTATCTTTAATTTATTAATAAAACTCAGTCCACCATGTTCGAATATACTATTACTAGTTTTATAAGTTTAGTATTCTTTAAATGCAATTAGTATTAACGTCAATAACTTTAAAAATACTGTTCTCATCCCACCTGGACTTTCGGAGGGTCTTCCACGTGCACTTTGAAGTAATTTAACTTATAAGCGTTTTAAGTGTTGATAATTAAATGATTATCTGCGAATCGAAACTCATTTTAAGAAAACAAGAAGTTCGCTATTGATGGTTTTGTTCATGCTCTCCCATTCACCAATGATCACTATGGTTACTAGTAATTCTTAGAAAAATTAAACTACGTTCAGATTGACATTTCAGAACAATCTAGCGTATCTCTTCAGTGCGGAAAACTACAAAAAAGCAGTGTATAATAAGTTAACATAACGAGAAAATGAACCGTTGGATTTGAAAATTTTTAACATACAGTCACCCAGTTGCCACTGAAATATAATCACCCATATAATATTGTGTTAGGTCACCATGACTGTCCTGGTAGCTACAGCAATCGTTATGATCGATTGCAGTAACCGCCGGGAATAGGAAATACAACTTATGGGAAAGCCAAGGAAGGAGGGTGAAGCCTTCGGAACGTTGTGCAAACCATTTCTAAAGAAGTCCGGCCCAGTTGCATGGTGGATCGCTATGTTCAAAGATGTTATCACTATTGATTAATGACAGGAACAGGTGGTTGCTGTTGGCATCGTGAAAAATCATCAGAGCAACACACCAATTGCCAGTCGTGGAAAAATTTGATCATTCTTGTGCCGAATTCGAAGAAAACAGAAAATATTTTTGACAGTCTTTAAAAGAGATAAGTGATTTTAACGGCGAGAACCTTTGACCAGTCTACTTGAGGAATATCGCTAAATATGGCTTTGGGTGACTTTCAGCCATCCTATTCAGCGGTTTCAAATTTAGGACGGTAAATCTTGAACCATAAATCTTGAATCAAATGGCCTTTTAGTCTTTTGTGTCACACAGCGTTTAAATATACGAAACGTACCTAGAAAAAGGCAGCCTTATTTACCATTCCGAAGATATTCATCATCATCATCATCAGCCATTTTCAATCCACTGCAGGATGAAGGCCTCTCCAGCAACTTTCCAGTTCCTTCTGTTTTGAGCACTAGCCATCCATTTACTACCCAAAAACTCATGAATTTCATCTATCCATCTCCGCCTTTATCTTCCAGGTTTTCTTCTAGCTCCTCTTGGGTACCATTCTGCTATTTTCTTAGTCCATCTGTCATCATGTCTTCGAGCTATGTGTCCTGCCCAAGACCATTTTAGTTCTTTAGTTTTGATAAGAATGTCCTTTACTTGAGTTTGCTGCCTAATCTGTAAAAATTATCAATGGAAAGATCTCGGCACCATCATTCTGAGACCTGTGCTCTTGGAGAGTCCCTCAGCCTTCCCTCAGAGCGACTCCAACTCTATGCCCACATCTCAGCCGTCTCCACCTATCCGATAGGTTTTTGCCATATCAGCTACTTTCATGTGCCCAGTCTTTGGATGCTGACCTTAATAAGTTCTCTAGTGATAAGGAGTACAGACGCCGCATCCTTAAATTGTACTTCCCTGTCCCTGATCCTTCTCCTTGAAGCTCGCCTTAACGCCGCAATCCAGCAATGCGACATGATGCCTTACCAACCAACTTTGCAGTTTTCCACCTGTATATTCTTTGTACATTGTGATGTTTTTAATTGTATAATACTTTGAGTGTTGAGCTGTATTTACTTTTTTATTCGTTCACATATGTATTTTTATATTTAATTTATTAATTTCTTTTTCTTACATATTGTAATATTACTGTTAACCCCTGGCCTTATGGCCGTGAAGGGCTTATTGCAATGTATCCATTGTATTACTATTATTATTATTATTGCAATAAAGATTTCTAATCCATGTGTTTCTCTTCATATCTAACAGTCTGATTCCCAATATAATTCGTTCCATTCTTCGCTGTGTAGTTCTCAGCTTCTCTTCTATTCTTTTGGTGAGTGCCCAAGTTTCATTTTCATAAGCATGGTGGGGAGTATACATTGGTTCATTATTTTACGTTTCAGACAAATTGGGATAATGCTCCTCAGTATGTGACTATATTTCCTGAATACTATCCATCCAAAATTTATTCTTCTCTTGTCTTCCATCCATTTATCATTATTATAGCTAATGACTTGTCCCAGGTAAGTATATGACTCCGCCTTTTCAATTACTTTTCCTTCAATCATTATATCTCTTTCTGTGGCACACTTGTTCATCATTACTTTTCATCTTTAGTCCAAAATCCTTACTAACTCTGCATAACTGATTAAAATTTTCCTCTAATTCTTTAGGTTCGTGGCTTATGACCACAATGTCATCTGCAAATCGTAAATGGTTTAGGTACTCCCCGTTCACATTGACTCCTTTCTGCGACCAGTCTAATTTTCTGAAAGCTTCCTCAAGGGCAGCAGTAAACAGCTTCGGAGATATTGTCTCCTTGTCGAACTCCTTTCTCAACTTTAAATTTCCTACTGTCTTTGTCTAGTCTAATAAAGGAGGTAGCATTCTCATATATTTTCTTCAAAATCATAATATATGGGGTATCTATGCATTGTCTTTCCAGTGCCCGAAACATTGCTTTATGCTGTATGGAGTCAAATGCCTTTTCATAATCCACAAATGCAAAGCCAGCTTGCTCTTTCGGTTGATTCTCATCAAGTATTCTTTCTAATCTGTTAGTAATGACCCTTGTGAACAACTTGCAGATGTGGAATAACAAGCTAATTGGTCTATAATTTCCAATTTCTGATTTATCTCCTTTCTTATGCAGCAAAACTATAATTGCATTATTCCACTGCTTAGGCGTCACACCTTTTCTAATGCACTTTGTGAAGAGCCTTGCCAGTTTTTGTGTTATGTCTCTTCCTCCCAATTTTAACAACTCTACAGTAACTTAATCTTCTCCCAGGGCTTTCGGATTCTTCATTTTCTTCAATGCATGTTTTACCTCATCAGAAAGAATACCGGATATGTCGTGTGTGTTTCTAATTTGCAATCCAGCTTACTCACTGCTGGCATCATTCCTTCTCTCCTTGTATAATTCTCTATAGTAGTCTTCTGCTATTTGAATTATGCCTTCTCTGTTATTTATAAGTACACCATCACTATTCTTCAGTTTCAGTATCATTTGTCTTTCTGTATTACTGCTCATGGCTGCTGATTTAAATCCTTTGTTTTCCCTTAACGCTTGTTCTACCTTTCTTGTGTTAAATCTTCTTATGTCCTCTCAGTCTCTTTCTAATGGCTTTGCATAACTCAGTATACTCAATTTTCTCCCTGTCAGTGTTTTTCTTGCTCTTCATTTGTCGTCTTCGATTCATCATGACAAGTGTTTCTTGACTAATTTTTTCTTCTTTGGATTTCTTTTTCCCTATAGGTTTCTTGGGCTTTATCACTTCCAGAAAGTTGTAATGTTCCTCGTCGATATCTTGGTCCTGAGCTGTCTGCAGAAGCTCAAACTTGTTCTTAAGTTCCAGTACATACTGCTTTCTCTCCTCTTCTGTTATCTCAAAAACCTTTGTATTATTTACTCGAGTCAGTTTTTTCCTTTCCTTTCCTACGTCTATATCAAGTGTACATCTTACCATTCTGTGATCACTTCCAACATTCCTTCATCCAACAGTGAGGATGAAGTCGATTTTATTAGTTGTTAATCCATTTGGACTCTTCCATGTCCACTTTCTGTTCATCCTTTTCTTGAAAAAAGTGTTCATTACTGACAGTCCTTGAGATTCTACAAATTCCACAAGTCTTTCACCTCTTTCATTTCTTTCACCAATTCCAAAATTTCCTATAGTCCCCCTTTCTGCGCTGTTTTGTCTTTTTCCAACCTTAGCATTGAAGTCTCCCATAATAATAGTGTAGTGGGTTTTCTGCTCATCTAAAAGACTCTCAGTTTCGGTGTACATTTCTCCAACCTCTTCATCATCATGGCTCGATGTTGGTGCATAAATAATTATAATCTTTAGCTTGTACCTCTTAGAAATCTCGAGTATTAGTCTTGACACCCTTGGTGATATACTTTTGAATTCCAAAATGTTGTTTTTAAAATCTTTATGGACCAGAAATCTAACTCCACCTTCACTCCTTTCACTGTTTCCATTAGTGTACAGCAGATTTCCACTTAATAAACTTATAAGTGATTCATTTCTTCTTCTTGTTTCAGCCAAACCAATCATATTCCAATTCATATTTTCTAATTCCTTTTCAAGCTCTAATATCCTGTCTTCACCGATAAGTGATCTTACGTTGAGTGATCGAACATATTCATAATGAACTCTAAAGTCATTCGAAATATTGTCAGAGTGGTTCAGTAGAGAAACTACTTCTTCAGACATAAATTAAAATCAACTGCACAATTTAAGCTCCAACTTCACGCAGAATTTAACGTGAATTACTCTATAATTTTTGAATATAATGATAGTGTTAACTTTATTTATGTTTAATACCAATATGTATTAATAATAATGAAATAAAAATAAAATCGATTAACGATAATAAGTATTAATATTAGTATTACTATTAATAATAGTTAATAATAAGGGGTACGTGGTAGATAGTTAATGAATTAAAGTATAAAAAATGTTTAGAAAAAATAACAAGAAATGAATGTAATATAAAGACATCATATACAATTTGCGCTGATTCCTTGTTTAACTTTCCTTAGGGATGGTTTCGTCGCTGGACTCTTCTCTCGGATCAGTGTTCAAGGCATTAGCTGAAGCCGCCATGCTGGATAATTCCGTCATTATTTTTTCTACGGACAACGGTGGAACAGTCAGTGGATTCGAGGGTTCAGCTAGTTCTAATTGGCCTCTGAGAGGGGGAAAGTTTTCCTTTTGGGAAGGAGGCATAAGGGGTTCGGCTGTTATCTGGAGTCCTTTGCTGAACAATAAAAGAGGGAGAGTGTCCAGGCAGATGATGCACATCACTGATTGGCTTCCGACTTTGTATCATTTAGCAGGTACGAAACTACTTGGAATGGCGATTAGACTACTAAGAAATGGAACCTATAAAGGTTCATATTAAAAGTTTCATGATAATTAATAATAAATACAGTACAATTGGCAGTATTAAAATCCTTATCCAAGCTGCAGGCCGATTAAAGTTGCGCTTATTACAACCGTGTCAGAACCGTGTAAACATGGAAGTCTGCAGGTGAACGCATCCGGAAACCAGCTATCAGGGAAAGAAAAAAGTTTTACTCGGTTCTTATCGCGAATCACCACCTCGAGAATGAACTTACGGTCACTGCCATATACAGTATTAGCATTAGCATTAGTAGAGGCATACGATGCAAAAAAGCAAGCTTATGCAGTATTAGCCAAAAAAAAACCCGCTCCGATTTCACCCCTCCTTTCGTTACAAATACCTGTCCAGTTCAGCCTTAAATTTATTTAGGCTATCAACTTCCACAACAAAAAATGGAAGTCTCTTCCACCAATCAACTACCCGCTGGCTAAAGGCAAACTTCCTCTCATCTATCCTACAACTCTCTTTCCTCAATTTGAATTTATACCCTCTCAGGCGATTATTCTGAGCAAGAGGAAAAGTCCCATCAGCATTGAGCATGCTTAAACCATTCAAGGCTTTACACACCTTAATCAGATCACGTCGCAGCCGCCTAGTCTCCAAACACTGTAATCTGCAAAAATTAAGCCTTTCTTCGTAAGAGCAATCCTTTGTTCCATTCACTAATCTTGTTGCCCTTCTCTGTACTCGTTCCAACAGCTCTACATCCTTCTTGAAATGAGGCCTCCAGGTCTGTATACAGAACTCAAGGGGTGGCCTGACCATTGCTTATTCAAGAGGATAATCACCTCCTTATCCCTGATAGAAAAATTCCTGTATATCATTGACAAGACACCATGAGCTACTCTTGAAGACCGTCTGTACTGCTCAGAAAACTTCGTATCTGCCTGCACAATTACCCTCAGGTCCTTTTCATCTTCTACCACTGTCAGTTTAGTACCACAGAGCTGATATGTTAATCTGGGGATATTTAAGTAGTAGTGGGATTAGTGAAATAGGGAAAAGAGGGCACACTCAGATGTTAAAGTTATATTTCAAACCAAGATCGAAATAGGATTATAATCGATTCTATACATTATTTGCTTGACTCTGCTTAATTCCAGTCAGTGATTGCAATTAGACAATTAGTATTAGTATTATTAAGGTCAAATGACATATGAAAAAGTAGACAGAAGCTCTCTTCATCAGAAAAATCATAAATAAAATAAAATAATAGAAAAATGAATATTCATACTGTTCCCATTCCAGACTCACTGACTGCACTTTGGGAAAAACTTATTCTAATGTTCGATAATCGCTCCTAGGTGAACTTTATGAGATCCAATCTTCTGTTTTCCCTGAGATTTTATATCTGTGCCTCGGTTCTTGTCGTACCTACGAGATAGAGAACAAACCTTCCTCATTCATTTTACTCAACCACATCAGTGTCTCATTCACCTCAATTATTTGTCCCTGGAGATGCCTAATTGTTAAACTTTGTACTCTACGCTTTCTAATCCGTTCTTCATTTGTGCATCGAATTGGACTCATTACTTATCCATTTGCCCTTCTTTGAACCCTCTCCAGGAATTTTATGCCGTTCTTAGGCATGGACTCCCGACCTGAATACAACATTTCAAGTGCAGTCAAACAATCCTTGAACAGTAGGATAATGATGTCATTCTTTAAACCCGCAAAGGTCCTATAAATCATAGACATGACACCATATAGTTTCCTAGTTACCGGTTACACTGCATAGAAAATTTCATGTCATATTGAATCGTAACACACCTAAATCTTTTTCATCTTGAACTTTTGCCTCCTCTCCTTTTAGCATATATCGTAGCGGAGTGGTCAAAGCGAAAGGGTACGTAAGTTAGAAGTGCTTTGATTGACCTGGGTTCAAATCCATTTCTTGTATTCGTTTGATCTTGTGAACTCCTCTGACCGTGTGGATGTACCTGGAGTATAAACTTTAGAACTCATTTAAATTTTTAATTGAAATTATGCTTCGGACTAGAGTTTCAAAGCGTAAGTCCGAGAGGAGTGAGGACATCTTCACTTTCTGAGGTGGGGGAAGGAAATAGAGACTACCACCTACGGATCAGTGTCTTATTGCATGCGTTGTGTATGCAGATTGTACGACAGCTGAACATGATGCCACAGGTAATGTCTTAGTGTGTGTGTGCTAGACACCCACAGAGAGGGGGGGGATTTAGAGTTTTATTTGATGAGGTTAAACAGAAAATTTTTTATTTATTTTAAACTTAATGTAAGGCAATTCATAGTTTTCTCTACAGAATTTTTAGTGAATTACTTAAATTTTCTGAAACATTTAAAAACATTTTAAAACTGTACTAACTACATTGGTATGTTCAAGTGAAACGTTTTAAAGGCACGCCAAGATTGCTCTATGCAATGCCAAGGAATGTATATTGTCAGAAGAGGCCGACTTTTCGTACTGATCCATGGTAATGAATCCAATGATGACCAGGGGTTCGTTAGCATGGATCACCATGCTGATGTCGCGATTTGTTTTTGCGAATCGTCTCAGTACCATGTTATAGAAACGATCATTAAATTAAACAATCACAAATGAATTACGCCTGTAAAGCGTGTGCTCTGAATTATAAATTGTTGGCACATTTTGATATCTCGAATAATTGTGGAAATTTTTCATCCCTGGTTGTCAGGTTCTACATTGATAGCGCCTCGTTGTTTCCGAAGAATGTCGTCTTAACCATTGGGCTAAATGGGATAAAAAAGTGCCCTTCTTAAGTGGTTATAACACAGTTTAATAAAGCAAAGGGCCCTATGCCACGGACGTATGCCCCTGTTACCATTGCACAGTCATGAGTGGGATTACTGCGTCTTACAGCAAACTTAGTTGTTGCTGTTTGTTTTTATTAGCATCACTAACTAAGTCTGTGCGCTGTGCTATATTGTGTACGATTTTCATGTTGCGCGATTTGAAAAACACGCCATAGCTCATGGAAAAATCTATTCTCTGCGCCTGAGATTGTCTAACTACAACCCGGATTGAAGAGAGTGTAAGATGCAATCTTATATATACATAAATATAGGGTAAGGATTAATAAATATAAATACAAATTTAAAAAAAAAGGTTCAGAAAGAATATATTACAGGCTTTTATTATGCTACGGAAATTGGGCTCAAATTTTGCATGAAAATTGAATAGTAAATAAGTTTATTCTTGGAAAAAAAGAACAATCGCGAAGGGGGGGGACTAACGGGAAGCGTTGCTCTAAGTGGAAGCAACAATAGATGACAAATTACAGGGGGACTAGACCGCGTATAAGGAGTAGGTAAATTTAGAAGACAGAGAGAGAACTTGAGAATATTATACTGTCCTGAACTACAGAGGTTGTACTCTCCAATCGGAATGAATCCAAGAAAGGGGTATAAGGGCCGACGACCGATTAAGGAGGAAGTTGCTGAGAATTGGGGGGAAGTGATTGGCCAGAGAGAAAAGTTGAGAGAAACAAAGAGAAAAGCGCGAAAAAAAAACCCGGTGAGAGAGAGTTTTTTAGTTGAAGACAGAGAAGATGCCGTCTTATGAGAGTGTGGTGGTAACAAAAAAAGTGCGGTCCGATTAGAGATGCAGTTAAATAAGTGGGATTAATTTTTGGAAAAGAGGTGAATACGAAAAGGACGAAATAAGACATAGAATGAGGAAATAAAAAGCTCGAGGGATTTTCTTCTGCAAGGATAGGTAAAACGAGGAAGGAGAAAGTCAAACCAGTATTACACAGCAACCACAAAGAAAAAAGAAAGCCATAGAAGTCCTGAAGAAGGGAACCCTATCGAGGTAACTAAAGGAAGGCATAATAAAGAAAGCTAATGTAAGTCATTTTATTGATTATGAGAAGATTATAATATGAGAAAGACTGAGGGACCTATTCGTACCTGGATATTGTACCGGGCCAAGTAATATGTTGTATAAAGAGACTGAAAAGGATTGCGTTACCAAAACCAATACCTAGTATTTGTAAGGCTATTAGGACCATATGTATATATAAGTGAATTGTATATATGTCTGTCCAATATGTGAATAGAGTTTGCTAGGAAAAATTAAATTATGTTTACTTTGATTACCGTGTCTATGGAGATTTTTCTCAAGGAGAACGACGCACTGCTCGAAACACTATGCTGATACCACCTTAGCTGGAGAAGCAGAAAAATACGTTACATAACTCTCGTGTTATATCAGCTTCTGCTGTTGATTTAATTGAGGATCATATCAGACTAAGACCGTGTTCCAAAATTTGCATTTTGTTAAATAACTACTCTTCAAAAACTCACATTAGCGAGTGCTGCCATCTAATGGAATTCGCATAAACTAACATATTTTGCAATTATTATTACTGTATTCATTTTTTCAGGAATTCACGATATAAACATTGATTAGATAAAAATTTGAATGAAGTAAACAAATATAACACTTGTAGGAGATTTTAATTAAATATTTCATTTATTTTTTATGGTTATTAATGAATGGTACATAAGCTTTGCTTCCTTGCATCCTTCTGATTATTACTATATTAATTATATACTCGTACATAGGGACAAAAAAGTTACTATTTAGGATTACTCAAAGTAGAATCCAGGCTTTTTCACTGTGGGGAAAGGGATGGTAATGTGATAATGTGTTAAAGAGCAATTAATTATAGTGTTCTAACTTAATTTTATCGTAGTAGTGAATTTTTTCACCACCTGTTGCTTCCCCTCTTGAAAACCCTCAGAATTCAACAGTGAGATTATTTTTAATTACTTCTTAATTAACTTGTAATTTTAATTATTTTTAGTTCATTCTTTTATACGATGTCACTCCACTTACGTACATTATTGCGAGTGTAATTGAGTTCCTTAATTGCCTTCCCATTCTTCAAACAATTTCAGCAATAAAAATTAATTATTTCCAACGAAACATAATAATTCATTATTCACAGTTACCCACAATCGTTCTTTGGAATGTTCTGCATTATAGTTTCCGAAAATGTAAAATACATGTTGCTACACAGCTTAAATAGACCAAGATGTAAACAAAAGAATCAACGTGCCTGTGAAAAGAGACAAAAATATTTTTCTTTCCATTCATTATTAATAAAAAAAATTATGCAATTCTGTTTTTCTATAAAAAAGAGTGCAGACAGATCCACTCGTTTCCACGTTAGTATAGTACAGTTTTTAAATTAGCACAGGGATGCCCAGTTGCAGTTCTTACCAAAGCAGAATTCATAGTTTCGATACAAAGTTCTGTGAAAGCAACTTTTTTATAAAAACATAAAAAAGAATATTGTTGTGAAAGAAAACGTATTTGTACTATGTTTCCCCCCCCGTATATATATATATATATATATATATATATATATATATACAGTACTATGTAATTCTGAAACAGGATATGTTTATTTGATTTATTTGTTTGATTTTTTAAATACTAGGTGGCGATACTAAAACCCTGGGCAATATTGATGGCATGAACATGTGGGAAGTACTGAAAGATGATCTGCCTTCCCCAAGACAAGAGATTCTAGTCAATTCCGATTCTATATCTGGAATGGCTTCTCTCATACAACAGAATTACAAAGTGGTCAATGGGACTTGGGAAAATGGTTTATTTGATGGCTGGTATGGACCATCGGGCCGTAGCTATCCTTTTCCGAATTGGACCAACGAAGAACTCGATAAATGGGTTTGGAAAGATGGTTCTATTGTGGGAGACATAATCGCGCAGAGAGGAACTCCCTTTCCTCCGAGGGACAGTAAGTGGCGCAAAGGGACACAAGTGGAGTGTGGACCAGTACCCAAAAGTACTACGAAAAGCTGCAATCCTAATCAGGCTCCATGTTTGTTCAACCTTGACAACGATCCTTGTGAATATTATAACCTGGCAAAAAAATATCCCGAGGTAAGTTTACTTTTAACTTTATTGCATGTGGATAAATATAAAGTAATAATTAAACAATAATGAGAATAAGTAGTTACATATGATGAAACTGGGCTAAGTCAAGCGTAGAAGAATTCGATCTTGCATTCTTCTGTGCTTAACACACATTTTATGAAGCAACGTCTGAGTCATTAAAATTGTCCCACTAGAAAGAATGCACAGATTTACCTGAAAATGTGGATGCATAATTGTGACGTGTATGGAAGTAAGCGATTAGCACGTCAAGGAAATGTTAGTAGGCAAAAAAAACAGTGAGTCAAAGATTGTCTAAGAATGTGGAATGTCTTTAACGCGCATAAGGTGACGTCATATACAGCTGACGGACTTTTACAGGAGTAAAAAAAAATCATGATTTTTTATTGATGTGCACAGCGTGAACACTGCTGCATTCATACACAAATTCAATCATGTCTACGTTGATATCTGTCACTTCACTTATTTTGAGTTCAGAGCATGCGCTTCTTTTACTTTTGGCAATTCCAATGAAGGCCAGTGTGTCTATGCTTATGCCCTCGTGGTAGCACAGTTGGTAGACTCGCCGTCCTCCCCTCACCGGAGGGAAAAGACCAAAGCTCGAATCCGGTCGATGAGTTTATGGGCCTTTTGCACAACGTAGTTCAACTGGTTTGTCTGAGGCGAGAACAGTACGGTTTTTCTCCTAGAAACTGGAGTTTTTTTATCCCGCAAATAGCAAATCAACTGCAGAAATATGCAATTTACAGACGTAATATATACGGTGCAATATGGCCCAACTTGCTGATGCACGTTAAAACAATTATTCTTATTTGCTATTTCTTGTTTGGTTTTTCATTTGATTTCTTCAAGCTGTGAGCTAAAGAATAAGGTATTCTCACTCACGCCAAAGACAGTAAGTCGTGATTGTTTCTAGGTAAGTAGGCAGTGCAATCTATCCAATCAATTCCGCTGATGCAGTTGAACCTGGTACAAATAGCTTATGCATGATAGACAAGACCTCAAAGGAGGATACTGTTGGGATATCAGAGACGTGGTGTCACACTGATATTAGGAATGCAGAATTGGAATTTGGGGAGCAAAATGTGTACAGAAAGGATAGACAGGATAGGAAAGGAGAGGTGGTGTCATGCTTATAATTAAGAAAAACATAAAATCAAAAGAAGTGCATACAGTTGACATAGATGGACAGTGCAATATTGAATCAGTTTGGTGTGACATAAGCACTGCGAAAGGGAAAGTAAGAGTAGGAGTGCGTTATAGGCCCAATGACTCGAATGAGTACAATGAACAATTGTACAGAAAAATAGAGTGGGCTAGTAAATCGGAATGTCTTATAATGGGGGATTTTAACTTCCCAGATATTGACTGGAACTTGTGGTTCGTCACTCACACACTAGTAAGATTTTTGTGGATTTATTGGATGATTGTTTTCTGCAACAGTATGTTCAAGAGGAAACCACAGAGGGTAATACATTTTATCTGATTATCAGCAGTGATCATTCGTGTATTAAGAATTTGCAGATAAACGAACCACTAGGTGGCAGTGATCACAGTGTATTGATGTGGGATTTACTTAAAGATATAATTACCATCAGGGGTAAAGGAAAGGGTTTTTGCTTCCGTATAGGTGAGTACAGTGGTCTCAGACAGTTTTTAAATTCTGTATAGTGGGATAAACTGACGATGTTACAAGCAGTAAATTCTAAGTGGGAAGAATTCAAGGATTTAATCGAGGATGCTACTAAAAGTTTCATGCCTATTAAGAAATATTGTTCAAGGTTTAGACATAAATGGTTATCTAATGAACTAGTGAGACTCGTAACAGAGTAGAAAAATGCATGGGATGCATATAAATTATCAAGCGACTCAGAAGCCTATGGCAGATATAAGCTAGTCTGTAATCAAGTCACAAAGGACGTTAGGCAAGGGAAGGCACATTATGAGATATTTTTGGCGAATGATGCAAGAAAAGCAGCAAGGATTTCTTTACTTATAAAAACTTTAATTTGAAGGGGATGAATCAGATTGCTCCACTTGATATCGATAGTTCGACTGTTGATGATCCTGCTCAGATAGCTGATAAACTGAATGAGTATTTTACATCTACATTCACATATGAGGAGTTATTAAGGAAGGAAAACGCCAGAAGTTTATGAAATTGTAACAGGGTGCTTAACGACATTGAGTAAAGTGGAGGAGAAATTGTTGAAGTTAAACATAAGAAAGGCACTAGGGTGGATGGGATCTATTCAGTTATATTAAAATAGGCGGCAAAGGAACTAAGCAAACCCTTAGCCATAATTATAAGAACATCCATGGATTCAGGAGAAATCCCCACGAACTGGAGATGTGAAATGTATCCCCAATTCACAAAGAGCGATCAAAGGATGACAGGAGTAATTACAGACATGTTAGTTTGACTTCTGTTCCAGGAAAAATAATGGAGTCACTGGTTAAAGACGCATTGCAGGATCATCTAGAGAAGACTGCAGCAATAATTCAGAGATATCTTGAATTTGTTAAGGAAAAGTCTTATCTGAAAAATTTCATTGTGTACTCTGATGTGATTACAAAGGAACTTGATGCAAAAAAAAAAATAATTTTGATATCATATACTTGGATTTTAGGAATGCTTTCGACACTATTGCGCATGTCGAAATACTGTACAAATTGGAGCAGAATGGTATTAAGGGTAAGTTGCTACAATGGATAAAAGGGTGGTTGAGTGGGAGAAGACAGAGAGTGGTAAACAATGGGTGCTGCTCTTCGTGGACTAATGTTATTAGTGGAGTCCCACAGGGTTCGGTGTTGGGTCCACTGTTGTTTTGTATATTTATCAATGATATTGATGAAGGTATATCAGGCTTAATGTCGAAGTTTGCAGATGATACAAAGGTTGGCAGGGTTGTTAATGATAGTATTGGCAGTGTGCTACTGCAACAGGATCTAGAAAATTTGGGCAGATGGGCTAAGAAGTAGCAACTGAAGTTTCACTTTGACAAATGCAGAGTACTGCATATGGGTAGAAGTAACCCCAGAGGAACGTACCAACTGTGTGGTACTAAACTTAGGGTGGTAGAAAACGAAAAAGACCTTGGAGTAATTGTGCACTCAGATATGAAGTTTTCAAGCAATGCAGACAGGCTGCAAGAGCAAGTCAAGGGGTTTTGTCAATGATATACAGGAATTTTGCTAGCACGGAAAAGGAGGTGATTATCCTTTTGTATATGGCAATAGTCCATGCCTTGAGTACTGCGTACAGGCCTATAGGCTTCATTTTAGGAAGGATGTAGGTTTGCTTGAGCGTGTACAGAGAATGGCAACAAAAATGGTGAGGGGAATGAAGGGATCTTCTTACCAAGTAAGGCTAAAAATTATGCGAATTGCAGCGGCTGGAGACTAGGCACCTGCACGGTGATCTGATTGAGGTGTATAAGGCTTGAATAGGTTGAGCACGCTGAATTTTGATGGGATTCTTCTACTTGCTCAGATCACAAACCTAAGGGGGTATAAATTCAAAGTGAAGAAAGACAGTTGTAGAATAGATGTGAGGAAATTTGCCTTTAGCCAGCGGGTGGATAATTGCTGGAACAAACTTCCATCTGTCGTTGTGGAAGAGGATAGCTTAAATAAATTCTACGAGGAACTGGACAAACATTTTGAGGGAATGGTTGTGTGAATTTTTAATTTATTTTATTATTATTATTATAATTTTTTTTGTCAGATGCTACATAAGCTCATACGCTTGCTTCCTTGCATCACATGCCTCTATTACTATTACTATAGACTCTCGTAATGTTCCTTTCACAAACGAAAGTGTTTAACACAGTCGCATCAGTCATTTCGGTGAAAAAAATTGGAAACAATATTTAAAGTGGAAGCTTTAATTATTGCTTAATGTTTTCTAAAAATTAATAACAGTAGATGCTCTAAAAAATATTTGCTGAGTTGCTGGAAGGAGTTGCGCTGTTTATATATATTCCGATTCAGGGAATATTTTCTGATCTTCGACAATACTGTGGCATCGGCAATGGTATGAATATCGATACAAAACTGTGCACCTTCCTGAAACCGACTAACTGGGCCGCGCATGAAAAATACCACAGTAAGTTACTTGTGGCCAAATTCCATCGATGTAATTTAGCCTCATGAAATTCTGATGTTATTAGATTACAAGCTACTCATTGTAATCACATAACATAACGATATCATCCCTGTATAGTGGTAGTAGTAGTAGTAGTAGTGGCATGTGATGCAAGAAAGCAAATGTATGAGCTTATGCAGCATCAGCCAAAAAAAAAAAAAAAATCACACCGTTCCCTCCAAATTCCTGTCCAGTTCCTCCTTAAATTTATTTAACCTATCAACTTCCAGAACGACAGATTGAAGTTTCTTCCAGCAATTAACCACCCGCTGGCTAAAGGCAAATTTCCGCACATCTATTCTACATCTGTCTTTTCTTAATTTGAATTTATGCCCCCTTAGGTTAGTAATCTGAACAAGTGGAAGGATCCCATCAGAATTCAGCGTGCTCAACCCATTCAAGGCCTTATATACCTCAATCAGATCACCGCGCAGGTGCCTAGTCTCCAGCCACTGCAAATTGCAGAATTTAAGCCTCTCTTGGTACGAGGATCCCTTCATTCCCCCTCACCAATCTTGTTGCCCTTCTCTGTACACGCTCAAGTAAATCTACATCCTTCCTAAAATGAGGCCTCCAGACCTGTACGCAGTACTCAAGGCGTGGCCTGACCATTGCCTTATACAGAGGGATAATCACCTCCTTTTCCCTGCTAGCAAAATTCCTATATATCATTGACAAAACTCCATGACCTGCCCTGGCAGCCTGTCTGCATTGCTCAGAAAACTTCATATCTGCCTGCACAATTACACCCAGGTCTTTTTCATTTTCTACCACCTTAAGTGTTGTACCACACCGTTGGTACGTTTCTCTGGGGTTACTTCTACCCATATGCAGTACTTTGCATTTGTCAAGGTTAAACTTCAGTTGCCAGTTTTTAGCCCATCTGCCCAAATTATCTAGATCCTGTTGCAGTAGCACACTGCCATTACTGTCATTAACAACCCTGCCAACCTTTGTATCATCTGCAAACTTCGACATTAAGCCTGATATACCTTCATCAATATCATTGATAAATATACAAAACAACAGTGGACCTAACACCGAACCCTGTGGGACTCCACTAATAACATTAGTCCAAGAAGAGCAGCACCCATTGATTACCACCCTCTGTCTTCTCGCACTTAACCATCCTTTTATCCATTGTAGCAACTTACCCTTAATACCATTCTGCTCCAATTTGTACAATAGTCTTCCATGCGCAACAGTGTCAAAAGCTTTCCTGAAATCCAAATATATGATATCAAAATTATTTTTTGCATCCAGTTCCTTTGTAACCACATCATAATAACCTATCAAATTTGTCAGACAAGACTTTCCCTTAACAAACCCATGCTGTGTCTGAATTATTGCTGCAGTCTTGTCTAGATGATCCTGCAATGCATCTTTAACCAGCGACTCCATTATTTTACCCGGAACAGAAGTTAAACTAATTGGTCTGTAATTACTCGTGTCACCCTTCGATCCCCCTTTGTGAATTGGGGATACATTTGCACATCTCCAGTCCGTGGGAACCTCCCCTGAGTCCAAGGATGCTCTCATAATTATGGCTAAGGGTTTGCTTACTTCCTTTGCCGCCTCCTTTAATGTTACTGGATAGATCCCATCCACCCCAGGTGCTTTTCTTACGTTTAACTTCAACAATTTCTCCTCCACTTTGCTGTCAGTTAGTACAAAATCATTAAGTATCCTGCTACAATTTGATAACCTTCTGCCATTTTCAAACCTTAATAACTCCTCATGTGTGAATGTAGATGCAAAATACTCATTCAGTTTGTTTGCTATCTGAGCAGGATCATCAACAGTCGAACCATCGATGTCAAGTGGACCAATCAGATTCATCCCCTTCCTTTTAGAGTTTATATAAGTAAAGAAATCCTTGCTGTTTTTCTTAGCATCTTTTGCCAAGGATTTCTCGTAATCTGCCTTCGCCTGCCAAACCTCCTTTGTGACCTGATTACAGACTAGCTTATATCTGCCATAGGCTTCTGAGTCGCTTGATAATTTATATGCATCCCATGCATTTTTCTTCTCTGTTACGAGTCTCATTAGTTCATTTGACAACCATTTAGGCCTAAACCTTGAACAATATTTCTTAATAGGTATGAAACTTTTAGTAGCTTCCACGATTAATTCCTTGAATGCTTCCCACTTAGAATTTACTGTTGGTAACATCGTCAGTTGATCCCACTGTACAGAATTTAAAAACTGTCGGAGACCACTGTACTCGCCTTTACGGAAGCAAAAACCCTTTCCTTTACCCCTGATGGTAATTAAATCTTTAAGTAAATCCCAAGTCAGTACACTGTGATCACTTCCACCTAGTGGTTCCTTTATCTGCAAATTCTTAATACACGAATGATCACTGCTGATAACCAGATCAAGAGTATTACTTTCTCTGGTTGCCTCTCGAACATGCAGCAGTATGTTCGAGAGTGCTTATGTCATCTTTACTTCAAAGGATGGATAGAGGGGGTTTGAATGGAAGTGGCTGAGAAGCTAGAATGGAGGAAAGAGAAAAGTTGATAGGATGAAATCAAAGTTCAATGGTGAATGTACAACTGTCACCTTCCCATTCTAACAAGTTTAAAAGAAACGTGGAAGTTGTATCGATGCCACCTCAGAACAGTAATGGCTGTGGAAGTTGGGTGTATCTGTAATAAAGGCGTGGACTTCACTTCAACGTCTGTGTGAGAAGGAGTGCAAGAATTAATCAGAGAGAGAGAGAGAGAGAGAGAGAGAGAGAGAGACTTGACATGCCAAAGAAATTTAAAAAGAATCTATTAGAGATGACTCACTGTTCAAAGGCAGATTGCTCAGAATAAAATAATTTTTACTAAATTTTTACTAAAATAAAAAGTGTGTTATATCTTTTTAGTTAATCAAGTAGTAATTAATTGGTAACACGACAGTTATTTGCTTTTCACTTCTATTAATCACAGAAAAAGAAGAAATCCAATTAATTCAAGAAATAAAAATCAACCTGAAATGTAACGCACCATGTGCATTTACTAACTTGTTTTGTTTCTCTTTAGATTGTAGACTGTATGATGAAGAGGATTGAGAAGTTCAACCAAATCTCAGTTCCCCCCTTTAACAAACCGGTAGATCCTCGTTCTGATCCTCGAAGACATGGTTTTGCTGTGACAACATGGATGGACCATTGCACTGAATCCAATTTTCATCTGATATAGCTTTTTCATCTGATATTTGTTTAGAAAGGAGCGTTTGACACTTTACCCATGAGCATAGTGGCATAGTATTGAGAGTAAGGCGCCTCCGGCGGTCACCCACATCTGCGCCATCGGTACTCTTGTGTAGTGTACAGAACCCTCTAAATGCCAGAAGTGTGTGATTTACCCACGATCAGTGTTAACATGAAATAAAATTGTACAGAATTGTGTCCGTAATAAAAATTTGATATCATTTTCCAGTCAAGATAAAACCCAAGTCAAGATAAAACCCAGTCAAGATAAAACCATTTAACCCAAGCACGGTACTAAGTACTATAGGTTTAATACCTCTCGTGTTTGGGGTTCTCATAAAAAAAAAAAAAAAAAAATATCTCACGAGTCTTGAATAATATGTAGGATTATATGGATTAGATATAATTTATAAACTTATAAATATACAGTAACAAGAAATTTCTTCAAAGACAATATAACACAATTCAATTAAAAAAAACAAAACAAAACAAAACTGTTGTGTCCGTGGTAAATGATGCATAGAGGAAACAGTGAGCCTTAATATGTGAAGCATGTTGAAAAAGCAAATGTAGAGAATATTAAAAGAAATCTTGGTAGAATGATTTTGAAACAAATTAGAAGTAATATAACAAGTTTTTGGTTTTTGAGTTATCCAAATTAATTAAATAACATTTAGAAATTTGACCCAGCAAACTAATGGTGGAGGCTGCAGTATTTGAGGCTTTGGTTAGTAGCTCTGTATGAAGTTAGTTCGCTGACTCAGATTGCAATAATATGCTGTTCTTATCGTGTATATATCTTAGTGACAGCTGTCCTAGTGATTTTGCCACTTGCCACTCTTTTGGAGTGGTCTGGGTTCGAGTCTCCGTCGGAAACGGGTTCCTAAAGGCCTCTTCAATTGGGGTAGTAGTTTGCCGATAATACATAAGCTCTACAAAGGAGAAAAATATATACAGGCCCCCTCCTTCCCTGTCCCTGACCTACATACACACCTGTTCGTGGCACGGATATTATGCAATCAAGAAGGATATGCGTCACAGCATCATCAATCAAATGATATACAAATGTGGGATGTCGGCTACAAGTGACTCGAATATTATGAAATCGGTCAGAATGTGTTTCATAGTATCATCAATCAAATTATTTCGCCAAACATTTCCTTGTGGAGAGTCACATTCCATTTATTTGTACACACAATTATTACATATATATATATATATATATATATATATACAATTTTATATACATTAACATTCTCGTTACACATATATAAGACTTTATATTGTACCTCCTGGTGCACTTCGTACGTGTATCCCAGAGTCAAGGCAAAAGTCCATCTCCACCTAGTTCATCTGTTTTGGCGTAGAACCTCAACAAATCTAGCTTAAAAACATGTGCAAGGTATTTTACCACCGCCAATATAAGACAGCTGTTGTCCGACCCCTCTCAAGGCCCGGGTTTACGTTATGTATTTGTGCCGAATGCACAAGTCTCACACCCACCGGATGTAGTACAATACCAGTGGGTGTCCACAAATGAATTACTAGTGGAAAACTTCCACAAATTATCCTCAGTTACACCCACTAATTATGATATTAAACAGATATATACAATACTTTTTATTTTTAAATATGCTCAGAGTCTCTGAATTACTGAGAACAAAGAAAACAATATATAACATACAATGGACAATTAACAACACTGTCTACTATGACCTCTTGAACTTTCAAAATTGCGAAAAAATCCAAGTTTCCATGGCGAGGAACTTGTTATCTTCAGCTGAAACAGACTAACTCACCCACGAAGTGAAAAAAAGCCCATAAAAGTTCCTCTCTTCATTGACGGGATTCGAATCCGGGCCTTTTCCACCCGATGTGGGAAGGACGGTGACGATGCCACTGTGCTATTCGCGCCGAAATAAGAATAAGCTTTTTCCGTGTAGGAAATTTCAGGAGTTGTTACACAAACAGGCAGCTAAGACTCGGTGGCGAAGTTATTGTACCACCAAGTTCGCCAATGAGCAAGGGATGAACAGTTAACACGGATGGTATGGTTGCTAATGGTGACATATATGATGCTCGGAAATCTCGCGGGAGTAGGGTGGAGTCAGAATTTAACGTGTTGCCTTTGCTAAGGCTGCAGATTATTTCCGTTTCATTTTTCCTATTTGGATAATTTGATCCAGACTTTACATTAAAATATAAAAGAATTAAGCTTAGTATAAACATTTCGCTTCCACTTATAGACTGCCTTAGGATTAATTATTTCTTTATTCATATTGACAATTTTCACGTTTGTTAAATCCGTTTTAAACAGACCTCCAACAAGCAGTCACACAGTTTCTGAATTAGTAGTAGTACTAGTGGCATGTGATGCAAGAAAGCAAGTGTATGAGCTTATGCAGCATCAGCCAAAAAAAAAAAAAAAAAATCACACCATTCCCTCCAAATGCCTGTCCAGTTCCTCCTTAAATTTATTCAACCTATCAACTTCCACAACGACAGATGGAAGTTTGTTCCAGAAATTAACCATCCGCTGGCTAAAGGCAAATTTCCGCACATCTATTCTACATCTGTCTTTTCTTAATTTCAATATATGCCCCCTTAGGTTCGTAATCTGAACAAGTGGAAGGATCCCATCAGAATTCAGCGTGCTCAACCCATTCAAGGCCTTATATATCTCAATCAGATCACCGCGCAGGTGCCTAGTCTCCAGCCACTGCAATGTGCAGAACTTAAGCCTCTCTTGGTAAGAGGATCCCTTCATTCCCCTCACCAATCTTGTTGTCCTTCTCTGTACACGCTCAAGCAAATCTACATCCTTCCTAAAATGAGGCCTCCAGACCTGTACGCAGTACTCAAGGCGTGGCCTGACCATTGCCTTATACAGAGGGAGAATCACCTCCTTTTCCCTGCTAGCAAAATTTCTATATATCATTGATTATATATCATTCCTATATACCATGACTAAAACCCCAAAACCCCATGAGCAATGCAGACAGGCTGCCCTGGCAGCCTGTCTGCATTGCTCTTAACACATGTAAGGCCGTTTAGAGGAAGATTCCCTTTGTCATCGCCTTCCACTTCTTCATTTTTAGGCATTAAAAAGTATGTTCTTCCTCTGTCCTAATCGAAAATAAAAAAAATTATTTTCAGCTAAGACGTTATACTAAACATACCTTCATACTGACTGTACGAAGTGGGAATTTTTGGTCCAAGTATTGTTTGTTTGATCAAATATAATTGGTTTTCCAAATTCAAATAAGTATGGCAAAAGATTAAATCAATAGTTCATAAATTCAATACAATCGAAAGTTATTTATCTATTCTTCGATTAGTTATTTATTGATCGAGATTTATTTTCAGGGATGGAACGATCTCAGTTTTCACGGATCTCCCGAAATTCCAACTCCAAATATTGACGCTCTGGCAGCTGATGGGATACTCTTGAACAGTTATTATGTAATGCCGACGTGCAGCACTGATGACTGGAATACATCCTACGCGACTAGGTAGGTAAGCAAAGGGGGACAAATTGCAAAAACGAAATTGAAAACATATGCGCTGTGTCTAATAGTAAAACGTTCTCTTAATATTAACAAAGAGAATTCACTTTCGGACTGTGAACTTTTTTTAAAATGGCTATCATGACTATTCTTGGATATAGGAAACATAGGAAATTTCAAGGTCATTAAATTTTTAAGGAACTATAATCAGTCACTGGGAATTATTAGCGGAATAGTTCTGCTACCTGATAGCTTTGCGGTAGAAATTTTCAGGATACCAAATTGTATGTAAAAATACTCACGTGTTGCTGATTTATTTATTACTGTTATTTTCAAGGTCACAGTCATTCTACAGAGTCAGCCATTTTCATGAGATAAAAGAACTACAGCAGTGCCACCTGTTTGTTCAGTGGGATTAGAAATTCGGCATAAATTGCGTAAAATTATTAAATTGCGACATTAAATTATTAAATCACCATTGTAGCTGCGTAAGGCTTGTCAGATCGGCAGCTTAAATCCCTAGCCCGGATAAATGGTGAGGGTTGACGTCAGGAATGGCATCCGGTCGTAAAAACTATGCCAAAATAAAAGGTGATTGATGGAAAGTAGATGTGTCAGGGCTACCAAACAAAGGACGGGTCCGGTTAAAGAAGTTAGTTCAGCTAGAGATGAAGATGGAGTTGAAAAGTGTTAGAATAGGAACATTGAACATTGGAATGATGAATGGAAAGAGCAGAGAGATTGTGGATTTGATGCAAAAAAGAAGAGTGAAGATCCTATGCCTACAAGAGACTAAAAGCTGAAGACGCTTCTTTTTGTTCTAACATTTTGCTTTTTATTCTAGCATTTTGCCGAGTGTGGTTAAATTTAGATCCAGTAAGAGCTGATTACGTAGTTTCAGGTAGATGTTACACGAATACATTACGCGGTGCCAATCATCCAGTTCTCCGCATCCACAATGGATATCATTTATAAACCTATTATACTATATTAGGGTCACCAGAAAATTCACTTTCAACTACCCATGTGTATTATGTCTGTAAATTGCCTGTGTTTTCTGGTCGATTTGCCTGTTTTTCTGGACGAAAAACCCTAGTTTTTTTCCGGGGGGAGGAAAAACTTGCTATGCCTGAGACCGACTAACTCAACCATGGAGTGAAAAAGTCCATAAAATTTCCTCGCGTCATCGATGGGATGCGAACCTGGGCCTTTTCCACCCGGTGTGTGGAGGACGGTGACGATACCACTGTGCTACTTGGCAGACACTTTGAATGAGAAGTCAAGCAATATTTACCACATGTGAGGTATCCGATAACATAAATTAAATATGAATGCAGATTCATGAAGCCAAAGTCTGGGCATCTTCGCTCCATCTACCATCCTCACCATTCAATCAGACGAACGCTAATTTCTTCGGCGGTTCACCGCGAAGATAAAATAATGGGATCTTATCATACGACTGTAAAGCCTTAAACACCGGACTTAAATTCAAGTCTGATTAGTGAATAATTATAACCAAAGTCAAAATAACTGTTGGACTCATCACATTACTCAATTTCTGTAATCAGTGAGGTTTGAGGATTTCTGTTTTCGAACATCCATGAAGTTATAAGAACTGCCTACACCTAGTTGGCAGATTGTTGTAGTCAAAGTGCTGAAAGAAGTCCAGAACCATAATGTTGACTACCACCGCTTTATCACAAACCTTAAGAAATTCCTACCAATAATACTTGAATATCATGCAATACATTGTGTGAATTCCAATTTTAATTTATTTTATTTTGTATTTTCTATCACTAGTGTCCCCCCGAATATCTGGAAACCTAAATCTCTATATGAGCAATTAAGCATAAACTACATTTTTATCTTTTTTTCACCCCTGTCCTGATTCCAGGGATGCAGGCACAGCAAGATGCACATGGAGACCTTTACGAGTATATTACAGTTTAAACATTAGCCAAGTGGCTAAGGTTGCAAGTGATGCCTCGTCACTTTCGGTTCCTTGACGCAATCCTGAACTACCCAAACTCAACTTTCAACTGTTTCAGTGTTGGAACTATTTTAAATTACAACCAAGAAATTTTATCATGTTGAATGAGCACTACACCAAATGCATTTTCTTGATTAAATTTGATACATATAAAAGATAAATTGGTGCAAAGAATTCTGTAAGATAATAAACCGAAATTATAAATAACCTCAACCTTGTGCGGCGAGAACCTTTACTCAGAACCTAAAAAATGTTATATTACTTGAATTACCAAATTATTAATGTATTTTAAAAAAAAGTAAATACAATATTTAAATAGGAGTCGATTATAGATAGGTACAGATAAGAACTACAATTTGGAATAAATATTTTTATTGTTATGATAACAAAGTAAATGCAGAAAACAAAAACCTTAATGTGAGGGATTTCATTTGGAATGTTCCTGATTTATGATTTCATCAAAATTGGGATTCAATTCACTAGTGGCTATTCCTAGAACTGTTCCTAAATTTTCATCCGTTATTCTTGATCTAATTTTGCTCTTTGTATTTTTCATTAAAGAAAATGTAGTTTCGCATAAGTATGTCGATCCAAAGAATGCCAAATATTTCTGCGCATTATCCAGAATATTTTTAAACATTTCTGGATTTAACGAGGCATAAACGTCCGTTACTGTTTTTTTCAGCAAATTGATTCTTTAATATTAAATTTGATTGTAAATTTATCAGTTCCAACTGGATACAAGGTGGTGCATCATTGACATTAAAATTAAATGATAGGTTTACTAAAGATAGATATTTAGAAATTTTCTGAAAATCATCAAATCTTCTTGTAAATTCATTAAATAAGTCACTTATTATAGCCTCATATTTCTTAAAATCAGCACATTTCAAGTTTTTTTCTCTTTTTTTGTAAGATTGGAAAGTGAGTTAACTGTTTATTTTGGAACTGTTGCGAAAATAACTTGAGTTTTCTCGTAAACGATGTGACATTTGTATACATATCAAAAATAAATAGTCCCTTCCCTCGTAATAATAAATTTAATTCATTTTGATGCGAAAACATATCAACGGAAAAGAAAAAGTCGTTCAGCCACTGGTCATCTTTTAATTCACAAAATTCATTCAGCTTGTCCTTAGCATTTAAGAAGTTTACAATTTCATCCAACAAATCATGAAATCGTATTAACACTTTTGCAAGACTAAGCCATCTTATGTCCGTATGGTAAGGAATATCAGTAAAATCACATTCAATTTCTTTCAAAAATGTTATGAATTGCCGGTGGTTGAAAGCTCTTCCACGAATAAAATTAACTACTTTCGTTACAACTGATATAACATGCTTCAGTTTTAGAACTCTTTTGCAAAGGGTTTCTTGATGAATTATACAATGTAAGAAAATTATTTCTTTTCCTGGAATACGCTTTATTTCGTCGCTTATTCTTTTTAATAATCCAATGTTTTTTTCCTGTCAAACTAGGACTCCCATCGGTTATTCCTCCGTAATTTCAAATCTATGATTTATACCTCGAATAAAGATTAAAACTTGACTCGTATCGGTAATGTCAAATGACTCATCTAAAGCCAGTGCATGGAAAGTACAATCTTCCAATTTTAATTTTAATTGATCACATAAATTACTCGAAATATTATCAGTTCGTCTCACAAGAGTTCTTCGTGACAGGCAAATTTTTTCAAACGTCAGTTTTTTTATCAGGGCATAATAATTCAGCAATATCTATCAAACATTCCTTCACAAATTCCTCGTTAGAAAATGATTTACATTGTTTTGCAACCTTATGTGCACCAATGTAACTAGCTTTTGTCAGAGCTCTATCTGTATTTGACAAAATTTTCAAAGTATTTTGTTGCTTACGCAAAACCACATTTTAAATTTTCTGCTTCAATTTTCATTTGTTCCGGTGAAGATAGCTTATATTTTACGAAATGGTTTGTTGAAAAATGCCTTTTTAGATTATATTCTTTAAAAATGGAAATAGTTTCGTTACAAACCAAACACAGCTTTATCGCCTATATTTGCAATTAAATATTTGAATGTCCAATTATCATTGAAAATGCGGCATTCGGCATCAATTTTTCTTTTTTTTAATTGGCTCATTTTATGGACTATAAATTATATTAAATTAAAAGCATTCATAAGCCAATCAATTAAGAAATTAATTAATCAAGGTGTTTAAACTATTAAAAGATCAAATTATTTTTAAACCCCTTAAATATCAACGTGTTAATTAACACAGCTTAATGAACGAGATAATATTTTCCTGAAAATATAGTGTTCTTCATTTATACGTGAATATATGCATTTTTTTCTATTATTCATGAATTATGAACAAAGCAATAATTTTTAAATTTCATATCTAAACTAAGTAACTGAAGCATAGATTTTAATGAACGAAACAGTTTTATTGGATGTTATATACAAATTTACATGTTCACAAAAAATTTACATGTTCACAAAAAATTTGTCAACCATCTATGGTAAGCCAACACCTCTAACATGGCCCAGTGGCAAAACTCACCATTGCGAAGTGGAACCCGCAGCCCTGTAGGTCTGAAAACTTAGGGCACACGAACAACTCTAAATTTACAAAAGGTATTCTCAGTTTTTGTAATAAATCCCGTTCTATGTGACCACCCTTATAAGCCATGATATATTTACTGATGAGGTGCAAGCATTGTGCATTTTTTGTACAACTTCTGCACTACAAAGCTCTATTGGTTCATGATATGTGGGGTGTAATGTGAGTCCGCGAATAAACGATCGATAAACAAACCCATCTTTGTGTTTTCAAAACCGCATTGCTACCATGGAAAAAATAACAATAGAAAGCATTCCACCTTCTTTCTACTCTATCATTGGTTGTAAAAGAATAAACGAAGGTTCTGAAAAATGAATTTTTATTAAACTGGTAAACTAAAGTTAAAAATTTAAATATTATAAATAATACTTACAGTGTTGGATTCCATATCACCAATTACAACGGTTAGCATCCAAATAACAGCAAAAATCATGAAACGCACCAAGAAAAAGTGTTCATCACCAAGAACCATCGAATTTATATAGATCTTTAATCACGTGATACAAAACTGACACATTCCTGAGAGAGCCATTTCCAAGAAAGCCACATCCACGAAAAAATCTTTGCTCAAAGGAAGCTGATTATTACAAGTTTACAAGGTGTTACATTCACAAAAGAGTAAAGAAGGTGGGTGGAAACAGAAAATAATGTCAAGAGATAGAAATCTAAGAAAATTAATTAAAAATACAAATAATACAGTTTCAACATTTATTCAACTTTGAGACCTCACCACAACTTCACAGGTTCTTAACCACACCCCTCCCTCAAAAGGATTATGTTGTTCCAACTGTTTAAGACACGCCTAAGGTTAAAATATATAAAGTGTTATCATTGATATAATTACCTTTTCGATCTTGTTGTGTTTCCAGGAATTCCATTATCATCCCTCAAATTATCAGAAATTGCACATGTGGAATCAATGGAATGTATTAAAATTAGTGAAAAATAATACGGTTTTTTCAAATAAAAAAGCGTTTTTTTCTTATTTACAATCAAAGGTTGAAAATTTGCATGTGTGAGACAAACAAACAAATAACTTTGTTGAATTTTACATAGCAAAACAGTAAAAAGATGATATTTTTAATAATAAAAAAAAAACTTTTCAAACTACTCTGAACAGTTGAAATGTTAATAATTTTTGGATCTGTTATTGCAGCAGGGCGCCTCCGTAGCCAAGTGGACAGGAGCAGCAGTGAGTAGCACACGCTTCTTCATTAGACTGGGGTTCGAGCCCGTGACCACCCCAAATACGGAGGATGCGGAAAGGTCAGGGAATGACCACCGCATATCCCCGGAGCAATATGGCCTTAGTTGCTAATGCTCCTAAAAACCAAAATAACAACAAAAAAAAAAAAAAAAAAAAAACATTGCAGCAGAAACATGAACATACACACACACACGCACCCCACTCTGTAAAATTAACAATGACAACAGAAACTATACTTTTATGAATCTATCTGTATAACTGAAGTATTTTCATAATACACACACCCACACAAAAGACGAGCAATTTGAGACAAAAACCTTGATTTAACATTATCAAAGTTTCTTGCGACGACCGACTAACTGGTTAAAATAAATTTATTAAAATAAAAATGATATATACATAACATAAAACAGAAATAAAATAAGATAAAAGTGCTGTGCGATGATCACCAGCGCTCATCGCACTGCAATACAGTACATTCTATAATAGGGTGTAAGTGTACTCCCCTCGTCCGATTCATAGTACTATTATTGGTAGCTATGTGCAGTGCTTCAAGCCATGAGCGCTGGCGGTAATCACGTGAACAGTCGACGATTCCAATATCCCGTTGGGGATCAAGATTGTGCTGCTCAACCCAATAATGTTCGGCGACTGCGGAGCGTTCAAAATTAGGGGTTCACAGAGCCACTTCATGCTCAGAAACCCGATCTTTTAATCTTTCACCAGACTCACCTACATAACACCCCCCCCCCCCCCAACAATCCGGACACGTAATACGGTATACGGAACCATTCCGAAAGAAAGGAGGAACTGGTGTTTTCACCTTAGAAATAATAGATTACAATTTCCTCCCCGGAAATTGCACACATCGTATATGATGGTGACGCAAAATCCTAACAAGACGTTCCGATACGCTCGAATAATAGGGGATGTAGGCGGTAGAGATAAATTGATTGACGTGAGGCGGGTTAGATTTCGTAAAAGATTTCGAAAGCTACTATCTATGTATTTTAACTCTTTTATCTTATTTAATTTTGTTTTATGTAATGTATATATCACTTTTATTTTAATTAATTTATTTTAACCAGTTAGTCGGTCGTCGGAAGAAACATTGATGATATAATGCAACCCGATGCACAAGGCCTGTTTTCTAACCTTGATTTAACAATAAAAGATAGAAGAAAAACAACATATTAGATGATGGCAAAACCCCATACATGTGTTCAAACAACTACCCTATTTAAAGTGTGTGTTACAATAATAAAAACCAGCCTTGTGTTACAACAGGAAAAACCAGCAGTGTGTTACAATAGGAAAATTTACTACATAATTTTCCAGAAACATACGTAATTTTGAATCTCGGAACAAACAAGAGTATCTGCGAGTTTAAACTCATTTGAAGAAACCAAGAAGTTCGCTATTGATGGTTTTGTTCGTGCTCTCTCAATCACCAATGATCATTGCGGTCGCTAGTAATTCTTATAAAAATTAAACTACGTTCAGAGTGACATTTCAGAACAATCTAGCGTATATCTTCAGTGTGGAAAACTACTACAAAAAAGCAGTATATAATAAGTTAACATAACGAGAAAATGAACCGTGGGATTTGAAAAATTTTAACATACAGTCACCCAAGTGCCCCTGAAATATAATTACCCATATAATATTGTGTTAGGTCACCACAACTGTCCTGGTGGCTACTGCAATCGTTATGATCGATTGCAGTAACTGCCGGGTATAGGAAACACAACTTATGGGAAAGCCAAGGAAGGAGAGTGAAGCCTTCCGAACGTTTTGCAAACCATTTCTAAAGAAGTCGGGCCCAGTTGCATAGTGGATCGCTATGTCCAAAGATGTTATCACTATTGAGAAATGACAGAAACAGATGGTTACTGTTGGCATCGTGAAAAATCATCAGAGCAACACACCAATTGCCAGTCGTGAAACAACTTGATCATTCTTGTGCCGAATTCGAAGAAAACAGAAAATATTTTTGACAGTCTTTAAAAGAGATAAGTGATTTTAACGGCGAGAACCTTTGACCAGTCTACTTGACGAATATCGCTAAATACGGTCTTGGGTAACTTGCAGACGTCTGTTACGAGTGGTATAGATCCCACCTTTCTCTTTTGATTAAATTAAACCTTTAATAATTGATAAAAACCAATATTAGCCTGGTTCCCTTTTTTTGCTGATATCTATATTATTAATTGAGCACCTGTATTTTAATAAATAATCTGTTAATTCCATCAACAAAGATAGAAATCAGTAGAATCAAGCAAATATTATTCAAAATTAGAGTTAAAATATTAAGAACCTTAAGAAAAAGCCCACCCACTCGTATCTAGCATAGAAGAAGCCATATAGATGTGCATGCCACATAAGCCTAGGCTTGCATTCACAGTACAGCGGTAGATTTTCGCTGTAAGGTTAGGAAAGGATAAAGAAAGACTATCTTCCCTTATTAACATGCGAGAGCTTCACAAGTATGGGATGACACCCGAGCGGGGTGTAGAGTGGGGAAAAATTGTTTTCCCACGTGTACAGCAAATACCTTGAGCTCTCTCTGGTGTTAACACTCTTGCTTGTCCCAAATGGTCAAGATTGTGCATTTGATGCACAGAGCCACAGTGGTGAATATACCAAAAGAGTCGTGACGTACCTATGGTTTGATGAATGTGGAAATTCCTGGAGGATGGGGTGATGATTCCTTGTCCATCACGCGCTGTTCAGGCACTTGGGATCTGACCCCGGACTTGGAACATACAATGAGAGGGAGTAGTTGTCTAAACATAGAGAGCTGCTCCTGGTTTAAAAAGCGGTCCTTAGCGGATCCGGGACAGTGAGTTGGTGGACGCTTGTTGTGTGAGTGGTTGACAAGAGTTGGTCGGTCAGTCTTTTGGTAGTGTGCTAATGTTGAAGTGAAAAGTGCGTTAAAGAGTTAGCTAAGTGCCAGTACCAGTGTCATAGCAGAAGTATAGAAGAAAAGCGGTTTCCAGAGAAGCAAGAAAGCAAGAAGAAAACGCCCGAGTAGAGAAGCCAGCCCATAGAGTCAATGAAGAAGATAAAAAGGGTAAGCAGAAAAGCTTTATTATGTGTATGTGAAAGGCAAACCTTTAAATGGAATAATAACGGAATAACTAAGTTTTAAAAGATGAATCCTTCCTATGATTTACTATTTTAAGCATGACATGTATTATATGTCGCGGAACCTAATTTTGGAGAATAGCATGGATATTAAATAGTTAATACAAAGATTTGATTATCCCATTTACTTAAATATTATACTAAGGGATAAGTCAAGAGTAAGATGTTGATACTTAAGCAATGGCGATGGTCATGTATATATATGAGAGTTTTGTATATTGTAAATTACTATGTTAATGGAATGACCCTTTGTAAAGGGGTATAAAATAACCAGATGAATCATTGTAATACTTTATGTTTCGATAACGAAGTTTTAATAAGGAAGATTTTAAGAGAATGTGAGTGATGTGTACATGCTTTTTATATATTCAATAAACGTTTGTTATGTTGAAATTTTGCCTCGTTGCTAAGCTCCTATTCATAGCAGTAATCGCCAGACTTGGATAAGATCAAAATTATAAAGGGTTATTGCATATTGATGAGCTTAATTTCCTTAAGTTCCTCGATATTACACAACGCTAACAGGTCCAAACTGCGACATTTGGAGAGGTGAGTTTCTCTTCTCTCTCCTATGTTGAGGGTATACGAGATCTGATCCTAATCAAAACCACGAGACGAACACATTTCGCCGAATCTACACTAAAGGTGCAAAATATTGGGAGTACCCCATTTCTCTAAAGTGCGAGGGCGTAATGCAAGTGTCACATCAGAAGGTCCAGGTAACACCTGTAGGGGGGACCAGTCACCTAGAACATACATGACGAAAGGTGCCGTAACTATAATTAATTAACTTATCATTCTCACCAACCTCCCTGGCGCTGTGACAAATAATAATATTCTCTTCACCAACCCCCCCCGCCCACCACTAATATGACCTATTCAGCGGTTTCAAATTTAGGACGATAAATCTTGAACCATAGGGTTAACCAAATAGCCTTTTAGTCTTTTGTGTCACACAGCGTTTAAATATACGAATATACTAAGTACGTTTTACTTAGAAAAGGTAGCCTTATTTACCATTCCGAACATATTCATAATGAACTCTAAAGTCATTCGAAATATTGTCAGAGTGGTTCAGTAGAGAGAGACTATTTCTTCAGACATAAATTACAATCAACTGCACAATTGAAGCTCAGACTTCACGAGTTCAGTGTGAATTACTCTATAATTTTTGAATATAATGATAGTGTTAACTTTATTTATGTTTAATACCAATACGTATGAATAATAATGAAATAAAAATAAAATTGATTAACGATAATAAGTAAATACCTATTAATAACAGTTAATAATAAGTGGGTACGTGGTAGATAGTTAATGAATTAAAGTACAAAAAATGAATGTAATATAAAGAAATCATATACAATTTGCGCTGATTCCTTGTTTTAACTTTCCTTAGGGATGGTTTCGTCGCTGGACTCTTCTCTCGGATCAGTGTTCAAAGCGTTAGCTGAAGCCGCCATGCTGGATAATTCCGTCATTATTTTTTCTACGAACAACGGCGGAACAGTCAGTGGATTCGAGGGTTCGGCTAGTTCTAATTGGCCTCTACGAGGGGGAAAGTTTTCCTTTTGGGAAGGAGGCATAAGGGGTTCGGCTGTTATCTGGAGTCCTTTGCTGAACAACAAAAGAGGGAGAGTGTCCAGGCAGATGATGCACATCACTGATTGGCTTCCGACTTTGTATCATTTAGCAGGTACGAAACTACTTGGAATGGCGATTAGACTACTAAGCAATAGAACTTATAAAAGTTCATGATAAAAGGATCATCATAATTCATAATAAATACAGTACAATCGGCGGTATTAAACTCCTTATCTAAGCTGCAGGCCGATTAAAGTTGCACTTCTTACAACCAATGATATAGTCAGGACCGTGTAAACATGGAAGTCTGCAGGTGAACGCATTCAAAAACCAGTTATCAATAAAAGAAAAAAGATTTTTACTCGGTTCTTATCGCTTATAGTCCCACCACCTCAAGAATGAACTTAAGTTCACTGCCATATACAGTGTTAGCATTAGTAGAGTCATACGATAGCAGGAAAGCAAGCTTATGCAGCATTAGCCAAAAAAAAAAAACCGCTCCGATTTCACCCCTCCGTTCGTTCCAAATACCTGTGCAGCTCAGCCTTAAATTTATTTAGGCTATCAACCTCCAAAACAAGGGATGGAAGTCTGTTCCACCAACCAACTACCCGCTGGTTAAAGGCAAATTTCCGTGCATCTGTCAAGACCGAGGCGGGATTCGAACCCGCGACCTCTGGATTGCCAGGCAGGCACTTTACCTACCTGGCTAGCCCGGTCGGCCTCTGTACTCGTTCCAGGAACTCTACATCCTTCTTGAAATTAGGCCTCCAGACCTGTATACAGTACTCAAAGTGTGGCCTGACCATTGCATTATACAAGGGAATAATCACCTCCTTATCCCTGCTAGAAAAATTCCCGTATATCATTGACAAGACCCCATGAGCTACTCTTGTAGACCATCTGCACTGTTCAGAAAACTTCATATCTGCCTACACAATTACCCCCAGGTCCTTTTCATTCTCTACCACTGTCAGTGTAGTACCACTGTGTTGATACTTTACTTTGGGGACATTTAAGTAGTACTGGGATTAGTGAAATGGGGAAAAGAGGGTACACTCAGATATTAAAGTTATATTAAAAACCAAAGTCGAAATAGGATTATAATCGATTCTATACATTATTTGCTTGACTCTGCTTAATTCCAGTCAGTGATTGTAATTAGACAATTAGTATTATTATCACTAAGGTCAAATGACATGAAAAAGTAGACAGAAGCTCTCTTCATCAGCCAAATTATAAATAAAATAAAATAATAAAAAAATGAATATTCATACTGTTCCCATTTCGTACTCACTTACTGCACTTTGGGAACAACTTATTCTAATGTTCGATAATCGCTCAAATGTTAACTTTATGAAATCTAATCTTCTGTTTTCCTGAGATTTTATTTTTGTGCCCCGGGACCGTGTTCCATCTCTCATCTTCGAGAGAGAGAACAATTCTTCCTTATTCATTTCACTCAACCACATCAGTGTCTCATACACCTCAATTAAATGTCCCCGTAGATGCCTGATTGTTAAACTTTGTACTCTACGCTTTCTAATCCGTTCTTCATATGTGCATCGAATTGGACTCATTACTTATCCATTTGCCCTTCTTTGAACCCTCTCATTTTATGCCTTTCTTAGGCATGGTCTCTCGACCTTTTCAGAACATTTCAAGTGCAGTGAAACCATCCTTGAACAGTGGGATAATAATGTCGTTCTTCCAACCCGAAAAGGTCCGATAAATCATAGACAGGACACCATATAGTTTCCTAGTTACCAGTTTACACTGCATAGAAATTTTCATGTCATATTGAATCGTAACACACCTAAATCTTTTTCATCTTGAACTTTTGCCTCCTCTCCTTTTAGCATATACCGTAGCCAAGTGGTCAAAGCAAAAGAGTACGTAAGTTAAACGTGCTTTGAGTGACCTGGGTGCAAGCGCGTTTCTTGTATTCGTTTGATCTTGTGAACTCCTCTGACCGTGTGGTTGTACCTGGAGATGCGTTGTGTATGCAGATTGTACGACAGCTGAACATGATGCCACAAGTAATGCCTTATTGTGTGTGCTAGACACTCACAGAGAGAGGGGGGGGCAAAAATTAACCCCGGGGGCTCACATCTGGTGAGTATGGGCTTGGCACACCCAGGGTCCTGAGCTGGATATCATCATTCTTCTCTTTCTTGGTGATTCCCTTCTACTTCTCTCTCTCTCTCTCTCTCTCTCTCTCTCTCTCTCTCTTAGGGTAATTCGGGATTTTTTTTTTTTTTTTTGGCTGGTGCAGCATAAGCCTCAGGCTTCCTTGCACCATATAGCTAATAATAATAATAATAATAATAATAATAATAATAATAATAATAATTTAGAGTTTTATTGGATGAGGATAAACAGAAAATTTATTTATTTATTTTAAACTTAATGTAAGGCAATTAATAGTAGAATTACTTAAAACTTTGTTCAAGTGAAACGTTTTAAAGACACGCCAAGATTGCTCTATGCAATGTCAAGGAATGCATATTGTCAGAAGAGGCAGACTTTTCGTTCTGTTCCATGGTAATGAATCCAATGATGACCAGGGGTTCGTTAGCATGGATCACCATGCTGATGTTGCGATTTGTTTTTGTGAATCGTCTCAGTACCATGTTATAGAAATGATCATTAAATTAAACAATCACAAATGAATTACGCCTGTAAAGCGTGTGCTCTGAATTATAAATTGTTGGCACATTTTGATATCTCCATAATTGTGGAAATTTTTCATCCCTGGTTGTCAGGTTCTACATTGATAGTGCCTCGTTGTTCACGAAGAATGTTGCCTTAACCATTGGGCTAAATGGGATAAAAGAGTGCCCTTCTTAAACGTGAATAACGCAGATTAATAAAGCAAAGGGTCCCAAGATGAACCACGCACCTATGCCCCTGTTACCATTGCACAGTTCTGCGTGGGCTTAATTCGTCTCATAACAAACTTAGTTGTTTGCTGTGAGACACAAACTAAGTCCGTGCGCTGTAATATGTTTGTACGATTTTCATAACGCGTGAGTTGAAAAACACGCCATACATAGTTCATGAAAAAATCTATTCTCTGCGCCTGAGATTGTCTAACTACGACCCGGATTGAAGAGAGAGCAAACTTACATTGTTCTTAGCTATGTACGCAGCTCATGCAATTGCTAATTCATGTACAGAAACGTTACATAACTCTCTTGTTATATCAGCTTCTGCTGTTGATTTACTTTAGGATCATATCAGACTAAGACCGTGTTCCAAAATTTCCATTTTGTTAAATAACTACTCTTCAAAAACTCACATTAGCGTGTGCTGCCATCTAATGGAATTCGCATAAACTAACATATTTTGCAATTATTATTATTTATTTTTTCAGGAATTCACGATAAATTATTAAAGATTGATTAGATAAACATTTGAATGAAGTAAATGAATATAACACTTAGAGGAGGTTTTAATTAAATATTTCATTTATTTTTTAAGGTTATTAATGGTACATAGGCTTTGCTTCCTTGCATCCTTCTGATTATTACTATTCTAATTATATACTCGTACATAGGGACATAAAAGTTACTCTTTAGGATTACTCAAAATTGAATCCAGGCTTTTTCACTGTGGGGAAAGTAGGGGAGGGGGTATTGTGATAAACAGCAATTAATTATAGCGTTCTAACTTGATTTTATCGTAGTAGTAAATATTTTCACCACTTGTTGCTTCCCCTCTTGAAACCCCTCAGAATTCAACAGTGAGATTATTTTTAATTACTTCTTAATTAACACGTAATTTTAATTATTTTTTAGTTCATTCTTTTATATGATATCACTCCATGTACGTACATTATTGCGAGTGTAATTAAGTTCCTTAATTGCCTTTCCATTCTTCAAACAATTTCAGCAAGAAAAATTAATTATTTCCAACGAAACATAATAATTCATTATTCACAGTTACCCAAAATCGTTCTTTGGAATGTACTGCATTATAGTTTGCGCAACTGTAAAATACATGGTGCTACACAGCTTAAATAGACCAAGATGTAAACAAAAGAATCAACGTGCCTGTGAAAAGAGACAAAAATATTTTTCTTTCCATTCATTATTAATAAAAAAAATTATGCAATTCTGTTTTTCTATAAAAAAGAGTGCAGACAGATCCACTCGTTTCCACGTTAGTATAGTACATTTTTTAAATTAGCACAGGGATGCCCAGTTGCAATTCTTACCGAAGCAGAATTCATAGTTTCGCTACTAAGTTCGGTTAAAGCAACTTTTTATAAAAACATGAAAAAGAATATCGTTGTGAACAGAAAACGTATTTGTACTACGTATCCCCCCTATATACAGGGTGTCTCAAAAATACACGACATAACTTCAGGAATGAGTTCCTCATATGTAGACAATAAAAATATTTTTTTATCAACGTAGTTCCGGAAATGCTTGGTTCCCGAGTTATTAACCGGAATGGCTTATCTCCCGCAGGTGATTTCTTCATCACAAGGTACTGACAGATTCTAGTGGTTTTCCATTCCGACCATGTACTCAAATCAAGACCAAGCGGATATGCACTTTATGTACATTTTGGCAGAGGCAATGCTCTGGAGGCTCGTCGTTTGTACCACGAAATGTTCCCAGAACGAAGATGTCCAGACAGGAAAACGTTTAAAGGTATCCATCGCAGCCTTTGTGAACATGGGACCTTTACACCTCGTTCTGCCTACAGAGGACGACCAAGATCTACGACTCCTGAAGTAGAGGAAGAGATTTTGGATTTTGTACATGCCTCTCCTGGAATCAGCACACACAGAATAGCAATGTAACTGGCTGTTCACTGTTAGACTATTTGGAGAGTGTTGCGAGAACACCGACTGTATCTTTACCATCTGCAACGGGTACAGACATTGTCACCAGCAGATTACCCTGCGCGGGTAATGTTCTGCCAGTGGTTCTTGCAGCTGTGTGGTACAACTCCTCACTTTCTTGCCATAGTGATATTTACAGATGAATCACAGTTCACACGAGCCGGAATCCAAAACTATCACAATCGGCATGCATGGGCTGAGGAAAACCCACATGCAATTCTTCCATCACATCACCAACAGCGGTTAAGCCTCAAAATCTGGGCGGGTGTTTTTGGTGATAAGTTATTTGGGCCCCCATGTACTTCCAAACAAACTCACAGGGCAGACGTACAGAAACTTTCTGGAAAACCACATGCTTGATTTCTTGCACCAGGCGACACTGCTCATTCATCAACAAGCACACTTCATGCACGCAACCACATAGCCCACAATTACCTGAATCGAAGATTTCCTGGTCGGTGGATAGGTAGAGGTGGACCAACTATCTGGCCTCCACGTTTACTGATTTAAACCCACTAGATTTCTTCTTGTGGGGCCATTTAAAGTCATTGGTGTATTCGATTCCCGTAGCTGATGTGGAAACTCTCCGCAATCGAATTGTGGCAGGTTGTGAGACAATACGAAACATGCCAGGAATTTGGCATTGTCTTCGCGAGTCCATGAGACGTCGATGTGAGGCGTGTATTCAGGCAGAAGGTGGACATTTTGAACAATTAGTATAAGGGGATAGAACAGTTAAGTGTCATAGACAGATCTTCAAAACTCGGAAACCAAGCATTTCCGGAACTATGTTGATATAAAATATTTTTATTGTCTACATACGAGGAACTCATTCCTGAAGTAATTGGATACTATGTAATTTTGAAAGGATTTGTTTATTTGACTTATTTGTTTGATTTTTTAAATACTAGGTGGCGATACTAAAAACCTAGGCAATATTGATGGCATGAACATGTGGGAAGTACTGAAAGATGATCTGCCTTCCCCAAGACAAGAGATTCTAGTCAATTCTGATTCTATATCTGGAATGGCTTCTCTCATACAACAGAATTACAAAGTGGTCAATGGGACTTGGGAAAATGGTTTATTTGATGGCTGGTATGGACCATCGTCGAAACAAAGAACTCGATAAATGAGTTTAGAAAGACAGTTCTACTATGGGAGACATAATGGGAGACGTAAGTGGCGCAAAGGGACACAAGTGGAGTGTGGACCAGTACCCAAAACTACTATGAAAAGCTGTAATCCTTGCCAGGTTCCATGTTTGTTCAACCTTGACAACGATCCTTGTGAATATTATAACCTGGCAAAAAAACATCCCGAGGTAAGTCTTCTTTTAGTACTAGTATTAGTATTAGTAATGGCCGCATGGTGCAAGAAAGCCTATGGCTTATGCTGCACCAGCCAAAAAAAAAAAAAAAAAAAAACTTTATTGGATAAAATTAAAGTAATAATTAAACGATAATGAGAATAAGCTAAAATTATGAAACATACACTGATTACTCCCAATGGCACTGTTTCTGAAGAATCCACTTTTTCTGCTACATCATTCAATTAGCATTAGGGTGCGAATGAAATGTAAAAGAGCTGACGACATCATACGATGAAACTGGGGCAAGTCAAGTGTAGAAGAATTCAACCTTGAATTCTTCTATGATGACACACATTTTATGAAGCGTCATCTGAGTCATCAAAATTTTCCCACTAGAAAGAATGCACAGATTTACCTGAAAATTTGGATGCATAATTGTGACGTGTATTGACGTAAGCAGTTAGCACGTCAAGAAAATGTTAGTAGGCAAAAAAAACAGTGAGTCAAAGATTGTCTAAGAATGTGGAATGTCTTTAACGCGCATAAGGTGACGTCATATACAGCTGACGGACTTTTACAGGAGTAAAAGTCATGATTTTTTATTGATGTGCACAGCGTAAACACTGCTGCATTCATACACAAATTCAATCATGTCTACGTTGATATCTGTCACTTCACTTATTATGAGTTCAGAGCATGCGCTTCTTTTACTTTGGGCAATTATAATGAAGGCCGGTGTGTCTATGCTTATGCCCTCGTGGTAGCACAGTTGGTAGAATCGCCGTCCTCCCCCTCACCGGAGGGAAAAGACCAAAACTGGAATCCCGTCGATGAGTTTATGGGCCTTTTGCACAACGTAGTTCAACTGGTTTGTCTGAGGCGAGAACAGTACGGTTTTTCTCCTAGAAACTGGGGCTTTTTATCCCACAAATAGCAAATCAACTGCAGAAATATGCAAGTTACAGACGTAATATATACGGTGCAATACGGCCTAACTTGCTGATGCAGGTTAAAAAAATTATTCTTATTTGCTATTTCTTGTTTGGTTTTTCATTTGATTTCTGCAAGCTGTGAGCTAAAGAATAAGGTATTCTCACTCACGCCAAAGACAGTAAGTCGTGATTGTTTCTAGGGAAGAAGGCAGTGTAATCTATACAATCAGTTCCGCTGATGCAGTTGAACCTGTCACAAATGGCTTACGGATGATAGACAAGACATCAAAGGAGGATATTGTTGGGATATCAGAGACGTGGTGTCACGCTGAAATTAGGAATGCAGAATTGGAATTTGGGGAGCAAAATGTGTACAGAAAGGATAGACAGGATAGGAAGGGAGGAGGTCTCATGCTGTTAATTAAGAAAAACATAAAATCAAAAGAAGTGCATACAGTTGACATAGATGGACAGTGCAATATTGAATCAGTTTGGTGTGACATAAGCACTGCGAAAGGGAAAGTAAGAGTAGGAGTGCGTTATAGGCCCAATGACTCTAATGAGTACAATGAACAATCGTATAGAGAAATAGAGTGGGCTAGTAAATCGGAATGTCTTATAATGGGGGATTTTAACTTCCCAGATATTGACTGGAACTTGTGGGTTGGTCACTCACACACTAGTAAGACTTTTGTGGATTTATTGGATGATTGTTTTCTGCAGCAGCATGTTCGAGAGGCAACCAGAGAAAGTAACACTCTTGATCTGGTTATCAGCAGTGATCATTCGTGTATTAAGAATTTGCAGATAAAGGAACCACTAGGTGGCAGTGATCACAGTGTACTGATGTGGGATTTACTTAAATATATAATTACCATCACGGGTAATTATAGGAAAGGGTTTTTGTTTCCGTAAAGGTGAGTACAATGGTCTCCGACAGTTTTCAAATTCTGTACAGTGGGATCAACTGACGATGTTATCAACAGTAAATTCAAAGTGGGAAGCATTCAAGGAATTATTTGTGGAAGCTACTAAAAGTTTCATACCAGCTAGGAAATATTGTTCAATATTTAGGCCTAAATGGAATTCAGATGAACTAATTAGACATGTGACAAAGATAAAATATCCTCGGGATGCATATAAGGTATCAGGCGAAACAGAAGTCTATTATAGATGTCAACTGGTATGTAACCAAGTCACAAAGGAGGTTAGGCAGGCGAAGGCAGATTACGAGAAATCTTTGGCAAAGGATGCTAAGAAAAATATCAAGAATTTCTTTACCTATATAAACTCTAAAAGGAAGTGGATGAATCTAATTGGTCCACTTGATATCGATGGTTCGACTATTGATGATGCTGCTCAGATAGCAAACAAACTGAATGAATATTTTCATTCAAAACTGAGAGGAAAGTAGGGGAGAAATTGCTGAAGTTAAACATAAAAAAAGGTACCTGGGGTGGATGGGATCTATCCAGTTATATTAAAGGAGGCGGGAAAGGAAGTAAGCAAACTCTTAGTCATAATTATGAGAGCATCCTTGGATTCAGGGGAAGTCCCCACGAACTGGAGATGTGCAAATGTATCCCCAGTTCACAAAGAGGAATCTAAGGGTGACACGAGAAATTACAGAGCAGTTAGTTTAATTTCTGTTCCAGGGAAAATAATGGATCACTGGTTAAAGAAGCATTGCAGGATAATCTAAACAAGACTGCAGCAATAATTCAGATACAGCATGGGTTTGTTAAGGGATAGTCTTATCTGAAAAATTTGATTGGATACTATGATGTGGTTACAAAGGAACTGGATGCAAAAATCAATTTTGATATCATATACTTGGATTTCAGGAAAGCTTTCGGCACTGTTGTGCATGGAAGACTATTGTACAAATTGGAACAGAATGGTATTAAGGGTAAGTTGCTACAATGGATAAAAGGATGGTTGAGTGGGAGAAGACAGAGGGTGGTAATCAATGTACGCTGCTCTTTGTGGACTAATGTTATTAGTGGTTGTACGTCAGGGTTCGGTGTTGGGTCCTCTGTTGTTTTGTATATTTATCAATGATATTGATGAAGGTATATCAAACTTAATGGCAATGTTTGCAGATGATACAAAGGTTGGCAGGGTTGTTAATGACAGTAATGGCAGTGTACTACTGCAACAGGATCTAGAAAATTTGGGCAGATGGGCTGAGAAGTGACAACTGAAGTTTAACATTGACAAATGGAAAGTACTGCATATGGGTAGAAATAACCCCAGAGAAACGTACCGACTATGTGGTACTACACTTAGGGTGGTAGAAAACGAAAAAGACCTGGTAGTAATTTTTCCCTCAGATAGGAAAATTTTCGAGCAATGCCGATAGGCTGCAAGAACAAGTCATGGGGTTTGGTCAATGATATACAGGAATTTTGCCAGCAGGGTAAAGGAGGTGATTATCCACTTGTATAAGGCAATGGTCAGGCCATGACTTAAGTACTGCGTACAGGCCTGGAGGTCTCATTTTAGGATGGATGTAGATTTGCTTAAGCATGTACAGATGATGAAGAGAAAGGCAACAAAATTGGTGAGGGAAATGAAGGAATCCTCTTACCAAGAAAGGCTTAAATTATGCAAATTGCAGCGACTGGAACTAGGCACCTGCGAGATGATCTGATTGAGGTGTATAAGGCCTTGAATGGGTTGAGCACGCTGAATTTTGATGGGATTCTTCCACTTTCTCAGATCACAAGCCTAATGAGACATAAATTCAAAGCGTAGAAAGAGTTGTAGAATAAATTTGCCGAAATATTTTAGCCAGTGGGTGGTTAATTGCTGGAACAAACTTCCATCTGTCGTTGTTGAAGTTGATAGCTTAAATAAATTCAAGGAGGAACTGGACGAACTTTTAGAGGGAATGGTTGTGCGAATTTTTATTTATTATTTATTTTATTATTATTATTTTATTTTATTTTTTTTTTTTGGCTGTTGCTACATAAGCTCATACGCTTGCTTTCTTGCATCCCATGCATTTATTACTATTACTATAGTCTCTCGTAATGTTCCTTTTCACAAACGAAAGTGTTTAACACAGTCGCATCAGTCATTTCGGTGATAAAAATGGAAACAATATTTAAAGTCGAAGCTTTAATTGCTTAATGTTTTCTAAAAATTAATAACAGTAGCTGCTCTAACAAAAATATTTGTGGAGTTGCTGGTAGGAGTTGCGCTGTTTGTATATCTTCCAAATCAGGGAATATTTTCTGATCTTCGACAATACTGTGGCATCAATCGACGCTACATTAGAACAGCAATGGCTCTGGGAGTTGGGAGTATCTGTAATAAAGGTGTGGACATCACCTCAACGTCTGTGTGAGAAAGAGTGGGAGAATTAATCAGAGAGACTTGACATGCGAAAGAAATTTAAAAAGAATCAATTAGAAATGATTCACTGTTCAAAGGTAGATTGCTCAGAATAAAATAATTTTTACTAAAATAAAAAGTGTGTTATATCTTATTAGTTCATCAAGTAGTAATTAATTGGTATCAAGATAGTTATTTGCTTTCCACTTCTATTAATCACAGAAAAAGAAAAAATCCAATTAATTCAAGAAATAAAAATCAACCTGAAATGTAAAGCACCACGTACATTTACTGACTTGTTTTGTTTCTCTTTAGATTGTAGACTGTATGATGAAGAGGATTGAGAAGTTCAACCAAATCTCAGTTCCTCCCCTGTAACAAACCGGGAGATCCTCGTTGTGATTCTCGAATACATGGTTTTGCTGTGACAACATGGACGGACCATTGCACTGAATCCAATTTTCATCTGATATAGCTTTACGAGGGAAGGAGCGTTTGACACTTTACCCATGAGGATAGTGGCATAGTATTTAGAGTAATGCGCCACCGGTGGTCACCTACATCTGCGCCATCGATACTCTTGGTACTGTACAGAACTCTCTAAATGCCAGAAGTGTGTGATTTACCCACGAGCATATAGTGGACACAGTGTTATTTTTATGCTTTTCCCGTCGTTTCCCACAAATCCGTGTTAAATACTCTGTTAACATTGCAAAGCCAGTCAGTGTGGGTTGTGTGTTGTTTGACTGGCCTCGTCGTTACTGGAGGCGCGATCATCAGGAAGGAGCCTCCCAGCATCCGTCCACTAGCACGAGGAGCCGGACAAGGGAGTTAAAAGACATCTGACGGGCCGTCGACACTCCTGCCGGAGCGTGAGTGCGGAGGACCAAGGAAAGAGCAGAGAAGAGACAGAAAAGTGGAAGACAGGGAAGACAGTGGGGGATGACAGAGCGTAGGCATCCCCCAGGTAAACGGAGCAGGAAGAGTGCTAGGTGGAGTTGTGGGAGTCCTGGAGGAGGACTGTGGGTAGGGAGAAGAGAATAGGTAAAATTCAAATTAAAGAGTCCGGGATCGTCAGAGTGGAGAATCACGGAGCGGAGTTGGCAGGGCTGGCCGCAATTTGCAGTTTCATGACTGGAAGTTTCCTGTGCTGGGTATCAGTTGCTGTGTGGAGGTGGTTATCTAGGAGTAGTGTTAGGGAGTTGCAGGTGATGCCAGCGACGACGAAAGACCTCGTTGGCATAACCGGTCAGTGAACGGATGGCATCGTTAGATTCCCATCACTTGGTTTCTGGCCGAAGTGATGTAGTGTGGAGGTCTAGCAGTAGTTGAGTTCTTGGATCTAAGTATACGTTGCATGAGCGCATCACGTAGTCCCAGTTTCAGGTTCTCCGCAGATACAGAGGGCATTCTCGACTAGGCCGAACTCTAGAAGGTGTCTCTTGAAGGACCCGTTGCCAGTTAATTGGGAGGAAGCATAGATGTTAGGGAAGAAACAAGTGGAACGTTGTTTGTTGATATAGGTTAGCTCAGGAAGGAAAAGTTTAGTAGTTGCACTAGTTGTGGAGTTATTCCAGCGGGTTTGCCATAGGTTTATCAATTCTAGCCACACACGTTTATGTTCCTGTTTGATTCGGTATCGGTTCGGGTTTGAATAGCGAGGAATTCTGCTTCTTAATAGCACGAGAGAATCCGATAAGAGCGACGTGGAGGTCCAAGGGGAAGTAGCCTGTTAGTATCTCTAGGGCGGCAGTTGATGTCGTTCTACATGCGCGGGTCGTTTGTAGTAGCATAAGTCGTTGAATTTGCTGAATTTGTCGTTGTGCATGCACTGTAGTCATTCGGTGCGGAGATGGAGATCGGAGATGGGAGAAATCCCAGGTGCCGTCTGACACGAACATACCTGTAGTCATTCGGTGGTACCATACTGCAGCTACATATGTGACAATTGGTATGAATACTGCTGAATACAGAAGGCGTTTAGTTGGTCCTTTAAGACCCCAGTCCTTGAGGGTAACGCGTGCTAACATAGTGATGTAATTTTTTATCTTTTCTTTGATAGCTTAGATACGGGGGATGAAAGTTCTCCGGTCGTCCAAAATTACTCCTAGGTACTTCACCGATCGGTAGTTTTTCAGTGGGCGGCTATTAAAACGTACGGTAGGAGGTCTGGAGAAGTCCAGTTTGCCTTTCAGTAGGAGAGTTTTGCTCTTCTCAATGGAGACTGAGAGTTTATTTTCCGTGGCCCATTCAGACAGATCATAGAGAACGACTGCAGCCTAGGTTTCTATGGTGGCGCGGGTGGGGCCTTCAACGATGATAACCATGTCGTCGGCATAAGAAAGCTGAGTAGTGTGTGGGTGGTCACTCAGGAGCCAGTCGTCAAGTATCATATTCCAGACAGCTGGCCCCAGGATGGAGTCCTGGGACAGCCTCGAGTTAGATTTAGATGTCGGGTGATGCAGTGATATTTTGTTTTGATGCTGACCTTGCGGTTAGAGAAGTAGCTTTTGAGCAGTGGTAGAAATTCCAGGTACAGTTAGACTCTGCCACTTTGAAGAACGCCTGGCCACCACACTGTGTCAAAAGCTCCTTTGAAGTCAATGAAGATTGCTAATACATAAGCTGCATCCGATTGTTCTGCCACTTTGAGGGTTTTAGATAGAGCATCAATTGTGGAGCACCCTTGTTTGAATCCAAATTGAAGCGAGGATGCCAAACCATTGGCTTCATATCGGGGGTTGGAAGCGGGGGGACAGCAGTCTCTCAAAAACCTTGCCAAGAATGGAAAGCAACGCAATCGGGCGGTATTCCTTGGAGGTACCTGTGGGATCCTTAGGTAAAGCTCCTCAGTTTAGCATGCTTCCAACGTGATGGAAAGTTGCCCTCACTCAGGCAGGTGTTGAAGAGCTGAAGAAGTATTATTGAAGCCATAGCTCCAATAATACTTCAGAGACGTTTCACAGTCTCGCCTTCAATAAAATCCAGACCAGGAGCTTTACCTTTTTGAATTTTTTTAATTGACTTCCTCCTCTGTGAATCGACTTCCTCCTCTGTGAATGGTTCCTCCATAATGTCTAGCTGGAAGCTGGAATTTTGTGCTACAATTTTCCTGTGGATGTCAGTGTCAGAGTTGGTATTGTCCTGATATATTAGTTCATCCAGAATCCGGTTTATTGTATCTTCCCAGTGTGTAGTCTCAGATGAGTCATCAGAGCGGACAGAGTTTATGACATCCATGGATCCCAGCTTATTCCTCAAGAGTTTGTGAACTAAACCCCATGGATTCCGGTTTCCCTCAGTCTCGACAAGGGAACCCCAGGAACTCTGCTTGGCATGGTAAATTTTGTTAGTATATTCACGGTGGACTGCTTTGAATCGGTCTCTATACTGTTCTACGATGTGAGCAGGTTCAGTCCTTCGCTTGCGTTGGTACACTTTGCTAGCGTGCTTCAGAGAATTGCACAGATCAGTGAGTTCCTGCGACCACCATGGTACAGATCTTGGGTTCCTGGAACATTTTTTCGTGGAAGCCTCGGAAGCTTTGAGAAGCAGATTCTGCCCAAAGTCTGTTTTCTGCACACTGTTCATTGATTGGTAGGAGTTGCTAGCTGGGTCCTGAAGAACATCTTGAATTACATTGTCAAACCGATCTCAGTTCGCTGTTTTAGTAGAGAATCTTGCAATATCTTGGATAGAAACTTGACGAGGGATGGAAAAATCGGTGACTGTGTAGGTGATTTGGCGATGGTCGCTAGTAGTTTTCGTGTCATGCACCTGCCATTGAAGGTGTCTATTGCGAAGAGAATAAGTAGTCAGTGTGATGTCCAGGTTAGACTCTCCAGTTCCTGAAGAATAGGTGGTTGGTTGCCCAGGTCTGTTGATGATTTCAAGGCCTCGTGAGGCAATGAATTCATCTAACGTGTCTCCTCTTGTGTCGGTAGAGGGGTTGAACCATTGTATCGACCAGGCATTCGACCCTGCTGCTATAATGACATCAGTGTTCTCCAGGAGGTTAAAGCTTGTTCTAGTCGAGTTATGTGCGGGAGGATATCAGTACCAAATTGGAAATATGCGGTTAAGACCGCAGTACGGCCGAAGCTGCCTTCTATTGTATCCCCAGCTAGGTGGGGAGTGCAAAGTGATTCTATCTGTGTTACTACTAGGTCTGGATTGCGGACAATGATAGCAGCGAGGCACAATTGGGTTCTCGTCTGGATTTTCCTGAAAGCCAGCATGAGCAGTGTTAACATGAAATAAAATTGTACAGAAGTATGTTCGTAATAAAAATTTGATCATTTGCAAGCAAAGCCAACCTAATTTATGTTACAACGATGTATCATTGTTTTCTGAAATATTTCTGAATGTGTTTCATTTTTTGATATTTAGTCGTCATACTTTATAGCAGTGTGCTAAATGTTAAGCGATAGTTTATTAATCTCCCGTTAATACATTTTTCAAAACTGGAAAATGGAGCAACAAAAAAAGTCGAATATGTTTAAACAGATACGTTTAGTTTCATAGAAAAGAGAAAGCAAGGTCATCTTACACAGATAAAATGCAAAATTTGTCATTGGATTAATTATAGTATACTTTGGATAAGCTCAATGAGACCTACAATTTAATACAAAGAAGGACTAAATTTGATCAGATGGACTCTGAACAATTCTACTTTTATGTGTCTTGAACCGCTCACTACCGCTCTTTAGATGCATAGCAAGCGCTATTGTTCTGCATATTACTCATGGGTTGAGTCAAAAGTCAGGTTACACTTAAAATACCAAAAGGATATCAAGTGTGTTCTGACTTTTGGCTCACCCTATATAGAAATGAAAGTACTATTTTAGATATTCGGGGATTACTTGAGAAGAAAAAGCTGGATAGACACTAAATTTTTTTTTGTGTATATCCTATTCTCCCATGAAAAGATTTTATACAAATTCAAATTCCATAACCTCCAGTTCATCACTATAAAGAAACATTTTTATAAATTTGCAACGGTAGTTACGGTCCATCTGAATTTCTTAAATTATTTAGAAAATGTTGTCATATTTCACGTCGGTTGGTTAAATTTTGCATGCTTAAACATGTTTGCTGCTTCATATATCATGCACTATAAATATCCTTCATATACACTGAGTGATCACTGAATTATGACCACCTACCTAATACTTCGTAGGTCCTCCTTTTGCCCTCAGTACAGCAGCTATCCGACGTGGCATTCATTCAACAAGATGTTCGAAGCGTTCGGGAGGTATGGCCAACCAAACTGTGTGTAATGCGGTCAGCAATGCAGGTATGGAGGTGATTGGTGTATCCAGACGCCTGATATGCCATAGTGTCCCACAAGTGCTCTATGGGATTGATATCGAGGGAGTTCCGAGGCCAGTCGATATGCTGGAAGTCAGAACTGTGTTCCTTAAACCATTCCTGCACAAGAAGTGCCCGATGACTCGGCTCATTGTCATCTTGAAAGACACCATCGCCATTCGGGAAAAAGTGCGACATAGTGGGCTGTACACAGTAAGCAAGCAGTTGACGATAGCGGAGATCACTGATACGTTGTTCCACATGCACCACAAGTCCAAGTTCCTGCCAGTGAAACATGCCCCACACCATACAACCGCCTCCACTGGCCTGCACTTTTGATACCATGCATGATAAATGAAGAGCCTCATGGTGTTGATGCCAAATCCCTACACGACCATCCACGGTGTGGAGTAAATTACGCGACTCATCCGACCAGCACACCTTCTTCCAGTCTTCTAACGTCCAACTTGCATGCTCTTTGCACCAGGTGAGTCTTTTACGCCGATGAACCTTGGTTAGGAGAGGATGCCGTAGGGGTCGTCTGATGCCAGATATTGTTGCGGATTGGCCCATGTTGTATTGGGCAGCCAACTCTTGAACAGTGCTGCGCCTGTTCGCCTGTACGAGTCGTCGGACCCGGCGCTCAGCTCTAACATCAACCTTTCGCTGACCTTTACAGTTTTATGGTTGGGTCATTGACCATTTTGACCCCAATCCTGGTACACTTTAACTACGGCCGCTCTGGAACACCCCACCAGTTCAGCCGTTTGGGAAATCGAGGCACCAGCTCGTCGAGCACCCACAATCTGTCCTTTATGAAAGTCCGATAAATCCTTCGTTTTACCCATCACGCTCGGAATTATACGACCAACTGAACCACTGATACCTTATCTATATTACGTAGGTCGACTAACTGCGCACTCTCGTACCTCATGTGGTCAACGGGGTCGCATTCAATTTTCATAGGGGTAGTCATAATTCAGTGATCACTCAGTGTATATAATGCATTATAGCCACAGTTGCTGGTGTTCCAACAACAAAAACAACAGCATCATATATAAACTGATATGCTATTATTAATATACACTCAGCGATCACTGCATCATGACCACCTCATTCGTAGGGACTGTGCCGCATAATTCGCAATATAAATTGCAAGTCGGACAGCTTCGTACGGTGGAAAAGTGGTAATTTGCATCTAATCGTGAAACTCAAAGTGATAAAGTAGCAGTTTGGGACGTAATAAAGATATCAAGGAGTTTCAAAATGGTATGATTGTGGGAACTCTTGCGGTTGCCACGGCCCACTTGGGTTAAGCTATATAAAAAATGGTGTCGAACTGATCAGGCCACCTTCCACTGAGAGAACTGTTAAGGATTACGAAAGGTGGATGTCGTGGTGAGCGAAGTGTGCAGCGTGTTGTACCGGCTCAAAGGCAGGTCCAAATGACGACACTCCCCAAACTGAGACGTATGGGGTTCCACAGCAGACAACGCAAGAGACATCGTCTCCTCACCGCTGATCATCGTCGACGGCGAATGCTGTGGTGTGAACAACACGCTGGTTAGACACTGGGGGACTGGAAAGAAGTATGCTGGTCGGATGAACCCAAATATCTGATGCAACACGCCAACTTGCGGATTTGGAAATAGTGTGAATTTGGGAACATGAGGATTTGAGAATGGTATTCGACCCAAAACTCCGGTTTCGTGCTCATGTAGACAAGCTCGTTTCGAGAGCAGCATCTCTCCAATGGCTAGCTAAACAACAACTAATTTATGTTAAGGAGCCTCGTTTAATTAAGAAATTCATCAGAACAGTAATCTATTCTCCACTCCTCTATGCTGCTGAAGTTTGGGCATCAGCAACTACTACAACCAAGAAAACCAATCCTCGCTGCAGAATTCTGGCTACTTAAATGGGCTAACTGGAAAGCTTGTCTCCCACCACAAGACAGAACTACAGCTTTAGCTACCACACTAGGGATGCAGCAACTGTATGCTATCATCGAAATACAACGACTGATAGCTACAGTTAAAATGATCACGGGTCAGATCTCAACACCGTCCATTTGGGATTTGTGTTACTGGCCAATACTCAAGCCAGAACTTCGGTCAACCCCGATGCTCTGCTCGAGGAATCGGAGGCTTCATATCTCAGACCGCTTCCTCCCAAACCAAATGCTACCGGAAGTACAGCACCCCAATGCTGACTTGCAGAGGTTTAGCAGCACTAGAACCTACAGAAAAGAAGCGTTAGCAACTCGCTCCAATCCCAGAATCGAATAAGAAGAAGTTCTGTGCCCTCCACACCATCTGCCAAGCTCTCCTGTACCACGACAAAATTCGTTTGACAGGGAAGTGCCATTCATGTATATTATATATTTTATTGTAAATAAAATGTTTAAATAGTAAAATTGTAAATAAGATATTTTTATTGTAATTATTATTGTAAATATAACCGTATGATGTAACTTGTAAATATAGTTAATACTGCGTAATGTGAGGAAGTGTAATGGCATTTTTACATTTTTAATTTTACAGTGTGCATTATCCATAATCAAATCTGATGTGAGTATTATCTATGTGCATTATCTATTAACTAATTATCTATTCTGATGTGAGCCCCTGGCCGTTGGCCGTGACGAGAGGGACAATTGCAACTTCACTTACATCTATATATGTACATTGTATTCATTTAGTTGTAATAAAGTCTCTCTCTCTCTCTCTCTCTCTCTCTCTCTCTCTCTCTCTCTCTCTCTCTCTCTAACTTGTCTGCACGGGTTGCACAGTGGTATCGTTACCGTCCTCCCCACACCGGGTGGAAAAGGCCCGAGTTCGAATCCCGTCGATGACGCGAGGAACTTTAATGGGCTTTTTTCACTCCGTGGCTGAGTTAGTCGGTCTCGGGCGTAGATAGCAAGGTTTTCCTCCCAGAAAACTGGCGTTTTTTGTCCAGCAAACAGATAAATCGACCATAGAACCAACGCAATTAATAGACATAAGATACACAACGGACTAGTGTGTGGCGAAAGCAACAGGAATTCATGAACCCATCGGCGATACCCACTTTTGAGGCAGGTCACGGTTGTTGCTTAATATGGGGCATGCTTTGCTGGCAAGAACTAAGACCCGTGGTGCGTATGGACTAACGTTTCACTGGAGAGGTCTATCGGCATCTGTTAGGAGACCTTGTGCACCCTGCCATGTTGCATTTTTTCCAGGATAGAAAAGGAATTTTCCAAGACGATAATGCACCGTGTCATCGGGTCCGCACAGTTCACAAGTGGTTCAAGGAACACAGTGAGGGTATCACCCACCTTGTTGGCCTCCAAATCCGCCTGACTCAATCCATCCGAATAGCTGTGGGATGTTTTGGAACTGGAAGTGAGGCGCATGGCATCCAGTAGAGGCAATGCCTATGTGAAGAGCGGCTGTTATCCGTACGAATGGTGGCCCGACGGTAATAAGTAGGTGGTGTACTAAGAAGTCAATTTTAGTGTTCATTTACGGCTTGAATTTTCTTTTATAGAAATCGAATTAAAGGAAAACACCTTATCGTATACGCGTGGATTCGAGTCCAATCGTTAAAAAATTTACCTGGGTACAATGCAAGCGTATTCCATACACATAAAAAGTGCAATTAAAAGTATATTCGGCTCACTCTGACTGTAATTTTGACATAAATATTATTTCATCAATTAAGATGAGAGTCTTACTAGATGAAGTATATATAAATTTTATGTCAGGATTAGAGTGAATAGAGTACAGAATTAATTTCACTCTGAACTACATTATTTTAGAGCCAGTACTCTTGTCTTGTCAATGATATACAGGAATTTTTCTAGCAGGGAAAAGGATGTGATTGTCCCCTTGTATAAGGCTATGGTCAGGCCACGCCTTGAGTACTGCGTACAGGTCTAGAAGTCTCATTTTAGGAAGGATGTAGAGTTGTTAGAACGAGTTCAGAGAAGGGCAACAAGTTTAGTGAATGGAACAAAGAGTTGCTCTTACAAAGAAAGGCTTAAATTTTGCAAATTACAGTATCTGGAGACTAGGCACCCGCGAGGTGATCTCATTGAAGTGTATAAGTCCTTGAATGGTTTGTGCATGCTCAATGCTGATGGGATTCTTCCTCTTGCGCAGATTAATCGCCTGAGGGGACATAAATTCAAATTAAGGATAATTAGTTGTAGAATAGATGTGCGGAAGTTTGCCTTTAGCTAGCAGGTAGTAGATTGCTGCAACAAACTTCCATCTGTCATTGTAGAAGTTGACAGCTTGAATAAATTCAAGGCAAAACTAGACAAACATTTCAAGCGAATGAATGGGTGAAATGAGAAGGGTTTTTTTTTTTTGGCTGATGCCGTATAAGCTTGGTTTCTTGCATCATGTGTGTCTGCTGATGTTAATGCTAATGCTACACTATAGCACAAGCTACTGTTCTCTCTTTTACGGTTTGGAGGAAGTTAATGGTGAGCGGAAAGAATATCCCCAGAAAACAAAGCTCATTCGGGAATTAAACTGAAGTAATCAATTATTTTATGTATTTGATTGATTGCGTCTTCAATTTAAATTAGAAATGCTCAAAGAGTTAAAATTATCCCTTAAAATTGAAAAATTATTTGAAGAAGGTATTTTTTCAGGAGGGGATTTTTTTCCCAGATTCATTTTATGCACAATACGAAAGCGAAATACATATATTAAACCTATATCTTAGATTTTGGGCATATTTTAATGTAAATTCGAACACCCAAAAAATTTGTTAGAGAATTTGTACTAATAAAGAAATCATGATAAATAGATGATCTTAATTAACGAATATCCACTGCTACTTCACATTTTAACCCATTATTATGGCCTCATTTTTTCCGGATATATTCTAATTTAACAGTGATTTTGTCAACGGAATGGTGTTGCCATGTAAGTGCCAGGATCTGTTCTATTATAATTTTTCGCTGGACAAGGGCCGCCATTATTCAAATCCATTGCATTTGTGGTTCGATCTGAGCATTAGAGAAATCCACGCATTCGGCAATGCATGGATTTCTCTAATATTCGAAATGCAATGACTCCCTGGTCATTATTGGTATTCTGGTCCCCCGTCGAGGTGGGGCATAATGGTCAGTCTATTTCATTTATTTATTTTCATTTTGTTGGTCACGTGTTGTGGTTGGTTTTAATCTCCGTTTTAAATGATGTTTCACATAATTTGGACCTAGTGCTATCTTCCGGGATTAAATTTGTATAAATTAATGCAGAAAAATAGACACCAGTATGAATAGATCTCGGATAGAATAAAAGAGTAAGGCGTGGATTCATTCTCTTAGGTTTTTTTTTGTTTGTTTGTTTAGTGACCACATATCATAAGAATAGGAATCACGAGAGTGTTCTTGGGTAAAAAAATATGAAATAAACACATTATACTTGCACGCGACCAAATTTCTAATAAAAAAAAAAAAACACAAACCGCAACGACCTACAAAAACAACTGTGCAACGAAACAGTCCTCCATGACGGCTAATTGGTTATACCACCTGTCACCCAGAGGGATAGGTCTGGTCTTGTAGTCTGGTCGTGCAGTAGCTTTTGTTGGGCCGCACCAGAACGTTAGTTCCGGTGCGGCTCTAGACGACTTTCTAGAAAGTCGTCTAGAAAGGGCCTTGTCAGCAAATGTTTGGAATTGATTGAAGACACCTTTGGATCGTAGAGGTTTGCTTCGTGGTCAGAAGAGAAGAGGTTGCAGAAGGTAACTAGCGGATGACGAAGGTCTTGATAGTAGGGACAGTGGTACAGGACAGGTTCCCAGTCTTCAAGTTGTTCACAGAGATAAAGTGAAGTATCAGAAAGGTGGGAGGAAGCAGGTTTGGCCCGCATGGAGCCATGTCCGTTGAGAATAAAAGTAGGTGAAAAACATTTCTGCACGGAATGCTCTGAAACAAAAGAAACGCGAGGAATGAATTTGGATGTAAAAACGTCATTAGATATTACAGACCAACGATCCTGCCATATTAGGCCCCAGCAGCGTTTTTTCTCAGTCTTTACATGTTTTTTTGGATACAGAAAAGCTTCTTTTGGATGACGCTCTACTGGAGAACCAAAACCACGTGCCAGCGCGGTATGTACAAATAGGCAAGAATATACCGTTTTGTAAAGAATTCGTAAAGTTCTGTGATTAAGCCCCCCCCCCCCCCAGAATATTTTGAGATTCGTTGCAACATAGTTGTATACCTAATAACTTTTTCATGAATATGGAGAACATGCCTTTGAAAATTTACTCTGTGATCCAACGTGAAACCTAAAAATTTATGCAAGCTGATCATGGAAAGTGATTGGTCAAAGACATTGATGACAGGAGAACATCAAGTTTACATTTTATATATAAAAGTTTTGTTTTCTTTCCGAGGAGATGTCTAATTTATTAAAGCAGACCAGGAGCAAAGATCAGTCACAACAGATATAGCTGTGATTCTAGTGAAGAATGCGAATGGTCAAAAACAAGATTAATCGAATTTTATTTCTTTTAGCAGATTTTCAAAGCCAGAGCAACTAAGGCTATAGAGCATCAATGTTCTGTGGTAGATTTGCTTGTTTGTTTTCAGAAGATAAAACCATTCAGCCCTCTCCTGAGAGCGACTAAGTCAACCTCGTTGTGCAAAAAACCCATAAAAATTCATCACATTATTCACGTAATTCGAACCAGCCTTTTCCACCCTGTATGTGAAGGACCATGTCTATATCCACTGCGCTACCATTAGACCGCCAAAACTTGCAGATTTAGTAATACAGCAGAATCCCGATTATCTAAGGTGATTAGGAAATAAATTTGCCCGGATAAATCTCAGTGTGGAAGAATAACTTGTAAATATGACAAAAAACGTTAAATTTATTTATTGAACATACTGCCTTGGTCCTGCGAATGGTACTTTGAAAATTACACAAAATTACGCTCTTCTGTCCTAGAAAACATAGAATAAATTAATGCTGCGATGAGTGTGTCTTTAATAAATCATGAGCTGATTTACAAGTAATTCGGTTACAGATATCAATAAGAGATCAACAGGCAAAAAGCTGGAGCTTTTGTGAATGTTTACCATTAAGCCAACGGAAAATGAAAACAGCTATATTCGCTCGGAGAATCTTTTCTTAGAACGGTTAACAAATATTTACTTTTAGAACTTGTCCATCCAGTTCGTATACGAGAAGTTATGTATTTCAGGATCAGCTAGAGGATCGCAGTCTGTGTTTATAGGATCAACAGCCAGTTTGGAAAGTTCTTCTATCCGTTTCATGAAACATTCCACTATCTGTGAAAAGATATCAAGTATTAATCGTGCAATTAAAAATAAATATCCTTCCTTAATTTAACATGTATCAATAAAAACAGTAGGATTTGCTGCAAAATATTAAATACAGCTGTAATTACTTCCACCAGCATAACAAACAAAACGTGATGTTAAATACTTTAAAGTAAGCATGAGTCGCTCTAGGATGTTGAACGAATTCCACCGCAACAGATCTTTTGTTAAATATGAAAAATAAGAAAGAACGGAATGATATGGACTTCAGAAATTGCTGTATACTGGAAATATTAATATTCCCAACTGCAGGCGCGCTTTGTAGGTCACATGACTGTCTTTGGCAACCTGGCACCAGCTTTCAGACTCTTCGGTGCAGAGCAAAGAACTTCATGAATGGGAAATACTTTTATTTACACGAACTTTTTGAAAAGTACATCGGGCTCTTGAAGGGTTGGTACGTTTACATTAAAATGAGTGACGTCCTAAAAGTTTAGCCTAGCATTATACACTGTTCAAAGCAATTCAAGGTTACTGCGATATTCATTACAGCATTTTAATATCAACAATTACAGTGTTTATACTACTCGGATAAAACAAGGATAAAACAAGGAAGGATATTTATTTTAATTGTAGGAATGAATAAAAAATACACGAAAAGCTAATCAGGAAATAAAATAGATATACAGAAAAGAAAAAATATCCATACGATTATTAGAGATAAAACACTGCTTTTATTGGTCTCTTATTGTTCCGAAACAGCTGGGAATTGATCAGTTTATGAGCAGATGTTCCCTAAATTTCATTTACCTTAATTCGTGACTTGGCAGAAACAGTGAGGAACAGCTGGACGTTGAACAAGCTCTTTGAGTGACATAAATTATCATCAGTAAACTTTGGAATAAACTGAATAAAATCAAAGCAGAATAATTCAGCATTGAACCTTCTACTGTTTTCCATATTTCTGAATGATTTATTTTACTTTCCTTATTTTACTCTCTTGCACAATAGTTTAATTTTCATATTAATGCGGGAGGAAAAAGTTGAATTAAAAGAAACTTATATAATAATATGCAGTGTGACAGCAATTTGTATCAACTGAATCTTATTTCCAAAACTGCACTATTTTTTTATAAATAAAATGCTTTCAAAATTTCCCTGTGAACAAAATAGTTTGCTTTCATAGTGCAAAGTGCCCACATTTCATCATTTTATTTAAGTAAAATAAAGCAGAAATTACCACTTAATAATTTTTTTTAAATAATTTTTTGTAATATTCATTAGAACAAGATTTTGGTGTAAAAAAATGAGTGCACCTCTGCGAAGGTCATTGTAATGAAATTTTATTGTATTTAGAAGTGATAATATATTGTGATTTGGAGGGTAATTTCAATGTTGCTTTATTATTAATAAAGCAACGTTGTTCAAGCAAGATTTCCATGCTGGATTTGCAACCACAGCCAAAATTGGTTCAGTAGTAGGTCATTGGGGCGTTAGTTAGTTAGAATTCAGTAAAAGAGGCGCAACAACTCACACTATACGAAATCGTCTTTTCCAAGAGCACTTTTGTTCCTTTCAACCAATAGTTTTCGTTCCATTGGTTCTATGCTTCCATAGGATATACAGAAACTGGACTCATAAGTATCGTAGTTGAACTAATGACCAATGGAACAGTGTTCTCTTTACTTTATTCAAACCCGCAATAATCCTTCCTTTGTGCAGAATGAAATCAACCTGAGAGTGCTAGATTGAAGACAAACTTGCAATCTGAGGGCTGGAAGAGGTAACCTCGATTGATGACGTATAGATTTCTGCTTCATTACAATTGGAGTCCACGCAGGCAGCAACGTGGTTATAATCACAGTCTTCCCACACCGGATGAAAATGGCTCGGGTTCGAATCCCGTCAATAATGCGAGGAACTTTTATGGGCTTTTTTACACCGTGACTGATTTATTGTCTGAGGTGGGGATAACAAGGTTTTTCCACACCAAAAACTAGAGTTTTTCGTCCATCAAAACAGGCAAACCGACCAGAGCACACACGCAATTTGCAGACAATACACACGGGCCTTACTCCTCATAACGCAAGGGAGTAATAGGAGTGAAATAATGATTAATTAATTGAATACTGTTATAAAGTAAATATTCATAGGAAATGTAGACAAATAATGAATAAAATATATAGACAATTACAAAACAACATGATACAGAGAGGTCACAGCAATCTGTGTATAAGTGCTAATCTTCCATATTCGTTGATTTGATACCGGTAGAATGAAACCGATCGTTCCACAGGACTGCGACAACCGAAAGTTCACTTCACCAATGGCGATGTCACCATTGTTTAAAGTGAAATGAAAGGGTTTCCTTTCATCTCTGTCTGAAGACAGCCCTAGCCATCCGTTTTTCCTTTGGCTCGATAAAATAATCTTATTGTCGTCTGTAAATAAGCAAGTAGTTTAGTGTATTGAATGTTCTGGATGTAGGGTTTTCCAACGTCCTGAAGTCAATAAACAAACTGTCGCTTTTACAATGTGAAGTTAAAAGTGTTTCAAGGAATTCTAATTTTAATTCTTAATTCTCATATATCATGCCTTTCACTCAACATATTGTAAATGATGTTTTCATTACCGTGGGATATTGGTCTGCCAGATTATGGGTCTCACAAGGGTCTCGAGAAACGTCAAACAGACACGGTGATTTTGCAGGATTGCAATTTTTTGCATTTAATTTTGATAGTCCATCACATTTTATTTCTGCTTTCTCGTGCCATTTATTGTCTGCAGAAGGAAACGTTCTATTTCTACTTTGAAGTACATCACCAACTAACGATCCATCCTTCCACACCCAAAGTCCCAGGTTGTTGGAATAACTGGGATCTGGAAAGATCACGTTACGTCCAGTAGGTTCGCAGTTACAGTCCCTTGAGTGTATCGTCTGCGTGCCGTTGACCACTTTATAATTCCCTTGCCTCAACGCCGACATTCCGAACACTGGATCAATATTATACAGGACTTCATTTCGTGGAGATGGCATTCCACTTCGTAGTGAATCCCACACGTTGAATCCATCGATGTCTCCAAGATCTTCAGCGGAGCCGCCTGTGGGAGAATGAATAGAAGATGAATTAAGAGGAAGAAACAAACCACACTAAGGTTTCAATTATCTAAGTTAATTGGAATCAAAGATTCCGTCAAAAATAAATCTCAAATTTTAATTTCATTTCTGGAGAAAAATGTAAAAGTACATATACGTTTATACAGTTAAATGAGTACCTCAAATGTATTTAATTCTATCCATGATTGTATTTAAAACAATAATAATAATTTGTTTCACGAAAAACAGAATAAAACCCATACTTATTTTATAACTATACAATCGTACGTACAAAGTATTTTAAATAATAAAATACAGTTATATAAAACGTCCCAGTAATAACAAATAATTTTAAAATAGTAATAAAAACACTAATTTCTAGGAATATTTGCATTGTACCGTGATTTCATTGTTTTAAAAGAAATGTGTATGGTAAAAGCGGATCCAGGTTATTAGTATCCAATAAATTTAAACATCTGTAGCATGGCCGGGAGAAGAAATTAAAAAAAAAAACAAAAAACAAGGAGTTTCAACTTTAAAACTGTTAAAAGTGAAAGTGGGTTGTGACTTATTAATTAGGGCCATCGTCTCTTGTTCACTGTAGACGTGAGTTAGGAGGTGAACCCCCCGAACTACCCTCCTTGAGTTGTTGTTTTTGATGTAGAGTTTTAGGCACATCAGCGATTCGGACCTTATTGCACCGTATATATTATGTTGTAAATTGCAGGTGCTCTGTGGCCAATTTGCCTGTTTGTTGAACAAAACTCCCAAGTTTCCAGGATAAAAACCATATAATCCTAGCACGAGAGTAATGAACTCACCCACGTTGTGAAAAAAAAGTCCATAAAAATTTCTCGCGTTATTGAAGGGATTCAAAACACGACCTTTTCCACCCAGTGTTGAGAGAACGGTGCTTATATGCACTGCGCTAACGCGAGGGCCCCCCGTCCTCTTTGCTTACGTCACCGATCTGTGTATAACTGTAGTTAGTTTAAAAGAAATAATTTGCGTAAAATTTTGTACGCAAATTAAACGTTTCTTTCTCCTTAAAGAAACGTTAAGGAGAAAGAAAAGAAAAATTATAGTAATTTAATTTATGATATCCTCTTTTAAAGTAATTAAAAATTTTATTGCATAATTTATAAAATTGCCTCTAAGTCTTTGACTAAGTTTCGGTTGTACCCAATAATACTTTTTGTGTGTCGTATATCCTCTACATACAATCTCTGTGAAGTTCATTATTTAACTAGAAATAAAATTGATAAACATTAATAGTACCGTTCTAGTCAACCCGTGAAAGTTGTGTCATCATCAGCAACGTATCTTAGCAACAGGTTACTTGACAGTGCGCACCGAGCGAGCCTATGGGAGGGGACTCACAAAAACGACAAGACACGCGATGTACGAATAACGTCATATGACTGTGTGGGTACACACCGAAGAGATGAGACATACGTTGTTCGTTAACAGTCAGTCATAACGAGTTCTTCAAATGAAGAAGACTTGGTGATTTCTTCGTGGTACTTGAGACGAAGACGAAGGTACTGGGAACATCCTTATCATTTCCAAAGAATAAATCATAAATCATAGTTCCGCGGTTGTGACTGAAGAACTTGAACTCCATGAAGAAAAATTCAAATAATTTTATAGAACCGTAGCTTTCAAGATTTGTTGGAAGAATTGGTTTCTCAAGATAATGGTTCCATAGACATGGATATCTTTCTATATCCATGAGCAAATTGTATAGCAAGCTCTTCATGTTTCTGCAGAATATTGGAGAGACTAATCATATAAGACAAGCACTGTTCGTCTCATAAGATAAGATCGTGAGATAGATACGGCTGTATTAATGGCGTGAGATCTATCTGAGATAACAAATGTATTTCTATTGATTTATCTGATATCAGTCTTATTAGATATTTATTGCATATCTAATGGGTCGTATCGTTAGCATCTTATCGTTTTGGCGTGTGCCTTACCAAAGAGTATAGAAACGATTGAAATATCAAATGCTACATGAAGAATGTGAGAACATATATTATCTGTCTTTGGGATTAAACTATCGAAAAACAGGTTTTAGAGGGTTTACTTCCCTTTATTTTATTCACATGCACTGAAAAGCCTGCTGAGATTTCGTTAACTGCATTAAACATTTTACTTGAAAACGCATGTAAAGAATGCTTTAAGGATTAAAGGTTTTGTTAATAAGCATTAAGGGGAGACTAATTTTGATACACATTTCAGAATTAATTGGATCAAGGTATTAATCATCTAAACATATGAAAATTCCCCCTCAATAAATCGAAATCTTCCTTCCCTCGGAATACTGTTATCCGCTCTTTGGATACCATCACCCAGTTTACAGATTAATCGATTTATGTGTGAGAAAAAAACAAAAGAAAAAAGGACTCCATGGGAATGCTTGGCTAGCGCCATCTGAGGGATCCACCTGTAGAGAATTAGTAATGGATAGCCGAAGATTTGGAGGTAGGTTACGTGACCAAGTTGCATCACATCGTTAACTGTGGCGCTGCTATATCAGCTGCCCTAAAGCAGTCGCAATATATAGTTTTCTAGCCAATTGGTCTATGTATTGAGTAAAAGAAACTTTTTGTTTGTTTTGTGAATTCACGAAAACATTCTTAAGAGCAGTCCTAGAAAAGATGTGATCACTCCCACCTTCCTCTGATGGCAAGCACCTTTCTAACCAATTTTTTCAAAGATCCTATTTATGATCAACTTTCTATGTGTAAAAGTATCGCTTCATTAGATTTATGGCAGCCCAAGAATAAAAAGACTGTTACCAAGTTTTCTTTTACCTGCCAGATGCTGTAATGTCGGAAGCCAGTCCATTATGTGCATTAGTTGCATCGATATTCTTCCCTGTTGATTCTCCAATAAAGGACTCCATACAACTCCACAGCCCCTAGTGCCTCCTTCAAACAAAGAAAACTTTCCTCCTTTCAGTGGCCAGTTGCTGTACTTATCCGCGTATTTATTTCCAGAATCGGCCCCATTGTCGGTGGAAAAGATAAGCACTGAGTTATCCAGCATCCCTTCCTTATGAAGTGTGGCAAATATGTGGCCTACAGAGTCATCTAAGGCTGCAATCATACCTGTTGACATAACAATTAACTATCGTTAATTAATTCAATTTTATAATTTTTAATATATATATTATTATATCATAATAAAATATATCAACATAATCTTATTTATTTAATATTAATTAATACTAATACTATTAATAATATTAATATTATATTGAATTATATTACACACACACAGTTAAGAAATTTAATATTTTAGTAATCAATGCGGGAGTGAAGTAGTACACACGTTTGAATTGGCAGTGGTTCGAGCTCATGTGACCGCTCAATACGGTTAATGGTAATATTCATTTGGCAAATGATTAATAGTAAAATTCTTTGAGTTATGTGGTCGTAGTAAAGTATGTGAAAACATATTTTACACCCTGGTTTGAGCGCACTTTATTGGATATTACTGTAAGTCGTGCTTGATACATCTCATCAACAGTAATAAAGATTTATTTACCATCGTGAAAGATAATTCAAAGAGTAACAGCAATTTATTTGTACCTGAAGCGCAAGCTAATTAGAAACATTCATTTTATTATTGATTTTTTAAAGAAAAAGAAGCCCCCAGCAACAGCATTAGCATTACATAATGTACCGAAATTAAGAGATCAAACATAGAATTAACTTTAATAGATTATAGACCACTTTGGAAAGTAGTAGTCCATGAACACCATAGACTAATTTCCAAAGTAGTTTAAATTATTATTAATAATTAAGATAATAAAACTAATGGACAATTTAACTGAATACGTTTAGAGATGCATCAGTCTTCAGATTTTCGCCATACCTGCCACTGTTTTTCTGTCTCTGTCCTTTATGTGAGGAAATCGATCCACGTATTGAGGTGGAGCTTGAAAAGGCTGGTAACCATTTCCAAAATGAGGAGCAGTGAGACTGACATAAAGGAAAAGTGGCTGTACAATTGAAAAAAAAAATATCAAATCAGTTCAAATAGTGAAACCTCATGGATTCGATTTTATGCTATTCGCAAAAATGTATAATACCTTAATAACATTAACACGTTTATGTTCCATACTCATTAAAAATGTCCACATGTTTAAAGAATGAAAATCCCAAAAATATATATATTTAAGCTTTCTCGATTGAACTCTAAAGAGCCAGAATTTTTATTTCCTCGGCATTTTAATGGTTTCTTGTAAAACTCCAAGTAATCATACTTTATAATTATACAATTCTAAGTAATAATCCTACAAGAATACATCTTGCATTTCTTGGCAGAATAATACTAAATTTACCTGCGATTTGTTGTGCCCCTCTATTAATTCAATTGCTTTATCTGTATACATATCGGTCGCATAGCGTCCCTGCATACCGTATACATCGTCAACGCCGTCGTGAAGATCACGGCCGAACATTGCCTGTAACGACAAATAACATTGAAATACCTCGTAGTAACCGTAGAAGTAATGAAAAACAAATAAAAGCATTTACTCAGCAAAATAAAAAACTAAAACTGCTAACTAAAATTTGTATTCAATAATAGTTTCTCGCGGGACATAATGAACCAATGGCTAGTATATCGAAGGACGCTTATACACTTCCCTCCAATGTATTTGAAACAATGTCCAGTCCATGTTGATGTATGCAAAGGGAATATATTGAATCGCGAGCATTGTACGATACGGCCATATGTCAACGTTGATTCTTCAGCATCAAAACTCGACGTCGAGATGGCGAAATGCGTGATATAATATACTTCTAAAAAGGATTTACTGTTGGTGCATGAGAAGCTGGGACTACACTAACAAGACCTACGAAAATCACTTGATTATCTAGGACTACAATATCCAAAATCTATAAGTGGTCAAAAGTTTTTTACGGAAGGAGTGACTTTGGCAGAAAGAAGATACTACAGAAGGAAAAAATGAGGTTTTATGAAAAACTGTGCATTCAAATCGCCAATCCATTGTCGAATAGTTGAGAGATTCTTTCTGCAAGGAACTGAGAATTCTGAGGTTGGACAGCCATCTATAAACCACTTTGAGATTTCTGTTTGCTCAGAAGCCATCTGCACCAACAGAAATTACACCTCTGAGCAAGTCAGGGATTACAGAGGACATGGAGTAGTAAAAGATGCATTCATCTTATAGAAAAGCAGGCCACAAAGGCCTGATGGAAGTGGAATTTGGTATACTTCAAAAAGGCATCAAATAGCGTCTTAGAAGTGATCAAAGTGGGTTCCTCTTAGAGAGTTGAAATAGTGAGAGTCATTGCTATTTTCATCTGCTTGTTGTCATGCATGTATCATTGATAGAAGGCATGTCTGTAATCCTTTTTCAAGTTATATAGACTGTACAGGCTGGAGTAGATAGAATATTATGCTGGGAATGAGTTCATGATATGGATGGAATCTCCTAATGTGTCTGAAAGGACGATAATAAGTCTCCAATTTAATAAAATTATTCCATCATACACACTTCACAGTTCTTCAAACAAGCTTCATTCAGTCGATGGTGAGTTGGATGGCCTATTGAATAGATTTTGAGATTTTTCTCCGAATACGCCAAATATTCTCACAGAAAAGCCAACCTTACTTGGAATGCTCTCCTTAAAGATTTCGTTGTATCCCTGAGTTGATGAAAGTTGAAAATATTATTGGCCCTGTGATTCCCCCAGGGGAACAGTATAGCGAATTCCTTAGATAAGCCTGCTCCATCCATTACTACTCTGGAATTTCTGCAAGGAAGGTGGATTTCGATTCTTGACAACAGAAGGTTGCGAATGAAATGAAGTTGTACCGTGTGAAAATCAAATGACAATCAACTGCAGCTTTAAAGAAATCTATATACCTGTTTATTGGTTGTTATTAACGAAACTGGGGGGCATTGCCAATGAACAGCTAAAGGTAGTCATATATTTACTTGAACAGAATCTGAGTCAAGTGTCGTTTAAGGAATGAGGTGGCTGAGAGGTACGGACAGCTGCTTTGAAAATTTAAAAGTTTGATTAAGGAGTCACTGTAATTTTTATACATTATCAAAACCGTCCTTGAATATGCGTTTATTCACGATATTGCTCTCGAGTTTTAGATCCACAAAGTTAAATCATATTTGATACAAAAGTCTGAACCAGGAATCGAGTTTATTCTATTAATCAATTGAATGAGTTAATTTTTAAATGTCCAATTAAGTGATCGATGTGTTTGCACAAACGACTAACTGTCATTGAGAATCAAGATATCATAAGGGTTATGATAACATTTAAATGTAATGGATAAAAGAATTCATCTGTTATTACTCCAGGTATACTCGTTCAGATCCAGAGGCAGATATTTCCTTCTTCCTAACTATTCTTCGATAAGGGAATTTATTAATTTAATAAACTAACTCCTAAACGTTAAACGAGAACCTTATTTTTGACCTTTATAACCATCCTCCACAGGAATCTGCGATCCACTTGGATCGCAAATATCACATGGAATACCTCCGGCTAAAGTAAAATATCTACTTTGCATATGAGTTGTAGAAGTATAATGAAGGTATAGTCATACTTGTAGTACCGGTATCTACTCTTAACATTTGCAACGGGCATTTTCAAATATCTTTGAATACAGTCGACTTTTCAAAAATATTTCCCGCCAAATTAGATTAACCAGCAGAAGCCAAGTTGACTCAACGTTTGCCTTTATGCTGAAAGTATCTGTACAGAACAGAATTACAAATGGAGACAATCAAAACACCACGGAATTATAATCAAATACAAAATTTCAAAATCAAACTTTCAAAATTTAGTGATTTCCCTCCATCCAAAATGGCCAACCAAATATCTGAGGACCGTATCGCATATTGATGCCAATCATGCAGAATAAATTTTATTTAAGCACAACAAACTTTTTACATATTTCCAGTTTAACACCCAAAGCTGTTATGTCTTAAAAGAAAAAGAAACGACGCCTGCGTGTAGCGGGCATTTCGAATTTCAGAAAATGAACGGTTAATTTATTCTCTCTCTCATAATGGGACACCACCCCACCTGGGTTCTTCCTTCAACTCGTTAATCCTGACATCACCCACTGTCCCGACAGCAAGTGAATCAAATTCTTTTTCCAGATTGTATTCAAATATTGTGCAAAACATTCACTCGCAGTATTATCTGTTAATAAATAAATTCTAATATACTTATTTTAGTGAGCTAAATATAATACCTTAATTTCTTTCTTGTTGTCGCACATTATATCGATGTGAGTGTGGTCGTAGTAGTCTGCCGTACTTGTCCAGAGTCCGTAAAAGGAATCAAATCCTCGATGCGTAGGTGTGTACTCTTTTTTGTAAAATCCCAGATGCCACTGAAATTATTAACATAAAATATTAAAATTGTTTAAACGGAGTAAATATAGATTGATCATAAAATAAAGTGGAGAGTATGTTTTGTACTTATTCATATTGATATGAAAGTCTCAGCATGACTGTCTTAATATTTACTGAATAACCAAACACGTCACTTGCCAACTCAGAAAATGTCACCATGGGTTTGAGGAAGTTTAAACTGTTTGAAAATAAAGCTTAAATCATATTAATCTGATAATAAGGCTTCATGAATGAGGGATTCAGTATCCCCTTGTATATACACCCTGTGATCACTGAATTATGACCACCCCTATGAAAATTGAATGCGACGCGTTGACCACGTGAGGTACGAGAGTGAGGAGTTAGTCAACCTACGTAGGTGTCAGTGGTTCAGTAAGTAGCAAAATTCCGAGCATGATTGATAAAAGGAAGGATTTATCGGACTTTGATAAAGGACAGATTTTGGGAGCTGGTGCCTCGATTTCCTAAGCGGCTGAACTGGTGGGTGTCCGAGAGCCGTCGTTGAGAGTACCAGAACTGGCGTCAAAATGGTCAAACAACGACCCTACGGCAAAACTGCAAAGGTCAGCGAAAGGTTGATATTAGAGATGAGAGCCGGGTTCGACGAATCGTACAGGCGAACAGGCGCAGCACTGTTGAAGAGTTGACTACTCAATACAACATAGGCCAACCCGGAACAATATCTGGCATGACCATGCATCGCACGTATGGGCTATACCAGCAAAAGATCCCTACGACATCCTCTCCTAACTAAGGTTCATCGGCGTAAAAGGCAGATTAGGTGGAGCGAGACAAGTAAAGGCGTGATCACCAGCAAATTCATATGCAATGTCACGAAACTGTATCCAAAGACTCCAGAATGGCTTTGCCCAGGACTGAACACCACCTTCCTTCCCACAGGACATGGATCTTTTAAAGATAAGCTCCACACTATGGGTATTATTGAGGAGTGTCATTGCCACTGTGGCGAGATAGAAACCTGGAAGCACGTTATCCATGAGTGCGAATCATTATTTGAAGACCTAAGAGGAGAACTCATCACGAGAATAAGATACACTCCCACAAACCAAGAATACCGCCTAGTTTACTCCAAGGTGGAATTTGCTGCCATCAGCAAATTTGCGCAGGCACTATTCAGTAGACGAAAAACAATGATAGCAAATTATCAAGGAACGCACTAAGAGATAAACATCAGATGTGGTATTGCGACACCTGGACAGAACTGTTGAAATGGGTGATCCCCTAATGATAGCAATCCAACAAGGAATAGGCTAAACAGACAAACCTGAGATGAAAGGACATGACACCCAAATAAGACTGGCAAGACTAATAATGATTCCCCATTGAAAGTAATCCATCAAGAAATGCACTAAAGAGGCAAAAACCAAATGTGAAGACATGCCACTCGGACACTACATTAAAGACCGCTGATTCCCCAAAGACAGCAAATCAACTAGGAATGCATTAAAAAGCACATTAGATCTGACGAAGAGCCATATGGCGAACTGAGCTGGATACCCTTGTCTCAGCCTGCTTTCTCCTCCCCCTCCTGCCGCCCCACTCTTCCCTCTGGAAGAGGATGGGCATGCTCTGCTGCCCTCTGGAGGCCATCTTCCCTGTCGGCCTCCTCCTTTTGCTTTCTGTCCCCCAGTCTTAAAAACTGGGGGGCAGAAAGCAAAAGCAACTGCCCACCCAGAGTATTTAAAAAACAACCGACTGGCCTCTACGTTGGCGAGCTATGGTAACGTCGGGTCCCATCTGGGGCACGGCGGCCAACAGGCCGGAAGAACAAGGGGCACAACACATTACACAGTACAAATCCCACACATTTTATATCTCTGGCTTGTCCGATACAACGAACACAGGCGGAGATGGGAGAAACCCCAGGTGCCACTAGAACCCAAACATACCACATACTTCATATCAATTGGCCTCCGAACTCCACCGATATCAATCCCATAGAGCACTTGTGGGACACTATGGAAAGGCATATCAGACGTCTCGATGCACCAATCACCTCCATACTTGCATTGCTGGGCGCATTACACACAGCTTGGTTGGCCATACCTCCCTAACGCTTCCGACATCTTGTTAAATCAATGCCACATCGGATAGTTGCTGTACTGAGGGCAAAAGGAGGATCTACGAAGTATTAGGTAGGTAGATGGTCATAATTTAGTGATCACTCAGTGTATATCCTCCTGTATATCAGAATAATTGAATGAATATTTTATCAGTTACTTTATATTATAGGAAATCTAATGATGACTGAAAGCATTAAAAAATTTTTAATAGATTGAGGTTCCTCAATATTCATAATTATCTAATAGAGGTAAATAAAAACAATGTTAATAATTTGCTACATTTAGCAACATTTTCTCAAACATATTAAAAGAAATAACATACCTTTCCAACTCCGTGTGTGGCGTATCCTTTTTCCTTCAAATACTGTGGCAAAAGTTTTTTGTCTAAGGGTAACCCCACTGGCTCAGCACCCCTAAAAGGAAGGTGCTGTACTCCTGGAAAGACAAGAAAAAATTATATTTCAAATCACCTAGACCAAAAACATAGCGAGAACCACAAATTGTAAGTCACTCGCTATATTTCTCCAAAACCAAAAAGAAGAATAAATCGAAAAACTTCGATATTAAAGGTTAATAAAGCGAATTTCAATATAGATTCCAAATGGTTTATTCCAGAATTATGGGAATGCACTATTTTTTCGATTCAATCACCGCCCGGGTTCGAATCCCGCCAATGACCGTTTTTTTCACAACCTGATTGAGTTAGTATCATTCTGGATAGCACGGTCTGTTTCTTCCGGAAACTTAGGTTTTTAGTTGAGCAACCAGATAAATTGACTACGGGACATAAGCAATTTTCAGACAACACATACATCACCAACTGCCTCTGAAATAAAAGAATACGAAAGTTTTCTTTTCAGAAAAATTCAACATTTTAATTCTGCCAATCGGGTAATTTTGCGACGTATCTCCCTATCCCTAACGCTGACATTTAAGATTTAGTTTTCGTTTCCTGCATCAGCTATCCCGAGGATGTCAGAGATGTCATTCTCTTTGTTAATATTACTGTTATTAAAAGAACGTTTTACTATTAGACACAGCGCATATGTTTTCAATTTCGTTTTCGCAATTTGTCCCCCTTTGCTTACCTACCTAGTCGCGTAGGATGTATTCCAGTCATCAGTGCTGCACGAGATGGGGTGCACGTCGGCATTACATAATAACTGTTCAAGAGTATCCCATCAGCTGCCAGAGCGTCAATATTTGGAGTTGAAATTTCGGGAGATCCGTGCAAACTGAGATCGTTCCATCCCTGAAAATAAATCTCGATCAATAAATAACTAATCGAAGAATAGATAAATAACTTTCGATTGTATTGAATTTATGAACTATTGATTTAATCTTTTGCCATTGGACTTATTTGAATTTGGAGAACAATTCATACTTTGATCAAAAATTCACACTTCGTACAGTTAGCAAAGGTACGTTTAGTATAACGTCTTTGTTAAAAATAATTTTTTTCATTTGCGATTAGGACAGAGGAAGAACATGCTTTTTATTGAATAAAAATGAAGGAGTGGAAGGCGTTGACAAAGGGAATCTTCCTCTAAACGGCCTTACATGTGTTTAGTCGAGTTACCAGGCCATACTTCAAAAACTGTGTGACTGCTTGTTGGAGGTCTGTTTAATAATAATTAATCCTAAGGCAGTCTATAAGTGGAAGCGAAATGTTTATACTAAACTTAATTCTTTTATATTTTAATGGAAAGTCTGGATCAAATTATCCAAATAGGAAAAAATGAAACGGAAATAATCTGCAGCCTTAGCAAAGGCAAAACGTTAAATTCTGACTCCACCCTACTCCCGTGAGATTTCCGAGCATCACATATGTCATAATTAGCAACCATACCATCCATATTAACTGTTCATCCCTTGCTCATTGGGGAACTTTGTGGTACAGTAACTTCGCCACCAAGTCTTAGCTGCTTGTTTGTCTAACAACTCATGAAATTTCCTACACGGAAAAAGCTTATTCTGATTTCTGTGCGGATAGCACAGTGGCATCGTCACCGTCCTTCCCACATCGGGTGAAAAAGGCACGGGTTCGAATCCCGTCAATGAAGAGAGGAACTTTTATGGGCTTTTTTTCACTCCATGGCTGAGTTAGTCGGTTTCAGGTGAAGACAACAAGTTCCTCCCCCAGAAACTTAGGATTTTTTCGTCCAACAAAACAGACAAATTTACCACAGAACACACACGTAATTCACGAACATAATACACTTGGTTAGTTGAATTAATACACCAGGTGACCGTAGTGTGATATTTTTATTCTGATTTCAGCGTGTACAAGTGAAATATCTGAATGACGTTATCTTCAATTTCTAGAAAAATTCAGCGATAACACAGTTAACAAAACTAGAATCAAAGCATTGTTATATTCAGATTTAATCCTCTCCCCTCCAAAATAATAAAAGTTTCATAAACTGCTGCGAATATTTGGTCACGGGCATAGCAGAATAAAAGTTCTTTCCGTGGAACTCGTGAACCATAAAGTTACCATTTGAGCTAAGCAAATGGAGAGGAGGAAGGTGCTCTTTCTTCATTCAACCCTGGTGGACAAGTTACATAACTTCAAAATGTTCTTCAAGAACGCGACTTGAAGAAATTTAGCCATTAAATACCATGTTTTCTTCTAGTTTCCGAAAACGTCCAGCTTCTTGTATAACGAACTCTCATTGTTATTGAATAACGAACTGTAACCAAAAGTTTGAAAACCAAATTTCATCTGTTAAATTGAAGTATTTAGAAGGGATGAAAACTGTACCAAGTTAACATGGGCAACATTCGCATGAAAAGCAATGCAATTCTAGTGCTCTTCGCACCGTGTATTCTATAGTAAACCTGTTTAAGACAAGTCTAAGAAAGGATACACTTTAAGAAATATACCAATCTATTCAATGAAATTTGCAAGACTCACATATCCTAAATGATTATCAAAAGGATGTGACCTAAGGGAAAGGGGTGAAGTTACAACAAGGTACTGAAGTGGACGAGATGTTCTTCATGTCCTATCTGCGATTTGTCAAATAAATAATGGACGCTAAATTTGAAGGACTTTCAAAGGTTTAAACGATAATTAACGCTAATAATTATTACCTTGGCTAAGGAAAGAACTGTAAAAAACGAAGAATATTAACTTAATAATGCAGAAGGAAATTTACGTTTTAATACTGATGTTATAATAGTTTTTGTTCAGTTTTAATGCTTTATGTTTTATATATTTATTTTTAGAGGAATTACGGGAAAATCGAAAAGTTACAGAATTAAATAGGAACAACATCAGGACTGTAAAGTTTAACTAACTTTAATGAAGAAGGAAAGGAAAGGAGTAGACTGTAAGTTTGTCTTTTGTAATAAATATAGGAAGAAAAAATTGCAAACATGTTAATTTATTAGAAAATTAGTCTAAAATATAGAAAAATGTATAAAAGAAATTGAAAGCATTTATAATCTACTCTTCTAACCTTTATGGCTCTGCTAGAGTAACTTTTAATAAACAGATAATAGATAAACAATAAATATAAAATAAAATCTTTTACGCTGCATTTATCAGTTTCTGGATAAACTACCTTAACAAAAGTATTCGGGCATGCCACATTTGGAAAAGCTAAGCTATAATGACCAGCTTAACAAGGTGTGGGCCAACCTTTGTCTCCAATGAAACTGAGGTTCGTCCTGGCACTTTTTTTAACGAGTTCCCTTGTAGCAGACAGCACGGATCTGGTTCCATTCAGTGTAGTTGCCAAGTCAACTATAATTGATAATTGATGATAATTTATTTATCCCTATTTTGTGTTACAATTGTTGGGCGATAACAGCAAGAAGGGAGGGAGAACACATAAGCCAGCTAGTGGCTTTTTAGGGGGTGTTCACTTTAAAAAAAGGTGACAATAAAACAGATCTGAGATTGCACAGGTGTTATTCATAAATAAATCGGATATGTTTCTACATTCCATTAAATAGACCTTCGAAAACCAACCACATATCACGTGGTTAACAACAGTACTTATAATTAGATTGTGAATGCTTTTACAACAAGAAATATAAAAGGAAAAAAATGATGAAATAATTGCCTACAGTGTTGCAAACTTTTCGGCAGCTATTTCTTCAAATTGGTTACATTATTTCCAAACTGGTACGCATTGTGGAATGCAAAGTTCAGGAGTTGAGTGGAAGGTGATTTAGATCAGACATCCCTGGTGATGTGTTCAGTTAGGAGCTTCTTGAACCTGTTTAGTGAAATGGCATTTTTGATATTTTCAGGAAGATTATTCCAGGTTTTTGCGCCTCTGTATTTTATATTTTTCTGACCTATGGCTTTTCTAAAAAGCGGAACCTTCAGGTTCGCTTCATTTCTTAAATTATATCTTATTCCTTCTTCTTCTATTGTTATAAAAAAGGATCTGAAGAGAGGAGGAAAGTTTGGTGTTTTCAAAGCATTGTAGACAAAGATCACCTCAGCTTCTTGTAGCAGTTGGTAGATGCTTAAGAGTCTTTGCTTCCTTATATCTCGAAGTCACCAATGTATTCCGGGGAAGACGTAATATTGAACGAACACATCGATTAACAATTGAATTGATTCTCGCAAGGTTTTCTTGACAGGTAGTACCCCATGAGATGATTCCATATGTGAGGTGAGGCTGTATTAAGGAAAGGAATACTAGTCTGAGAAGGGAAGGAGGCAACCAGGCAGAGCTTCGGGCGAGTATTCCTGCTAGTGACGAAGTCTTCTTTCGTAAGGTGATCATTCGTTTATCCCAACTCAGCTTATCATCTAGCCAGTTTCCTAGAAACTTGGTATCAATCACCTTTTAAAGTTGTTTTCCTTTGTATGCTATTTCGAAATAAATATTTAATGGTTTATTTTTCGTCCTAAACACCATATATTTGGATTTTTCTGGGTTTAGTATGAGCTGATTCTTTTGAAGCCAACTATGCATTACAGAGATTTTGAGTTGAAACTGGTCAGGATCTTTATTAATGAGTAGAATGGAAATGTCATCGACATACGCTACTAGGTGGGAAGATGGAAGAAGAGAGAGAAATTCATTAATGTAAAGAACAAATAGGATAGGTCCGAGAAGTGAGCCATGAGGTACTCCCCTGGAGAAATAAGAAATGTCTGAGAAAGACTGGTTTGTTTTGACGACAAATGGCTGAGCAGTAAGGTAGTCTTCAAGAAGGTTAATTTTATCTCTCAAGCCAAGATTGTTCAGTTTGTTGAGTAGAATTTTATGATTTATGCAGTCAAAAGCTTTTGATAGGTCCCGAAATAGTGCTATTGTATAGTGACCCTTTTCAAGACAAATCATGATCCTAGAGCAGAAGTCAACAATTGCCAGGTCAGTGGATCTTTTTGAACGATAAGCGTACTGTTGTTGACGGATAAGCTGATTGACTTCAAGGAAGCCCATGAAGAATTTTGCCGTGAATAATTTTTTTAAAATAATTTAGCAAAAACTGAGAGTAGAGCTATTGGACGAAACTTGTTGTAGAGTTGCAGTGTTTCCCCTTAGGAACAGGAACAATGGCTGCTTTTTTGAATCGAGACGGGAATTTACCAGATTGAAAGGAAAGATTGTAAATATACTTCAGTGGTGTTAAAATTGAGTTAAGGACCTTCTTTAGCAGAACAGGAGATATTTCATAAAAGCCAAAGGCTCCCTTTACTTTTAATTGATGTCCTGCTTCTTAAATCTCTTGATCTGAGAGCGGAGCGAGAAAAAAAAGAGCTCCTCATTGAGTACTTGACAGATTCTCTCGTTGCATTATCTCTAGAGTCAGATTCGTCTTTAAAAAGGTTCTTCACACTTGAGATAAAATGATTGCAGAAGGCTTCGGCTTCTTCCTGGTCATCTGAAATGACTACCTCGTTCGGAACTACATCTACATCTCTGTGATTTCGTTTTCCCTTCCGGGTAGCAGGTTGTCCAAGACTGTCCACTTTTCCTTGCTTGTAATGATGCCTTTAAGTTCGGAACTATAATATTTCCTTTTCTCCTACCGAATACTGTCGGTGACTTTGTTTCTGTACCTTGTGTGTTTGTTTTTATCTACCTCCTCTCGTGTTGCTCTAGCAATTCTTGCAAGTTTGTCCCTTTCTTTAGCATGTTACAAATTTTGTTTGAGATGAATGGGTATAATTTCCGTTTCGGCCTAGTGGTATTTTTATTCCCTGGGCTCTGGATATATGACGCGCATTTTTCATAACTATTTAGGATTTTCTCAAAGAAGAAGTTTGTCGCAATTTCAGGATCATCTGTAGCAAGCACCCCATCCCACGAAGACTATCAGAGCTTATTGAGAGAACCTGGAGTGACAGATCTGTAAGTGTACATGATCTCTTTCACAATTGCTTCATTTTCAATTATGATTAGGATGGGGCGATGATAAGAAATAGTTGAGAAAATTTTATAGAAGAGAGCATTTTGGCAGCGCCTTGATACAGCGTTCCAGTTCACCCTAAAGACATTCGACTGGATTCAGATTTGGACTCTGGACCGAACAGGTGAATTTGACTGATTTCTATCAAATCTGATTTTTACACAGTATGCTATGTAGAACGGAGCATTATCATGCTGGAACGCCAGGAGCTTGTTTTTATTTTTCTATAGAGTGTAGGCAGCATGGAACTGTGGAGGACTCAGCAGCACGGAATTGCACACGACTCGTCATTAATAGTTTTTTGGCACTACAACCAAAGGTCTGAATCCAAAACACAAAAAGCAGCCTTACACCATTGCCTCCCCCCTTTGCACTTCATTCTGAGCTAAATATACTGCAGTCGATGACATTCCTGAAGCATTTTCCACATGGACACTCGACGGCTTGATCTGAAGACTAGTTGCTCGGTAGAACTTTTCCACGCTCTGGGAATGATAAGCTAAACACTGCTGTAAACGAAGTTTGACGGTCGTTGCTGCGATTTGTGGCAACTCTGCCATGAAACCCATGTCATTTAGCAACTCCCTTAGGACTGTAGATGCACTTACAAACACTTCTATGAACATCGAGAACTCCAACGCTACGCTTTCCAAGGAAATCGCTCCGTTTTCTTTCAATTCTTTCTTGAAGAGACGGCAATTCTCATCTCATCTGTCAGCAGATTGTGGCAGCCCAAATAACTCGCCTTTTTCTTTCATATTTTCGCATTTCCACATTTACCAGGTACGACTGACTTTACGAAGTCCAAACGTGTGGCTGTCGCACTCAATGAGAAATCGTTGATATGGCATCCGACGATCAAAACTCTTTGAAGCTCCGTAAAGAAACTTACTGTGACAGATCTGCTTGTTTGGGATATCTCTGCTGATGTGTCACAGCAAGTCAATAGTTTTAAACCTATACCTGATTTTGAGGGGTGCGTCCGAATACTTTTTGTAGGATAGTGTATGTCAGATAAATACGCTACTATTAAACGGAGAGAGAGAGAATTTTCATTTACCAAGTCATCAGCCAATACTAATATTATGTGTGGTGCAGAAACTGCTAGCACCGGACTCAAGGAAATGATGAAAAGCAGTAAGGCATCTCTCATTGCCAATTTCGAGCATGCAAAGCTGAAAAAAAAAAAGAACATTTTACATACGTTACAGAAAAAAAAAATGCAGCCAATTATCATTTAATAACTACAAAATAGCTAATTTAATTAATAAAGTGAATTGCATGCTGTAAGAAGATACTGAAGGTAGAGGTTGAACTTTACTCTTACAAAGTCAAACATGAAAAGGTGTTGATTGCCCAAAGACATTTTTTGGCATTGGACATCCACTTCTGTAGGATGCTATTTCTGGAAATATATACGAACGAAACTTGTTTCAAAGAATGGAATAAGAGGGAATTAATGAAGAACGAACAAGAAGCAAAGTTGGTTTGGAGTTCAGTCGTAAACAGATGCTGGCTGGTTAAAAAATGTGTTCTGATTGGTATTAAAGAAGTGATAAAGTTGCAGATGGCTAGTGCGGAATCGCAGTTCATTGGAAAGATGCATTAGCAGAGTTCTACCTGTGATAATAACGAGGTCTCGGTTGAAAAGAACTTAATAAGTTGCTCAAGCGTATAATTCGGAACCAGACTTTTTTAAAGATTTTTAAACTGGCGTATTGCAGTTTATGTTTCAAATATATGATATAACTTGTAAATAGCGGTTTATTCTTATGTGAAATTATAATTCAATAAGAGAATGACATTATGTGGATATACACTGCTGTTCAAAGAAAGTGCATCACCCCTTAAAATTGTAATTTTAGTCCGAATAATGTAAGTATACGGCAATATTTCTTAGAGATTGCATCCGATGAGATTAACACGCGTAGGTGATGACGTAATATTGCATCAGCTGTTACTTTCAGCTCTATAAGCACGCTCTGCAAGAGTTGCAGTCATTCCTTGTTTGTGTCAGGATGGTGAATTACGTGCAGTTGACGCCACGAAGAAAGAGTGCTGTTGTTGCTTTACGTGAGGAAGGATGTTCATCCCATCATATTGCTTATAGAATGTCTTGTAATCAGTCAACAGTGAGTAGATTTCTTTCTAAACTCAAGAATACTGGTTCTGCTGATAGGAAAAAAGGAACCGGACGCAAACGCGTCTCTACGCCGAAACAGGACCGCGTTTTGAAGCGCGTATGCCTTAAAAACTGTAAAGCTCCTTCGTTTGAGCTGAAAAGAGAATGGGAAGAAAATACAAGAGTGGTAGCAAGTGCAGTAACAGTCAGAAGACGCCTCTCCAAAAATGGACTTGTAGCTCGTCGTCCTAAGAAGAAGCCCCTCCTCACACAAAAAATGAAAAAGGCCCGATTAATTAATTTTGTGTAAGAAGCATGTCAAATGGATCCCCAAGCAGTGGAAATCAGTTATTTTCTAGGATGAGAAGAAATTCAACCTGCATGGCCCTGATGGGAGACAAACGATTCGCCGTAAACGTGGTGAAGAATACCATCCAGACTGTATGGTGTCTACAGTGAAATTCCCTACCAGCAAAATGATATGGGGGTGCATTTTGTGTCACCTCCAGTTTATAAAAGGTTCCGTAAATGCCAATGGATACTTGGCTATATTGGAAGGCAAATTGCTGCCAACCATTAAAGACCATTTAACCTGCGAAGTAACTGCATCTTTCAGGACGATTCTGCTCCTTGTCATCGGGCGAAAAAGTGTAAGTAGGCACTTCTGTAGTTACTTTAGCTTCGTTTCTGCATTAGAGGTTCAACAGTAATGTGTTTACATTTGTTACGGGTGAAAAAATGGTTGGAAGAATGGTCCATTACAACTGTTAGCTGGCCAGGATTTAGCTCGGATCTGAATCCTATAGAGAACTGTTGGCATCGTGTGGAATCTGCAGTTGCCAGAAAGAAACCAAAGGCCTTTCGTGAACTTCAGGAAGTCATAATTCGTGTTTGGAACCACGAACTATCAGTTGATTATCTCCAGAAATTGATCTTGTCAATACCTCGACGGTGTGCTGCTGCCATCAGGGTCAGAGGCGGTTCAGCTAAATATTAGTTTGCACCTGGTGAGCTTTTCATTTTGTTTTCCATTTAAAATGATAAACCGAAGTAAACTGAGGGCTTCTGATAACATTTCAGCCATAATTGTCGTGTTTACCAAAACTGTTGTATAAAGGTTGAAAATGCTCATTTTGGAATATTTTGAGAGCACCTGTCAAATATTACTTAGCTTTGCCTTAACTATTAATAAATATCTTTTGTTTATATTTCTATTTGTGATGCTAGTCATTAATGTAACATACCATCGCGAAAAAGGGTTAGAAATGAGAAATTCCTATGTGATGCACTTTCTTTGAACACCAGTTTATTACTCAGTTCATTTACTTTTTTAACGGGACATCTCGAGATGTCCCCATAAAAGAAACAAAAGCGATCGAGACGTTTAGACGTATTTTCTACAAGTTTTTTCTAGCAAGCTGCACGAATATTGAGCAACTCTTCCCATAAAGCCCACGTTAGCTGCGTGGTGAAAGTGGCATATATTAGGCTTAACACTTCAATTTACGCTTCAATTCATCCTAAAGATATTCGACAGAGTTAAAGTCTGGACTGCACTGCGGGCCAATCCATTCAAACATTATTCTCTAAATCGTATGTGGACACAGGATATGCTTTATGTCATTGGAAAGTTATCGTGTTGTAAGTTTCAAGAGCCATTACTGTAACACAGCCATGGTATTGACAGTGCATAATTTTTCAGAGTATTCAAAGCAGTGTTGGTGGCAGTTCCAAGCACAATACCAACGGACTGTGTCCAAACGAGGAAAGAAACCCCGCAACAAAACACCGTCTCCTCTAAGCTTCATGGTTGGAACAATCGCCATCCTGCGTCGGATGGGAAAGTAGAAGATGGTTCATTTAATTTTCATGGTATTTTCACACCCAACACCAACCACACAACCTTCAGATCGAAACATTGTTTCACGTGATTCGACCACAAACCCGCTTTACGCTGTTTCCGGTCTCAGAAAAGAAGAGAAGTAAACCTACAGGGTTTTCAAGTGTCATATAAAGTTAAATTTTGGTAATTAATTGATAGAGATAACTATTTACTTTTCATTTCAGTTAATCACAGAAAAAGGAACAAAAATCCAATTAATTTTAGAAAGAAAATCGAACGAGCCTGCAATGCACATTGCATAGATTAAATAACTTGTTGTATACAGCAGTGCAGCTATTAAATACTCTACCAATTAAAAGGAAAGTAAGAGGGCTAGAATACCAAATTTCATTTTAATCTAAATTTCTTAATGCTAATGAACTCTGGGAATACTTTGTCACGGATAAACAACTGTGCATCTGTAAGAAAAACTATTGTCAAAAAACACAATTCGTGACCTTTGTTTGAAGCAAAATCCTCGAGATTAGCACCGTGTCATCAGAATGACATGAAAAGCATGTATGCTGTGATCTACGTAGATCCTTTAGTACTAAGGGGGTCCGTGGAATGTCTTAGATTACCTTATACTTAAAAGCAGTTGAAAATACAGCCGACTGGGCTGTAAGTTAAAACTGATGCGTACTTGTACTTTAAATGCATGAAACGCTAATTAAAATCAGGAAAGATCCATCCTAGTTTTAAAAAAATAATAATAAAATAAACAGGTGTTAGGATTTTAATCTATTTTGTATTCGTGCGCGCGACGTGCTAGTTGTATCTTAATATATGACAAAATTTAAAGCGGTATAATACTTGACACAGCAAATTTTAATTTTAGAATTTCTTTCAAAAATATATTCTGAAATACAGCATAATATATGAGTATAATACAACAAATCAATGTTCACTTTCTATAGAAAAATACTTATTTTTTTCAAACCATAATTAAAAAAGGTCCATCGATTTCTTTGATTGTGTGCAAGAACAATTTGTGAGCGAAGAGGAACTTCCGAGAGAAATAAACTTAGTGTTTCTGATTTTAAGAAAATTAAAATATACTCACATCAATTCTCTACACGTTTGCCAACGGAAACCTTGAACACCACAAAGGCTGATGTTCAAGATTTGCGTGCATGTCGATAAGATAGGTAGTCAAGGTTTCGCTCTCTTCATTTTAATTGGTCTTTAATGTTATCAGTGAAAGCGCCAAGAAATATTTTATCTGCGTGTTGTAATTCACAAAAATTATATTTGCTTGTTCCACTCGCTGCATAACGATTTGACCAAAGTAAAACGGTGTAAATGCATGTTATTGTAGTTCAGTTGTTTTCAAACTGGCATAATATTAAACTTGTTAATTCAAACCACAGTCTCTCATTCTTTCGTGTTCCCAATACGTTTCCGAGGAGAAAACGTAAAATCCATAACGTGTTTTGTATGAAACTTTAACTCATTGGAACGATGATACATCTGAGCTGTTGATGCAGCAGTCCTCTTTATTTTAAAGAGACCAACACGGTGATTAAGTCATGCGAAGCAGGTTTTAAATGATTTGGAGTCATTCACCTCTTCATTACAGAAAAGGTTATTCCATGATATATCTGGACTTAACTAGATAGTGTTCAGTTCTCGGGATACATCATGGAATAATCTTTCTCCTAATTAATACGCGAGTGCATGTTTCAAAGAGCTAGCATTCATAAGAACTAGAGGACTATCGCTGAAGATTATATAAGATGTATCGCATGTGAGCTTGTTGGAAAATTAATCGCACATAAGGACTTAGGCCACACGTTTCACCAGATTTTAACGTTACCAGAACGAATATTTGTGACGTAATATGGATGGTGCGTCAAGAGATCCCATGAACACATGGGAGCTCTTGGCGTACTATCGGACCATCAGCTGGTTATCCGATATGTGCAATGCAGCCTTTCTTCCAGATCATTGTATGCCTCCACCATCTGATCCTTAGCATCCAAAACTGCCTTCAGCAAAATTTCTTGATTTAGAGTATTGGTTCCTTAAACAGCTAAACAGAACAGAATTTCTGAATTGGTACTGCACTCGATTCTAGAAGTTATGCTTTAAAAACAACAGACCGCAGCTTAAAATATCCAAACCGCATGCATCAAAGTACCTCCCCAAAATCGACGATATTGTGTGACATTTGTGTGTCCCTAGAAATGTGAAGATATTTTCACATTTCCTAGAATATACCAAATGGGTTAGATAACCTAAGGTTATCTAAGTAGCATGTTATCGGGAAATACAATCGAGCTTGTCAGCAGACTTGCACTTTGCCTGGACAAGTTCTGTGAATCTAAATCATAAAGAAGAAAAAGTGAAGGAAACTTTCACGTTGGTGCTGCGAAATCTGCTATCTGTGAAGAGACCGCAAGATCCAGATACTGAAGATTGTCAAGGTTTCCTCCTTGCTTATGAAGATTAAAGCTTAGGCTAACCTAATTGTGAACATTATGTATCAGTATTTCTTAAACAATTATGCGATTTCAGCTCGTTGATGTAATGTATGTCAAAATAGATTCTAGTATATTTTATTTAGGTCATATCTTGTTACAGGTATGAAAGTAAGTTTACTTTATAGATTCATTTGAAGACGTCATTCGCTAAAAGTAATGGCTGATCAGTCAAGCGAAAACCAATCATACTAGTTTTCGCTTCACATGGAACGGTATGATAATCGTAGAGACCTGATGACACTGTGTTTTTAATAGGAAATTCTTCTTCTTCTTCTTCTTTAATGCTGCCGAATGGCGTTTGCGACTTCGTTTTGATATTGTTCTCTGTCTAGCGCTGCGTGTAGAATTTGTGCTGTTGTCATGTGAAGCCAGGTGTTGATGTTATCTAGCCATGCCATTTTCGGTCTGCCTGGGCGTTTCTTGCCTTCGATCTTTCCCTCCAGGATGAGTGGTAGTAGGTGATATTTTTGTTGGTTCCTAGCGATGTGACCTAGGTATTTGCATTTCCTGCTGATGATGGTTTTGAGCAGGTCCCGTTCCGTGTGCATGTCCTGCAGGACCTGTGCGTTGGTTATCTTGGCTGTCCACGGAATTTTCAGCATTCTTCGGTAGAGCCACATTTCGAACGCCTGGAGCTTTTTTGTAGTGGCTGATGTTAGAGTCCAGGTTTCTACACCGTAGAGCAGTATTGGCCAGATGTAGCATTTCAATGTGCGTAATTTGAGCACGATGTTCAAGCTTCTGTCGGTGAGGAGGGTTCTCCATTTGGTGAATGCCTGCCTGGCTTGTTCAATTCTGCTTTTGATTTCGGCCTCATGGTTCAGCTGGTCATCAATGAGCACTCCGAGATACTTGAAGCGGTGTATTTGCTCTAATTTTTCGTTGTTTAGTTTGATCGTGATTTTGCTTGCAGTCCTGCTGACCTTCATCACCTTTGTTTTCTTTTTGTTGATTCGTAGCCCCCATGCTTGGCTTTCTATGTCCACTTCGTTCAAGATGGTCTGTAAATCTTGTTCTGAATCCGCTATTAGTGCTGTGTCATCGGCATATCTTAAGTTATTGATGTAGTGTCCGTTAACTTTTATGCCGATGTTCTTGTCAGCCAGTGTTTGGTCGAAGATCATTTCCGAATAGATGTTAAAAAGAATGGGAGATAATGGACAGCCTTGCCGGACGCCTTTTTTTTATTGGAATTGGGTCTGTCAGATCGTTGTCATAGCGAAGCCGGGCTGTTTGATTCCAGTAGAGAGTTGTAATAAAGTTGATATCATTGTTTTCAAGCCCAAGTTTTCTCAGTCGGTCAATTAGGCGGTCGTGGTCTACTGAATCGAAGGCTTTCTCGTAGTCAATAAAACATATATACACGTCTTTTTGATGTTCATAGCACCTTTGTAGCAATATTTGTAAACAGAAAATTGCTTCTCTGGTGCCTAGTCCCCTGCAGAATCCGAACTGTGTGTTTCCTAGTGCACTTTCGCACTTACATCTTATCCTTTGCTGAATCACCTTGAGGAAGACTTTTAGCACCTGGCTCATTAGACTGATCAGCCTGAAGTCTTCGCATTTCCGGCTGGTAGCCTTTTTTGGTAGGGCCACAAAGATGGATTGGAGCCATTCGGATGGAATGTCGTTGTTGTTGTAGATTTGATTGAACCATTTCGTTAGTTGTTGGATGTTGCTGTAGTCTAGTTGTTTCAGCAGTTCCACATGAATCTGATCAGGTCCACAGGCCTTGCCTGGCTTTGTTATTCGGATGGCATGTTCCACTTCAGATGTTAATATGTGGAGATTGTCTTCCTGTGTTTGTTGTTGCGTTTTTGCCGGTTTTCTGTTGGTGCCGAACAGATTGTATATATAGCTCTTCCAGGTGTCGAGTTTGGCTTGTTTGCTTAGTATAGGTTGATTGTTGTCCGTATATAAACTTGGGATAGGAGCCGGTTTGTAGATGTTTCCAGCTTCTTTAAGCTTCTTGTGCAGGTTATAGTTGTCATTTTTCTTGATTAGGTCTTCGATTTCTGCACACTGATCTTCCATCCATTTTTCCTTCGCCTTCCGGATTTCCTGTTTGATCTTTTGTTGTATTTATTTGTATTTTTCCCGGTTGTTGTTGTTTTTGAATATTCTCCGTTCATCCATTAGGTCTAGTATGTGCTGGGTCATCCACCGTTGTTTCTTTTTCGACGCCTGATGTCCTAGCAGGGTTTCTGCTGTTTCATTGATGCACTGTTTGAGTGAACGCCCGAATGCTTGCACGTCTGTTGTTACTGCTTCGATCGATCGGATTGTAGTGTTGAGATGAAGCTGTACTTGTCGTCTGTTGGCGGTGTTCTTCAGTTTCTCCAGGTCGATTCTTTTTGTTGTGCTTGTGCGTTTGACTGCTCGTAATTTGAGACGTAGTGTTGCTGTTACTGGGTTATGGTCTGATGATATGTCAGCTCCGGGGTAAGTTTTTGCATTGAGGACACTTGACTTATATCTGATGTTGATTAAGATGTAGTCAATTTGATTCCTGACGATATTGTTGTCAGAGTCTTGTGGTGAGGTCCAGGTGTATAGTCGTCGAGGTGGTAGTTTGAACCAAGTGTTGGCAATGCTAAATTTTTCTTCTTGGCAGAACTGGACGAGTCTGTCGCCTCGTTCATTCCGTGTCCCCAAGCCATGTTCTCCGACTATGTTTTGTAGCTTTCCTTGACCGATTTTGGAAATTAATAAACGCAAATCATTCCTGTTGTATTTAAGCCCAGTTTCAAGTTAAACTAAAGCGTTGAGGCGCGTAAGTATATTGTGTTGATAAACTCAAATGTGGTGCATCATTTGTGTCGCAAAGATTTGATGGAATGATCAGGGTGGTGCAACAGAGCAGCGCAGACGTTGGCCGGCAGAAGAGTCTTCAATTCCCAAAAAAGATATTCCTGGTTAGCTGGAAGATGTGAGTATGATGGTACTTTCAGATCAGCGCCGTCATTGCTACGAGGAGGATGTCCAGTTGGGTGTTTATTCAGTTCTGGTTGTGGCCGGTGATGAGGGAGAGAGTGTGAGGAAAGGCAAAGCGGTTTCAGAAACGTCTGCTCTGGATGTCTCATTTGTAGGATCAGACGCGGAGAGATAATACCTGCCCCTCTGCAAAGGCATACCTGCTAAAAGCTAAAAACGCTTCTTTTTATTCTAATATTTTGCTTTTCGGACTGAGTGTGGTTAAATTTAGACCCAATAAGAGTTCATTACGCAGGTCCAGGTAGATACCACTGTGCTACCTGGCAGACGAATGCATTACGCGGTGTGCCAGCCCTCCAGTTCTCCGCATCCATGATGGGCATCGTTTATAAAACTATTATATTATTATATTATATTAGGGTCACCTGGAAACTCACTTGTGTATTGTGTCTGTAAATTGCGTGTGTTCTCTGTTCGATTTCCTGTTTTGCTGGACGAAAAATCCCAGATTTTCCAGATTTGCCTCCGGAAGACCGACTAACTCAACCACGGTGAGTTAGTTTATGGGCTTTTTCTGAGTGAAAAAGCCCATAAAAGTTCCTCGCGTCATCGACGGGATGCGAACCTGGGCCTTTTCCACCCGGTGTGGGGAGGACGGTGACGATACCACTGTGCTACCTGGCAGACACTTTGAATGAGAAGCCAAGCAATATTTACCACATGTGAGGTATCTGATAACATAAATTAAATGTGAATGCAGATTCATTCACCCTGGTAATATATGAAGCCAAAGTCTGGGCATCTTCCGCTCCATCTACCATCCTCAACACTCAATCAGACGAACGCTAGTTTCTTCGTTGGTTCACCGCGAAGTATCAAGTAATGGGGTCTTATCATATGACTGCAAAGATAGAGGTCTTAAACGCCGCACTTAAATTCAAGTCTGATTAGTGAATAATTATAACCAAAGTCAAGATAATCGTCGGACTCATTACATTACTCAATTTCTGTAATCAGTGAGGTTTGAGGATTTCTGTTCTCGAACATCCATGAAGTTATAAGAACTACCTACACCTAGTCGGCAGATTCTTGCCGTCAAAGTGCTGAAAGAAGTCCAGAGTCTTAATGCTGACTACTACCGCTTTATCACTTACCTTAAGAAATTCCTACCAATAAATACTTGAATATCATGTAATACATTGTGTGAATTCCAATTTTATTTTATTTTATTTTGTATTTTCTATCGCTAGTGTCTCCGAATATCTGGAAACCTAAATCTCTATATGGGCAATTAGGCATAAACTGCATATTTATCTTTTTTTTTGCCCCTGTCCTGATTCCAGCGATGCAGGCACAACAAGATTCACATAGAGACCTTTACGAGTACTGTGTATTACAAGTTAAACATTAGCCAAGTGGCTAAGGTTGAAAGTGATGTCTTTTCACTTTAGGTTCCTTGACGCAACACAATTCTGAACTACCCAAATACAACTTTCAGTGTTGGAATTATTTTAAATTATAACCTTGTTATTATAATCTGATATTTTATGTGTTAAAAATAGTCTTATCAATTACTTTTAGATATTATTATATCTTTAACGAACGGTTAGAACTGGCATGGTCCAGTTGAAAGACAGTACTGAAGAAGAGGACGAGAAATTTTATCATGATGAATGAGCACTACACCAAATGGATTATCTCAGTTTAATTAAATTTGACACATATAAAAGATAAATTGGCTCAAAGAATTCTGTAAGACAATGGACCGAAATTGTAAATAATCTCAACCTTGTGCGGCGCGAACTTTTATTGCTGCATCGTTTAGAGTGTATTTGTGTAATCTTAAGATTACATTTGTAAAAAAATTAGAACGCATGTCACTTAAACATACATTTAGAATCAAGCATTGGGAATGTCCCAAGAGCTGGAATTTGCACAAATTTTAATGGAAGAATATCTGTGATCTCCTCAAAGAGACGACAGATCTAATTACAACTGAAATTACAATAAATATAATTATCTTACACTAACCTTAAAGTCTTGAGTCCATTATTTTCATCGAAAATCCCTATTTAGAACTTTGAGGCTTGTACGAGGGAGTTTTTGAACCCGAATCCTTCTCTAACAATAAGCATACAACGTTCTGAAGATTTTTCATCTTCTATAAATCGCAGATGTAATCGAAGCGTTTGATTTCAGTGATATCTGCGATTTGACGATAATACTAGACGTCTTGAACATGTCATGTTATCCAGTTTTATAAAGATTTCTTATTTGAAAATGATTACAATCTGAAATTATTCGAGGCATTTTTCTAGCTTGTTCAGCTTTCTGTTTGAAGCCCCTCTAAACGTACTTTTCAGAAGATAGAATTTATATCCCAGATAAACAAGAAAATGAAATGGGCGGTGTTTTTAACCACTGTGCTACAGCTCGGACCCTATTTACGGTAGTTCCCGATTATCTCCATTCTCAATAATTTCTGTATGCCATCAATCAGCAGAGTATACCTTGTGCCAACAGCGTTTCATTACTGCCAGCTGTCCAAACAGTCTGGTTGCTACCTCTTTTGCATGCACACTCAGTTTATTCAGCAGTATTTGTACACTTCCCGATATATTATGCTGACCAATGTAGCGTGTCTCATTTATAAGTTGTACGTGAGTAAAATACCGTCGAAGTGATTAGTATTTATACTGGTATTAGCCATATAGTGCAAAGAAGGCACAGGCTTAAATAAAAACGCTCATTGTATTCAAATCCGAGATTGTCTATTTTATAAATGCCAAAAGGTTCAAAGATAAGTTCCAGCACGCAAACCATGAAGACTACTTGTGAAAACAGAGGGCCAGTCAGTGAGAAGAGGAATTACATCCGATATAGGGAAAGTGCATACGGATTGCAAAGAATTTGTTTCCTATACAGTTGTCCTTGGAGAACTCAGCAGATTAATGAAAAGCCTGCTATAGATTGACTTTGTGACTGGCAACATTGTCATTCAGGAAGAGGATTCTCCTGAATAGTTTTCCACAACTTTTAGTTCTTAACTGCTCGTAATATTTCAATAGCAAAGCGGAATAATTTTCAGCCACAATGGATTTACTCTTCTGAAGGTAATCAATGAATATCATCTCTTCTTTGTCCCAAAACAGTGATGCTATCGCCCTGGGAACTGATCAAGTTCTTTAAATTTCTTGTTGCGAGAAATTCCTTCATGATGTCACTGATTGGTCAATCACAATTATGAATCCAAGTTTCATCCATGGTCACCAGTTGGCTAAAATATTGTTAAAATCTAACTTGTTAACACCATTGATCTCCTCCTCCTCTCTGGAGCTGCATTCAAATCTTTTGGCGCACATTTATTTGAAATATTTTGTATGTTCGGTTCTTTGTGGATAATATGAGGGACTCGTTCACAGGTTATATCTAGTGTCTGTCTTTTCTATGACGCAGTCGCGATTTATCTTTCATTGCTCTTCGTTCCCACCACCCTGGATGAATTCAGCAATCCGATTCTTGATGGTAATGTATGATAGACGATCATCTTGTAAAATCGCCTTCATATCCTAGTGGATTTGTTTCTCAGACAGTCCTCTCAAGAAACATATTTCGTTACTACCCTGATCACTTCTTTTGTAAAATTGTAACCTTCGGTGTACAAGAATTTTTTTAAATCTAAAAGAATAATAAATTTTAAGATATTGCTCTAATAATTAAGTTAGCCGCATATTAATGTTTTATTTTAACATTATCGCATTTATTTTATTTGAAAATAAATATACAGTAGGTCAGAAAAATTTCAAAATCTGCATAAAACAGATTTTTTTAGACTTTAAGAAATCGATATTAAAGCAAATTCAAGATAAAGTCGATTTAGAAACAGTCCTACTGTTAAATATGGTGAACATGATGTTGCAATTGCAACATGGAAGTGCAGTAGATAACACGGACATTAAGATTCCATAAAAATTTTATGCTCCGTTGCTTTATATTTCGCAATCTTCTGTACAGCAATTCAGCTTTCTTTTTCCCCATACGTGGCTGAAACAATACAGTACAGTGAGTAAAATGAATGACTTCTAATTTCAATGAATTTCAAATGGTTAAGAAATGGCTGGAATTATTATACTCGTAGGCGTGTTTGCTTAGAAAGAACGATGTTTAATGGATTTATTCTACGCTACAAATGGTCAAGACCATCTGTCTGATATTTTATCTCTATGGTAAAATGGGACGAATTTATCTGCGTTTGTTTAATGTTGTTTAAAACTGTTAGAGTTTAAATAAGTGGATAAAAACATCTAGTTTCTAATAAAGATGTTAAACCATGAAAACTCATTAAAGAATTATTCCATTCCACGCATCAAAAAACACTTCACTTCTGTGTTTTGCCATCTAGTTATTGACAAGAGAAAGCAATTGCAGCCTTCTTATTCGAGGTAGGTTAAATTCTTTTTAATAAACTGGCAAGAATAAACTGATATTTTCACAACATATTTTGGGTGATGTTGTCTGCCAGTTACGTAATTGGTTAAACGAACTTTCAGATAATCCAAGCCCTATCGATGTCCCACTTATTCAAACATTTTCATGGAACAATGTATTTCAGTCTTAGCATTAGATAATCGTTATAACAGGAGAAGGAAAGCGCGAGAAAAACTCTTAAATTAAACAACTGAATTAACCGATTCAATGCGTTGTTATACAGGATAATCAAAATATCTGACACAATTTAATAGATGAAACAGCACAATTTAAAAGCAAAAAAAAAGTGTAAATATGTTGTTGAAGAAAATCGTTAGTCATGTAAAGAAATTTCTTAAGAAAAGGGAAAAATCATTACCTTGATTTCTGTAAAAATTCGCACAACTTTCCGAGTCAGCTGCCACTGCTCTGAAGAGTCGGTATTACCGTTCCTTTGTAGTTGTAATATGTCTTGCGCAATACAAATGTCACGGAGTGCTGCTATGTTTCGTCAGCAGAGTGTTCATCTTACTGAATACCAAATTTTTTTCCTGTTCATTTTTGTCTGCTACAGTCCCTTTATTTAACTAAATACAGACTTACTGTTCAATTAAATAGAGACGTACTGTTCATGTGTGTGTTAAGGCAACTAAGGATATAGGGAGTCAGTATATCGTGCTCTTTGGTCAGTTTGCTGGGTTGTCCGCTGGACGAAACATCTAGGGAAAATAACAATGTAACCATCGCTTGAGTGGGACTAATTCAGTCACCTTGTGAAAAGAGCCCATAAAATTCCTCTGGTCATTGACTGGATTCGAATCCAGGCATTTTCCACCGGATGTGGGAGAACACTGATTATAATCGCTATGTTACCCCCACGAGGGCTGCTGTTTATCTTTATTCTCTCTTCTACACAGAACTCCAACAGCATGTTCATCGAGTACATACGTCGTATAAATGAGATCAATCACTAAAGAGTTGAGAATAAATTTCGAAATTCATGAAAGGAGAAAATATACTACGATATGCATTCTTCTATGAATGAGGATCTTTTATATGCTGTACCGAACTTATTGTAACAGAGCTTTTCTGTACTGGGAACCAATTACAAATGGTACGTGTGTTTCTCTCGATATAGTTTGAACTGAGGTACACTGATGGGTGTTTTTATTTCAATCATCCATCCTGAAGTAATATAGCGGTCACTCAAATCACAAGCGCTTGTCATTTAGAATTCCCATGTTTACGATCAAATACAGATCACATTTACAGTACTGTATATTTTATTTATTTATTGTACTAAGAGGTTCCTTCTAAAATTTGGCAACATCGCTGTTAAATCTACAGGGGTTAGATAACTACAATGTACTCCCTCGGCCGTTTTTGACCAACTGCACGGAGGAAAAAGCCATTAAAACGATCTAGAAACACAACACAAAAAAGAAAAATACATTGAAGACAGTCATTCAAAGTCGACGTTGAAATGTCCGGGTTATAAATAACTGTCAGCCCATTTCAAAGTCCACATCATCGTCAATTAAGATGACTACATTTGATATATCCATAACAAATCACAAATCAAATAATGGTGAATAAGGAAATCCTTACGACATCAAAGAGTTCTTCAAGAAATTACATCCCAGAGTCTGCAGGAACCAGGTACTCCATTGAATAAAAAACCTTGCACCACAAGCAGCTGCCTAGGGCAGAACTGCCAGCACAAGTGGCTGCCAGGGACAATCACAACAATGCTGATAGCACTTTGAACTGTCAGTGGATATCAAAAAAAAAAAACTCAGACTATTATATTAGGGTCACCCGTAATTTCTTACATATATCCCTTTATTTATTATGTCTGTAAATTGCACGTGATCTCTGGTCCATTTGCATGTTTTGCTGGACGAAAAATTGAGCTTACGATGAAGCGGGACAAAAGTTGATATGGTGGGGTACCATAGAATAGCAACGAAATGAGGAGACAGAGAGAAACCTCAGACAGGTATAAGGGACATTTATCGGGGTTGCATAAGAATTACCAAAAAGGTCACATTACACAAGTCGATACAAGATGCTGCAAAACGTGGTAGCATAACATTAGTATCCCCTCCAACAGCTGAACAGGACGAACAGCGGTGAACCATGCTCGATGTAAGGGTGTCTATAAGATTCCGTGGGAACAAATCTCATTCTTCCACCAGCGCAGACCTCGGTCACCAAGTGACCGAGGAGGTGGTTGTCGGCGTGCAATGCGATCAAACATATATGGGACGCCCAAAGGCTTCCATGCACGTTTGATTGAATTTAAGTCTGTGATCGTGCTGGCCACGGGCAATCGTTAGTTATCTTCAGTTTCAAGATATTCCTCCCCTACTTGAGCGCTATATGCAGTGGCGTTGTCCTGCATGAAAAAAAAAAAAAAAAATCTGCGAAAACCGCACCCCTAGAAAGTCATAAATAGAGTTCGAGGATCTGTTCTCAGTACTTCTGCGCAGTTACGGTACCCCTATCAAAAACATAAAGAGGGGTGCAGCTGGTGATCATTATTCCGCCCCACACGAAAACACCGCCTACACGTTAGTGCCCCTTTCTCTGATGTTGGAGGAATTGTATCGCATTCCTCGTTGTCTCCAGATGATTTGTTAGTTTGTTATTTGGTTTTTAGGAGCATTAGCAACTAAGGCCATATTGCTCCGGGATATGCGGTGGTCATTCCTTGACCTTTCCGCATCCTCCGTATTTGGTGGTGACGGGCTCGAACCCCGGTCTAATCAAGAAGCGTGTGCTACGCGCTGCTGCTCCTTCCCACCTGGCTACGGAGGCGCCTGTCTCCAGATGAAACAACGTCTGGAATCTGTTTGTAGGCTAAAAACGGTACTCATCAGATAACAGAACCGTACCCCCCCCCATTTGTCAGGGCTTCAAGTTACATGTTCATGGCACCAGTTTCTACGAGCTCTGCGGTGGTTTGAAGTTAATGGGATAAAAACCACTGGCTTTCTCGCGAGAGTCTACTTGAATAGAGCCTTCTTAACAGTCTAGTTGGAAATGTTTTCACCTGTGGCCTCATCAATCTCAAAAGACAGTTGATGAAGATGACAGGACACTGTGGGGTTCCGTCTTGTTGTTAGAGCCGGATAGCGATCTGTTATGGTTGATGTAGCCCTCGGGCGGCCGTGGCCGTCTCTTGTAATGGTTCCTGTCTTCTGAAACTGCTTCTATATGCATATAGTGTTAGGGTCAAGCACCACCTGTGGTTTACCACTTCTGCGCCATATATACGCTGTGAAAAAATGCAGACTACTCTAAATGCCAGTGAAATGTTCTATGCTGTATGTGTTGTATTGTATTGGGTTCTGATGTTGAGTTCTGGCATTTGGGAGCAGGGCCTCTCGTGAGACCCCACGTTGCCCACACACACACACCGTTAGAAGGTGGCCAAACTGCCCATTCTTCTTTGGAACTGGCTCCGTGGTACCGAGACGACATTGCGTGACTCTCTAAACCAACGTGCCTCTTCCGTGTTTACGATACATCATTCATAGGTGTTTACATCATACATCATTCACAGGTGTATACAGGTGTTTCTTAGACCGGGGTTCGAGCCCGTTACCACCAAATACGGAGGATGCGGAAAGGTCAGGGAATGACCACCGCTTATCCCGGAGCAATATGGCCTTAGTTGCTAATGCTTCTAAAAAAAAAAAAAAAAAAAACCAAACCAAAACCAAAACAGGTGTTTCTTATCGTAAACACCTGTTAAGATACGTCATTGCTTTCCACAATGCACGTCAACTGGTGACAAGGGATAGCCTGATTGCCGGATGTATCGTACGCGTGTACGATACATCTGGGAATTTGGACATTTCCACACATGTCTAGACGGACGGCGAGTAATTTGAAGACAAAAAGGTGTTTTACATATATTGGCTAACCGGCCTAAAAATTTGGCAACTAGCATTGCATTACTCTTGGGTTCAATAGTGGCTGTTGATGATTTGAACCAGTAAGTGCCAACATAACAGAAAAGAACTTTTGGGTTTCGTTAAAGCGTTGCTTTTCCACGATGTTTAAATCGGGTAGCGATCAGTTTAATTTCAAGTTTATCATCTTTTGAAAACAAAAAGGTTTTATTATTAATATTTTAATTGTGCTCGTTTATACTCCGGCACAACCACCACCAGGTCAGGGGAGCTTACAATAAATCATGAATACAAATTAACCTTGGTCCTTGAGATTGTCACAGACATTCTCTCAGATATGCCAGACAAGCGGTACTTGCTACCTGGGGGTCTAAAACGCTGATGGAACTGATATTCGGGTGACATTCAAGTCAAGTGGACCCAATTTTGGCGAAGTCCGGACGGTCTGTAACAGCCAAATCCTCTGCTTGCACCTTCACGATGGTGGGACTGTTAGTAATCCTGGATATAACCTCCATGTACAAGTACATGGAGGTTATACCCAGTCGGGCAGGTTCGTAGCATAGTGGTCACATTATTTTTAGCTCCTGTATTATCATGTTAGAACTATGGATTTATTTCGTGTTAAAAGTGCAGTTTTTTACCAAATAGATAATTACAACTTGAAGATTCTGTTGGTAAGCATAGTTTTGTGTTATTAGAGCTCTCTTTCGAGTTTCTTCCATTTTCTTCTCACTGCTATTGTTCTTTGGTCACTCAGCTTAGGCGCCATAGCCGAAGCTTTTGAGAGGTGGCCACTCCTTTGCCTGACCACCACAGTCTCTATCCATGCTAATTTGCCTGTGACTGTTTTCCCCCTTCCGTGACCTTGGACGGACGTCGCATTGAAGCTACCAGTTTCACCGTTTTGTACCTCCGGTGTTTACTTCCTTCTTACACTTACCCAGTGCCAGCAGTGCTTGTCTCAATAGCACGCATGCGTCGCAAATTTTCACCATCTGCATAAAGATCTGTACAGCACACCCATTTTATGCCAAAATCAGCTACCAGACTGCAAAAATCTGACCTGAAGAGTCTGTTCTCCTGGACTCCGCGAAGACTGAAGAGGTTTCAAGTTAAACTCTTCTTTTGTCTCAGTGCCATCACTTTTAGATATTAAATTTGCTCCACGCATATATTTCTGATCTCAGTTAACATGGATGATAAACAGCCTACTGCAGCTGATATCTTTTCTCCGTTGCCATCTCTTGGTGAGATCTCAACACCTGTGACCCCTCAAGTGCCACTGACTCAATCACCGGAACCGACTATTGCCTCTCATGAAAGCTCATCTTTAAAAGTTGCTACTGATTCTCCTTCATAATCAACTCTTGACAAAGAACGTCAGACGGAGCTCCCTTCGAGTAATAAACTTGGAACTGCAGGTGCAGAGGAGAAAAATAATTTAACAAATGCTCAGGCAAGCGACCCGGGACAGAATGTTCTTATATTATACGACAAAATTGCAAAAATGAGACGGGATCTCTCTAGCTTCCTTTCTTATGAAGGCAACAAGATTACCAATCAATCAGGTAACACCATAATGGATAAATGGCTCAATTTGGAGACTCTTGCGACTTATCTCCTTGTAGAGAACGAAAAGCTAAAGGCCCTAAACATAGAAATGAATACACGTACCAATCTTTTGGAAAGAGTTATAAATACATTTTCCGGTATAACAACAACAAATATGGCTTGTTTGGCCAAACAATCTGTTAGTGACAGTTCCTCTACAGACAAACCTACATTAAGACATGATGCGTCCCCTGCCCGTACTGTCACAGATGATTCAACTTTGCAGGACCTTTGCTGATGCTGCCCGTTCCGCTGCAAATGTTCCTAAAGTGAAACCTGGCAATGGCATAATTCTTAGAGCTTCTGGAAACAATGATTGTAAGTCAAGTGCTGACGTTAAGACATTGGTGGCTAAAACTCTTAAATCGGATTTAAAAAATGTTAAGATCAAGTCTCTTAAGCTAGTGAGGAACAAAGGAGTCTTGCTGGAAACGGCCTCTAAAGCAGATCTGGAGTGTTTGTCCTCCTCGGAGTCTTTTACATCTGCAGGTATCAGCTCAGGTGTTCCTCGAAAGGGAAACCCCACTGTACTGATTTAAGATGTCCCGAAGGAATTGACACGTGACGAGATACTTGAAAATTTATGTAACAAAAATCTTGGCGATTCGGATTTTACATTTGAAAAGGTTAAGAACGGAACTTTCTTTCGTTTCTCAACTAAAGCAAGGTCAAATTTATCTGTAAACTGGGCTGTTAGTTTTTCTCCCAAGATTTACAAACATATAATTACTCTGGAGCGCATATTTCTTGCCTGGAGTTCCCATAGACACAGACCTTATACTGTTGTGACGAAATGCTTTCACTGCTTGGAATATGGTCACACCGCTCAGTACTGCACGCACGAGTCCCCATCTTGCAGTCACTGTGCGCATGGTGGTCATGTGTTTAACGAGTGTCCTAATAAAAACGAAGAGCCGTCGTGTATCAATTGTAAGAGAGGAAAACGTGACTTTCACCATTCGGTGAGAGATAGCAACTGTCCTGTCTACAAAAAGGCCTTGGAAACAGCACGACTGAGGATTGCTGATGAGTAACACACCCAATTCCAGTGTATATAGTGTAAATAATTCCCTTGCTGGTGATGTTAATAGTACGAACTTACCTAGTGTTCAGTCTATTAATCTGAAATTTATGCAGATCAACGGGCATCATTCTCGAGTTGTTTCGGACGAGATTAGATTCACAGCAGAACAAAACTCAATCGACATCATCACTATTCAAGAGCCATATTTTGCTAAAGGGCGAATGGGAGATTGTTCAAAAATCACAGGTTATTCTCTTTCCACCCGAGTAATCCAACCTGTTCACCAGCAACCGAAGACTTGTATTGTTGTATTAAACGACAAAATTGATGTAACTGTCATTAATGGTCTCTGTCACCAAACTGCAACTTGTATCCTTGTCACATATTCTACCATGACCTTTTATATCATCTCAATATACTGCCCTCCATCTGAAGACTTAAATAACTCATTAAATTATTTAGAATCCACATTGAATTTCCTGGGTCCTCATAATGTCCTTATTTCAGCGGATGTAAACGCCAAGTCTAAGTTTTGGTTTAGTGCACGCTGTGATGCTCGAGGGCAATTACTGGAAGAATTTATTATTAATAATAATATGAAGATTTTTAACAGACCTCAACAGTTCACTACGTTCTCCAGCTACTCCGGAGAATCAAACATTGATATCACTTTTTCAAATTCCTTCTGTAATCTAGCTATCAACGATTGGACTGTACAGCCTAACTGGACAACAAGTGACCATCGGGCAATTTCTTTCTCGGTCTCCATACCTTCTCGTCCCTCAGATTCGAGTATCTGTGTGCCCGAGTGAGCACACATTAATTGGGACATATTTGAATACTCTGTAAATGCTGATTTCTCCAAACTGGCTAACTCTCATTTTGACGTCATGTCTGTGTCTGAAGCTGCGACACAGATTCAAAAAATTTTGATTAATGCATCATATAAATCATCAAGGAAAAAACGTGTCAATTCCAGAACTTGTTCTTGGTGGTCGTCAGAATTATCTTCGCTTCGGAAACAGGTCCACCACGCTCGACGCACCTATCAGCGCAATCGTCATTTGTCTCAGGCTGATGTTCGCATCTTTTATAATTATTACGTTGATCTCAAGAAACGTTATGTGAAGGCAATTGCTACCAGGAAGAAGGAAACTTGGACAGAATTTGTGTACAACTCTGGTAATGCAGACCCGTGGGGGCAACTTTATAAAACTGTAAGAAATAAATTATTTACACAGAAGTGTATGGATCGATCGTATACAATGGTCTGGAGACCACTAACTGGACGGATTCTGTAAATATTATTCTAGATAATCTTTTTCTACAGGACAATGTGAGCTTCGACTCTGATTTTCACACTAATATTCGTTCTGCCAATTCTCTGTATGTTTCTTCAATTAAGACTGAGCCTTTTAGTGCCATCGAGTTGGACACAGCGGTCAAACAAGTGAAAGTTAAGAAATGCCCAGGGATGGACATGCTGGAGAGTACCTTTATTGTACGGCTCGCCAAGATTAGCCCAGTATACTTCTACAACTTTTCAATAAATGTTTAGAGGCTGGGACTTTCCCAGATCTGTGGAAGACAGCCCTTATCAAGCTGATTAGAAAACCAGACAAGCCCCCCCCCCCAGGAACCGAGGTCTTATCGGCCTATAGCCTTATTGGCCAATCTTGGTAAGCTATTAGAACGTTTAATTGCCTTGCGATTAAACAACTTAATATTGGAACGGGGACTAATTGCGCCTAATCAATACGGATTCACTCCTGGAAGGTCCTGCGAGGACGCCCTTGTAGACTTCATTTCTTCTGTTGAACACTCCAGTTTCAAGTATACTCTTGCTATCTTTATTGACTTCGAGGGTGCTTTTGATTCCCTTTGGTGGGAAAGTGCCCTCGAACGCTTACGTCATGCCGAATGTTCACAGCAACTTTATCTTCTAATTAAGAGCTATTTCTCTAACAGATTTATCACCTCCAGATCTAAGTACAGACAAATTTTGCGTCAGGTCTTTCGAGGGTGTCCTCAAGGCTCCATCTTGGGACCACTTTTCTGGAACTTTGTTCTGCAAGGTTGGATTACCCGAACCTTTGACAACGTGAAGATCATGGAATATGCGGATGATTTGACAGTCCTTGTTGGTGGCAATTCAAGGTCTTCTATTGAAATATCTGCTGACAAAGTTCTATCTGATCTTCAACAATGGACAGTTCAAAATAAGTTAAAAATTAATTCTACCAAGACAAAAATTATTATCCTTGGCTCTAAACTGGACGTTCATCGACCACCAAGAGTTAAAATAAACAATAGACAAATACCTCTAATAACGGAAATTAAACTTTTGGGAATAATGACAGCAAGTTAAACTTTCTCCCTCATTTATCCAATCTGCGAATTAAGATCAGAAATTTCACCGGCGCTCTTGTCAGAGTTTATAGAACTGAGTGGGGGTCTTTCTAGAAGATGTTTAAGAATCTACTATATCTCTGTGTTTCTCCCTATGGTTGCCTATGCTGCTGGCGCTTGGTTCCATAGGGTGCGGACTGTACAATTTCAATCAAAATTGATGTCAATCCAGCGTACAATGTTACTTTGTATTTTGAAGATTTGTCGAAGTTTCAACACCTGCTTTACAGGTTTTAGCCGGGACGTTACCACTCTATCTCTACGTAATTTTCAGAGGCTTATGTTATCGCTTGAAACGTCAGATTCCCACTGAGATCCTTGGTATTTCTATTAACACTCAAGTTGATGTTAAAGCTGAACGACAAAGAATTTGGCAAGAGTTGATCAACTTGTGGCAGAGTAAGTGGGATGGCACAACACTGGGCAGTGTAACGCGGAAGTTTTTTCCTGAAGTTGACTCTCTTACGGATAAAAAATCTGCAGTCTGGTTTAGCCTTGACTTGTTTACCTCCTATTTGATACCAGGGCATGGATCATTAAATAAGAAATTGTTTAAATTTCGCTTGTCTCCTACGGAACGCTGCCATTGTGGCAGTGTGGAAGATTGGCAGCACGTATTGTACTCTTGTCCCTCATACAGTGAATTTCGAGTAATTCTGCAGAATGCAATTCACAACTTTTCATCAGGATTGGAACCTAATTTTGTATCAAATGCCACGAGTTGCCGCGCTCTTCAGGATTTTGCTAAGGCAACCCTTCAATAAAAGGCTCGCAATCCTTTCTGCAATGACTACACATGCGAATGTTTCAAATTCAGCTCAAGACTCTTCACCTTCACTGCAATGACGTCCATTTTCTCAACAAGATCTTCAATTCTGGACTTGTGCTCTTTGTGTTGTGTTTTTTTTTTTTTTGTTTTTTTTTTTTTGAAATTCTACACGTGTCCTACAACTACAACTCAAATTGGCGATGAAAATTCCTGTGCTCCTTTCCTCGGATGGCTGTTAACTGACTGTAACTTTGTTATTGATGATTGACTGTGATTTTGCTACTAATGACTGCAGGACTTACTGGATTTAACCTCAACTGTTTATAAGGTTTGTGCCTGCTTCTGGGCTTGTGTAGAGTTTTGTCGGTTGAATGGTACTGTTATCCTTAATTATTTTATTTGAACTTGTGTTTTTTTTTTTTTTTTTGTTTTTTTTATGTTAATATGCATAAGATTACTTTCATTGTTTACTTTGAAATTTCAAAGTATCATCTGTGTTTACCTCAATCTGTTGAGGTTATCTTTTGTACAGTATTTAATCTTTGTATAGTTGTATAAGTTCCTTTTTTTTTTTTTTTCACTATTTTTGGCTCGTACTTTGTTGGGCTCTTGGCGTCCCTCTCTTCTGCTGCCGCCGGTTGGTGGCCCCTGGTCTACCTTCCCGTGGCGGTGGCGCATTTCGGACCTGCTGATTCCGGGTAGCCAAACAGCCAGTTCACTTCTGGCCATTTCTGCAGAATCCTCTAATTTAAAAGTGAAACGAGGCGGAGATGAACTAACGTTCCAGGGGCCGCCCAAGACAAATACATACACACATGTACAAGTACATGGTGGGTGAGCACCCAGGTGTGAACCAAAGTAAGCAGGGGTCGAGGTGTCGTGGCGCCCACACCACATAGAGGAACACCACCCCTATATGTTACCAGGCAGTAATAGGTGGTACATGACTCCCATCAACCGGTGAAATACCACCACTTTGCTTATTAGAGGCTTGAAGTGGTGGAACCCATGTTTAGTCTGTAGAGCTAAGTTCCGGTAAACCCTTCCCTATCTCTTCCATCATGCAGTATGATTGATGACTTTTGAGGTTATGATGAACGTGGTGGTGAGATCCAATATTCCTTACATTTCGAGGGTACAGCCCTAAAACGGTGTTCGCAGGCCGGCCGCTAGTTAGTACACCGGACCGAACCTATTGGTAAACTTTTGGAGGCTTCCGGATCAGCTAGTGTATAATCTTGCTACCTCTACTCTGCCAGATAGTGACTGGAGGGAGTCCGAGTAGTGTGTATGCGGGGAGCATTGTCGAGGCCACGTTATGTCAAGGATCTGGGTATATTCTTGCCATGTGTACGCCATATCCAAAAATCTCATTACTTCATACAGCGTGTCCCACTCACTCTTTCTTACTATTGAATACACCATGAATTGTCAAACTAATTGAGCAGGCTAAGATCAAAACCTCCCAAACACTTCCTAATTCATTTCACAAATATACGTGGTCTCAGTTCAAATCTCAACGATGTCCATTTCCACATGCAGTCTGCCAAACCCCATGTACGTTTTTCTGACAGAATCTCAGTTATCGGTTGATTCAACTACTGCTCATCTCAGATGCCCAAATTATTCGCTGTATTATTCCTTTCGCCTCAAAGGTGGTAATTGTGCATATGTCCGTTCTGATATTCCCTGTCAGAGATTTATCAATTTGGAATATCCTCTCTTTGATCTTCTCTAGCTCAAAATCTCTCTACCTCATTGTGTCAAATTCATCTGTTTTCTCTACCGTTCTTCCAACTCCACTAATCACTTGGAGCGCTTTGATTTCCTCTCTTTGCAACTTGACTTCTCCAGTCCAACTTTCCTAACAGTGAAGTAATTTTCCTTCGTGATTTTAATGTTCACAACTCCAGCTGGCTTCCGTTTTCTAGTCATACCGATCCAGCAGGTCGAGATGCTGAGGCTTTTGCAATTACTAATGACCTTGCACAGATTGTTCATTTACCTACAAGAATACCTGATAATCCTGATCATACAGCCAATACGCTTGACCTTTTTCTCACAAACAACCCTTCTAAGTACAAGGTCGAAGTGAGAGGTCCTTTAGGCACTTCAACGTGGTGATTGTCTCTTCTCCAAAGGATCCTTTATCTCATGGCTATTCCCAACCTCGTGTTGTTTGGCATTACAAGAATGCAAAATGGGATGACCTGCGAGACTTCTTTTCTTCTTTTCCTTGGTCGGATTACTGTTTCAAAACTTCTGATGTCAACGTTTGCTCAGATCGTGTCAGTGAAATTATTCTTGCAGGAATGGAATCCTTTATCCCACACTCCATTTTAAAATCTAGTCCTTTATGTAAACCTTGGTTTTCCAATAAATGTGCTAAGGCTGTTCAAGAGAAGAAAGTTGCATATCGTAATTGGCTTGTTTCTAATTCTTCAGTTTCATTTTCAGCCTACACCAAAGCTCGCAACAATTGTAAAGCAGTTATTAATCAGTCTAAACTAGAGTTTGAACAGGCTAAGAATAGAAAACTTGCTTCTTGCCCTAATGGTAGCCGAGCATTCTGGTCTCTTGCCAAAGCTATTGGCCGCAACTTTTGCCAATCTCTGCTCCCACCTCTGTCCAAATCAGATGGTTCTGTTGTCACTTCAGCCAAGGATAAAGCTGTCCTGCCACCATCCCATTTTTCTTCCAGCTCATGTATTAATAATCTTGGTAAAACACCTCCCACCATTCCCAACACGCTCCATTCAATGCCTCCTGTGGTCTTCCGTCAAAAGGATATCAGAAGGATTTTGATGAATCTTGATGCTAAGAAAGCTTCAGGTCTTGATGGTATTTCTCCACTTGTTCTCAAAACCTGTGCTCCTGAACTTACTCCTATTCTTTGCCGCCTTTTTTCACTTTCTTATTCCAAAGGTGTTTTTCCTTCTGCTTGGAAATTTGCTCATGTCCAGCCAGTTCCTAAAAAGGGTGACAAATCCCACCCATCCAATTATCGTCCCATTGCAGTTACTTCTACTCTTTCTAAAGTAATGGAGAAATCAATTAACCGCCAACTCTTAAACTGCCTAGAAACCTTCCGTTTGATCAACGATCGCCAGTATGGATTCCGTCAGTGTCGATCCACTGGTGATATTCTGGCTTATGTTACTCATTTATGGACTAATTCAATGGAAAGGTTTGGTGAAACACAAGTAGTTGCTCTTCACATCTCAAAGGCTTTTAATCGCGTTTGGCATAAAGGTCTTTTAAACAAACTTCCATCTTATGATTTGCCAACTGTTTTTAGTAATTGGTTATCCAGTTTTCTCTCTGATCGCTCACTGAGGGTGATGGTAGATGGCGCACTGTCTTTTTAACTTCTCCACTAATGCCGGTGTCCCCCAAGGTTCAGTTCTTTCCCCCACTCTTTTCCTCTTGTATATTAATGAACTTCTTCCATTGACTGGAAATCCTATCCATAGTTTTGCCGATGATAGCACATTGCATTCCACTTTCCATTTTGAGAAACCATGTCCTGCTCAATCAGCTTCAACTTCTCGAAAATCTGCTACCAATTCCTTAAATGCCGATCTTCAGGTAATTCTCCAGTGGGGCAAATACAACTTCTAAGACTGAGTTTTAGAAGAGTTGTTTTCAACCCTTCTAAAACTCAGTCTTGTCTTATATCTCGCAAAAAGGATTCTTCTGCTCCTATGCTTATCTTTGATGACACTCCGGTTTCTAGGCAAAATGATATATCTCTTTTGGGGATTACCCCGACTTCTAATCTCTCTTGGCACAAGCACATTACAAATATTGCTTCCTCTGCATCTAAAAAACTTGGTTTTCTCTTTCGCTCTCGGCGTTACTTTTCTCCCAAACAGCTGCTCACTCTGTATAAATCGCAAATCCGCCCTGCCATGGAATAGTGTTCCCACATCTGGGGTGGTGCCCCCAAAACCTCTCTCAGGCTTCTTGATTCCATTCAGAAGAGGGCTGTTAGGTTAATTAATGATTCATCTCTAACAGAGTCTCTCCACTCGCTTTCTCATAGACGCACTGTTTCTGCTGCATGCCTCTTCTACAGATACTTCCATGGGCACTGTTCTTCTGAATTGGCTTCTATAATTCCCGCTCTCTCTTTCAAAACAGTCCGAACACGTGCCGCCACCAGCGAACATCCATTTACTGTCCAACTTCAAACCCACAGAACCAACTTTTCATCTTCCTCATTTATTCATTCAACTGCCGTTTTCTGGAACAACCTTCCTTCATACGTATTTCCTGAAAATTACAATCTACAGAAGTTCAAGTCCAATGTCAACAAATATCTTCTTTCGTCTTCTCAACCTCCAACCCAAGCACGGTACTAAGTATTATAGGTTCTAATACCTCTGGTGTTTGGGGTTCACATAATAATAATAATAATAATAAAAAAACAAACGTATTTAGCAGTGAAGTTCTAGAACCACGGTTTACTCAAAGACACGTATTCCACTGCATACTCGCTCCTAATCACTCAGCTGCATCAAGCCTTGATTTATTACCTTTTTCATTGTGAATAAACGCTAACTAAACCGGGACCCATTATTTCTGGCACATTCACTTAGCATTTGGGGTCGGTAGAATGGGTCTCCAAAGTGTCTCTATGAACATGCGAGAGCTATATGTAAGTAATTGATTTCCGAATATCAGTACATAAAATTTAATGATTTAGAACATTGGTTACAAATATAAAAAAAAAAAAAAAAAAAAATTATTATTTTAGAGTTGCCCGTAATTGAATACATTAACCCGTATTTGAGTCTGTAAATTGCGTATGTTCTATGGTCGATTTGCCTGTTTTGCTGGATGAAAGAACCCCAGTTACTGGGGAGAAAAACCTTGCTATCTACGCCTGAGACCGACTAACTCAGCCAAGGGTTGAAAAAAAGACCATTAAAGTTCCTCGCGTTATCGACTGGATTAGAACCCAGGCCTTTTCCACGCGGTGTGGGGAGGACGTTGACGATACCACAGTGCTAACCGCGCAGTGTTACAAATATAAAATAAATAAAAATTAATTATAAACAAAATAGATATAAATCGTTAAAAACGCAATGGCCTTCATTAAAAGTCTGTTTACAATAATCGCCAGATGCTGTGATACAGCGTATATTAAACAGAAAAGAATACGAACAAGTTTTGTTTTAAATGTGTGTGACCCAATCTCAGTACTTGTCTAACATTGTCTGCCATGTTTAACTTCGACGGCCTTTTTTCTAAAAATCAGACGAATTCCTAACCATAACTAAAGCAACAGTAGAGGAGTTTAGGCGAACTCAGTTCAGAAGATGGGTATTGTAGATGGAGTATGCTCGTAAAATAATTTAGAATACAAATCAATTAACATCAATTTAGCAGAGCTCCTTGATGGCACCATAACTAAACTCCGAATAGCCCCAGCCGCTACTGGTATATGAATCTGTAAAAGGTAACCATACGTTTTTCAGGTGTGATTTCTCTGATACACGGAAGAGACGCCATTTGATCTGCATGTTCGATATAACTGAGCATGTTCAGTCCACGCGAGCAACCCTTCACTGCAGGTGTTGCACCATCTAAAGAACAGAAGCAAAGAGCTCAGCTGTAAACTTTCATTACGTATATTTTCCTGTCCAACTGTTATCCTAAAATCTAATTTTATCTTACTTCTGGAGACGCTTTGCATTGTCTAATGCCGCTGAGTCTATATTTTTACAATGGTACACTAAGAAAATCAGAATATTTAACTAAATATACTGTATTTAATAAAGTATATATATATATATATATAGTACTATTGAATGGGTCAGTGCCTTCGCACCATATTTTATTCGTAGTGAACTGTCCAAGTCGATAATTGGCACCGTTTTAATTGTATCTCACACGAGTGGCCGAGGTATTGCGCTGCCTCGAATAAGAAACCCTTCGTCAGTGGAGAAGACTAATTTTACTTCTTCTCGGCGGATACCACCACTCAAGTGGCACCGTTTCGAAACTGATTGACTTCTCATCTGTGGATGGGTGGGTAAGTACCCTGGTGTTGCAATAGTGCCAACCCAGGTACAGTGACTGTTAAGTTGATTCTATTGTATGAGAAATGACCAGGTGATGCCCACAAGGATCGGTTTTTGGACCACTAATGTGGAACCTACTTTTAGAGGACTGGTTGCGTAGGGACTTCGAGCATACAAATGTTTTATTAAGAGACTCCATTGTCAGGGAAACGAGGAATATTTTTTGTAATAAGCATAGGTGGAGCAGAACCAGGGTATGTCTGCCGGGAGCAACTATTGATGATGTCACCAACAGATTGTCAGATTATAAAGGGGATAAAGAGAAGATTATTATTCATGTGGGGACTAATGATATTAAACGTACACGATCTGACGATTTGTTGGAAAAATACAGGACCATGCTGAGGAAATGCCGCGAGTTAGGCCACGATGTGTATGTGTCTGCAATTCTGCCCAGACACGATAGGAGGGATTATATGTTAAAAGCCTTGTGGACTAACTCAAGACTTGAAGGAATCTGCAAGGCTTTAGGGGGGAAATTTCTATCAGCATGGCCCACACTTGTAGGTAGAAGGAATTTGTTTTGTAGAGACGGGATACACTTAAACAAAGGTGGTGCAAAAGTTTTTGCCAGTATTATTGAGGATACCTTAAAGTTTCTGGAAAACTGATAGTTAGAGGGGATGTGGGTAACACTGACACGCGTTTATCTGATAATATTGGTCAAAGTAACTTAAGAATTACTTTCACAGATAAGAGTTACAGATAAGAGTTCTTATCTGTTACCCCAACTGGACGTGTTATCTAGATGTTCTGGGGGCAGAAACCTTTCACGTGAGCGGGTAGCTAATATCAGGGAAGAGAGCCTAAAACACTTCAAGGGTTGTGTTAGGGTTGTTAAATATACAAGAACAGTAAATCTTAATTGTTTATACAGTAACGTTAGAAGTGTCGTCAATAAAATGAGCGAATTCGAACTGCTGGTTAAACAAGTAACGCGGACATAATAGGGCTTACAGAGACGTGGTGCCACCCGGAAATTGGGGATGATGAGTTTCAGTACGGCTTGTATAATGTATTTAGGAAGGATAGGGTAGATAGAAGGGGTGGTGGGGTAATGCTTCTTATCAGAAGCAGCCTGAGTGCGACGATAGCTTTCCCGGATTCAGACATTTCACATGCTAGTATAGAGTCTGTATGGTGTGAGATAGTTGGAAACAAAGGTATAATGCGAGTAGGAGTAATCTACAGACCAGGTGATTGTGACGATTATGACAAAAGCCTCTACATGCAAATGGAATGGGTAAGTAAGCGTCAATGCCTTATTATGGGTGATTTCAATTTGCCTCTAATTGATTGGAGTAAATGGGAAGGAAACTCGACATGGGGAACAAAATTTTTAAATCAACTAGATGACTGTTATTTGTATCAACATGTCAGGGAAAGTACTAGAGAAAAGAATATCCTAGACCTCATCATCACACATGAATCAGATGACATAACAGTGCTGACAGTAGAGGAACCAGTAGCAGGAAGTGATCACGGAGTTCTACGGTGGATGATGACGAGAGAGGTAGCAGAAGTAAAAGGCAAAGGAATGGGTTTTAATTTCAGAAAAGGAAATTACGATGCCTTAAGGTACTAAATGGCCTCTATTAACTGGGTAGATATCGCGCAGAGAATGAATACATTTGAATTGTAGTACACTTTTAAAAGATTAATCACAGATGACTTGAATGCGTATATACCATTAAAAATACTCCACGAGGAGGGTTCCAAGTTGGATGAATAGTGAAGTTGCCGCATTACTTGAGCAGAAAAAGGTGGCATGGAAAGGTTACAGAGCAATAAAAAGTACTGAAGCCTATAACAGCTACAAGGTGATGTGTAATAGAGCCACAGAAAAGGTTCGACAGGCAAAGGCAGTGTATGAGAAATCACTAGCAAGCAGAGCAAAGAGGGGGGATAAAGAATTCTTCACATATATAAATGCCAAGAAGAGAAGGACAAACCAGATCGGACCTTTACGTAAGGGAAAGGGGATAGTATTAAATACACCAGCTGCCGTTGCAGATGAACTCAGCAGTTATTTTGCATCGATATTTACAAATGAAAAGCCTTTTGTGGCAATGGGAAATTGTGGGAGCGAAGTTGAAAAATATGTAATTAATGATATTGAAATTTCGCAACATTATTTAATGCAAAAACGTTCGAGCCTACAGACCAGTAAGGCTCCTGGAGTTGATGGAATATACCCTATAATCTTAAGGGATGCGGCAAGCGAGTGCATTGAACCATTGAGGCTAATTATGCGAGCATCACTAGACTCTGGGGAGATTCCCTTGGATTGGAAAAGTGCAAATGTATCTCCCATTCATAAGGGTGGCTCTAAAAGTGAAGTTGGAAATTATCGACCTGTCAGTCTGACTTCAGTAGTAGGGAAAATCATGGAGGCAATGATCAAGGGTAGAATTCAGGATCATTTGGATCGAATTGAAATTCTCAAGGATACTCAGCATGGTTTTGTAAAGGGAAAATCATGTTTAACAAATCTGGTTCGCTATTTCGAAAGGGTCACATGCGAGCTGGATTTAGGGAATAATTTCGACATTGTTTATTTAGCTTTTGACTAAATCCCACATGAGCGGTTGCTTTATAAGCTGGAACAAGTTGGATTCACTGGAAAAATCCTTAGATGGATAGCAGGAGGCAGAGGGTTGTGATAAATGACTATTCCTCAGATTGGGTTGATGTAAGAAGTGGATTTCCCAAGGATCAGTATTGGGCCCACTGTTGTTTTTAATTTTCATAAACGACATCGATGAAGGGATAGAGGACGTGATGTCTAAATTTGCAGATGATGTTAAAATTGGTAGAGTAATTAAAGATCACTCTCAAGCTGAGCTTCTTCAGAGAGACCTAGATAGACTTCAGGAATGGTCAGAGAAATGGCAGCTATGCTTTAATCCAAACAAAGTGTAAGGTATTACACCTGGAAAACAGTAATCCCAAAATAACTTATTCGCTGATGGAGTTCAACTAAACCCAGTACTGGAGGAAAGGGACTTGGGTGTAATGGTACGGTCAGACATGAAATTCTTAGAGCATTGTAAACAGGTTGCAAAGAAGGCCCATGGTGTCCTATCGATGATCTATCGAACTTTTGCAAGTAGAGATAGGGACCTGATAATCCCATTATATAAGGCTTTTGTTAGAGCACATTTGGAATACTGGGTTCAAGTATGGAGACCGCACCTAAAGAAAGACATCGAGCTTCTTGAAAGGGTGCAAAGACGGGTAACTCCCCTGGTGAGATCGGCAAAAGGGTGTCCTTATGAATAAAGACTTCGAATATGTGGATTGCAGAGTTTGGACACTAGACACCTTAGAGGAGATTTGATTGAGGTGTTTAAGGCTCTGAGAGGCATCAGTAAAATGAATGAGGACGAAATTTTCAAGATTATAAATGATGCTAGAACTAGGGGAGGAATGTTTAGATTGGGACTGCAGGAAGTTTTATTTTAGCCAACGAGTTACAAATTACTGGAATAAATTGCCTACATGGGTGGTAGAGGCTGACAGTTTGGGGAAATTCAAAGGTCATCTGAATAGTACCTTCGGGTCAGGGAAGCGCATAGGATTATAGGTTTAATTTCTTTTTCTTTTATTAATTATTATTATTTATTTATTTATTTATTATTATTTATTTATTTATTTATTATTATTTTTTATCACTGTTTTATTCGGGATTTTTATTTTTTTTGGCTGGTGCAGCATAACCATAGGCCTTCTTGCACCATCCGGCCATTACTAATACTAATACAGAGATGGTGGCATATGCCGATGATCTTGTGTTGCCTATTGAAGGAAATACACGGATGCAACTAGAAACCAGGTCACAGCAAGTTTTGTTTGAACTTAATAACTGGTGTAGGTTACATAAACTGACTGTATCAGGAACCAAAGCAAGGACAGTAGTCTTCAAGGATCAATTTTCGAGTAGAAGACCCCCCTGTTGTTAGAATGAATGGTTTAGCCTAAAATCGGCAAGGCAATTAAAATATCTAGGCATTATGTTTGACGGATCTTTGACTTTCACTCACATGTTACGTATCTATCAGAAAAGGTGAGGCAATTTATTGGGATGATTACTCGAATCACTGGAGTTGGCTGGGGAATAAAAGATAAAGCTCTGAACTTGCTATATGATTGTGTATTTATCCCCATGGTAACGTATGTGCACCAATTTGGTTTGAACATGTAAGTGGAAAAGTATTTACTAGACAGCTCAGTTCCATTCAAAGAGTAATGCTCCTTAGGATGTGCATGGCATGCAGAACTGTGTCGACCCCAGCTTTGCAGGTTGTGACTGGAAAATTGCGTATTGATCTGCATTTGTTGTATTGTGCATTGGCTGACTTCTTCCGCCGTGGCATTCCCTGTTCTCTTCTGAATATACATGTGGAAATCTTTGCAGATCCCGGGAAGGAAAGGACAAGAATCTGGGGATGCTTTGGTAAAAGTCTGGCAAGAGTATCGGAGTGTTTGTGATAAATGGCAGATTACACAAAAAAATTCGATAAAATTGAAATGGTTTGCCCCAAACTTAGAAGCTATGTTCTTATTAACTGGTTATGTTTCGATTAATGCAAAGTTGCATGATTTAGGAATTACTGAAAGATCTAGTTGCCGTTGTAGCAAAAGAGAATCATGGGAACATATTATGTACAACTGTGAGGAGTACTGCGATCTACGAATTGAATTGGTATCTCGGGTTAGTAATCTCAATCTTATGGCAGAAGGCTACGAGATAATTCTAATTGATTAAAAAAGGGGAACTTCTTGGCGTTCCAAGCCTTTGCAACTGCAATATTTCTTAGGCAAAAGACTCTTCTGCATCTGGAAGCCTTGGATTTGTAATGTGGTATGGTGTATGCGGAATTACCTAGAATTCTGTGAAATCGTGGACGATTGAGTCTGCTATATCCACTGCAACTCCAGCTCCTTGTGCTCAATTACCTAAAGTTCTGTGAAATCCTGGAGGCTTGAGTCTGCTATATCCACTGCAACTCCAGCTCCTTGTGCTGGCATTTCTGCTCTCGGCAGCTCCTTGTGCTGGAATTTCTGCTCTTGGTAGCTCTTCTCGGCAGCTCCTAGCGCTGCTGGCTTTCCAACAGACTGTGAACAGAGGCAGATCTTTCCAATGAAGTTTGGACTTTGTCTGAAATTTAATTATATGTATATTTTATATTTTCGATAATTTGATTATTTTTCAATTTGTTCATATCAATCTGTTTCGGTAATGGCAGGTTTTTTCCCTCCCTGTACTTGGGAAAATGGGAGAGGGAATATATAAGAGTACTGCTAAATTATGTGTAACTGATAGCGGGGTTGCTATTGGTTGGCTGGGACCGCTTTAAGTAATAAATATCAATAAAATATCAATATCAAGTGCCAACCCAGTTATGAAGCATGAGTCCACAATATGAGCAATGCCTGATGGTGTGTAATAGTATAAAGTAAGGCGATTATTTTACATGAAGCATGGAACTACGCTTAAGATTCACTGTTGAACAGGGTGAACAAAACATGGTGCAAAGGCACTGACCCGTTCAATAGTGAATCTTTAGCGTAGTCCCATGCTTCATGCAAAATAATCGTCTTAGTATACATAGTATATATTAAATGATTTCATATGTGACTGCAACGCATAAACTTTCATATTAAAAAGTATCTTCAGGGAAAAAAACATCTGTTAGTCTAATCTGGAATGCAGTGTAAGCTGATTATATTATTTTCTACACGAAATTATTTGAAAACGAAATGCACAAGGCATGATTCCTTATGGGTTTTGGTAATTAACTATATAATATCGGTGTATATACACAATAGTTAACCCATAAATTTGAACTACGTATGTAGCGTAAAAGGCATCGTTTTAATTGTATCTCATATTGTGGGTGCCTTCACAACGAGATAGCTGGTATTGCACTACTTCAAATAAATAACGCTTCTCTAGTAGAGAAGACTACTGTTATTTATTTTCAGAGGATACCACCACCACCACCCAGATGATCGTTTCGAAGCTAGTGGGCTTCATCATCAATGGGCGGGCAGGTACCTTCGTTTTAATTGTATCCCAATATGAGATACAATTAAAACGATGCCTTTTACACTACATACGTAGTTCAAAATTATGGGTTAACTATGCTGTTAACTACACCGATATTATATAGTTAACAGGAAATTATTTACGAAATTATGATTTTCAGAAACGCATTACTCGAATACCTCAAGGGATTCTGAATTGATGCTACAATATTAAGACAGATGAGCATTTTAAGCTTGTGGATAAGCATTTCTCTGAGAGATATCGACAGAGGATGGGAAAATAACATACGAAAACTGAACAGGATCAACCGAGTATTTTAAGAAACTACTGAGATTGAATTAACTATTATGAAAAATATGCAGGGGCGTGGCGGGCAGAATACAAAGTGGAGGCCTACAGACGGTTGGTTCGATTTAATGAGCCACCATAACTACCTTCAATAAGTTACTGAAAATGTATCGAGTTAGCGTACTGAAGATCTTTTCAGGAGTTAAATTAAATTACTACCGAAGAGTACATATATGTATTAATACATACTTGTATTTAAAATGGATTTTATTTGTCATAAAATTTGTCTCGTATATTTTCATATTTTCTAGACTATTTTTAAACAAAATCAAATTTGGCTTCAAAGCTGGTCTTTGTTTAAAGCGACGAACGATGGCAATTGTGCTCAATATTTAAAAAGTCATAAAATAACGGGATGTGGGTTCATGCACCGTCTTGCATAAATCACATCCTCTGTCGATTTTCAAGGAGTATGCAATCCTAACACTTAAACGATACCACAAATTGTTCCGCAGAAAATTCGAGAGTTGAGAATTCTATTTCTTATAAAACGTGATTCTTCTGGAACATAAGACTGCTGAGAAATTGATGATTATATGTACATCACGAACTGAGCTACTGAAAAAACTTGGCGTTTTTCAAATATTGTCAGAGGTGGTTACAATAAATCATGAATACAAATTGTGGCCACAGTTCTTTTACTGGCATTCTAGATTACCTTGTTCAGCATGATGTGCTTGGAAATGACATTATAGCTTATGGCTACATCCTGAATTGGTGGCTCCAGGACTCGTGGACGACCTCCGACCACAGAGTAATTACTCATCACCTACAAAGAAACCTGGAGCGCAGACAAACAAACAAAAAAAAAAACCAAACTATTATATTTAGACCACCCGAATAATTAAATTCATCTGCCGTGATGTGTCTTATGTCTGTTAATTGCATGTGTTCTATGGTCGATTTGTCTGTTTGCTGGACGAAAAACCCCAGTTTCTAGGAGGAGGGGGTAAACCTTGCTATCTATGCCTGAGACCGACTAACTCAGCCATGGAATGAAAAAAGCCCATTAAAGTTCCTCGCGCTACCTTGTTAGCTCTAAAGCCCCATGCCCCTGCTCCATAGGAGAGGTTGGATAGAAAGATGTAGTTATAGTACAGCTTGAGGGTGTGGGCTTTTAAGCCCCACTCTCATCTTGTTATTTGTTTTATTACCATTAAGAAAGTCTTATTTTTTTCTTTGATACGTTTAATGTGAGGGAGAAAGGTGAGTGACTCGTCTACTCTGATTCCTCGGTATCTTGTTCTTTTTGTATAATTTATTCTCGGGCCCATATATTTAATTGCGGGAGGACGCTCAATGTCTAGTTTTCCTTTAATGAGTATTAGGTTTGTTCTGGTCTCCAATTCCCTTCTGGAGTTGCCAGCCGTCACAATTGTCAAGTCATCTGCATCAGCTATGGTTGTGGAAAACGGAAAGGATTTTATTAGCCAGGAGTCGAATATCAGGTTCCAACACAGAAGACCCAATATTATGCCCTATGGGCAGCCTCTGGTGTCGTTCCTTCTGATCTGATAACTGAGAATAAAGTGGAGGACAAATTGTTGAAGATAAACATAAGAAAGGCACCTGGGGTGGATGGAATCCATCCAGTTATATTAAAGGAGGCGACAAAGGACGTACGCAAACCCTTAGCCATAATTATGAGAGCTTCCTTGGACTCGGGGGAGGTACCCATGGACTGAAGATGTGCAAATGTGACCCCAATCCACAAAGGAGGATCAAGGGGAGCCACAGGTAATTACAGACCTGTTAGTTTAAATTCTGTTCCGGCGAAATTAATGGAGTCACTGGTTAAAGATGCATTGCAGAATCATCTGGACAAAACTTTAGTTATAGCTCGGGCACAGCATGGGTTTCTTAAGGGGAAGACTTGTCTGACAAATTTAAATAAATAAATTAATTAATTAAAAATTTTCTGTTTATACTTTTCTGTTTATATTTTCCGGGACGACCACACTGTCAGAGGTGGTGACAAGGTAGAGTGAATCCAAGAAACAGCACCGTATTCAGCAGTCACAGGCTTCAACTCAAGTCACTCAAGGCACGTGTACTTATGCACCTGCGCGCTTGACCACTCAGCTACGGCGGCCCTGTTGATTGGATACTATGAGGTAGTCACAAAGGAATTGGATGCAAAGAATAATTTTGATATATTTATTTAGATCTTAGAAAGGTTTTCGATACCGTTGCACATGGAAGACTGCTGCACAAATTGGAACAGTGTGGCACTGGAGGCAAATTGATGCTATGGATAAAGGGATGAGTATGGATGCTATGGATAAGTGGGAGAAGACAGAGAGTAGTAGTCAATGGACACTACTCTTCGTGGACTAATGTTATTAGTGGAGTCCCACAGGGTTCAGTTTCGGGTAAATTGTTATTTTATGTATTCATTAATGATATTGATTATGGTATATCAGACTTAATGTCCAAGTTTGCAGACGATACAAAGGTTGGCACGATTGTTAATGACACTAATGACAGTACGCTGCTGCAAGAGAATCTATAAAAGTTGAGCAGATGAGCTGAGAGGTGGCAACTGAAGTTTAACATTGACAAATGTAAAGTACTGCATATGGGAAGCAGTAATCCCAGAGTAACGTATCAAATGTGTGGTACTACACTGACAGTGTTAGAGAGTAAAAGGGACCTGAGAGTAATTGTGCAGGCAGTTATAAAGTTTTCTGAGCAGTGCAGATGGTCTGCAAGAGTAGCTCATGGTGTCTTGTCAATGATATACAGGAATTTTTCTAGCAGGATTAAGGAGGTGATTACCCCCTTGTATAAGGCAATGGTCAGGCCACACCTTGAGTTCTGTATACAGGTCTGGAGGCCTCATTTTACGAAGGATGTAGAGCTGTTGGAACGAGTACAGAGAAGGGCAACAAGATTACTGAATGGAACAAAGGGTTGCTCTTACGAAGAAAGGCTTACGTTTTGCAAATTACAGTGTCTGGAGACTAGGCACCGGCGAGGTGATCTGATTGAGTTATATAAAGGCTTGAATGGTTTGAGCATGCTCAATGCTGATGAGATTCTTCCTCTCGCTCAGAATAATCACCTGAGAGGGCATAAATTCAAATTGAGGAAAGATAGTTGTAGGACAAATTGTAGTTTGCCTTCAGCCAGCGGGTGGTTGATTGCTGGAACAAACTTCCATCTGTCGTTGTAGAAGTTGATGGCTTAAATAGATTCAAGGCAGAACTAGACAAACATTTGGAGCGAGTGGATGGGTGAAATTAGATTTTTTTTTGTCTGATGCTATATAAGGTTGCTTTCTTGCATCGTGTGCCTTTGCTAATGTTAATCTCTTGGGGCACATTACAGCCAAGTAGCTTATGCGCCATGAAACCCCCATAAAAACAACAAACATGCTAATCTCTTGACACGACTTTTCGGCATCCCTTCACGATTTGACAAGTAGTCGAACAGCATTGAATAGAGGGGTGGAGAGATGGCAATCGCCATGAACTCTGTGAGGGCACTTTGCCACCATAATGTATCAAAGGCCTCCAGAAGTCCACAAAGAGAGCAAGTATGTATTTAGTATCAGTGTTATCTCTAGACGCTATCAAATCTGTAAATGCATTCTCTGTGCCACGCCGCGGTGTAAGGTCTATTGCTTAGGTGAATATAGTCTTTTTGATTTATAAATTTTCATTAATCTAGCCGCGACCACTCCATCCAAAACCTTGCCCAAAACAGGAAAGAGCGCAATCGGCCGTTAAGATTTGGGGTCCTGTTCTGATTTGTCCGGTCCTTTCAAGATTATTTTAAGGTTGGCTAATTTCCAGGTCCTGGGACAGGTGTGGGTTAGGAGGCAGGAGTTGAGGGCACCATTGAAGGGTATGGAACTACCTTCCATACCCTTTTCAGGTCCTCCACTTCAATGGAATCATGCCTCGGGCACTTCCCGCTCCTCCTCGTGGTGATAGCCTGGCCTATTTCCTCATTTGTGAAGGGCGGCTCGGCTCTGACAGGGACCCTCCGTAGGACGTATTTCCCTGTCTAACTTTCGTTTGGTAAGGGATTTCGTTCTGCTCTGTGTCTTGATACGTGATTGTGTCCAGTATAGCGTTAATTGTTTCTGCCCAGTTGCTGGTGGGGGTGTTTCCCTGCACTTCTATTGTGGCATAGATTTCTGGAGAGGGAATCTTCCTGTTTATCATTTTATTAACCAGACCCCAATGATCTGAATTTCCTTTAGTTTGGATCGGTGATTATCCAAAGGCTTACGTTTTGCAAATTACAGTGTCTGGAGACTGGTACCTGCGAGGTGATCTGATTGAGGTATATAAAAGCTTAAATGGTTTGAGCATGCTCAATGCTGATGAGATTCTTCCTCTTGCTCTGGATTGTTTTTCTCTGCTGTTTTATGTTTTGGTGATATTCTCTTCTTGCCGCCTGTATCGTTCTTGTAGATTTTGTTGTTGTTGTTGTTATTTGGTTTTTAGGAGCATTAGCAACTGAGGCCATATTGTTCCGGGATATGCGGTGGTCATTCCCTGAATGACCTTTCCGCATCCTCCGTATTTGGTGGTGACGGGCTCGAACCCCGGTCTAATCAAGAAGCGTGTGCTACGCACTGCTGCTCCTTCCCACCTGGCTACGGAGGCACCTGTAGATTTTGTATTTCTTCCTGGTGTCTGGTTGGTTCCCGCTGGGCTCTTTGGTATTCCCTTTTGTTGACTCTGGTTTGGTTCTTTAATTCGGTGAAGGTTGCTGTCCACCAAGGGACATGGTATTTTTCATTTCTTCAAAGCCTCTTGCATGCTTTTATTATTTTTTCCTGTAGCTTCTCTATATGCTCCTCTATTGTCAAAGTTTGCATGGCCTGTATGTTTTCCTCTGTCAGTTAATCCTTTATGGTGGTTTCGAACACTTCCCAGTTAGCTGACTTCGTTTAAAATCTGATTTGGTCTATTTGGTCATTTCTAGAATGCCATACTCTCTGTGCGACAGTGAATGTGATAACGTTATGGTCAATGCTAGTGATATCTCGGTGTTCTTTCCAGTTTTGGATTTTTTGGCCTATGATAGGAGTTGACAGGGTAACATCAATAAATGACATCCCACGTGGCATGACGTATGTTGGGGGATGCCCTGGTGTATTTAGCACTTGGAGTCTGTGCGCAGTTATTAGTTCCTCCACGATCTATCCCTTGTCATTAGTATGTGGACTATTCTAAAGAGTTGAGTAAGCGTACATGTCAGTAAGGACCAGAACACTTTTGTTCCGTAGTGTCTTTAAAGTCACTTCCAGGTAGTCAGAAAATCGTTGGATGGGGTCCGTGGGTTGTGAACGTTGACAGTATAGAGACACTGTATACAGTTGTCCAAAATCCCCTTCTAGGCAAGCACAGGCTGCATGCGTTGTGCATAGAGATGTGACTCTGGTCACTGTTATGGTCGGATCCGCTATTACGATGACTGCTCAGATTGTCCTTCTTGCATTGCGTCCTTGCCCCACTGTGATGGGGGTTTCATTGTATAATTCGATTTTTCAGTGGTATGCCTTTAACTTTTCCCTTGTATGAGTATGGCTCTTGCAGTGTCGCCACTTGTATAGATTGGTCTTTTAGAGTTTTTGTCAGGTCGATGGTTACTTCAATGGATTGCTGGCAGTTTAGTTGTAGAATTTTAAGATTGCTTAAGTTTCTACATCTTGCCACGTTATTTCCTGATTGGGTGTTATTCGTAGTCGGTTTTTTGTCTTACAAATTCAACGGTTTTTATGTATTCTGGGCATTTAGGATCTTTGTATGAGTGATTTTGAATTCTTTTTCTTCTTGTGCTGCTGCTGGGGCAGTTTGGTGGCCTTTCTATGTTAGGACAGTCTTGGATGTTGTGTCCTTCCTAGGCACAGTGCCCACAGGTTTGGGTTTCTTGGGTGCATTGCTCCATCTGGTGCCCGTATCCCAGGAAGTTAAAGCAGCGAGGCACTACTGTATTGTCTTTAACTATATAGGCCGCCAGCCAATATAGACTTTTCTCGTTTTGCCAGCAATTTTCTTATGTCTTCAGAAACCTGGAGAATCCAATTGACATAGGTTCGTTTGTCAGCAGGTCTTGTAGTAAAACAGAGCTTAACTTGCGACCTGATTTCTTCTTCAGTGTAAGCATGGTCTTTTAAGTTTTTATTGAATAGATTTGCAAAGAATTTGTCATATCTTATGTCCTTGGAGACATCATACATGGCCACTGTGAGTTCTAATTTCCTAGATATTTCTGCTTTAAGTCCTGCTTGTTGTAATTGTGTGCAGTTTTGTATCTTTATTAGGTCTTTTTGGTTTTGGGCTTCTACCACTATGCCGTTGGCTCTTATCTTCCTGATGTTGGTTATTTTTATGACTTTCAGTATTGGTGCTAGTTTTGTCTTTACTTCTTTAATTGCTTCACTCGTTGATTTGTTTCCTTTGGTGGCTTTGATTATGAGGGCATATTGTTTTCCAGCCACAGGTGGGCCGAGTCTTGTTCTTTGTATTGTTGGACTATTTTTTGGTTTATACATGTTGGTTATTTGGGCGTATGACGTTAGACTTTGTGTGCTTCCAGTTTTCCTGCTCAGCTTAGTTTATTGAGGTTCATCAGTTTCTCGAGGTGTTTCAGAGTGCCCAGTACATAGATGACTGGAACCAGGGTATCCCAGCAGAACATCACCCAAGCATGACACCGTCGCCACCGGCTTGTTTTCGTCCCACAGTGCATACAGGCGCGTTCACTTCCCCAGGTAAACGACGCACACACACCCGGCTGTCCACATGGTGCAATAGGAAACGTGATTCACTAGACCACACGACCTTCTTCCAATCACTCAAGGTCCGGTTTCGATGTTGGCGAGTCCATTGTAGGCGCTATCGCCGGTGAACCGTGGCTAGCATGGGCACTTGGAGCGGCCTGCACCTACATAGCTCCATTTTCAGCAGAATTCGATGTACTATGTTGTGACACATTACTCCCGTCACCAGCATTCCAATTATCGGCAAGTTGCACCACAGTCGCCTTTCTGTTGCCACGTGCCATCCGAGAGAGCTTTCGCTGACCTCGAGCATCGATGAGCCCTCGGCGTGCGTCCAACACCTCGCCGGCGGTTCGTGAATTTTCCCTCCTTGGACCACTTTTGGTAAGTACTAATGGTGACTGACCGTGAGCATCCCACCAGTCGTGCGTTTCAGATATGCTCTGACCCAGTTGTTTGGCCATTACAACGAAAAACCTACGTTGGACTCCGTAGGTTTTTCACTGTGCGGTCGCATGTTTTCAGGCTCCTGTTCAATGAATAGTTTAAAGGACTATGCTCAACATCTTGTCGAGTTTCTGATATCCAGCGAATCAGTTTTTGGTGTGCTTTTTCCTGAGGCAAGTTGTACCCACTAAATTATCAGGTAAACAACTTTATTCTCAATTTAAAAACTTGAATACATATCTTATTTTGTTCAGCCAAGCATTATAGCCAGCGGAATGCTTTCCAGCACAAGGTCACGTTGACCAGCATTTTACAGATCGCCTAAACTAGGTCAACCGGCAGGTGGTCTGTATACTTTGTCTCACTGCAGTGGACATCGGCTACCCTCTGGGGCACTTAAAAAGGGAAAGTCGTGTTAACGCTAAATATAACTGAACACAAACACTCCTCACATAGTAGGAAGTGCTTTTATTGCCTAGCAGTTGAACTCTTTAAAAATAAGGAGCTTGAGAAACTAAATAGAATTTGCAGTAATATTTCTAATAAATAAAAAAAATAATAATAATAAAAATTGCAGAAGCCTTCTGCCCCAACTGTAGTGCTACTCTAAATATTTGTTCTTTGCCAATTTTCCCTCCTTTTAATAATCATTATGCCTGGTCGCGCAAGCCAACAAACTTGTGATTGCTGCGGGAAAAATATTAAAGTCTTTTTGATCTGTAATGGCCCCTGCAAAAGAAGACTGGGGGGAGTGCTGTTCTGGAAGATCTACGATTCCAAAGATAAGTTCCACGGCTCGATCTAGATACTACTGCAGCCAATGCAAAAGCAGCATTTCAAGTGCTGGAAAAAACAACGCAGAAAGAGACAGCACAACAACTGACCAAATCTCTCCCACTCCTGCGGACTTATCTGTCGAAGAGCTACAATTAGGCGAAATCTACTGCCTAGAAAAGGGAAAGAGAAGCAGTTGTGAACCCAAGGATTCACAACAATTGACTCGCTCGCATCCGGACGTGACTGAAGAGACCAGCAAAGAGGTAAACAAAGATGCACATAAAGAAACAAACGAAGTGCCAGAACCAGCTGCAAACCCGAACCCCACTCTACCCCCTCTAATTGGAACCCCAGTTGACCAAATTATGGCTATCAGAGGGACGCTTGAGGAGTATGTGGGAAAATCATCGAAAATTACTGCTGCTATCCGCACTGACCTCATTACCATATTCAGCAAGATGGAGACGGTGATTTTAAACCTCTACGTCGAATACGAAAAACTGCAAGCGAAATGGGAGGTTCGCCCTCAGAAAGGGGGAAAACAAATGCAACAAGGCCCCCCTACCTTTGCGGAGGCGTTGCGAAATGGCGCTAAAGTAGCATCCCATAAACCAAATGTACCCCAAACCAAAACACTAACAAGAAAGACAGAATCACATATAATCCTGATTAAGCCAACAGAAGATGCGCAGCTTGACACAAGTGATGCTGTAAAGGAAACCTTAACCAAAAATCTAAAAGACCAAATGAAGACAATCCAGATCAAAAGTATGCGGAAGACTAGACACCCAGGTGTTGTAATTGAAACCAACTCCAGAGAAGAGGTACAAACAATTTTAAGTAATGAAAATATGATTAAGTACGGTTTAAAGGCAGAGGCTCCCAAGAAAAAAGGACCCTCAATTGTCTTATTTGACATACAGCAAGGTGTAACCCCAGAAGAACTCAAAGAGGAAATTTACCACAAAAATCTAAGTCTGCACCTACCTGAGGACACTGTGGAAGAAGACGTTAGCCCAAAATACAGTACTAAATCTAAAACACATTCAAATGTCAATTGGGTAATCCAGCTCTCCACGCGAGCATGGCAAATCTTAGAAACACAGAGTCGCATTTTCATAGGCTGGGGAAGCCATAGGTTTAAGGAGCATATTTCAGTTACGAAATGTTACAAGTGCCTTCGCTTTGGCCACACATCACACACATGCAACCAGCGTGATTCAACATGTGGCCACTGTGCCCAGAAAGGGCACAAGTACAGTGACTGCCTAGCAAAAGACCAGCTCCCAGTCTGTGCAAACTGCAAAGCAGTGAAAGCTCCTCATCAACACTCAATCAGGGATGGGAACTGTATGGTATACCTGAAAGCCAAAAGCCAATACCAAATGAGAATCAACTATGGATAGAGGCCCCTCTATAAACTGCCACCATGAAATAAAAATAGTTCAACTGAACGCACAAAGAGCGAGGCTGGTAGCTGACCAACTAAAAGTGAAAATAGAAGAAAACCAAATTGATGTGGCCTTATTACAGGAACCATATGTTCGCTCAGGTGTGGTCACAGGTTACCCTGCATCCTATAAAATGGTCTACTGTAAAACCGAAACCCCATGGGCAGCAATAATCATCAGAAATCCAGAAATCAGCACAACAAAGATTACACCACTCTGCACTGCAAACAGTGCCTGTGCACAAATCATAACTCAGTTAGGGTCTTTGTTCCTGTTAACAATATATACTCACCCTGGTGAAGACATCACCCCAGCGATCTCAACTATTCAGACGGCTCTTGAGACTCTCCCGGGGGGACGACTACTAATAGCCATGGATACAAACTGCAGATCTCTGCTCTGGCACAGTCGCACCCCTGACAGATCTGCACAAAGAAATGGTGCAAAACTAGAAGAATTCTTCCTAGCCACAGGCCTCCAAGTAATAAACCGACCAGATCAACTTCCAACTTACAGCGGCCCCCTTTGGGAGAGCACTATAGATGTTACAGCAGCCACCCCAGACATTGCCAACAAACTAGCCAAATGGACTGTACAAGAAGCCTGGACCACGTCGGACCACAGAGCGATATCATTTTCTCTGGTTCGCTCTGTGGAACGGACCCCTCCAATCCCACGAGATGTGATACGGTACAATTCAAAAAAGGCAAACTGGCAACGTTTTCGGACTGAGCTAAGAAGAAGACTCCCTGAAGACACTCCACTCCCTGAAGCACTCCCTTCACACGATTGTGTACAGATTATTACCACTGCCATAAGATCTGCATGTGATCTCTCCATCCCACGCAGAAGGCCCTACTGATATGCAGTTCCCTGGTGGAATACCCAACTACAGGATCTCAGAAGAAGAGTCCACCATGCAAGAAAAATGTTCCAGCAGGCTCGATTAAGGCTACCTCCCCATGAGGTAGATGCCGCCAGGGAGGCTTATCGCATTGTCAGAAATGAATACACAAAGCTAATTCGTAAAAGTAAAAAGCAAACGTGGCAAACCCTGGTATCCACTTCTGGGAATAAGGACCCCTGGGGCATAGTTTTCAAGATCGTAACAAACAAGCTGCCGCGAGGAGAGGTACTCGATACGACACTAAAGATGGATGGCTCCTCTACTTACACCTGGAAGGATAGCATTAACAATATTCTAGACACCATTTATCCCATTGAAGCTGCAGCTATGACTCAACAACAACAAGAAATAGTAGATGAAAATCACAACTATCATCCTGCCTCTGTGGAATCCCCCTTCACTAACATTGAGATGGATTTGGCAATAAACAAAATGAAAGTAGGAAAAACACCTGGTGCTGATCTGCTGGAAGTGGATGTGGTTAAAAAATTTGCAGAATGCTATCCTGTTACTCTCCTAAGCCTTCTAAATAGGTGCCTGACAGAAGGCACATTTCCAACATCCTGGAAAACGGCAACCTTGAAATTTATATTGAAAAATCCCGACAAGCCACCACAAATTCCAACCTCCTACCGCCCGATTGCCTTGCTCTCTGTAATGGCCAAGCTACAAGAACGCCTGCTCCTATTTCGCTTAACCGCCAGATATGAAGAACAAAAACTTCCCAGTGACAAGCAATTTGGATTCAAAGCAGGTAGCAGCACAGAAGATGCCATTAACAGTTTAATCACTCAAGCAACTCACACAGCCTTTAAGTACTCCCTTGCAATCATGGTAGATTTCGCTGGGGCCTTTGATCGACTATGGTGGCCCAGTGTTCTTCGGAGGCTTCGGCAATCAAATGTTTCCAACAACCTATACAACAGTTTAAGGTCATATTTAACTGGTAGAAAAGTCCAAGTTACCAACAGATTCCAGACAGTGACTAGGTACATCGATCGAGGCTGTCCGCAGGGCTCTGTGCTTGGCCCTTTCCTCTGGTCTATTGTCCTGGATGAGTTCCTGGGCATGGACCTGGGAGGTGTTGAGCCCTTGGCCTTCGCAGATGATCTTGTCCTTTTGGTATGTGCTAACACCAGGACGAACTTAGAGAAAATGGCAAATGGAGCACTGGTAAAACTTCAGAACTGGGCAGCCCTGCACAACCTTACCATTTCAGGAGAGAAAACAAAGTCCATACTCCTTAAAGGCAGGCTACAAATCACAAGACCACCTACAATAAAATTAAACTTTATGCCCATACGGCTGCACGCTGAAGTCAAGCTCCTAGGTATCTTCTTAGACTCGGGGCTTACCTTCCACCACCACCTAAAGTATCTAGCCAACAAAATTCAAAGGTACAGTGCTATGATAAGGCGGGTCAGCAGGGCAGACTGGGGGCTGAAGCACAAAGCTCTTACTCTGATATACCAAGCGGCATACGTGCCAATTGTGTGTTATGGTGCCTCCATCTGGTACCGAAAAGCCATCCTAGCAAGAAATAAACGTAAGCTGGATTCAATCCACAGATTCATGCTCCTTTCAATTTGCAGGGCATGCCGCACCGTCAGCACCCCTGCTCTGCAGGTATTAACTGGATGTCAGCCACTATACTTAGAAGTGGTTAAAAGAGGGCTTTTTTATCACTTAAGGAAGGGAGTTCCAACCCAACTGCTAAATTTTCAACTTGACACCACAAACGGCACCAGGCAGGAAAGACAACGGATAACCAAACATCTACAAGAGATATGGCAACATGACTGGGACACTACAACAAAAGGGGCCATCACAAAACGATTCCTTCCATCCATAAGTTCAACTCACCCAGAACCCCCACCCTGGTTTTCGCCTGGCCTCCATGTGACCTTTATCATCACCGGCCATGGATCCTTCCAACAAAAACTGACCGCCATGGGAATCGAGAATGACCCACGTTGCCACTGCGGCGAAGAGGAGTCCTGGGGGCACCTCATGTATGAGTGCCCCAGCTACGACAACATTAGACTTAAATTCCTCACCACAATACAGAGAAACCCTCGAAATCAAGAATCCACTCTGCTACTCGAGGAACATACCTATAAGGCATTAACCACCTATGCGCAAGAAACATTTGCACTTAGGCGAGCTAAGATTGCAGAACTCAGAGCCCAAGAACTAAACCGGACCGGCGTGGGATAACTCTCCATTCCCCCGGAAAAACGCAGACATAATTATGCAAACCCAAATAGGGTAGGATCCACTGCAGGCACCATCCAAGGTGCGGGATGCTGGCACTCCTCGGAGTGCGGGATTTAAAAGTCATCGCAAACCCGAAATGGGTAGGATATACTGCTGGCACCGATCTAGGTGCGGGATTGCTGGCACTGACCTCAGTGCGGGATCTACAGGCACTATGCCATTGACAATTACACAGGGGCACCTGTCCCCTGTGACTTTTAAACCCACACTCTTTCCTATACTTCGCCTAAATTAGGGTGGATTTATTCTCCCCTGTCAACCCACCCAAATTCATTCTCCCTCAAATCCTCTCTTTTTCTATGCTCCTCTCTCTCTCCTTTTTTTTTTTTTTTTTATTTATTTATTTATTTTTTATTTTATTTATTTTTTTATTTATTTTTTTTTATTATTATTTTTATTTTTTATTTCTTTTTTTATTTACTTATTTATTTTTATTACTTTTTATTTTTATTTATTTTATTTATTTATTTTTTTTATTTTTTATTATTTTTTTATTTTTTTTATTTATTTTTTTGGCTCCGTCAGGAAGCTCAGGCAACCCTGGCGGAGGCCAGCCAGAGTATAATGGGCAGCCTGGCTCACCTCCCAGTGGTGGTGGCGGGCAACGTGGGGTTCCCTTAGGGGCCTTGCGGCTAAGCAGCCAGAGACAGAACAACAGACCACAGCACAACTCTGTCACAAACCAGACACCACACTTTTTCTGGCTTTTACAGAGATTCTGTAAATTCTTCACAAAGTACCATGGCGCAGATGTGGGAAACCACCGGTGGCGCCTTCCACAAAACACTATGCCACTATGCCACTATGGCCATTTCGTTGTCTGTAGCACTGCATGAAACCAACTGAACGACTGTAACAATCGTGCTCACCATTCGGTAATTTGCACATAACTGCTGCTTTTATCTGTTTATGTGAGCTCTCTTATCACGATTCAAATTTTTGCATGTGCACCAGGCTGTTTTGTTTAATTTTGTGGTTGTAACCTTTAGAAATAGTGTTGGTCTTTAAGTTTTGCACACCACTCTATCATTATTCAACTTCTGCCTTATCAGTTAGCATCATTGTTAGTACGAGTTTGGCTATAAAGGTAAGTTTGTCTCCTTTTTTAAAGGAAACGTTACTGCTTAGGCAATGACTCACTCTCACTGAAATATGTGACAAGTTGGGCAGACAACTTGTATAATTGAGACCAGCTAATTTTCATGATGTTTTTATATGAAACATAGGCCTCACGTAGCCGAGTAGTCAGGGGCGAGAGTGCGGCAGCACACGCTCTTTGAGTACACCGTGGTTAAAGCCCATGACTGCTAAATATGTTTAACTATCGTATTCATAATTTGTTGTAAGATCGTCTTATCTGGTAGTCGTGCCGGAGTAGAAACAAGAACATCTGTAAGTAGCATGGACAGATGTTTCTAGTTAAAATTTTAGGTTAAAATTATCCAGGCTTGCAACTGGCTCACGTGCTTCCTGCAGATTCTCTCCCGCCTCCATTGGCTTGTTTTTCAGCCACACAATAAATAAAACCAAACCTCACATGGGTAGCCATTTGTAGGAGGCGTGTTCTAACTCTGGAAGTGACTAGAGTTAGTTGTAACATTTTGAGGCTTTAGATTTCTCTTTTTAAATTTATAATTCTACAGTTTGATATCTTTCATTTATTTTAGAACAAACCGCAGCGTTTCACCTCAGGTGAGTTATATTATTGTGAACTGTGAACTGCTTGGGTCTTACTTTCTTGCATCTCTTTCTATCAGTTACAATACATTTTGAAGTTCCGATTATTACTTGATGAGCTTCGGTTATAATTAAGATCGAGGTCCAACAGTTTACACTTAAAATGGGTAATGTAAACAGTTGTGTACTTCGTAATTAAATATTTGATTTATTAATTAGCAAATTCCTAATTATTATTTTTTTTTCATTTCTTAATTAGCAACACCAAAAGAAAATGAGTCGACAAGACAGATCCAGATATAAATCTGAATCTGATGAGTATAATGAGCAATTATACAGAGAAATAGAGTGGGCCAATAAATCAGAATGTGTTATATAATGGGGGATTTTAACTTTTCAGATACTGACTGGAACTTGTGGTTGGTCACTCGCACACTAGCGGGACTTTTGTGGATTTATTGGATGAATGTTTTTTACAGCAACATGTTTGAGAGGTAACCAGAGGGAGTAATACTCTTGATTTCAGCACAGCACAGTTACTCATTTACATACGCGGTATAAATCAAAATTTTGAAGTCACAGAAGAACTGGCTGCACTTGAAAGCTTGAAGAATAGAACCTCTGGTGAAAACATATTTTATAGCGTATCAAAAGTGTTTGAAGACCTGCAGCTTGATTTGGAATTGTTGACAGCAATTACGACCGATGGTGCAAAGAATATAGTTGGAAAAATTATTGGTTTCATCAGCCATGTTAATAAATATTTTCATTCCAAAAACATCGAAAGACCTATGCAATTTCATTGTGTTATTCACCAGCAATCGTTGTGCGGTAAATTTGTCTTCGAACTTAATCGTGTCGACTATAATTAGTATTGTGAATTTTATACGCAAAAATGGCCCGAACCATCGTCAGTTTAATATTTTCTTGGAGGAAATCGAAAAATTAAAACCAGTCCCAGAATTAAGACCCTAAATGGTTATGGGAACTTGCATTTTTAACAGATATTTGTGAACATTTGAATACATTGAATAAAAAACTTCAAAGTCGCGATCTACTTGTAAATGACTTGTTCTACAATATTAAATAATTTCAGACAAAATTAGAATTATTTAAAATCAAATTGAACAAAATAATTGTTCCCATTTTTGTGTTGTGAAAGTTTATATAATAATATGCCCAATTGTGATTTTTCTACTGACAGTTTTGTCCGAAAACTTGAATTATTGATGGAAGCATTTGTTGATTTCGAAAACAATTGAAAATTATTTACATTATTTCAGAATCCATTTGATGTAAATGTTTCACAAATAGATAAAGATCTACAATTAGAAATCATAGATCTTCAAAGTAACGATAACCTGAAAACATTATTGAAAAAGAAACATTAATTAAATTTTATAAAACTTTGACAGAAAATGAATTTCCAGAATTAAAAAAAATTAGCGAGAAGAATAATTTCTATTTTTGGTAGCACTTACCTATGTGAACAAACATGTTCAAAAATGAAATATATAAAATCCAAACATCGATCAAGAATGACAGATGAACATTTTCAAGCCTTTTTAAGATTGGGAACTTCTACTATTAAACCTAACATTTCAATTATTGCCAAATCAAAACAACTACAAACATCTCATTGATTTGCTATTTCTGTAATATCATGTGTGATTATAATAATAAAAATTGTGATTTTTAATATGACTATGTCTTTATTTACAATAAATATCCCTTGTTTATAATTTTTTATAGTTTTTCTATCTTGTACATCCCGTTTGACCTGGTGAAGTCGCTAAAATTGAGTTTTTTGGTTTACAGTATTTTTAGTCGTCAAAATTGCACCGACTCCGGCCCGCCATTTGCTATGAATTTTCTATGTGGCCCTCCGATGAAAAAGGTTGGGGACCCCTGGAATAGACAATGTAAACTAGATGAGCTGTGTGGACTTTACGATAACCCTTCAGACATCAAAACTTAGAACTCAAAACGTATTGAAAAGTAAATATTACATAATCGTTGAGAAGCTACAAAAACCATTGGGATAACTTATTGAAGGCCAAATACAAAATTTAAATAAATTTAATATTCCAAATCATTGGTTTAGTTAGACTTAATACAAAATTACTTGATAACTATAGAAAGTATAACTCAGTTAGTCAGAGTCATATAGATAGTGAGAGAAATTTTAAATTATTTAACAAGGAAAAACCTGAAACCCTAGGTTGCATCCATAAGTTGCATCTAAAAAGTTGCATTCATAGGATGCAACTTACGGTTTAAAGTCATACAATATATCTAATAGTGTTGAGCACCAAGAGTTATCTACTATCAAAGAAATATGTTATCTAGGTGTTAAATTTTCAAACAATTGCTTCTTTTCTTCTCACACAGACTACATTTCCAAACAGGCATATAGAACACTACGTTTACTTAAACGTTCTTCCTCATCTTCTTTTGGCAATAGCCATTTAACCAAAGTTTTATTTTCCAAACTGGTGGTTCCACTATTGGAATTTGAATGTCCACTTTGGCGCAGTCACAATATTTCCCTAAATAATAAATTAGAAAAAAGTACAGATTAAAATGTTCAAATTTCAATAAAAAGGGATAAACTAGATAGCATAGAATTGTAAAGACGAACACAGCTCCAGCTTACATTGATGTATAAAATCATTAATGGAAAATGTATGAATAACTTACTATTATACTATATTTCTTTCTATACTCCTGTTTCTAATTACAGCAATTATTATTTATTCTTTCTTAAGTATCGAACCGGCTATGGAAAACATAGCCCAATTTTATATTTATTGACTCTTTTAAATGTAGTTTCGATCTTTTATTTACTAAGTTCTTTTATACAATCCACTTCCACAGTTGCTGGCGTCAATATCCTCACAAGATCAAAGATCCGAAGGGCGGTCTCAAGGACCAGAAGGGCATCCCCCCCCCCCCTGCACAGGCAGCGGTAAGTTGAAAAATTCCCGCTGCCACAGTTGGAGCCTTACGCACTAAATTTGTTGCTAACCAAGTGAGTAGCTCAGATTTCGTCGTCATTGTGTCTGGGGTAATGTAGACCAGACAGCATTAAATTTGGTGCATGGTGCTCATCAGCATCGTACAGATTGCTTCAATGTTGTTCGACTGGCTCACTCGAGTCCTAATCGGCTGGAAGCGACTGTTAAAGAGGATTTCAACATCTCCACCCCGCCTGCTGTTCCTAGGATTCCCAACGCGATTGTAGAAAGTGTCTATCCGCCGTTAACTCTGTTTCAGTAAGACAGATGACATCGAACTCATATAGCAATAGGAGAGTCTGTAGGGAATGAAGCATATTGTTTATTCTGCGAACATTCTGCATGGATCAGAGAAGCTTTCCCTCATAAGAACCTGGTCGCATGTGACCCTTTTGCTGCTGTGCTTATACGTCATGTGTGGGTCCCTTGTATGCAGTTTGTCTACTCCTCTCTTGAAACGGCTTTATGACGGTGCCTACCGGCCAGAACCTCATATCCAAGAAGTTATGCTTTACATTAGCTGGGCAGAAAATGATAAAGGAAGATTAGGCCGGAAATCTAGTTTTGATAACCTTGGCATCTATGTGCATCCCATGTTCTTGGGCAAATATTTCCTTTGATTCGATACTTTCCACTAGTGTTGTTGGTCCCAGTCTTGAAACAAAAATCCTTTCTCTGGTCTGAACTGCTGATACATTATAAATCTGTTCCAGTCTTCTCGACTGAGAGACCGAAGCAGGTTCGAATGAGCAGGAAACAATTCAAACAATTGCTTTACTGAATTCTAATACTGTATATGAAGTCAGAATGCATCCAGCAATTACTGTGTTATACTAGCTATTCATATTCATCAGACATCGTCTCCCATTAACAAATCCATGCTCGAATTTCTGCATAACTCCATTCCTGTTACCCACTGAATTCATTACATTCCCTTGAACAGCAGTCAAACCTATAGCTCTGTAATTAATCACTTCTCCCTTCCCATCTCTTCCCGCTTTGTAAATAGGAGAGACATTTGCAAATCTCCATTATATATACGGACGTCCCCTTAAAGCCATCGCGGGTAGTATATATTGGCTATAATGGTATTTGCTTTTCCACACAATGTAGAAAAAGGCCTAGATACACATCTCATCGAGACGCGTGAAGTTTATAGGTTGTTTGCGTAGTTTGGTTGAGTTAATCGGTTTCGGGCGAAGGTCGCACGGTTTCTCATTCCGAAAATTGTGGTTAAAAATTATGTTTCAAGTATTGGTTCAAGCCTTCAGGTTGGTCCCAGATCTCTTCAAATGAGAGGCAGATGGAGAGGTATCGTGGGGATTCTGCTGCTAACTATGAGTTCTAAACTAGAACAACGGAAATTGTAAAACAGTTGAGTAAATATAAGAAAGGTTTTATACACTTTTTCCACGTTTGGCAGATTTATTGTTGGCAGGCGGTGATTGCCGGGTCTTTTCTGCAGGAATTTTCTTTTTTTTCCCCTGATAATTTATATTTTACATAAAGTTTTCTAATTTACTAATTTTTTTTTTATTTAATTTTCAGAACATTTGCAAGAGCTACCTTCCACTTCCCCACCAGATACAACAAACGATGTCATTTTTTGGACACTGCATACCTGGAATATCGCTTTTCATCGTTGGCTTGTGGTGGACAATCACAGTCTGCTATCGTTACGCCAGATACGTGAACAGACCTGGGAAGCCCGAAGATGAATTCCTGGTTACCTTGACATCTTTGACTCCTCGTTGTAAAGATGCTTCAGTAGAAACTTGGTTGTTTCTCTTCACTTCGATTATAGCAATAATGGTGGAAATTATTGGAATATGTCTATACCCGTGGTACCTCACACATAATCTGCAACACATATCCATGTATTTCTGCTTCTGGATGCATTCAGTAATCGAAATATTTGTTTCTAAACGAATTCCACTTCCACCCAAAACAGAGTACGTAACATATTTACTGTCGTTTATAGTCGAAGCCTTTGTGTTTGCTGGACACTCGCATGGGCAACCGCCAATCGAAATTCAAGTGCATTCCTTACTTGTTTTCATAATTTTAGCTACCATTGCAGTCATCTTGATTGAAATGGCATACCCAACTGTCCACTCAGCTATATTGCGTGCTTTTCTTTTGCTCTTCCAAGGATCCTGGTTTATTCAAATTGCTTTCATTCTCTACGTTCCCAATTTTGGTGGAGTAGCATGGTTTGATGAAAGCCACGAGCGCATTATGCTAACGACAACGATATTTACTTGGCACATAATACTCAATTTCGTGCTCATTCTTCTTATTGGGTTCTTTTCTCATCATCACTATTCGAAACCTAAGCCAATGTTGTAAAAAGCAGAAAATAACTAATTGAATCGGGATAGTGTATGGCTATGTTTATATATAGATGTAAGTTTAATATTTTTTTCATTCAACAACACTGAAAGGAATTCGGAAACTTGTATACCTAGCACATACAATTAATAAATAATGTAAGGACAACTTTGCTAATATTTTCAACAGTACATTTATTTGATGTTGTTTTGAGCACTCTTGAAATGTATTTGCAACAGTATTAAAATTTGAGGGAATAAATTCGTTTATTTTGTTTCAAATACAGTATTTATTTCCCTGTTTGCGCATCCTTCTCTGCTATTGTAGCATAATTTTAATTTTGTAAAAATTATCTCAGCCGTCCTCCATTCCATTAAAAGGAAATTTGAGCACACTGAAAGCACAGTTTGCATCACTGGAATTAATACTTTAAGGGCACAAATGGTGATATTGTTGTACACGTTGGCACTAATGACATTAAGAGCAGAAGATCTGCAGATTTACTTAACAAGTAAAGGTCAATGCTGAAAAAAACCGATAGTTAGGGTTGAATTTGAAAGTGCCTGCAATTCTGCCCAGACACGATGCGAGGAAGTATATGATGACAGCCTTATCGATCAATTTGGCCCTGGAGGGAATGTACAAGTCTTATAAGGTAGAATTTTTTTCAGCGTGGTCTGTGCTTGTTAACAGGAGAGACTGCTTCTACAGGTATGAGATACACTTAAATAGAGAAAGGGTGCAAAAGTGTTTGCTGATGCTATCGAGGCAGCGTTAGGTGGATCGGAAAACTGATAGCTTGGGGGGATTAAAAACCTATAAGGTTAATAGTAGCCGCAGGTAGATGTGAAAGTGATTCTTGCACTGCTTCTATTAGAATGAGCAGCGGCCTGGAGGGCGGGATGCTAGGGGTTTAGGGACTAGTGGGGTTCATCATGAAACAAATCAATACATGGGTTCTGTTAGAGTAATTAAGAATAAGAATAGTTGCATGTTGCTTGCATGTACACCAATGCCAGAAGTATAGTAAATAAATTTGTTGAATTTGAAGTGCTGATCAAGACATCAAAGGCAGATATTGTTGGGATATCAGAGATATGGTGTCATTCAGATATAAGGGATGCAGAATTTGAAATTGGGGGAGTACAATGTGTACAGAAAAGATAGACAGGATAGGAAGGGGGAGGAGGGGTTATGCTGTTAATTAAGATAAAAATAAAATCTAAGGAAGTGCATCCAATTGATGTTGGTGGACAATGCAGTGTTGAGTCTGTTTGGTGTGAAATGAGCACTGGGAAAGGGAAAATGAGAGTGGGAGAAGATTATAGGCCTAATTACTCTGATGAGACAGATTGGGTTATAATGGGGGATTTTAACTTCCCAGATATTGACAGGAACTTGTAGATTGGTCACTCGCACATTAGCAAGACATTTGTGGATTTATTGGATGATTGTTTACTGTCAGCAGTATGTTCGAGAGGCAACCAGAGAGAGTAATACTCTTGATCTGGATATCAGCAGTGATTATTCGTGCATTAAGAATTTGCAGATGAAGGAACAATTTGTGGCGGTGATCACAGTGTATTGAAGTCCGATTTACTTAAAGATATAATTACCATCGGGGGCTAAGATAAGGGTTTTTGCTTCCTTAAAGGTGAGTACAGTGGTCTAAGACAGTTTTTAATTCTGTACAGTGGGACCAACTGATGATGTTAACAACAGCAAATTCTAAGTGGAAAGCCTTCAAGGAATTAATTGTGGAAGCTACTAGGCTTTTCATACCAGTTTAGTAATACTGTTCAAAGTTGAGGCATAAATGGATGTCAGTTGAACCAATGAGACTCGTGGCAGACAAGAAAAATGCATGGAATGCATCTAAATTATCAGGCAACACACAAGCCTATGGCAGATATAAGCTAGTAATCAAGTCACAGAGGAGATTAGGCAGGCAAACGAACGGGGATCACGAGAACCCTTTGGCAAAGGATGCTAAGAAAAACAGCATGGACTTCTTTACTTATATAAACTCTAGAAGAAAAAGGAGATGAATCAGGTTGGTCCACTTGATATCGATGGTTCGACTGTTGATGATCCGGCTCACATAGCTGATAACCTGAATGAGTATTTTGCATCTATATTCGCACATGAGGAGTTATTAAGGGAAGAAAATGCCGGAAGTTTATCAAACTGTAACAGGGTGCTTAATGATTTTGTAATAACTGAGAGTAAAGTGGAGAAGAAATTGTTGAAATTAGACATAAGAAAGGCGCCTGGGGTGGATAGGATGTATTCAGTTATATTAAAGGACGTAAGCAAACCCTTAGCCATAATTATGAAACCATTCTTGGACTCAGAGAAAGTCTCCACGGACTGGGGATAGGAAAATGTATATGTATATTGTAGGATCATCCTAGACAAGACTGCAGTAATAATTCAGACACAGCATGGATTTGTTAAGGGAAAGTCATGTCTAACAAATTTGATTGGACACTATGATGTGATTACAAAGGAACTGGATGCAAAAAATAATTTTGTTATCATATACTTGTATTTCAGGAATGCTTTTGATACTGTTGCACATGGAAGACTACTGTACAAATTGTAGCAGTATGGTATTAAGGGCTAGTTACTACAATGGATAAAGTAGTAGTTGAGTGGGAGAAGACAGAGTGTGGTAATCAGTGGACGCAGCTCTTCCTGGAAAAATGTTATTAGTGGAGTTCCCCAGGAATCGGTGTTAGGGCCACTGTTGTTTTGTATATTGATGAAGGTATATCAGGCTTAATGTCTAAGTTTGCAGATGATACAAAGGTTGGCAGGGTTTTTAAGAACAGTAATGCCAGTGTTCTACTGCAACAGGTTCTAGAAAAGTTGGGCAGATGGGCAGAGAATTGACAAATGCAAAGTACTGAGTATGGGTAGAAATTACCCTAGAGATATGTACGAACTGTGTGGTACTACACTTAGGGTGATAGAAAATGTAGAAGATATGGGAGTAATTGTGCAGTCGGATATGAGATATTCTGAGTGAGGTGATCTGATTGAGGAGTATAAGACGTTGAATGGGTTGAGCAAGCTGAATTCTGATGGGATTCTTCCGCTTGCTCGGATTACGAACTTCGGGGGGGGGGGTGGACATAAATTCAAGTTGAGGAAAGTCATTTCTAGAATGGAAGTGCAGAAATTTGCCTTTAGACAGAGGGTGGTTATTTTCTGGAAGAAACTTTCACCTGTCGTTGTGGAAGTTGATAACTTAAATAAATTCAAGGAGGAACTGGACAAACTTTTATAGGGAATGGATGCGTGAAATTGTTTTTTTTTTTTTTTTTTTCTGGCTGATTCTACATAAGCTCATACACTTGCTTTCTTGCATCACATGCCTCCATTACTATCAAGACTTATTGTGTAATTTATATTTCAGATTATCACATTGTTTTGAAACATAGATTTATACTGTTAAAACAATATGAGAACCAGTGCTCGTGTAATATTGCATTATAGCTGGGGAAGACTTGCACTCAAAATTTTATGTGAATTTTTTAAGGGCCCTTTCACCGTGACAGATCTCGTCTTTTCAAGGAAAGAGATTTTTACGCAATACATAATCTTTGTTTAATAATCAACATTAACACATAAAACAAGTTACGGCTTTTTTTATAACCAAGTACACATAAATTATGCAAAAGACTAATTGAACGTATAGCTTGAAGTGTGAATCAGTAGAAACAAAGCTAGAATATTATGGCATTAGTTGGATTTCTCGATTAGGGAAGAAAAGTTATCTGAACCATATGTTCCATATATAATTGTGTGCATCCGGTCTATTGCCCAAATCTCCAGCTGTGACACTTTCTAAGGAATAGAGTAATATACTTGTACAAACGTGATACACAACTACTCAATAAAGTAGGAAGAAGCACAATAGATGCCATTTCCTCATTACAACAAATTTTGGAGAAAAGACGAGAATTCAATCTATCAACATTTCTACTATTTATTGATTATGAAAATATAAACCTGGAAAAGTTTGGCAGATTCTACGTGAAGAAAATATTCAAACCCAACTCCGGAAAGCGATGCAAAGCCTTATGCTTTATATGCAAAGCTTTATATACAAAGTATATAAAAACTCAAAAGTCTGCATGAAATATTTTAATGGTCAACCTCAGACCCAATTAACACCAATAAATTAACACCAATAAAGGAGTAAAGCAAGGAATATCATCAAATGTATTTAATATCTACATCAATAAAATTATTATTAAAGAATGGAGACAAACAATTTACAACGGAATACAGTTTAACAGGAATAAAATCCAAACTATATTATATGCTGATTATCAAGTTATAATTGCAAAATCCGAAGATGAACTACAGATAGCAGCAAATCAACTGAATAAAATAGGTAAAAAGTAAGGGATGAAAATCTCCACCTCAAAAACAAAATCAATGGGATTATGTGGAAAAAATATACAGAGTCAAAATTATTATTATTGATGATAAAATAATAGAACAAATATCGGACTTCACCTTTTGGGAAATTTAATATCAAATGAAGGGAAAGACATTCACACTAAACTACAAAAATATAATAAAATGAATGGAACGATTAAACGCCACTTCGGAAAACAAATGACAACTGAAACAAAATTACGACTGCACAACATCACTTCAAAATCAGCCCTCTTCTGCAGCTGTGAGACTTGGGTCATAAATAAGAAAGATGCACACAAACCAGAAGCAGCACAAATGAGATTTTTAACACCATTATTAGGCTTTACAAGACTAGATAACCAAAGAAATTTAGATATCCGCGATATACCGTAGTAAATGACATAAAATGGTATCAGAAAAAATGGATCAGCCACTTAGAAAGAATGAACCCAGACCCGATCCCAAAATTAGCCTTTAACTACAAATCTACAGGCAAGAGAGATGTGAGTCAACCAAGACAACGATGGCGAGATCAAGCCAACCTCCAAGAGCTACAACGGAACAGTTCTTAAAAGACCTAAGCCGGACCAAGTCACGATGATGATGACTAATTGAATGTATAGCTTGAAGTGTGAATCGGTAGAAACAAAGCTATAATATTATGGCATTAGTTGGATTTTTAGAATAGGAAAGAAATGTTATCTGAACCATATGTTCGATATAATTGTGCACATCCGTTCTATTTCACAAATCGTCAGCTGTAACACTTTATGAAAAACAGAGCACTGTAGTTGTATAAACATGATACACAACTACTGAATAGGATCTAAGTCGATAGGACCTAAAACCTTACAACACACGCGAATATACTGTGTATGATTTTGAACCATGTTTTTATTCTACTTCGAGGGCTGCACTGTCAGAAGAGTCAAAATAATAGACTAAATATACAATATGAAATATAGTACGGTATATATGTTATAGTAAAAACCCAAAATCCGTTATTACAGCTCTTACCACAATCAACAAGAATAGTTTTTACTAGTAACAACTAGAAACCATTGCGCCCAATGGTATAAACCCGAATCTAAAGTGTAACTCGTAGTATTTACTAACATTTTTAGTAAAAACTGTTTCCTTCGAAATTTCAGTTAGCACAAACCACAAGAATGCTGAGAAATGTCATAGAGGGGAAGGTTAAACTTTAGAACAAGACTGTTACCCTTGTGTGTTTGCGACATTGATGGCCAGATATAGTTCCGCCAACTGCTTCGCTGATTGGTTGTTTGTCACCACGATTTTTTGTTGGGGTGCTTACACGTAGCACGCTGATAGCCGCTTATCGGAAAACAGCAGAGCTGGAGGTGAAGCTTCTTACTGGCTATGAACACAAAGAAAGCAGTTTACCGGTGCAACTTCTCTGTATGCGATGGGGTAGTTTTTACGAGTGCCAATGAATTGCATTTCAATAACTTAAGATATGCCGATGACACAGCACTAATAGCGGATTCAGAACAAGATTTACAGACCATCTTGAACGAAGTGGACATAGAAAGCCAAGCATGGGGCCTACGAATCAACAAAAAGAAAACAAAGGTGATGAAGGTCAGCAGGACTGCAAGCAAAATCACGATCAAACTAAACAACGAAAAATTAGAGCAAATACACCGCTTCAAGTATCTCGGAGTACTCATTGATGACCAGCTGAACCATGAGGCCGAAATCAAAAGCAGAATTGAACAAGCCAGGCAGGCATTCACCAAATGGAGAACCCTCCTCACCGACAGAAGCTTGAACATCATGCTCAAATTACGCACATTGAAATGCTACATCTGGCCAATACTGCTCTACGGTGTAGAAACCTGGACTCTAACATCAGCCACTACAAAAAAGCTCCAGGCCTTCGAAATGTGGCTCTACCGAAGAATGCTGAAAATTCCGTGGACAGCCAAGATAACCAACGCACAGGTCCTGCAGGACATGCACACGGAACGGGACCTGCTCAAAACCATCATCAGCAGGAAATGCAAATACCTAGGTCACATCGCTAGGAACCAACAAAAATATCACCTGCTACCACTCATCCTGGAGGGAAAGATCGAAGGCAAGAAACGCCCAGTCAGACCGAAAATGGCATGGCTAGATAACATCAACACCTGGCTTCACATGACAACAGCACAAATTCTACACGCAGCGCTAGACAGAGAACAATATCAAAACGAAGTCGCAAACGCCATTCGGCAGCATTAAAGAAGAAGAAGAAGAAGGATTTCTATTACTAAACTAAATGAAAGTTATGAAGGGCAATTTTAAATATATCAGAACGAATCGAGAAACATCGTTTTAAATTCGATTAATAAAAACACGGACACAACGACTAATTCTACTTATTTATTAGCACTTTACAGATGATATTCCTGTTTGAATGCAGTCTGACATTTCTGTCCCATATTGCGCATTTTACGTAAATCCATAAATGTTGAAATTAAAATTTCAGTATCCATGCTTAAAACTTCTGAATTAGAAATTTCTCTTACGTCACGGCGCCTCCGTAGCCAGGTGAGCAGCAGGTGCAGTAGTGAGTAGCATACGCTTCTTGATTAGACTGGGGTTCGAGCCCGTGGCCACCAAATACGGAGGATGCGGAAAGGTCAGGGAATGACCACCGCATATCCCCGGAGTAGTATGGCCTTAGTTGCTAATGCTTCTAAAAACAAATAACAAATCTCTTACGTCACCATGAATCAGAGACGTAACTAAGTTTTTGGCGCCCTTGGCAAATTCGTGGCTATGCGCCTTTTTTCGATAATTGGTAAAATCATAATAAATAATAAGTAGAGTCGGACCTCTTTTTAACAAACTTCTTTATAGCGAATTTTTCTATTTAGAGATAAATGTTTTCTTTTTACCAAATTTTTTTAGAATTTTCTTATTTCTTCGTTTTATGGAAACGAAAATTTTTCATATAACGACTGCATTACGAGACTTAACTGGGTACACATCGTTCGCACCCATGGCCTTCAAGTAAGCAATAGTGCTGTTGTTACGGCCAAATTAAAAGATCAAGAGATTACCATCTGCAACTCAGTGGGACCCGTAAAACCTATCCGACTACCTGTCCCGCATACCAAGAGGTCGAGCTGGTTAACTACTTTCTGTGTATCCATAGCCAGTGGGCAGGCCAAGGTGTATTAAACATTCGGACAATAGGCTCTGGTCAACCTTCTATTGTAAGCACCCTGTTAGAGATTTAGAAGAGAGTGGTTTTCCTTTATCCGGACAAGCGGTCATCTGTTGTTTCGTGGAAGTGAAACGGCACCGTTTCAAAGCTGGACACGTGGCCTATCATCGAGCACAATATGAGATACAGAGGAAACGATGCCTCCCACGCTACTATCGTAGTTTTTTCTTAAGAGTTATCTATGGTGTATCCACTTCATATTTTTGTTGCTAACAAATTAATAAATTCATTCCGAATTTCTGGAGATAAATAATTAGTGTGGTGTTTAATATGCGATTCCAGAGCATTTTTCATACCAACGTCAAATTGGCTGACAAATTTTATCAAGTTTAAAAATACGCCACAATTTTTTTTCTTCGGTAGTGTATGGTGTATAGTGTGTTCGTGTCTAACGGCGCCAGGGGTTTCCCCCATCTCCGCGTTGCTTTCATTGTGGGTGTAACAGTTCACTGTAAAGGCCAGAGATTTAAAACTGTATGGATATTGTATGAGTGTAGTGTTGTGTATCGTTGTTCTTCTGGCCATTTATCCGCTAGACCCCTGCTGGGCCCAACGTTGTCCACACTATGCCTCGTGGAGGCAGACCAGGTACACTAGTATGGAAATATTTATTCTGGCAGGTCCTGCCACCTAATTTCCTGAGATTTCAGTGGTTTTTTCACCTAATTTCCTGAGATTGTTTTTTCTTCGGTATCTATATTACTAGCATGTCCACGAGATGCCAAATTATTTTCAGCACAGAACAATATACATTTCAATATTATTTTCAATATATAACCCATTTCAAAATTTCGCTTCTTAGTGCTGCTTGTGCAGTGTCGTAAATTCATCCACCTTTTTCAAGACCCTTTTCTAATAATTTAAATTTTGTGAAATTGTTTATGTGTTGTAATGAATTCTCATGAAAATGAACGTTTGGGTTTAGATGTTTCCAATCCTCAAATTCATCTGAGCTGCAAAGTGGAACATTATTTGTGCCAGATACAAATAAAAGGCACGAAAAACAATACTGTATATTACATCTTTGTTTTTGCAATAAAATAACCATTTCTTCTCTTTTTTTTTTTTCAATACCTTCATTTTTGTATTTCCACGAATTATGTTTCAATAATTCCACGAATTATTGAATTTTTGTCAATGATATATAGGAATTTTGCTAGCAGGGAAAAGGAGGTGATTGTCCCTCTGTATAAGGCAATGGTCAGGCCACGCCTTGAGTACTGCGTACAGGTCTGGAGGCCTCATTTTAGGAAGGATGTAGATTTGCTTGAGCGTGTACAGAGAAGAGCAACACGATTGGTGAGGGGAATGAAGGGATCCTCTTACCAAGAGAGGCTTAAGTTCTGCAAATTGCAGTGGCTGGAGACTAGGCACCTGCGCGGTGATCTGATTGAGATGTATAAGGCCTTGAATGGGTTGAGCACGCTGAATTCTGATGGGATCCTTCCACTTGTTCAGATTACGAACCTACGGGGACATAAGTTCAAATTAAGAAAGGACAGATGTAAAATAGATGTGCGGAAATTTGCCTTTAGCCAGCGGGTGGTTAATTTCTGGAACAAACTTCCATGTGTCGTTGTGGAAGTTCATAGGTTAAATAAATTTAAGGAGGAACTGGACAGGCATTTGGAGGGAATGGTGTGATTTTTTTTTTTTTTTTTTTTGGCTGATGCTGCATAAGCTCCTACACTTGCTTTCTTGCATCACGTGCCACTACTTAGTAGTAGTACTACTACTATTACTACTACTACTACATCCGCCATTCATGACAGGATACGTATTTAAGACTATATGTTCGGGACCGTGTTAGGGTTACCATCCGTCCTCTTTTAACCGGATTTGTCTAAAATTTTTGTCCGGGTGGATTTTTATAAATTTGTCTAAATGTCCGGATTTTTATATTATACGCCATTTTTTTATGCAAGCTCAACGAAAGCTACCGAGTTACATTATACAGAACCTTTTTCGGAATAGGAGACGATTCTTCAATTCGAATTTCCGTGTTGACAATTAGGCGGAAGACCCCCGACGACGCTCAGTTTAGTGCATTGAGATCGTTAGCAACCCACGCCTGCTTCAGAATTTACGCACATATAAATTTTATATAGTCTAGCAATACAATATTTTGGTTTAGAGAGTAGATAACGTGTGAAGATCAGATGGTGTGCTAGAAAAAGATATATAAATTACAGGAATTCCAGCGTGTCAAATAAATATTGACAGTTAGAGGGCCTGTTTTCTCTAGAAATTGATTGCAGCATATGAAAACATGGATTTGAGCTGTGTGCAAACCAAATTGATCAATCAAAAGTTGCGTACTGTCCACTAAATTTGGTATACTTATCAACGATCCAATCAAGAGGCAGACACTAATTTATTTAATATCAAAGTTCACCTTTTTTTAAAATACTGTTTTTCACTACCTGTAGGTACTTTTCTGCAATTAGGTTAGTTTAGTTGTGAATGTAAAACATAACCTAACCTTAATAAAATTTACGCTTCACTACTTACAATAAAAAATATTTATTATTATTTCAATTATAAAAATTAATATTATAAAGACTATACTTCCCCTAAAATGCCTAAAAGGAAGTTCATGTTTACAGAAGAGATGAAAAACAAATTTCCATGTTTTGTATCTGGCCGAGAGGAATGGGAAGCTGAATGTAAAGTTTGCAGAATGGGGACATATGTTTCAGTAGCCAATAAAAGGGTTGGTGATTTGAAGCATTACATTGAAACTGAGAAGCACAAGAAAGCAGTTCAAGGTGAGGCCTCTTCGAGAAAGGTTACAGATTTTTTTGTCAAAGCTGTCGGTAAAATAGAATATGATCTGGCTGCTGCAGAGGGTACCTTTGCTTTTCACACTGTTAAACATCATAGTGGTTACAAATCAATGGATTGCACAACTGTCACGTTAAAAAGTGTATTTTTTGATTCTGAGATAGCAAAAAGATTTTCCTGCCCTAGAACCAAGAGAGAAGCCATTGTAAACTTTGTACTTGCAAATCATTCTCTTAATGTTACTGTAAAAACTTTAAAAGAAAATAAAATTGCATACTGTGGGGTCTCAACTGATGGAAGTAATCATGGTTCTGAAAAACTCTTCCCATTAATTATTCAGTATTTTGATGTAAATGAAGGAGGGTTACGGACAAAATTAATTGAATTACAGAAGATGCTTAACGAGACTGCAGATACCATTTCTACGTATGTTAAAGAAACTCTTGAAAAAATGGTTTGTGTGAAAATGTATTGCATTCACTGGAGACAATTGCAATACAATGTTTGGAGGACTGAGACGAAATGAAGAAGGGAATAATGTCTTTGCAAAATTAAAGAAATTGTTGCATAACAAGACTTTGATTGGAGTGGGTTGCCCCGCACATATTTGAACAATTGTCTTCAGAATGCCGCAGAAATTTGGGAAGTTGATGTAGAGAACATTGTTTTTAAAATTTACCAGTATTTTCATAATTATACAGTCCGAACTGAAGAGCTTAAGGAATACTGAGTTTGTTGAGATTGAATATAGACAGCTCCTTTCTCACAGCAAGACGAGATGGCTTTCATTATTTCCAAGCATCACAAGGCTCATAGATATGTTTCCAGCTTTACAGGCTTATTTTCTGTTCCAAGAAAAACCTCCCATTGTGATTAAAAGGTTCTTTGAAAATGGATTTAGTGAAATTCATCTTTGGTTCATGCAATCACTTATGAGTGTATTCCATACACACATACAACGAATTGAAAGGGAAAGTAACTCAGCTGCAGAAGTGCGAGATGTCTTAGTCTCAGTGAAAGAAATTATCTCGAAACGGATGGATCACAACTTCATGCCATTAAGAGTAAAAGAAATACTATACAAAAAACATGATGAAGGACTTGTACTTGAATGTGAAAAATTTTCTAGTGATACAAAAAATCTGTATAGAAATTGCATGGAATATTTAGATAAGTGGCTTCACCATATGGAATCCATTTCCTGTTTTATGTGGATGAAAATGGATGCAGTACCAAGCTGGAACGATGTAGAATGTTCTATTTCCTACTTGATTGACAAAGGGGTAACAATTGATAATGTTAAGTGTTTTGACCAATTTAACAATTTGAAGAAATTTTTTGAGGGTCAAATGAATAATAAAGACTTTAAAAACATGCTTATACATGAAAAGTGGGCCAATATTTTAGTAATTCAAAAACTATTGAATTCCATTCAGAATTGTTGAAAATTGCCCAGTTTTTCTTTGCAATTCCTCCTCACAATGCAAATGTAGAGAGAGAGAGAGAGAGAGAGAGAGAGAGAGAGAGAGAGAGAGAGAGAGAGAGAGAGAGTATTCTCTCTAATGCAAAGTCAGTGGACGAAAGAAAGGAATAGGTTAAATGTCAATTCTGTAAAAGGTATTTTGTTTTTGCAGTACATTTTCAAACATATGTCATGCGTTGATTTTTACACATATTTGAGAGGCAATCCAGAGCTATTGAAAGAAATAATTTCTTAAGACAAATATCCTAAACATCAGTAAATGTGGTTTACATTGTCTTTATTTTATTATTCGCATAATATATTTGCCCTCTTTTCTGTCCCCTTTTTTAATCCAAGATGATTTTTGTCCTTTTTTATTCGCCCCAAAACATGTAAATGTCCTCTTTTTATGAGTGCAGAAGATGGTAACCCTAGGGTTGCACCATAAAAGATCTGCTCTTGTGAGCATTAAAGTTCCATGTGGTCGGATCATTAAAATTCAGACTTACATGTTCCATGTTAATATTATTGCTGCCATCATTTTCTTCTGCCAATTGTTGTTGGTTATTGTCCATACTTTCTAATTCTTTTTAAATAACTTCAACTGTTTGAGCTTTTTCTTGGACTTCCATTTCAATGGATTATATATATATATATATAATTATACATATATTTGAATAACGTTTAAATATAGTTGGAAACGGAATCTTTCATAATAAAAATAAAAAGGGTACAGCATACAGACCCTTGAAGACCCTTTTCTAATAATTTCAATTTTGTGAAATTGTTTATATGTTGTAATGAATTCTCATGAAAATGAAATGAACGTTTGAATTTAGATGTTTCCAAACCTTAAATCCATCTGAGCTGCAAAAAGGAACATTATTTGTGCCAGATACAAATAAGAGGCACGGAAAACAATACTGTATATTACATCTTTGTGCTGCCATCCATAGTTCATTATTCGTCTATATAAACTGGTTAATATTACTTTCGTCAGTAGTGTGGCTTTGCACTGGAGTGCTAGTATCCGTTCTATTTTTAATTTTCGCTGCATCAGGACCACCGCTGTTCAATTTCCCTGCATTGGCGGTTCGATCTGGGGATCGGGTGGCAGACTGATCTTTTGATTGATTCTCCTTTGCGGCGATTTGTCTAGCGTTCGAAATGCAGCGATTCCCTGACCATTATTGGCCTTGTGGTCCTCTGTCGAGATGGCGCGTAATGGTCAGTCTATTTATTGGTTTATTTTTGTTTCGTTTTATTGTAGTGGTTTACATCTCTGTTGGTGATATTTCACATAAATTTGGACCTGGTGCCCGTCAGAGGGGGCACCGTTAAATTTCTATTTAATTGGCTTTTAAAACTCAATGAATTATTATTCGTACATTTAGATTTTCTAAATTATTTTAGAGAGTTTCTACTGCAATATTTTTACTCTTGTTACTCCTCTCTTCCCTCCTTGCTTGGTTTGATTTAATTTAGGTTTAATTTCGACTTTTCGCTCTTGTCTTGTCATACTGCTGGCATTATTTTATTTTAATTTTAATCCTTATTCTAATTTATATATATATATAATCATTTGTTTCATCTTCATTCGAATCGTGTTCGTTTTCTTCGTCACTTTCAGGTTTGGAGTGGCTTACTGTAAGCTAGTTTTCTAAACTAGCGGAATGGTTTTTTTCTAATTTTCTCTTTATGCAGTCTTTCTACGCGGTACTGATGTCCACTTTTTTTCTTTGGTGGCATGTCTAAAATTAATTTGGCCTTTATTGTTTTATTTAAATTATAAATCACAATATTCACGATTACCTGTTTAAATAGCAATCACAAAAACACTATAACTTAACTTATACAGTTTGTACGCAATGCGTGAATTGCCAACTACTATGCATTCCAGCATACGCTGATGAAGCGATCGCCTGATCGGTCCCTTCAAAGTTACATTCTGGACAGCAAATAGATCGATGATGCTATGGTATGACTCGTGACAGAGGAAAAAAAAATGCATGGGATGCATATAAATTATCAAGCGACTCAGAAGCCTATGGCAAATATAAGCTAGTCTGCAATCAGGTAACAAAGGAGGTTAGGCAGGCGAAGGCAGATTACGAGAAATCCTTGGCAAAAGATGCTAAGAAAAACAGCAAGGATTTCTTTACTTATATAAACTCTAAAAGGAAAGGGATGAATCTAATTGGTCCACTTGATATCGATGGTACGACTGTTGATGATCCTGCTCTGATAGCAAACAAACTGAATGAGTATTTGCATCTACATTCACATATGAGGAGTTACTAAGGTTTGAAAATGGCAGAAGGTTATAAATTTGTAGCAGGATACTTAATGATTTTGTAATAACTGAGAGCAAAGTGGAGGAGAAATTGTTGAAGTTAAACATAAGAAAGGCACCAGGGGGTGGATGGGATCTATCCAGTTATATTAAAGGAGGCAGCAAAGGAACTAAGCAAACCCTTAGCCATAATTATGAGAGCATCCTTGAACTCAGGGGAGGTTCCCACGGACTGGAGATGTGCAAATGTATCCCCAATTCACAAAGGGGGATCGAAGGGTGACACGAGTAATTACAGACCAGTTAGTTTAACTTCTGTTCCGGGTAAAATAATGGAGTCACTGGTTAAAGATGCATTGCAGGATCATCTAGACAAGACTGCAGCAATAATTCAGACACAGCATGGGTTTGTTAAGGGAAAGTCTTGTCTGACAAATTTGATTGGTTATTATGATGTGGTTACAAAGGAACTGGATGCAAAAAATAATTTTGATATCATATACTTGGATTTCAGGAAAGCTTTTGACACTGTTGCGCATGGAAGACTACTGTACAAATTGGAGCAGAATGGTATTAAGGGTAAGTTGCTACAATAGATAAAAGGATGGTTAAGTGGGAGAAGACAGAGGGTGGTAATCAATGGGTGCTGCTGTTTGTTTGTTTGTTTGTTAGGTTTTATTGGCGCATTAGCAACTAAGGCTATAATGCGCCAAAACTAGGTGATATATAAAAATTTTAAATTCAATGACCTAATTATTTAGGTCACCAAGTCAAGATATAAAATAACAATGGTATAAAATGTAAAAAAGATAAATCAATAAAGAGATAACATCAACAAATAAATTTTAAATACAAGTAAAAACCTTTATTGATTTAAAACAGCTAAAAACAGCAGACACCATTGTCATTGTCAGATAAAATCTGACTGAGTGTATACGGCTCAGTCAGATGGTTAAAAGCGATAAAACGGATATTGCTAAAATCTGGACAGTCAACTAAAATGTGTCTAATTGATAAAATTGTGCCACAGGATTCACACATAGGAGGGTCATCAGCCCTCAGTAAAAACGAATGAGTCAAATGGCTATGTCCTATGCGAGTCCGGGCAAGAACAACTTCCTCCTTACGATTCCTGCGCAGACTAGACTGCCACGGTTCAATTACAGGCTTTATACGATATAATTTATTCGCAATCTGTCTATTCCACGAATCCTGCCATTGGGAGTGTATCTTCTGGTGTATTATTTGCCTGTAGTCTGTATAGGGGACTGACAGGCGGCGATTATTATTGGGAATTGCTGATTTGGCTGCGGTGTCAGCCAAATCATTTCCCTTAATCCCAATGTGGCTAGGAATCCAGCAGAAGCGGATATCATATTCACGTTCATGGAGAACGTGAATCTTCTGCTGAATACAAGACAGAACCGGATGAGGATTATATCTCACAGATTTTAAAGCCTGTAACACACTGAGAGAGTCGCAATATAAAATGAACCGTTGGTATTGGCATTTACTAATTTGATCCAAGGCTAACTCTATAGCGTGCAGCTCTGCAGTAAAAATGCTGCATTCAGAGGGAATCTGCTCCGATGAAGTGCTGTCTGTAAAGTCAGCAGCAGATCCCACATATGATTCTGATTTTGAACCGTCTGTGTAAACTGGCGCAAAGTCAGAATGTTCAGCTCGGTGTGCTGAATAAAGCTGCAGGTAGACCGATGATGGAGTGTCCGACTTTCCCCAATTTCTAAGGGACAAGTCACATGCCAGGAAATGAGCATGCCAGGGTGGAAGGGGTAGCTTCGGTGTTTGGGCAACCTTGCCTACCTTGATATTAAGTTCTTTGAGTAGCTCTTGGAGACGAATACCAAAAGGTCGGTTGGCAGTCTTACGGGTGTTGTACAAATTTTCCCATCGTGGTTCAAAAACGGCACGTAGGATGGTCTGGCAGAGATTTCAGTTTTAAAGCGTAATTTAGAGACAACTGCTTACGTCGAAGCGATAACGGCGGTTCGTTTCCTTCGACGTATAAGCTCTGGACTGGAGATGTTCGATATGCTCCAATAGCGGTACGGAGAGCCAGATGATGGACAGGATATAGCCAACGAAGTACACTGTCTCTGGCCGAATTGTATACCAGAGACCCGTAATCTATTCTGGATCGTACGAGTGCACGGTAGATGCGTAGTAGGGTGCATCGATCCGCACCCCAAGATGTAGAGGAAAGAGAGCGCAGAATATTCAGCCCTCTTGTGCACTTTGTGCGGAGTTGACGGATGTGATCCAGAAAGGTCAACTTTTTATCAAATACGAGTCCCAAAAATTTTGTGTACGCCGCTACTGGAATAGCATTTTGTCCGAGACTTAATTCAGGTTCAGGATGAAGATTACGCTTACGACAAAAGTGTACGCAAACGGTCTACTCCGGCGAGAACCGGAAGCCATTAGCAAGTGCCCAGGAATTAAGGCGATCAATGGATTTTTGCAGTTGTCTTTCAATAACCCTCATGTTGCATGACTGACAAAATATGCTAAAGTCATTAACATAGAGGGCACTGTTTACGGTTGGAGGAAGTTGTTCTGTGATGGAATTTACTTTGATGGCGAAAAGCGTGACACTTAAAACTGATCCCTGTGGTACTCCCTCCTCTTGGCTAAAGGAACGAGAGAGTGAGGATCCCACACGAACTTGGAAAGATCGATTGGCTAAAAAGTTTTTAATAAAAATGGGGAGTCGTCCCCTAAGACCAAGTCTATGCAGATCTTTTAAGATGCCAAATCTCCAAGTTGTGTCATACGCTTTTTCCATGTCAAAGAACGCTGACACCAAGTGTTCGCGTTTTAGGAGCGCATCCCGGATGGATGTTTCCAATGTAATAAGATGGTCCAAAGTGGACCGGTTCCTTCGGAAGCCGCACTGGATGTTGGAGAGAAGGTCATTTGATTCTAGATACCATATTAAACGAGAATTAACCATTCTCTCCAGGATTTTGCACAGACAGCTAGTCAGAGCAATAGGACGATAATTGGTGGTGACGTTTGGATCCTTTCCTGGCTTAGGAAAGGCAAGAACGATTGCCTTGCGCCAGGAGTCCGGAAACTGCCCTTCAATAAAGATTCTGTTATATAGAAGGAGCAGTAATCCATAGATTTCGGTGAAAGATGTTTAATCATTTCATAATGGATGCCATCTTGTCCAACAGCACTTGCTTTGGAAAGAGTGAGGGTTCTTTTCAGTTCCTCTATAGTGAATGCCCCGTTGTAGGGATAGAGGCCCGTGGACTTGAAATTAAGTGCCTGTTTTTCGATTTTATGTTTCAGGACCAGGAACTCTGGGGAATACGAAGATGTTGCGGAGATGTTAGAGAATGTTTCCCCATGAGCATTGGCTATTGCAGTTGGATCTGCAATAGCGCACCCATTATAATCTAGGATTGAAGAAGGGTGGGATGTATATTTTCCCTTCATTTTCCGGATTTTATCCCAGACTACCTTAGAATTGGTAGCCTGGTTAATAGATGATGTAAACCGGATCCATGATTCCTTTTGACTCTGACGGCGAATGTAGCGTGCTTTGGCTCGTGCATGCTTGAAAGCTATTAGATTAACAGTGGTAGGATATCGGCGGAATATCCCCCAGCTTTGTTTTGAGCCTTTTTTGCTGCTGTGCATTGTGAATTCCACCAAGGTTTGGGAAATGGTGGAAATCGGGCAGATGTTTTTGGAACAGCATTCGCAGCTGCTTGGACAATGATTTCTGTGATGTACGTTACTGCGTCATTGATAGGCTCCTGACTGACTGTACTGAGGTCAAAATTTGCCTGATGTTGGAAGGCATTCCAGTCAGCCTGATCAAACTTCCACCGTGGTAACCTAAAAAGAAGACATGGTCTCCCACTGTGTAACAAGGTTATCACAGGGAAGTGATCACTTCCGTATGGATTCTCCTCCACTTCCCAAGTGAGGGAAGGGAGTAGAGAAGGGGAGCAGATAGAGAGATCAATGGCAGAAAAAGTACGGGTAGGCATGTGGAAGAAGGTGTTTGTTCCAGTATTTAGAAGGGAAAGGGCATTGTCATTGAGCATACGCTCTATGACCCGTCCCCTTCGATTGATGTTAGCCCTACCCCACAGGGTGTTATGTCCATTAAAATCCCCAAGAAGTAAGAAAAGGGGAGGCAACTGCGTTACAAGATCATCAAGGTCTTCCTGGGAGATGTCAGTCCCAGGTGGCAAATAAATAGAGCAAACCGTTAATAAAAATCCCACTGTAAGGCGAATTGCAACAGCCTCTATGCTGGTTGTAATTAGCAAGGGCTGAACTGGGGTCTGATTACTCACAAGGATAGCCACTCCTCCATGAGCAGGACCATCCGCAATTCTATCCTTAAGAAAGATTGTGATGTTATACATGGTGGGATCATCATTTGCTTTTAGATAAGTCTCCTGCAAGCAAAAGCAAACTGGCTCGTGCTTTTGCAGGAGGGCCTTGATGTCATCAGTATTTCGCCGGAATCCACGACAGTTCCATTGTAGGAATTTAGCCATTATTTTGGCTTGGTGGGTCCATCAGGCGGCTTCCGAGGTGCTGAGGGCTTACTTTTATCAGTCTTGGCTTTATCTTTTTTGGGAAGAATGGACGCTGTCCCGTGTCCATTTCTTCCTCCGCAAAGAGTTCCAAGATTGATTCATCCTGTACCTCCTTGTTCTCTACATCCATTGTTTCTGTTATTACTGGAGGCTCTTTACCACTTGGTTTTGGTAGTGGTGGAGCACTAGGAGGTACGGATATAGGAGTGGCAACTGACTGTGTTTTTTTGGTGGGCTTTTGTGAACTCAATAAATAGTGTGCAATCGGGGTGAATGACTCTCTTGGTGGTATAGTCATCTCAGTTTGTGTCCCAATAGTGCACTTTGCAGAAACCTTCTGGGCATATGAAGGTTTCCCGCTATTTATTGGTTGGATACGTTTTCTGGCCTCTGGGTAGGAGATATTCAGCTCTGTTTTTAACTTTTGGATCTCTTTCTCATCCTTCCGCCGCTGGCATGCTCTAGAGTAGGCGGGGTGCTCTCCTTGGCAGTTGACACAGATCGGTTTTGAAGCTGAACATTCCTTGCTCTCGTGGTCTTTAACACCACATCGAGCACAGGCAGGGTTACCACGACAAGATGTTTGTGAGTGGCCGTATTTTTGACATCTAAAACACCGCAGTGGGTTTGGGATATAAATTCTCACTGGGCAGTTTAGATAGCCTGCCTTGATGGAACTTGGAGGCCGTGGGGTATTGAACGTGAGGATAAGAACTCGGGTAGGGACGAGATTCCCATCCTTGCGTATCGATATTCTTTTAACAGCTGTCACTCCTTGGCTTTTAATTCAGAGCAGATCTCTTCTTCAGAAACATGAAGAAGGTCCCACTCTGATATAACACCACGTGAAGAATTTAGAGTTTTGTGGGGGGTTACAATGATAGGTATTCCCCCTATTGACGTGGCTTTCAGGATTTTTTCCGCCTGTTTTATATTTATTGCTTCGACCAAAAGGTCGCCAGAACGCAGTCTTTTTACAGATTTTGGTGAGCCTGCCAACCCTTCTAATCCTTTCTGGATAAAGAAGGGTGAGAGCTTTCCAATGGACTGCTCTCCGGTGGAATGGAGAATGAGGAAAAGCGGTGTCACTGATGGTGGTGTTTTATCCTCAGTCCTGGCTCTTTTTGCAGAGGTGTTCTCTCCGTCATCATCTCGATTAGGTAGGGGCCTTGTTGGGGCCCCAGAAGAAGAATTTAAATTACTCATAAGAGTAAAGAAAAAGTGTCTGATGCCTAAGTACCTCACCCACCACGGAGCCCTACGAGGGTACGCCCACTCGTGAACTAGCAGGTACTGCGTACACGAATGGAACGCCGAGTTCGCTTAGAACACCATACCCACGTTACCAATAAGTCTTTATCCCGTCCCAGGACCAAAGGGAGGGAGACTTATTGGAACGCAGTTGACCCTAGCAGTAAAAAACCACCCGCCGATTGATCCCAGCCGAGCCGGTCCGGGACCACCCGTCTTGTCGAAGCAGGGGCCAAAGTGGTGTATTAAGGCTGGGCCCCTCAACCACCAGGATCCCCCTTTCCACATTCCACGGGTCGCGGCGCACGGCTGCACACGCCGGAATCCAAAGATGTAACCCTGGAACCAAGGTATGGGTGTTAGATCCCAGTGATGCTAGTCTGGAAGTCCAGCAGCGTCACTGGGAGGTCCCCTCACCACGTACAAGGGCCCACGTCGAGGGGTGGGTGCTGCTCTTCGTGGACTAATGTTATTAGTGGAGTCCCACAGGGTTCGGTGTTGGGTCCACTGTTGTTTTGAATATTTATCAATGATATTGATGAAGGTATATCGGGCTTAATGTCGAAGTTTGCAGATGATTCAAAGTAATGGCAGTGTGCTACTGCAACAGGATCTAGATAATTTGGGCAGATGGGCTAAGAAGTGGCAACTGTAGTTTAACCTTGACAAATGCAAAGTACTGCGTATGGGTAGAAGTAACACCAGAGAAACGTACCAACTGTGTGGTACTACACTTAAGGTGGTAGAAAATGAAAAAGACATGGGAGTAATTGTGCAGTCAGATATGAAGTTTTCTGAGCAATGCAGACAAGTTGCCAGGGGAGGTCATGGAGTTTTGTCAATGATATATAGGAATTTTTCTAGCAGGGAAAAGGATGTGATTGTCCCTCTGTATAGGGCAATGGTCAGTCCACGCCTTTGAGTACTGCGTACAGGTCTGGAGGCCTCATTTTAGGAAGGATGTAGATTTGCTTGAGCGTGTACAGAGAAGGGCAATAAGATTGGTAAGGGGAATGAAGGGATCCTCTTACCAAGAGAGGCTGAAGTTCTGCAAATTGCAGTGGCTGGAGACTAGGCACCTTCGGGGTGATCTGATTGAGGTATATAAGACCTTGAATGGGTTGAGCAAGCTGAATTCTGATGGGAGCCTTCCACTTGTTCAGATTACGAACCTAAGGGGGCATAAATTCAAATTAAGAAAGGACAGATGTAGAATAAATGTGCGGAAATTTGCCTTTAGCCAGCGAGTGGTTAATTGCTGGAACAAACTTCCATCTGTCGTCGTGGAAGTTGATAGGTTGAATAAATTTAAGGAGGAGCTGAACAGGCATTTGGAGGGAATGGTATTTTTTTTTTTTTTTTGGCTGATGCTGCATAAGCTCATACACTTGCTTTCTTGCATCACATGCTACTACTACTACTCAGGTGTAAGGATGCATGCAAGCTTGAATCACCGTGTGAAAATTAATTTTCACCCTCCCTGTGCTGTCATCGTGATTTGACATCATCGAGGGGCGCGATTACGTCAGCTAGCTTCGGGTGTCAAAATAGCTTGACACTGTAGTGATGTAGTCTGTCAGTGGCGCCCTTCTCCGTCGGCGCCCTTGGCACCTGCCCCAATGCCAAGGCGTAGTTACGCCACTGCCATGAACTTCTTTTTATAGCAAAAGCAGTTCTTATAATTGTCTTAAAGCAATAGGTGCGTATCCAGTTGGGTGTACTTCCGCAGAAAACTAGCAAGCTTAATTCGTTGAGGAAAGCTGGTGGATTAAACAAGAAACGGTAGCCAGTGCTCACACGCTCTTATTATACGCACTCCAATTAACTTTGTGTTAATCATTTAGCCTATTTGTGGCTGCTGGTTACAGGTAAGCATGCCACCTGCATTTCTACACGTAAGCACTCTCAGAATAAATGCCATTCTGCAAGCGAATAAAACCGGCAAAAATACAATAGATAGGCTAGGAAACCTCATCTTTGTATGTAGTAGGAGTTTTCTTAACAGATTTTCACATCCACTAGTGTAAAAAGGTCAGGGTAGTTTAATCCACCAAGTTCGGGACGAATCCAAGCGAAAACCGCTTGAATTCGTCATACGAAACATTACGGGCACCGTTTTCGCTAGAATCTGTCCTCAATTTGGTGGCGAAAACTAACCTAACCTTGTCTACCAGCTGAACATGAAAGTCTATTAAATTTCTGCCGACTCTACCCGTTCAGAAACTACCTCATGTGTTGTACCGTTATAATCAACAACTGACCTGACTCCTAAACTTGAACATACTTGTATAATGAAGTTTAGAATTATTTTTAAACCAACAAATGCTTTTTCTCGTTACTAATTCTTAATAAAACTAACTACATGCAAAATTTCAGGTATACATTTGCATATTTCATTTGAAAATGTACTTTTAATGTCCTCCTGTTTCAATGTTCTTCGTGTGTTGGCTTATAAGCGTCTGGCGTTTGAAATAAAATTGGAAAATGCTTATTTTAGCTTTTATGCTCACTCGAAATCTCTAGGACGTTTTCCCCTTAAGCTAGTTGGATTCTGTTATAAGCTCTTCGTCTAGTCTCTGGCTGGACGAAATTTTCTGAAACTGCTTTCTTGCGAAGGATTTCAATCTGGATATCATTTCCAACTACTATTAACGTTGTGTCTGTAAATTGCGTTAACTCGCAATTATACACACATATATATATATATATATATATATAAAAGCATAGCCAGTTTTTTTTTTATTCCAGCCCTCCGATCCATAGGAGTCGACCTTATTTGCAGTTGTCAACCTGTTGTGTCCTGCCCAGACATGGCTTGACGTCCAGTCTGTACCAGTTGTGCTTAGCGCCTTCAGACTTGTGCTTTTGTGGGGAGCCAGAGAGCAGCCTTAACATCATGTTCATTGTCCTTACTACGAGGACTTGCGTGCTGCTGGAGCGAGGGATCCTTGTTCTTCACGTAGATGCTCTCCTAGAACTCCTTGATAGCCGAGAGTGTTTTAGAAGATTTTCAGATTATATCAGAACTGTTTTTAAAAGATAATACGACTTAGTTAGACATTACGACCTAACTCCACATGGTGAGGATCTGGTGACCCGTCCCCACCACGAGGTCACTCTCCGTTTGACAAATTATTCTTTTCATTTTATTTTCTTTGAATTGACTCATATGAGATCTCTGTACTTTGGGTTTTTGTATTATTAATAAAATTAGATGTTTGGTTCTGTTGACAAAGTACAGAGAAGAATTAGTCGCATATGAGCGACTAATTCTTCTAAAGACCTAAAGTCGCCACCTGGACCTAAAGCCCAGGTGGCGACTGAGATGACAACTCGTTCATATAAAATTAAACGTACCGGTATACTCGGAAATGGATACAATGCATATAATTAAAGTTAATGTAATGTCTTCTATATGCTTGCACAAAAAGAATTTCCTCGAGCTGACGACTTTCTGTTGTTTGTGACACGACATATTTATACAGCAAGAAGTATTTTTTCTTCAAAATTTGCAGTTCCTCGAAGTCTCCCTCCAGCAGTGTTTACTCTTAGTGGTTTCATTGTAGCTGTCTGTGTATGTCGTCTCTCCACAAATATTTTACGAATTGGTACTGATCGAGTTATAAAATTTTCACAATACCTGTGAATAGCAACTACGGAATTCTAAAGAACCTAAATTAAAATCAATCGGTTAACTCAGTGAAAGTATACAGATTTGGAGTTTCTCTCACAATAGCAGTTTAAAAATCGCACTGTAAACAACGAGACAACTGTTGTGGAGCCTGAAACTGGAGTAACAGACACGTGGACAGCTGCCAGTATACATTGGTGTCTCAAAAATACAGGGCATAACTTCAAGAATGAGTTCCTCATATGTAGAAAATAAAAATATTTTATATCAACATAGTTCCGGAAATGTTCATTCCAGTGTTGGCATTCGAGGTGAGCGGACGCGCTTCGTCAGGGCTACTCAGTTAAGTGGATTACTGTTCATTAGTGCTTTTAAATATTTGATTTATTTAGATATTGTTAGATTATTTTGTTATAGGTTTTCCTGTAACAGTTTCATTTTAATAATATTATAGATATAATTTTTTAAAGTTAATTTTCATTGATATTTAGCTAATTTTATAATGGTAGTTACGAGATCTGCCTTAAACACGTCACAGGGTATCGTGACTTACAGGAAAATAGCTGATGGCGATTTACGGGTGAGTCTTGATTTAATCCGTTGTGGAATGTTTTCCAAGATCGACCTGGTGACTAATCATAGCTCACCTGGGGATTCTTTTCTTTGTGATCGATGTAAGGAGTGCACCGATCTTAAATTACAATTTGGTGCATTGATGGAACAATTTGAGTCCCTGAAAAAACGGGTGCTTGCCCTCGAGAATAATGCATCTGGGAGCACGTCAGGGACTCAAGACTCCAGCAATCTAACAAGTGATGCACACCCGATTCGGGCCTAAAAACAGAAAAACCAAGTGCAAACTACTCTGGTTCAAAAGGACTTTGTTTTATTAGGAGACTCAATTGTCAGGGAAACGGGGAATATTTTTTGTAATAAGGATAGGTGGAGTAGAACCAGGGTATGTCTGCCGGGCGTAATTATTAATGATGTCACCAAGAGATTGTCAGATTTTAAGGGGGGTAAAGGGAATATTATTATTCATGTGGGGACTAATGACATTAAACGTACACGACCTGACAATTTGTTGGAAAAATACAGGACCAATGCTGAGGAAATGCCGCGAGCTAGGCCACAATGTCTATGTGTCTGCAATTCTGCCCAGACATGATAGGAGGGATTATATGTTAAAAGCCTTGTGGACTAACTCAAGACTTGAAAGAATCTGCAAGGCTTTAGGGGGGAAATTTCTATCAGCATGGCCCACACTTGTAGGTAGAAGGAATTTGTTTTGTAGGGACGGGATACACTTAAACAAAGGCGGTGCAAACGTTTTTGCCAGTATTATTGAGGATACCTTAAAGGTTCAGTGAAACTGCTAGTTAGGGGGGATGTGGGTAATACTGACACGCGTTTATCTGATAATATTGGTCAAAGTAACTCTTGCACATACCTTAAGACTTCTTATCTGTTACCCCAACTGGACGTATTATCTAGATGTTCTGGGGGGCAGAAACCTTACCCGCTCACGTGAAAGGTTTCTGCCCCCTAGATGTTCTGGGGGCAGAAACCTTTCACGTGAGCGGGTAGCTAATTCCAGGGAAGAGAGCCTAAACAACTTCAAGGGTTGTTACATATACAAGAACAGTAAGTCTTAATTCTTTATATAGTAATGTTAGAAGTGTCGTCAATAAAATGAGCGAATTCGAACTGCTGGTTAAAACAAGTAACGCGGACATAATAGGGCTTACGGAGACGTGGTGCCACGCAGAAATTGGGGATGATGAGTATCAGTACGGCTTGTATAATGTATTTAGGAAGGATAGGGTAGATAGAAGGGGTGATGGGGTTATGCTTCTTATCAGAAGCAGCCTGAGTGCGACGATAGCTTTCCCCGATTCAGACGTTTCACATGCTAGTATAGAATCTGTATGGTGTGAGATAGTTGGAAACAAAGGTATAATGCGAGTAGGAGCAATCTACAGACCAGGTGACTGTGAAGATTATGACGAAAAGCCTCTACATACAAATGGAATGGGCAAGTAAGCGTCAATGTCTTATTATGGGTGATTTCAATTTGCTTCTAATTGATTGGAGTAAATGGGAAGGAAACTCGATACGGGGAACAAAATTTTTAAATCAACTAGATGACTGTTATTAGCATTAGTAGAGGCATATGATGCAAGAAAGCAAGCTTATTCAGCATCAGCCAAAAAAAAAAAAAAAAAAACGCACCACTCCCATTTCACCCCTCCGTACGTTCGAGATACCTGTCCAGTTGAGCCTTAAATATTGTTTAGGCTATCAACTTCAACAACAAGTGATGGAAGTCGGTTCCACCAACCAACCACCCGCTGGCCAAAGGCAAATTTCCGCACATCTATCCGACATCTGTCCTTCCTCAATTTAAATTTATGCCCTCTGAGGTGATTATTCTGAGCAAGAGGAAGAATCCCATCAGCATTGAGCATGCTCAGACCATTCAAAGCCTTATACACCTCTATCAGATCACCTCGCTGGTGCCTAGTCTCCAGACTCTGTAATTTGCAAAACTTAAGCCTTTCTTCGTAAGAGCAACCCTTTGTTCCATTAACTAATCTTGTTGCCCTTCTCTGTACCCGTTCCAGCAGCTCTACATCCTTCTTGAAATGAGTCCTCCAGACCTGTATACAGTATTCAAGGTGTGTCCTGACCATTGCCTTATACAAGGGAATAATCACCTCCTTATCCCTGCTAGAAAAATTTCTGTATATCATTGACAAGACACCAGGAGCTACTCTTGCAGCTCGTCTGTACTACTCAGAGAACTTCATATCTGCCTGCACAATTACCCCCAGGTCCCTTTCATTCTCCACTACTGTCAGTGGAGTTCCGCAGCGTTGATACGTTGCTCTGGGGTTACTGTTTCCCATATGTAGTACTTTACATTTGTCAATGTTAAACTTCATTTGCCACCTCTCAGCCCACCTGCTCAACCTTTCCAGATCCTGTTGCAGCAGCATAGCGTCAGTAGTGTCCTTAACAACCCTGCCAACCTTTGTATCATCTGCAAACCTGGACATTAAGCTTGATATACCATCATCAATATCATTCATAAATACAGAAAACAACAACGGACCCAACACTCGACCCTGAGTGATTCCACTAATAACATTAGTCCACGTTGAGCAGTGTCCATTGATTACCACCCTCTGTCTTCTGCCACTCAACCATCCCTTTATCCATAGCAGCAATTTGCCTCCAATGCCACACTGCTCCAATTTGTGCATCAGTCTTCCATGTGCAACAGTATCAAAAGCCTTTCTAAGATCCAAGTATATAATATCAAAGTTATTCCCTGCATCCAGTTCTTTTGTGATTATCATTTTGTGATACATCATAATATCCAATCAAATTGGTCAGGCAAGACCTGCCCTTAACAAAACCATGCTGCGTCTAAGCTATAACTGAATTCTTGTCTAGATGATTCTGCAGTGCTTCTTTAACCAGTGCCTACATTAATTTTCCTGCAACAGAAGTTAAACTAACAGGTCTATAATTACTTGTGTCAGCCTTTGATCCTCCTTTGTGAATTCGGGTCACATTTGCACATCTCCAGTCTATGGGTACCTCCCCTGAGTCCAAAGAGGCTCTCATAATTATAGCTATGGGTTTGCTTACTTCCTTTGCTGCCTCCTTTAATATAACTGGATAGATCCCATCCACCCCAGGTGCCTTTTTTATGTTTATCCTCAACAATCTATCCTCCACTTTCCTCTCAGTTATTACAAAATCATCTAGCTCACTGCCAATGTTTACTTTACCTACGTCATTCTCCTTCCTGAATAACTCCTCTTGTGTGAATGTAGATGCAAAATACTCGTTTAGACTGTTAGCCACCTGAGCAGGATCCTCAACTGTTGAACCATCAATATCCAGTGGACCAATCTGATTCATCCCTTCCCTTCTTGAGTTTAAATAGGTAAAGAACTCTTTTCTGTTTTTCTTTGCATCCTTTGCCAAGGATTTCTCATAAGCTGCCTTTGCCTGCATAATCTCCTTTGTGACTTGGTTACAGACCAACTTATATCTATCATAGGCTTCCATGTCACCCATTAATTTGTATGTATCCCATGCATTTTTCTTCTCTGCCACATGTCTCATTAGTTCATCTGACAACCATTTAGGCCTAAACCTTGAACAATATTTCTTAGTTGGTATGTAAAGCCTGGTAGCTTTCAAGATTAGTTCCTTGAATGCTTCCCATTTTGAGTTTGCTGTTGGTAACATCATCATTTGGTCCCACTGTATAGAATTTAAATACTGTCTCAGACCATCATAGTCGCCTTTCCGAAAACAAAAACCCTTCCCTTTACCTCTGATGGTAGTTACCTCCTTGAGTAAATCCCACTTCAACACACTGTGATCACTGCCACCTAGTGGTTCATTTATCTGCAGATTCTTAATGCATGAAGAATCACTACTGATAATCAGATCAAGAGTATTGCTCCCTCTTGTTGCCTCACGAACATGCTGATGTAGAAAACAATCATCCAATAAATCCACAAAAGCCTTGCTAGTGTGCGAGTGACCAACCCACAAATTCCAGTCAATATCTGGGAAATTAAAATCCCCCATTATAAGACTCTCTGATTTACTGGCCCACTCTATTTCCCTGTACAGTATCTTATTATACTCATCAGAGTCATTAGGCCTATAGCACACTCCTATGCTCAATTTTGATTTCCCTATGCTTATGTCACACCAAACTGACTCGACACTGCCCTGTCCATCGATGTCGATTGGCTTCACTTCCTTGGATTTTATGTGTTTCTTAACCAATAGCATAACCCCTCCTCCCCTCCTGTCCTGTCTATCCTTTCTATACACATTGTATTCCCCAAATTTCTGTTCTGCCTTCCTTATATCTGTGTGACACCACTTCTCTGATATCCCAACAATATCTGCCTTTGATGTTTTGAGCAATACCTCAAATTCATCAAATTTATTTACCAAACTCCTAGCATTGGTGTACATGCAAGTATACATGCACCTGTTTCTATTCTTAGCTACCCTAACACAACCCATGTGTTTACTTGTTCCGCGATGACTCCCAGCAGTCTCTGAAATATCCCGCATCTTGTTTTCCAGGCTGCTGCTCATTTCAATAGAAGCAGTGCAAGAATCACTTCCACCTCTGCCAGTGGCTACTGTTAATCTATTAGTCCTTGTATCTCCCCCAACTAGCAGTTTTCCGACCCACCTAACACTGCCTCGACAGAATCAGCAAATATTCTTGCACCCTTTCTATTTAAATGTATCCCATTCCTGTAGAAGCAGTCTCTCCTGTTAACAAGTACAGACCAGGCTGAAAAAAATTCTACCCCTTGAGCCTTGCACAATCCCTCCAGGGCCGAATTGATCGACAAGGCTCTCATCATATACTCCCTCCTATCGTGTCTGGGCAGAATTGCAGACACTTTCAAATTCAACCCTAATTCACGGTTTTTTTTCAACAGTGACCTGTACTTGCTAAGTAAGTAAGCGTCAATGCCTTATTATGGGTGATTTCAATTTGCCTCTAATTGATTGGAGTAAATGGGAAGGAAACTCGACACGGGGAACAAAATTTTTAAATCAACTAGATGACTGTTATTTGTATCAACATGTCAGGGAAAGTACTAGAGAAAAGAATATCCTAGACCTCATCATCATCCATGAATCAGATGACATAACAGGGCTGACAGTAGAGGAACCAGTAGCAGGAAGTGATCACGGAGTTCTACGGTAGATGATGATGAGAGAGGTAGCAGCCGTAATAGGCAAAGGAATGGGTTTTAATTTCAGAAAAGGAAATTACGATGCCTTAAGGTACTACATGGCCTCTATTAACTGGGTAGATATCGCGCAGAGAATGAATACATTTGAACTGTGGTACGCTTTTAAAACATTAATCACAGATGCCTTGAATGCGTATATACCATTAAAAAAATACTCCACGAGGAGGGTTCCCAGTTGGATGAATAGTGAAGTTGCCACATTACTTGAGCAGAAAAAGGTGGCATGAAAAGGTTACAGAGCAATAAAAAGTACTGAAGCCTATAACAGCTACAAGATGATCTGTAATAAAGCCACAGAAAGGTTCGACAGGCAAAGGCAGTTTATGAGAAATGACTAGCAAAGAGGGGGGGGGATAAGGAATTCTTCACATATATAAATGCCAAGAAGAGCAGGACAAATCAGATTGGACCTTTACGTAAGGTAAACGTGGATAGTATAAATACACTAGCTGCCGTTGCAGATGAATTCAACAGTTATTTTGCATCGATATTTACAAATGAAAAACCTTTTATGACAATGGGAAATTGTGGAAGCGAAGTTGAAAAATATGTAATTAATGATATTGAAATTTCATAAGATTATTTAATGAAAACCCTTTCGAGCCTACTGGCCAGTAAGGCTCCTGGAGTTGATGGAATATACCCTATAATCTTAAGGGAGGCGGCAAGTGAGTGCATTGAACCATTGAGGCTAATTATGCGAGAATCACTAGACTCTGGGGAGATTCCCTTGGATTGGAAAAGTGCAAATGTATCTCCTATACATAAGGGTGGCTCTAAGAGTGAAGTGGGAAATTATCGACCTGTCAGTCTGACTTCAGTGGTAGGGAAAATCATGGAGGCAATGATCAAGGATCATTTGGATTGAATTGAAATTCTCAAGGATACTCAGCATGATTTTGTAAAGGGAAAATCATGTTTAATAAATCTGGTTCGCTATTTCGAAAGGGTCACTCACGAGCTGGATTTAGGGAATAATTTCGACATTGTTTTAGATTTCAGCAAAGCTTTTGACTCAGTCCCACATGAGCGGTTGCTTTATAAGCTGGAACAGGTTGGAATCACTGGGAAAATCCTTAGGTGGATAGCAGGATGGCTTCAGGGTAGGAGGAAGAGGGTTGTGATAAATGGCTATTCCTCAGATTGGGTTGATGTAAGAAGTGGGGTTCCCCAACATCAGTATTAGGACCACTGTTGTTTTTTAATTTTCATAAACGACATCGATGAAGGGATAGAGGGCGTGATTTCTAAATTTGCAGATGATGTTAAAATTGGTAGAGTAGTTAATGATCACTGTCAAGCTGAGCTTCTTCAGAGAGACCTAGATAGACTTCAGGAATGCTCAGAAAAATTGCAGCTATGCTTTAATCCAACAAAGTGTAAGGTATTACACCTGGGAAACAGTAATCCCAAAATAACTTATTCATTTGGTGGAGTTCAACTAAACCCAGTACTGGAGGAAAGGGACTTGGGTGTTACGATACGGTCAGACATGAAATTCTCTGAGCATTGTAAACAGGTTTGCAAGGAAGGCCCATCGTGTCCTATTGATGATCTATCGAACTTTTGCAAGTAGAGATAGGGACGTGATGATCCCATTATATAAGGCTTTTGTTAGACCACACTTGGAATACTGTGTTCAAGTATGGAGACCACACCTAAAGAAAGACATCAAGCTTCTTGAAAGGGTGCAAAGACGGGTAACTCGCCTGGTGAGATCGGCAAAAGGGCGTCCTTATGAAGAAAGACTTCGAATATGTGGGTTGCAGAGTTTGGAAACTAGACACCTTAGAGGAGATTTGATTGAGGTGTTTAAGGCTCTGAGAGGCATCAGTAAAATGAATGAGGACGAAATTTTCAAGATTATAAATGATGCTAGAACTAGGGGACATAAATTCAAGTTACGGGGGGAGATGTTTAGATTGGACTGCAGGAAGTTTTATTTTAGCCAGCGAGTTATATAAATTACTGGAATAAATTGCCTACATGGATGGTAGAGGCTGACAGTTTGGGGAAATTCAAAGGTCATCTGGATAGTACCTTCGGGTCAGGGAAGCGCATAGGATGACAGGGTTAATTTCCTTTTTTTTATTAATTATTATTTATTATTATTATTTTTTATCATTGTTTTATTCGGTTTTTATGTTTTTTTTTTTTTTTTTTTTTGGCTGGTGCATAAGCCATAGGCTTTCTTGCACCGTGCAGCCATTACTAATACTAATACTAATGCTTGGTTTCCGAGTTTTGAAGGTCTGTCTAAGACACTTAACTGTTCACATCACCTTATAGTAATTGTTCAAAATGTCCACCTTCTGCCTGAATACAGGCCTCACATCGACGTCTCATGGACTCGTGAAAACGATGCCAAATTCCTGGCATGCTTCGTATTGTCTCACAACTTGCCACAATTCGATTGCGGAGAGTTTCCACATCAGCTACCGGAGTCTAATACACAAATGACTTTATATGGCCCCACAAGAAGAAATCTAGTGGGTTTAAATCAGAAGAGCATGGAGGCTAGGCAGTTGGTCCACCCCCTCTACTTCAGGAGTCGTAGATCTTGGTCGTCCGCTGTCGGCAGCATGAGGTGTAAGCATCGTCGACCCCCTCAGTTGAGAACAACTGACATGGCTGAGCAGCTAAATGTACCCAGGCTCCTGAGGTTAATTGACAGCAGGCGTTTAATGACTACATTAAAAATGTACATAGGAGTCATAAACGCCCCAAACATCTGGAATTTCTGTCAGTGGCACAATCCTCTGTCGTCCTTGAGGTCAGAGCCCACACTAATCCTCAAATACAACCGGTTGAAATTGTGTAGTCGTTTCCTACCTACCCAGGCACTCCCCAAAATTCAAGCACTGCTCCGTATTGGAGTCAACCTACAGAAAATGGCTACCCACTATAAATACCATCACATGTTTCTCGAGTGGATTGCATCTGTTAAACTGGAATAAATTACTCCAAATTGGGTTACGACGTTCAGTTCCTCTATATTTTCCTATTATTATAATTTAATTTTTACATGTTTAATTTTGTGTAACTCATAATTTTTTTCCAATTTAATCATATATATAATGTACAACTCCTGGCCATGTCGCCGTGATGAGAATTATTGTCACTAGTATCTGTACCGTACTTAACAGCAATAAAGAAGTTTTATTAAAGGTCCCATGTTCACAAAGGCGGCGATGGATACCTTCAAACGTTTTCCTGTCTAGACATCTTCGTTCTGGGAACCTTTCATGGTACAAACGACGAGCCTCCAGAGCATTGCCTCTGCCAAACTGTACATAAAGTACATATCCGCTTGCTCCTGATTTGAGTACATGGTCGGAATGGAAAACCACCAGATTCTGTCAGTACCTTGTGATGAAGGAAATCACCTGCGGGAGATAAGACGTTCCTGTTAATAACTCGGGAACCAAGCATTTCCGGAACTATGTTGATATAAAATATTTTTATTGTCTACATATGAGGAACTCATTCCTGAAGTTATGCAGTATTTTTGAGACACCCTGTATATTCTGGTTACTCGTATCTTTGTAATTGGTATGATTAATGTAGTAGATTAACATCACATTATTAGCAGCGTTATTCTTCAATAATGAACAAGAAAATGTTTTGCAGTCTTACACGGATTTGTATTAAAGCTTAGTAAGCATCTATGAAGTAAAGACTTTTAAAGACATGTTTATGATAACGTTTTTTCTATTTTTATTTGTAGAATATTCTCCTGCATTTGTTCCATGAAGTTTTGAAATACAATGTATTTCATCAACCATCGAATTACTTTTGTTTGAACGAAACCAAGGCATATACTGTATATGTAAACGTTGCAATATCCGGCACTCAACCGTTTGTACTTTTCGGATCTGTTTTGCGGAATTTTGCATTTCCTTTCCGTTTTGCCATTGTGTAAATTCTGCCTCACCAGTTAGCATCATCATAATTAGTACGAATGTGACTATAAAGGTAATTTTGTCTCCTTTTTTTAAAGGAAACATTAATGCTTAGGCAAGAACTCACTCTCGGTGGAACATAGGCCTGACGTAGCCGAGTAGTCAGGTACGCGAGTGCAGTAGCACACGCTCTTTGAGTAGATCGTGGTTCAAGCCCGTGACTGCTAAACTTGTTTAGCGATTGTATTCATGATTTATTGTAAGCTCGTCTGACCTGGTAGTCGTGCTGGAGTATAAACGAGAACATCTGTAAATAGCACGGAAAGATGGTCCTAGTGAAAATTTTACGTAAAGATTATCCGAAGGTGGAGTTGCAGCTAGCACATGTGCTTTCTGCAGATCCTGTCCCGCCTCAAATTAGCAGCCATTTATAGGAGGCGTGTTCTAACTTTGGAAGTGACTACAGTTAACTGTTACATATTGAAGCTTCAGATTTCACTATTTATATTGTCAATTTTACAGTTTGATCTCTTTCATTTATGAATCAACCGCTGCGTTTCACATCAGGTGAGTTAACTTATGGTGAATTGTAAATTGCTTAAGTGACTAATCTCTTACTTTCAGTTACAATGCAATTTAAAGTTCTGAGTACGCTTAAAGATGCCATCCATCGGCATTTACTTTACTCAATCCATTTAAAGCCTTAAACCCTTCAATAGGGTTCTCCTCGTATGTGGCCAATTTCCAAGCGGTACAATTTGCAGAACGTAAAAGGCTTCGCCTTTTATGGTAAAAGTACTACCGTTTTATGTCCCTGACTAGTCTTGTTACCCGTTTCAACAGATCCATATCCTTCTTAAAATGAGGCTTCCAGAGCCGTATGCAGTACTCACGATGCGCCTAACCATTACCTTATAGATGCAATCTTGTTAGGCATTATTCTTATGTTTTCTAGCAGCCTATCTGCACTGCTCAGAGAATTTGTCGGACTGAACAATTAACCCTAAGTCATTTTCGTCTTCCACCATCTTGAATGCGATACCACCGAATTAGTATGATATTCTGTCAATGTGCAGTACCTTTAATTTTCAATGGTAACCTCATGTTTCATTTTTCTGTCCAATATTACTATATTTTATTGTAGTAGCATTCCTGATTACTGTTATTAACCGCCCTACCAACCTTGCAAATTAGATATTAAACTAATATGCCTTCAATATCATGAATAAATATTATAAATAGTAAGAAGCCCAGTGCCGAACCCCGAACGACCACAGCAGTACCTTGCTATCGGCATTATCAGTGCCACGCTAATCCCATTTGTACAGCAATATTTCGTCCGGAACAATGTTAAAAGCTTTATTGAAGTCTAATATATGAAGTCACAATTGCATCCAGCAGTTACTGTGTCATAGTAGCTTCTCAGATTCATCAGACCTGGTCTCCCTTTAACAAATCCATGCTCTGATTTCAGTATAACTCCATTTCTGTTACCTACTGAATTCATTATATTTCCTTGAATAGCAGTCAAGCATACAGTTTGGTAATGACTCCCCTCTCCCTTTCGTTCTCTCACCCCCATTGTAAATAGGAGAGACATTTGAAAATCTCCACTGTATAGGGCTTGCCCCTTAAAGCCATCGCGGTTAGTATATATTGGTGTTATAATCGCACTTTCTTTTCTACACTACGTGGAAAGAAGGCCTAGGTACACATCTAATCGAGACTGATGAACTTTGTACGTTATTTGCGTAGTGCGGTTGTGAGTTAACCTATTTTGGGCGAAAGTTACAAGGTTTCTCATCCTGAAAATGGTGTTTAAAAAACCATGTTTGATGTATCGGTTCATGCTGGAAATGATGTTAGATATTGAAAGAACAGGGGAGAGGAATTGCTTCTGGTCCTCGAATGTAGCATTTCTATATAAATTACTTGATAGGTTCCGATCAAGTAAGATAGCAAAATAATTGAATGAAGATTGGTTTGTATCATGATAAAGCACGATATAAAAAGAGTAATTTCTGTTATTTATTGAGAGAACAATAATTATTCTGTTTATTTATTTATTTTTTAAATTATTTTGGTCTTATTTATATCTCCTACGAAACCTTCCGACTTGCGATCGACCAAATTCAAAATATCTTGATTTTATTTATTTATTATTTATTAGCTGTACCCGTTGAGAAAATTTCGCAATTGGTAGCAGAGTTTTTCTCTAGCTGTCCTAAAGAAATGTAGTCCGTGTTTTGTCGTGAGCAGGTAAGCCAGTACGCGTTCAATCCTTTCTCATTTCTTGTATCTCAGGAAGCTTATAAATTTTATTTGGTTTCACCATCTTTCCGATTATTCAAAATGTGCACGGTTTGTGCCTTTTATATTTTTCCATTTTTCTGCACAATTATGAAGAAATATCTTCAATTTGAGACAACTTTCAGCCCGATCGGTTATGCCTATCGTTCAAATGGCCGTCTCAAGAAAACAGCTTCCGTATTAATATATATATTATTATTTCCAATTGTTATTTCCTAATTTCCATGTCGTCATCATCATCATCATCAGCCATTTTAAATCCACTGCAGGATGAAGGCATCTGCAGCAACTTTCCAGTTCCTTCTGTTTTGTGCAATGGCCATCCATTTACTACCCACAAACTCATGAATTCCATCTATCCATCTTCGCCGTTGCTTCCAGGTTTTCTTCTAGCTCCTCTTGGGTACCATGCTGTTGTTTTCTTAGTCCATCTGTCATCATGTCTTCGAGCTAGTGTCCTGCCCAAGACCATTTTAGTTCTTTAGTTTTGATAAGAATGTCCTTTACTTGAGTTTGCTGCCTAATCCATGTGTTTCTCTTCTTATCTAACAGTCTGATTCCCAATATAATTCGTTCCATTCTTCGCTGTGTAGTTCTCAGCTTCTATTCCGTTCTTTTGGTGAGTGCCCAAGTTTCACTTCCACAAGTCATGGTGGGGAGTATACATTGGTTCATTATTTTACGTTTCAGACAAACTGTGTTATTGCTCTTCAGTATGTGACTATATTTCCTGAATGCTATCCATCCAAAATTTATTCTTCTCTTGACTTCCAGCCATTTATCATTATTACAGCTAATAATTTGTCCCAGATAAGTATATGACTCCACCTTTTCAATTACTGCTCCTTCAATCATTATGTCCCTTTCTGTGGCATACTTGTTCATCATTACTTTTGTTTTAGCCATATTCATCTTTAGTCCAAAATCCTTACTAACTGTGCATAACTGATTAAGATTTTCCTATAATTCTTTGGGATCATGGCTTATGACCAAAATATCATCTGCAAATCGTAAATGATTTAGGTACTCTTCATTCACATTGACTCCTTTCTGCGACCAGTCTAATCTTCTGAAAGCTTTTTTTTTTTTTTTTTTTTTTTTATGAAAACCCCAAACACGAAAGGTATCAAAACCTATAGTACTTAGTACCGTGCATGGGTTGAAGGAGAAGTATGGGGGGAGGGGGATGCCGGAAACTTTGCTCTAGAGACTAAACATGGGTTTCACCACTTCAAGCCTCCAATAAGCAAAGTGGTGGTATTTCACCGGTTGATGAAAGTCATCTACCACCTAAAACTTCCTCAAGGGCAGCAGTAAACAATTTCGGAGATATAGTGTCTCCATGTCGAACTCCTTTCTCGATTTTAAATTTCCTACTGTCTTTGTCTAGTCTAATAAAGGAGGAAGCGTTCTCGTATATTTTCTTCAAAATCATAATATATGGGGTATCTATGTCTTGTCTTTCCAGTGCACGAAACATTGCCTTATGCTGTATGGAGTCAAATGCATTTTCATAATCCACAACTGCCAGGCATAATGGTGTTTTATATTCATTTTCTTTCTCCATTAGCTGTGACATTACGTGAAGATGATCCATAGTTGAGAATCTTGTCCTAAAGCCAGCTTGCTCTTTCGGTTGATTCTCATCAAGTATTCTTTCTAATCTGTTAGTAATGACCCTTGCGAACAACTTGTAGATGTGGGATAACAAACTAATTGGTCGCTGCTTATTCTATTAGAATAAGAAGTAGCAACCTGGAGCGAGGGGTGCTGGGTATTTCAAGGACTGATGGCAGTCATGGTGAAACAGGTGAGTATATGGGATGTGTTAGGGTAACTAGGAATTTGAATAAGTGCTTGTATGTTTGCATGTATACCAATGCTAGAAGTATAGTAAATAAATTTGATGAATTTGAGGTGTTGGTCAAGACATCAAAGGCGGATATTGTTGGGATATCAGAGACGTGGTTTCACACTGATATTAGGAATGCAGAATTGGAATTTGGGGAGTACAATGTGTACAGACAGGATAGGCAGGAGAGGAAGGGAGGAGGTGTTATGCTGTTAAATAAGAAAAACATAAAATCAAAAGAAGTGCATCCAGTTGATATAGATGAACAGTGCACTATTGAGTCAGTTTGGTGTGACATAAGCACTGCGAAAGCAAAAATAAGAGTAGAAGTGTGTTATAGGCCTAATGACTCGAATAAGTACAATGAACAATTGTACAGAGAAATAGAGTTGGCTAGTAAATCAGAATGTCTTATAATGGGGGATTTCAACTTCCCAGATATTGATTGAAACTTGTGGATTGGTCACTCACACGCTAGTAAGACTTTTGTGGATTTATTGGATGATTGTTTTCTGCAGCAGCATGTTTGAGAGGCGACCAGAGAGGGTAATACTCTTGATCTGGTTAGCAGCAGCAATCATTCGTGTATTAAGAATTTGCAGATAAAGGAACCACTAGGTGGCAGTGATTACAGTGTACTGATGTTGGATTTACTTAAAGATATAATTACCATCAGGGGTAAAGGAAAGGGTTTTTGCTTCCATAAAGGTGACTACAGAGGTCTCAGACAATTTTTAAATTCTGTACATTGGGATCAACTGACGATGTTACCAACAGTAAATTCTAAGTGGGAAGCATTCAAGGAATTAATCGTGGAAACTACTAAAAGTTTCATACCTATTAAGAAATATTGTTCAAGGCTTAGGCCTAAATGTTTATCCAATGAACTAATGAGACTCGTAACAGAGAAGAAAAATGCATGGGATGCATATAAATTATCAAGCGACTCAGAAGCCTATGGCAGATATAAGTTAATCTGTAATCAGGTCACAAAGGAGGTTCGGCAGGCGAAGGCAGATTACGAGAAATCCTTGGCAAAAGATGCTAAGAAAAACAGCAAGGATTTCTTTACTTATATAAACACTAAAAGGAAGGGGATGAATCTGATTGTTCCACTTGATATCGATGGTTCGACTGTTGATGATCCTGCTCAGATAGAAAACAAACTGAATGAGTATTTTGCATCAACATTCACACATGAGGAGTTTTTAAGGTTTAAAAATGGCAGAAGGTTATCAAATTGTGGCAGGGTGCATAATGATTTTGTAATAACTGAGAGCAAAGTGGAGGAGAAATTGCTGAAGTTAAACATAAGAAAGGAACCTGGGGTGGATGGGATCTATCCAGTTATATTAAAGGAGGCGGCAAAGCAACTAAGCAAACTCTTAGCCATAATTATGAGAGCATCCTTGGACTCAGGGGAGTTCCCCACGGACTGGAGATGTGCAAATGTATCCCCAATTCACAAAGGGCGATCGAAGGGTGACACGAGTAATTACAGACCAGTTAGTTTAACTTCTGTTCCGGATAAAATAATGGAATCACTGGTTAAAGATGCATTGCAGGATCATCTAGACAAGACTGCAGCAATAATTCAGACACAGCATGGGTTTGTAAAGGGAAAGTCTTGTCTTACAAATTTAATAGGTTATTATGATGTGGTTACAAAGGAATTGGATGCAAAAAATAATTTTGATATCATATATTTGGATTTCAGGAAAGCGTTTGGCACTTTTGCGCATGGAAGACTATTGTAAAAATTGGAGCAGAATGGTATTAAGGGTAAGTTGCTGCAATGGATAAAAGGATGGTTGAGTGGGAGAAGACAGAGGGTGGTAATTAATGGGTGCTGCTCTTCGTGGACTAATGTTATAAGTGGAGTCCCACAGGGTTCGGTGTTGGGTCCTCTGTTGTTTTGTATATTTATCAATGATATTGATGAAGGTATATCAGGCTTAATGTCGAAGTTTGCAGATGATACAAAGGTTGGCAGGGTTGTTAATGACAGTAATGGCAGTGTGCTACTGCAACAGGATCTAGATTATTTGGGCAGATGGGCTAAGAAGTGGCAACTGAAGTTTAACCTTGACAAATGCAAAGTACTGCATATGGGTAGAAGTAACCCCAGAGAAACGTACCAACTGTGTGGTACTACACTTAAGGTGGTAGAAAATGAAAGAGACCTGGGAGTAATTGTGCAGTCAGATATGAAGTTTTCTGAGCAATGCAGATAGGCTGCCAGGGCAGGTCATGGGGTTTTGTCAATGATATATAGGAATTTTGCTAGCAGGGAAAAGGAGGTGATTGTCCGTCTGTATAAGGCAATGGTCAGGCCACGCCTTGAGTACTGCGTACAGGTCTTGTGGCCTCATTTTAGGAAGGATGTAGATTTGATTGAGCGTGTACAGAGAAGGGCAACAAGATTGGTGAGGGAAATGAAGGGCTTCTCTTACCAAGTTAGGCTTAAGTTCAGCAAATTGCAGCGGTTGGAGACTAGGCACCTGCGCGGTGATCTGATTGAGATGTATAAGGCCTTGAATGGATTGAGCACGCTGAATTCTGATGGGATCCTTCCACTTGTTCAGATTACGAACCTAAGGGGGCATAAATTCAAATTAAGAAAGGACAGATGTAGAATAGATTATGAGGAAATTTGCCTTTAGCTAGCGGGTGGTTAATTGCTGGAACAAACTTCCATCTGTCGTTGTGGAAGTTGATAAGTTAAATTTAAGGGGGAACTGGACAGGCATCTGGAGGGAATGGTGTGGTTTTTTTTTTTTTTTTTGGCTGATGCTGCATAAGCTCATACACTTTCTTTCTTGCATCACATGCCACTACTACTACTACTACTATAGTTTCCAATTTCTGATTTATCTCCTTTCTTATCAGCAAAACTATGATTGCATTATTCCACTGCTTAGGCGTCACACCTTTTCTAATGCCCTTTGTGAAGAGCCTTGACCGTTTTTGTGTTATGTCTCTTCCTCCCAATTTTAACAACTGTACAGTAACTTCATCTTCCCCTGCGGCTTTCTGATTCTTCATTTTCTTCAACTCCTGTTCTACCTCATCAGGAAGAATATCGGCGACGGAAATCAAACCCAGATCTTTTCAAATGAGCGGCAGATGGAGATATATCGCTCTGAATCAGCTGCTAACAATGGCTTCGCAACTAGAATAGCGTAAACTGTATAACAGTTGAATAAATATGGGAAAACTTTTATGCAATTTTTCCACGCGTGGCAGATTTATTGTTGGCGGGAGATGATTGCCGGGTCTTTTCTTTAGGAATTTTCTTTTTTTTTTCCTGATAATTTATATTTTAGGAAAAGTTTTATAATTTACTAATGTTTTTTTTTTTTTTTATTTAATTTTCAGAACATTTGCAAGAGCTGCCTTCCACTTCACCACCAGATACAACAAACGATGATATTTTTTGGCCACTGCGTACCTGGAATAATGTTAATCATCATTGGCTTGTGGTGATCAATCACATTCTGCTATCGTTACGCCAGATACGTGAACAGATCTGGGAAACCTGAAGATGAATTCCTGGTTACCTTGACATCTTTGGCTCCTCGTTATAAAGATGCTCCAGTAGACACCTGGTTGTTTCTCTTCGCTTCGACTATAGGAATGATAGTGGAAATTACTGGAATATGTCTATACCCATCATACCTCGCAAATAATCTTCAACACCTATCCATGTATTTCTGCTTCTGGATGTATTCAGTAATCGAAATATTTGTTTCTAAACGAATTCCACTTCCACCCAAGACAGAGTACGTAACATGTTTACTGTCGTTTATAGTCGAAGCCCTTGTGTTTGCTGGACACTCGCATGGGAAATCGCCAATCGAAATGCACGTGCATTCCTTACTTGTTTTCATAATTTTAGCTACGATTGCAGTCATCTTCATTGAAATGGCATACCCAACTGTCCACTCAGCTATATTGCGTTCGTTTCTTTTGCTCTTCCAAGGATCCTGGTTTGTTCAAATTGGTTTCATTCTCTCCGTTCTCAGTTTTGGCGGAATATCATGGGATGATGCAAGCCACGAGCACATTATGCTAACGACAACGATATTTACTTGGCACATAATACTCAATTTCATGGTCATTCTACTCGTTGGGCTCCTTTCTTATCGTCACACTTCGAAACCTAAGCCAACGTTCTAAAAAAAAAAAAAACTAATTAAATCGAGAGATGTGTATGTTTAACATTTTTTACATTCTACAACACTGAAAGGAATGCAGAAACTTGCATAGCTCGCATAAAATGAATAGATACATTGATTTGCTACTTGTATACCTATAAGGGCAACTTTGCTAATATTTTCAATAGTACATTTATTCGCTCTTGATATGAGCATTCTTGAAATGTATTTGCAATAGAGTATTAAAATTTGATGGAATAAATTCGTGTTTTTTTGTTTCAAATGCACTACTTATTTACCCTTTTGCTTGTCCTTCTCTACTATTGAGCATAACTTTAACCTTGTAACAATTATCTCAGCTGTTAATCATGATTCCCTTAAGAGGAAAAATTGAGCACAATGAAATCACAATTAGAATCACTGACATTAAGTCTTATTGTATAATTTATATTTCATGTTATTACATTGTTTTGAAGACTAAAGTTGAAACGTAGTTTTATAGAATTGGAATAATCTGAGAACCAGTGCTCATATAATACTGCATTATAGCAGGGGAAGATTTGCACTAAAATTTATTGTGAAAAATGTTTATGGCCTTTTCACCATAACGGATCTCGTCTTTTTAAGAAAAATGTTTATACACAATACATATTATTTGTTTAATAATCGCACTTTAACACATAACAAAGTTACCACTTTTTTTATATAATAAAGTGCACATATAAATTATATAAAAGACTAATTGAACATACAGTGAATCAGTAGAAACAAAACTAGAATATTATGGGATTACTTTGATTTCTTGAATAGGGAAGAAACGTTATCAGAATCATGTTCAATATAACTGTATACATCCGGTCTGTTGCACAAATCTTCAACTGTAATACCATCTGAGGAATTGAGTAATGCAATTTACAAACGTGATACACGTCTACTCAAATGGTTCTAAATCAGTAATGGGCTCTAAAATCTTTACAACATACATTTATAAACTATATATGATTTTAACCATATTTTAGTTACAGTGTAGTTTATATTTTAGTTACAGTACACGTACAGTGTAGACTCCGGGGTCTACACTGTACATCAAATACTGCTGATTCTCTAAATTTATGATATGTACGCTCAGAAGAGGCAAAATAATTGACTAAATATACAATATGAAATATAGTATGTATATATGTTATTGTAAAAACCTAAAATCAAATACTAACAGTTCACGTAAAAACAACAAGCACCTAAAGAAGCACGCAGTCGACAAAACTAGATTTTACTAGTAAGAACTATAAACCACTACACCTGCTGGTAAAATCCAGAATCCAAAGTGTAACTAGTAGTATTTAATAACATTTTTTAGTAAAATCTAGTTCTTACGGCGTACGTTTTAGTAAAAACTACTTCCTTAGAAATTTCAGTTAGCGGAAAATGTAATAGAGGGGAAGGCTAAATTTTAGAACAAGACTCTTACCCTTGGATCTTTGTGACGGCAAATGATGGCCAGATGGCTATGATTTTTCCTTCTGCACGCGAGTAGAACTGGCAGGAATATAACAGACAAGCAGGGAGAGACCTCACCTTAGTAGAGTTTTCTTAACAGACTTTCGTTTCCACTACTGTAAAAAGGTCAGATTAGTTTATTTCATCAAATTAAGGACGAATTCAAGTGAAAAACGGTGCATACTAAACATGAGACACCGTTTTTCCTAGAATCCTCCCGAAATTGTTGGCGAAAACTAACATAACCTTTTTTTACTAGCCGAACATGAAATCCAAAAAAATACTGCCGGCTCTACCTGTTCAGAAACTAATTAATGTGCTGTACCTTGTTTCTGGTAACTCCAGACTACAACTTGAAACCCGCGCTAATGAAGTCCTATCACACCTAGATGAACGGTGTAATACACATAAACTAATTATTTCTGTTCCCAAAACAAATTTTTATCAAAGGAAAATTAGACCTACAAGTATTAAGATTAAAGAAAAATCAATAAAATTAGTTAACTCGTACAAATACCTAGGAATTATGTTAGATACCTAGGAATTATGTTAGATACCAAACTCCAATTCATTACCCATGCTAAATATGTACTAAGCAAAATCAATACTGACAGTAAAATAATTAGAATTACCAAAGGTTCTTGGGGTATCAAACTCTCCACTCTCAAGCTGAACTACAAATGCATATTTATTCCTATTGCCTGCGGGCGCTTGGGGGCTCCATTATATGCACAGTCATGGTGGAAAAAATCTTAACTGAAGCCCAGCGCTTCTTTCTGATTGCAACTTCAAGAGCTTGTCGCACGATTTTAACGTCGGCACTACAGGTAATCAACGGCAAACGGTCAATTAAATACGATGTACTGTACAATTACTTTCAGTATTGTAGAAGGAACGGTATTGCAGCACAGTTCAACCAGTTTTCTGTTAACCTGGACATGCCCAGTGAAAGAAGACAACACTAGATTAAGAAACCAGTTCTTTCAGGAATGGCAAAACGAACGGACTAATGCAAATACTGGAAGAATTACTACCCATTTTATACCTCAAGTTGCTGAATTTGACAAAGAACATTGGCCCTGGTCTTCACTTAACTTTACTTCTATCCGGGCATGGCAGCCGAAACTCAAAGTTATTTACTCTGAGTTTGGCTGCGTCTCCTCTATGTAAATATGGCTCACATGAGACAGTACGACCTGTAATCTTAGAATGCTGATATTATGTAGATATTCGATTTGAACTTCAGACACTGACGGAAGTTTATGATGCAAATAACTTCAAGTTTTCAGAATGTGAAGAAAATTATCAGGCACTGGCTAACTTTGCCGACAAGGCCTTCCGCAGAAGGAAAGGACTTGAAGACTGAGTATAATTATGTTATTAGTGTACCATCACTGTATATAGTTGCCTTGGTATTAATCGTATTGTTATATAGCTAATATAGGGTATCGGGTCTGGTTTCCAAATTCCGGAAATCAAAAGGATGCTAAAGGCTTCTGGATAAACAGAAGACGTGCCGTTAACCTAAGTAGCAAAAGAATAACGACTAGGCTCTCACAAGGCTTGTAGCAGTGGTACTGGGTCTTTATACCGTATATGCTAATGCACAAAGGAAATTCCATTCTTACTAGAACACCTAGACCCCCTGGTCTTAAATACATTTAGTCCCGATGGATTGGAAATTCATTTGTATTTATTGCTGGACGGTCATATTGTTGGATGAACTGTATTGATTGATGATATTTGTCATGAACCATATTAATGTTGATATTTGTCATGAACCGTATTAATGTTGATATTTTTGTCATTGTATTGAATAGATGCATTAAATACCAAAATTGCACTAATACCTGTCGGATTCCTCAGATTATAAATGACTTGTCTAAACTAAATTGGTTACTATCGTATTGAAGACTAGTAGATTCGATAATTACATGTATTCACTGGCAGAAACGCCCTCTCGGGGACGTTTGGTAAGTCTTTCAATTTTCAACAAGCTGCAAAGTACTGTCGAAATTGTGTACTTCTGATGCTAGCAACATCAAAACAGTGATGTCTGCTGACTGAAGTTGTAAAATCTGTCTGACTAGCTAACTGTGAGCTATTGGTAATAGTAAATAGCAGTACAAATAAATTGCTATAGTCTCGTTTGCTTGGCCGTGCTGTTAGCGTTTTGTATAAATATCGATGTGCAAGGTTCACTGTTGGTTGGGCAGTGTCCAGAGACTTGAGCCTCTAATAAGGTGTATAACTTGTAAATCCTAAACTCTATAAATTGTAAGATATAATGTCTGACCTCATTATAACCAAACTGGTAGGTTTTAGCTATCTGTATAAGTTGTGAATGTGAAGGTTAATGTAGAAATTGGTGCCTTCAACATATTGTGATTACTGAGTTCCTAGTATTATGGACGACTGATATACAATGTATAACACTATAGGTTGATTAGTTTACAGGTAATTTCTGACTAGGTGAAATAATGATGTATAATCAGCTCTCAGCTGATGGAAGTCTTAATATATAGTCAAATGTGACTATATATTATTCCTACCACCTGGGGTGGTTGAGTCTCATTCCTCCAATCCCCTTTCCCTGTGTGGCCCCTACCCCCTTTTGCCTGGTGGCTCACCCCACCACCCAATTTCAACTCCCACACTCTGGACCAAGATGGGCGTCCTGTACCAAGGGTTCCCTTACTGTTTCCCCTTCTAAATCAGGCGAGTGCCTCAACACTGCCACTTAGCAAAAGGCCTTTTGCTTCGGGTTCCCATAATGCATGAGGAATATTGTTATTGTTACATCCGAAAGAGCAGAACTCAAACATTTAACTAAATTACGAACTACGGGATTCATTTAACTAACTAAACTACAAACTACAAACTATACCACATTGGTCTCAGGCAAGAGACTTATTTGATTGTAATCATTGCTGTTAAGTTGGTGACTCAAGATGATTTGCTGAACTATAAATTATAAATAATGTATAGTTACTCTTCAGTGGCGGATATGGGAAACCCTGGAGCCCGCAGAAAATAATAAAATACTTTGAATACTTTGTGCTGTACCATTATAATCAACAACTGACCATACACCTAAACTTCAACATAATTGCATAATCAAGTACATTGTATAGCTTTATGCTTAAACCTACAGTCCTTTTTCTCATTTATAATTCTTAATAAAATTTCTGCATGCAAAAATTCAGATATACAATTACATATATCATTTGTAAATGTAATTTTAATGCCCTCCTATTCCGATGTTCTTCATGTCTTACCTTATAAGCGTCCAGTGTTTGAAATAAAATTGGAACACGCTTTACTTTAGCTTTTATACTTGCTCGAAATCTCTAGGACGCTATTCCACTTATGGTTAGGCTCGGTTATAAACTCTGGACCCAGTCTCCATGGCTAAGCGAAATTTTCTGTAACTGATTTGTTGTTCAGTGTTTCTTCATTCCGAAGGATTTCAACTGAATTATATATATATAAATAATGTGTGGTTTGTAGAATAAATAAATATATATACACACTGTATATGCATATATATATATATATATATATATATATATATATATATATACACACACACACACATTGTGCTACCACTTTATTTGGTACGCCTACCTCCTTTAGCCTTCAAAACAGCCTGAAGTCGTCTAGGCATGGATTGAACGAGATGCTGAAAACGTTGTGCAGAAATGGAGAACCATCCAGACATGAATGTGTCACGCAGTTCCTTGAGATTCGACAGAAGTGTAAGCCTGCAGTGAAGTGAACAGCCCTTTTCCAGCTTATTCCAAAGATGTTTAATAGGATTAAGATCCAGGGATTGAGCGGGCCACTGCAGCAAAGAAAAGCCATTGTCATGTTCCTGGAACCATTCCATAGTGATTTGGGCTTTGTGCACCGGCGCATTATCCTGCTAGAAATAACCATCTGACTGAGGATAAACTGTCAACATGAACGGATGCACTTGGTCAGCAACGATGTTTAGGTACGATGTGGCATTCAGACGTGAATCTCCGGGTATCAATGGACCCAACGTGTGCTAAGAAAACATTCCCCACACCATACCACGGCCCCCACCATCTTGCACAGAAGTCGTCAGACTTGACGGGTCCATGGATTCATGTTGTTTTCGCCAAGTTCTGAGACTTCCATCAACGTGTGCACCAGGAACTCGTCAGACCAAGCAACTGTTTTCCAGTCCTCGATAGTCCAGTGCTGGTGTTACTGTGCCCACAGGAGGCGTGCTCTCTTGTTCTTCATTGATAACAAAAGTATGCGATGTGGCCGTCGGCTGTTGTAGCCCATTCGCGACAAAGTGCGACTAGTGGTCCGTTGCGATATTTTGTTCTGCGCACCAAGATTGCATTCTGACGTGTGTGACATTGTGGCCCGTCTGTTTGCTTGCATAATTCTAGCCATCCTTCTCTGACCTCTCTCATCAACAAGAGGTTTTCTTCCACAGGAGTGCCGTTGAGAGCATGTTTTCTGTTCGTTGCACCATTCCCGATACACCCTTGAAACTGTGGTGCGTGAAACGTTCAGGAGAACTGCAGTTTCAGGGATGCTTTGTGCAGCACGTCTCGCACTTACTACCATGCCACGTTCGAAGTCCGTTAGATTACTCCTTTTCCCCCATTCTTGCTACGGTTTGTATGCTTAACTGATACTAGAAAGGTTGTTCTGCTGCATTTATATCCACAACTGTGGTCATGTGACTTGCAACGCTGTGGGACAAACCATTTGGTTGCATAGCGGGGGTGTACCTAATAAAGTGACAGCACGGTGTATATATATTTATATATATTAGTAATATTAAACTCTTGAAGAAGCAAAATAAGCAGAAAAGGGAAAATAACAGAAGTTATCATATGTCTAATGCTCCGAAACGCGCAGCGCAGCAGTAAAGGAAGCAAAAGGATATAAATAATAATAATATTATTATTAAAATAATATATATATAATATGTTGTATATAGCAATTAATATGGAAGACAGTCTGAAACGCAAGGGATAATGTAAGGTTAGTAGAAGGAAGGAAAAATATACAAAAAAAAAAGAGAATATAAATTAAATATATACACAAAACTTATCGCTATTTACCCACAATCTAGGTGACTTCGTCTATGGCCAACCACCCAGACTGAAGGCAAAAAACGACAAGGAGTTCGGTTTCTGTAATGATCAATATCTGCTAAGTTATATAAAATAATAATAGTAATAAATTTATAGATTAAGTAAATTGAATCTAAACCATAAAAGGTAGTTAACATTTAGAATCAAAAGAAAGATAATATAAAGTAATAATGCAAGCACATATTGAACATCGTTGACCCGACAGAGAAAGTAATTTATTGATTAAAATAAGAATAAATAAATGTAAGGCATATCTACCGTATCCAATACGCGATGTAGTTACAACAATAGTTGTCATTGAAAGAAATGCAAATCCCTCTAGTGAGAGTTAATGTGCATGTGGTGACCCCTATGTGATGGAAGTGGTAAAACGCCTGTAAATAGCCAATTAGTTAAAATTAAGTAAACGCAAAGAGAAACATGCGATAATAGTAATTTTTGATTATTATATCTTCCCTAAATGTAATAATCAGAAAACTTAATAGCGCATAAAAAATTAAAGCTAAACTACAGTAACCTAAAATATCCATTTATATATTGTATACTTTTTTTTTTTTACCTAAATTTCATAAATCAGCTATTGCATTTAGATTCATAACATCATGTAGAGATAGTTATGCTAAAATTCCAAGTAAAACAGTAGAAAAGTTAATTAACACTATATTAAATAACGTAAATAAAACTATTATCATAAATAACAACTTACCGATTATAAATGCAATAAAAAATAACATTATTCAGCAAATACAAACATTTGACTTTAACAGTTTATTCACCAATATCAATCTCAACAATTTAAAAGATGTTCTCCACAAGCTATATTTGGAACATAAAATGCCATAAACTTTGATTCAACCTACCGGGATACTTTAATAAACTTATGTATTTTTAATAATTATGTATATGATGGAACTTCGTTATACTTACAAGTGAATGGCACCCCTATGGGAAGTCCAGCATCCTGCATAATTGCAAACCTCTATCTATATTCAACAGAAAGAACATTCCAAGATAACCTACTTATGTTCAGATACGTAGATGACCTCTGTGTGTTTAATCGCCCACATTTCATTTTGGATTACAGCAGATTATATCGAGATGAACCTGTATTGGAAAAAACTAATAGTTCTGATACTATAGCAAATTACCTGGATCTTCATATAGAAATATTCCATAATAATATAGATGTAAACGCATATAATAAAAGAGACGCATTTAATTTCAATGTAGTCTGCCTTACAAACTGGAGATCTAATATATCGAAATTAGTGCATGCTAATATCATTTTAACCCATTGTCTTAGGATTGTCTCTATTTGCAATAAAAATACAACCTGTGCAGCAAACATAATAGTATTGTACAATAAGTTGATAAATAATAATTTTCCTATCGCTTACCTGAAATATCACTTCAGGAAGGCGAAAAATATAATTAATTTCAAAAAAATTATTTCCAAAACCCATTGCTCCAATATAATTACCATATTTACGGATTTAGAGCCATGTATATTATGTACATAGGATACGCTTTGCTTTCTTGATGACTTACGGCTTAGAAAACTTGTACCCACCGGCCTACAAATTATATTGTATCATTTATTTTATCTTATTTCATTTTATAATAACAGTGTATATACTTAAGATCACGCTAAGGTTACTTGCAAATTCAGCTCAGGGTCCTATAATAGGATCCCAGCTTACCTGAGCTACAACTTATATCTTGCATCGTCTTTAAGCTGCCCTACACACTTTGTTCTTATTTCTCCAAAATTATTAGAGTAATCTGAGGATGTAAGAGAAACTACTTCTTATTTGTACTACTATATTTTCGATTTAATGGAGTTCAGGTACTATTATTTCTACTCTATTAGTTTTTATTCATCTTACTAACCGCCTGTTTCTCTTTTCGTTTACTTAATTTTAACTAATTGGCTATTTACAGGCATTTTACCACTTCCATCACATAGGGTTACCACATGCACATTAACTCTCACTAGAGGGATTTGCATTTCCTTCATAACGACTACTGTTGTTACTACATCGTGTATTGGATACGGTAGATATGCCTTATTCCTTACATTTATTATTTAAATTAATACTAGGGGAGGCTCCGCTCGCTTTGCTCGCCAACTCCCGTGCACGCTTTTCTACGTAATATATAGAGGTATGACGGAGTAAGTCAATTCTTTTCTAAGTAAAAGACACACCTGTCGTAATGCACTGATCGATATCTAATCTAATATATAAAAGAAAATAGAAAGTGTAAGAAAAAACTATAAAAAGTAAAATTGTGCGAATATTATGTGAATGAAAGTTATTATTAATTGCATGTTCTATCTTAGCCTCTTCATCGGACAGACTGATGGCTGTGCAGGCCCTCAGGGGGCTCATGGTTATCCAAGCTGACGCCATGCTGTAGCTTTCCTAGCTGGCATGTTGTGGGTGCTGACACTAGCCATTTGGGTAACCCCCAGGGCAGTGTGGGGCAGAACTGCAAAAAGAACACTCCACCATAGGAATCTCTTTCCCTAGGTTATTTTATTCCTACCACCTGGGGTGGTTGAGTCTCATTCCTCCAATCCCCTTTCCCTGTATGGCCCCTACCCCCTTTTGCCTGGTGGCTCACCCCACCACGCAATTTAAACTCCCACACTCTGGGATTTAATGCCTTAGGGTTGTTCATTATGTTTAGTGACTCTAGCCATAGGCGGTGGCGAAAGTGTCGCGCGTGGTCCACTATCTCAAAGTCGCGCTTGGGGTCAAGATCGTGGTTGGTAGCCCAAAAATGTTCTGCAAGCGCGTACTGGTCAGTTTCGGCAAGCCGGATTGCTCTGTCGTGTTCCGTGAGGCGACAAGATGGGCGTCCTGTACCAGGGGTTCCCTTACTGTTTCGCCTTCTAAATCAGGCGAGTGCCTCAACACTGCTCCCTCTGTTCTCTACCCCTTTTATTCCACCCTCTTCCAATCTCCCCATTATCTCATTTCCAATAATTTCTTTTTTTTTTTTTTTTTTTTGGGCTTTCCTTGGATGCCTACGCTACCGCAAGGTTCACCCCACCAGAGCTTTCTTCTCTCCTAATGTGTCCTGGCCCGCCTCCCCGTGGCAGTGACAGAAACTGGGGTTGTTAGCGGCTCTCCACAGTCCCCTCAGGCTAAGTGGCCAGAGGAACAACGTAACCCACACTTCACAAAACACACACCTTGGCCTTCAACAGAGTATTGTATTCTACACAGAGTAAAAACGCGGATTTGTGGGGGCCTTGGTGCCTTCACACAAAAAAATAACTATGTCACTATGATCGATATCTAATCGGGAAATGACTTATGCAATTATTTACCTGTGCATTTGTAGTGCGTGGCATTTTCAAGGTCGAATAAATATCATTACGTAATTATTTACCTGGGTTCACAGAGGCCACTTAGCAAAAGGCCTTTTGCTTCGGGTTCCCATAATGCATGAGGAATATTGTTGCATCCGAAAGCGCGGACTGGTCAGTTTCGGCAAGCCGGATTGCTCTGTCGTGTTCCGTGAGGCGATCCTGGAGACGTCTCGATGTCTCACCTACGTAGCAACTGTTACAGGCCCTACAGGTGATACGGTACACTACATTGCTGCGTAAGACAGGTGTGACAGGGGTCTTCACACTGGAGACAAGTGAACGTAGGTTCCTACCTGGTAATTGTACACATTTTATGTTGTAACTTCTCAGGATCTTCGAGATACGTCCTGACACTCCTGGATAGTACGGAATGTAGGCGGATGATATGCCGACTTGCTTCGGAGGTCTTGGGTTGGAAGTAAGTTCTTGTGCCTGTAACAAGCATCTGTTTAGTACATGGGATGGATAACCGCATCTGGTTAAGTCCGCCTTCACACGGGAGATCTCGTTACGTCTAATTGTGTCGGTGCTGGAATGGCTCCAGGCCCTGGAGAACAGGGTGCGGGCAGTGCTATTGAGATGGCTTGGAGCGTGGCCGGACCCGTAGTTGGTGAATTGACCGCGCCACATGGGTTTGCAGTATACTGAGGTCTCTAGATGTGGGCCTACGCGATGCACTAGCACGTCCAGAAACGGGAGCGAACCGTCCACCTCTGATTCTACGGTAAACTTGATGAAATTGGATAGAGAGTTGAGGTATTCTAGTACGGGTCCGGCCACGCTCCAAGCCATCTCAATAGCACTGCCCGCACCCTGTTCTCCAGGGCCTGGAGCCATTCCAGCACCGACACAATTAGACGTAACGAGATCTCCCGTGTGAAGGCGGACTTAACCAGATGCGGTTATCCATCCCATGTACTAAACAGATGCTTGTTACAGGCACAAGAACTTACTTCCAACCCAAGACCTCCGAAGCAAGTCGGCATATCATCCGCCTACATTCCGTACTATCCAGGAGTGTCAGGACGTATCTCGAAGATCCTGAGAAGTTACAACATAAAATGTGTACAATTACCAGGTAGGAACCTACGTTCACTTGTCTCCAGTGTGAAGACCCCTGTCACACCTGTCTTACGCAGCAATGTAGTGTACCGTATCACCTGTAGGGCCTGTAACAGTTGCTACGTAGGTGAGACATCGAGACGTCTCCAGGATCGCCTCACGGAACACGACAGAGCAATCCGGCTTGCCGAAACTGACCAGTCCGCGCTTGCAGAACATTTTTGGGCTACCAACCACGATCTTGACCCCAAGCGCGACTTTGAGATAGTGGACCACGCGCGACACTTTCGCCACCGCCTATGGCTAGAGTCACTAAACATAATGAACAACCCTAAGGCATTAAATCGCCAGAAAGGCATGCGTATACATCCAATCCTGGAGACAACCGTTTTATTGATGGATGATCACTGGCGCAAGGCAGCACACGTCCGTGCTACAACAATGACGAATGAGTAACGTGCCACACTTTGCTTGTAATGTATTCAAAAATTCTGTCAGTTGAGAAAGGGACACGAGTTCCGAAAGCTACTGGAAATATTTTATTTTATTTTATTTTATACTGGGTATACTTTAAATAAATATCTGTTAAACTATGGACCCCAGTACTCCAGGCCCATTTGTCACTATTCGATCACTTTATGGCCATAATACCTACAACGATTGTGCACAGTTGCAAAAGTGCTTCCTCTCAATAGCTCGCTACAGGCAACATTTACGCTTCGCCCACAGATGCAAAAGCAATCGAATTATACCTAAAGGGTTCCGATACAAAGCCCCGTTCCACAACTCTCATATGGATCGTGCCTGCTTTAACTTCAGCCTACGCACGTTAAATTTATGGATATCCCATCTCCACCGTGAAATCAGGAACGCTGACTACAACAAGTCCAGACTGTTACAACATATACAAGGTAAGGTCTCGCCTATTGTATTTACAAACCTTATACATACCATCTGCCATCGGGCTAGTCAGACCTCGGATACCTACCGTTTACGCCAACAGCGCAAGTTCATAAACTTGAGCATAGAAACTAACTCCTTAAAGACGAACACTCGTTCAGACGACACGACTTCTTTCGTCTTGAATCTAAGTAACAAACAACTGTCCAACGAGCAGCTGAGTGTTTTATCAAACGGTATGAAATTCGCCGTTATACCATCGAAACCTCCCATCACACAGCTCGCTATGGGCATAGAAGCCAGTATTACCAACCTTCCCGAAGAAACTGCCAACGAGATCCGATTCAAGACTGCCGCAGTCCTCCGCAACACTCGAAAAACGTGCTCAAACCTCAACCACCGTTGTCTTTTCTTATAGATGACAGCCGCCCTGTCATCTATAAGAAAAGACAACTCCATCGTTGTACTTCCTGCGGATAAAGGGCGCCGGACTGTTGTGCTGGACCGATCAGCCTACCGAGAGAAAGCCTTGGCCCTATTACTCGATCCTAACGTATATGAACCTCTACCTGATCCTCCCGTTAAAGTCTTGAAACGTCTGGAAGCAAATGTTAATAAACTTGTCCACGCATGGCTTAAAGATAAGAAGATCCCGACCGCGACTCACCATCTTCTGCGTGCTACTGGCTGCCAACTACCACAATTCTACGGATTACCAAAGATCCATAAACCGGGTATTCCTCTCAGACCTATAGTGTCTTGCTGCAGTGCCCCAACGTATGAACTGTCCAAACACATCGCGAGCCTCCTCTCGCCTCTTATAGGTAATACATCTCACACCGTTAAAAACAGCAGTGAATTCATTAACACCATTAAGGACATTTCAATCCCTGATAACTCTGTCATGGCATCATTTGACGTGGTTTCCTTATTCACCTCGATTCCCGTCCAACAGGCCGTGCACTGCGCCAGAAGGCTCCTTGAGAGCGACTTAAGCCTCCAATCCAGGACGTCACTATCCACTGATGACATCTGTACCGCCCTCAACCTATGCCTCTCTAGCAGCATCTTCACCTTTGAAGACTCACTCTACAAACAAGTACATGGCACTGCTATGGGTGCCCCTGTCAGTTCCGTAGTAGCTAACATCGCCATGGAAGATCTGGAGAAGCAGATACACCAGAACCCACCTACACCTATTACAACGTGGTGTAGATATGTCGACGATATTTTTACCATAATACCACGTGGTTCTGAAACCGTACTACTAGAATACCTCAACTCTCTATCCAATTTCATCAAGTTTACCGTAGAATCAGAGGTGGACGGTTCGCTCCCGTTTCTGGACGTGCTAATGCATCGCGTAGGCCCACATCTAGAGACCTCAGTATACCGCAAACCCATGTGGTGCGGTCAATTCACCAACTACGGGTCCGGCCACGCTCCAAGCCATCTCAATAGCACTGCCCGCACCCTGTTCTCCAGGGCCTGGAGCCATTCCAGCACCGACACAATTAGACGTAACGAGATCTCCCGTGTGAAGGCGGACTTAACCAGATGCGGTTATCCATCCCATGTACTAAACAGATGCTTGTTACAGGCACAAGAACTTACTTCCAACCCAAGACCTCCGAAGCAAGTCGGCATATCATCCGCCTACATTCCGTACTATCCAGGAGTGTCAGGACGTATCTCGAAGATCCTGAGAAGTTACAACATAAAATGTGTACAATTACCAGGTAGGAACCTACGTTCACTTGTCTCCAGTGTGAAGACCCCTGTCACACCTGTCTTACGCAGCAATGTAGTGTACCGTATCACCTGTAGGGCCTGTAACAGTTGCTACGTAGGTGAGACATCGAGACGTCTCCAGGATCGCCTCACGGAACACGACAGAGCAATCCGGCTTGCCGAAACTGACCAGTCCGCGCTTGCAGAACATTTTTGGGCTACCAACCACGATCTTGACCCCAAGCGCGACTTTGAGATAGTGGACCACGCGCGACACTTTCGCCACCGCCTATGGCTAGAGTCAGTAAACATAATGAACAACCCTAAGGCATTAAATCGCCAGAAAGGCATGCGTATACATCCAATCCTGGAGACAACCGTTTTATTGATGGATGATCACTGGCGCAAGGCAGCACACGTCCGTGCTACAACAATGACGAATGAGTAACGTGCCACACTTTGCTTGTAATGTATTCAAATTTGTCAGTTGACGAAGGGAGACGAGTTCCGAAAGCTACTGGAAATATTTTATTTTATTTTATTTTATACTGGGTATACTTTAAATAAATATCTGTTAAACTATGGACCCCAGTACTCCAGGCCCATTTGTCACTATTGGAACATTAAATGTTAGACAGCGAAGCACATGCACGAGGTTGGTGAACGCTTTTACATAATCTTTGTATAAGTTACTTTCTGCAGTCTCCAAACTACACCACTATTAGGTCTTGAGACGTCCAGTTATTTGTTTCCTTGAAATTATTTTATGATCTTCCATCTTTGGATTCAACTGGTTTTATATCCATGGACTTATTTCCTGTTCTTTCACCATTGGATTCTTAACTACACCACCATTGAATCTAAAGTCACCAAGTTATTTATATCCTTGGAATCATGTAATATTCTTTCATCAATGGATTTAAACTAGTTCTTTATCCTCGAATTTATTTACTATTCTTTCAACATTAGATTCTTACTACACTCTTTCACCTTTGAATATATATACCTGAAACTACCTTGGGATTTAAGATATTCTATAAATCATAATAATGATTACTGATATCACTTCGATATTGGTTAACTCCATTTTGCACTAAAGATTATAATTATTAATCTAACGTTTCTCTATCTCAGAACATTTTGTGATTCTTCACATATTTCCTTCTTTCTTTATACGTTAGCAAATTACTCCCCTATTTGGTAATTTTTCGATTTATATGAGATTATATAACTTCTTGTCACCTTAATGCACCGTAGCCTTATCACTAGGTCTACCGTCTATTAATTTTGATCTACATTCTTTTTACCACCACTTTGTTCAATACTTTTTATTTATGAGCACAATAATTATTCTACTTATTCATCTATTTTTTAAAATAATTTTTCTCTTAGAGCTCCTACGAAACCTTCCCACTCTCACTCTCGTGATCAATCAAATTCAAATTTAACACAGTACCGGAATTTGTCGTTTGATTTTGATCATATAAATATGTGCTCTGGGCTGATTTCCATGTTACGTGGGTTAAAAATCTCGAAATAACTTACAGGGAAAACCATACACCACCGCCTGAGATCAACTGTTATAGCCGCGACAGAAGAGACTTTAGTAATTCCACTAATTATGAACGGAAATCGAACCCAGACCTCTCCAAATGAAAGGCAGATGGAGATATATCGTGCGGACTCAGCTGCTAACCAGGACTTCAACTACAACAGCTGAAACTGTAAACCAGTTGAATAAATATGAGAAACATTTGTTCACTTTTTCCAACACCGTGGCAAATTTATTGTTGGCAGGCGATGACTGCCGGCTCTTTTATTCTGGTACATTGTCTTATTTTTCCCTAATAATTTATATTTTACAAAAAGTTTTTAATTTACTATTTTTTTTTAAATTTAATTTTTAGAACATTTGCAAGAGCTACCTTCCATTTCACCACCAGATACAACAAACCGATCATATTTTTTGGCCACTGCGTACCTGGAATATCGTTTTTCATCCTTGGCTTGTGGTGATCAATCACATTCTGCAATCGTTACGCCAGATATGTGAACAGATCTGAAAAACCTGAAGATGAATTCCTGGTTACCTTGACATCTTTGGCTCCTCGTTGTAAAGATGTTCCAGTAGAAATCTGGTTAGTTCTCATCGCTTCGACTATAGGAACAATAGTGGAAATTACTGGAATATGTCTATACCCGTGGTACCTCACAGGTAATCTTCAACACGTATCCATGTATTTCTGCTTCTGGATGTATTCAGTAATCGAAATATTTGTTTCTAAACGAATTCCACTTCCACCCAAGCCAGAGTACGTAACATGTTTACTGTCGTTTATAGTCGAAGCCTTTTATGTTTGCTGGGCACTCGCATTGGAAATCGCTTCTCGAAATGCACGTGCATTCCTTACTTGTTTTTATAATTTTAGCTACGACTGCAGTCATCTTGATTGAAACGACATACCCAACTCGGCATATCCACTCGGCTATATTGCGTGCGTTTCTTTTGCTCTTCCAAGGATCCTGGTTTGTTCAAATTGCTTTCATTCTCCACGTTCCCAGTTTTGGTGGAATAGCATGGGATGATGCAAGCCACGAGCACATTATGCTAACGACAACGATATTTACTTGGCACATAATACTCAATTTCGTGGTCGTTCTACGCATTGGGTTCCTTTCTTATCGTCACACTTCGAAATCTAAGTCAATGTTGTAAAAAAGAGAGAATAATTAATTGAATCGAGAGAGGTGTCTGGATATGTTTATGTATATATTTAAGATATTTCTCATTCTACAACACTAAAAGGAATGCAGAAACATGTATAGCTCGCATAAAATGAATAACTACATTTACGTTTGCTACTTTATATTCTATAAGGACAACTTTGCTAATATTTTCAACAGTGCATTTATTTGCTGTTGTTATGAGCACTCTTGAAATGTATTTGCAATAGAGGAATAAAATTTGATGGAAAAAATTCGTGTATTTTGTTTCAGATACGGTATTTATTTCCCTGTTTGCGTATCCTTTCCTACTATTGTAGCATAATTTTAATTTTATAACAATTATCTCAGCTGTCTTTCATTCCATTAAGAGGAAAATTTGAGCACACTGAAAGCACAATTTGAATCACTGACATTAATTTATATTTCATATTATTACATTGTTTTGAAGTTGAAACATAGTTTTATAAGTTTGGAGTAATTTGAGAACCAATGCTCGTGTAATACTGCATTATAGAAGGGGAAAACTTGCACTAAAAATTTTAAGGGCTCTTTCACCATGATGGACATCTTCTTTTCAAGAAAAAAAAAAAGATTTTTACGCAATACATGATATTTCTTTAATAATCACACATAAAACAAGTTACGACTTTTTTTATAATAAAGTACACATATAAATTACGCAAAATGCTAATTGAACGTACAGCTTGAAGTGTGAATCAGTAGAAACAAAGCTAGAATATTATGGCATTAGTTGGATTTTTCGAATAGGAACGAAACGTTATCTGAACCATATGTTGGATATAACTGTGTGCATCCGGTCTATTGCACAAATCTCCAGCTGTGACACTTTCTGAGGAATAGAGTAATGTAGTTGTATAAACATGATATACAACTACTGAATAGGATCTAAGTCGATGATGCTCCTAAAACCTTACAACACACCTGTATATACTGTGTATGATTAGAACCATATTTTTATTCTACTTCGGGGGCTGCACTGTACATCAAAATGCTGCTGATTCTCTACGTTTATGAAATATACGCTCATAAGAGTCAAAATAATAGACTAAATATACAATATGGAATATAGTATATATTTTATAGTAAAAATCCAAAATCCGTTACTACCATTTCTCGTACAAACAAACAGCTTCTAATGTATTCGACAAAACTAGTTTTTACTAGTAAGAAGTAGAAATCACTGCGCCGGCTGGTAAACTCCTGAATCCAAAGTTAACTCGTAGTTTTACTTAAATTTTGAGTAAAAACTAGTTCTTTTTAGTAAAAACTGGTTCCTTCGAAATTTCAGTTAGCGGAAACCACAAGAAAACTGTAAAATGTAATAGAGGGGAAGGTTAAACTTTAGAGCAAGACTCTTACCCTTGGATCTTTGCGACAGCAAACGATGGCCATATCTTGCTCTGCCCACTGCTTCGGTTGCTAATCTTCACGACGATTAACCATGATTTTGTGTTAGAGTAAACGCTGTTCTGCAAGCGAGTAAAGCCGGTAGGAATACAATAGACCGGCCCGAAAACCTCATCTTCGTTTGTAGTAGGAGGTTTATTTCTACTAGAGAAAAAAGATCAGGTTAGTTTAAGCCACCAAATTCAGGACGAATTCAAGTGAAAAATGGCGCATACTACACATTACGGCGAAAACATTATGAATACCGTTTTTCGCTATAATCCGTCCTGAATTTGGCGGAGAAAAATAACCTAAAAATGTTTTACTAGCCGAACTTGAAATTCTATTAAATTCCTACCGGATCTACTCGTTTATGAACGAGTAGAACCGGCAGGAATGACACACTCAATTTACACGTTCATTTTTAAAATGAGTGTGTAATAATAACTCGCTGTCGAAGTCATTAAAAGTCATATTTTAAAGATTGTTTTATAAATAATTTTGATTAATTTCTTAATTTTCTGAAGATGTCATCGCCAGAAAATTAAAAAATAACATTTATGTGTCCTACTCTTATGCCCTTAATCGCGCCGATCATTTTAATGGTGAATTTATCCGCATTTGTATAATGGCCCAGTTCAAATGGATTTTATTTTATTTTTAAAGATCAAAGTTTTGAAAATTATTAGTTAATATATTATGTTTTCTTCAAATGTAATAATCACAAGTAAAATTTTTTCTTGTGCACAATTCAGTATGAAACCTCTTTTATTTGAAATGCATAAACAATGAAGCACATTGCACACGGTTTTCCAATTTAAATTTCAATATATTGAATGATTTTTCATTCGTAGAACCATATTAGTATTAGTATTAGTATTAGTAACGGCCGCATGGTGCAAGAAAGCCTATGGCTTATGCTGCACCAGCCAAAAAAAAAAAAAAAAAATCCGAACAAAACAATGATAAAAACAAAAATTAAATAAATAAATAAATAATAATAATTAATAAATAAATAAAAATAATAAAATGAAATTAAAAATTAAATAAAAAGGAAATTAATCCTATCATCCTATGCGCTTCCCTTACCCGAAAGTACTATCCAGATGACCTTTGAATTTCCCCAAACTGTCGGCCTCTACCACCCATGAAGGCAACTTATTCCAGTAATTTATAACTCGCTGGCTAAAATAAAACTTCCTGCAGTCCAATCTAAACATTTCCCCGCGTAACTTGAATTTATGTCCCCTAGTTCTAGCATCATTTATAATCTTGAAAATTTTGTCCTCATTCATTTTACTGATGCCTCTCAGAGCCTTAAACACCTCAATCAAATCTCCTCTAAGGTGTCTAGTTTCCAAACTCTGCAACCCACATATTCGAAGTCTTTCTTCATAAGGACGCCCTTTTGCCGATCTCACCAGGCGAGTTACCCTTCTTTGCACCCTTTCAAGAAGCTCGATGTCTTTCTTTAGGTGCGGTCTTCATACTTGAACACAGTATTCCAAGTGTGGTCTAACATAGGCCTTATATAATGGGATTATCACGTCCCTATCTCTACTTGCAAAAGTTCGATAGATCATCGATAGGACACCATGGGCCTTCCTTGCAACCTGTTTACAATGCTCAGAGAATTTCATGTCTGACCGTATCGTAACACCCAAGTCCCTTTCCTCCAGTACTGGGTTTAGTTGAACTCCACCAAGTGAATAAGTTATTTTGGGATTACTGTTTCCCAGGTGTAATACCTTACACTTTGTTGGATTAAAGCACAGCTGCCATTTTTCTGACCATTCTTGAAGTCTATCTAGGTCTCTCTGAAGAAGCTCAGCTTGACAGTGATCATTAACTACTCTACCAATTTTAACATCATCTGCAAATTTAGACATCACGCCCTCTATCCCTTCATCAATGTCGTTTATGAAAATTAAAAACAACAGTGGTCCTAATACTGATCCTTGGGGAACCCCACTTCTTACATCAACCCAATCTGAGGAATAGCCATTTATCACAACCCTCTGCCTCCTGCCCTGAAGCCATCCTTCTATCCATCTAAGGATTTTTCCAGTGATTCCAACCTGTTCCAGCTTATAAAGCAACCGCTCATGTGGGACTGAGTCAAAAGCTTTGCTGAAATCTAAATAAACAATGTCGAAATTATTCCCTAAATCCAGCTCGTGAGTGACCCTTTCGAAATAGCGAACCAGATTTGTTAAACATGATTTTCCCTTTACAAAACCATGCTGAGTATCCTTGAGAATTTCAATTCGATCCAAATGATCCTGAATTCCACCCTTGATCAATGCCTCCATGATTTTCCCTACTACTGAAGTCAGACTGACAGGTCGATAATTTCCCACTTCACTTTTAGAGCCACCCTTATGTATGGGAGATACATTTGCACTTTTCCAATCCAAGGGAATCTCCCCAGAGTCTAGTGATGCTCGCATAACCAGCCTCAGTGGTTCAATGCACTCGCTTGCCGCCTCTCTCAAGATTATAGGGTATATTCCATCAACTCCAGGAGCCTTACTAGTCTGTAGGCTTGAAAGTTTTTTCATTAAATAATCTTGCGAAATTTCAATATCATTAATTACATATTTTTTAACTTCGCTCCCACAATTTCCCATTGCCACAAAAGGCTTTTCATTTGTAAATATCGATGCAAAATAACTGTTGAGTTCATCTGCAACGGCAGCTGGTGTATTTATTACTATCCCCTTTCCCTTACGTAAAGGTCCGATCTGGTTTGTCCTGCTCTTCTTGGCATTTATATATGTGAAGAATTCTTTATCCCCCCTCTTTGCTCTGTTTGCTAGTGATTTCTCATAAACTGCCTTTGCCTGTCGAACCTTTTCTGTGGCTCTATTACACATCACCTGAGTTGCTTATGAGGGCAAAAGACAGTTATCGGTCAGTACCTTGTTAATTATTTATTTAAAGTGATTGTACATATAAGAGTATAATCCTCAAAGCGTAATGTGTTGGATACATTCTCCTCTTCAGAATATATCCTCATTATTGAAATGACATTTCAAAGTCCAATAAAGAAATTTCGCAGTTCACTTGCAAAGAGACCTCTTGTTGGAGTATCCTTAAGGTCAACAGCTTTTTTTGTTGTTGTTTGTTTCAGGGTTTAATGGCACGTCAGCGTCTGAGTCTATAATGCGAGGAGTCCAAAGGTCAACAGCAGAGGTGACATGTATATAGATACACCACAAGTCTGTAACCAGTGTCTGTCTACTGAAAAAATAGCAGCGACTGAAGACTGAACATCATAGAAAATATTGATGAGATTAACATCCATAGTTTAAGAGTTTTTCCTATCAACAAAGAACATTTATTGGCTGATGCACTTCCAAAATACTGAAACTATTTCTCCATAAATCTTATTCTAGGGTTCTCTTAGATTGATGTGCAAAGGGATTTCGGAACTATTAGCTATTTTTCAGAAATGCTTTCGGATTTCGTGATATTGTATAATTTTCGTGATGAAGACGCTGTTTCTTGCAGTAGCTTTTTAGGAGCATCAGAGACTAAGGGCATATTGCTCCGTATGTGCTGTCTGTTAATTGCGTATGTTCTGTGGTTTTCAGTCCAGCATACAGCAAATTCACAGCTTTGCAGTATGCTGGACTAAAAAAAACCCTAGTTTCCGGGAGAAAAAACAATGCTACCTCGCCTGAGACCGCCCAACTCAGCCACGTTGTGAAAAAGGCCCATAAAATTCCTCGCATCATCGACAAGACTGGAACTGAGGTCTTTTCCACCTGGTGTGAGGAGGACGACGGTTTTACCAACTGTGCTACCCAAGAGTGCCTGATGAAGACGGAGCACTTTTCTAAATACGTAATCGAGTATTACTCCTCTCTTAGTTTATCTTTTTTTTTAATTTATTCTCTTTCGTGTAAAGGTTGAGTCAGCCACATATAGTGGCAGTGTGTAAACTGTTATTTAAAAGAACGCAGGTCTGAAATTGCCTCTCCTACAGCATAATGTGGGAGTGCAAATATGCTTCAACTCTGAACTGAAAAGGGCCAGTTTGATAACGTCCACACGAGAGTCAGCAATGAATTCTTTATTAGAAACACAGAGGATATACTATCATCAAGTAAAGACGCAAATGGTTTTGGACGTCTATATTTTTTATGTATTTGGAGTTTGTTTTTTTTTAAATCCTCAAGCACATACACTAAATAATAATATAGTTGCATACAAGTGTTTTTTATGCTTATTTCAGTATCGTTGCTCTTTAGTATATATACGAGTAAAAAACACTTTCTATTCGTTGAATTCTAAACTTTATTCCAAATTATAAAATTACATTGTTTCTAAATAAATATTTTAAGGTACAATTTACACTTACTAGACGAACAGGTTAGTGCAAAGCATCATTTTAGTTCGTAGTAAATCACCGAAGTAGATGGTTCGGTGATTTATTACGAACTAAATTTCTCGTAATCTGAGGCTTTCAGCCCTAAACCCCATTTTAGTCTTCACACTTACTTGTAACGCAAAACAATCAAGGCCACTTTTAAATTAAATAAACGTGCTTTATTGGCGTACCATTCTTAGATTCTAACAAATGTAAGGCATCTTCGATCTTTTTATATTATTTGAAACACGCTTTTCTTTTTCTACATGTGCCTTAATATTATACGTAATCCTACAATAGGATTGCATTATATAAAATTCAAAGGAATGCCAATGCTGTCTGCTGAACCCGACTTTAAGCGATATAATCTTGTTGTTCTTAGATAATATTGCTTAAATAAACGCTCTTACACTGTCATCATTAACTTAAATGTTCTGGAAAGGTTGCACATCCCTATATTAGGAAAAAAAAGGGATGTGCAACCTTTCCAGGACATGAAGCAGGACGAGGAACAACAGTTCCTCGTCCTGGTTCATGTAACACAAAAATAATTGTTATTCTTCTGGTCTTGCCTTAGAAGTGCTCTAATCTGTTATACTGGCAGTATAAATTTTCACTCTGTAAGAGCCACTGTTATTCCATTCTATTGCATTTGTGAGTTGACTATTGTATCTGTCACATCGGCGATTCATTGATTTGTTTATTGTTCTAAATGCAGTGATTTCAGCCATTGTTAATCTTGTGGCCTTCCAACCACATGGGGCACAATGGCAGTCTAATTTATCTATTATATACATTTTTGTTTCACACTATCGATCACGTCGTTGTGGTTGGCTTTCATCTCCGTTTACAGTGAAATTTTACGCAATTTGGACCTGGTGACAACAAGAGGATACCGCTAAAGTTGAATTTTTATAAATTTATATTATGTACTTGGTACTACTTCTGTTAATTCACTCTTTATATTATTTTAGGAGCGCATTCCTCCTACAACATCCTTTATCGCCAAAATGCCACTTGCAGCGAAAAGGCATTTGAACATTAGTTTAAATGGGCCATAGAATATGTCAGTTTGTCTAGCAATCACTGGAACTGCATTTTCCTGAATGGTGTTTTTTTTTAGCATCATAAAGATGTTTAACCATTACTCAGATTTTCTACACATAATTTGACAAATGATCTATAGTAATTCCAATTTTTTTTATTTTTTATATTTCCCGCTTGTCGGATACACAATGCAATCCTATTAGAACGAACTAGATGAATTAAGATACAAAAGTTTAAAAAAACTTCTCTACAAAAGTAATACAAATTTTTCTACGTAAGGAACGTGTCTCTTTCTTTCCTGAAAGAGTTTAATCTGACATTCTGAATCACATACATACATAAAAGTATTTTGTATCTGATTCCTTTTTTGTCAGCGATTATTTCTTCTGAATTGTATGCGTGACAGAGAGTTCCTTCCTTTATTCATTATTTGTCCATCCAGTTGGTAAATGAGAAATTGTGTCTCTCAGGATTAGCTAGTGGATCACAAGGCTTTGTTAAAATTGGCGCTGAACTATTTACGAATTCTTCTATACGTTTCATTAACGATTCCACTATCTGCAATTAAAATATTTCATATATGAATATTTGCAATAAATTCATAAAAAAACATGAAATGTAAATTACACAATCACAGTGTTCTGTAATTTACAGAACTTGAAATAACCTAGATTTAAGCTTCTTTTTCAGAGGAACAACCAGGATTATTTTCTTCCAAACGAAAGTACAATGTAATAGAAAATAAAAAAATTTAAATTTTGTATGAAGAAGATTGATTTATGTGATAACTGACATTATTCTGCTCTCCTTTTTTGTATTTCCATGCTTTTATAATTATTTTAATATAAATAACGAAATTCATATAATTTATATAACAATAATTCAAAAATTATTATTATGACAATATTTAAACATTTTTATAACAATTTATGATAAAAAATTAAATTATTTTATTTATTTACATTAATTTAAATGAAATGTAAATGACCAAATGAAATTCGTGGGATGAAATTATACAAAATTAATTATTTTTCTTATAATCCCTTTATATCAGTGCACTTATCACTTACTAATAAGTAGGCTTCGATTTTAAGACAGATAAGTCTAGAAAACATTCAGAGATTGGGCTTCAAACAATTCAACTGATCAAGGCACATTAATATTAAACGAGACGACGTGTTTCTTTTAATACAGAAACAAGTAAAAATCCCTACAAGGTAAGTCAAGACTAGGAGGAATAGTAGAATGCTGCCTGGAAGTCTACGGAAAGCCTAAAAAGAACTGGGAATTTAGATGGAGCTGAAAGGGAACTTCCCAACATTTTGCTTTTATCAATGATTGGACCAAACTTCGGTTACACAGGTGATGCTCTCTCTCTATTTGCGAGAGACTGATTATGATATATTTCTGAGAACTTCTGAAATTTACTTTGTATACTAAATTTTCCAGTAGTATGTATTCATAAGGCAATGCGTGTGTGAATAAGAGTTAATTTACTTTTTGGCAGCCATAATTTCCAAGTTGTGCGATATCTTGAAGATCACAAACTTTACTTTTTACCAGAATGTGAGGAGCACAAAATAAGATCTGTTTTATATAAGTTTCATTAAAGATATTAACAATACGAACATAGACTTACTTGTGGATATATATCAGCTAAATTATGATGTTCACAGGGATCAGTGTCGATGTCGAACAGACATGGAGCGTTTGCTGGTTTGCAGTTTTCCATGGAAAATTCTGGAATTTCGTCACATTTAATTTCGGATTTCTGGTGCCAGCTATTGTCTGTAGGTGGAAAGGGTCTACCCCTGCGAACTAACACATCGCCAACAGCGGAACTGCTGCCATTCCATACCCAACCCCCCATGTTCGTAGAAAGACTGGATTCTGGAAATGTAAAGTTCCTACCAGAATAATCGTACCAGTAGTCATAAACATCACCATTATTTAGAGTTCCATTGACCACTTTATAATTTTTATGTCTGAGTGCAGATATTCCAATAAGTGGATCTATATTAACCAGCAGTTCTTCTCTTGGAGATGGAAGTCCGTCAACTAAACTTTCCCACATATTTAAGCCATCAATTTTTCCGAGATCAGATAGGTTTCCACCTGCGAAACGAAAGAGAAAAAAAGAAATAGTAAAATTTCTACTACTACTTCCTTTTTTAATCGTAAAAGAAATAGCAAAAATTCACACACAACACTGAAAATGTTTTTATTTTTACAGTATGTCAGAAAGATTAAAGTCTTTAATGAGTGTGACTATAGAAAATAATACAGTTGTAAACATGGATTTGTCAGAAACTATTGATAATGTTTAATCAAACAAAAGTTTGTTGGCACACCTTTTACAAAGGTAGTGATCTCTCAAATCATGCAGCTACCACACCTATAAATAACCAACACTTCTCCTAAGAGAAGTGTAATGTTATATTCATCCGCAATATTATCAATTTTGCTATTAAAAGAAGCTGAGTTTGTAAGTTGTTAGAAGCACTCACTTGAAACTTTTTTGCTGTATTTTTGAAACACTGACCATCCCGTGCATCCGTCTTATTTTAAAAATAATTCACTAAAAAGGACAGTTGCACGGTCCACTTACCCAGCAGCAAGCAGACTGTAAATCAAATTATAAGTTACAAAACTGCGTTACAAGAAAAACAATGTTTAACAAGGCAATTTATATTAAAAAAAATTTGAATAGCAAAGAGACCAACAAACGCGCTGCAATCTGTCTTCCGTCCAGCCTCTGCCACGTATATAGATTGATTATTTAAGCAAACGCATTGAAATCGTTCACGGTCCGCATCAGAAAATGTGCAACATGTAGCGGTCTGGATCCTACTTTGTGATAAAATTAATAAACATTTGTACAAAAAGAATTGGAAGTTTTGAAACAACAGCGAAAGGAGGCAGTTACATCGATAACACAATGTCGACTTGAATCTGGTCGTGGGGTCTAGATCAAGAAAGCCTTCTTGATCAAAGCCTTCGGATCCTGAACCAGGGCACATTCAGTTAACAATAATCAACCTGAAATCTGATGTCAGTTCAATTCAATTAAACTTCTTAAACATAAAGAAGGAAAACAATTTAGGTTTTTTTTTTTGCAAAATTACTAAGAATTAACTGCTTTCTACTCTTTTTCTGATTTATTCTAATACCTAATACAATAAACTATTTCGACAAAAGCCTACAGATAGAGAAAGTGGAATCCTATTTAGTAACGCAAGCAGCTAAAAAAAAGAGTAATGCTAATTCAATACATTCACTACGAAATTTCCACCTACCTGCTAGGTGGAAGAAAGTTGGCAGCCAGTCAGTGACATGCATCATTTGCATGGAAATTCTGCCCTCTTTGTTTCCCAACAAAGGACTCCAAAGAGCGGCACTTCCCCTAACACCTCCTTCCCATAAGGTATATTTTCCTCCTCGCAACGGCCAGTTGGAATTAGCAGATCCCCAACTACGATTCACTGCTCCTCCGTTGTCTGTAGAGAAGATCACAACAGAATTGTCCAACATTCCTTCTGCATCCAGCGCTTCAAATATCTTTCCTACAGAATCATCTAGGGCCGCCATCATGCCTGTTTTAATTTTAAACTGATTATGTTCATTAAAAAAGCCATTAAATTAATTCCATTTAATACATTAATTTATAAAAAACGTATGAGTTAGAGACAAAATCAGTTAATAATTATCTAATGTCCATACGTAGGAAATTCAATTTTATTCTGTTTATATCTACGAGCATTCTAATAAAGATAGAATTAATCATAAATCTTTTCTAATATACCTTACCTGCTACAGTTCTTCTTTCGATGTCCTCTATGTATGGAAACCTATTCACATAGGTTGGGGGAGCTTGCAGACGCTGGTAACTGTTTCCGACGTGTGGAGCTATATGAGCGACGTAGAGGAATAGGGGCTACAGTGAACAAATAAGAAATAAGAGCAAATAATAAGAAACTCTACTAAACACTAATGTATGATTGCCAGTTAAAAATGTTATCATTATGTGTTTCGCTGGTGCAGCGCATCCACAAATCTTACATTAGAAAATTATTAAGTAATAAACTAGTTAGTTAAACGCACGTACTGCGTTACGTTTCAGGCACATTCAATGTTTTTCTTAAATTAGTTCGATTTTCATTTTTAATATTAGTGAAAAGTAAATACTAATTAACTTGCTACAATCAATTACTAATTGATTTCCTAAAAATAATTAAATATGTACGTATCTTCTATCTTCTTACCCTTCAATCCATACATGGTATTAAAAGTACTATAAGTTCTAACAGAGTTTTCATAAATAATAAAAGTGATATGTATGAAAAAAAGAAATAAGAAATTTATCAAAATCAGAAGAATTCTATGCATTCGATTTTAATAAATTTGGAACGGCTTGACAGCTCTTTCTGAAAGTGTTAAACATAACTTCATGATAATCCACTCACTGAGACTGAATTATACCGTGTGAAACGTAAGCAGGGTTCAAGATATGGTGTCCACACTACACAGGGGCATGCCGCCCCTCTCTGTTACTAGGCGATGCTATGTGATAGTTGATGCTCATCAACCGGTGCAATACCACCACTTTGCAATACGACCACTTATTGTTGGCTTGAAGTGATGAAACCCATGTGTAATCTCAAGAGCAAACTCCGGAACCCCCCCCCCCCCATTTCTTTCATCATGCAGTATGATTGATGTCTTTTGAAGCTATGATGGTCACTGTGGTGAGTTCCAATCGTCCTTACATTTCGAGGGTACAGTTCAAAAACGGTATTAGCAGGCCGGCCGCTAGATGGTCCACCGGGCCGAACCAATTAGTAACTCTCACAGGAAGCTCCCGGCTCAGCTAGTGTATAATCTCACTGCCTCTACCTTCTTGAAAAGAAAAAAAGAGATATGCGAGATCTCAATTCTTCTTTTCCTGGGTCAGACTTATTTATTATTATTTATTATTATTTTTTTTTTTTTTTTTTGCTGTTTTAAATTTTCTGGTGTCAGTGTTTGCTCAAATCATGTCAGTGAAATTAGTCTTGTAAGGAAGAAATTTTTTATTCCACATTCCACCGTAAAATCTCGTCCTTTACCTAAATCTTGATTTTCCAATAAATGTGCTAAGGCTGTTCATGACAAGAATGTTTCATATCGCAATTAGTTTGTATCCAAATCTCCACGTTCGTTTTCTGCCTACACCAAAATCCCAACAATTATAAAGCAATTTTTAATCAGTCCAAACTAGATTTCGAACAAGCTAAGAGTAGATAACTTGTTTTTTGTCCAAATGGTAGTCGAGAATGTCGGTCTCTTGCCAAAGCTATTGGCCGCAACTTTTGTCCGTTCATCTCTACTCGCACCTCTGTTTAAACCAGATGGTTCTATTGCCACCTCAGCTAAAGATAAAGCCGATCTGCTAGCATCCCACATTTCTTCTAACTCGTGTATTGATGATCTTGGTAAACGACCTCCTTTTATCTTCCCAACTTTAAACCCCCGCACGGTACTAAGTACTATAGGTTCTAATAGATTTGGGGATTGGTGTCCATTCGCTCATTTGGAAAAAAATCTGGAGTTTCCTTCAATAATAGCATACCGTATAATACCAGTAACAATAGAACCATAGCAGCGCCGTGGATCCGATATTTCAGATTTTATGATTGCAATTTAACTTTCGGACACCAGTCCAGGGATCGAAATGGAATTTTACGAAACAGAACACTCATTAATAAAATATATTATTCTTAACATCATTTATATACATGACATTGAGTGAGCGTATAACGAACCGGAATGATGTTCCAATGGGTTCTGGTTCATTCCGAGTACCAGCGCATCATAACATTCTCTACAGAGAAGTAGATGTATCAGTACCATGTACCAGTTTGTGGATATAGAGAAGTACTGTGTATCACAACACACATGTATTGTACACAATATTCTTTTAGAATACTACTCTTTTGGAATCTAAGATTTATTATTTTATTATGATTTTAGCTAAATCTTTTAAGGTTGAAAAATCCAAATAATAGTTTTAAGGAAAATTTGGTGAGAATTTCAACAGTTGGTAACGAATAACTTAGAAAGTTATTACATATAATTAACTGGTGCAATCTTACCTGAGATTTATTGTGTTGTTGAATAACATTTAACGCTTTTTCTGTGTACACATCGGTTAAATAACGTCCCTGCATGCCATAAACAGCGTCGAGTCCATCATGTAGATCGCGACCCCACATGACCTGAAACAAGAACTTTATTGAGATATACTCATTTTCGTACATAGACGATGTTAAGCTGACTTATATAGACATCTAATTTGCTGTGTTCTAATATTTCCAAATTTGAGCTACTAATAGCTTCAAGCCTGGCTGCACAAGTAACTTTATCTATAAGAGGATATGCGTCCATTATTTAGAACTTACATCTAATGTACACAAAACTGTTGTGTTAATGGTGCCTCCGTAGCAACGCTGTGGATTCGCTATTGGCTCATTTGGAAAAAATAAAAGTCTGGAGTTCCTTCAGTAATAGTATCACGTCTTCGCGCCAATCTACTTGCGTCACATCGCAGATGGACAGATGTCTAGGAAGGTTGTATGTATGCAATTCAGTGTGAGAATGGGCAAGAAGAAAAACTGAAGCGATTTTGAATGCGGTGCCAGACGCATCGGTATGAATACCTCGGAAACTGCAACCCATCTGGGATTTTCACACGACTTTCTCAAGTGTATGGAGATTGGTGCAACAACCAAATAACATGCAACCAATGGTGATAATGTGGTCAGATACAGTTCGTTGATGCAAGAGGTGAACGAAGATTGTGCAGGGAAATAGAAAGGCTACAGTCAGTCAAATAACAAACCAGTGGTAACCAAAGAGGCATTCCAGAATGCACAACTCCTACTTTGTCACCGGTGGAGTACGCAGACGAGAACCAAACTCCTGTCAGCAAAAAACACGAAGGTATAGTTATAGTAGGCTCAGGAACACCCACACTTAGACAGTGGAGGATTATTAAAAAAAACGCGTCTGGTATGATGAATCCCAGTTCCTGGTGTTCGAAGCTGATGGGAGGATCAGAATATTGTAAAATCAACACGAGTTCATGGATCGTCCTGTCGGTAGTAGTGGTATAATAATATGAGAAATGTCTTCGCAGCTCACACTGGGATTTCTGATATCAGTCGAGTAACATTTGGATGCCACAGCTTATCTGTAAATTGTTTCTGCCAAGACGTATCCCTTCATGGCTGCAGTATTCATGTGGTTATTCTAACAGGATAATATGCTATGTTGTTCAGAAATGTTTACAGAGTACAAAGCCAAAGTTGTACAGAATTGGTTTCAGTAGCCCTCAGTGAATCCATGGATTGCCAGTTTATTATTATTATAATTTATTATAATTATTTTATTATTTATTATAATAAAAAAAAACCTTTTTCTCCTTTATTGGGGTTTTTTCGCCCCGTGACGGGTACTGGTACCAAGTGCTCAGGGTGATTGTTACGCCCGCTTACTGTTATTGATGGAGGAACTCTCTTACTATCCTATAGGTGTTCAAGATCGCGATTTTCTTGGAGTTCTCTGAAGGTGTTCTCTAGGAGACCTATTGTTGATAGGTTCGTATGTAGGCTCTTTGGCATCATGCCGGTGGCTGACATGGGATGGTCGTTACTTGTTCCATATGCCACATAATTTTTTACATCCTATCTTAGGTCTGAGTACTTCCTGATATCTTTTCTCAAAGTCGCTGGTGTTGGGTACGGCTGTGTCGATTAGGCTGGTTGCAATTTCCTTTATATTGATGAAAATTATATCTGGTCTGTTGTGCGAGATCGTATTGTCCGTTATTATCGCACGGTTCCAGTATAGTCTGTGAACAGAAGTCGCTAGTACGGCCTGAGGCTCGTACTTGTAATACAGTAAACTTTCTTTGATCAGCTGGTATTTTTGCGCTAGCTTCTGATGTATTATCCTGGCCGTCTGGTCATGTCTGTGAATGTAATCCGTCTGGGTGACAACCCAGCACATCATCTGGATGCGGTGATGTGCTGGATTGTTTCTAGGGCCTGGAGTAACAGATAACACATGTCCATCGACATGTGTTATCTGTTACTCCAGGGTCCTTGGCAATATATTTCACGCAGTTCGTAGTGTTGACTGCCTGGTCTTGAATGACGAGCATGATACTTCGATCTTGGAGACAAGCCTTCCGTTCGTTAGCCAAGCATTGGAAGAAATTTTGTCTATGTAGTCTTGACGGAGGTCATTGTACTGTCTGCCATGGAGTGCCATCTTCGACGATCTTTCTGTCTTTGTTTCTTCTTTCTGTATGAGTGTGGTCCCTTTGTTGAGGTGGATTGTTGTGTGCCGTTTGTTGATCTTTCTTATGGCTTGGTAGATTGGTGTTGTGTTTTCCTGGAAGTAATTATCCTGGTCGAATTTATAATATCCTCCAGCTCGTTGTTGGTCCGATCTATGATCCCAAAAGACTTCCTTCAACCCCCTGTGATTGAAGGATTATGACATGAAGCAGAGTCTTCCTGAAAAATGCAATTGGCAACATCCCCATAGTGATCTCTAATTGTGGGAAGTAATTTTGTCTCAAGAATGTCCTTGTACATATCAGTATTCAAAGTGCCCTTCACAAATTCAAGACGACTAACTCCTCTATGTGAAATACAGCCCCATATCACTCGATATGCAGAATGTTTCATAGTGGAAACGATACAGTCAGGACGAATTCTTCTACTTTTCCTCGGCCCTCGTGGGTAGCACAGTTGGTAGGATCGCCGTCTTCCCCACAACGGATGGAAAAGACCTGAGTTCGGGTTCCGGCGATGACGGCAGGAATTTTTATGGGTATTTTTCACAACATGGCTGAGTTAGTCGGTTTCAGACGAGGGTAGCATGGTTTTTTCTCGCGGAAACTCGGGTTTTTGTCCAGAAAATCGACCTCAGAACACAAGAAATTTACAGACAATAATTACGGAGCAACATGGCCTTAGTTGCCGATGCTCCTAAAACCCAACAACAACCATTCAACCAAACTCTTCTTTGTTTAACAGTCTGCTGGCTGTCCGAACCAAACAAGCCGAATTTTGATTCGTCAGAGAAAATAACAGATTTCCACTGACCTTCAGACCAACTAGCTTACTCTTTTTCCCACTTTAGACGCTGGACTTTCATTTTTTGCGTCAAAAGTGGCTTTTTTCTTAGGCCATGTGCTGTTAATCCCGATGAGAAAAGGTATCTATGCACTTTAGACGCTTTTTCCCATCGGTAAATGTAGCAGTTGCCTTTACTCCTATATCCTTCTTCCATGATGTTTTGAGATCTGTCGATGAGGATCTTCTGCTTCGGACACGCAGCAGACCAGAAATCTGTTCTGCGCTGCAGAAGATATTCGCGGACGTCCGCGTCCTTTCTTTTTGTTTAGACTACCAGTTTCTGATAATTTTCGTAATAAACCTGCAATTGGTGACTGATTACACTGAATCCTTTTAGCTATTTCATGCGTAGAATGTCCCTCTGCATTCAACTCAGCAACAACAGTTTTCCTACGCGGTATTAATTGTGGAAATTTAGCCATTGTGATAGGAAAGAATACTGGGCTCGTGGCACATACACATACTGCCGCTAGGATCACACATGATTGTGTGATCCTAGCAGAGCTTGCAAGAGACGGATGATGCAATAGAGTAATGCTATTACAAAACATATATGATATATTGAGAAACTTCACAGAAATCCGGTGAATTTTGCAAGTGATGCAATGAGCACCATAATTAGTCGCATACAAAAATATACAATAAGTTTTGCACACGTGCTTATTTTACAATTATGATAGAAATATAACCACTGCGAAGAAAAGGTTTCTGTAGTGAAGTCATTATAACGATATCTACCTTAATTTCGTCCTGATTATCGCATGCGAGCTCAAGGCAGGTGTGATCATAGTAATCCCCAAGTCCGGCCCACTGACCAAAAAATGAATCGAATCCTCGATAAGTTGGTGTATACTCCTTTTTGAAGAAACCAAGATGCCACTGAAATTAAATCATTATCGAGTCAGAATATAAATTATACAGAGTAATTTATTATAATAGCAACTTAAATGTTACCTAAACTTTTCAAGCTAGACACTTGTAACTTAAATATCATTAGGATCTCACCTATATCTATCTATACATTAAAATAGTTTTCCTCATAGTGATATTTATTCGAGCCAATGGGAGAAGTGGGCGAGGCAATTACGTCACTACAAATGCAATTAATTATTGACAACTGCCTCTATAACGTTCACCAACCTTGTGCACTAATTCACTGTCTAACATTGGATGTTCCATTGCAACATTTTTTGTATATCAATGTATATTGTATATTTGTAATTACCGAGGTTTAGTATTTTGTAAATATTTCAGTTAAATATTTTAGTCCTGCTCTTTCGGATGCAAAAATATTCCTCATGTATTCCTCATCCCTATGTAAACGCAGGTATATAATTACATAGTGATATATTGGCTGAAGTCCAGTATAGTATACTCCAGCAGGTACTTCGATGGAAGTGAGGAAGACTACGATAATTTACAGGTGAAGGCAACTCCCTTTTCTGATTGTTTTGTGTCATCCAGGAGAGGGGGAGTTGGCTTAGGTAGAGTGTTTATAGCTCCATCCCGCTGTTTTAAAATGGGAAAACGAGTTCTTGATTTAAAAACAGCAGCAAATGTGGGGAAAAAGACCCTAGGCATATCAACTAGGAGGGCAGTGGGCGGACAAAGCAGTGATTGGCAGATGCCAATCACTGCTTTGTTCCTGTCCGTTTGTCGAAATATGGGAGTCAACTTGTCAATCACTGTTTTCCCAATGTTTTGCTTGCCGCCATGTTGGAGGGTATACATCGTTCTGGAGTTTTACAGTGATATTTATTCGACCTTGAGAATGCCGTGCAGTACAAATGCACAGGTAAATAATTACATAGTCATTACCTGATTAGATATCGATCAGCGTTTCGACAGGTGTGTCTTTTACGTAGAAAAGATTTGACTTACTACGTTTACTTCTACATTTTACGTAGAAAAGGGTGCGCGGGGGTGGGCGAGCAAAACGAGCAAGGGTCGAATCCCCCCCTAGTATTTATTAATACTATTATTAAAAGAGAAATCTGAAAACTAAATAAGTGCAATAACAAAATATTATACGTTTTGAGACTCACCTCTTAATCTGAATGGTTTGATGAACTTGAAGAAGAATTAAAAAGAAATGAAAATTAAAATAGCTAAGTTTCTCTTTGATAAAAGTACATACTTTCCGCATCGTTTTGTGAAAGTTATGAAATTAAAATATTAAAAGAATTAAAACTAGGAACCCAAATTAGCTTTCTGATATCGAGATGAAGGTTGACATTTAAAGAAGAGGTGTTTGGGATCCATGATGCATTAGTGTGTGCAGCTCACAAACCAAAAGACATTATTCAGTACGGATTAGAGAAGTAATTGGAGCACCTCAAGATCAGTTTTGGGGCCTCTCTTGTTTCTAATTTGCTTAGTGACATAGACAATGGATACCGGGGAAGTTTTAAAGTTAGGTGAGTTTACGACCAAAACCAGAACTAAACATGTTGCTTCAAAATGTACTGGATCAGTTGCAGATATTGTCTGAAAAATATCAACTGAAGTTTCAACTTCTAAATGTGAGGTTTGCACAACGTGGCTGAGTTAGTCTCAGGTAAGTCTGCATAGTTTACCCTCCCTCCCAAAATCCGCCCAGAAGCACGTCAGCAAACAGCAAGCCGACCCGAAAATATATGCAATTGCAGATACAATATACTGATATCATGCAATTTTAGATGCTATGGTGCTTAACACGTAAATCAGATAACTACTATTCAGAGGTGCAGTACCATCTTTCAGGTAGTGGCTATCTTCTACTACTCCGCTAGCTGTAGCCAATAATGTAGTGGCCACGGCCACTGGCTCAAATCGAATCGAAGTTACTTCCTCTTGTGAATGGCAGAAGTTAGTCAGATTTGGACTGCAAGTGGATGGATTTTTCTCCAAAAAAATTAAGTCTTCATCCCTCAAAATTTCAAAAAGACTGAGTATGCACCCTGTTACAGAAACAATGTCCAGCAACGGGGGGGGGGGAGGCAAGAAACTTGGGCGTTTGTGACTCGCGTATATTGACAAAGGGAAAACAAACCCTCTCAGCCTACTCTCAAATATCAATTCTTGATCAAAATTTCTTGAAATCTACAGTCTTCTTTGATCTCCTCATTTCCGATAATGAAAAATCAGACTCTGGAGGAAAAGGAAAAACAAGAAACAGGAAACAGGAAAAAGTTAGGTTACTTTTGATACAAGAAACAACCAAAAGGAGGTGGGGAAGCAGTCTTTCCACAAAAGGAATCTCAAAATTTACAATACCTTTCCAATTCCATGTGTAGAGTATCCTCTCTCCTTCAGGTATTGTGGCAGGAGTTTGAATTCCAAAGGTAAGCCGGATGGCTCAGCAGACCTCAACACAAGATGCTGCAATCCTTAAAGGAACAAATACAATAATTCATTAGAGATGAAAATACCAGCATCTGCTGAAAATGTTTTTATTTTGCTCAATTTACTTTATTTTATATTTAGCTTACATTTTTCGAGAATATGGAAGAAAGGGTTTTTTCTCCATTTAAATCAGTCTGGTACCTTATGAGAAATCACATTTTAAAAGATAAACTAAATGGTGAATATATGTTCAATAATTATAGACAATCCCATAAAGCGCAAAATAAAATTGTAATCAGGGACAATGCAGTCCCTAATTACAATTTTAATCTAAAACTTGCGTTTTAGAGTACAATACATTATTTTATTTCTTTATCTAATTCTCTTCGGCATCACGTCACATTATATAGATGTGATAGCTTTTCTCAGAGGGCATGGTTGAAGTTTCATATGATCATGTTCCTTAAAGACATATATTAACCGTCGCCTAAATCAAAATATCATTATCAAAAATAGCTTAATTATATTATTTACCTTTCTGTACCTTTACTGTAAGAAAAGGAATCGACAAAATTGACAACTCTTATGTCCTGTCCATCAAAAACACAACAATTTTGTCGCTGAAGAAAACTCAATAGAGTATATGCAAATAGATTTAGGTTGTTTGTGGTACTGAAGCACAGTCCCTTAGAGGCCCACAAAATAAGATCCCGGAGATTTAGACCAACAGTAATTGCATTGTTCCAGGCTGCTCGCGAACTTATTTTGTGGAGCTCTGAGGAAATGCTCCAGGGCTCCCAAACTACCTAAATCTATATGCAATTTTTTTTTCTTTGTTAGTTGTTGACGCATCGGCTTCTGTGGCCTTAATGGACCCAAGGTTTTTTGCACTACTCTGATCCAAGCCCGAGACAGGATTCGAACCCGCGACCTTTGGGTTGCCAGGCAGGCACTTCACCCACCCGGCTAGCCCGGTCGGCCTATATGCAAAGGGGCCCTGAACAACTGCGCCTCGGTAAATCCTTCCTTTTACCCAGCTGTTAACTACTGTAGGAAAGACCTACAGTAGTTAACAGCTGCCGCCCAAAGGTGCAAATTACTCGCCATTTTAAAAAGTAAGTGTCCTGGGTTATTTAAGTAGATCAAGTTGTTTCCTATAGTGTACAAGTCGTGTAGTTTAAATTAAATTTTATGTGGTTTAAACGTGCTAAAGCTGTTCAAGATAAGAAGATTACATATCACAACTGGTTTGTGAAAATCTCCAGGTTCATTTTCTGCTACCAACAAATTTGAAGCAGTTATTAATCAGTTCAAAGTAGATTTTGAAAAGACTAAGAGCAGAAAAGTTGCATCGTGTCCAAACGATAATCGAGTATTCTGGTCTCTTGCCGAAGCTACTGACCGCAACTTTTGCCAATCCCACCTTTGTTAAAAATCTGTTGGTTCAAGTCATCTCAGCTAAAGATAAAGCCAATTTACTAGCATCCTTTTTCTTCTAACTCTTGTATTGACGATCTTGGTAAGCTACTTCCTACTGTTCCTAGTACATGCTACTCAATGCCGCCTATGGTCTTCCTTCAAAAGGATGTAAGAAGGAAGAATTTTGTACAATCTTGATGCGAAGTAGGCTGCAGATCATAATGATATTTGTCCACTTGTTCTCAAAAGATGTGCTCTGGAGCTTATTCTTGTTCTATTTCGCCGTTTTACACTTTTTATTCCACTGGTATTGTTCTCTTCTTCTTGGAAATTTGATCATATCCAGCCAGTTCCTGAAACGGGTGACAAATTCCTCCCACTCAATTATCATCCTACTGCAATTACCTCTAGTCTTTCCAAAGTAATGGAACAATCCATTAACCGCCAACTCCAAAACTATCTTAAAACCTTCCATCCGAACAATAATCGCCAATATGGATGCCATCAGTGTCGATCCTATGATGATATATTGGCTTATGTTACCTAACTGTGGACAAATACAGTGGAAAAATTCGGTGGAACTCAAGCAGTTTCTCTTGACATTTCAAAGGCTTTTGATCGGGTTTGGCATAAACGTCAAGCTTCCATCTTATTTATTGCCAACTGATTTTGACAATTGTTTATCCAGTTTTTCTCTCTGGCCGTTCTCTGAGTGCTATAGTAGTTGGCTTTATCTTCTTCCACTAATGAGATAATAATGATATTGATGAAGGTATATCAGGCTTAATGCCTAAGTTTGCAGATGACACAAAGGTTGGCATGATGGTTAATCACAGTAATCAAGGTATGCTACTGCAACAAGATCTGGAAAAATTAGGCAGATGGGCTGAGAAATGGTAGCTGAAGTTCAACATTGACAAATGCAAGGTTCTGCACACGGGTAGCAGTAATCCCAGAGCAGCATACCATCTGTGTGGTACTACACTCAGGGTAATGCAGTCAGATATGACGTTTTTTGAGTAGTGCAAACAGGCTGCCAGGCCAGATCATGGGATTTTGTGAATGATATATAAGAACTTTACTAGCAGAATGTGAATGAGGTGATTAACGCATTATATAAAGCAATAGCCAGGCAGCATCCTGAGTACTGCATACAGGCCTGGAGACCTTATTTTAGATTACAAAAGATGTAGCTCTGTTAGAACGAGTGCAGAAAAGGACAACCAGATTAGTGAAGAAAACAAAAGCGTGCTCTTTCCAAAAAAGACTTCATTTCAGTTCTGCAAATTGCTGCATCTGGAGACCAGGCTCTGCGAAGAGATCTGATTGAAGTGTTTAACGCGTTTAATGGATTGAGTAAGTTCGATGTTGATGGCATTCTATTCTTCCTCTTGCTGATACTATACACATGAGGGGGGGGGGCATAAATTCAAATTGATGAAGAGTGGTTGCAAGATAGATATGCAGAGATTTAACTTCAGCCAGAGAGTGGTTGATTGTTGGAGCAAACTTCCATCTGTTGTTGTAGAGTTGGATCTTTTAAATAAGTTAAAGGAAGAACTAGAGATATTCTTGAAGGGGATGAGGTAGGTATTTTTTTTTTTTTTTTTGGCTGATGCTCTATAAGCTTGCTTCCTTGCATTATTTTCCAATGCTGATGTTAATACTAATAACACTTAATGAAGGCTGAAAGTTTATACCATTTACATCATCCAAGATCTGAAAATCGAGATCATCTAAAATTAGAAAGATTAAGTTGAAAATAAATAATATTCAAATCATTTAAAGTCCAAATTTATGCATGTTTATGTAATATTGTGAATTAAAAAGAACTGACCAAAAAGTTACCTACCAACGAAAAGTATAGGAAGGTCGGTATCTCGAGAAGTTAATTATAGATACTGTAAAAGGAATGCGCACATTTTTTTCATTTCTTTTGAGGCTAACCTCTTCTGAAATAACAGGGTTCTTGATTGAATTCAGGCGAACTAGAGATGTCATGTCGCAACATGAACACTACAAACATCAGTGACAAAAAGTGACTTTTGCAATCTCCTTTGGCACAAAATACAATTAATGGCTAAACTTTTTTGGTTAATCTGAAATTGTGCCAAGTTAACCAAGGCCATGAGGAGACAGAATAGTAATAAGTTGTGTGAAGTCTACAGTCGTTTCGCCTGATTTTATTCATGCAGACGAGTTTCTGGTAGGAAAAAACGTACAACTCTCGCACGAGACTGACTACTACTTCGGTCACAGTGTGAAAAAAGTCCATCAAAGTGCTTCCTGTCCAGACGAATTTCGTCTCGACAGGAGAAATTAAATAGATCAAACTTTTCAGTCAACTCTCAAATACTTATATTAAATCGATAAATTATATTAATTGGGCTGTACACTGAAAGGACAGAATTCATGGGATACGTGGTTCCTGTGCAATGCGGCGCTGTCATCCCTCTCGGTAGTGGACGAATCCACAGCTTGGCAAGTATATAAGTACACTGCATTCACGTAGACGGTAATTCGATATCAGTATGGTAACCAACTTTGAAAGAGGGATGATAGTGGGTGCCCGACGCATGGGTCACTCTATCGGGGAGGTGGTACACAAATTGCACTATTCCCGTCCGTTCGACAGTATCAAGAGTATCGGAAATACGTCATTTCCAGAATAACATCTCATCGTGGACAGCGCTGTGGGCGGAGAAAGGTGGCGGATGAACGTGGCCGTCGATGTCTGTCTCACATTGTTTCAGCCAACCGGAAGGCGGTGGCACAAACCACCTCCGACTTCAACGATGGAGGTACCAGAAACGTCTCCACCAAGACCATCAGGCATCACTGGCCACAATAGGTTATGAGAGCCTCCGACTCACCAGAGTCCCATTATTGCTAACACCACGACACAGGATTCTACTCCTCAACTGGGCGAAAGAACATCCGCACTGGACCTTGGATGATTGGAGATGGGTCTCGTGGTCCGATCAGTCCCGTTTCCAGTTATTTCGAGTGGACAGGAGGGTGCGTATCTGGTGGAAACCACATGAAGCTATGCACCTGTCATGTCAACAAGGAACTTTTCAGGCAGGTGAACGGTTGGTAATGATCTGGGGCGTGTTTAACTGTACACGTTAGGACCGCTTGTACGTCTAGATGCATCTCTGAACAGTCCAAGTTAAGTGTCTATCCTTGCAGACCATTTGCATCTCTTCATGGTCATCGTGCACCCACAGGGCAATGAACTCTTCCAGCAGGATATTGAGCCTCCCCACAGAGCCGTGGTGATTAGAACATGGTTCGAACAGCATACCGCAAAATTTACCTCCCCGTTCACCGGACATGAACCCTGTAGAGCATCTTTGGCATGCTGTGGAAAGGCCCTTTCGAGCTTTGGATCCTCCACTCAGGAATTCGACGAAATTATGGACAGCGATGCAGCAAGCATGGATGGAAATACCTGTGGAACGCTTTCATGAACTAGTGGACTCAATGCCTTGCCATGTGACTGCCCTTGTTCGGGCGAAAGGTAGGCCTACACGTTACTTGAGTTCTGTCCACTCAGTGTAGTTAAATTAACACAGATCTAATTATAAGCTTTTAGCTTACCAACTCGAATAGGATATCTGCCTGTCATGAGAGCAGCCCGAGACGGAGTGCAAGTGTGCATGACGTAATAGTTATTTAGTAATATACCATCAGCTGCTAGAGCATCTATATTTGGCGTTGGAATTTCTGGTGATCCATGAAAACTGATATCATTCCATCCCTGAAATATACCAACTCACCAAATACATATTAATACACACGAACATCAGTGTGATTCAAATTTTAAAAGTTGAGTTTTCAACTTGACACGAATTAAAATTACAGTTCATATTGATCTAAATTTCTGTTGAAAAGTTAAGCAGCAAATACCAAAAACTGTAATGATTCTGTGTAACTCAAAAGTATACTAATTTATAAACGTATACAAACTGGCCTAAAAGTTTGGAATCGCGTTTCATTTTTCTTAATATTCAAAGTTTTTTTGTTTTAAATAGTAACAACTTATCAATTTTTATTAAAATATTTTCTATTATGTATAAAAATAAAAATAAAATTAATTATATTTAAGTTTTTTTGTTTAAGTTTTTATATTTATGTTTTAAGAAATTTCGAAAATATTCCAGAAAGGTATAGAATACTTAATGCGGTAGAAAGTTGCAGCTGCTTCTAGAATATTTTAGAAATCGGGAGCGTTGTTTCAATATTATAGAATATTGTAGATGATTCTAGAATGTTTTTCAGTATATAAATTGAGGATTGAGGAGTATGGAGGTGTAACTTATAAAATCGAAAGGTCATCATTCAGAAAGAGTTTGGTGTAAGTTAGCAGTAGTACTAGTAGTAAAAGGGTGAAAAATGATGCAAGAAAGCAAGTTTATATAGCATCAACAAAAAAAAAAAAAAACACTACACACTTCTCCCATCCATACCATCCAAGAATTTGTCTAATTCTTCTTTAATTTATTCAAACAATCCACTTCTACAACAACAGGTGGAAGCGTATTACAACAATCAAGGCTTGCTGAAGGCAAAGTTCCGCTCTTCTATCCTGCAACCATCTTTCCTCAACTTAAATTCATGTCGTGCGTGTAGACTCAGCAAGAGGAAGAATGTCATCCACCTTCAGCTTACTCAATCCATTCAAGGCATTAAACACTCAATCAGATCATTGTGCAGGTGCCTAGTTTCCAGAAGCCGCAATTTGCAGAACTGAAGTATTTGTAAGTAAGAGCACCCTTTTGTTCCCTTCACCAATCTGGTTGCCCTTCTTTGCACCGGTTCCAGCACATATTTCTACATTCTTCCTAAAGTAAGGCCTCCAGACCTGTATACAATACTCAAGATGGGGGCCAAACCATGGCCTTGTACAAAAGGATAATCACCTCCTTATCCTTGCTTACAAAGTTTCAGTATATCATTGACAAAAGCGCAATGAGCTGTTCTGGCAGCATGTTTGCACTGCTCAAAGAATTTTATATCTGTCTGCACAAATACCACCAGGTCTTTTTCATTTTCCACTACCCTGAGTGTAGTACCATACAGTTGATAAGTTACTATGAGATTACTGCTACCCATATGCAGTAAATTGCATTTGTAAATTCAACTGTCATTTCTCAGCCCATTGGCACAATTTTCCAAGATCTTGTTGCAGTAGCTCACCTGATTACTGTTGCTAACCGCCCTACCAACCTTTGTATCATCTGCCAACTTTGATATTAGGCCTAATATACCTTCATCAATATCATTAATAAATATTGGGGCCGGCACTTCACTGATAACATTAGTCCACGAAGAGCAGTGCCCATTGATAACCACTCTGTGTCTTCTTCCACTTAACCATCCCTTTATCAAAGCAGTAGCGTGCCCTTAATGCTGCATTGCTCCAATATATACAGCAGTCTTTTATGTAGAACAGTATTAAAAGCCTTCCTGAAATCCAAGTATCATCATCATCCAGTAATTCAGTATAGTGACTGGTTGCTTCCTTTGATGTCTCCACCTTTGTCTTTCCCAGTTCGTTCAGTCTTCATCATTGGATTTTTTGGGATATGTTTACTTTACAGGATATTTTCCCGTTGCTTTCCCTGATGGTAGTAGCTTCTTCTAGCTGAAGCTGCGTTTGCTGCCGCTGACCTGTTTAGGTACCTCCGCCACCAAAATTGGGATTACCAGCCTACCTACTGGTAACTATAAATATAGGCCCTGCCTTCATAGCATTTTGAAGGGAAGGCCCTTCCTTCTCTCGTCTGCACCTGACCTAGAATCCCGCTGGGGTTGAAACCCAACCTTCCTCTAGGTTGCTCAGGTCCCAGAGGCCACCACATGGAGTTGAGAGTGGAACTGGGATGGAAAGGCTCGGTGAAGCCGTTGGTGGGTTCGTGTATTCCGCTTGCACATCCGCTTGGCCCCTAATCCAAGTATATGATATCAAAATTATTTTTTGCATCCAGTTCCTTGAACCACTCTATTTTTCGGTATAGCTGTTTGGTATGCCTTCATCCCTGCGGTCCTGTTTGTCCTTCCTGTATACATTGTACTCCCCATATTCAAATTCAGCAACACTTATGTCTGAGTGACACCATTTCTCTGATGTCGCTACAATGTTTGCGTTTTATGACTTAATCGTTACTTCGAATTCATCAAATTTATTTACAATGCTCCTGGCATTAGTGTACATGAAAGTATACATGCACATGTTCTTTCTATTATAACCCAGAGCACGGACTTAAATTCCGCGACACCTTGCTTTGTGTATTTCGTGATAAACATCTCAAGAAATAAGGATTGTTGTAGTTGTAGTAGGATTGTAGGAGCATCAGCGACTACGGCCATATTGCCGTATATATTGTCTGAAAACTGTGTGTGTTTTGAGGTCGAGTTTCTGTTTGCTGGACGAAAAACCCAAGAGTGGGAGAGAAAAAACCATGCTACTCTCGCCTGGAAACGACTAACTCAGCCACGTGGTTAAAAAAAGGCCCATAAAAACTACCATTCGATGATTCATGGAGAATGGCAGTTTAAAGGACAAATCAGGATCAGGAACAACCGCGCCTAACAACGGAAGTACAAGATAAGACGATAACACCGATTTCTTAACGCAATCGAGACTTTGTGCGCCTGAAACCCGAGCTGAGTTCCGTAGGAACTGAGTAACTCCTACGTCTGCATCCACTTTAAAACTTCGTCTTAAACAAGCAGGACTTTAAGGTCTTGTAGCAACTGAAAACCCTTATTAAAGCTGTAAAATCGAAAGAAATGGTTGGCTTGGGCTAAGGGCCATCAACATTCGACAATAAACTGAAGAAAACATGGTGCCAATTGTTTAGTGCTTACAGTCAAGCGTGGTGGTGGTGGTTCCATCATGGTCGGGAATTGCTCCTGCTTTTCTGGAGTGGGTGACATCATTAGAATTGAAGGAATTTTAAGAAAAGTAGGCTATAAAAACATTCTTGAACATAATGCAATACTTTGACTTTGATGAAGAAATTTTATATTTCCACAAGACAACGACTCGTATAATACTCTCATATAAACATGCATATATTCGAATATACAAATATTTATTTCTCACACTAAAACTACAATAACGAAAATATCTGCGTGTCACGTAATAGTAAATAATAAATACAGTACTTTATTATAGTGAACTTATCTCATTTTTGACAAATTAGACTAATCTGCTTGTTCACAGAGACCACAGATTTAATAGCCCGAATTCAGTAATTTGTGTGATTTATTCATTTAAAAAGCGTACTAATAATTAATTTTGATATATTAAAATAAAATTAAATTAGCTTTAATACATAGTTTATTTTTAGTTTTTGATTTATCTTATATTTATTTCTTTCAGTTGCACAGAAAAATGAGTAGTGCAAGTAAAAAAAAAGTTCGTCAGTAGTCAGAGGAATACTTAAAATTTGGTTTCATACCCGCTGTCCACAATCAAAGGTCACCTTTTTGTCTTTTATGCCAACAATGCTTAACCAACGAATCAATGAAGCGAGGTCATTTTGAGGCGAAACATAATGCTCGTGTAAATTCAGATTTAAATTACTTTCAAACTTTAAAGAAGAATTTTGAAAAAAGAGCAACATTAAAGTCTCTGTTTATTGCTCATACTGCAACTGTCAATCGTACTCTTGAGGCTAGTTATGAAATTTCTTTACTCATTACTAAATCTGGGAAAAATCATACTATAGAAGAGAATTTAATCAAACCATCAATATCAACATTTCTTAAAACAGTTCTGGAAAAAGATGACAAAGACGTGAAAGCTATGCACTCAATAACAATACTGTTAGCAAAAGAATAGATGAAATGAGTGAAGATATTGAAATACAACTTGTTGGAAAGCTGAAAACAAGAAAATTCTCAGTGCAAATGGATGAATCAACTTTGAGAGACAGTGAAGCCGTACTGATAACTTATGTGAGATATATTGATAAAGATAATTTTGCTGAAGAAATGTTATTTTGTAAATCATTAGAGATCACCACTACCTCCAAAGAGCACCACTACCTACAATAATATACCAATGAAAAATATAACATCTTGTGCTGCAGATGGTGCTCCTAATATGATGGGCAAGAAAAATGGTTGCTTAAAATTGATGAAAGATGAGAATCCAGAAATGCTTCTTGTGCATTATGTTATTCATAGGGAAAACTTGGTAGCTAAAAATATTTCGCCTGTTCTTAATGAAGTACTAAAATCAGTTATAAAGTGTGTCAATGCTATTAAAGCTAATGCCAAATGTGAGCGTCTCTTCAAGCTTTTTTGTGAAGAACAAAATGCAGACCATGTGAGACTTTTACTTCACACTGAAGTAAGGTGGCTCTCGAAAGGGAACTACTTGAAAAGATTTATGGAACTATTTGATACTATTAGTGACTTTTTAAGTGACAAACCTGAAATGAAGCATCTGTCAACGGTCGATGGTAAAGCATTTGTGAGTTATTTAGCCGATATCTTTGAAAAACTAAATATATTAAATAAACAACTTCCAGGAACAAATAAAACTCTCGTCGATGCAAAAGCGAAGATATTTGATTTCATTACATTTATTGAATTATGTCAAAAATATATTTGTAACAAAAATTTTGAACATTTTCGTTGGCTGCAAAAATGTGAAGTGACTGATACCGCTGTACTTGTTATTGTCGATCATCTGAAAATTCTGTCCGCTGATTTAAAAGAAAGGTTTTCTGATTTAAAACAAATTGGTTTTCCAACCTGGATGATGCAACCAATGTTAGTGGATTTGTCTGATGTATCAATGCAGTACCAAGAAGAACTCTCAGAAATGCAAAATGATGAGTCGGTTAAAACTTTATTCAATATAAAAGGAGCGATGGCATGGCTTTGTGATGAAACGGAAATTAAATACCCAAATTCAACCAACTTTGCAAGAGAGCTATTGTTACCGTTTCCATCTTCATATTTAGCTGAATGTGGATTTAGTGCCATAAATGATTTGTTACAAAAGAAAAGAAATCGACTGGATATCACAGAACGGGGAGACTTGAGACTGAAGCTGACTAAATTGGAGCCCAATATAAAATCTCTCTGCGGCAAGCATCAAGCACAAGGGTCTCACTAAATTTAGTGCACTCATCTAGAAGTGACTTCACGTGGAATGTTGAAATTATTAAACAATTAAATAATAATTACTAAAAATTAAAATATTATAGAAAAATCTTTCATATACATTATTTTGTACTTGAATTTTAGTTGTCTATTATATGTTTTGAAAATTTACTTACTGTTTTTTTCTTAATAATTTCCTAATGATTTCTTCCTAAAACCTAAGTTTTGTGTCCTGAACAAGTTGTAATTAGGCTTCATTTAGGGAATAATTCAATTTTTGAATATAAAAAATATGTTACATAGGGGGCATCAAAATTTTAGAAAGACTTAGGTGGGGCATGGTAAAAAAAGAGGTTGGGAAACACCGATCTGGACAGTCAAGTCCATGAAGTCTGCCCGGCTTCACAAAATTTATGGGAAACTTTGCATATCGCTTAGAAGTCTTAGATTAATGTTAGTCAAGAGGCTCTTTTAATAAATTAATGGCTAGAATGTCACGTCTGCGTATGGTTCGTGGAGGTTATTTTAATGAAAAATCAATATAGTTGTTAAAATTAATCACTTCAAATTTTATAAGGCTTAATAAAAAATCGTAAAATGCTGTGTAATAAGTTGTTTTTTACATTAAATCTTACATTATCATAGTCATAGCTAATTTCAAAAATTTAACGAAAGCTGATGTCATGCGGTGTAATTCCAAACTTTTATGCGGGAATGTATTATATAGAGATAATTGATAAAGATATTGAGATTTTATACCAATGAGAATATCAACACGAGTAGGAAAAATATCAAATGTACAATGTACATGTATATGTACATGTATATGTTAAGGACATCAGTTAATAATGGGCATAATTTCCTATGAGATAATTAGGCGTACTTATCATTCACCTCATGTCTCTATGACTGTACAGTTTTGGTTTTGGTCACACAACTCCACTGGGAATTTTCGTGAAGAAATTTATGTACTTATGAAAGGAGTGTGTTGCTAATGAGTTAACAAGGACATTCACTATATTACTCACGCTGCATAAGTTGTATAGTAAACCCCCTACATTAACTAACTGATGGCCACACAGGTTTCGAATAATATCTTGTACCTTCTATAACCGTCTAGAGTATAAACAGAAAATCCATTTCATAAATTTTCAAATGTTGCTACCACTTTACACATCAGTTAAAGTAAGATGAAATTAAAGTAACATTTTTTTTTTTGTGGGAGAAACCGTACCTTCTCCGGTAAGAAAACATTGCACTTGTGTAACGTTTGTTGTCTACTTGTTCCAGGATGCTATACCTCTCTGTTGAAATTACATGACCAAAACAGCTGCTCTATTTGAAAGGATGAATGAAGATGTGCGTGCAGTTATCCGATTTCTTCATCCAAAGGCACTAAACCCTTTTCGTCGACAACTTCAAGATGTGCACAGTCAAACAAGCATGTGCAAAAAAATAATTCTATTTTTGGTGTAATAAGATACCTCAAACTGTTCTTTGCACACGATAATAATTACAGCGTTCCCGATGATAGCTGTTTTCCATCCCACAACACAGTCTCGACCATTTTCCTTCAGATATTTATCTGTTTGGGCTTTGAAAAAATAAATGATTGGCCGGGAATTGATTCGGTAATGAAGTGTTGAAACTAGATTAAAAGGCAATGTCCCTGAGTTTTACAACCGCACTAAGACTGCATTCGCGACACGGCGAGCCAACTGTCTGAATGTGGTAAGCGACTAAGTGGAAAAGGAATGCACTACGCTATGTGCCATTTTATTTTTTCTGTGATTAAATGCGTCTTTCGTAAAAGCAGGTTTATCGTGGTTGTCCCCAAGGTTCAGTCTTGAGTTCAGTGGCGTAGCTACCATGAAGGCAGGCAAGGCAATTTCCTCCGGGCCCGGGCCCTTTAGGGGCCCGGCATCTTTGACTGTCTCCTGTTTTTACAATTTTCATTAAGTGGGGGTCCGAACATGTTCTTTGCCTCCGGGCCCGAAAAAGGGTTGCTACACCAGTGCTTGGGTCCTGTCATATGGAACCTTGTCTTGCAAAATTGGTTAGCTCGCTCTTTTTCCAACTGTAGGACAATAGCTTTTGCTGATGATTTAACAATTACAGTGGCTGGGAATTCTAGGAGTAGTCTTGAACGTAATGCTGATATTGTATTGACTGATTTGCATCTCTGGGCACAAAACTATAGGTTAACTATTAAAAAATATAAATAAATTTTCTGTTTATACTCCGGGATGACCAAACGGTCAGAGGAGTTCACAAGATAGACAGAATACAAGAAACAGCACCGTATTCAGCAGTCACGGGTTTGAACCGCAGTCACTCAAAGCACCTGTACTTATGCACCCGCGCACCTGACCACTAGGCTACAGTGGCCTTTTGATCCATATACAACTAAAATGAACTGTTTAAAAGCAAATTGGACCCTGGTCGACCTCAACAAATAAACTTTTTTTTTTCTTTTTCTTTTTATGTAAACCCCAAACACGAGAGGTGTTAGAACCTATAGTACTTAGTACCGTGCTTGGGTTGGAGGTTGAGAAGACGAAAGAAGATATTTGTTGACATTGAACTTGAACTTCTGTAGATTGTAATTTTCAGGAAATACGGATGAAGGAAGGTTGTTCCAGAAAACGGCAGTTGAATGAATAAATGAGGAAGATGAAAAGTTGGTTCTGTGAGTTTGAAGTTGGACAGTAAATGGATGTTGGCTGGTGGCGGCACGTGTTCGGAGTGTTTTGAAAGAGGGAGCGGGAATTATAGAAGCCAATTCAGAAGAACAGTGCCCATGGATGTATCTGAACAAAAGGCATGCAGCAGAAACAGTACGGCTATGAGACAACGAGTGGAGAGACTCTGTTAGAGATGAATCATTAATTAACCTAACTGTCCTCTTCTGAATGGAATTAAGAAGCCTATGAGAGGTTTTGGGGGCACCACCCCAGATGTGGGGACAATATTCCATGGTAGGGCGGATTTACGATTTGTACAGAGTGAACAGCTGTTTAGAAAAAAAGTAACGCCGAGAGCAAAAGAGAAAACCAAGTTTTTTAGATGCAGAGGAAGCAATATTTGTAATGTGCTTGTGCCAAAAGAGAGATTAGAAGTCAGGGTAATCCCCAAAAGAGATATATCATTTTGCCTAGAAATCGGAGTGTCACTAAAGATAAGCATAGGAGCAGAAGAACCCTTTTTACGAGATATAAGACAAGACTGAGTTTTAGAAGGGTTGAAATCAACTAAGTTGTCTTTGCCCCACTGGAGAATTACCTGAAGATCGGCATTTAAGGAATTGGTAGCAGATTTTCGAGAAGTTGAAGCTGATTGAGCAGAACAAGGTTTCTTAAATTGGAAAGTGGAATGCAATGTGCTATCATCGGCAAAACTATGGATAGGATTTCCAGTCAATGGAAGAAGTTCATTAATATACAGGAGGAAAAGAGTGGAGGAAAGAACTGAACCTTGGGGGACACCGGCATTAGTGGAAAAGTTATTATTATTATTATTAAAATCAGTTTATATCCCAAAAAACCTTGGGTCACCCCGGGACGGCTCTGTGCCAGAAGGGTGTGAATACAGACTAAGGTGCGAGGAACACAATGTACAATAAACAAGGGTACATTCGTGCTCGACCCGAGACTTATTAAATAAACCAAAAGATTAAATAAACAAAAATTAAATAAACAGATTAAATAAACAAAAATATACAAAATATACAGTAATATACATGATTACTTGAAGACAGAAAGTCTTTGTCATACACAAAGAGGCAAGTTAAAAAAAAAATAATAATAAATAAAAAAAAAAAAAAAAAAATTAAAGGTCTGTCCAGGAGCAGGTGAGTATTATAGGTTCATAATCTGGTAACAGTTCTTGAGGATTTTCTTCCTGTAGGGCTTGTCTTCACAGAACCTATCAGGGTGGATCCTAAATTTATTGAAGATCCGAAGACAATTGGCTGGAAACATGTTCCTCAGGGAATCAATGCTTGACAGCGTAAGACGTATAGGGAGACAGGAGTCGGGGTGCTTCCCTCTTGCCCTCTTCGGGCCAGAGATTAATGCGGATACTGATGGAGCGTCAATTCGCCTCGTTATAAGCCGTGCAAGCGTGAGAACATTTTTTGTCATGATGATATGTCTCCAGGGAGTGGTGCCTAGATTCGCTTGTAGGATAGATCTGGAGATAGTTAGGGGGTGGCCTACAACCCTGTTCATCCATCTAAGCAACCAGTACTCTAAACTGAGATACTTCTGAAGGTATGAGGCAGGGGCAGATGACCAAATTTCTGAAGCATAGAGAGGAATCGGCGTAATACACCTCAGGATGTGCCGAACAAGCAGCGCTGGCTGATGCACACCAACGAGCTCTTGACGCACTGCCCAAAGAGCAGCGTACGTCTTCTGCCTCATCCTGGCAAAGTGAGGCTGAAATGTGAGCCCAACGTCCCAGGTGAGGCCAAGATCAGTATGAGAGGTCACCTTTTGCACCGGTTCCCCACTCACAAAGATTTGGATATCAGTTTTGGCTTTCTTCTTGGTTATCGTCAATTGTTCTGATTTGGAAGGGCTCAGATGCAGTCCTATTGTGGCAAGATAACTTTCCAAGTTCGATATCTGCCTAGAAGCTTGTTGGTTGATATCATGAATCTGATGATTATGATCTGAGCTCACGTAGAACTTCAGATCGTCGGCATAAGAAACAAAGTTCGGATTCAGAGCAAGGAAAGGCTCCAAAACTGCTGCAAACAGGATAGCTGACAGTACGCTTCCTTGTGGGATGCCTCTTGAGACGTCAATAGTTTCTTGAAAGTCATTGTGGGTCACAGACAGATGTCTAGGAAGTAAAATAGACTTCAAAATTTGAAGTAAGGTTTCCGCCAGGCCGAAGTAGTGTTTCACAATGGTAAAAAGAGCCGGGAGGTGTATTCTGTCATAAGCCGATTTCATGTCGAGGAAGATGATGTCAATCTTAGAAGTTAGAAGACAGAGAGCCATCTACCATCACCCTCAGTGAGCGATCAGAGAGAAAACTGGATAACCAATTACTAAAAACAGTTGGCAAACCATAAAATGAAAGCCTGTTTAGAAGACCTTTATGCCAAACACGATCGAAAGCCTTTGAGATGTCAAGAGCAACTACTTGTGTTACACCGAACCTTTCCATTGAATTAGTCCATAAATGGGTAACATAAGCCAGAACATCACCAGTGGATCGATACTGACGGAATCCATACTGGCGATCGTTAATCAGAAGGAAGGTTTCTAGATAGTTTAAGAGTTTGCGGTTAATTGATTTCTCCATTTCTTTAGAAAGAGTAGGGATGATATTTGGATGGGAGGGATTTGTCACCCTTTTTAAGAACTGACTGGATATGAGCAAATTTCCAAGCAGAAGGAAAAACACCTTTCGAATAAGAAAGTGAAAAAAGGCGGCAAAGCATAGGAGTAAGTTCAGGAGCACAGATTTTGAGAACAAGTGGAGAAATACCATCGGGACCTGGAGCTTTCCTAGCATCAAGATTTGTCAAATTCCTTCTGACATCCTTTTGACGGAAGACCACAGGAGGCATGGAATGGAGCGTGTTGGGAATGGTGGGAGGTGTTTTACGAAGTTCATTAATATATGAGTTGGTAGAAAAATGGAATGGTAGCAGGTCAGCTTTATCCTTGGCTGAAGTGACAACAGAACCATCTGGTTTGGACAGAGGTGGGAGCAGAGATGGGCAAAAGTTGCGGCCAATAGCTTTGGCAAGGGACCAGAATGCTCGGCTACCATTAGGGCAAGAAGCAAGTTTTCTATTCTTAGCCTGTTCAAACTCTAGTTTGGAGTGATTAATAACTGCTTTACAATTGTTGCGAGCTTTGGTGTAGGCAGAAAATGAAACAGAAGAATTAGAAACAAGCCAATTACGATATGCAACATTCTTCTCTTGAACAGCCTTAGAACATTTATTGGAAAACCATGGTTTAGATAAGGGACGAGAGTTTAAAGTGGAGTGTGGGATAAAGGATTCCATTCCTGCAAGAATAATTTCACTGACACGATCTGAGCAAACGTTGACATCAGCAGTTTTGAAACAGTAATCCGACCAAGGAAAAGAAGAAAAGAAATCTCGCAGGTCATCCCATTTTGCATTCTTGTAATGCCAAATAACACGAGGTTGAGAATAGCCATGAGATAAACGTTCCATTGGAGAAGAGACAATCACGAAGTTGTGATCTGAAGTGCCTAAAGGACCTCTCACTTCGACCGAGTACTTAGAAGGGTTCTTTGTAAGAAAAAGATCAAGCGTGTTGGCTGTATAATTAGGATTAGCATTAGTAGAGGCATTTGATGCAAGAAAGCAAGCTTATGCAGCATCAGCCAAAAAAAAAGAAAAAAAAACCCACTTCCACTTCACCCCTCTGTTCGTTCAAAATACCTGTCCAGCTGAGCCTTAAACTTATTTAGGCTATCAACTTCCACCACAAGGGATGGAAGTCTGTTCCACCAACCAACCAACCACCCACTGGCTAAAGGCAAATTTCCGCACGTCTATCCTACATCTGTCTTTCCTCAATTTGAATTTATGCCCTCTCAGGTGATTTTTCTGAGCTAGAGGAAGAATCCCATCAGCATTGAGCATGCTCAAACCATTCAAGGCTTTATACACCTCTATCAGATCACCTCGCTGGTGCCTAGTCTCCAGACACTGTAATTTGCAAAACTTAAGCCTTTCTTCGTAAGAGCACCCCTTTGTTCCATTCACTAATCTTGTTGCCCTTCTCTGTACTCGTTCCAGCAGCTCTACACCCTTCTTGAAATGAGGCCTCCAGACCTGTATACAGTACTCTAGGTGTGGCCTGACCATTGCCTTATACAATGGAATAATCACCTCCTTATCCCTGCTGGAAAAATTCCTGTATATCATTGACAATACTCCATGAGCTACTCTTGCAGCCCATCTGCACTGCTCAGAGAACTTCATATCTGCCTGCACAACCACCCCCAAGTCCCTTTAATTCTTTACCACTGTCAGTGTAGTACCACAGAGTTGATACGTTGCTCTGGAGTTGCTGTTTCCCATGTGTAGTACTTTACATTTGTCAATGTTAAACTTCATTTGCCACCTCTCAGCCCATCTGCTCAACCTTTCCAGATCCTGTTGCAGCAGCATAGTGTCAGTAGTGTCCTTGACAACCCTGCCAACCTTTGTATCGTCTGCAAACTTGGACATTAAGCTTGATATACCATCATCAATATCATTTATAAATACAGAAAACAAAAATGGACCCAACACTGAGCCCTGAGGGACTCCACTAATAACATTAGTCCACGATGAGCAGTGTCCATTGATTACCACTCTCTGTCTTCTCCCTCTCAACCACCCCTTTATCCATAGCAGCAATTTGCCTCCAATGTCACACTGCTCCAATTTGTGTAGCAGTCTTCCATGTGCAAAAGTGTCAAAATCCTTTCTAAGATCCAAGTATATAATATCAAAGTTATTCCCTGCATCCAGTTCTTTTGTGACTGCATCATAGTATCCAATCAAGTTGGTCAGGCAAGACTTCCCCTTAGACACAAAACCATGCTGTGTCTGAGCTATAACTGAAGTCTTGTCTAAATGATCCTGCAGTGATTCTTTAACCAGTGCCTCCATTAATTTTCCTGGAACAGAAGTTAAGCTCACAGGTCTATAATTACTTCTGTCAGCCTTTGATCCTCCTTTGTAAATTGGGGTCACATTTGCACATTTCCAGTCTATGGGTCCCCTGAGTCCAAGGAAGCTCTCATAATTATGGCTAAGGGTTTGCTTACTTCCTTTGCTGCCTCCTTTAATATAACTGGATAGATCCCATCCACCCCGGGTGCCTTTCTTGTGTTTATCTTCAACAGTTTCTCCTCCACTTTACTCCCAGTTATTTCAAGATTCTGTAGCTTACTGCTAGAGTTGAATATACCTCTGGCATTCCCCTTGCTGAATAACTCCTCATGTGTGAATGTCGATGCAAAATATTCATTTAGTTTGTTAGCTACCTGAGCAGGATCATCAACAGTTGACCCATCAATATCAAGTGGACCAATCTGATTCATCCCCTTCCTTCTAGAGTTTACATAAGTAAAGAACTCTTTGCTGTTTTTCTTTGCATCCCTTGCCAAGGATTTCTCGTAATCTGCCTTCGCCTGCCTAACCTCCTTTGTAACTTGGTTGCATATCAACTTGTATCTATCATAGGCTTCTGTGTCATGTGTTAATTTGTATGTATCCCATGCATTTTTCTTCTCTGCCATATGCCTCATTAGTTCATCTGACATCCATTTAGGCCTAAACGTTGAACAATATTTCTTAGTTGGTAGGTAAAGCCTAGTAGCTGCCAAGATAAGTTCTTTGAATGCTTCCCATTTTGAATTTGCTGTTGGTAACATCATCAGTTGGTCCCACTGTATAGAATTTAAATACTGTCTCAGTCCATCGTAGTCGCCTTTACGGAAGCAATAACCCTTCCCTTTACCCCTAATGGTAGTTACCTCTTTGAATAAATCCCACTTCAGCACACTGTGATCACTGCCACCTAGTGGTTCATTTATCTGCAGATTCTTAATGCATGAAGAATCACTGCTGATAATCAAATCAAGAGTATTACTCCCTCTAGTTGCCTCCCGAACATGCTGATGTAGAAAACAATCATCCAATAAATCCACAAAAGCCCTGCTAGTGCGTGAGTAACCAGCCCCCAAATTCCAGTCAATATCTGGGAAATTAAAATCCCCCATTATAAGACTCTCTGATTTACTGGCCCACTCTATTTCCCTGTACAGTTTCTTATTATACTCATCAGAGTCATTAGGCCTATAGCACACTCCTACTCTCAATTTTGATCTCCCAATGCTTATGTCACACCAAACTGACTCAACACTGCACTGTCCAGCGATGTCGACTGGCTTCACTTCCTTGGTTTTTATGTGTTTCTTAACTAATAGCATAACCCCAATAATTTGGGCAACTGAGATGAGCAGTAGTTGAATCAACCGATAACTGACATTCTGTCAGAAAAAGTACATGGGGTTTGGCAGACTGCAAGTGGAAATGGACATCGTTAAGATTAGAATTGAGACACGTACATTTGTGAAATGAATTAGGAAGTGCTTGGGTGGTTTTTATCTTTTCGCAGATAAGCTTGCTCTATTAGTTTGACAATTCATGGTGTATTCAATAGTAAGAAACATGCTGTATGAAGTAATGAAATTTTTGGATATGGCGTACACGTGGTAAGAATATTCCGAGATCCTTGACATAACGTGGCCTCGACAATGCTCCCCGCATACACACTACTCGGACTCGCTCCAGTCACTATCTGGCAGAGTAGAGGTAGCAAGATTATACACTAGCTGATCCGAAAGCCTCATAGAGAGTTACCAACAGGTTCGGTCCGGTGAACTAACTAGCGGCCGGCCTGCGAACGCCGTTTTAGAGCTGTACCCTCGAAATGTAAGGAATATTGGATCTCGCCACGATGTTCATCATAACCTCAAAAGTCATCAATCATACTGCATGATGGAAGAGATAGGGAAGGGTTGACCGGAACTTAGCTCTAGAGACTAAACCTGGGTTCCACCACTTGAAGCCTCCAATAAGCAAAGTGGTGGTATTGCACCGGTTGATGAGAGTCATCTACCACCTAGTACTGCCTGGTAACATAGAGGGGCGGCGGTCCTCCATGTGATGTGGGCGCCACACCTCGACCCCTGCTTACGTTGGTTCACACCTGGGTGGTCACCCACCATGTACTTGTGCATGGAGGTTATACCCAGGATTACTAACAGTCCCACCATCGTGAAGGTGCAAGCAGAGGATTTGGCTGTCACAGACCGTCCGGACGTCGCCGAAATTGGGTCCACTTGACTTGAGTGTAACCCGAATATCAGTTCCATCAGCATTTTAGACTCCCAGGTAGCAAGTGCAGCTTGTCTGGCATATATGAAAGAATGTCTGTGACAACCTCAAGGACCTCAACTTAAATGATATTCAGCTATCAATAACAGCTGAAGCTAAATATCTAGGAACAGTAATAGATTATAAACTAACAGTGCTCTCTGGTGCTGTAATTTGTGTTTCTAAGTCTGACTGGGGTTTATCCCACAAGACTCTATCGTTATATTATAAAGCAGTATTTCTCCACATGACAACACATGTAGTAGGTGCTTGGTTTCATCGCGCTTGTGTTAGTGAGGTTCCAAGAAAAACTCAACTCTATACAAAGATCAATACTTCTCAGCATGATGAGAGTGTGTAGAATCGTATCAACTGCAGCAATTCATGTGTTGGCCGGGCTGTTCCTTTGGACTTGTTCCTGATATATCGAGGACTATGTTATCGGATTAAGAAGAAGATACCCACTACGTTTCATAACGTTACAATTGATATTGAGGTAGATATTAAAAGGGAAAAGAGGCCATGTGTGTGTGTGTGTGTGTGTGTGTGTGTGTGTGTGTGTGTGTGTGTGTGTGTGTGTGTGTGTGTGTGTGTGTGTGTGCAGGGGATAATTAACATATGGCAAACGAGATGGGGCACTGGAACTGCGGGAAGGGTGACAAAGTTATTTCTTCCTGATGTGACGTTACTTCTAGAAAAAAGAGTAGCTGAATGGTTTACGCCTGGGTTGGGGTTGCTATATATAATAACAGGCCATGGCTCATTGAATGACAAACTATTTGCACTAGGATTAACAAATACTGAATTGTGTTTTTGTGAATCCAAGGAAAATTGTTTTCACATTTTGTATGAAAGTAGTTTGTAGGATAGTGCGCGATCTATAATTAGTTGATCTGCTTATGAATGTGATTCCTGGACAGGAGGAAACGAGATATCTCGTTCCATCTTTTGATGGAACGAGATAAAGTTCAACTATTACAAACCATTGCGAAAGCTGCATTTGATCTAAGAAGTATGCTTCCACAATTAAGAACTGGCTTAACTTTGGATAATTAACTGTGAATAACGTGGCGAGTTTTGTTTTGTTTTTTTAACTCTGGAGGGGATCCCTAGTGTGGTTATTTTTTATTTTATTTTATTCATTTTTATTTATGATTTTTCAATTAATTAATTTATTTTTTATTTTATTTCGTCAATAACTGAGACCTAAGGCATCCCATCTACCGGAACTGGCCCACCTTCCCGTGGTGTGGACGAGTATCTGGAAGCAGCTTTCCCAGTGATCGCTGCTTCTAGATAGACAAGAGGGCAGTAAATCACAACAATAACAACACAACATATATAAAATACACAAAGATGACCAGTAATACGAGGCGGATTTGAACTGACGTTCTAGGAGCCGCCCTAACAATAACACGTGTCTTCCGTACCAGCTTTGTCAGCATGACACATCACTGTCTGCCACTGCCACTGTGAAGGTCGATTCTCGTCGATGGCTGGGAGAATTTCAGAAGTCCTCTTCAATCGAGGCTGTAGTTAGCCGATCTCAGGTATGAAGTAGGGTTTTATGCCATAAGTTATTCAGGATTTTTGGGTCAGCGCAAGTCGGCCTTAAACGTACATTCCTATAGACAAATGCGCGATACGTATATTAATGACAAGCGAAGGTGCCGTTAAAATAAGAATTTGAATTTTTCATGATTAAATGTCTTTTCTCAAAAGATTGTGTATCTTACTTTTCAAACAACCCTCGTGCATATCCTCCTTTAGGCCCTTTCACAGGCTTATCATTAATCTATATCTCAATCCGCTTTCCATTAATAACTCAACACAGTTCACCTCAATGAATCATTTCTGTTATTTATGCTAAAATGAAACAAACCTTAAGTCAATTTAAAAAAGCAATCATCGGAATGTCGTCATGGATCATTTATTTCCTATTTGGGGAACCCCTCCAAAAATTGACCTTTTTTGAACATCGTAGCTTAATGTAGAACTAGCTGATATTATTCTGATTTGTAGATAATAAATATTGCTTTAAAACAAATTTTTTAATTTGCATAAATGAGCAAATATGTACACTATACTTTGAAATATGGCAAGGCACCTGCATGTTTCAAAGAACCCTTCATCAATACAATATTTAATAACGATGTAATATCTCATACAATGACAATGTTTAAGTAATATCGACTTACCTTTGGCTTCAATTACACACTGTATCCTCGTCAGTGTTCTCCGAGTCAGTTTTTGATAACAAGAAGTTGGCATTTTGGTACATTCCTCCTTCAATTTGTCTTCCAATTCAGCCATTGATTGCGTGAGTGTTGTCCAGTTCATACCAAAAGCGTTCAATCGAGTTAAGATCGGAACTATGGGTATGAAGCTTTTATACTACCGTGTATTCCAACTAAAATCACTACAGGCTTTTCAATATGTCATGGTGGATTTATCTCTAGCACTTGTTAATACCACTAATTCATCAGGAAACGCTTTATTGAAATGGCGTCTCTTCACTTCGCGTTTTATAAGGAACTGGGATATCGCTCTGTCATATTAATATAATTACAGACCTGTTAGTTTAACTTCTGTTCCGGGAAAAATATTGGAGTCACTGGTTAAAGAAGTACTGCAGAATCATGTAGACAAGACTGCAGTAAAAAAAATTTCTGTCCAGACGAAATTAGAAAACAAACTTTTAACCTCGAAAGCTCATTCATACAGTTTTATGTCCTTGGGAGAAATACAAATTTATTTTTAAAGCACTCCTTTCTAGTAACGGCGAAAAAGGAGACAGAAAAAAATACCAATTTTGATAAATACAGAGAATTCAAACCGGACCGCATTATGTGTACTATTTTATCGAGTTGTTTCACGTTCTTGAGCAGTATTCCATTTGTGTTTATTTGACTTTTTCTCTTTTTTTTTATGAAAATGAAAACTGCGCGATAATATCACAAAGTAAGAAACAAGAAAACTTACCAAGTCGTCAGCTAATATAAAAATTATATGTGGTGGAGGCGTTGCTATTACTGGGCAGATGAAAATTAAGCTCACCCACAATATACTCGTGTACTCCATTGTGATATGAAAAGGTTCTTTCCTTTTTTGTACGAATAACTGTAATTAAAATAACAAAACTTTAACACAGAGGAAATCCTGTAAGTATAATTGACGTTGTAATTGAATAATAATATTGTACTCTATATTTTGATTTTCAGTGTTAAGTACACAGACAATATCTATATTACGCCAAGTGGAACGTTTAATTCCTCAACGAAAAAAGATTAAAAATCAAAATGAGAGAGCGAGATTATATTTTCGGTAATCACGTGATAATCCAATATATAGTCCTGAGATTTCAAGCTTACTAAATTTGTTTTTACAGAGTGCTCGATTATTTTCTTACTGTTATATTGCAGAATTTCAAAATCAAATTTGAAAATGAACGTTATCTAACAAGGAGGTCAAATGAAGGAGAAATCAAAGCTTGGAATGGCTAGAACCGAAATTTTGTTTAAGGATATTGAATACCAAAGATTTTGAAAATTAGGTCTTACCTCTAGAAAGCAGTCTGAAGTGTGACACAGTAATCATACAGTAACCATGATGAAATGTCTTTACGACAACGCATGACAGTACCTCCAAGGTCATAACCCGCTATTCAACGTTCTAGTCAGCTACCTTTGAAAGCTATTACAGATCTAAATGACAGCAATACTAAAATTGTATGGTAGAGGGGATTTCTTAATTTTAATTATTCAAATGATGAAATTCCCTCTCTCTTTTTCCGCTATTTAAAATTCATTCAGAATTCCATTTATTTATTTCTACAACAAAAGAATATATTAAAATAATGATTATAAAAAAAAGTGCGCGTATTTTTAATAATTTTGTAACATACACCCATGAGCCAAAACATTATGACCAGCGAGTCGTAATGCAAATCGAAGCAACTGTAGGTGAACTACGGCACGTGCACAGGTCAGGACACGGTATAAAGAACACCTGATACTGAGCTCGGTTAATCAGTGTTACTCTTGTTCTTCAGATGGGAAAGGCAGCGGACTTAAGCGAGTTTGACAAAGGCCAAATTGAAATGGCCAGACGACTGGTCTGAGCATATCTGAAACGGCACGGCTGGTGGGATGCTCATGGTCAGCAGTCGTTAGTACCTACCGAAAGTGCTCAGAGGAGGGAACCCCACGAATCGCTGGACGACCACGGCTCATCGATGCCCGAGGTGAGCAAAGGCTCTCCCAGATGGTACCGGGCAACAGAACGGCAACTGTGGCGCAATTCGCCGGTAATTGGAACGCTGGTGAATGATGTTTCACAACACACAGTACATCGAACCCTGCTAAAAATTGGGCTGCGTAGTCGCGAACCGCTCCGACTGCCCATGCTAACCACGATTCACCGGCGACAGCGCCTACAGTGGGCACGCGAGCATCGAAACTGGATCTTGATTGATTGGAAGAAGGTGATCTGGTCCGATGAATCACGTTTCCTGTTGCACCATGTGGACGGCCGGGTACGTGTGTGTGTCGTTTACCTGGGGAAGTGATGGCGCCTGGATGCACCGTGTGACGAAAACTTAGCCGGTGGCATGCTTTGGCGATGTTATGCTTGGGATACTCTGGGTCCAGTCATCCATGTGCCGGGCACTCTGATGTCTGCCACCTAGCTAAACATCATTTTTATTCCAAATGTTTCTTTTTCATGTTTTAAACTGAACAAATGGTTTTTTTTCTAGTAATGAGACTTCTTTTTTGTTAACAGGGCACGGTTCTTTGAATAGTAAATTATATTATTTTGGATTAAAGTCAAACCCTTACTATATATGTGGTGTTGAAGAAACTTGATGCCATGTCTTGTATGAGAATTACAGAGCTCAATTAAAGAATGTAATTAGTGATTTGAGATATGGAAATGAAAATAACTACTTGTCAGATTATAATAAGTTTGTTGCTTTTCAAAGGTTTGCTATTTCTGTATTTCTAAAAAAAAGACAGTTATCAGCCTGGATATTTGCAGACTAATAGCTGTTTACTGTATGGATTTTTTTTCTCTTTCCCCCATCCTATTCTTATCCTGGTTTTTTTTTTTTATTTTATTTTATTTATTTATTTAGTTTATTATTACTTTTTTTTTTTGTATGTTTGCTGGCAGTGTGGAAATTAACATAGTGCGGGATAAATTGCCAGGGTGAGATTTGGGTGGGGGTAGAGGTTTTTTTTTTTCCCTACCACCCTGGTCTTCTTTTTTTTTTTTTTAGTATTTATTTATTATTATTATTATTTTATTTTATTTTATTTATTTTTCTATTGTGTTTGCTGGTACTATGAAAGTAACTAAGTGCGGGTTGTGGACCAGGAAGGTGTTTTTTTTTTCTCTCTGCCCATAAGAGTAGGAAGCTTTGATTCCTGAATACCTGTGCGGGGAGGAGAGATTTATTAGTTTATTTTATTAATATAAAATTTATTATTATTATTTTTTTGTAAATGTTATTTTTTATTAGTTGTTTTTTTTTTTTTTTCTGGCCCCCAGGCTTGGGCGGCTTTGGGGGTGGGATTGCTGGCGCCCTCTGGTCTAGCACTTCTACCAGAGTGTGCGGGAATTTTGTGCGGTCAGCACAGACAGTACAGTAGACCTAGGCCCAGCTCCACGTTCATAAGGACGAGCATCAAGTAGCAGTTATCCTAGGTGATGACTGCTCTCTGGTGGCTGGGTATCCTGTATAAGGATAATAAAATCTGGGATATTACGTGGATTTGGACAAATGTCTAGGGGCCACCAAAGACAATAATAATAATAATAATAATAGCTAAACATCATTGCTCACCAGGTACACCCTTTCGTGGCAACGGACTTGCCCTCTGCGGTGCCTCTTTCAGCAGGATAATGCCCCATGCCACACAGCCCGGATTGTGCGAGACTGGTTTACGGAACATGAGAAGACTTCCAGGTCCCTGGCCCCCAAATTACGCAAACATCAATCCCATCGAGCATCTGTGGTTTGTGTTGGAATAGCAACTCCGATCTGCGGCGTCTGTACCACGGACCTTACAGGAGTTAAAGGATCTGCTGGTACCACAAGACAGATTTATAAATCTTGTAACGTCCAAGCCTCGCCGGGTACGAGCTGTTTTGGCTGCACGTGGAGGACCAACATCATATTAGGTAGATGGTCATAATGTTTTGGCTCATCGATGTATTGATGCCATTAAAGTATAATGAACATTTTCTGTATTTTTCATTATTTTCGAGAAAGTTGACTTAATGAGGACATTTTCCGTTCTTTCTCATCTCTGTAAGGTAATACACTGTGCTGCCACCTTATTAGGTACACCTACCTAGTAGCGTGTTGAGCCTCCTTTAGCCTTAGAAACAGCCCGAATTTATCTAGGCATGGAGTGAACAAGATGCTGAAAACGTTATGCAGGAATGGAGTACCACGCAGACATGAGTGTGTCACGCAGTTCCTTGAGATTCGACGGAGGTGTAGGCCTGCAGCGAACAGCCCTTTCCAGCTTATCTCAATGTTCAATACAATTGAGATCCAGGGACTGGATCTCAATCTCATCTCATCTTGAGAGGATGTTTTCTGTTCGCATCATTCTCGATACACCCTTGAAACTGGGGTGCGTGAAAAGTTCAGGAGAACTGCAGTTTCTGAGATGTTTTGTGCAGCACGTCGAAGTCCGTTAGATCACTCCTTTTCCCCATTCCACGTCGAAGTCCGTTAGATCACTCCTTTTCCCCATTCTTGCTATGGTTTGTACGCTTAACTGATACTAGAAAGGTTTTTCTGCTGCATTTATATCGACAGCTGTGGTCATGTGATTTGCGACGTTGTGGGACAAACCATTTGTGTACACAGCACATGTGTACCTAATAAAGTGGCAGCACAGTGTATAGGTTTGTCCTTTTAGGATTAAAGGCCCATAAAAATTTGTCCATTCTTTACAGGAATTGCACTCCACTCCGGACTTTTCCACATCAAATTTAATAGGAGTTATCGAACTGCTGTAAGAATAAAATATGAAACCCAAATAGGAATTGATAGAGATGAAATGTTGGGTTATTTTAGATTAACAACCAAGAGTTTCAGAATAATGTCTATAAATTGGGTATATTCTAAAGTCAATTTTCTTGTTTTATGCGATGAAATACTTTAGTTTCCGTTAAGTGAAAAATGAGCAAAAAACTCTCTTTCTTCCTGAGGGTATAAATATATTATCAAAAATATTTTTTGTATCAAAAGCATACAAATCGAGAGGATGGTGTGTAGGTGCGAACTACTCAGCATTCCACTGTTGAAATGGTCCTTGAGTCTGTTACAGACATTCTCTCAGGTATGCTCAACTGGGCTTGCTACCTGGGAATCTGAAACGCTGATGGAACTGATATTTGGGTGACAAGTCAAGTAGACCTAATTTAAGCGAAGTCCGGTCGGTCTGTGATAGCTAAATTTTCTTCTTACACCTTCACAATGGTGGGACTGTTAGTAACCCTGAGTATAACCCCCATTTGCAGTCCTAAAATACAACACCTAGCATATTGGAGGTGACCGCCCTGGTGCGAACCAACGTAAGCAGGGATCGAAGTATGCTACCACACGGATGAATGCAGCCCCTCATACTAGGTGGTAAATGACTCTCATCAACAGGTGCAATACCTACCACCGCTTTGCTTATTGGAGGCTCGAAGTGGCGAACTCATGTTTAGTCTCCAGAGCAAAGCTCTGGCAACCCCCATCTCTTCCACCATGCAGTATGATGACTTTTGAGGTTACGATGGGGAGATCCAATCTTCCTTAAATTTCGAGGGTATAACTCTAAAACGGTGTACTCAGGCTGGCTGCTAGATAGTCCACCAGACCGAACCTATTGGTAACTCTCTAGGAGGCTTCCGGATAAACTAGTTTATAATCGTGTTGCCTCTACTCTGCCAGATAATGACTGCAGGGAGTCCGAATAGTGAGTATGCAAGGGGCATTCTCGAGGCTAAGTTATGTCACGGAGCTGGGTATATTCTTACCATGTCAATAAAAAAATTGATATGGAGAGAAATAAATTTCTCTCCATATCAATAAATTTCGTTATTCATACGGCATGTCCTCCGCACCTTTTCTTACTAATAAATACTGTACATCATGAATTGTAAAACTAATAGTACAAACTTACCTGCGAAAAGATCTAAACCTCTCAAAAACTTCCTCATTCATTTCACAAATATATTTAAATATATTTTATTTAATAAATATATTTTATTTAAACTACCAACTTGTACAACACCAGAATGAAGTGTGTTCCAACAATCAACGATCCTATGGCTGAAGGAAAATTTCTGAACACCTGACCTGAAACCGTCCTAACTAAATTTGAATTTATGCTCTCTCGTATGTGCAATCTGAGCAAAAGGAAGGATTCCATTAGCATTGAGCTTACTCAATCCATTCAAAACCTTAAAACACCGCAACGAAATTTCCTCGCGGGTGCATGGTCTCCAGAAGCTGCAGTTAGCAAAAGTGAAGCCTTTCATGGTAAGGGCATCTTTTTGCTCCCTTCACCAATCTCGTTACTCTTCTCTGAATCAATCCAACATATTCATCCTCCTAAAATGAGGTCTCCAGATTTGAATGCAGTACTCAAGATGTTTCATAACCATTGCCTTTTAAAATGGGATAATCACCTCCTTATCCCTTCTAGAAAAATTCCTGTATATCATTGACAAAACTTCATTAGCTGTTTTGGAAGCTTGTCTGCTCTACTCAGTGAAGTTCTTATCAGACTGCACAATACCCCTAGTATTTTTTCCTATTCCACTACGCTGAGTGTAGCACCACAACTGGTACGTTAATCTGAAATTCCTGCTCTCCATATGAAGTACCTTGCATTTGTTATATTAAACTTCAACTGCCACTTCTTAGCCCATCTGCCTAATTTTTCCAGATCTTGTTGCAGTAGCTTACCGTGATTGCTGTCATTAACTGCCCAGCCAAACTTTGTATCTTGACATACCTTCATAAATATCATTATTCGTAAAATAATAAGAGGAATTTACCTCAATATAGTATGTGGAACACTTCCGTATGATACTCTCCAGAAATTAAAACGAAAAAATTCTTTCGCCTCTTTCATTTCTTTCACCAATTCCAAAATTTCATATAGTTCCCCTTTCTGCGCTGTTTTGTCTTTTTCCAACCTTAGCATTGAAGTCCCCCATAATAATAGTGTAGTGGGTTTTCTGCTCATCTAGAAGACTCTCAATTTTGGTGTACATTTCTTCAACCTCTTCATCATCATGGCTCGATGTTGGTGCATAAATCATTATAACCTTTAGCTTGTACCTCTTAGAAATCTGGAGTATTAGTCTTGATACTCTTGGTGATGTACTTTTGAATTCCAAAATGTTGTTTTTTAAATCTTTATGAGTAAAAGAGTAAAAATAAATAATTAAAAACCAATTTAACACAATTCAAATCAATTTAATACAATTAAAAATCAATTTAACGCAATTAAAAATTAAAAATAATCTAACGAAAATATTCACAGGAATTGTCATTCCTGTGATCACGATATACGGTCAAAGCGTTGTCAGCTTCAGGAAGGAAAATAGTTTTGAATATTTTCGTTAGATTCTTTTTAATTTTTAATTGCGTTAAATTGATTTTTAATTGTATTAAATTGATTTTTAATTGTATTAAATTGATTTGAATTGTGTTAAATTGGTTTGTAATTATTTATTTTTTACTCTAATGTAAGTTTTCGATTTTTTCGTTTTAATTTCTGGAGAGTATCATACGAAAGTGTTCTACATACTATATTGAAGGAAACTCCTCTTATTATTTTACAAATGTTAATATCAATGTAGAACGTATTGAGTATTACAGCTCTGATTCATACTATATAAATATCATTAATAAATATACAAAAGTTGGCCAAAAATATTAATAAATATCATTATTCTTGATTTTTAAGGAGTCCTTATATGCTGTAATGTAATGACTAGATCGTAGATATAGTTTAGCTTAATTTTTCAGCACTCACCTCATAGTAATCCCCTTAGTTGTTGGAAAGTTTTACCATATACATAGTGGTTATAAGATTCTAATAACTTAAGGGGATTATGGATTTAAAAACTAAGTTATCGGCTTTAAAAATTTTGCTAAGAAAGGCTATGAAAGCTAATAGCCGTGCGCGGCTATTAGCTTTCTTCATTTAATTTATTTTAATTAGGCAACCATAGAATGGAAGGTGCACTTTCCTTTCTTAGCAAATTTTTTAAAGCCCATAACTTAGTTTTTAAATCCATAATCCCCGTAAGTTATTAGAATCATATAACCACTATGTATGTGGTAAAACTTTCCACCAACTAAGCGGATTACTATGAGGTGAGTGCTGAAAAATTAAGCTAAGCTATACCTACTATCTAAATATCATTATATAAAAAAAAAGTAAATTGCAGCCATTATCAACCCACTGCAGGATGGAAGCCTCCTCAACAATTCATGCTGATCATTATATATTATACCATTATTTAGTCATAAATATCACTAATAAACGTACAAAAATGGACCAACATTTTTGCATGTTTATTAATAGTGGAATCCGCTAATAACATTAATCCACAAAGGACAGTGTCCATTAATACATTAATAACCATTTTCTGTCATCACCCACTCAACCATCCCATTATCCATGATAGTAATTTGCCTTTAATGCTACATTGCTCCAATTTGTGCAGCAGTCTTTTATGTACAACATTATAAAAAGCTTTTCTGAATTCCAAATCATCATCATCATCAGCCATTTTCAATCCACTGCAGGATGAAGGCCTCTCCAGCAACTTTCCAGTTCCTTCTGTTTTGAGCACTGGCCATCCGTTTACTACCCAAAAACTCATGAATTTCATCGATCCATCTCCGCCTTTGTCTTCCTGGTTTTCTTCTAGCTCCTCTTGGGTACCATTCTGTTATTTTCTTAGTCCATCTGTCATCATGTCTTCGAGCTATGTGTCCTGCCCAAGACCATTTTAGTTCTTTAGTTTTGATAAGAATGTCCTTTACTTGAGTTTGCTGCCTAATCCATGTGTTTCTCTTCTTATCAAACAGTCTGATTCCCAATATAATTCGTTCCATTCTTCGCTGTGTAGTTCTCAGCGTCTCTTGCATTCTTTTGGTGAGTGCCCAAGTTTCACTTCCATAAGTCATGGTGGGGAGTATACATTGGTTCATTATTTTACTTTCAGACAAACTGAGATATTGCTCTTCAGTATGTGACTATATTTCCTGAATGCTATCCATTCAAAATTTATTATTCTCTTGACTTCCAGCCATTTATCATTATTACCACTAATAACTTGTCCCAGATAAATATATGACTCCACCTTTTCAATTACTGCTCCTTCAATCATTATTTCTCTTTCTTTGGCATACATGTTCATCATTACTTTTGTTTTAGCTATATTCATCTTTAGTCCAAAATCCTTACTAACTATGTATAACTGATTAAGATTTTCTTCTAATTCTTTGGGATCGTGGTTTATGACCACAATGTCATCTGCAAATCGTAAATGGTTTAGGTACTCTCCGTTCACATTGACTCCTTTCTGCGACCAGTCTAATCTTCTGAAAGCTTCCTCAAGGGCAGCAGTAAACAACTTCGGAGATATTGTGTCTCCTTGTCGAACTCCTTTCTCGATTTTAAATTTCCTACTGTCTTTGTTTAGTCTAATAAAGGAGGTAGCACTCTCATATATTTTCTTCAAAATCATAATATGTGGGGTATCTATGCCTTGTCTTTCCAGTGCCCGAAACATTGCTTTATGCTGTATGGAGTCAAATGCCTTTTCATAATCCACAAATGCCAGGCATAATAATGGTGTTTTATATTCATTTCCTTCCTCTATTAGCTGTGATATTACGTGAAGGTGATCCATAGTTGAAAATCCTGTCCTGAAGCCAGCTTGCTCTTTCGGTTGATTCTCATCAAGTATTCTTTCTAATCTGTTAGTAATGACCCTTGTGAACAACTTATAGATGTGGGATAACAAGCTAATTGGTCTATAATTTCCAATTTCTGATTTATCTCCTTTCTTATGCAGCAAAACTATGATTGCATTATTTCACTGCTTAGATGTCACACCTTTTCTAATGCCCTTTGTGCAGAGCCTTGCCAGTTTTTGTGTTATGTCCCTCCCTCCCCCCCAACTCTACAGTAACTTCATCTTCTTCTGGGGCTTTCTGATTGTTCATTTTCTTCAATGCATGTTCTACCTCATCAGGGAGAATATCGGGTATGTCGTATGTGTTGCTAATTTGCAATCCATCTTCCTCACTGCTGGCATCATTCCCTCGCTCCTTGTATAATTCTCTATAGTAGTCTTCTGCTATTTGAATTATACCTTCTCTGTTTATAAGTACACCATCGCTATTCTTCAGTTTCAGTATCATTTGTCTTTCTGTATTACTGCTCATGGCTGCTGATTTAAATCCTTTGTTTTCCCTTAATGCTAGTTCTACTTTTCTTGTGTTAAATCTTCTTATGTCCTCTCTAAGACTCTTTCTAATGGCTTTGCATAACTCAGTATACTCTTTTTTTTTCTTGTTAGTGTTTATCTTGCTCTTCATTTTTCGCCTTCGGTTCATCATAACAAGTGTTTCTTGATTAATTTTTTCTTCTTTGGATTTCTTTTTCCTTATAGGTTTCTTGGGCTTTATTACTTTCAGAAAGTTGTAAATTTTCCTCGTCCGATATCTTGGTCCTGAGCAGTCTGCAGAAGCTCAAACTTGTTCTTAAGTTCCAGTTCATACTGCTTTTCTCCTCTTCTGTTATCTCAAACACGTTTGTATTATTTACTCGAATCAGTTTTTTCCTCACCTTTCCTACATCTATATCAAGTGTACATCTTACCATTCTGTGATCACTTCCAACATTTGCCTTAATCAGGACGGTAATACCATTCACAATATATCTTCTGTTAGTGAGGATGAAGTCGATTTCATTAGTTGTTAATCCCTATTTGGACTCTTCCATTTCCACTTTCTGTTCACCCTTTTCTTCAAAAAAGTATTTATTACTGATATTCCTTGAGATTCTGCAAATTCCACAATTCTTTCGCCTCTTTCATTTCTTTCACCAATTCCAAAATTTCATATAGTTCCCCTTTCTGCGCTGTTTTGTCTTTTTCCAACCTTAGCATTGAAGTCCCCCATAATAATAGTGTAGTGGGTTTTCTGCTCATCTAGAAGACTCTCAATTTTGGTGTACATTTCTTCAACCTCTTCATCATCATGGCTCGATGTTGGTGCATAAATCATTATAACCTTTAGCTTGTACCTCTTAGAAATCTGGAGTATTAGTCTTGATACTCTTGGTGATGTACTTTTGAATTCCAAAATGTTGTTTTTTAAATCTTTATGGACAAGAAACCCAACTCCACCTTCACTCCTTTCACTGTTTCTATTGGTGTACAGCAGATTTCCACTTGATAAACTTATAAGTGATTCATTTCTTCTTCTTGTTTCAGCCAAACCGATGATATTCCAATTCACATTTTCTAATTCCTTTTCCAGCTCTAATATCCTGTCTTCACCGATGAGTGATCTTACGTTGTAACAGGCCAAGTTCAGTTTCCGTGCATGGCAGCCTTGTCGTACCCAGAGATTCTTAGCACCCAGAATTCCAAATACATTACATTAAAATAATTTTTTGCCTCTAGTTCCTTTGTTATTGAATCTTAGTATCCAATTAGATTGTTTAGATAAGACTGTCACTTAACAAAACCAAGTTGTAACTGCAATATAACTGCATTCCTGTCCAGATGGTCCTGCATTACTTCTTTAACTAAAGACTCCATTATTTTCCCTGGAACAGAAGTTAACCTAATGGATCTGGTATTAATCTTGACACCCTTTAATATCCCTTTGGAAACTGGGAATAGATTTGCGCATTTCCAGTCCATAGGGTAAAAAAAACTGGTAAACTGCAAGCATTATCAACCCACTGCAGGATGGAAGCCTCCTCAACAATTCATGCCGAGGGAAATGGACCATAATCTGCCACGCTAGTCCAGTGCGGGTTGGCAGATCGACCGTATTTAGCAGTCAGGGGCTTGAACCCCGGTCTACTCAAAGAGCGTGTGCTACTGCATTCCCGCTCCTGACCACTCGGCTACGGAGTCCATAGGGATCTCCCGTTAATCCAAAAATGCTCTCGTAATTATGGTTAAGGGGTTGTTTATCTCCTCTGCTGCATTTTTTAATATAATTGGAGAGATCCCATCCACCCGGGTACCTTTTTTATGTTTAGCTTCAACAATTTCTGTTCCATTTTCCTCTCAGTTATCGCAAAATCAATTAGCTTTCTGTAAGAGTTTGATAAACGTCTGGCGCCCTCTTCCCTGAAGGATTCTTCATGTGTGGATGTAGATAAAATTTACCTACTGAATTTGTCAGCAAGTGAATAGGATCCTCAACAGTTAAGCCATCGACATGAAGTCGACCAATATGATTCAGTCCTTTCCTGCTGCTGTTAACATAAGTAAAGTAGTCTTTGTTGCTTTTCACTGCATTATTTTGTAGTCTTCTCGTAATCTGCCTTATACCTGATCTTCTTTGTGACTTGATTGCAGACTAGTTTATATCTCTCCTGTATCACTTGATAATTTATATGCATCCCATGCATTTTTATTCTCTGCCATAAGTATCATTAGTTCATGTGACATCCATTTATCATTAGTTCATGTGACATCCATTTATTATTAGTTCATGTGACATCCATTTATCATTAGTTCATGTGACATCCATTTATTATTAGTTCATGTGACATCCATTTATCATTAGTTCATGTGACATTCATTTAGATTGTTTTTATTGTTGTAAGGTTCTAGGAGCATCAGCAACAAAGGCCATATTGCTCCGTGTATATTGTCTGTAATTTGCCTCTAACTCTGTCACATTGTGAAAAAGGCCCATAAAAATTTCTCCCATCATCGACAAGACTCGAACCCAGGTCTTTACCGCCCTGTTTGGGAGGGCACATCCATTTATATTCAAGCATCGAGCAGTTCAGCGCTTAGAGTTAAATGAATGTCTGACCTTAGACCTATAGCATAACAAATAAGCAACATTTCCCTTAGGAGAAACAAAGTCATCCCATATTGAAACTTGGTTATTCTCCAAACTGATCATAAGTTATATTATATAAATTAAAATAAAAATTTTCTGTTTATACTCGGGAACGACCACATACTGTCAGAGGGGTTCACAAGATAAAGAGAATACAAGAAACAGCACCGTTCTCAGCTCTCCGTCCGGCTACAGCGGACTGAGAACTGAGAACTAAGAGAACTAAGTGAGAACAAATAATTAATAAAATAAGCAAAACATTTTATTCAATTCTTGAATATTTTTGAATTTTCTAGATTCAAGAATATGAATAAGATCGTTGAAATTCTTCAGTCTAGAAAATGTATTTGCAACCCTTGAAAAAAAGGCAGCACTGCTGTTTTTCAGTCTCCTCTTCCCCTTTCTTTCTTCTTCCTTCCCACCTTTTAACCATAACGAACTCAACTAGTAATTCTTCTGTATATCACACGAAATACTAGAAAAAATAAATTTTGGCTCCACTAACGTTTGATCAACTCTTATCAGAAGGGACCGAAAATCTCTAGACCATTCTTATAAGAGAAGCGTGTATTCAACTTTGATTGCACATTTGGTAATAACAGAAGAATTCAAAATTATCTAGAATCAGAATTAAAAATCACTCCAGAAAAAAAATGCTATTCGCAGTTTTTGAATTCTTTTCACAACTACACGCCTGTCTAGTTTTTCATTATTATATGTCAAACTAACATGACATATGATAAGGAAAACAAAAGCGTGCTGAATATTCATGTAGACTTCTCTAATTTGTAATTTATACTTTGTTTTATAAAGTATAAAACAAAGTAAAATAAAGTAGCAAATCAAATTTGCAAAAAAAAACGCAATTAAAAACTAGCCAATTAGTTTCAAATACTCATAAATGAATAAAAACTTTACAATTTTTTTTTATAAAATAATTTAACTTGGTTAAGCTTGCTTTTTAAAAATAATAATGCATTTTCTTACTTGTGAGGTTCAAATTTCATTCAGATAGCTTTTAATTACTGATTAAATGGTTGTGTACGTACTTGTCAAGCTTAAGTGGAGGGACTACATCGATCTGCTTGTATTTAATTAGGATTTTCGCCTGCGTCTCTCTCTCTCTCTCTCTCGCTCTTTCTACATATATATATACACAAACTTATCCAATTAGTTTAAACATTAAATATCAGTACAATATCATGTGGACCTTGATCCAATGATCAAAGATTAGAAGACTGTGTGGAAAATTACATTTATCGAATGAAATCTAGTTTATTTATTATAAGTTGTGTTACAAATTTGACCAGTGTCAAATCAATCTAACAAAAAGAAATGGTTATTAATTACGCATATAATAAATAGTGAATTATTAGCCGATATAACTAAAAATCTCAGCGGATCTCAGCAAACCCCTACGCATCAAATATAAATACACACATTAACTTGTGTTTGGCTCTATGTTGTTGTGCGTTGTAATTTAGATCTGCAGTGATCCTATAGTAGCTTATCTCTACAGGTACTCAATAGATCCTCGTGACTCAAAAAAATCACGTGATTTCTAATCTTAACACCTAGTTGAAAAGACCCGAGTTCAAATTGGGTCTTTTCAAGTTTGATGTATTTCAAACTGTAAAAGACCTACAACAATACATCAAACCTTTCAGGTTTGATGTATTGTTGTAGGTTTTAGGTGCATCACAACTTAGGCCATACTGCGCCTTATATACCATGTCTGTAAATTGCACGTGTTCTGTGGTTTGCTGTTTGCTGGAAGGAAAACCATGTTATTCTTCCCTGAGACTGACTAACTGAACCACGTAATGAAAAAGGCCCATAAAAATTCCTGGCGTCATTGACCGATTCGAACTCGGGTCTTTTCAACTAGGTTTTAAGAGAATGGCGATTGTACCAACTATGCTACCCACAAGAGGAAATCTTAGCATTCTGTGGCCACAGTAATAATGAAGCTGTAAAGCCAGCACGGGAGTGCGGGGTGGAGAAATGGCCTCATGGGACTAGCCCGTCTTTCCTCTTACAGTACCAATCGAGGCCTGAAGCAGCCCCCTTCTTCCCCCTCGACATAAACAGATTATCGGGTGTTCTCTTGCTGTCTTTTTACACTGCATGTTGAATTTCGTGTCTTTTTCTATATTGGACTTGCGATCTCGTGGGTTGCACAGTTAGTAGAATGCCCATTGTCCTCCCCACACCATGTAGAAAATTGCTGATTCGAAACCCATCGATGGCGTGAGGAATTTTTATGGGCTTTGTTCACAATGTGGCTGAGTTAGTTGGTCTCACGCAAGGGTACCATGTTTTTTTCTGCCGAAAACTCTGGTTTTTCGTCTAGAAAACAAGCAAATCGACCATAGAACACACCCAATTTATAGACGTCATATCTAGGCTCAATATGGCCTAAGTCACTGATGCTCCTAAAACCCTACTAGAACAACAACATATTGCCCTTGCAGATGGCATGTGGATATAATCACTGTTCCCCCCATGCTGGACGGAAGACGCCCAGATTCGAATCTCGTCGACGTCGCAAGGAATTTTTCTGAGCTCTTTTCAAAACCTGGATGAGTTAGTTGGTCTCTGGCGAAAGCTGTATAATTTTTCTCCCAGAAACTCAAGTTTTTTGTAGAGTTAACAAGCAAATCGAGCATGGAATTCACACGATTTAGGAACACAATATATTGTCGCCTCATAGCCATAGTTTGCTTTGGCGCTTAAGCAGGTTCGTTCCTAGGGTATGTGGCACCCAGGTGTCAATTACAATTTTGCGCCCAGGTGCTAATTGAAATTTGGTGCCCCCCTTAAAATTTCTTCATATGTGTAGTATGTAAGTTTCAGGTTTACAGGCGCCCCTTGAACGTTGTCACCCGTGTGCAGTGCACCCCTGGTATCCTCGGAACGGCTCGTACCTGCGCTTAACACACTCTGACTCAATGCAAAGCTGTGACACGGAATGTTAACATTACTAACGAAACTGCTTGTTACTTGCAACTGTCAAACTACTGGGCAATCTCTGTATTACGATAAAGATACAAAGATTGCGACACTTTGTGTCGCAATCTTTATATTTTTATAGTAATTCTCAAGTCTTTCTCATCATGAACATCTTGTAATTCCCTCCCCCACAGTCTATAAAGTGCACCTGATTTTCTGTTTTTCAAAGTGGAATACTTTGCATTCGGTAGCATTAAAGTTAATCTGATTTTTTCAGACCATATTTGCAAATTGCAATCACTTGAACCACCTTCCAAACCTTTGTCTTCAGAAAAACGTTGACACCTTCCTATGTGTATTCCATCATCACTATCATTTAGGAATATAAGAAGAATTATAGCATTGAATCTTTTGATACTCACTTTGTACTCCAATCCACCCTGAAGAATACTAATTTGTGGCTATTCTTGCCTATCCTTCAACTAGCCCCTAATCCACCTGCCTCAATTAATCTTATTTCAATACGTTTCTTTGTGAGAGGAACTGTATCAAATAAGATCCAGATAAACGAAAACGAGGTGTGGCAAGTTCCTAGACTGATGCTGTTGCGGTCATGTTCGATGAGTCTGAAAATAAATGGAAGTGATATGTTATAGCTCAAAGTTCTCCCAACAGATGGTGGTACAGAGATTGCCCAGTAGTTTGACAGTTGCAAGTAACAAGCAGTTTCGTTAGTAATGTAAACATTCCGTGTCACAGCTTGGCAATGGAGTAACGAACGAATAACAAATTTTTCTTTAAACTGAGAAAATTTGCAATTGAAGTATATGAAATGAAAAAAAACTGTTTGTGATGGTGAAACGTTAAGTCGTACCAGCATGTTTGAATGGTATGAGCGGTTGAAGGACAGAAGTGAGGATGTTAGCAATGATCCTAGAAGTGAGTTGCAAATTTTCGGGAATTGTGGCAGGAGATCGTCATTTGAGTCTCAGAATGATGGCTGATCATTGGATATGAATAAGGAAATTCTGCATGAAGATTTAAGGAAAAGGAAGGACTGTGCAAAACTTGTGTCGCACAGCCTCAAAAGTTAGCAGAAGATACGAAGAGTGTCATTATGCAAAGCCTTCATCCAGACTTGTCAAGATAATCCTAATTTCCTCGACTGTATTGTCGCTGGTACGACACAGAGACAAGACGTCAGAACATGCAGGGGACTTCAAAATCATCATTAAGATTCAAAACGTTTCGTTTACAGAAGTCCATGAGCAAGAAGAGACTGGTCATGTTTTTCGACAAGCAGGATATGATTCATAAGGAACTTGTACATGAAGGGGAAAGAGTCAATAGTACATTCTACATTCAGGTGCTTTAGAGTCTACTGAAGTGCATTTCCCAGGAAAGCCAGTAATTTCAAGATAAATGCAGTTGGTTCTTGTTGCACGAAAACGCCCTGCCCATTCAACACTTGTTGTGAAGACATTTTTGGCGAAACATGGCATTGTTTCTGATAACGCAATGCCAAAATGAAAACTACTCTCAAGGGAAAGAAATTTCAGAACGTTAAGGACATGAAGAAAATTATAACCGCCGAACTGAACATCGTCTCTTTGGACGCCATCACTGACTTTTTTAGAAACGTTCAGAATGGTGTAATAAGTGAATTCAATCAGAGGGTGATTACTTCGAATAAAAATAAAACTATTTTTGAGCTCCTTCACTTTGTATTCCTTTTATTGGCCCAGTCAAGGAACTTTAATGTCACATCTCATATAATATTATAGTTGTTTCTTGCATCTGAATGCTTTATAACTTTGTCACTGCAAATTTAACATATTTGAGGTCGATTTTTCATCGAAAAACCATGCTGATACTCATTTAGGGCGTTACGGTTGTTCAGATAGGTCTGTATTATATTTTCGACTGTTGTCTCCAACAGTCGAAGATGCAGTACAGAGAAGGACAACTATATTTTGTGAGGGGAACCACACCAAGAAAAGGCTTAAAAACTGCAAATTGCAGCGTCTGGAGACTAGGCACCTGCGAAGTGATCTAATTGAGGTGTTTGTGTTTAAGGCTTTGAATAGTTTGAGCAAGCTCAAACTATGATGGAATTCTTTCTCTTGCTTAGTTTGTACACTTGTCTTGGGGAGACATAAATTCAAATTGAGGAAAGGCAGTTGCAGAAGAGATATATACGGGAATTTGCCTTTAGCCAGCGTGTGTTTGATTTCTGGAACAAACTTTCATCTGTTGTTGTGAAAGTTGATAGCTTAAAAAAAAATTCAAGGAAGAATTAGAGAAACATTTGGTAGAATGAATATGTGAAATGGAAAGTGTTTTTTTTTTTTTTTTTTAGCTAATGCTGTGTAAACTTGCTTTCTTGTATCATATTCCACAATTAATACTAACAACCACTGATTATCATTGATACGTGTATTCTTATAATCTGTGTCCATTGATAACCTCTCTCCCTCTGTCTTTTCCCACTGAACCATCCCTTTATCCATCGCAGTACCTTGCCCATATTTGTGCAGTAGTCTTATATTTTTTGTGCGATTGAATCAAAAGCTTTTCTGAAATTTTTATTGTTTTTTTTTTTTTTTTTTTTTTTTTTACATGGGGATTCAGTTATTTGATCTCGGGATAAGGATGAAATCGTTTTTCGTCCAGCAAAAAGACAACACAACCAAAGAATACTCATAATTATATACTGTTGGTGTGTAAGTTTAAGTTTGGAAAACCTCTAATACGAAATGTTTCTTGGTACCTTTCATCCATTCCACAGCCATGGACGAGATATGCCTGAACACATGCTGATACATACAGAATAATCTAAGGCAGTACACGCTACTGTAGTTAGAACCACAACAAACCTGAAAGTTTACTGCCTCCTATATACCTTATCTGGATATTGGTCAGTCTTACAACACACAATATATATTAGTATCTCTTGTCGATTTGGATAGGTGTACGAGAGCCATTAATACCACTTCCTTAACTGTCTGTCTCCTATCCGCCCAGAAAACAACGGTTGACCTGGATTTGATTTGTGATTAAATTACTGGAATATGTTGTTTGTTATTGCAGGGTTTTATGCGCATCAGAAATTTAGGCCATATATAATGCCTAAATGTGCGCCGTATATAATGTGACTGTAAGATGCGTATGCTCTGTGATCTAATTACTATGCGGTAGATGAAAATCCCGAGTTTATAGGAGAAAAAACATGCTATCCTCACCTGAGACCGGCTAACTAAACAATTTTTGAAAATGACCACTAAAAGTTAATCGCGTCACTGGCAGAATTAGAACTCACGTCTTTTCCACCTGGGTTGCGGGATGGCGACGATTCTACCCACTGTGCTACACGCAAAAGAAATTACTGGAATAAATTGCAACCATAGTTACCCGAGGCTGGGGTACCCAAATCATGGATACCCATGAGTACCTTCATCTTTCATCTTCATCTTTCCTTCTCTTCCACTTCATGCAAGAGGAGGAAATAAGAAAACGAAGAGGAAAAAGAAAACTCTTGCAAATCCCAAGATCTCAATCTATCTTCAGTATCCAAAATCACTTTTTTTATTAGTCAGACTGACTTTCCTTCCGTTCCGAGGTAGCTCAGATAAAGCCGTGCCAGAGACAAGAGACAGAAAGCTGCCATCGGAGTGAAAGCAGGTCCTTGGTCGAAAAGAGGCCAGACCTAACGCATACGTCTAACTAAGCAGATTGTTAACTAATGCAGAAATGAAACGGCATGTTTGAGGGAACCCTCGGGTACAATCAACATGGAAAACAAAACAATGCATTTTTAACTTCACAACCACAAAGCCAACTTTTCCTTTGGTACCATTCAGTTTTAAAACTGCCAATATATTTCTTATTTTTACTTATTCCTTGCTGAGAAATTTGAATCTTTGGTGTGGGACGGCCTTCTTTTTTAATCGCATTTTTTCCTTGGACAGATAATCGAGAAAAACTAAGTTGCTCAAGTTTATTCACTGTCACACGATTTACTCATGAGGAAGCATGGAGGCCATGATCGAATCAAAGTTCACAAAATCGTGTGTCGTAGAAATAATGTTTTACTTACACATCACGTCATAATATAACTTCAACTTACCAAGTTCAAGCTGAATTCCCAATTAAGCTGTAATCACATAATTATACTGTTGAATGTTGAATATTGGCTTAAAACTGATATTATTTAGTTACTAAAAAAAGTATGAGATTACCACAATCTTTTTCGTGGAATGCTTCCAGTCAATTTTCTCCCAAATGTAACGAATAAAAAAAAATGAATAAAACGAATTAATGAATTTCCTCACTCAGAGATATGACCAAATTCGACGCACAACGAAATCGAAAGCTGATAATAAATAATTAAAGCCGCTTCCGATAATAAATAATTAAAATCACGATTAAAAAGGATTAAAATCACGATTAATGTCTTTTTGCGGAATGTTGCAAATCTCTGCAACAGTCTCTGTTGCAGAGACCGTATTCAAAGTCTATCACAAATTGTTTCTTGGGGAGGAAGAGACACAGCTGTGCATTTCGTTTAATTTGAGTATTCATTCAAATTTTAATTGTGATTTTAACTTTTTAATTGTGATTTTAATCTTTTTTAATCGTGATTTTAATCTTTTTAAACGTGATTTTAATTATTTATTCTGGCACAATATCTTCTCACACTCATGGTCTTGCTGCGGTGGTTTATTGTTTTTCGGGGTCGGGTTGGGGCTCTCAGCTTTCGATTTCATTGCGTGTCGAATTTGGTCAATTCTCTATGAGTCAGGGAATTCATTAATTCGTTTTTTCATTTTTCTTTATTTGTTACATTTGGGAGAGAATTGACTGGAGGCATTCCAAGAAAAAGATTAAGGTAATTTCTTCTTTTTTTAATATATTGAAAAATCGTGAAAGTCACTCGGCCTTGCAGCTCTGAAATTTTTTTTATTATTTAGTTACTTAATGGGAATTCAGACGAATAACAAAAAGACACCGACATTGTGGCTACACACCTATCATGGTCAACGATGAAATCTGCACTGTGCGCTTTACAGTGACTTCGATTCGTTTCACCTAATAATAAGTAATTTTCAAGTAATACGCTTGATCTGGTTATCAGCAGTGATCATTCGTGTATTAAGAATTTGCAGATAAAGGAACTACTAGGTGGCAGTGATCACAGTGTACTGATGTGGGATTTACTTAAAGATTTAATTACCATCAGAGGTAAAGGAAAGGGTTTTTGCTTCCGTAAAGGTGAGTACAGTGGTCTCCGACAGTTTTTAAATTCTGTACAGTGGGATAAACTGACGATGTTACCAACAGTAAATTCTAAGTGGGAAGCATTCAAGGAATTAATCGTGGAAGCTACTAAAAGTTCCATACCCATTAAGAAATATTGTTCAAGGTTTAGGCCTAAATGGTTATCTAATGAACTAATGAGACTCGTAATAGAGAAGAAAAATGCATGGGATGCATATAAATTATCAAGCGACTCAGAAGCCTATGGCAGATATAAGCTAGTCTGTAATCAGGTGACAAAGGAGGTTAGGCAGGCGAAGGCAGATTACGAGAAATCCTTGGCAAAAGATGCTAAGAAAAACAGCAAGGATTTCTTTACTTATATAAACTCTAAAAGGAAGGAGATGAATCTGATTGGTCCACTTGACATCGATGGTTCGAATGTTGATGATCCTGCTCAGATAGCAAACAAACTGAATGAGTATTTTGCATCTACATTCACACATGAGGAATTATTACGGTTTGAAACTGGCACAAGGTTATCAAATTGTAGCAGGATACTTAATGATTTTGTAATAACTGAAAGCAAAATGGAGGAGAAATTGTTGAAGTTAAACATAAGAAAAGCACCTGGGGTGGATGGGATCTATCCAGTTATATTAAAGGAAGCGGCAAAGCAACTAAGCAAACCCTTAGCCATAATTATGAGAGCGTCCTTGGACTCAGGGGAGGTTCCCACGGACTGGAGATGTGCAAATGTATCCCCAATTCACAAAGGGGGATCGAAGGGTGACACGAATAATTACAGATCAGTTAGTTTAACTTCTGTTCCGGATAAAATAATGGAGTCACTGATTAAAGATGCATTGCAGGATCATCTATACAAGACTGCAGCAATAATTCAGACACAGCATGGGTTTGTTAAGGGAAAGTCTTGTCTGACAAATTTGATAGGATATTATGATGTGGTTACAAAGGAACTGGATGCAAAAAATAATTTTGATATCATATATTTGGATTTCAGGAACACTTTTGACACTGTTGCGCATGGAAGACTATTGTACAAATTGGAGCAGAATGGTATTAAGAGTAAGTTGCTACAATGGATAAAAGGATGGTTAAGTGGGAGAAGACAGAGGGTGGTAATCAATGGGTGCTGCTCTTCTTGGACTAATGTTATTAGTGGAGTCCCACAGGGTTAGGTGTTAGGTCCACTGTTGTTTTGTATATTTATCAATGATATTGATGAAGGTATATCAGGCTTAGTGTCGAAGTTTGCAGATGATACAAAGGTTGGCAGGGTTGTTAATGACAGTAATGGCATTGTGCTACTGCAACAGGATCTAGATAATTTGGGCAGATGGGCTAAGAAGTGGCAACTGAAGTTTAACCTTGACAAATGCAAAGTACTGCATATGGGTAGAAGTAACCCCAGAGAAACGTACCAACTGTGTGGTACTACACTTAAGGTGGTAGAAAATGAAAAAGACCTGGGAGTAATTGTGCAGTCAGATATGAAGTTTTCTGAGCAATGCAGACAGGCTGCCAGGGCAAGTCATGGGGTTTGGTCAATGATATATAGGAATTTTGATAGCAGGGAAAAGGAGGTGATTATCCCTCTGTATCAGGCAATGGTCAGGCCACGCCTTGAGTACTGCGTACTGGTCTGGAGGCCTCATTTTAGGAAGGATGTAGATTTACTTGAGTGTGTACAGAGAAGGGCAACAAGATTGGTGAGGGGAATGAAGGGATCCTCTTACCAAGGGAGGCTTAAGTTCTGCAAATTTCAGTGGCTGGAGACTAGGCACCTGCGCGGTGATCTGATTGAGGTATATAAAGCCATGAATGGGTTGAGCACGCTGAATTCTGACGGGATCCTTCCACTTGTTCAGATTACGAGCATAAATGCAAATTAAGAAAAGACAGATGTAGATTAGATGTGCGGAAATCTGAATTTAGCCAGCGGGTGGTAATTGCTGGAACAAACTTCCATCTGTAGTTGTGGAAGTTGATAGGTTGAATAAATTTAAGGAGGAACTGGACAGGCATTTGGACGGAATGGTGTGATTATTTTTTTTTTTTTTGGCTGATGCTGCATAAGCTCATGCACTTGCTTTCTTGCATCAAATGCCACTGCTGCTGCTACTACTACTACTACTACTACTACTACTACTACTACTACTACTACTACTACTACTACCTATAAAAAATGTATATTGGCAAGTTGCCAATATGCTGGTTGCCAATGTCCTATGGTTAATTAAATTTCAATGAGGCCTACGGTTAATTAAACTTCAATGAGGCCTACGGCTAATTAAACTTCAATGAGGGCTACGGTTAATTAAACTTCAAAGCTGGAAACGATTTCGTGTTTTTATCGTTTATTATTTGAATGATTACTGGAAATAGAGGATGCGCATACTATATGTGGGTCTGTTAATAAAAATTCATTGCGTTGCATTGTTCTTCACAAATTTTCATATAACTCCGTTTAATGTATATCTAGATTTAAATAGCTGGGGTGCTGCAGTGCCATAGTTCTTATGGACAAGCCGCCCCTGCTTGTGACTAATTCTTTGTTTGTATATCGCAAACAAGATTGCAGGCCGCGAATAGGTTCGCCAGAATTGGTTCCTGACAGATGCTATTGTAATTGTAATTATAAAGTGTCCCGCGGCTTTCAAAGGGAGTCTTCAGCCATTAATTCAATTGTCAGCAGTTTCGCTTTATGGTTTTCACATTCCTTTTATTTATTTATTATTTTTTGTTTTTTTCACAACAAGAATCTACCTGTGGCTAATTCTTCCTTTGTATAAGGCAAACGAGACGGTTTGGTCGCAACCTATAAACAATATATTTTATAACCTTTTTATTATAATGTATCTCTACTGTAATATTGCAAAGTTTCATGAAGATAAGCTTAGAGGGCCCGAATGAGTTATCGGAAAAATTAATAAATGAAGTGATTGATACACACACAAAGAAAAAGCAAAGCAGAATAAGATTATTACAATACAGTACTTGCATGTTTGATTATACTTTTTATAATTTTTTTGCGAATTTTAATCGGTGATTTTTATATTATTAAACTGTGATTGTCAGTAATGTGAGCTTTGTGAACTGACTATTAGTATTTAGATGTTAAATAATAAATATTTCCTTTTGTTTCCTATTTTGTTTTCACATATACTCTTTTATAACATTCATAAATATAAATATGCATAATCTGTTTATATTTATGCATATAGATTGAGTGATTACTGAATTATGACCACCTATCTAATACTTCGTAGGTCCTCCTTTTACCTTCAGTACAGCAGCTATCCGATGTGGCATTGATTCAACAAGATGGCAGAAGCATTCGGGAGGTATGGCCAACCAAGCTGTGTGTAATGAGGTGAGCAGTGCAGGTATAGAGTGATTGGTGTATCCAGACGTCTGATATGCCTTTCCATAGTGTCCCACAAGTGCTCTATGGAATGGATATCGGCGGAGTTGGGAGGCCAATCGATATGCTGGAGATCAGAATTGTGTTCCTCAAACCATTCCTCTACAACAAGTGCCCGATGGCTCAGCGCATTGTCATCTTGGAAGACGCCAACGCCATTCGGAAAAAAGTGTAACATAGCGGGGTGTACACGGTCAGCAAGCAGTTAACGAAAGCGGAGACCACTGATACGTTGTTCCACATGCACCACGGGTCCAAGTTCCTGCCAGTGAAACATGCACCACACCATACAACCAACTCCAACGGTCTACACTTTTGATACCATGCATTATGGATCAAGAACATCATGAATGGTGGGGAGTAAATAACGTGACTCATCCAACCAGCACACCTTCTTCCAGTCTTCTAACGTCCAACTTGCATGCTCTTTGCACCAGGAGAGTCTTTAATGCTGATGAACCTTGGTTAGGATATGATACCGTAGTGGTTGTCTGCTGGTATAGCCCATACATGCGAGCTTGCGACGCATGGTCATGCCAAATATTGTTCCGAGTTGGCCCATGTTGTATTGGGTAGTCAACTCTTCAACAGTGCTGCGCCTGTTCACCTGTACGAGTTGTCGGACCCGGCGCTCACCTCTAAAATCAACCTTTTGCTGACCTTTGCAGTTTTGTCGTTGAGTTGTTGTTTGACCAATTTGACGCCAGTCCTGGTATACTTTAACTACGGCGGCTCTCGAACACCCCTCCAGTTCAGCCATTTAGGAAATCGAGGCACCAGCTCGTCTAGCACCCACAATCTGTCCTTTAAATCCGATAAATCGGAATTTTACTAACTACTGAGCCACTGACGCCTTATCTATGCTATGTAGTCGACTAACTGTGCACTGTCGTACCTCACGTGGTCAATGGGTCAATATACATATATACTGTGCATAAATTTATATTTATGGATATTTCAAATTTATATTTATGCATAAATATAAATATACAGATTTGTTTGTAACATATACAATGTTTTAAATATTAAATAATAATAATAAAAAATATATACTACATATACTTTTGATTTTTAAGGAGTCTCTATATGTAGTATCTAGATCGTATACATACGATCTAGATACTACATATACTCCCTGAAGTTTACATTCTTCCCTTTCCCCGGTGGAAATGCTCTTGATTCAACACTAGCTGTGATTATATACATGTGCTAACCCAGAGAAATCTGAGGAAGGAACTATTCAGTACTTTAATCAAGGCAATGATTAAAGTATTGAACAGGTCAACATGTTTTAACCATAGACCGCATTTTAGCAGGACTTTAAATTAAAGTTGCAAAGTAAATGGGATAAAACAACGAAAGGAAGACTACTTATGGATATATTCTTGAAGTAACTTGGACTAATCTTAAAACTTTAGTTGACTTTTAGTGTGGCAACCTTATTCTTTCTAACGGTTATGATCCCTTTAGGAAGAAAAGAAAATAACTTGAAATTTGGGAGACAGAGTTATTTCTTTTTCAAATTGGCTGAAACCCATAAAAATGATGGAGAGAAAATTCAGGGAAGGACTAGACAAATTATTGCAGAGGATGGACGTGGAAAGTTTTTATTTATTTATTTTTTTATTTTTAGTGATGAGATGTAACTTGCTTTCATGCATCATTTGCCATTACTAATACAAACACTAACTCGCTGATGCGCTTAAAACCGTACAGCAAGAATGACATAACAACAACAGCCGCCACTGATAGTAATACTAATATTTCCAAAGTAATGCAGCCAAAAAAATAAATCCATATTTCTTATTGACATTGTATCCAATAAATCAAGCCTCTTTAGATAGCTCTGTGATATGCCTCCTTTCAGTTAATTAATTATTCCGATTGAAGGTTCAGATTAAAAGGCATTGTAAGCGTACAAAGTCTGTCCCAGATAGCATAGTGGTTAGAATCAGAGTTCACCCCAGCCGAGAGGAAACGGATTCTCTTCAAATTCTGTAATAATGTGAAGAATTTTTATTTTATTTATTTTTTTTTTCGTTTTTCTTTTCTTTTTCACAATGTGGCTAAATTAGTCGGTTTCAGTCGAGCATAGCGGAAGTTTTTTCCAAGAAACTAGGATGTTTCGTTCAGAAAAACAAGAAACCAACCGGAAACTACACACATTTAAAGATGCAATATGCTGCCGTTCCAGCCCTCGTGGATAGACGCAGATAACACGAGTGGCAAAGAATTGAGTTCGACTCCACCAATAACGTGAGAAATTTTTATGGGACTTTGTCACAAAGTCGCTAAATGAGGTCTCAGAGAGGTAGCATGTTTTTTTTTTTTTTTTTTTTCAGAAACTCGAGTTTTTCGTCCAGCAAACGATAATTCCACCAGAGAACACATGCAACTTACATACATATAGGCCTACGCTGTTGATGCGCCTGAAACCTTACAATAATCGACTGACTGATTCCTATACCTTTGGCGTTTAATCTAACTCTGTTCCTACAGCCCAAAAAATGTTTAGTACTTCAGCACTCCTTTTCTAGATTGTGATGCGTTATTGCACGACTGGATATCACACCAGTAACAATGGTTATTAATTAATTAACCCGATTTTAAAATCAGATCACATCAAGGTGTAGATGGCAGCATTGCAACTATCGAGAAAACCGTTGCCACCGCCGCAGAGTGGTAAAGCAACTCTGTTGCCAACTTTTGAATTCTTCTTCTTTTTCCTGCTTTGTTCGTCAGTAGGGTGGTTTTGTGTTGTATAGCGTAGCTCAGCATTTAATTAAGCTCTTGATTATTCTGTTTTGATTATATCTGTCCTAAATATCGATGAATCCCTGTTACGAAATTAAATAATCTTATATTCTTTTTTTTTGCACAAATGTTGAGCGTGACTAAAGCTTATTACCCCCTGCGGTAGTATCTTTATAATATATATATATATATATATAAATATATATATATATATATATTTATATTTATATATATTATATATATATATATTTATATATAAAAGTTTTCTAAATAGTAAATGAACATTTTAATTTACTTTCCAACTTTGTTACAATGGGGTCAGAAAACATCCAAAAGCAACGTACTTCTAGAACAATACATTTGGTTGAAAAAGCTTTATTATTCTTTTTGTTGCTAATTTGTATCGGGACTGTGTTTGGAGCACATCAGCCATTATCTCACCAAGATTCTGAGAGTTTTAGAAAGAAGCTTTTGGTGTTAATGGTTGATGGTTGGCGTTGGGATTATGCTTCCAGAGTAGTACTAGAAGGTTTTAATAAAATTGAAAAAAATGGAGTTAAAGCAGAATATGTTACACCAATATTTCCTTCTAATACTTATCCAAACTGGTATACAATTGTTACAGGTGGGTCAATGAATTAAATTCCAAATAGTTGTACTTGTTAGCCTGTAACTGAAGATTATATTATTACAGTCTAAGCTTTGCAATTATGTTACATGATTTTAATATTGACCTGTCCTGATCAAATATTAACCAAGTTCTGATGCATTATTATGCATCATAACTTGGGAAAAAAATTAAAAAAAAAGATATGTGAAGAAGATGCTAGTATCACATACTTCTAAAAACGATTAGAAATAATAACATTATAATTACCTTGTTTCAAAAAATATAAATGCCAAACAGGAAGAAAGTGTTTAAAGAGATAATTATGGAGGTTGCTACACATTTTATGCCAATTAAGAGGTATTGTTCAGATTTAGACCAAAGTGGATATCAGATGAGCTTAATGACAGAGAAAAAAAAATTAACAGAATGATTATAAATTGCCAGAGATAAGTCCTATAACAAATATAAAGTAGTGTAATGTATAAAACTACTCAGAAGTTAGGCAGGCTAAGGCAAATTATAGTCTTTGCCTAATAATGCAAGCAAAAGGAAATTCTTTGCATATGTTAACAATAGAAAGGCATGAATCACATTAGCTCACTGGATATGAATGGTATAACTATTATTATTATTAGCCATATGGTACAAGGAAGCCTGAGGCTTATGCTGCACCAAATTAGATATCCAGCTCAGGACTCTACACATTTTATTAACTGTTTGTGATAGTTACACCTTGTTGGTAAACTAAACAAATATTTTGCAGCTACATTCACAAAGGAAGAATTTTTTAGAAATGGGGTTAGCAGAAGTCTAATACTGATTGAGAAATAAGTGATTTTATAATAACAGATAATAAAATGGAAGAGAAATTGCTGCAGCTAAAGTGGACAAAGCACCTAGTGCTGATGGGATCTATCCAGTACTGAAAGGTGCTGCAAAAGAGGCAGTTAAACCATTAGCTATCATAATGAGAGCATTCTTATATTCAAGAGAAGTAACTGCATATTGGAGATATGCAATTTATCTATTCCTAATGGTAGTTCACTGAGTGAAGTGGGTAACAATAGACAATATAAATAAATAAATAAATCTTTATTGTGAAGTAGAGTTACAGCACAATATCCCATCACGGCGACGAGCGCCAGGGGTTCACATATAGATAAGATAAGTACGGCATACAAATACAAAAGGCTACAAAATACAGCGAACATACAAAAAGGCTACAAAATACCGATCACAAATGCAACAGAAATACAAATACAGCATAAAGACACAGAGCTAGACACAAATACAGAAATAAATACATAAGAAATACAAATAAATAAATATCAAGGTTCAAGGGCTTTGATAAAGTTGTGTCTGTCCTTCTTGTTACTTATTATGCTGTCGATGTCAGCGTCCACACGGTTGAGTACGTGGGACCATAGGGTATTCATAGCATGCATATCATAGTATTCATATGTTAAAGGGAGATTATGCTTCACTGATCTGATTAGCTCCTATGAGAGGGTGTTACACAGGAATTGAATGTAAAGAATAATTTTGACATCATGTACTTAGAATTCAGTGAAGCCTTTGATACTGTATCACATGTATTATTATTATTAGCTATATGGTGCAAGGAAACCTGAGGCTTCTCTCTATCTTGTGACCTCCTCTGACCTTATATGGCCATGGCAGAATACGAACAGAAGTCTCTTCTGTTTATATTCTCTTAATAGAATAAAATTTAATTTATCTACAGTTGTATAAATTAGAGCAATGTGGCTTTAGGGATAAAGGGATGGGTAAGTGGTGGCAGACAAAATGGTTATAAATGGCCATTGCGACTCATCGAAAAATGTGATTATTAGGGTCCACAGGGGTAGATAGTTGGTCCCCTTACTGTTTTTAATATTTATTAATGATATTGATTTAGGTATTTCAAGTTTGATGTCTAAGTTTGCTGATGATAGAGGACACGGTGGTTAATGACAGTATTCAGGATATGGCACTTCAAGAGGATCTAGATAAACTCAGCAGATGAGCTGGAAAATGGAAATAGGTTTAGCAGTGATAGTGCTACATTTGAGTAGGAATAATTGCAGAATAATGTATAATCTGGGCAGTACCAAACTTAAGGTAGTGGAATATGAAAAAGATTTAGAGGTAATTGTACAATCAGTTTGGAATTTTCTGAGCAGTTCAAAGAAGGTGCTACCTTCTACTGTTCAGAACAATCAGTGGAATTCTGTCAATGATATACAGGAACTTTGTCAGCAAAGCCAAAGAGATTTTTATCCCATTGTATAAGGCAATGGTTAGACTTCATCTGAAATACTATATATGTTTGGAAACCTCATTTTGGTTAAGACATAGATATGTTAGAAAGGGTGTAGAGAAGAAGAGCAAGATTAGTTGGATGCACAAAGGGTTATTCATGCTATGAAAGACTGGGGTTCCATAAATTGCATTCTCTAAAAACTAGGCATCTGTGTGGTAACCTAATTGAAATGTATAAGGCTTTAAAAAGGGTTAAGTAAACTAAATGTTGAGAGATGAAACACATAGAGGAAGCATAAATTTAAATTGGATTATAATGGTTGCAGACTAGATGTGTGGAAATGCACATTTATAAACAGTCAAAGAGAATAAGTTTTTTTGGAATAAACTTCCACCTAATATTTTGGAGATGGATAGCTTGAATATATTTAAGAGAATTTGGACAAATTACTGGAAGCAGTGGAAAAATGAAAGGTTCCTTTTTTTTTTCTTTTTTTTTTTTTGAATGCTGCTGTGTAAGCTTTACTTCCTTGCATTGTGTTGCAAATACAGTACTAATACTAGTGACAATTGCTACTGATGTTTCGGCAAGATTGGCTTATTCTGCCTATTCTATAATTTGCCTGTTAACACCTATTCAGTTTGCATGTTATATACATATACTTAGTGAAACATGAACTTCTGGTGTTATATATATAATGTTTTATAATTGTTGTAAACTTTTGGAACTAGTTTATATAATTTTATGATTATAGTTTATAATCGTTACTAGGAAGGACATTCATCTAGTAATAATTAGATTCCAGTCATTATTTTGTGAATCAACCATAGTTCCTTTTGCTGTTGTTAAATGTGAGTCATAAATTTGGATAAAAATATGAAGTCTTTATTCTTATCATGTTTCTATCATAATTTTATAATGATGAATTCAAGAAATCATTATATACTACACCATTTTTGTGGTTAATGTCCATTTGATTCTGATGTAATGCTATGCTTTTTCCCTTACTGGTAGAACTGAAAATATGTTGTTTTTCTTTGTTTATCTAGTAATATGATGTTAAATCCTGATAAGGCATATACCTTTTCCAAATCTTTTCATTCACTTGGATCCTGTAATTTTCCCATTTAATTTAAATAGAATTTAAATTAAATAGACTTAAATAAAATTTATTTTTAAATACAAGATACCTTGTCCAAACTGGAACAACAGTAAAATAAATAAAACGTAGGTCCATTTCTAATATTTCCATAGTTAGTCAGTCTTGGGTGAAGGTACATTGTTTTACATCCTGAAAACCTGACTACCTGACAACACAATACACATTTCACAAATACAATACAGTATATGGATACCTTCTAGCACTAGTTGCTTAGGTGCAAATTATAAAAACAACCAACTTTCAAAAGAAATCTAATAATAATCATACCTTCTCAAAGGTCCTGGTGTATTATGATCTTTAGTGTCAATTTAACTTAACCCTAAGGGCTCATATCTGGTGAGTATGGGCTTGGCACACTCAGGGTCCTGAGCTGGATATCATTATTCTTCTCTCTCTTGGTGATTCCCTTCTACTTCTGACTCTTGTTCCCTCTCTCTCTCTCACAGGGTAATTCAAATAATTTTTTTTTTGGCTGGTGCAGCATAAGCCTCAGGCTTCATTGCACCATATGGCTAATAATAATAATAATAATATGTAATTTATATGTAATTATATGTAATAATGCTTGATAATCAAATCAAGAGTAATACTCTTGATTTGATTATCAGCAGTGATTCTTCATAAGCCTCAGGCTTCATTGCACCATATGGCTAATAATAATAATAACTCAAAAGTTCAGAAAGGCCCTGTTGATATCAAAAGCTGCCACTTCCAGCTTTAAAACCCTAACCATATAAAAAAAAAAAACAAGGAACATGAAAAAAATCGATCACAAAAAAAGTGAGGCATGAACTGAATCTATTTTTCATTTGACAAATGTATATATTTAGCCCTTTTCTAGGCAAATAGTAGTAGTAGTAGAGGCAAATGATTCAAGAAAGCAAGCTTATAGAGCGTCAACCAAAAAAAAAAAATAAAAAACATTACATCTATATCTTCCAAGAATTTGTCTAGTTATTCTTTGAATTTTTTCACACCATCCAGTTCTACAACAACAGATGGGAGCCTGTTCCAACAATAAACCACTCACTGGCAGAAGGCAATCTTCCACACTCTATCCTGCACCCATCCTTCTTCAACTTAAATTTATAATCCCCCCCTGTGTATGTAAGCAAGAAGAACAAGAATGCCACTCACATTCAGCTTATTCAAACCATTCAAGGCCTTAAACACCTCAGTAAGATCACCCTACAGGTGTCTAGTCTCCAGAAGCTGCAATTTGCAAAACTGAAGAATTTCTAGTTAACAGCACACTTTTGTTCCTTTCACCAATCTAGTTGCCCTTCTCTGCACCCATTTCACAAGATCAATCTCCTTCCTAAATTGAGGCCTCCAGATCTGTATAAAATACTCAAGATGTGGCCTAACCATGGAATTGGGAGTAATACTCTTGATTTGATTATCAGCAGTGATTCTTCATGCATTAAGAATCTGCAGATAAATGAACCACTAGGTGGCAGTGATCACAGTGTGCTGAAGTGGGATTTACTCAAAGAGGTAACTACCATTAGGGGTAAAGGGAAGGGTTATTGCTTCCGCAAAGGCGACTACGATGGACTGAGACAGTATTTAAATTCTATACAGTGGGACCAACTGATGATGTTACCAACAGCAAATTCAAAATGGGAAGCATTCAAAGAACTTATCTTGGAAGCTACTAGGCTTTACATACCAACTAAGAAATATTGTTCAAGGTTTAGGCCAAAATGGATGTCAGATGAACTAATGAGGCATATGGCAGAGAAGAAAAATGCATGGGATACATATAAATTAACACATGACACAGAAGCCTATGATAGATACAAGTTGATATGCAACCAAGTTACAAAGGAGGTTAGGCAGGCGAAGGCAGATTACGAGAAATCCTTGGCAAGGGATGCAAAGAAAAACAGCAAAGAGTTCTTTACTTATGTAAACTCTAGAAGGAAGGGGATGAATCAGATTGGTCCACTTGATATTGATGGGTCAACTGTTGATGATCCTGCTCAGGTAGCTAACAAACTAAATGAATATTTTGCATCGACATTCACACATGAGGAGTTATTCAGCAAGGGGAATGCCAGAGGTGTATTCAACTCTAGCAGTAAGCTACAGAATCTTGAAATAACTGGGAGTAAAGTGGAGGAGAAACTGTTGAAGATAAACACAAGAAAGGCACCCGGGGTGGATGGGATCTATCCAGTTATATTAAAGGAGGCATCAAAGGAAGTAAGCAAACCCTTAGCCATAATTATGAGAGCTTCCTTGGACTCAGGGGAGGTACCCATAGACTGGAAATGTGCAAATGTGACCCCAATTCACAAAGGAGGATCAAAGGCTGACACAAGTAATTATAGACCTGTGAGCTTAACTTCTGTTCCAGGAAAATTAATGGAGGCACTGGTTAAAGAAGCACTGCAGGATCATTTAGACAAGACTTCAGTTATAGCTCAGACACAGCATGGTTTTGTTAAGGGGAAGTCTTGCCTGACCAACTTGATTGGATACTATGATGCAGTCACAAAAGAACTGGATGCAGGGAATAACTTTGATATTATATACTTGGATCTTAGAAAGGCTTTTGATACTGTTGCACATGGAAGACTGCTACACAAATTGGAGCAGTGTGACATTGGAGGCAAATTGCTGCTATGGATAAAGGGGTGGTTGAGGGGGAGAAGACAGAGAGTGGTAATCAATGGACACTGCTCATCGTGGACTAATGTTATTAGTGGAGTCCCTCAGGGCTCAGTGTTGGGTCCATTATTGTTTTCTGTATTTATAAATGATATTGATGATGGTATATCAAGCTTAATGTCCAAGTTTGCAGATGATACAAAGGTTGGCAGGGTTGTCAAGGACACTACTGCCACTATGCTGCTGCAACAGGATCTGGAAAGGTTGAGCAGATGGGCTGAGAGGTGGCAAATGAAGTTTAACATTGACAAATGTAAAGTACTACACATGGGAAACAGCAACCCCAGAGCAACGTATCAACTCTGTGGTACTACACTGACAGTGGTAGAGAATGAAAGGGACTTGGGGGTGGTTGTGCAGGCAGATATGAAGTTCTCTGAGCAGTGCAGACGGGCTGCAAGAGTAGCTCATGGAGTATTGTCAATGATATACAGGAATTTTTCCAGCAGGGATAAGGAGGTGATTATTCCATTGTTTAAGGCAATGGTCAGGCCACACCTAGAGTACTGTTTACAGGTCTGGAGGCCTCATTTCAAGAAGGATGTAGAGCTGCTGGAACGAGTACAGAGAAGGGCAACAAGATTAGTGAATGGAACAAAGGGGTGCTCTTACGAAGAAAGGCTTAAGTTTTGCAAATTACAGTGTCCGGAGACTAGGCACCAGCGAGGTGATCTGATATAGGTGTATAAAGCCTTGAATGGTTTAAGCATGCTCAATGCTGATGGGATTCTTCCTCTAGCTCAGAAAAATCACCTGAGAGGGCATAAATTCAAATTGAGGAAAGACAGATATAGGATAGACGTGCGGAAATTTGCCTTTAGCCAGCGGGTGGTTGGTTGGTGGAACAGACTGCCATCCCTTGTGGTGGAGGTTGATAGCCTAAATAAGTTTAAGGCTCAGCTGGACAGGTATTTTGAACGAACAGAGGGGTGAAGTGGAAGTGGGTTTTTTTTTTTTTTTTTTTTTGGCTGATGCTGCATAAGCTTGCTTCCTTGCATCAAATGCCTCTACTAATGCTAATGCTAATGCTAATTGTACAAAGGGATAATCATTCTATCCTAGCAAGCAACGTTTCTATATATATCATTGACAAAACCCCCATAACCTGTTCTGGCAGCATGAATGCATTGGTCAGAGAATTTCATATCTCACTACACAGTTACCCCCAGGTATTTATCATTTTTCACTAACCTGATTGTAGCACCACACAGTGGATAAGGTACTCTGGGATTACTGTTACCCATATGCAGTGCCTTGCATTTAGCATTAGCAGTGGCAAATGATGCAAGGAAACAAGCTTATACAGCATTAGCCAAAAAAAAAACCCATGACACATCCCATTTTGAAATTCATTCTCACCAATAATTGATCTAGTTTTTCCCTTGAATTTATTTAAACTATCAACTTCCACAACAGATTAAGTTTGTTCCAACAAAACCACCTGTTAGCTAAAAGAAAATTTCCACACATCTATTTTATAACTGCCTTTCCTCAATTTGAATTTGTGCTCTCTCATGTGTGCGGTCTTGAGCAAGAGGAAGAATACCATCACCATTGAGCTTGCTAAATCCATTCAAAGTCTTAAACACCTGAATCAGATCACATCTCAGGTGCTTAGTCTCCAAATGCTGCAATTTGCAGAACTGAAGTGAGTTTCTTTCCTTTCTTGGTAAGAAAGGCTTCAGTTCACCCCTTTAAGAGCACCCCTTTATTCTGCTCTCTAATCTCATTGCCCTTCTCTGTAAGTGTTCAAGCAGCACTGGGTGCCTCCGTAGCCAGGTGGGAAGGAGCAGCAGTGCGTAGCACATGCTTCTTGATTAGACCGGGGTTCGAGCCCGTCACCACCAAATACGGAAGATGCAGAAAGGTCAAGGAATGACCACCGCATATCCCGGCGCAGTATGGCCTTAGTTGCTAATGCTCCTAAAAACCAAAACAACAAGCAGCACCACATCCTTCCTAAATTCAGGTCCCCAGGCCTGTATGCAGTCCTCAAGATGTGGCCTGACCATTGCCTTATAAATGGGATAATTACCTCCTTATCTATTCTAGCAAAATTCCTGTATATCATCGAGAAGACACCACTCTGCCAACCTTTGTATTATCTGCAAACTTGGACATTAAGCCTGATATGCCTCTATCAATATCATTGATAAATATAGAAAACAATAATGGTCCCAACATTGAACTGTGGGAGACTCCACTAATAACATTAGTCCAAGAAGAGCAATGTCCAGCCTTGCAGGCTGTCTGCACTGATCAGAAAACTTCATATCTGATGGCACAATTACCCCATGTCCTTTTCATTCTCCACTACCCTGAGTGTAGTACCACACAGGTGGTACAAAACTCAGGGATTACTGCTACCCATATACAGTACTTTGTATTTATCAATGTTAAACTTCCATTGCCATTTCTCAGTCCATCTGCTCAACTTTTCTAGATCCTGTTGCAGTAGCATACTGTCATTAACCACTCTGTCAACCTTTGTATTATCTGCAAACTTGGACATTAAGCCTGATATGCCTCCATCAATATCATTGATAAATATAGAAAACATCAATGGTCCCAACATCAAACTGTGGGGGGACTCCACTAATAACATTAGTCCATGAAGAGCAATGTCCATTGATTACCAGTCTCTGTTTTCTCTTCTCCCAATCAACCATCCTTTCATTCATAGCAGCAACTTGCCCTTAAAGCCACACTGCTCCAATTTGTACAGAAGTCTTTTATGTGCAACAGTATCAAAATCTTTCCTGAAATCCAGGTATATAATATCAAAATTATTTTTTGCTTCCAGATATCTGATTTCATTATAGTAACCTATCAGATTAGTTAGACAAGACTGCCCCTTAACAAATCCATGCTGTGACTGTAGTACAATTGCATTCCTGTCCAGATGGTCCTGCATTACTTCTTTAACCAGTGACTCCATTAGTTTCCCTGGAACAGATGTTAAGCGAACAGGTCTGTAATTACTCTTGTCACCTTTTGATCCCTCTTTGTGACTTGGGGCGCCTCCGTAGCCAGGCGGGAAGGAGCAGCAGTGCGTAGCACACGCTTCTTGATTAGACCGGGGTTCGAGCCCATCACCACCAAATACAGAGGATGCAGAAAGGTCAGGGAATGACCACTGCATATCCCGGAGCAATATGGCCTTAGTTGCTAATGCTCCTAAAAACCAAAATAACTAACTAACTAACTTGTGACTTGGGGATACATTTGCCCATCTCCAGCCATAGGGATCATGAATCCAAAGATTTTTTCATAAATATAGCTAAAGGCTTGTTTATCGCTTTGCTGCCTCTCCTAGTATGATTGGATAGATCCCATCCACCTAGGTGTCTCTTCTATGTTCAGCTTCAACAATTCCATTCCACATTCCTCTCAGTTATCACAAAGTCATTTAGTTCTCCATTGGAGTTTGTTAAACTTCTGCCGTCCTCTCCCCTCCCCTAAAGAATTTCTTATGAAGGAGATTAGCTCGGTGTGGGTGAGGTTTTTACAGCTCCAGCTAATATAGAAGTTTTTCTTAAATTTTTACCATTTTATTGACTTAATTGGCATATTAATTCATTTTCTAGAAGAAGCTTTATATTCCTAGTTAAGATACTTAGTTTATTTTTAACTTAGATAGAGATTTTGTGGGTTATTACTTAGTATTGGTAAAACTTGTTTCGAAACTTGCCACCATTGTGTAGTATCAAAACGGAATAGCATTATGTATATCTCGAACTTGATAGCGTAAGGTATAACTTAAACTAGATAGCGTAATACATAGCACTATAGTAGGAATCTGTTAGCTTAGTATAGTATTGGAAATTAATCAATTACATTTATAAATCCTTTTAATTTTTATTATTAATTAAATTGCATTTTAATGGAAATCATGCCCCAGACTAGAGCAGCAAAGCAACGTATGCAAAGTAGCAAAAGTGCAGTGGTTCAGGGGAAAAACCAAAGGGGGCGATTCTCCAATGCATCACAGTCTAAAAAAAATGTGCACAATGCGACATGTTTTCAGATCTCGCTTGAACAGGACATGATCTAGCCATCGAGGATGACTTTGTGTGTGCTAGGTGCAGAGAATGTGAAGAAATTAGGTGCCAACTTAGTGTTCTTATGGGCATCTATGAGAGTTTGAGGAGTCAGGTAAATGCCCTCGAAAGAATTAAAATTGGGGGCCCATAAAGCTCTCAGCTGCCCAACTCAATGCCAGAGCTCACCCTTATGCACCAGACAACACAAAGGCAACATTCAGGCAGAATGTGCTGGCCCCACAGGAGCTAGCTATTTGCCGTTTTTCCTGACAATTGAGTCAGTGACTCAATTGTCAGGGAAACAGGAAATATATTGTGCAAAAAGGATCGGTGGAATAGGACCAGGGTATGTCTGCCTGGGACAAAAGTTGATGACGTTGTAGAGCAGATATCATCTTTTAAGGGCACAAAAGGTGATATCACTGTACAGGTGGCACTAATGACATTAAGTGTAGGAGATTTGCATATTTACTTAGCAAATACAGGTCGGTGTTCAAAAAAGGTGCAAGTTAGGATTAAATTTGAAAGTGTCTGCAATCCTGCCCAGACACGATAGGAGGGGGTATATGATAAGTGCCTAGGCAATCAGTTCAGCCTCGAAGAGGTTGTCTAGTAGATTAACTAATAAATTAGACTAATAGATTAACAGTAGCCACAGGCAGAAGTGGAAATGATTATTGCACTGCTTCTATTGAAATGAGCAGCAGCACTTAGAGCAAGTTGCTGGGATTTCAGGAACTGCTAGGAGTCATGAAACAAGTAAATACATGGGCTGTGTTAGAGTAACTAAAAGTAAGAACAGGTGCATGTATACTGGCATGTACACCAATGCTAGGAGTATGGTAAATGAATTTGAAATATCAGTCAAGACATCCAATTGTTAGGATGTAAGAGACGTGGTGTCACTCAGATATAAGAGATGAAGAAATAAAATTGGGGAAGTACAATGCATACAGAAAGCATAAACAGGATAGGAAGGGAAAAGGGGTTATGCTGTTAGTTAAGAAGCACAAAATCTAAGGAGGTGCATCCAATTGATGTTGGTGGACAGTGCAATGTTGAGTCAGTTTGATGTGACATAAGCACTGGGAAAGAAAAAAATGAGGATAGCAGTTTGTTATAGGCCTAATGACTCTGATGAGTACAATGAACAATTATACAGAGAAATAGAGTGGGCCAGAAAAGACAGATTTTTTATAATGTGGGATTTTAACTTCCCAGATTTACACTGGAACTTGTGGATTGGTCACTCACACAGTGGCAAGGCTTTTTTTGGATTTATTGCATGATTGTTTTCGACAGCAGCATGTTAGAGAGGAAACAAGAGGGAGTAACACTCTTGATCTGATTATCAGCAGTGATTATTCATGCATGAAGAATTTACAGATAAAGGAATCACTAGGAGGCAGTAATCACAGTGTACTGATGTTGGATGTACTTAAAGATGTAACTATCATCAGGGGTCAAGGGAAGGGTTTTTGCTTTCGTAAAGGTGACTGCAGTGGTCTCAGAGATTTTTTAAGTTCTACCCAGTGAGACCAACTGATGATGTTACCAACAGCAAATTCTAAATGGGAAGCATTCAAAGAAGTAATTTTGGAAGCTACTAGGCTTTTTGTTCCAACTAAGAAATGCTGCTCTAGGTTTAAGCCCAAATGGATGTGAAATGAACTAATGAAACTTTTGGTGGAGAAGAAAAATACATGGGATGCACATAAATTGTCAGGCAACACAAAAGCTGATGATAGATACAAGCTAGTCAGAAATCAAATCGCGAAGGCAGATTATGAAAAATCTTTGGCAAAGGATGCAAAGAAAAACAGGAAGGATTTCTTTACTTATATAAACTCTAAAAGGAAGGGGATGAATCAGATTGGTCTACTTGACACCAATAGTTTGACTGTAGATGATCATTCTTGGATAGCTGCCAAACTAAATGAGTATTTTGCATCTACATTTATACATGAGGAGTTATTGGAGGAGAGAGCCAGATGTTTATCAAACTCTAACAGGGAGTTAAATGATTTCGTAATAACTGAGAGCAAAGTGGAGGAGAAATTGTTGAAGTTAAACATAAGAAAGGCACCTGGGCTGGATGGGATCTATCCAGTTATATTAAAGGAGGTGGCAAAGAAAGTAAGCAAACCCTTAGCCATAATTATGAGAGCATCCTTGGACTTTGTTGAAGTCCCCACGGACTGGAGATGTGCAAATGTATCTCCAATTCACAAAGAGGATTAAACATTGACAAGATTAATTACAGACCTGTTAGTTTGACTTCTGTTCCAGGGAAAATAATGGAATCACTGGTTAAAGAAGCATTCCAGGATCATTAAGACAAGATAGCAGTATTATTTCACACACAGCATGGGTTTTTCAAGGGGAAGTCTTGTCTGACCAATTTGATTGGATACTGTGACGTGGTCACAAAGGAACTGGATGCAAAAAATAATTTTGATATCAGATACTTGCATTTCAGGAAAGATTTTGATACTGTTGCACAGTACTCAAAGTGTGGCCTGACCATTTCCTTATACAAGGGGATAATCACCTTATCTCTGCTAGAAAAATTCCTGTATATCATTGACAAGACACCATGAGCTACTCTTGCAGACCGTCTGGACTGCTCAGAAAATTTCATATCTTCCTGCACAATTACCACCAGGTCCTTTTCACTCTCAACTTCTGTCAGTGTAGTACCACACAGTTAATATGTTACTCTGGGGTTGCTGCTTCCCATATGCAGTACTCTACATTTGTCAATTTTAAACTTCAGTTATCACCTCTCAACTTTTCTAGATCCCATTGCAGCCGCGTACTCTCAGTAGTGTCGTTAAAAACCCTGCCGACCTTCATAATGTCTGCAAACTTGGATACTAAGCCTGATACACCATCATCAGTATCATTAATAAATACAGAAAGCAACAACAGACCCAACACTGAACCCTGGGGAATTCCACTAATAACATTAGTCCACGAAGAGCACTGTCCATTGATTACCACTCTCTGTCTTCTCCCACTCAACCATCCCTTTATCCATAGCAGCAATTTTGCCTCCAATGCCACACTGTTCCAATTTGTGCAGCAGTCTTCCATGTGCAACAGTATCAAAAGCCTTTCTAAGATCCAAATATATGATATCAAAATTATTCTTTCCATCCAGTTCCTTTGTGACTACATCATAGTATACAATCAAATTGGACAGACAAGACTTCCCCTTAATAAATGCATGCTGTGTCCGAGATATAACTGAAGTCTTGTCTAGATGATCCTGCAGTGCTTCTTTAACCAGTGCCTCCATTAATTTCCCTGGAACATAACTTAAACTAACAGATCTGTAATTACCTGTCTCCCTTTGATCCTCCTTTGTGAATTGGGGTCACATTTGCACATTTCCAGTCCATGGGTACCTCCCCTGAGTCCAAGGAAGCTGTCATAATTATGGCTAAAGGTTTGCTTACTTCCTTTGCTCTCTCCTTTAATATAACTTGATAGATTCCATCCACCACAGGTGTCTTTCTTTTGTTATCTTCGAAAAATTTTACTCTCAGTTTTTACAAGAATTATCTAGCTTACTGCCAGAGTTTAATACACCTCTGGCATTCCCCTCCCTGAATATCTCCTCATGTGTGAATGTAGATGCAAAATATTGATTTAGTTTGTTAGCTACCTGAGCAGGAATATCAACAGTTGAACCATCGATATCAAGTGGACCAATCTGATTCATCTCTTTCCTTCTAGAATTTACATAAGTAAAGAACTCTTTGCTGTTTTTCTTTGCATCATTTGCCAAAGATTTCTCGTAATTTGCCTTTGCCTGCCTAACCTCCTTTGTGATTTGGTTACAGGCCAGCTTATATCTATAATAGGCTTCAGTGTCAGAGAAGAAAATTGCATGGGATACATATAAATTAACAATTTATATGTATCCCATGCATTTTTCTTCTCTGCCACATGTCTCATTAGTTCATCTGACATCCATTTAGGCCTAAATCTTGAACAATATTTCTTAAATAAATAAATCTTTATTTGTCCTACCAAATTTAAATCTTAGTTGGTATGAAAAGCCTAGAAATCCTACCAAATCTTAGTTGGTATGAAAAGCCTAGTAGCTTCCAAGATTATTTCTTTGAATGCTTCCCATTTTGAATTAGCTGTTGGTAACATCATCATTTGGTCCCACTGTATAGAATTTAAATACTGTCTCAGACCACTGTAGTCACCTTTACGAAAGCAGAAACCCTTCCCTTTACACCTGATGGTAGTTACCTCTTTAAGTAAATCTCACTTCAGCACACTGAGTGCCACCTAGTGATTCTTTTATCTGCAGATTCTTAATGCACTAAGAATCACTACTGATAATCACATCAAGAGTATTACTCCCTGTAGTTGCCTCCCGAACATGCTGCTGCAGAAAACAATCATCCAATAAATTCACAAAAGTCTTGCTAGTGTGTGAGTGACCAACCCAGCAATTCCAGTCAATCTCCGGGAAATTAAAATCCCCCATTATAAGACACTCTGATTTACTGGCCCACTCTAGTTCTCTGCACTCTTGCTCATTTTACTCATCAGATTCATTAGGCCTATAACACACACATACTCTCATTTTTACTTTCCCAGTGCTTATATCACACCAAATAGACTCAACATTGCATTGTCCATCAACATCAATTGTATGTACTTCCTTAGATTTTATGTGTTTCTTAACTAACAGCATAACCCCTCCTCCCTTCCTGTCCTGTCAATCCTTTCTGTACACATTGTACTCCCCAAATTCCAATTCTGCACTGCTTATGTCTGTGTGACACCCCGTCTCTGATATCCCAACAATATCTGCCTTTGATGTCTTGACTAGCACTTAAAGCTCATCAAATTTATTAACCATACTCCTAGCATTGGTGTACACACAAGAATACATGCACCTGTTTCTACTCTTGGTTACCCTAACACAGCCCATGTATTTACTTTTTCTACTATGACTCAAAGCAGTTCTGGAAATCCTCTTTGAATTGCACAATCTCTCCAGGGCCAAATTGATCAACAAGACTCTTATCATATACTGCCTCCTATTGTGTCTGGGCAGAATTGCAGACTCTTTCAAATTCAACCCTAACACACAGCTTTTTTTTTCAACATTGACCTGTACTTAACATTAGTAGAGGCACACGATGCAAGAAAGCAAGTTTATGCAGCAGCAGCAAAAAAATAGAAAGTTCCAATTTCATCCCTCCATTCATTCCAAATACCTGTCCAGCTCAGCCTTAAATTTATTTAGGCTATCAACTTCCACAACAAAATATGGAAGTCTGTTCCTCCAATCAACCACCCGCTAGCTAAAAGCAAACTTCCGCACATCTATCCTACAACTGTCTTTCCTCAATTTGAATTTATGCCATCTCAGGTGATTATTCTGAGCAAGAGAAAGAACCCCATCAGCATTGAGCATTCTTAAACCATTGAAGGCTTTATACACCACAATCAGATCACCTCGCAGGTGCCTAGTCTCCAAACACTGTAATCAGCAAAATTTCAGCTTTTATTTGTAAGAGCAACTCTTTGTTCCATTCAGTAATCTTGTTACCCTTCTCTGTGCTTGTTCCAACAGCTCTACATCCTTCTTAAAATGAGGCCTCCAGACCTGTATACAGTACTCAAAGTGTGGCCTGACCATCACCTCATACAAGGGGATAATCACCTCCTTATCCCTGCTAGAAGAATTCCTGTATACCATTGACAAGACACCATGAGCTACTCTTGCAGACCGTCTGCACTGCTCAGAAAACTTTATATCTGCCTGCACAATTACAACCAGGTCCTTTTCACTCTTTACCACTGTCAGTGTAGTACCACACAGTTGATACATTACTTTGGAGTTACTGCTTCCTGTATGCAGTACTTTCCATTTGTCAGTGTTAAACTTCATATGCCACCTATAAGCCCATCTGCTTTACTTTTCTGGATCCTGTTGCAGCAGCATACTGTCACTAACAACTCTGTCAACCTTCTTATCATCTGTAAACTTGGACATCAAGCCTGATATACCATCATAAATATCATTTATAAATGCAGAAAACAACAATGGACCTAATACTGAACCCTGAGGGATTCTATTAATAACATTAGTCCACGAAGAGCAGTGTCCATTGATTACCACTCTCCATCTTCTCCCACTCAACCATCCCTTTATCCATAGCAGCAATTTGCCTCCAATGCCGCACTGCTCCAATTTGTGCAGAAGTTTTCCATGTGCAATAGTATCAAAAGCTTTCCTGAAATCCAAGTATATTTTATCAAAATTATTTTTTGCATCCAGTTGCTTTGTGACCACATCATAGTATCCAATCAAATTGGTCAGACAAGACTTCCCCTTAACAAACCCATGCTGTGTCCCAACTATAATTGAAGTCTTGTCTAGATGATCCTGCAGTGCTTCTTTAACCAGTGCCTCCATTAATTTCCCTGTAACAGAAATTAAACTAACAGGTCTATAATTACTTCTGTTGCCCTTTGATCCTCTTTTGTGAATTGGGGTCACATTTGCACATCTCCAGTCCATGGGTACCTCCCCTGAGTCCAAAGAAGCTCTCATAATTATGGCTAAGGGTTTGCTTACTTCCTTTGCTGTCTCCTTTAATATAACTGGATAGATCCCATCCACCCCGGATGCCTTTTTTATGTTTATCTTCAACAATTTCTCCTCCACTTTCCTCTCAGTTATTACAAAATCATCCAGCTCACTGCCAGAGTTTAACTCACCTCTGGCATTCCACTCCCTGAATAACTCCTCATGGGTAAATGTAGAAGCAAAATGCTCATGTTGTTTATTAGCTACCTGAGCAGGATCACCAACAGTTGAACCGTCAATATCCAGTGGACCAATCTGATTCATCCCTTTCCTTCTAGAGTTTACATAGGTAAAGAACTCTGTTGTTTTTCTTTGCATGCTTTGCCAAGGATTATTATTATTATTATTATTAGCCATATGCTGCACCAGCAAAAAAAAAAAAAAAATTCCGAGTTACCCTGAGAGAGAGAGAGAAAGAGAAGTAGAAAGGAATCACCAAGAAAGAGAAGAATGATGATACCTAGCTCAGGACCCTGGGTGTGCCACGCCCATACTCACCAGATGTGAGCCCCTGGGGCTCTCTCATAATCTGCCTTTACCTGCCTAATCTCCTTTGTGACTTGGTTACAGACCAGCTTATATCTATCATAGGCTTCCATGTCACCCATTAATTTATATGTATCCCATGCATTTTTCTTCTCTGCCACATGTCTCATTATTTCATCTGACATCCATTTAGGCCTAAACCTTGAACAGTATTTCTTAGTTGGTATATAGAGCCCAGTAGCTTCCAAGATAAAGTCTTTGAATGCTTCCCATTTTGAATTTGCTGTTGGTAACATCATCAGTTGGTCCCACTGTATAGAATTTAAGTACTGTCTCAGACCACCGTAGTCACCTTTACGAAAGCAAAAACCTTCCCTTTACCCCTGATGGTAGTTACCTCTTTGAGTAAATCCCACTTCAGCACACTGTGATCATTGCCTCCTAGTGGTTCCTTTATCTGCAGATTCTTAATGCATGAAGAATCACTTCTGATAATCAGATCAAGAGTATTACTCCCTCTAGTTGGCCTCCCGAACATGCTGATGTAGAAAACAATCATCCAATAAATCCACAAAAGCCTTGCTAGTGTGTGAGTGACCAACCCACAAATTCCAGTCAATATCTGGGAAATTAAAATCCCCCATTATAAGACTCTGATTTACTGGCCCCCTCTATTTCCCTGTACAGTTTTTTTTATTATACTCATCAGAGTCATTAGGTCTATAGCACACTCCTACTCTCAATTTTGATTTCCCAGTCCTTATGTTACACCAAATTGACTCAACACTGCACTGCCCAGTGATGTCGACTGGCTGTACCTCCTTGGATTTTATGTGTTCTTAACTAATAGCATAACTCCTCCTCCCATCCTATCCTGTCTATCCTTCATGTACACATTGTACTCCCCAAATTCCAGTTCTGCATTCCTTATATCTGTGTGACATTGGTCTTTGAGGTTGTCACAGACATTCTCTCAGATATGCCAGACAAGCTGCACTTGCTACCTGGGAATATAAAACTCTGATGGAACAGATAGTCGGATGACACTCAAGTCAAGTGTACCCAATTTCGGTCTGTGACAGCCAAATCCTCTGCTTGCACCTTCACGATGGTGGGACTGTTAGTAATCCTGGGTATAACCTCCATGCACAAGCACATGGTGGGTGACCACTCAGGTGTGAACCAATGTAAGCAGGGGTCGAGGTGTGACGCCCACACCACATGGAGGAATGCCACCCCTCTGTGACACGACGTCTCTGATATACCAACAATATCAGCCTTTGATGTTTTGACCCTAACACATGGCGCATTATAGCCTAAGTTGCTGATGCGCCATAAAACTCAACCAACCCTAACACAACCCATGTGTTTACTTGTATCACAATGACTCCCAGCAGTCTCTGAAATCCCCTGAATCTTGTTTTCCAGGCTGCTGCTCATTCCAATAGAAGCAGTGCAAGAATCACTTTCACCTCTTCCAGCGGCTACTGTTAATCTATTAGTCCATGTATCACCCCCAATCTAGGAGTTTTCCGAACCACCTAATACTGCCTTGATAGCATCAGCAAATATTCTTGTACCCTTTCTATTTAAGTATATCCCAACCCTGTAGAAGCAGTCTCTCCTGTTAACAAGCACAGTCCAAGCTGAGAAAAAGTCTACCCCTTGAGCCTTGCACAATCTCTCCAGGGCCAAATTGATTGACAAGGCTCTCATCATATACTTTCTCCTATCGTGTCTGGACAGAATTGTTAAGTAATTACTTTGTTTAGTAATTCCACCGGTCTCCTACTCTTAATATCATTAGTGCTAACGTGTACAACAATATCACCTTTAGTGCCCTTAAAAGATATCTGCTCTACGTCATCAACCTTTGTCTCTACAACCGTCAACCTTTGAAAGGCTTAAGTTCTGCAAATTACAGTTTCTGGAGACCAGGTACCTGCGAGGCATTCTGATTGAGGTGCATAAGACCTTGAATGGATTGAGCAGGCTCAATGCTGATGGGATTCTTCTCTTGCTCAGATTAGAAACCTGAGGGGGCATAGATTCAAACTGAGGAAAGACAATTGTAGAATAGATGTGTAAAAATTTGATTTAGCCAGTGGGTAGTTGATTGCTGGTACAAACTTCAATCTGCTCTTGTGGAAGTTGATAGCTTAAATAAATTCAAGGCAGAATTAGACAAACATTTGGAACGAATGGATCAGTGAAATGGGATGGGTTTTTTCGCTGATGCTGTATAAGCTTTCTTTCTTGAATCATACGCTAATGCTGATGCAAAATACCTATTCAGTTTGTCAGCAACCTGAGAAGGGTCGTCTACATTTAACCCATTTACATCAAGTGGCCCAGCGATTCAATCGATTGCTTCTACTTTTAATATAAGTATAGAATCTTTACTGCATTTCTTTGAATTCTTTTCCAGAGATTTCTAATTATCTGCCTTAGCTTGCCTAACCTCCTTTGTGACTTGATTTCAGACTAATTTTATCTACAATAGGATTATGAATCACCTAATAATTTATTTGCATTCCATGCACTTTTCTTCTCTGCCACTTGTTACAATAGTTTATCTGACATCCATTTAAGTCTAAGCCTTGAACAATATTTCATCATTGATATGAAAAACCTAGAAGCTTCTCTAATTATATCCATGAAATAGCATTAGCAAAGGCACATGATGCAAGAAAGCAAGGTTATATAGCATCAGCCAAAAAAAAAAAAAAAAAACACACCCTTCTCATTTCACCCATCCACTCACTCCAAACATTTGTCTAGTTCTTCCTTGAATCTATTTAAGCTATCAACTTTTACAACGACAGATGGTAGTTTTTTACAGCAATAAACCACCCGCTGGCTACAGGCAAACTTCCGCACATCTATCCTACAACTGTCTTTCCTCAATTTGAATTTATGCCCTCTCAGGCAATTATTCTGAGCAAGACGAAGAATCACATCAGCATTGAGCATGTCCAAACCATTCAAGCCTTTATACACCTCAATCAGATTACCTCGCAGGTGCCTAGTCTTCAGACACTGTAATTTGCAAAACTTAAGCCTTTCTTCATAAGAGCAACCCTTTGTTCCACTCACTAATCTTGTTGCCCTTCTCTACTCGTTCTCATTCAAGTTCCTCATTCCAACAGCTCTACATCCTTCTTCAAATGAGGCCTCTAGCCTATATACAGTACTCGAGGTGTGGCCTGACCATTGCCTCATACAAGAGGATAATCACCTCCTTATCGCTCCTAGAAAAATTCCTGTATATCATTGACAAGACACCATGAGTTACTCTTGCAGACTGTCTGAACTGCTCAGAAAATTCATATCTGCCTGCAAAATTACCCCCAGGTCCTTTTCACTCTCTACCACTGTCAGTGTAGTACCACACAGTTGATACATTACTTTGGGGTCACTGCTTCCTGTATGCAGTACTTTACATTTGTCAATATTAAACTTCAATTGCCACCTCTCAGCCCACCTGCTGAACTTTTCTAGATCCTGTTGCAGCAGCGTACTGTCAGTAGTGTCATTAACAACGCTGCTGACCTTATTGTCTGCAAACTTGGACATTAAGTCTGATATACCATCATTAATAAATACAGAAAACAACAATGGACCCAACACTGAACCCTGGGGGACTCCACTAATAACATTAGTCCACCAAGCGCAGTGTCCATTGATTACCACTCTCTTGTCTTCTCCCCCTCAACCATCCCTTTATCCATAGCAGCAGTTTGCCTCCAATGCAACACTACTCCAATTTGTGCAGCAGTCTTCCATGTGCAACAGTATCAAAGTCTTCCTAAGATCCAAATACATGATATCAAAATTATTCTTTGCATCCAGTTCCTTTGTGACCACATCATAGTGTCCAATGAAATTGTTCAGACAAGACTCCCCCTTGACAAACCCATGCTGTGTCCGAGCTATAACTGAAGTCTTGTCTAGATGATCCTGCAGTGCTTCTTTAACCAGTGCCTCCATTAATTTCCCTGGAACAGAAGTTAAACTAACAGGTCTGTAATTACCTATGTCTCCCTTTGATCCTCCTTTGTGGATTGGGTCACATTTGCACATCTCCAGTCCATGAGTACCTCCCCAGAGTCCAAGAAAACTCTCCTAATCTCCTTCTCCCATTTAGAAAATTCTAAATGGGAAGTATTTAGAATGCTTTCCATTTAGAATTTTCTCTTAGTAGCATTATCAGTTGGTCCCACTGCATAGAATTTAAAATCTGTCTGAGAACACTGTAATAACACTTATGAAACAAAAGCATTTCCCTTTACCCTTGACAATAGTTATGTCTTTAATTAAACTCCACATTAGTACACTGTGATGGCTGCCATCCATTGGATCTTTTACGTGCAGATTCTTAATGTAAGTAGAATCAGTGCTGATAACCAAATCAAGAGTATTGTTTCCTCTTGTTGCTTCTCTAACATGCTGCTATAGAAAACAGTCATCCAAGAAATCAAAAAGTCTTGCTAGTGTATGAATGACCAACCTACAAATTCCAGTCAACATTTGGAAACTTAAAATCCTCATTATAAGACATTCTGAGTTACTGGCCACTCTATTTCTCTGTATAATTCTTTGGTATGCTCATCACAGTCATTAGGCCTATAACACATTCCTACTTTCAGTTTTGTTTTCAAAGTACTTATATCACACCAAACTGACTCAACATTGCAGTGATCACTCATGCCAAGTGGATGCACTGTCATAGATATATTATGCTTCTTAATTAAGAGCATAACCCCTCCACCCTTACTGTCTGTCTTCCTGTATACATTATACTTCGCATATTCACCTCTGGTCCCTCTTTCACCTCTGCCAGTGGCAGAGGTGAAAGTGACTCTTGCACTGCTTCTATTGGAATGAGCAGCAGCTTGGAAAACAAACTGCAGGATATTTCAGAGACTGCTGAGAGTCATTGCGGTACAAGTAAACATATGGGTTGTGTTAGGGTAGCTAAGAATAGGAACAGGTGCATGTATACTTCCGTGTACACCAATGCTAGGAGTTTGGTAAATAAATTTGATGAATTTTAGGTATTGCCCAAAACATCAAAGGCAGATATTGTTGGGATATCGGAGACATGGTGTCACACAGATATAAGGAATGCAGAACTGGAATTTGGGGAGTACAATGTGTACAGAAAGGATAGACAGGATAGGAAGGGAGGAGGGATTATGCTATTAGTTAAGAAACACATAAAATCCAAGGAAGTGAAGCCAGTCGACATCACTGAAAAGTGCAGTGTCGAGTCAGTTTGGTGTGACAAACTGACATTGGGAGATTAAAATTAAGAGTAGGTGTGTGCTACAGGCCTAATGACTCTGATGAGTATAATAAGAAACTGTACAAGGAAATGGAGTGGGCCAATAAATCAGAGAGTATAATGGGGGATTTTAATTTCCCAGATATTGACTGGAATTTGGGGGCTGGTCACTCACACACTAGCAAGGCTTTTGTGGATTTATTGGATGATTGTTTTCTACATCAGCATGTTCGGGAGGCAACTAGAGGGAGTAATACTCTTGATGTGATTATCAGTAGTGATTCTTCATGCATTAAGAATCTGCAGATAAAGGAACCACTAGGTGGCAGTGATCACAGTGTGCTGAAGTGGGATTTACTCAAAGAGGTAACTACCATCAGGGGTAAAGGGAAGGGTTTTTGCTTTCTTAAAGGCGACTACGATGGTCTGAGGCAGTATTTAAATTCTATACAGTGGTACCAACTGATGATGTTACCAACAGCAAATTCAAAATGGGAAGCATTCAAAGAACTTATCTTGGAAGCTACTAGGCTTTACATACCAACTAAGAAATATTGTTCAAGGTTTAGGCCTAAATGGATGTCAGATGAACTAATGAGACATATGGCAGAGAAGAAAAATGCATGGGATACATATAAATCCTTGGGAAAGGATGCAAAGAAAAACAGAAAAGAGTTCTTTACCTATGTAAACTCTAGAAGGAAAGGGATGAATCAGATTGGTCCACTGGATATTGATGGTTCAACAGTTGAGGATCCTGCTCAGGTGTCTAAGAAACTAATCGAGTACTTTGCATCTACATTCGCACATGAGGAATTATTCAGCAAGGGGAATACCAGAGGTGAAATAAACTCTGGCAGTGAGCTAGATGATTTTGTAATAACTGAGAGGAAAGTGGAGGAGAAATTGTTGAGGATAAACATAAAAAAGGCACCTGAGGTGGATGGGATCTATCCAGTTATATTAAATAAGGCAGCAAAGGAAGTAAGCAAACCCTTGGCCATAATTATGAGAGCTTCTTTGGACTCAGGGGAGGTACCTATAGACTGGAGATGTGCAAATGTGACCCCAATTCACAAAGGAGGATCAAAGGCTGACACAAGTAATTATAGACCTGATAGTTTAACTTCTGTTCCAGGAAAATTAATGGAGGCACTGGTTAAAGAAGCCCTGCAGGATCATCTAGACAAGACTTCAGTTATAGCTCGGACACAGCATGGTTTTGTTAAGGAAAAGTCTTGCCTGATCAATTTGATTGGATACTGTGATGCAGTCACAAAAGAACTTGATGCAGGGAATAACTTTGATATTATATATTTGGATCTTAGAAAACTTTTGGTACCGTTGCTAATGGAAGACTGCTGCACAAATTGGAGCAGTGTGGCATTGGAGGCAAATTGTTGCTATGGATAAAGGGATGGTTGAAGGGGGAGAAGACAGTGAGTGGTAATCAATGGACACTGCTCATCGTGGACTAATGTTATTAGTGGAATCCCTCAGGGTTCTGTGTTGGGTCCATTATTGTTTTCTGTATTTATAAATGATATTGATGATGGTATATCAAGCTTAATGTCCAAGTTTGCAGATGATACAAAGGTTGGCAGGATTGTTAAAGACACTACTGATGCTATGCTGCTGCAGCAGGATCTGGAAAGGTTGAGCAGATGGACTGAGAGGTGGAAAATGAAGTTTAACATTGACAAATATAAAGTACTACATATGGGAAACAGCAACCCCAGAGCAAAATGTATCAACTCTGTGGTACTACACTGACAGTGGTAGAGAATGAAAAGGTACTTGGGGGTAATTGTGCAGGCAGATATGAAGTTCTCTGAGCAGTGCAGATGTGCTGCAAGAGTAGCTCATGGTGTCTTGTCAATGATATACAGGAATTTTTCTAGCAGGGATAAGGAGGTGATTTTTCCCTTATATTCAATTCAATTGGTGGAACCTTGAGTATTGTATACAGGTCTGGAGGCCTCATTTCAAGGATGTAGAGCTGCTGGAACGAGTACAGAGAAGGGAAACAAGATTAGTGAATGGAACAAAGGGTTGCTCTTACAAAGAAAGGCTTAAGTTTTACAAATTACAGTGTCTGGAGACTAGGCACCGGCATGATCTGATAGAGGTGAATAAAGCCTTGAATGGTTTGAGCATGCCCAATGCCGATGGGATTTTCCCCCTTGCTCAGATTAATCACCTGAGAGGGCATAAATTCAGATTGAGGAAAGACAGATGTAGGATAGATGTGCGGAAATTTGCCTCTAGCCAACGTGTAGTTGGTTGGTGGAACAGACTTCCATCCCTTGTTGTGGAAATTGATAGCCTAAACAAATTTAAGACTCAGCTGGACAGGTACTTCGAACGAACAGAGGGATGAAATGGAAGTGGTTTTTTTTTTTTTTTTGGCTGATGCTGCATAAGCTTGGTTTCTTGCTCCATATGCCTCTACTAATGCCAACTATTAGAGGTTCCCTCATGAGCTTGAGGCCCAGGCTAATTGGTCCTTATGACCTTACCCTTCTCTCCCCCTTTCTCTGTCTCTGATTGACCTACAAAATAGTGATAATCAATTAACAAGACTACTGTAGAAAAAAGAACACTTATACTGTGAAACTAATGCAACAATTAATGTTATTTTTAGCAGGGTGTAATTCTGCCACCTGAATGCAGTTATACTGTAACCATTAAACTAAGTTGTGTTGCATTAATATTCTACATTAGTTTTGTATTATAATAGTTTTGGAGAAGTAAATTTAAAATCAGTTAACATAAATGGCTACCAAAGTAGAACTGGTTTTCTATCTTGGCAGCCATTAGCAAATTTATTTTCAAATTCACTCTATGGAAGATAAATTTTTTACTATTTTTAAAAATTAGATAGCTGCAGATGTTACTCAGAGTGGACTTCCTGTTTGAACAGTTTGCAGACAACTGACTGCTTCAAACCCTCCCAAGGATACAAATTGGATGAACTGTCTGACTCAGATATTTCCTGGACTAGGTACCAGTCTTGAATATGGACTCAAGTATGTGAATCCCTGTTGGCCACATACAACTCAAAACCTGCTACTTCTGTGGAACTTGGCATTTTGGATGTACTTAACTACTAAACTTTACTGGATTGTTTTTTCATATTCTCTTCAAAGGACTAGACATCTCAACTTTACAACTATGTGCAACATTGATCTACCATCTCCCCTTTTATCTTTTTTCTGCTCTCTCTCTCTATATATACAAAGGGTACTAGGAAAGTTTTGCAATACAGCTTTGTTTATTTAATTTTTTCAAAGTAATTTCCTCTACATTCAATACACCTCTCCATCCTCCGAAACCAATCTTTAAACCAGTTCTGCCAAGTTTCACTAGGGAGTAAAGCACACTCGTTGTCCCAAGCCCGTAGAAGGTCCTCATCACTGGAAAACCGCCTCCCTTTTAGCTTCATTTTCACATGCGGGAACAGTGCAAAGTCGCAGGGAGCAAGGTCTGGACTGTAGGGAGGGTGCTCGAGAAGTTTCAGTCCTGTCGTGGTCAAATATTCGGTGCAGGCTTTGGCACGGTGAGCTGCAGCATTATCGTGATGGAGGTACCAGGTGTCCATTCTTGACTTTGGCCGCAGGTTCTTCATAGATCCAATGACTTTAGGCAGGCATTGTTCAGTATACCACTTAGCTGTGACTGTCTTCTGCGTGTCCAAAACGACACGTTCCACAATTCCACTCGATTTGAAAAATACAGCTATCATTTTCTTCTTTACCGATCGGGATTTTCTGACAATTACAGGTGTGTTGTCATCATCAAAGACCCAAACTTTGTTTTGAGCCTTGGTCGGCAGATCGTAATAGTACAGCCAAGTCTCGTCACCTGTCACGATGTTGTTCACATACCGAGATTGTCCCTTATCAAACTTTTTTAACATCTCCCGGCACCAAATCACACGTCGTGTCATCTGCTCTTCAGTCAGTTGATGCGGCACCCAGAGAGAACAAAGTTTCTTCACGTGCAAATAATCTTGCAGAATCGAACAAATTGCTGGTGCATTTAGGCCCAAAGTATCCTCTATCTGTTGGTAGGTCACTCGCCTGTTTTCGTCAAGCATTTTCCTCACAGCAGTAACGTTTTCCTTCGTAACTGACGTTCGTGGCCTTCCCGGCCTCTCAGAATCCTCCAGAGTGAAATTTCCCCTTTGGAATTCTCTATACCACCTGATTATCGTTGTACGATGTGGACAGTCATCATCTAGTGCAAGAGTCATTTCTTCTAAGCACTGGTCTATGGTTAAACCACGCACGAAATTATACCGCAAAACTGTCCTTATCTCATTTCGTGACCACGATGCCATCGCAAGCACTTTACACTCTCACTGCTAATGAATAACTGAGCCCATCGACTTGGCGCGGCGGCTACTATGCACGTATGAACATGTCTCAACATGTAGCAACAAGCAGCTTCCTGTGATTCATTGTTGCGTCATATTGCAAAACTTTCCTAGTACCCTTTTATTTTTATTTATTTATTATTATTTTTTAAATAATAAATAATTTAAATTATTTAAACTGCTGCTACCTATGGTGTTTTGGTTCCTGGGGGTTACAGAATTGCTGGCACTCACAGGATTAACCTCTCTCTCTCTCTCTTCCTGTAAATGTAGAATTTTGTTAGTCCTATCTACTTGGTGTTACAATATGTGTGTAGTTGTCCATTTCTTGTGGCATGGATGGGTACTGTGAAGCAGCCTTCCTGATGATCACTGGTTCCTGATAGCAAAGTGGCCAGAAACAACTAAACGATTTACACATTACACAAACTTAGCACTATACTCATTTTTGACTTTTTCACAGTGTTATGTATTATCACAGAGCACTAAGGCAGGGGTTGAGCTCATGTTTAGGACCCTACATTAGACACAATACATGTCAAAATATTTCTAAAAAGATAGTACAAATTTTAAAATGAGGCAGTCTTGGGGCAAGTTCATCCCTGGGTTTCAGAAAGATACTGTTTTCATAAGTATTACTCCCCAGTTTCATAAGTTGTTTTGGTATTGCACTGTGTCAAATAAACAACACTTCACCTTATAGTTTGTTATTCTTTATCCTGTTCTTTATTTCTCCTTAATTGTTTTTGTATAGGTTCATGATCTCCTTTCATAAATAATTGCAGGGGTCTTATGTGCATACATGTTGTTAAACAGTATGCATGGTGTAAAGGTATTACTCGCTTTTATTGAGAGCATCATTGCAGTAAGAATTGAATAAATAATGATAATAATAAGTTATATTCTAGTTAGTATTTCTTTATTTACATCTATAATAATAAAATGATATAACATTTTTTAATTGAATTTTTAGGTCTGTATGCTGGACAGCATGGTATCGTCCAAAATTATATGTATGATGAAGAAAAGAAGGATTTTTTCATTGGGTCGTCCCCTCCTGATGAATCTGGTGAGCATTGGTGGAACAAAGCTGAACCAATATGGGTTACTGCAGAAAAGAATTCATTAAAAACAGCTCTATATCAGTGGGATGGCTGCCATGTAAAAATTAAAGGTTGGAAACCGACATTTTGCCAGCGATACCAATACAAAGGTAGCAGTTCAAATATGGTTAAACAGCATTTTGAACTAATACAGAATTTAAATGATGCCTTGGATAAACTTTCAAGCAACATGATACAGCTTGCAATGGTATACTATGAAGGAATTGATACAATAGGTAAGTTTAAATTATATCTTAGATGTTTTAAGACTAACTGCACAACAAATAATAAAAATGCAAACTATTTCTGTTTTTTTTAATTCAGAATAGCCCTATCCCCCAACATTCGCACCATTAATAGAACTTTATACACTGAGCTATTTCACACAGAATATCATTAAAGTAGACTCTGGGAAGCACTTTCTGGATGGATCCTCATTTATTCTGTTTTGGCCTTTTGAATGGATTAAATATCTGCCTAGCAACATTTTTTGATTTCTTGCTTGCTTGTTTGGGAGAAAAAAAAAGAAGCCTGGTGGAAACAGATCTGGAAAATCTTTTTTTTTTAATTTGAAATTTTGAAAATATGTCTAAATTACATTTTTAGATATTAAAATTTTTGATTAAAACGTTACATTTAAAAATTATTAGTGTTAGTAGTGGCAAATGATGCAAGAAAGCAAGCTTATAAACCATCGGCCAAAAAAAAAAAAAAAAATCCTACTTCACCTGTCCATTTCTTTCAGTGTTTGTCTAGTTATTCCTTGAATTTATTCAAACTGCTCGCTTACACGACAGCAGATGGAAATTTGTTCCAAGAATCAACCACCTGCTGGGTGAAGGGAAAAATTCCGCACATCTATCCTGCAACCATCCTTCCTCAATTTGAATTTATGCCCCCTCATGTATAGTCCAAGTAAGAAGAAGAATGCCATCAGCAAAATCCATTGCAGTCCATTTTCATTACAATTCAGGGTGCAACCACTGTCAGTCTAATAGCAGTTCCTAAAAACTATCATGATTGATATTGATGACTGACATATTAATGACTGACATTGTTAGAATATATTCTACACACTACACAATTGATGTGCTGTCTCTCGACTAATGCATTGGAAAACTTTTGAGAGACTCAGTAGTCACTCAATTTCCACAGCCTTCAACTGAGTATAACACAAAAAAAACCCCCAACTTTTCTTCACTTACTCTTTCCTTTGATAATAGTGTGATTTATTAGCAAAGACAAAAAACTCTTCTAAAACTTTCTTTTCATAATTATACCAATCTCTACTTTTCTTCGTATAAGTTTATAAAGCTGTTACTTGTTTTGATCTTTTGCCCTTGTAATTACATTTCCTCTGAACAGCTTTGAGCACTGTACTAATTTTAAATTTGCCTTACTATACAGAGTAAACCAAAAATTCTGTTATGCTATGAGTTGTTGATAATGCATATAAAAAATAATTGTATTGGTGACTCGTAAAAATCTGGTTTAATTATAAAATGGTTTATCATTTCCCATTCTATATGTCAGTAATGTCAGAGCAGGCACCTTTATCTTCAGGACAATGAGTAATGCCTCTCCATGCATGTCATATTACACAGGACATGCAATGAGTAATGCCTCTCCATGCATGTCCTGTGTAATATGTGCCATAACATTGCACATGATATTTTAGCAAAAGTATTATTGTCGCCTTCTACTATTGCAGTTCTGTTGTCCAGTAACATTTCTGTGATGCATGTTGTTTAATGATTCTCTGAAAAATTGCTATTACATAATCTTATTAATGTATATTAATTTTATTAATTGTATATTAATTAATGACCTTAATTAATTAATGACCATAATCTTATTAATTGTATATTAATGACCTTCTTCCATTGACTGGAAATCCTATCCATAGTTTTGCCGATGATAGCACATTGCATTCACCTTTCCATTTTGAGAAACCTTGTCCTGCTCAATCAGCTTCAATTTTTCGAAAATATGCTACCAACTCCTTAAATGCCGATCTTCAGGTAATTCTACAGTGGGGCAAAGACAACTTAGTTGATTTCAACCCTTCTAAAACTCAGTCTTGTCTTATATCTCGCAAAAAGGATTCTTCTGCTCCTATGCTTATCTTTAGTGACACTCCGATTTGTAGACAAAATGATATATCTCTTTTGGGGATTACCCTGACTTCTAATCTCTCTTGGCACAAGCACGTTACAAATATTGCTTCCTCTGAATCTAAAAAACTTGGTTTTCTCTTTCGCTCTCGGCATTACTTTTCTTCCAAACAGCTGCTCACTCTGTATAAATCTGCTGCCACTGATGTTGTACCATGTTGACCATGCTGCCACTGATGTTGACCATGCTTTACTAATGTGTCAGTAAAGCATGGTCTGTCTATGAAGTTCTCTGAGCAGTGCAGACGGGCTGCAAGAGTAGCTCATGGTGTCTTATCAATGATATACAGGAATTTTTCTAGCAGGGATAAGGAGGTGATTATTCGCTTGCATAAGGCAATGGTAAGGCCACACCTTGAGTACTGTATACAGGTCTGGAGGCCTCATTTCAAGAAGGATGTAGAGCTGCTGGAACGAGTACAGAGAAGGGCAACAAGATTAGTGAATGGAACAAAGAGTTGCTCTTACGAAGAAAGGCTTAAGTTTTGCAAATTACAGTGTCTGGAGACTAGGCACCAGCGAGGTGATCTGATAGAGGTATAAAGCCTTGAATGGTTTGAGCATGCTCAATGCTGATGGGATTCTGCCTCTTGCTCAGAATAATCACCTGAGAGGGCATAAATTCAAATTGAGGAAAGATAGATGTAGGATAAATGTGCGGAAATTTGCCTTTAGCCAGCGGGTAGTTGGTTGGTGGAACAGACTTCCATCCCTTGTTGTGGAAGTTGATAGCCTAAATAAATTTAAGGCTCAGCTGGACAGGTATTTCGAACGAACAGAGGGGTGAAGTGAAAGTTTTTTCTTTTTTTTTTGGCTTATGCTGCATAAACTTGCTTTCTTGCATCATATGCCTCTACTAATGCTGATGCTGATACTTGTTACAGAAAACCTTGGTGAGGTGCTCACAGAGATTGTGTAATGGGAAGATTTAAGCATCCTAGTTTTAGCACTAACCAGTCTCTCAACATAGACAAATAAGTGCTAATTCATAGGGTTGAGCTATACTATTGAAGGGAGTATAGATCAAAAGTGTCTAGCTGATATTGCTGCCCAAGTCACATGTAGCAATCTGTTTCCAACTTCTCTTGAAAATATGGATTTTCTTTAGTGAAGAAGTAAACAATGCTTAATTTTGAACTCTGATTAATTTTACATCCATTAGAAAAGAGAATATGACTGCATTTTTGAATTGTCTCAAAGAATTCCAAGAATTGTGCACAGGCCTTGCCATCTCTTGTACTTGTCATTGTCACTAAGTTCATTCATAAATGTGTGATTGAAATGGTCTGGTGCTGAATCAGTGTTATATATACTTGGTATTGGAAACTGCAGGTTCCAACTCTAGAACTATTTCTGGAGGGACTTCTTAGGTGACCTCTCAAGAGAGATCTGAACATTCTTCTGCGTGTGCTGTCCATCTAGTGCAGCCTATCTAACACTGTTTGTAAACAACTTTTCTTTCCACCTAAAGATCACTTTGAGGATGATTTTGTTGAACCTTGTTTAAATGTTGAGTCAGTTCTTTTATTATCTTACCAGTTCTCACTCTGTCATTACTATTCCCCTGAAACACATCACACCATATGAACTGGCGCATTATGACCTGCGTAGTCCATGTGCCATTAAACCTCAATACAAACCAAACCAAATCATTACTATTCGCTCATTAATGCTATACTTCAATTTATTTGCCATTTTTCAAATGTCTGTGAAATACAAATTAACTTGGCACCAATACATAAGCAGAAACTAAACTCAATACGGAACATAATAGAATGAACTAATATAGCAGTAAGGCTTTTGATGTTCCTGTAGAATATTGTTATACATACGTGTGTGCTTTTCTGTTAAAATTTCCACAAATGCTTTCTTCTAACTGCTCAAAACATCGAAGGCAGATATTGTTGGGATATCAGAGACGTGGTGTCACACAGATATAAGGGATGCGGAACTGCAATTTGGGGAGTACAACGTCTACAGAAAGGATAGACAGGATAGGAAGGGGGGAGGTGTTATGCTATTAGTTAAGAAACACATAAAAACCAAGGAAGTGAAGCCAGTCGATATCGCTGGACAGTGCAGTGTGGAGTCAGTTTGGTGTGACATAAACATTGGGAGATCAAAATTGAGAGTAGGAGTGTGCTATAGGCCTAATGACTCTGATGAGTATAATAAGGAACTGTACAGGGAAATAGAGTGGGCCAGTAAATCAGAGTGTCTTATAATGGGAGATTTTAATTTCCCAGATATTGACTGGAATTTGGGGGCTGGATACTCACACACTAGCAGGGCTTTTGTGGATTTATTGGATGATTGTTTTCTACATCAGCATGTTCGGGAGGCAACTAGAGGGAGTAATACTCTTGATTTGATTATCAGCAGTGATTCTTCATGCATTAAGAATCTGCAGATAAATGAACCACTAGGTGGCAGTGATCACAGTGTGCTGAAGTGGGATTTACTCAAAGAGGTAACTACCATTAGGGGTAAAGGGAAGGGTTATTGCTTCCGTAAAGGCGACTACGATGGACTGAGACAGTATTTAAATTCTATACAGTGGGACCAACTGATGATGTTACCAACAGCAAATTCAAAATGGGAAGCATTCAAAGAACTTATCTTGGAAGCTACTAGGCTTTACATACCAACTAAGAAATATTGTTCAAGGTTTAGGCCAAAATGGATGTCAGATGAACTAATGAGGCATATGGCAGAGAAGAAAAATGCATGGGATACTTACAAATTAACACATGACACAGAAGCCTATGATAGATACAAGTTGATATGCAACCAAGTTACAAAGGAGGTTAGGCAGGCGAAGGCAGATTACGAGAAATCCTTGGCAAGGGATGCAAAGAAAAACAGCAAAGAGTTCTTTACTTATGTAAACTCTAGAAGGAAAGGGATGAATCAGATTGGTCCACTTGATATTGATGGGTCAAGTGTTGATGATCCTGCTCAGGTGGCTAACAAACTAAATGAATATTTTGCATTGACATTCACACATGAGGAGTTATTCAGCGAGGGGAATGCCAGAGGTGTATTCAACTCTAGCAGTAAGTTACAGAATCTTGAAATAACTGGGAGTAAAGTGGAGGAGAAACTGTTGAAGATAAACACAAGAAAGGCACCCGGGGTGGATGGGATCTATCCAGTTATATTAAAGGAGGCAGCAAAGGAAGTAAGCAAACCCTTAGCCATAATTATGAGAGCTTCCTTGGACTAAGGGGAGGTACCCATAGACTGGAAATGTGCAAATGTGACCCCAATTCACAAAGGAGGATCAAAGGCTGACACAAGTAATTATAGACCTGTGAGCTTAACTTCTGTTCCAGGAAAATTAATGGAGGCACTGGTTAAAGACGCACTGCAGGATCATTTAGACAAGACTTCAGTTATAGCTCAGACACAGCATGGTTTTGTTAAGGGGAAGTCTTGCCTGACCAACTTGATTGGATACTATGATGCAGTCACAAAAGAACTGGATGCAGGGAATAACTTTGATATTATATACTTGGATCTTAGAAAGGCTTTTGATACTGTTGCACATGGAAGACTGCTACACAAATTGGAGCAGTGTGACATTGGAGGCAAATTGCTGCTATGGATAAAGGGGTGGTTGAGGGGGAGAAGACAGAGAGTGGTAATCAATGGACACTGCTCATCGTGGACTGATGTTATTAGTGGAGTCCCTCAGGGCTCAGTGTTGGGTCCATTATTGTTTTCTGTATTTATAAATGATATTGATGATGGTATATCGGGATTAATGTCCAAGTTTGCAGACGATACAAAGGTTGGCAGGGTTGTCAAGGACACTACTGACACTATGCTGCTGCAACAGGATCTGGAAAGGTTGAGCAGATGGGCTGAGAGGTGGCAAATGAAGTTTAACATTGACAAATGTAAAGTACTACACATGGGAAACAGCAACCCCAGAGCAACGTATCAACTCTGTGGTACAACACTGACAGTGGTAGAGAATGAAAGGGACTTGGGGGTGGTTGTGCAGGCAGATATGAAGTTCTCTGAGCAGTGCAGATGGGCTGCAAGAGTAGCTCATGGAGTATTGTCAATGATATACAGGAATTTTTCCAGCAGGGATAAGGAGGTGATTATTCCATTGTATAAGGCGATGGTCAGGCCACACCTAGAGTACTGTATACAGGTCTGGAGGCCTCATTTCAAGAAGGATGTAGAGCTGCTGGAACGAGTACAGAGAAGGGCAACAAGATTAGTGAATGGAACAAAGGGGTGCTCTTACGAAGAAAGGCTTAAGTTTTGCAAATTACAGTGTCTGGAGACTAGGCACCAGCGAGGTGATCTGATAGAGGTGTATAAAGCCTTGAATGGTTTAAGCATGCTCAATGCTTATGGGATTCTTACTCTAGCTCAGAATAATCACCTGAGAGGGCATAAATTCAAATTGAGGAAAGACAGATGTAGGATAGACGTGTGGAAATTTGTCTTTAGCCAGCGGGTGGTTGGTTGGTGGAACAGACTTCCATCCCTTGTGGTGGAGGTTGATAGCTTAAATAAGTTTAAGGCTCAGCTGGACAGGTATTTTGAATGAACAGAGGGGTGAAATGGAAGTGGTTTTTTTTTTTTTTTTTTTGGCTGATGCTGCATAAGCTTGCTTTCTTGCATCAAATGCCTCTACTAATGCTAATGCTAATGCTAACTTAAACTGTCAAGAATCCATATTAGCATTAGCATTAGTAGAGGCATTTGATGCAAGAAAGCAAGCTTATGCAGCATCAGCCAAAAAAAAAAAAAAAAAAACCACTTCCACTTCACCCCTCTGTTCGTTCAAAATACCTGTCCAGCTGAGCCTTAAACTTATTTAGGCTATCAACTTCCACGACAAGGAATGGAAGTCTGTTCCACCAACCAACCACTCGCTGGCTAAAGGCAAATTTCCGCACGTCTATCCTGCATCTGTCTTTCCTCAATTTGAATTTATGCCCTCTCAGGTGATTATTCTGAGCAAGAGGAAGAATCCCATCAGCATTGAGCATGCTCAAACCATTCAATGCTTTATACACCTCTATCAGATCACCTTGCTGGTGCCTAGTCTCCAGACACTGTAATTTGCAAAACTTAAGCCTTTCTTCGTAAGAGCACCCCTTTGTTCCATTCACTAAACTTGTTGCCCTTCTCTGTACTCATTCCAGCAACTCTACATCCTTCTTGAAATGAGGCCTCCAGACCTGTATACAGTACTCTAGGTGTGGCCTGACCATTGCCTTATACAAGGGATATCCAAGAGTCCAAACATACTTTTCCTTCAAATCTTCCCTAAAGAAATTTTGTCTTAAGAAATTCAAACCCAAAGTTCATCCCTTCTATCTTCCTGATGGTCAATTTATTGTGATAAAAATATGAAGATCTCCCTTGGAGTAGCAGATTCTTCATTGAAGTAATGATATTTAGAGGGGGAAATAATTAAAAATGCACAGAAATTAAATTCCTGCACATTATGTCAAAGCTTCAAATGACTTTATGAATTATCAGCAGAACCCATGTCTGCAATGCATTTCAATAAGTACATTCTTTTTTCCAGTAATCTCTTTAGCCAAAATTGATATATATCTGTCATATAACTTAGATTATATACATATATTAGTCATCATGAAACTAATATAATTGTATAGAAATAGCAAATGCATATATATATATATATATATATATATATATATATATTGGAATTATGTCTGATGACAATTAGATTTAAATATTAAATTTTTAAATAGCATAAATGAGGGTATTAGGTACTACGTTAATGCTATTGTACAGTGATAATTAGACATTATACATGCATGGGTTATATATGTACAGTACTTAACTTATTTATATATTATTATTTTTGGTACTACTTGGGAGCATCAGGTTTGTAGTATAAAAACACAAAATCAGTGTAAAATTTAAAGATTAGAGACATTTAGAGAAAATTGGAGAATAATGGAGAAAATTAGAGAATACTGGAGAAATAGGAGAAAATTAGCAAAAATTAACGAAAGTTAGCGAAATGTCATGTCTGCTCAAAGCCCCTGAGGAAGTAGCAGATGTATGGCCATGAGGGAGAATGTTAATTTTCGCTAATTTTCTCTAATTTTCTACAATTTTCTCCATTATTCTCCAATTTTCTCTAAATGTCTCTAATCTTCTTTAAATTTTACATTAATTTTGTTGTTTTTATATGTATCCATGTTATATACTGTATTATATGTATCTATGTTATGTTAGGCTATCCATACCAGGGCTAGATTTATATATAACTAGTGGGTTCATTGGGATCACTACAAAACTGATGCTCCCAAGTAGTACCAAAAATAATAAAAAATAATAATATATAAATAAGTACACACACACACACACACACACACACACACACACACACACACACACACACACACACACACACACACACACACACACACATATAATCCAATAAATCCAAAAATTAAATAGAGAAATAAAAATTAATATTAAAAATAAATAAGAAAAATTAAGTAGAAAAGCTAACATCAGTGGCAGCAGAAAAGCATTATCCACTACATGTTGCTTATAATAAGCTAAAATAGGATATTTGCCAGCAGCATAGCAAACCAGTAGAGTGAAAAATTGGTCAGTCTATTTTATTTCATTTCATTTTATTAATTATTATTTTCAAATTTATTTGGTCATGTAATGTTGTTAGTCTACATTTCCACCTTATTGAGATTTCACATAATTCGGAAATGGGTGCCAACAAGTAGGCACCGCTAAATTTCTTTTAATTGGCTTAATTTTCTAAATTATTTTAGGAATGTTGCTTCAACACTACTTTCTTCTTCTTTATCCCCCCTATATATTTTACTGTTATTATTATGTTATTTTATTTGGTTGAGTTCTTTTTCAATCTGCTGGTTTGCTATGCTGCTGGGAAATATCCTATTTTAGCTTTTTTTTTATGTAAACCCCAAACATGAGAGGTATTAGAACCTATAGTACTTAGTACTGTGCTTGGCTTGGAGATTAAGAAGACGAAAGAAGATATTTGTCGACATTGGACTTGAACTTCTATATAGACTGTAATTTTCAGGAAATACATGTGAAGGAAGGTTGTTCCAGAAAACGGCAGTTGAATGAATAAACGAGGAAGATGAAAAGTTAGTTCTGTGAGTTTGAAGTCTGACAGTAAATGAATGTTGGCTGGTGGTGGCATGCATTCGGAGTGTTTTGAAAGACAGAGCGGGAATTATAGAAGCCAATTCAGAAGAGCAGTGCCCATGGATGTATCTGAACAAAAGGCATGCAGTAGAAACAGTACGTCTATGAGACAGCAAGTAAGTAGAGAGACTCTGTTAGAGGTGAATCATTAATTAACCTAATTGCCCTCTTCTGAACAGAATTAAGAAGCCTATGAGAGGTTTTGGGGGGCACCACCCCAGATGTGGAAACAATATTCCATGGTAGGGTGGATTTACGATTTATACAGAGTGAACAGCTGTTTAGAAAAAAAGTAACCCCAAGAGCAAAAGAGAAAACCAAGTTTTTTAGATGCAGAGGAAGCAATATTTGTAACGTGCTTGTGCCAAGAGAGATTAGAAGTCAGGGTAATCCCCAAAAGAGATATATAATTTTGCCTAGCGGAGTGTCACCAAAGATAAGCATAGGAGCAGAAAAATCCTTTTTCTGAGATATAAGACAAGACTGAGTTTTAGAAGGATTGAAATCAACTAAATTGTCTTTGCCCCACTGGAGAATTACCTGGAGATCGGCATTTAAGGAATTGGTAGCATATTTTCAAGAAGTTCAAGCTGACTGAACAGGGCAAGGTTTCTCAAAATGGAAAGTGGAAAGCAATGTGCTATCATTGGCGAAACTAAGGATAGGATTTTCAGTCAATGGAAGAAGTTCATTAATATACAACAGGAAAAGAGTGGGGGAGAGAACTGAACCTTGGGGAACACCGGCATTAGTGGAGAAGTTAGCCATCTACCATCACCCCCAGTGAGCGATCAGAGAGAAAACCGGATAACCAATTACAAAAACCAGTTGGCAGACCCATAAGATGGAAGCTTGTTTAGAAGACCTTTATGCCAAACATGATCGAAAGCCTTTGAGATGTCAAGAGCAACTGCTTGTGTTTCACCGAACTTTTCCATTGAATCAGTCCATAAATGGGTAACATAAGCCAGAATATCACCAGTGGATCGAAACTGACGGAATCCATACTGGCGATCTTTGATCAGCCAAAAGGTTTCTAGGTAGTTTAAGAGTTGGCTGTTAATTGATTTCTCCATTACTTTAGAAAGAGTAGAAGTAATTGCAATGGGACGATAATTGAATGGGAGGGATTTGTCATCCTTTTTAGGAACTGGCTGGATATGAGCAAATTTCCAAGCAGAAAGAAAAACACCTTTGGAATAAGAAAGTGAAAAAAGGTGGCAAAGAACAGGAGTAAGTTCAGGAGCACAGGTTTTGAGAACAAGTGGAGAAATACCATCGGGACCTGGAACTTTCTTAGCATCAAGATTCATCAAAATCCTTCTGACCACAGGAGGCATTGAATGGAGCGTGTTCGGAATGGTGGGAGGTGTTTTACCAAGATCATTAATACATGAGCTGGAAGAAAAATGGGATGCTAGCAGGTCAGCTTTATCCTTGGCTGAAGTGACAACAGAACCATCTGGGTTAGACAGAGGTGGGAAAAGAGATGGGCAGAAGTTGTGGCCAATAGCTTTGGCAAGAGACCAGAATGCTCAGCAACCATTAGGTCAAGAAGCGAGTTTTCTATTCTTAGCCTGTTCAAATTCTAGTTTGGACTGATTAAACTGCTTTACAATTATTTAGGGCTTTGGTGTAGACAGAAAATGAAACTGAAAAATTAGAAACAAGCCAATTACAATATGCAACATTCTTCTCTTGAACAGCCTTAGCACATTTATTGGAAAACCAAGGTTTAGATAAAGGAGGAGATTTTAAAGTGGAGTGTGGAATAACGGATTCCATTTCTACAAGAATAATTTCACTGACAGGATTAGAGCAAATGTTGACATCAGAAGTTTTGAAACAATAGTCCGACCAAGGAAAAGAAGAAAAGAAATCTCTCAGGTCATGCCATTTTGCATTCTTGTAACGCCAAACAATACGAGGTTGGGAATAGCCATGAGATAAAGGCTCCATTGGAGAAGAGACAATCACCAAGTTGTGATCTGAGGTTCCTAAAGGACCTCTCACTTCCACCGTGTACTTAGCATTAGCATTAGTAGAGGCATTTGATGCAAGAAAGCAAGCTTATGCAGCATCAGCCAAAAAAAAAAAAATTAAAGAATAAAAAAATAATAATAATAAATTAATAAATAAAAAATAACCACTTCCACTTCAACCCTCTGTTTGTTCGAAATACCTGTCCAGCTGAGCCTTAAACTTATTTAGGCTATCAACTTCCACGACAAGGGATGGAAGTCTATTCCACCAACCAACCACCCGCTGGCTAAAGGCAAATTTCCTCACGTCTATCCTACATCTGTCTTTCCTCAATTTGAATTTATGCCCTCTCAGGTAATTTTTCTGAGCAAGAGGAAGAATCCCATCAGCATTGAGCATGCTCAAACCATTCAAATCTTTATACACCTCAATCAGATCACCTCGCTGGCGCCTAGTCTCCAGACACTGTAATTTGCAAAACTTAAGCCTTTCTTCGTAAGAGCACCCCTTTGTTCCATTCACTAATCTTGTTGCCCTTCTCTGTACTCGTTCCAGCATCCCTACATCCTTCTTGAAATGAGGCCTCCAGACCTGTATACAGTACTCTAGGTGGGGCCTGACCATTGCCTTATACAAGGGAATAATCACCTCCTTATCCCTGCTAGAAAAACTCCTATATATCATCGACAATACACCATGAGCTACTCTTGCGCCCGTCTGCACTGCTCAGAAAACTTCATATCTGCCTGCACAACCACCCCCCAGGTCCCTTTCATTCTCTACCACTGTCAGTGTAGTACCACAGAGTTGATACGTTGCTCTGGGGTTGCTGTTTCCCATATGTAGTACTTTACATTTGTCAATGTTAAACTTCATTTGCCACCTCTCAGCCCATCTGCTCAACCTTTCCAGATCCTGTTGCAGTAGCATAGTGTCAGTAGTGTCCTTGACAACCCTGCCAACCTTCGTATCGTCTGCAAACCTGGACATTAAGCTTGATATACCATCATGAATATCATTTATAAATACAGAAAACATTAATGCACCCAATACTGAACCCTGAGGGACTCCACTGATAATATTAGTCCACGATGAGCAGTGTCCATTGATTACCACTCTCTGTCTTCTCCCCCTGAACCACCCCTTTATCCATAGCAGTAATTTGCCTCCAATGCCACACTGCTCCAATTTGTGCAGCAGTCTTCCATGTGCAACAGTATCAAAAGCCTTTCTAAGATCCAAGTATATAATATCAAAGTTATTCCCTTCATCCAGTTCTTTTGTGACTGCATCATAGTATCCAATCAAATTGGTCAAGCAAGACTTTCCCCTTAACAGAACCATGCTGTGTCTGAGCTATAACTGAGGTCTTGTCTAGATGATCCTGCAGTGCTTCTTTAACCAGTGCCTCCATTAATTTTCCGGGAACAGAAGTTAAACTAACAGGTCTATAATTACTTTGGTCGCCCTTTGATCCTCCTTTGTGAATTGGGGTCACATTTGCACATCTCCAGTCCATGGGTACCTCCCCTGAGTCCAAGGAAGCTCTCATAATTATGGCTAAGGGTTTGCTTAATTCCTTTGCTGCCTCCTTTAATATAACTGGATAGATCCCATCCACCCTAGGTGCCTTTCTTGTATTTATCTTGAACAATTTTTTCCTCCACTTTACTCTCAGTTATTACAAGATTCTCTAGCTTACTGCAAGAGTTGAATACACCTCTGGCATTCCCCTCGCTGAATAACTCCTCATGTGTGAATGTCGATGCAAAATATTCATTTAGTTTGTTAGCTACCTGAGCAGGATCATCAACAGTTGGCCCATCAATATTAAGTGGACCAATCTGATTCATCCCCTTCCTTCTAGAGTTTACATAAGTAAAGAACTCTTTGCTGTTTTTCTTTGCATCCCTTGCCAAAGATTTCTCGTAATCTGCCTTCGCCTGCTTAACCTCCTTTATAACTTGGTTACAGATCAACTTGTATCTATCATAGGCTTCTGTGTCACGTGTTAATTTGTATATATCCCATGCATTTTTCTTCTCTGCCATATGCCTCATTAGTTCATCTGACATCCACTCAGGCCTAAACCTTGAACAATATTTCTTAGTTGGTATGTAAAGCCTAGTAGCTTCCAAGATAAGTTCTTTGAATGCTTCCCATTTTGAATTTGCTGTTAGTAACATCATCAGTTGGTCCCACTGTATAGAATTTAAATACTGTCTCAGTCCATCGTAGTCGCCTGTACAAAAGCAATAACCCTTCCCTTTACCCCTAATGGTAGTTAACTCTTTGAGTAAATCCCACTTCAGCACACTGTGATCACTGCCACCTAGTGGTTCATTTACCTGCAGATTCTTAATGCATGAAGAATCACTACTGATAATCAAATCAAGTGTATTACTCCCTCTAGTTGCCTCCCGAACATGCTGATGTAGAAAACAATCATCCAATAAATCCACAAAAGCCTTGCTAGTGTGTGAGTGACCAGCAAAGACTGGGGACAAGGAATTTTTTGTGTATGTGAATACAAGGAAGATAAGAGAAATCAGATTGAACCCTTGTGCACTAGGTGTGGGAAAATCATAGATAACCCAACTGATGTTGTGAATGAATTGAACAGAAACTTTGCATCTGTCTTTACTCAAGAAAGGTCCGTCATGCTGAGAAGAGGCTGTGCAAGTGAGACTGAATCTTATGAAATTAGTGATTTTGAAATTACAAATGACTGTTTAATAGAAGAACTTTCAAGCATAAAGACAAATAAGGCTCATCAAGTTGATGGCATATAACCAGTAATTTTGAGAGAGGCTTCCAGGGAGTGTATTGAACCATTGAAGTTAATTATGAGCACCTCTTTGGACTCAGGAGAGATTCCTTTGGATTGGAGAAGTGCCCAACATATCACCAATACATAATATATTTATACACCAATACACCAATATATTTGGTTCTTGAGGTTGTCACAGATATTCTCTCAGATATGCCAGTTAAGCTGTACTTGCTACCTGGGAGTCTAAAACGCTGATGGAACTGATATTCAGGTGACACTCAAGTCAAGTGGACCCAATTTCGGCGAAGTCCGGACGGTCTGTGACAGCCAAATCCTCTGCTTGCACCTTCATGATGGTGGGACTGTTAGTAATCCTGGGTATAACCTCCATGCACAAGTACATGGTGGGTGACCACCCATGTGTGAACCAAAGTAAGCAGGGGTCAGGGTGTGGTGCCCACACCACATGGAGGAATGCCGCCTCTCTATGTTACCAGGCAGTACTAGGTGGTAGATGACTCTCATCAACCGGTGAAATACCACCACTTTGCTTATTGGAGGCTTGAAGTGGTGGAACCCATGTTTAGTCTAGAGCTAAGTTCCGGTCAACCCTTCCCTATCTCTTCCATCATGCAGTATGATTGATGACTTTTGAGGTTATGATGAACGTCATGGCGAGATCCAATATTCCTTACATTTCGAGGGTACAGCTCTAAAACGGTGTTCGCAGGCCAGCCGCTAGTTAGTACACCGGACCGAACCTATTGGTAACTCTCTAGGAGGCTTCTGGATCAGCTAGTGTATAATCTTGCTGCCTCTACTCTGCCAGATAGTGACTGGAGGGCGTCCGAGTAGTGTGTATGCGAGGAGCATTGTCGAGGCCACGTTATGTCAAGGATCTGGGTATATTCTTACCACATGTACGCCATATCCAAAAATTTCATTACTTCATACAGCATGTCCCAACCACTTTTTCTTACTATTAAATACACCATGAATTGTCAAACTAATAGAGCAAGCTTATCTGCGAAAAGATCTAAACCTCCCAAGCACTTCCTAATTCATTTCACAAATATACGTGGTCTCAATTCTAATCTCAACCATGCCCATTTCCACTTGCGCTCTGCCAAACCCCATATACTTTTTCTGACAGAATCTCAGTTGTTATCAATTGATTCAACTACTGCTCATCTTAGTTGCCTAAATTATTCGCTCTATGATTCCTTTCGCCTCAAAGGTGGTACTTGTGCATATGTCCGTTCTGATATTCCCTGTCAGAGATTTGGCAATTTGGAATCTCCTCTGGCTTAAAATCTCTCTACCTCATTGCGTCAACTTCATCTGTTGTCTCTACCGGTCTCCCAACTCCACTAATCACTTGGAGCTCTTTGACTTCCTCTCTTTGCAACTTGACTTTCTCCAGTCCAACTTTCCTAACAGTGAGGTAATTTTCCTTGGTGATTTTAATGTTCACAACTCCAGCTGGCTTCCGTTTTCTAGTCACACCGACCCAGCATGTCGTGATGCTGAGGCTTTTCCAATTACTAATGACCTAGCACAGATTGTTCATTTACCTACAAGAATACCAGACAATCCTAATCATACAGCCAATACGCTTGATCTTTTTCTCGCAAACAATCCTTCTAAGTACACAGTCGAAGTGAGAGGTCCTTTAGGCACTTCAGATCACAACTTGGTGATTGTTTCTTCTCCAATGGAACCTTTATCTCATGGCTATTACCAACCTCGTGTTGTTTGGTATTACAAGAATGCAAAATGGGATGACCTGCGAGACTTCTTTTCTTCATTTCCTTGGTCGGATTACTGTTTCAAAACTTCTGATGTCAGTGTTTGCTCAGATCGTGTCAATGAAATTATTCTTGCAGGAATGGAATGCTTTATTCCACACTCCACTTTAAAATCTCGTCCTTTATCTAAACCTTGGTTTTCCAATAAATGTGCTAAGGCTGTTCAAGAGAAGAATGTTGCATATCGTAATTGGCTTGTTTCTAATTCTTCAGTTTCATTTTCTGCCTACACCAAAGCTCGCAACAAATGTAAAGCAGTTATTAATCAGTCCAAACTAGAGTTTGAATAGGCTAAGAGTAGAAAACTTGCTTCTTGCCCTAATGGTAGCCGAGCATTCTGGTCTCTTGCCAAAGCTATTGGCCGCAACTTTTGCCCATCTCTTCTCCCACCTCTGTCCAAACCGGATGGTTCTGTTGTCACTTCAGCCAAGGATAAAGCTGACCTGTTAGCATCCCATTTTTCTTCCAGCTCATGTATTAATGATCTTGGTAAAACACCTCCCACCATTCCCAACACGCTCCATTCAATGCCTCCTGTGGTCTTCCGTCAAAATGATATCAGAAGGATTTTGATGAATCTTGATGCTAAGAAAGCTCCAGGTCCTGATGGTATTTCTCCACTTGTTCTCAAAACCTGTGCTCCTGAACTTACTCCTATTCTTTGCGCCTTTTTTCACTTTCTTATTCCAAAGTTGTTTTTCCTTCTGCTTGGAAATTTGCTCATATCCAGCCAGTTCCTAAAAAGGATGACAAATCCCTCCCATCCAATTATCGTCCCATTGCAATTACTTCTACTCTTTCTAAAGTAATGGAGAAATCAATTAACTGCCAACTCTTAAACTACCTTGAAACCTTCCGTCTGATCAATGATCGCCAGTATGGATTCCGACAGTGTCGATCCACTCGTGATATTCTGGCTTATGTTACCCATTTATGGACTAATTCAATGGAAAGGTTCGGTGATACACAAGTAGTTGCCCTTGACATCTCAAAGGCTTTTGATCATGTTTGGCATAAAGGTCTTCTAAACAAGCTTCCATCTTATGGTTTGCCAACTGTTTTTAGTAATTGGTTATCCGGTTTTCTCTCTGATCGCTCACAGAGGGTCATGGTAGATGGCTCTCTGTCTTCTAACTTTTCCACTAATGCCGGTGTCCCCCAAGGTTCAGTTCTTTTCCACACTCTTTTCCTCTTGTATATTAATGACCTTCTTCCATTGACTGGAAATCCTATCCATAGTTTTGCCGATGATAGCACATTGCATTCAACTTTCCATTTTGAGAAACCTTGTCCTGCTCAATCAGCTTCAATTTTTCGAAAATATGCTACCAACTCCTTAAATGCCGATCTTCAGGTAATTCTACAGTGGGGCAAAGACAATTTAGTTGATTTCAACCCTTCTAAAACTCAGTCTTGTCTTATATCTCGCAAAAAGGATTCTTCTGCTCCTATGCTTATCTTTAGTGACACTCCGATTTGTAGACAAAATGATATATCTCTTTTGGGAATTACCCTGACTTCTAATCTCTCTTGGCACAAGCACATTACAAATATTGCTTCCTTTGAATCTAAAAAACTTGGTTTTCTCTTTCGCTCTCGGCATTACTTTTCTTCCAAACAGCTGCTCACTCTGTATAAATCGCAAATCCGCCCTGCCATGGAATATTGTTCCCACATCTGGGGTGGTGCCCCCAAAACCTCTCTCAGGCTTCTTGATTCCATTCAGAAGAGGGCAGTTAGGTTAATTAATGATTCATCTCTAACAAAGTCTCTCCACTCGCTTTCGGCGCCTCCGTAGCCAGGTGGGAAGGAGCAGCAGTGCGTAGCACACGCTTCTTGATTAAACCGGGGTTCGAGCCCGTCACCACCAAATACGGAGGATGCGGAAAGGTCAGGGAATGACCACCGCATGACCCGGAGCAATATGGCCTTAGTTGCTAATGCTCCTTAAAAAACCAAACAAACAAACAAACAAACAATCCACTCGCTTTCTCATAGACGTACTGTTTCTGCTGCATGCCTCTTCTACCGATACTTCCATGGGCTCTGTTCTTCTCAATTGGCTTCAATAATTCCCGCTCTCTCTTTCAAAACGGTCCGAACACATGCCACCACCAGCCAACATCCATTTACTGTCCAACTTCAAACCCAGAGAACCAACTTTTCATCTTCCTCATTTATTCAACTGCCGTTTTCTGGAACAACCTTCCTTCATACGTATTTCCTGAAAATTACAATCTACAGAAGTTCAAGTCCAATGTCAACAAATATCTTCTTTCGTCTTCTTAATCTCCAAGCCAAGCACAGTACTAAGTACTATAGGTTCTAATACCTCTCGTGTTTGGGATTCACATAAAAAAAAATAATAAAAAAAAAAATAAAGGCAGTTCTAAGAGTGAAGTAGGTAACTACAGACCAGTTAGTCTGACTTCAGTCGTAGGGAAAATCTTAGAAACAATGATTAAGAGCGTAATCCAGAGACATTTAGATAGATACAGCATTCTGAATAACACACAGCACGGTTTTGTTAATGGAAAATCAACTTTAACTAACTTAGTAAGCCATTTTGACACAGTTACTCCTGAGCTGGATGTAGGAAACAATTTCAGCATAGTTTTGAGAGTGGTTGGTAAAATGAATGAAGGTGGAATTTTCACTCTTATAAAGAATTTCAGAACTTATGAGCATAAATTCAAATTACAGGGGAAGAGTTTTAGACTAGATTGTAGGAAGTTTTCTTTTAGCCCGTCAAATCGTTGATTGCTGGAACAGATTGCCTTCACAAGTAGTTGAGGCTGACAGTTTGAATAAATTCAAAGGTCAACTGGATAGTTATCCATGTAAGTTGGAAAGCAAATAATTTGTATTTTCTTATATGCTTGTTTTTTTTTTTTTTTTTCAGCCAGTCTAGCAAAAGTTTGTGGCTTCCTTGCATTGTACGGGTATCACTACTATTATTCTACTATAATATTGATGTTTCACCCTTTGTCTGGAAACTAGAATTACTGGCATTCTTGGATTTTTTTTCTCCACTGCTTTCTCTTTTTTGTTGCAAATACTGTGTTAAATGCCAAATTTTGAAAACCTAGCATGTAGTTCAGTTAGTTCATTACTTATCTTTACTAATAGGGCACAAGTATGGACCATTGTCATATGAACTAAGGAATGAGTTACTTGAAGTGAGCAGAATTGTAAATGAACTTCTAAATGATATAGAACAGAGAGAGATGCAAAATGAGGTAATTATATGTAAGCTTTATAGTTCTTTCAGTGACTAATGCCCTGTTTTTTTTTTTTTTTTTTTCTGTCTATATATAAATATTTTGACATGCTAATCAAAGTTTAAGAAGTTAAATATGTAGAGTTTGAACTGTACAAATTTATATGCATAGTAGCTGGTCTGCACAATAAAACTGCTATTGTTGTTGGTTATATACACCGATGAGTAAAAACATTATGACCACCTACCTAATATGATGTTGGTCCTTCACGTGCAGCCAAATCAGCTCGTACCCGGCAAGGCATGGACGCTACAATATTTCTAAATGTGTCTTGTGGTATCTGGTACCAACCCATAACCAGCAGATCCTTTAACTCAGCGTCTCCGTAGCCAGGTGGGAAAGAGCAGCAGTGTGTAGCACACGCTTCTTGATTAGACCGGGGTTCGAGCCCATCACCACCAAATATGGAGGATGCGGAAAGGTCAAGGGAATGACCACCGTATATTCCCGGAGCAATATGGCCTTAGTTGCTAATGCTCCTAAAAACCAAATAATAAACAAACAAACATCCTTTAACTCCTGTAAGGTCCATAGTTGAGACACCACAGATCGGAGTTGCTGTTCCAACACAACCCACAGATGCTCGATGGGATTAATGTTTGGGGAATTTGGAGGCCAGGGCAATACCTGGAAGTCTTCCTCATGTTCTACGAACCAGTCTCGAACAATCTGGGTGGTGTGGCATGGTGCATTATCCTGCTGAAAGATAGCACTGCCAGAGGGGAAGACCATTACCATGAAAGGGTGTACCTGGTCAGCAATGATGTTTAGGTAGGTGATAGACATTGGAGTGTCCTGCACATGGATGACTGGACCCAGGATATCCCAGCAGAACATCGCCCAAAGTATGACATCGCCGCCACTGGCTTGTTTTCATCCCATGGTGCATCCAGGCGCCATCACTTCCCCAGGTAAACGACACACACGTACCCGGCTGTCCACACAGGGCAACAGGAAACGTGGTTTATCGGACCAGATGACCTTCTTTCAATCACTCAAGGTCCAGTTTCGATGCTTGCATGCCCATTGTAGGTGCTGTTGCTGATGGACCATGGTTAGCATGGGCACTCGGAGCAGCCTGTGGCAACACAGCCTCATTTTCAACAGGGTTCGATGTACTGTGTGTGTTGTGACACATTACTCCCATCACCAGCATTCCAATTACCGACAAGCTGCACCACAGTTGCCCTTCTGTTGCCACATACCATCTGGGAGAGCCTTCGCCCACCTCAAGCATCGATGAGCCATGGTCATCCAACACCTTGCCGGCAGTTTGTGGGTTTCCCCTCCTCGGACCACTTTTGGTAGATACTAACCACGAGCATCCCACCAGCCGTGCCATTTTGGATATGCTCTGACCCAGTCGTCTGGCCATTACAGTTTGGTCTTTGTCAAACTCGCTTGAGTCCACTGCCTTTCCCATCTGAAGAACAAGAGTAACACTGATTAATGGAGCTCAGTATCAGGTGTTTTTTATACCATGTCCCGAACTGTGCATGTGCCGTAGTTCACCTGCAATTGTTTCTATTTGCATAATGACTCGCTGGTCATAATGTTTTGGCTCATTGGTATAATTCTAGCAAACTTAAAGTATTATCATTTGCATTTTCAATTAATAATAGTATAGGTCTGCCTCTATAGTACCACAATGAGGGGCCTGCCATGATAATAATAATAATTGCTGCTATATGTAGGAAAAGTTTTTGATTGATATATTGCACAAATTCGTAGTATTTGCCATTCACTCACAGTTTTGTGCAGTAGAAATAAACTTAAAAAACTGCAGTTAAATCATTTTAACATACTGATCACACTTTACAACAGCTCTCTACATAATAATGTTTTCTCAACATAGTTATCACTGTTCAAAATTAAGGTTATTACTTGTACTTACTAAAGTTCTAAGGAATAGCCAGTCCTCTTAGATGAGTTATGATTCACAAATGCTTTACTGGCATACTCCATCCTTAGAGAATAGATGTTTTTAATCTAGCTACTTAATAAATCTCTGTGAAAATTTTAATGATAATCTAAAAGAGAGAGGATCAATGCTATTATAATTTTATTTTTTTTGATGAAATCAATCAATTTTTAATCTTTTTTGTATATGTTCAAATGTTACTTTGTTAGTTTACTCCATCCTTAGAAAACAGATGTTGTTTTTATCCAGTTATTTAAACTCTGTGATAACATTGATATTTTAGAAGAAAAAAAGATAAGCAGTATTATTATTGTTGTTAATCCTCTTACATTTGGTGGAATTAGTTTTTTGATAAATGACCACACTATATTGCACTGTTTTTGTCATAATTTGGATAATTTAATTAATTTAGCAGAACATTAATTGAGAAACAGTTGTTCTCCAGTGGTAAAAATTATTAATATGACAACTAATCATTATTTAAAATAATTAAAAGTGCCACATTTTCTTCCTGTGTTAACATAAGAAACATGCACACTGTGAACTTAAAAAATCTCAGGTGCTTAAAATCCTGGCATTTCTATGAAGAAAATGTGGTGCCTTTAATTATTTTACATAATGATTATTTGTTAATACTATCACAAATCTTGCTAGCATTCATTCTGTTGTTGTTGTTGTCGTCCTGCTTGTGATTCACCAGTCAACAGGTGGAAGCTCTCACTTTGTTGCCAGTTGTGATGATCATCTGGACAGGGAGGAGTTTTGAGATTGGAGGAATAAATGTGCAGTAAAGCAGATGCACAAAAATGAATGGGTTGAAGATGGGACCTGGCTTTTGGCTGGTCATTTCTATATTGACTTGGTCAACACTTGTATATATGCCCTCCCTACCCTCTCCAGGACATCTAGAGAGCATTTTTTGGATTGATCTTGTAGGGCGGGGTGTGATGATGTAGAAACTCTTTCCGACATTGCCCTCTGGTGTCATAGATCCAGTGGCATCAGGATTAAAAGGCCTGATGCTGTGGTGAACTTAGTGAACAATAGTCTAAGTCAGAAGGGCTGGGTGACTGTTCTACAGCCTTATAATACTCAGGAAGGTCTTAGAAAGTCAGATCTCCTATGTATGAGGGAGGGATCAGCATATGTCGTGGATGCTCAGATTGTAGGCTCTGGGTACTTACTGGAGACTTCCCAAAAGTGCAGAAAATATGGCCGAAACATCAGCCTTAAGCAGCTAATTAAAAATCAGTTTGGTATTATGCCAATAGTAACAACAGTCACTTTAAATTATAGAGGTGGTCTGATGTTTAACCTTGGCAACTAGTGGGTTCATCAGCAGATGACTACTGATGATGATCCTCCAAGTTGGCCTTTGGCAGGCAGGCAGGCATTATAAAGTTACCACAACCATGAGAGTAAGAATTTAAATAAAATAAAATAAAATAAAAACTTCTGTTCTGGAAAAAATAATGAAGTCTCTTGTTAAAGAAACATTGCTGGATCATCTAGACAAGACTGCAGTAATAATTCAGACAAAGCATGGTTTGTTAGAGGGAAGTCTTGTCTGACCAATCAAATTGGTCACTACAATGTGGTCACAAAGTAACTCTATGCAAAAAAATAATTTTGATATCACATACTTGGATTTCAGGAAAGCTTTTGATACTGTTGCACATAGAAGACTACTGTACAAATTGGAGCAGTATGGCATTAAGGGCAGGTTGCTAGGTTGCTACAATGGATAAAAGGATGGTTGAGTGGGAGAAGATAGATGTTTGTTATTTGGTTTTTAGGAGCATTAGCAACTAAGGCCATATTGCTCCGGGATATGCGGTGGTCATTCCCTGACCTTTCCGTATTTGGTGGTGACGGGCTCGAACCCCGGTCTAATCAAGAAGCGTGTGCTACGCACTGCTGCTCCTTCCCACCTGGCTACGGAGGCACGGAGAAGATAGAGGGTGGTAATTAATGGACACTGCTCTTTGTGGACTAATGTTATTAGTGGAGTTCCCCAAGGTTCAGTGTTGGGCCCATTGTTGTTTTGTATATTTATCAATGATATTGATGAAGGTATATCAGGCTTAATGTCTAAGTTTGTAGATGATACAAAGGTTGGCAGGGTTGTTATTGACAGTAATGACAGTATGGTACTGCAACAGGATCTAGAAAAGTTGGGCAGATGTACTGAGAAGTGGCAGTTGAAGTTTAACATTGACAAATGCAAAGTACTGCATATGGGTAGCAGAAACGCCAGAGAAATGTACCAACTATGTGGTGTTACACTCAGGGTAGCAGAGAATGATAAGAGACCTTGGGGTAATTGTGCAGACAGATGTGAAGTTGTCTCAGCAGTGCAGACAGGCTGCCAGTGTTGTAGGTCATGGAGTCTTGTCAATGATATACAGGAATTTTGCAAACAAGGATAAGGAGGTGATTATCCCCTTGTATAAGGCAATGGTCAGGCCATACCTTGAGTACTGCATACACGTCTGGAGGCCTCATTTTAGGAAGGCTGTAGAGTTACTAGAATGAGTACAAAGGCATGCAACAAGATTAGTGAGGGGAATGAAGGTGTCCTCTTACCAAGAAAGGCTTTAGTTCTGAAAATTGCATCTGGAGACTAGGCACCTATGCAAGGGCATAAATTCAAATTGTGGAAAGATAGTTGTAAAATAGATGTGCAGAAATTTGCCTTTAGCCAGCTGGTAGTTTATTACTGGAACAAACTTCCATCTCTTGTTTTGTAAGTTGATAGCTTAAATTAATTCAAGGAAGAACTGGACAAACTTTACAGTGAATGGATAGGTTAAACAGCCCATACCTGTTTATTATGATGGAATCCTGTGGTGTTTGGTATTTGATATTTGCTGATGATATTGTATTAATCAATAAGAGCAGAGCAAAGTAAATATAGAGTTGGAAAAGTGGAGAAAGATCCCAGAGGCTAAAGGTTTGAAGATTAGTGGAACAAAGATAGATTATGGAGTGTAATCTGTCCTTGTTCTTAGTGGAATGGAGAGATTGATGAGTGTATAATGAGTAGAATAGGTGTAAGGTAGATTCAGTGGAGGAAGGCAAGTTGGGTGCACTGTGATTGGCAAATACCTTACCAATCATGTAAGGTATTTGCCTGATCAGCATTGATGTATCGAGTGGAGTGTTGGCCAGTAAAAAGACAACAGGAACAGAGGTTACATATAACAGAGATGAGATTGTTGAGGTGTATGTGCGGTTACAAGAAAGGACAAAATGAGGAATGAGTATGTCAGAGAGAGTTTAGGTGTAAAGTTGAATACAGAAAAGTAGACTTAGATGGTTTGGCCACATAAAGTGATGGCCACACACACTCACACACACACACACACTGAATACAATCATACCAATTAATTAATTAATGGCGCCTCTGTAGTCAGGTGGGAAGGAGCAGCAGTGCGTAGCACACTCTTCTTGATTAGACCGGGGTTTGAGCCCATTACCACCAAATACGGAGGATGCGGAAAGGTCAAGGAATGACTACCACATATCCCGGAGCAATATGGCCTTAGTTGCTAATGCTCCTAAAAACCAAACAACAAACAACAACAACAAACAACATACCAATTAATGATGCCAGTGAGGTGGACGGATGGTACGACTTGCTTCCATCATGAGTACTGAAGATGTATCTATCCCACTGATCAAGCCAATAAATGGGAATGAAGTAATGTGGTCACAACTCATGTTTTTATAGGCATGTTATTGTTGTTATTTGGTTTTTAGGAGCATTAGCAACGAAGGCCGTATTGCTCCTGGGATATGTGGTGGTCATTCCCTGACCTTTCCGCATCCTCCATATTTGGTGATCACAGGCTCGAACCCCGGTCAAATCAAGAAGCATGTGCTACGCACTGCTGCTCCTGCCCACCTAGCTACGGAGGTGCCCTTTTTTATAGGCATGAATAATTTACATAATGTGTGGCTCTGAAATGTAGTAGTTCAATTTCTATTGCATGCCAGGATGCCTATTATATCAAATGTTCACCTTCAGCGACACTGGATGGATGGTACTACATTCCTCATTATCTCCAGATGAAATGATGTCTAGAATCTGTAGGCTTAAACATTTTTTCTGTTAATTTTGTCATGCAGTGTGGACGGGAATAAGGCTTAGGGAAAAGAAGAAGAATCAAAATTAAAAATCAATTGGATTTACACTGGGTAAGTGCAGCGGCCACGTGACTGGTCCTCCCTTCGTGATGGGAGCACAGACTTAAAGGAACTTAAAGAAACAGGGTAAACAATGTCTGCAAAAAACTCAAGGGATTATATAGTGTTAAAACACATTAATACAGAATTCTGCTTTTCAGACAGTAGAAGTTTTCTGTTAACCAAATATGCAAGTTGTGCATTTTAAGTATACCTTAGCATATAAAAACCAGTGAGTCAGCCCACACAACATAGAGGAGAAAGCCTAAAAGAGCAACTGTGCAGAATCCTCCAACGAAAGCTTCAGGTTGGTCTGCATATTATCTGGTTGAAGTAGTTGAACTTGTTGAACCAAAGTATGAATGCAAGTTTCATTACACACTACTTTATACTTATTGTAGGATTCTGTATGACCTTATATATAAAATCCCATTTATTTTTGCTTTTCTGTCACTAAGCTCACCAGTTCATCTGACATGTATTTTGGTCTAAATCTTGAGCAGTACCTCTTGTAGTTGGTATAAAACACTTAGTAACCTCTATGATTACTTCTCTGAATGTTTTCCATTTGGCATTTATATATTTTAACAGCATTAATTGGTCCACTGAAAAGAATTTACAAAATTTCTGTGGCCACTGTAATCACCTGTCGAAAAACAAAATCCATTCCCTTTACAGTTGGATTAAATCCATAGTGCAAGTTACTGTTAAGTAACTTACTGAATGCAGTATGGAAACATAATACTTCAGGAAACTATAGTTAGTGGTTGTACATAATTTAGTTACTGGAAAAACTGCCCAAGTGGACTCTATTAGGATAGTGTACATTGGCTTGGAGAATAAAAAGTGTCTTTTTTTTTTTTTTTTTTTTTTTTTTCTTTTCAGTACAAATGTTCACTATTTTTTTCACTGTTTAGTATGATTGTGCTTTTTTTTTTTTATTTTAATCCCATCAGCTAAGGCAGCTATATCATATTTCTATATGAAATAGCGAAATTTTTATTAAAAAAGATTTTACATTTCATTCCATATTATGAAGTGATAATTAATGTTATTGACACAGTTGTTTTCTCAGATATGTTTCATAAAAGTCATTCATTATATTTCTATTGCTAGGTGGTCTTAATGATTTTGTCAGACCATGGAATGACTACTACTGAAGAAGACAAAACGACACGAATTGAAATTGAGCCATACATTGATGTTAACGACATTCAGTATGTTTTGGACAAAGGACCATTTATTATGATACAGCCAGCTGCACATAAAATTGTAAAGGTATGGGAGAATCCTTCAATTACTTTTTTGTACTGAACTTTTTTAAGCAAAATCAGTATTCTTTATTTAATTATTTCTTACTTATGAATATAAGTGGCATACTTCACTAAGAATCCAGTTGCAAAATTAAGCTATATACTAATTCGGGATTGCTTCTTTTGTACTCTATGTTGCATTCATACTCTTTCAGGAAACTGTTTATCCTAAATTTTTCGCCTTCTTAGTGTAGTAGATAATATGTTGCTACTGATGGGCCATCATTGTACTTACTGTTTTTGCCCTATAGGATATTTAACTATTATCTTTTTTAGGTACATTTGCATACATATATGCATGTGTGCCTGTTATCTTCATCTGTCCGTCCATCCACACATAACAACTCAACCTCCAGTGTACAGATTTTCGCTAAATTTTATATTTTGGCCTTTTAGAAATATTTTTTGAACTGTTCTAAATTTCGTCGGCATTCGACAAATGGAAATCCACCACTTATTTTGTTTTTCCATACAATTTATGTGTAAAAAAGAAATTCATATATTAAATGTAGTTTCAATGCAGTATTGTTACCTTTTAGCCAGTCTATGCATGCTTTACGTTTAAGTGTTCATTATAGTATTAGCATTAGTAGAGGCATATGATGTAAGAAAGCAAGCTTATGCAGCATCAGCCAAAAAAAAAAAAAAAAAAAAACCCCACTCCCATTTCACCCCTCCGTTCATTCAAAATACCTGTCCAGCTGAGCCTTAAATTTAAATTGTCTGTTCCACCAACCAACTACCCACTGGCTAAAGGCAAATTTCCACACATCTATCCTACATCTGTCTTTCCTCAATTTGAATTTATGCCCTCTCAGGTGATTATTCTGAGCAAGAGGAAGAATCCCATCGGCATTGAGCATGCCCAAACCATTCAAGGCTTTATACACCTCTATCAGATCACCTCGCCAGTGCCTAGTCTCCAGACACTGTAATATGCAAAACTTAAGCCTTTCTTCATAAGAGCAGCATTTGTTCCATTCATCTTATAATCTTAGTAATTAATGGATGAGATAACTCTGTTTACTTTTCACTTTTATTAATCACAGTAAAAGAAAAATATTCATTTAATTTAAGAAAAAATATGCCTGAAATGTAATTCACTGTGCACATTAACTGGCTTTTTTTTTTTTTTTTTTTTGCTTGTTTTTATCCCAGTGACCAGATTGAGCATAAAGTTCTGATGTCCACAAAAACATTTCAGAAATGCTGTTTTGTTCTGTTTTTTCATGCATACCTAGTTTTCTGAACTAAATATATTATCTTAAATAATAATATATAATTGTGCTAATTCAGCAAAACAATTAAGATTATCATAATAAATAGCAACTTGTGTACATTTTACATTGTCAAAGTGCAAGGACATTGTAATAAAGCTATATGATCCATATATTGTAATATATGGATCATATATTCCACTTGCTAATCGTGCCACTTATTGGCATAATATTGTATTGTTTTCACACTTAAAATAATTACAGCAAGCAGAAACATTTTAATTATTGATAAAATAGAGTATTGAATATTATATTTTCTCCCCCATTCAGTAAAAAACTATGCATAAATATATTTATAAGGAAGGCTATTCAAAGGAATGGACACATAACAAAAATGGTTTCCGTGATAACAAAGATGAATGCGCAATATACATGACATGTTTAATTATTGGATGTGTTGATTGTGCTCTTATATAAGCTCACTTAAAATTAAGATATAAGCAAAATTTCCACCACAGCCAGGACTGTGTCATGCCTTGTTGAGTCAGATGTAAAAATACCACCTCTAATTGTATGGAAAGGTCCCAGTAATAATTTTATTTTGCTGCACCTGAGAACTAACACCTAGATATATTGGCTTCCAGGCTTCCCTGTTAACATGGCCCTGACTGCAGTTTTTTCGAAATTAACCAACTCTTTTCTTTTTTTTTAAGGGAATTCCACTAAAGAAATAAAATGAAGTGCTTCCAGTTTTTCACACATATTTTGTAGCCATTTTTTCTTAGCATTGCTAAGAAAAATGGTTGTCATTCTTTAAAAAATGTGATCAAGGATCAAGTAAAGCAAAACTTCAAATGTCTCAAAGCTGTACTTTTTTTTAAATTCCTTCACATTATGCTAATGTGGAAATAATATTTTCTTTAAACATAAATGGGCAGAAGAGTAAAATCAAATGGAGGTCTACACCAAAAGCAATTCTGCAAATTGCTTTTGATGTAGACCTCCAAACTGCTTACAAATTGCCTTACATGTAGTCTTACAACTTTGGTATAAAATAAAAAAACAAAAAAAAAAACAAAATAAAAAATCTCAGAAACAAAACATGATTGGATTTTCAGCCTCTGCATCATCATAAATGGAATCCTGCCACTTCTAATATCAATGCAATGGAAGCATCCTTGTTCATACCCTATAATGGAGCCTAAAGCTGTGCTATCAGTAGGGAAGTAATTACAACTCTTCAGATTTGTGGGACTGCCATAATGTTCTTCATTTTAAAAATAAGGGAATTCTGTGAATGATATTGCCCACTTTTGAAAGAATTAGGGACTTGTGGTAATTTGGATACTTATTTCCTAAAAAAACTGTTAAGGTCCTTAAAGGCAAGTTATATGTTATTTTCAGTAATCTTTGTTGTTCGTTCAAACTGTTCATCCAGTCAAATAGCCTTATCTGAAGATCACAAAACTCCTCTTACATTTCGCTTCTGAAATAGCAATGAATCTAGCATATAGATACTTGAAACATTCTTCTCCTTTGTCTGAGGTTTTTATGAACCACTTCATCAGACTCAGTTTTGTGTAAAGTGGGGGTATTAAGATTTTTTTCAGGTCAAACAAACTTTAATGTTTAATTAATTCAAGTTTAATATTTTTAGTACCTGGCTTCAGACCAACTCTGTGTTGCCATTGTTTCTGTGTCCATTGTTCACTTCATGCTCTGTTGCACAGAGAACATGTAAGCCACATAACAGAATTATGATGAAAGTCAGTGATGATTAAGAAGACAATTGCATTTCAGTTGTTCTAGAGAAATCTATGCCGTGTTTTCATCATATAAAACACATTGAAATATGATCCAGTTTCAGTGGCTCACTTAAGTGGAAGTCAACGTGATATTCTGTGAAAAATCTGTACTTGATGGAAAAAAATTATATACAATTTTTGGAATCAGTGTGCAGGAATCGTTAATCAGCAAATAAAAATTAAAGAAAATAAAACCATCATAGGCTTGTGTTAATTGAGATGGAGAACTTTCAGAGTTTCTGGGTCTTATAATTTGTATATGAAGCATTAGGATGATGTTAAAGTATTTACCAGACACATTCTAAACAAATTTTAGAGCTTGTCTTGTTTGTGAATAATTCATCTTTACATTTGGCAAAATAAGAGAAAGAAAAAGATTATTCATTCATGCATGTTATGTTGAGGTTGTAGCGTAGCAAAATTATAATGTCTTTGATGTATTTTTTGTTTGCTTATCTGTAATTTGGAAATTGCTTGTATATTTAGCCTATATGCCACTCAAAATGAAGCAAGTGGTTTATAGGGGATTATGGTGATTAAACCTATCATTGCATTGTGGAAAGGGTTGTATTGTTAATGCAGTTGTGTGAAACTTTTGTTGTTGGTTCATTTAATATAAATCTTTGCATGCCCTTAGATGCTTTTGCATTGTGCCAGGTTTGGGTTAAGACATAAGCAGCAGATTAATTTGCTTCATTGTTCTAAGTTTGTACATTTAATTTCTCAAATTTTTTATTTAATTTTAGAGTTAATTTTATGTAATTTCAGATTTTTGAAATTACATAAAAATTTTATGTAATATATTGTAAATTTAATTTCTTATTTTTGTAAAGTTAATTCTTGTAATATGTTTTCTTTTTGTATTTTGTAAGTTTAAATTCTTAAGTTTTGATAACTGGTTAATTTTTATCTACTAAATTTCATTTTTTAAAATTTTTTTTAATTTAAATACTGAAATATTTTGTAATATTAATTCTTCAATAATTTGTAATTTTAATTTTTACCTTAATAATGGTGGCTGGCTACAATATCCACTGTGCATCATGAGGTCATCTCTTGTACAGCATGCAGTGTGTATTCCAAAGACAATCTAGCAGGCAATCTTAGTTCCACTGATAATTGTCTTGTGTATGCCAGATGTGAGGAATGTACGAATCTAAAATTGAACCTTTGTGAATTGCTAAATGAAACTGAATCACTGAAGAAGTGAGCAGATACCCTATGGACAAATAAAATTTGGACTCTCCTTGGATTCAAGTATGTAGTGACCTGCCAGGTGATAAACTCCCAATTGAGGGCACAGGGGAGAATCAAGTGCACACTTTGGTTCAAAAGGACAATTTTATTGGGTAACTTGATTGCTAGGGAAATGAAAAACATTTTTTATAATAAGGATGGGGTGAAGCTAAAACCAGGATATGTTTGCCAGAAGCTAAACCCAGGATATGTCTGCCAGAAGCTAAAATTTATGATGTTACCAACAGATTGTCAGTTTTATAGGGCAGTAAACAGAACATTATTAATGTGGAGCTAATAACATTAATTGTAAATGAACTGTAGATTATTTGTTAAATAAATATGGATCATGCTGTAAAACCCAGTGAATTAGCAACAGTTTCCAGCAGTTACATGGTACAGAGAAAGACTTGGGTAAATAACTATAAGGGATGTATTTGGATAGTACAAAAACAAAATTTAACATGTCTATATAGCAATGCTGGTGGTGTTGTAAATAAGATGAGTGAAGTTGAGCTCTCGATCAGTTCACTGATGTTGATACTGTGGGAATGGCTAAAATGTGGTGCCATCCTGAGATAGAGGATAAACAAATTTCATTATGGTGAATACAGTGTGTTCAGAAGAAATAGAGAGGCATAAAGGGGTGGGAAAATTATGCTGTTTGAAAGCAACAAGATGGTTCCCAGAACCTGATCAAGGCCAGGCATATTTTGAATCCATGTAATATGAGATGATTAGTGGTAAAGGAAAGATGATAGTGAAGAGGAGGGGGTGGTACATGTTAAATGATTCCAAACAAGTGTGATAAAAATTCTCTTAAGGAACTTTAGTGGGCAAGCAAGAGCTAGTTACATCATTGTAGGCAACTTTAATTTCTCTCTTACAGATTGAAAATTGTACGCAGTACACACAGCAGGTGTAAGGCATAGTTCCTGGAATCAGCCAGATGAATGATATGTATTTCAACATGTTAGAGAAAGCACAGGGGCGGCTAAATATCCTTGACCTAATTCTCACCAAGAATCCAAACAGTATCAAAAATATGACAGTTCAGAAACTGATAGCATGGAATGATCATAATGTCATAAAATATGTGGTAACGAAGGAAATTTCAGTGGTCAAAGGGAAAGGGCATGGTTTTAATTACAGAAGGGTGATCTATGGTGGACTTGGGTAGTTTTTGAGTTCTGCTAACTGGAATTATTATATGCTGTTCAATACCTATGAGAAGTGTTTAAGGGATTTATCTTGGAGACCATAAACACATTCATTCCACTTGAGAAGTACTGCAAAAGAAAAATATCAAAATTGATGACGAGAGGCTTAAAACCATGGGATGGCACTGCTACTGATGGGTACGACTTGCCAAATCTGAGTGCGAAAAATGTTTGGTGAAGAGAGAGAAGAATGAGGAAAAGGAGTTCATCTTCTTATATGAATGCAAAGAAGCATATTGTAAATTTGATAAGCCTCTTGCAAAGATCAAACTGGAGATATAACTGACAATCCAACCTAAATTTTGGCCAAGTTGAACAGGTGATTTTGCAAATATATGTACTATTAAAACTACATTAGTATCAAGGAGAAATACAGGTAACCCTCGTATAACATGGTTATTAGGTTCCTGTAAAATGTTGTGTTGTACGAAACCGTGTTATATGGGACTAAGAAAAAGTACAAGGGGGTTACGTTCCAAAAGCTAACAAAATTACACTATTTGATTAAAAAATGTTAACAAAGCTAACAAAAATGCACCATTCTAGATTTTGTATATCTTCTGCTCTCTTTAAAAAAATCAGTAATCTGGGTTTGTTTGCTTTTGCTTGATAAATCTTTGTGAATTTCATCATATATTTAACCCCAGGGGCTCACATCTGGTGAGTATGGGCTTGGCACACCCAGGGTCCTGAGCTGGATATCACCATTCTTCTCTTTCTTGGTGATTCCCTTCTACTTCTCTCTCTCTCTCTCTCTCTCTCTCTCTCTCTCTCTCTCTCTCTCTCTCTCTCTCTCAAAGTAATTCAGAATTTTTTTTTTTTTTTTTTTTTTTTTTTTTTTGGCTGGTGCAGCATAAGTCTCAGGCTTCCTTGCACCATATAGCTAATAATAATAATGATATGGAACTTAGCATTTTTGAAACTCCCTTTTGAACTTTGGGCTCCTTTCATTCAAAAATCTGCATTCAAAAAATAAGATTCTAATTGTTCCGGCTAACTTTATGCCTTCCCCTATACTTTTTAGTGTAAATTTAGAAGTTTAGAATTTTTATCTGTGATATCATCTGAATTGATTTGATTTTAACTCCGATGCCATTTGCACCAAATCTGCTACACCGGCTTCTTTTTCTACCAGTAATTCTTGAACTTTTTCATTAATCATATCTTTTTTTGTTTTTTTAGGAGCATCAGCGACTAAGGCCATGTTACTCTGTGTATATTTTCTATAAATTGCTTATGTCCTGAGGTCAATTTTCTGTTTTGCGGGACGAAAAACTCCAGTTTCTGAGAGAAAAAACATGCTACCCTCGCCCAAGCCCATCTAACTCAGCCACATTGTGAAAAAGACCCATAAAAATTTCTCCCTTCATCGGGATTTGAACTCGGGTATTTTCCAGCCAGTGTGGGGAGGAAGGCGATTCTATCAACTGTGCTACCCACGAGAACGTCAGTAGTCATATCATCAAAACCTTCCCCTCCTCCCCACATAGGAAGTTCTACTATCACACTGATTCCGTTTTCTGCCCGTTCAATCATATTTTCTGAATAAACTGACTCTGGCCATACATTTTTCCACATACACTTGGTTTTACTTCTTTCAGTGATAATGCTATAATTCTGATACAGTCCACAATTGAGAAATGTTTCCATGCCTCCATTACTTCAATAGATTCGGAATCATTTTTTTCCAAAATCCATTGTAACGATTTTCTGATGTAATCAGTTTTAAAGGTGGATATAATGCCTTGATCTAATGGTTGAATGAAACAAGTTATATTAACCTAGTACAACTGTGGTCGTAAGAGTATAACTTCAATGTTTGGATGACTTAAATCTTTTGGATGGCCTGGTGTGCTATCCAATAGTAATAAAACTTTTAAATCTAGATTTTTCCACAAGTTCAATACCAAAGAACATAACACAAAATAAAATACAGGGATTTCTCAATAATTTTTGTTTTGACTAGGAAGTCAACAGCAGGGATTCAAAAAAGAGTGGAAATGCTGAAAAATTACATCCAACATAATAGCAGGGTTTCCCCTGCATAAAAGCTGAAAATTACCCTGTTATACGAGGTTTACTGAAATTCTCTAACCGTGTTAGAGCGAAACCATGTTGAGCGAGGATTGTGCAATTTATCAATTGTGTTAGAGCAAAACTGTGTTGTAGAAGTACCGTGTTATACAGGGGTTGCCTATAGTAAAACATTTGATTTGTTATAAAGTAAGTGCCAGTGTTATAAGAGAAGCAGCTATCTGGATAGCTATTGAGACTTCAGGTAGCTGGTTTTAAATAAATAAATATCTTTATTGTAAGGTTCACTGGTACACACAGGTACCATGACTTTACAAAACCCTTCAGATATGTAATCATTATATGTATGAGGCTTTTCAGATATGTAATCATATGACATGCAGCCATATAGTCCACGTGGGCGGTACATCTGCAGGCAACGTTACTCCAAAGTCTCAGTTCCTAGGAGGCTGCCAGAGGGCCTTGATCTACCACTTGTTATAAGTGATAATCAAAATAGATTTTTGGTTCTACCTAGTAAGGAAAATAATGAAATTAATTTTAATCATAATAACGGTGTACCCTATGTTTTGTTTGTTTTAATCCTATTGTATACATATAGTATTTCATTTTGTGCGTGTCTGTGGAATTCCTTTTATCTTTGACAGGTGTATACAGACTTGAAGACAGCTAACATTAAGGGACTTCAGATATTCCTTAAAGAAGAATTATCTGCAAAATATGGCCTAGGTGGTAGTAATTTAATTCTTCCAATTATACTTCTTGCAGATGATGGTTATGTAATACAAAAGGTAAATTGCTTGTATAAGAGATATGAAAAGTTTTGATGCATAATAGATAACATTTGAATCTAGTTATCTTACTGTGTAAATGTGATAAATAAATAAAATAAATATCAGTTTACAAGAGGGTACCATCACATGATGCAGCTATTTTGTGACACCTGAAACAAAATATAAGACAACTAGAAATATCCATCCTCTCCCACCCTGAAAATAAACTTAAAAGCAGCATCATCAGTAAAGTTTATAATTTTATGATATGGATAAATGCTTTATAATTTTTCTTTGCACAAGAAAAAGTATAAAACATTTATCCATAACAGCTTAACCTGTATAACAGAAGTTAGAAGAGTTTACAGCAAATAAATGTCAATAAAATTTACAAAAATACCAGACTACTAATTTACATTATATTATAAAATAGAAATAAACAGATATGTCAGATCACAAAATTAGCAAATGGTAATTAACAAGAGTATTTATAATGTGGAGAGTTACAACTGAAAAAGAAGTTACAACTAAATAATTATTACTACAAAGGTATTCATCAAACTAAGTGTTGTTATTAATATACAGAATAGTTTTCTCAATTTCTTTTCTTTAAGGATTAGGTTCTAAAAATAGTGAAATGTCAATGTTAACATTTGGAATAAGCCTGAGGATGGAATAATGAATAATCTTTGTACTGTGAAGATTCTGTTAATGGAGGAATTAAGGAATTTCCTATTGCATCTTAGAGTCACATGCCTTTCTCCAAAATATTTTTGGCCTTTCAATTGAAGACAAGAGGTTGGAAGTAGAATTAAGAGATTTGATCTGCATAAGTGTCTTTAAAGGAGCCCAGTTCAGTATGTCTTTCATTGTGGAGTGGAAGATGGCATATTGGTGGCTAGTTTTAAGGTGAGCTCAGGTTAGAATTCAATACCAGTCAGAAGGTAGACCTATAATTTCCAAAGCGGTTGACCAAATTTATCATCCACACTTCATAGATAATAGAATATGGGCTCTATTATAAAAGAGAAAAATTATCTTACCTAATGCATATAGAAGCTGTTGTCTCAGTAATCACTTCTTCCGGAGTGATAGAGCTTTTAAATAAAATTGGTATGAGATTAAAAATTAAGTTTAGTGTGAAAGTAGTAGACTCCCAAGTTTTTCTAGATAGATTAATGAGTGGGTCAAAATTAAAGAGAGATTTTTTCTTGGGGAAAGAAGCATATTTGCCATGGTTAGTTTGAAAACCGAAGAGTTTAAAACAGTGCCATATACCACTAAGAGAGTATCCATGTGTTAGTCAAAGAATTTTCAGCACCAGGATAAGTTTTCGAAAAATTTTGCCGATTTTATTGATTTGATTGTCATATTAAATCATACTGTATAAGTAGCTTTATAGGCCTAGTCATGCTGATTAATTTATTTTTTAATTTAGTTAGAGATATTATAGGTTGCTACTTAATATACATAGAACCTTTGTATCATTTGAATCTTGTCACCATTGTTATAGTTATGAAGTGAGTTGTAGGGGAGTTCAAATTTTTTTAATTGTGGTAAATAGTTGGCTCTAGTTTGAATCATTTAGGTTAGCATTAGTTGGATAATTTTGTTATAAATTATAATTAAGTTATAACTTTCAAGTGTGATGGTATAGTCTAATATATATAATGCAAAAGATTTTTTCTTCTTCCAATCTCGAGAGCCTGCAGAACAGTCCACAGTTGCACCCGAGGTCATATGTGGTAAGTACTGATACAACGTGAGGTAGCCTTCCACCATCTTCAATACTACAGAAGGAAGAACCTCCCTGCATGAAATGGAGACTACGCAATAAACCTGAACATGTCACCTAAAGAAGACAACAAGAGAATAATTGAAGAAATGACAAATTAATGGAAAAGGCAGTGGACTGTCTCAGCGCTAGGAAGAACCACATATGAATTCCTACCAGAAGCTAAAATATTCGACAAACAATATGCTACATGGTTGAGGCCTAGACTTACCTATTTTTTTTGCTAACTGGACATGGCAGTATAAACTCCAAGTTGTACTCTTTTGGACTGACAGACTCACCTCTCAGCCTGTGTGGATCACCAGAGACAGTCAATCACCTAATTTTCCCATGCCACATTTATCAGGACCTAAGAGCTCAACTACAAATAATCACTGAAGTATATGATCAAGAAAATGTCAAAAATCTCATCTCAACTCCTCAAAAGTTCACCTCGTTTGCTGACTTTGCAGACAGACTCTTCAAATGCAGGAGAAGAATCCTTACTACTCTAAACAGAACCCGGATGCAGATGGACACTGAATTGGATGCTCACTAACAATGACAAAGACCACAGCACAACTTCAAGCTGAAGAATCCTGATCGGAACTAAAGGGTTCCACAGTCCTAACTCTACTTTTCTCAAGGCTTGCTCAATCCATTCAAAGACTTAAACACCTCAATCAGATCACCTCACTGGTGCCCAGTCTCCAGACACCACAGTTTGCAGAACTGAAGCCTCTCTTGGTAAGAGCACCTCTGTTCCATTCACCAATCTCGTTACCATTTTTTGTACTCGTTCTAGCATCTCCACATCCTTCCTAAAATGAGACCCCAGACCTGTATGCTGTACTCAAGATTTAGCTTGACTATTGCCTTATACAATGGGATAATCACTTCCTTATCCCTGCTTGAAAAATTCTTTTATAACATTGACAAAATCCATGAGCTGTCCTGGCAGCCTGTTTGCATTGCTCAGAGAACTTTATATCCTATTGCACAATTACCTCCATATCTTTTTCATTTTCAACTACCCTTAGTGTAGTACCACTCAGTTGGTACATTACTCTGGTGTTACTGCTGCCCATATGCAGTACTTTGCATTTATCAATGTTAAACTTCAATTGCCATTTCTCAGCCCATCTGCCCAACTTTTCTAGCATTGCAGTAACATACTGACATTATTGTTGTTAACCACCCTACCAACTTTGTATCATCTGCAAACTTGGACATTAAGCTTGATATGCAAAATAAACGAAATTAAAAATTTACACCATTTCATAATTTTAATGATATAAAAATCATTGATTATCAATATCATTGATAAATATAGAAAACAACAATGGGCCTAACACCGAACACTGGGGGACTCCACTAATAGCATTAGTCCATGAATCCTGTACAAATCCTCCAATTTGTACAGTATGCTTCCATGTGCAACAGTATCAAAAGCTTTCCTGAAATCCAAGTATATGATATCTAAATTATGTTTATGCTTTGTGACCACATCATAGTATCCAATAAAACTGGTCAGACAAGATTTCCCCGTAACAAATCCATGCTGTGTTTGAAGTATAACTGCAGCCTTGTCTAGATGATCCTGCATTTCTTCTTTTCCGAGTGACTCCATTATTTTCCCTGGAACAAGAAGGTAAACTAACAGGTCTATAATTACTTGCCACCCTTTAATCCCCTTTGTAAATTGGGGATACATTTGCACAGCTCCAGTCTGTGGGACCTCCCCTGAATCCAACGGTGGTGAATTCCCATTGTGTCCAACAGCCTAATTCATTGCACAACTGTAATTAAATTTTATTTATTTCAGTTACCCATAAAATATACTAACGTGACTTTCTTAATGATCCCGCATATTTTTCATCTTTCATATAAAAGAAATTAAAAATTTACACTATTTCATAATTTTAATGATATAAAAATTTTTTTTTCAGCTTTCTCAAAAATTCAACCAAAGAGCATCTGAAGCTAAAATTGTTGCTAATCATGGATATGATCCAATTAAGGTTAAAGATATGAGAACCATTTTCTATGCCACTGGACCAGGTTAGTAAATGGTGTCACTTATTTTTATATGTGTTTGTTAAGACTTTTATTCTTAAAAGACTAAAGCAGTATAAATATAAAGGTTTTGCATGATTGTTTGTAATATTAACTTCCAAACTTTTGAGATCATTCTTTTGAGAACTTTTGTTGCTTCTTTATGAAATAATGAAAATTTTTATTATAAGACCTGTAAATTTTAAATAATGGTACTATTTTACTTATGAGAGTAAAATTATCATTTATTCGTTGAACAAAATATATGACATTACGAATATGAGAACTAAAAATTTCAATTTTCAGACCTGTTATGATATATGGTTTCATAGTGGTATAAATACTTCTGCTATTGTATTTTTTTTTCTATATTTCCCTATATTTGAAGCATATCCTATATTTCTTATATACCTTGTGTTATAATAGTCTATATTTCCTCTAATTTTCAAGTTTGATCCTAATTGGTGCAATATTGTTATAATTTTGCTTAATTGAGTAATATGTCTACCTATTGGGTGAATTTTTTTTCTCCTTCTTTAATGTTTAATTGATCTCTGTGAATTAAGTCCTGTATTTACTGTACCACTGGATACCGCATTCTAGTTTTCTGCAGTTATTTGTCTTATTTTTAATAGTAAAGGTTTATAGAAGCACTAAATATTCTATTTCAGATAATTAACATGTACCCCACTTTCCAGAAGAACCATAGTCATTTAAATGGATTTATAACAAAAAAACACTAAAGAAGATTAATGGATATTAGAAAAGGACCAGAGGATAACCAAATAGGAAGTGAGAAAGAAACACAGGAGAGTTAATGTAACCATATTCACCCAATGTTTTCTTGCATGTTTAGTATTAGTACTGAAAAATGATGCAAAGAAGCAAGCTTATATAGCATCATCAAAAAAAAAAAAAAAAAAATTCATCTATATAAATCATCTCTAACAATTTTCTAATTCTTCCTTAAATTTAATCAAACTACAGTCTGTCCTCGTATAGCACGATAGTTGCGTTCCTAGAAATCCTCGTGCAATGCAAAATCGTGCAATATAAACAACAGGCCCTATGGGAAAAGTGGGGTTAGGTGCCGACCACCCAAGATTGAACACACATTTGGAACCAAAACATTACCAAACACAATAAATAATCGGGTAATTTTAATCGTTATAAAATACTTACGTATTTTATAACGATTAAAATACGTAATAAAAATATTATATTATAATAAAGTATTTTTAGTATTTTTTAATACTAAAAAAGTATTTTACGAATAAAATACGTAATTTATTCGTAAAAAAATTATATTAAATAAAATAGTCGTAATAAAATACTTACGTATTTTATAATACGTAAGTATAAATTATAATACGTAAGTCGTAATAAAATATTGCTAATGCTTTTGCTTCTATCGTAAGCAAACTTGCTTTTTGTTTGATTTTCTATCCAAAGAGATGACAGCCGTTCCATCTCTTCCAATTCTTTGTGTCTTAATCTAATGGATTTTAATTACACTTTGAGTTGTTCCCGCTATGAAAGTTGTTTTTATTTTCTCCGTATTCTTTGTAATTCTCGGCGTTGCCTCATTTAGGTCTGTAGCAAGTGCAATATAACATGGTCTTTCATTTCGCTCAAAGCGTTTCACAATTTCATATTTTTTCTCTATTGACAGAAGCGGACTGGCCATAAGCCTTACGGGGGAAACCACGGTGGGCCAGAGGCCGGTGTGATTTTGGCCATAAACCGTAGTATGAGGCCACTATAAGTTTTCCCGGGTAAGAATTTTTGACCCAGTCCGCCTCTGTTTATCGTTATTGCTTTTTTTTTTTCTCTCTGAATCTGCAATCTGCAGTGTCTTAGCCAGGACTCTTCCTTTTCACACCTTTTAAGTATTTTACTAATTTTTAGGGAATAAAGCACAATTACAAAACGAGGAGGCACGCTTGATACACATAAACAAAGCTGCGCCCGTGTAGCAACTGAATAAACAACACCGTAAAGGCCGAGATACACTATTAACACCCCACATTTTACTAAAGCACATTTCTGGGGGTTACTACCATAAAACAATAAAAACAATTTCCAGTTTCGTTTCTGCTAGTGGAACCTGTTATAAACTGGTAGTAAACTCCATCTAATTGCATTTGCGATTATATCGATAGCTGGAATTGTGTTGGTTTTTACGTTATTATGGTGAAATGTGTTTCCCCTTCACTGATATAAAAAACATAAATACATTTTCAGAATCTTCTTCATTCCTATCGTGTTGCGTTCGGTTGGGGTGATTCCGCGTTCGACTGCCATTTCTTGTAAACACAAAGGCGAATCGTGCATAAGCGAATTCGGTTCGTGTTATATAAGATAACGTTCCCCTATTTATAAATCGTGTAATGCAAACACGTGTTATACGAGGACCGACTGTATCTACTTCCACAATGCCAAATGGAAGTTTGTTCCCATAATCAGTTACCCTCTGGCTGAAAGCAAATTTTTGTACATCATCTTGCAACCATCCTTTTTCACCTTAATTTTATGTCCTCTTATGTGTGTTATCCAAAATGGAATAAGGTTGCCATTAGCATTTGCTTTACACTATCTATTTAAAGCCTTAAATACCTTGATCATATCTCCTCACAAGGGCTATTTCCAGGTGCTGCAATTTTCAGAATTGAAGTCTTCTTGGTAAAAAATACCCTTTTGTGTCCCTGATTAATCTTATTGTTCTTCTTTGCATATTATTCTTCATTCTCATCCATTCTAAAATGAGGCTTCTAGACCTGTATGTAGTACTCAAGATGCAGTCCAACCATTGCTTTATGCAATGGAATAATCGGCCCTTTGTCCCTGCTAGCAGAATTCATGTGCATCATCGATAGAACCTCATGAGCTGTCCTAGCAGCCTATCTGCACTGTTCAGAGTACTTCATGTCGAAACATACAATTACAGAAAGGCTGTTTACAGCCTTTCTGCAATAAGCGGGGCTCTGCTGTAGTCAACTTTCTCTTCCCAAGCATCTCGTGGGATACATGATGCCTCTTCCTGAGAGTAAAGCCAGCCCCTTTCAAAATCGGCCATGTTGTAGGCAATGGCATACCACCACGTTATCCAATGCCACAAAGACCACAACAAAAACAACTCCAAAAACTGCTGTTAACCAGATCTCGGATGCCACTATGTGCCCTGCAAAATTAAATTTAAGAAAGAAGAGAGTAAATGTCCACATGGAATGTGAAAAGTTTAAAAGAAGGCAAGATGGATATGATCATCAATGAAATGAATAGGTATAAAATTGACATTTTAGGAGCAACCAAAGTCATGTGGACTGGACAAGGTCATTTCAAAACTGGAAATGGGTTTTGGGTTGTTTTTTCTGAAGTGACCAAGTAAAAGAACATGGTGTTGCTGTAATTTTGAATAAGGAACGTTCAAGGTCTCTTCTCAGATTCACTTCTATTAATAGTAGAATGATGGCAGTTAGACTTCAGAGCCAGCCAGTAAATCTCACAGTTTTAGTTG